>NW_027422761.1:3548750-4805000 GCF_048934315.1 Petromyzon marinus
AAATGCCTTTTTCCACCATGAACTATCGATTGTCTTCAAGTTTGTGATTTTTCCTTACAACGCGCGCGTACGTGTCACAACTTAGCATGATTACATTTGAAATAAGAAAATAAAAGAACAGGAAAAAGAGAAATTAAGGCAACATGTTACATCGGGTCTTATCAATTATTGCTTTGATTTTTGTTTCAGTTCCTGGGAAACACTGGATAGCGGTTTCGAGCCCGGTGGTACACCGTTTCCCTCCTGGCATCTCTTTGTTTAATGTTTACCAAGTTATTGGCAACCTTACTGCCACGTTTGGTCAAAAGTACAGAATAATTTTTCTCATGACCAGGTATTTTCGAGTAACCTGTGACCTTTCCATGCAACATCATCACATCGTCGTTTTGGTTCATCGTCGGTATGGCTTTAGCCAAATGAGCACGGTTCCTTGGTTCGTATCGGTAATTTTTTTTATCCCTCGCCTTCCCTGTGGGTTTATGTGGCGTGAAGCCATGTCGAGCGCCACCAGGATTAGTACACAACACGAGTTTCCGTGCTCGACTGTTGGGGTCATTTGCCTTCTCCGCAGCCATGTGCAGATTTGCTGACTCCGTACCACGATCCGATTCCGTGCCTCGATTCGATTCCATGTTTTTGCGTGTGCTGGATTTCCACACATTCCCCAATCCATCATGGATTTTTGTCTCCGTAACGCGTTTCCCTGGCACTTTTACTGTACTCTCACGCAATTTTGCGACACAATTGATCGCGTTTCCATTTACCAAACAAGCATGTTTCTCCTCCCGATCCTGTTGGTTATCATTTCCTGTTAGATCACGCTTCATGGTTAATTTTCCTTGTTCAATAGGTGTGTTCACCACGGGAGCGACTCTCGCGTTCCCCACCACATCAAAGCGTGTGCATGGCGCATTTAGTTTTCCACAATCATGGTTCCCCTCCTGGTTCTGTTTGTAACCTCCAGCCTGCTTGATTTTTTCCAAGGGCTGTGATTTTTTTTTCAGATCAGCGGACACCTCTTTCCCTGTCATTTTCCTCTCAACCAGTGTGAGCGATTTATCACGTGCCCATGTCACCCTCTTTGTTACAGCCAAGCCATGTGTGCCCCTTGTGTATCGTGGAATGGGGAATCGGCGTGATTCTGCTCTTGGCCTATATACGCCGTGATTCTCGCGATTATGTGTCTTTGTGTGTCGTGGCCGCCCATTCTCTATGTGCCACTGTCGACCGTAATTGTTATCTCGACATCTGTGTGGGTAATTTTGGCCGGCTGTGTGCCGCTGCATTGGGTGAAGATATGGTCCTGCTCTTTGCTTCCACCCGTGGCGATTGTCGCAAATACGCGTCTCTGCACGCTGCGAACGCTCTCGGTCTGTGTGCCGTGGAATTGAGCACTGGTCTGACTTTGCTCGTGGTCTCCACACGTTGCGATTCTCGCAAATACGCGTCCCTGCATGCTGCGATCGCTCTCGGTCTGTGTGCCGTGGAATTGAGCACTGGTCTGACTTTGCTCGTGGTCTCCACACGTTGCGATTCTCGCAAATACGCGTCCCTGCATGCTGCGATCGCTCCTGGTCTGCGTGCCATTGTCTCGTGTAATTGTTATTTGACCACCCGTGTATGTAATTATGTTGGTAATCCGTGGGTGCTTTTTGTTTCCTGCACTGTGGGCCTGCGTGCATCAAATGCCTCACATGTTTTTTATTTTCGTCTGATAGGCTGGTTGCCTTGTCCCGTTCACTGTGTGCTGTGAAATCATTGTTTTTAGCCCGGTACAGCCAAGCCATGTGTGCCCGATCCACTATGTGGTCTAAGGAGGCTGTCTCTGGATTCAAGACCATTCCCACAATTTCTGTAATCTCCGGACTCAAAGATCCAAAAAACATAATTTTGAACCTTTTGTCACCTTCGTGATACTGATCCACATCGCCCGCATAGTACGCTCTTTTAAATCGCATGAGGTAATCCCGAGGATCCTCGTCTGCACACTGGGTCATAGATTTTGCAGCGTTAAATCCCTCAGACAGTGTTAAATATTCTCCAAACTTCCGAATCACTGCCAGGCTCAGCTTTTTAAAATCGTTCCGAACCTCGTATGGTAGCGACTTTACCCATGATATGGACTGTCCATGCAAGCTGCGTTTCAGCAAACTCGCTTTTTCATCCGTTTTCCTCAGACCCCTGATCATTGCTTCTGCTTCTACCGTTGCGATGTGAGTGTGAATGTCCCTGTTCTTATTGTGTGGATCAAAATAGGGAATTCTGACGAGAGCTTTGTCCATCAAGTTCAGAGTGTTACTACTGAACGAGTATTCGGAAAGTTGATCATCGTCATCCGAGTCAGATTCGGATGAGTCATTAACATCACGGTGGCGTTGCTTAACATGATTTTTGTAGTGTATTTTGCGCCTGTAACGTGGGTCAACTTTGCCCGGTGACTCCTGTTTTCCCCATGGCTCATACTTAGGTGGTTTTTGTGGGGTGTTTGATTTATTTTTGTCTGGTGCGTCGTGCCTGTCGCGATGTTTGTGTCGGCCGTCTGTGCGTGGTGTGCGTTTTCCTGGAGAGTTGCCTCGGAGCTTCGGCTCCGCCCTTTCTCGCGTTATTAGTACATAATCTCCTGGTGATTTAGTTTTAATATTCTGTCTCACTCTGACTTCGGGGTTATCAGTCCCACCTGTTTCTTTTCCGAAATTTTCCTCATCCCATAATCTCTGTTTGTCTGTCTGTGCGAGAGGGTCTGAGTTCAGCGTAGCTATTCCTGATGTTTTTACATCGTGTTCGCTTTTCTCCCATTTTATCCAGTTCTTAAGCAGTGTCCCAATGTCATCAATACAGCTCACCTTCCATGTGTCTCCCTGATTTGTTTGCTCTGTAGCAGATCGGCCTGACCTTTTTGGTACAAGTTCCCAATATCCCGCAATCCACTCAAAAATTACTCTTAATACGAGCATCTCTGGAATTTCACTTCAGAGTGCATATCAAAACAGTTGTATCCAGAATGCATCAGTTCGACTCATGTGACTCTGGTATTCCCTTCAGAGCACGTATAAAAACACTTGTATCACAGGATGTGGTCAGTTTGACTCGAGCAAATAATCTTACTTCAATTGTCTTTGTTATACCCTGCTACTCTGGAATTTCCCTTCAGAGTGCGTTTTTTTGTTTGCTTTACACCCGTTACAGTCACAGGGTAACGTTAGATCATAAAACCTTGGTTAATACAACAGTGATTTGTTCCTTAATTCAAGCATAAACTGTCTGCGAGAGATCCCGGACGACGCGCCCAATATGTTGTATATATAGGTGTTATGAAAATTGATGAAAATAATGAAAATTAAATGAAATTTGAGATTTGCATAATTTATCCGAAATTATGTTAATTAGTGTAATTATGTGCATAAATTATGCTGATTCGAGAGATAATCGTATTAATTTATGCGAGTGGGCGTGGTTATGATAACGCAGGTCGTTATGGATTATCAGGTCGAGCCTCGGTGACGAGGATTGTGTTATGAATTGGAATAACGCAATTCATCGTATGCAGTGACGCAGGCGTTGTGAGCGTGAATGAGAGAGAGACGATTCGACTCTGCTCTTCAATTCCGTATTATCGATAAGGATACGATTACTCTCGATTGAACATTACGGATTATGTGTGTTATGGATCATGTGGTGATAGTGTGCTTATGATAGGTCCCCAGGATTCGGATCTCATACGCAGAACAATATTATGCAGAATTTCAGGAAGAATCACACACAAACCTTCTGCTTTAATCAATTTTATTTCTAGCTAACTTTAATTTTTGGATAATATGAAAACTCAATCTCGGGATTTTGGAATTTCAACACAGCGTTAACATGATACCATCACGATTGCGTTGTTTCACCTCGATAGCGGCACCTGTGGTTAATTCCTGACGTGTAACGCAATCGATCGGTTGTTGAGAGAGAGATTAAAAACAAGTGAACTATTCTATCAAAACCTTAACCTTATAATGTAAATTCGTATTTAAACATTGCCCACAGAGTACCACATCCATTCATAGACCTTCAAGTCAATTCTTATCACGTTTTTAACAGTAGGACGATTGGTTATTATGCAACTCAATGACAGCAGTATTTTTCGTTATGAATTGATTTTTAATGCCGCACCTTGGAGTGGCAACCCTTCTTGATTATCCCGATATGCGTATCGTGTCTTCGTTATCACTGGTTCAATTCTTTGCGTAAAGCAGACGCCGAGGTTAGCATCTCGTGTGTCCAAAATGTGTTTCCTGTGTGTTGCGGCGCGGTGGGGGAGTGAGGGGAAGAGTGTGGGGGAGGGGTTGGGGCATACGAACGGCTGCCAGTTTCTGTCCACTGCTGGCTGGAAGAGTCAGCACGACGCTCGCCGTCGTCGCGCCGATGGGCGTTGAGTGCGGGGCCGCTTCCCTCTCAGCCCTGGTGACGCGAAGTTGCGCGCTGTAGCACGCTGGTGGCACGCTGTTGGCACGCGCTGGTGCTGATGCAGGTGCTGATGGCCCGCTGGTGGCGCGCGCTCCCTCTCCTTGAAGATGCGCGAACGCGCCCGTGCTGATTCGCTGATAGCAGTTTCTCTCCACTGCTGGCTGAGCTGCTGCACGCTCTTGCTTGGCGTTGCTGGCCGCGCTCTTTCTCCTTGAAGATGCGCGAACGCGCCCGTGCTGATTCGCTGATAGCAGTTTCTCTCCACTGCTGGCTGAGCTGCTGCACGCTCTTGCTTGGCGTTGCTGGCCGCGCTCTTTCTCCTTGAAGATGCGCGAACGCGCCCGTGCTGATTCGCTGACAGCAGTTTCCTCCACTGCTGGATGAGCTACGCCGGCACGCGCTCTTTCCGCTGCTGTAGTAGCTGACGCTGCGCTCGCGAGCGACAGGTCAAGTTTTCTTCTGCTGAGTTGAGTTGAGATGAGTCTTCTTCTGTTGAGCTGAGTTGAGATGAGTCTTCTTCTGTTGAGCTGCCCCCGAGGGCTGATGAGTTGGCCCCGAGGGCTGATGAGCTGGTTTCAATGCTGAAACGGCTCCTTTTTATGCCAAAAATCTCTCCCCTTCTCGGCTCCCCCTCACGAGGTGGAGCTATCTTTGATCTGATCGTATGTCGGTGGGGGGGTTCGTGTGTCGGTGGTGGGGGGGGGGGTTCGTGTGTCAGTGTGTATGTTTGTGTGTGTGTCATTTATGACATGGCCCTGTTGGGGTCTTTCCTCAAGCCATAAACATCAAGACAACAGACACCTCGATTCATCTTGGTGGCGTCTGGTTGTCTAATCCCTCCACCCAGAGAGAGGGGCGGGTTCCCCCCCCCCTTTTCCGTACGCGTTCCGACGCACAAAGAAATGGTTAAGATTTTTTTTAAGTTTAACATTTCACATCACAGTTGGTATCTTATCATACACAGTTATGATCCTGCTTGTGATTCATAGTATTTGATTTATTTCCAAGTGAAGATGCTCTTCCGAGCGTATGCATTTTATCACGTGCTGCAGGGAAAGACAAAGGTGGTCGGGAGAGACAAAGGTGGTCGGGAGCACCTCTTTATACTTTCGACTTATTTTTCTCAAATACCATTTGGTCCCATGTTCGCCAAGACTCGTGTTTGTAACTACGTCTTCCCGACACCTCTCGGTTTTACCGAGGTTCGAATTGTTATGATGGAATTATTAAAAAGAAAAATAATTATCATCCTGAGTTTAAGAGGTCCATTTCTTGATTGTTGGAATCCATATCCCTTGGTTCTGTAAGGTTCTATAATGGAATGTCGTGTAAGGTTAACACGTTGTTATTATTAATATTATTTTGCAATTTTCTTTAAAACTTTCTTTGCCTGGTTGCCGTGTGTGGGGTGGGTGTGTCTCCTCATCAAACCCGGCTGGCTTTTCCAGATGGCCCCTTGTGATAAGGTGTAATTCCTGCTTCTCCGCGCTGTGAGAGAGACAAAGGTGGTCGGGGTTGCTTGGAATATTGTTTAAACTCTTTCGCAAGTTTGCTCGTTGTCTCATTCCTTCTCGATAACCTTTGATGTGACTCGGTATTCTTGCTCCAAGCTTTGTTTTAACAGTAAAAGTATTAAAGGTGAAAATCATTTGATAGCGAATTAATCATTGGATAATAATTCACTGATGTGTCTGGTGGCCTGTTCTTAATTGGAGTGAGCGTTAGGCTCGCTACTTTTATCTTATTCTTGTTGTTGCCTTTTAATTTTTTTGTTGCTTTACTGGAAAATAAGGAAAAGAATATGTATACGATTTACCCTGTTGGCGTCTGGTGTCTGCTCTCTTGGTGTTCTGACCTCGGAGGGACCTTTCCTAAGGGGCCCATCAAACTCTTGTTCATCTGGAGATTTTCGCCGATAGCTGTTACATCCTCGCCTTGAGAGTTTTATTATTCCTTTATTCTTTAATGGTCTGTTTATGACCGACATCTGGTTTTTCGTGTTTCTGGCTTACTGGTTTGATTCATTAAAAAAATATATATTGTTTGTCACGAAAGAAAGGAAAAAGAAATCTAGGTGTATGCATCCGTAAATATTCTTATGGATATTAATTGTGGAAAAAGGGCCGTATACAACAGAACACACACGGGAGAGAAACCTTTCAAGTGCAGTGTGTGCGTGAAGGCATTTGCACAGTCATCTGATCTTGTAAAACACCAGAGAACACACACAGGAGAGAAACCCTTCAAGTGTGCTCTGTGCAGGAAGCCGTTTGCAGATTCATCAAATCTTCGAAGACACCAGAGAACACAAAAGCATCACAAGGAGCGGAGTCGGCGTCTGAAATCAGCTTGTGAAAGTCAAAGTCCCGCAATGAGCCCATCATGAAACAAGAACCGGACGAAAATCCCAGCTTGGACACTTTTAAAGGTATAAAGGTGAAATATGAAGAGGTGAAGGTGAAATATGAAGAAGTGATGAGCGAAGAAGTGAAGGTAAAATGTGAAGATGACGATTCAACTCCAAAATGGGACCTTCACATCGTAAAGCAGGAGGAGAATTCTGACTGTGAATCAGAGTGAGGCAACTCCCAGCAGTTTGTGGAAGTGGAGGTGTGGGTGGACGTGCTCCTAGACAATACAAAGTCAAGTGGAGACCCGGTAGATGTGTAAGCCAGAGACGATGTCGCTACAATAGATGCACCTTTGTCACAGGCCTTTAATGACAAGAATGTGAAGTTGAACACTCAGCTCCTAGGTTCAACCTGCAGAGTAAGAGCGAGCGGCCAGTCTTTGTGGACCTGTGGATTGGGGAGATCTCTGACCAGGAGCGAGAGCCAAGAAACCCCCAAGCATTCACTATGTTACAATAATTGCTTTTACACGGTGCTCACTTAATCGCCTCAGCAACTCGGAGTTTCGTATCTCGTCTGAAACACTCGAAGAGCATCCCCAAGTAGCAGCGGCCCCTGTGTGGCACAGGGTGGTGGCCCTGCACCGGCCTGCATTTATTATTTTTTCCGCCTGACGACGACCGCTTGTGTTACGATCGAAACGTCGTGATCTATTATTATTTTGTCTACCTACGTGACTTTACTAAAAGAACCAAAGAGTATGTGAACAAGAGGCTGTCAGTAGGGGGCGATGATTGATGTTTCATCTCAGTTTTGTAATTTGTCGCTAATGTTTAGAATTCGCCAGCATGCAATGGCCTACAAGTTTTGAATGACACAATAGTATTTTTTACATCCACTTTTAAGCAGACCATGCGTATTTTTAAAATAGCTTCTTGTTAATACGATGTAACCTGATGCAGGATATTTCACTGCAGTAAATCAATTTTGTTAATATGCCTGTCAATAATTAAGAATGAATACTTGTCTGATTGTGCATGTACATGTAACATTTTGTCTATGAGGGTCAAACATTGATTAAGTGTTCAAATCGAGATTGATTAAGTGATGTTAGGACAAAGTGTGTGTGTGTGTGTTTGGAAGTAACCTGTATAGATATCTCGGGTGAGACACGTTCCATGTGATACAGGTCAAAGGGTACTTTTGTGTTTCACGAAGCGTCTGGAGCAACTCATCGTCTTTGAAATAGGGAGCACCCTCGGATCATTCATCAGTTACAAGGCATACCACTTAAAAGTTACACGTATAGGAGGAGGTACATTCTCTACAACACGAATTATAGTTTTGTGTTACGTGTTGACGTAGATTTTGTCTAACTGGGACTAGAAATGCACCTTGCTGATTCGCGTCTGGATGTTCGTATCTATTGGTTGAAGCAAGCCCCACTTCTGTTGTTGAGACGCTGTGCACCAATGAGGGTCCAAGCATTTTAGGGCCTTCGGCCAGGAAAGTCACAACATTTACGGCACACGAAGGACGCATTCACGCCAGCGCCCCGTGCTCCGTTTTGAAGTTTTAAAATGAAACATCTTTGAATCGTGTTGTGTTTTGAATTAGATGATTGTTATTTCTTCATTAAAAGCTTATTTCATATTACATCCAGAAGGCTTCGTTGAGAAGGATATTTCGCGTGAATTTTCTCTCGTCGTTAAGTAGGCGGCCTTGCCGGGGGTTCGGTTCGATGCGGACTTTCACCTGTTTGGGATTGCGGGATCGAGATAAGGTGACACGGAGCTGCTGGCCGTCTGCAGATCGATTCCAACGTAATCGAACGTCTGTCCCTGCGCCTCCGTCGTTGGTACAGGGGGTGCTCGATAATGATTGGAATTACCCCAATTTTGACCGTGACACCAACATGCGTTGTGAATGACGCAACGTTATGTTTTACATCTGCCGTTTAGCAGACTGCGCATATTGTGGTGAATGTTACTGGGGTAGCCAGGTGTGCCTGTCCGTCGTTCGCATGCAGGGGGTGCGTGTAGGTTTACAGCGCCCCCTGCGTGAAAACGACGGAAAGGGCAGCGTTCGTCACGGTTAAAGTTGTGCGCTTTTATTTTAAATGTTATTCTTTTATAAGGTGATGTTGATATCGAAAACTGACACATAGCTGGCATGCCATAAATAGGAAATTAACTCTGCTTATTCGAATCAATGTATTCATATATGTTGATGAACTGTTTTCAAGCAGATTGTCTCTAACGGCGACTACAGGGACCACGTGATTGTTTAAAAATGTCTTTGATTATAACTATAATTGCCTACAATTCGTCATGTGTAGCTTATTTAGACTATAATTTATTCACTACCCAAAATGTATTTACTTGAAAACATAGAGCTGATATTTATTCTTGTTCTTTCGGTAAAGTCACGTAGAAGGGAAACAATAAAATAACAAAAATATAAAACAATTACA
This sequence comes from Petromyzon marinus, assembly GCF_048934315.1. NCBI lineage: Eukaryota > Metazoa > Chordata > Hyperoartia > Petromyzontiformes > Petromyzontidae > Petromyzon > Petromyzon marinus. The sequence goes on from NW_027422761.1 coordinate 3,558,024, forward strand.
TTCTCACGACAATTCGACTGCAACACAAGCAATCATCATCAGGTGTCACACACAGGCACACACACAGAGACACAGGCACACACAGATACAGGCACACAGTGTGTACACACACACAGTGTACACACATAGTGTACACACACACAGTGTAGACACACAGTGTACACACACACACTGTACACACACAGTGTATACACAGTGTGTGTACACACACACTGTGTACACACACAGTGTATACACATAGTGTACACACAGAAACAGTGTGTACACACAGTAATGTCCACGTTGTAGTTGCTGAGCTCACGCACCCAAGGGGTCTCTGTTCAAGAGATGGAGCAATGGAAAATGAATCTAAATCAACTTAAACTCCATTCCCGCTCTGTGACGTCACCACTCAGCATGACCTCATCGCTGTGAAACGCCAGGGGGAGGTGTGCCTCGCTAGTAACGTCATGTCACTAAGGTATTCACCCCACCCCCGTCCACCGCGCCCTTGAGCGTGACATCACCTCTGCTTGGTCACTGCCGATATGTTCCGGTACAATCCTTATTTGGGCAAAGCTACGCCCAGTGACTGGCGGCTCATTAACATAATGTGTTCGTGAAAGCCGTCGCGAGTTTATTGGGACGGGTTCAGCACCCACGCCCCCATCCCTCGACATATGGCCCGGCCTCATTAACATAATTTATTCAGTTAGAGAGCCGCTCGTGGGAGGGAAGTGACGTCATACTACTTCCTGCTGTCGCGAGGTAACAGGAAGCTGCCGTGTGCGCGCTTGCACTGAAATCCGAGGTGAGAAATTCTCATCGTTGTGGTGGTGGTTGTTGTTGTTTACCAAGGTAGAGCCTCTCTCTCTCGTAGGGATGTCAGTTGAGTAGCAGCGAGCATGGGAATCGATGTCCAGGTTGGAACTTTACAACGCGGGGCCTAGCCACGCGGGGCCTTGCCTCCTGCCCTCGCCTGATTGCATTCACTTTAATTATCTCGCTTAAGTTTTATTTGTCTTCACCCGGCTCGCCACTTTGTAACTTTGTTTTATTGTAAATATTCACGCAGTTTTTTTTCTTTTGTTAGCAGGCCAAGCCCGCTTGAGCTGCTATACCGCTCTTGTTATCAGAAGCGACCTGCCCACAACAACACAAGGTGAGGCTTTGTCAACGTGTGTGAATGTTTTGACTTAAAACTTTGGTGACTGCAGGAATTAATATTCTTGGTTCTTTCGGTAAAGTCACGTAGATAGAAAATAAAATAAAAATAACAATAAAAAAAATTGTAAATAAAGCAAAAAAACTCACTTTTTGATCGCAACACAAGTGGTCTTTATTTAATGTAATTGTATTATCTGTTATTATTATTTTCTATCTACGTAACTTTACAGAAAGAACCAAGAATACGTGTGTCAATGTCTATCGGTCAAAGACGCGCAAACTCCAAATATACAGCAGGCGTCAGGGTCGGGATCGAACCCACGACTTCCTGTATACCAGGTGAGGTAGTTAACATCTCACCACGGAGAGAGACACGCAAACTCCAGTTAGCCTCGGCTATGTTCGTTGATCCTCAATTACTTGGTGGAGTGAGGAAGCATTCATGCCAAGCAGATGAAGGTGGCCCGGCATGATTCTAGACATGCCACCGCCTGTTTACCAAGTGACAGTGTACAGTTTGTGTTTGCAGTAAAGTCTATTAACTCTGTTGAACACGGAGGTTATAGCGTAACAATAGTTTACTTTTGTTTTCCTCTGGAACTCTTTATAAAAATGGAAACAGGAGGTTAACAGCACACACATGCAGCTGAAGTCGGAACTGTTCATCCCAGCATTTAAGGACATCTGAGCCTGGATTCACACCTCTAAGTTGCGATTGAACATGAATTTATGAATTTCTGCATAACACAAATAGTATTATTTTAAACACCCTTTGCTATGTCAGCTGAATTTAGCTCTCATAAATATTCCTTTTGAAGCCAGACAGTTGAAATTGTGTGCTCGGAGTTTTGGGTGAACATTCATTTTGAAGATACGAGGGCTTCCAGACATGTTTATAACCATTTGCCCTCTCATTGTGTGCCATAACAGCCCGTGTGATGAAGTTGGGACACTTTTCCACTATATCATGAATTTATGAATAAGTATAGACGTGTAAGTCATGTGTTACTGTGTATATATGCTTTCCTCTGTGCATCGATACTGACGTGTAGATGGTGTGGATATTCTTTTTTTATGTCTGCAGCTGACGCTTCCTCTGCAGAATTGGTCTGATGGAGCAAAGGCACTCAGCGCAGCTCGGTACGACAAGTCAACAATGCGACCAGCGTGCATACAGCATGGACCGGACTGGAAATCTGACACGGCACCAGAGAAGTCACACAGGAGAGAAACCCTTCAAATGTACTGTGTGTAACAAGGCATTTGCATGGCCATCAGTTTTTCAGAACCACCAGAGAACACACATGGGAGAGAAACCCTTCAGGTGCACGATGTGCGGGATGGCGTTTACACAGTCATGTAATCTTGTAACACACCAGAGAACACACATGGGAGAGAAACCCTTCAAGTGCAGTGTTTGTGGGAAGACATTTTCAGGTTCATTTGTTCTTAAAACACACCAGAGAACACACACGGGAGAGAAACCCTTCAAGTGCAGTGTGTTAGGGAAGGCATTTTCATGGTCATCTGCTCTTAAAAAACACCAGAGAACACACACAGGAGAGAAACCCTTCAAGTGTACTCTGTGCGGCAAGGCGTTTTCAGATTCATGTCATCTTGTAACACACCAGAGAACACACACGGGAGAGAAACCCTTCAAGTGCAGTGTGTGTGGGAAGGCATTTGCACAGTCATCTGCTCTTGTAGAACACCAGAGAACACACACGGGAGAGAAACCCTTCAAGTGCAGTGTTTGTGGGAAGGCGTTTTCATGGTCATCTACTCTTAAAACACACCAGAGAACACACACGGGAGAGAACCCTTTCAGGTGCACTCTGTGCAGGAAGGCGTTTGCACGTTCATCAAATCTTGAAGTACACCAGAGAACACACACAGGAGAGAAACCCTTCAAGTGCAGTGTGTGTGGGAAGGCATTTGCACGTTCATCAACTCTTCAAGTACACCAGAGAACACAGAAGCATCAGAAGATCCACAAGGAGCGGAGTCGGAGTCTGAAATCAGCTTGTGAAAGTCAAAGTACTGCAATGAGCCCATCCCTCATGAAACACGAACCGGAAGAAAATCCCAGCTTGGACACTTTTAAAGGTATCGAGGTGAAATATGAAGAGGTGATGGTGAAATGTGAAGAGGTGATGGTGAAATGTGAAGAAGTGATGAGCGAAGAAGTGAAGGTAAAATGTGAAGATGAAGGTTCAACTCCAAAATGGGACCTTCACATCGTAAAGCAGGAGGAGAATTCTGACTGAGGCAGAGCGAGGCAACTCCCAGCAGTTTGTGGAAGTGGAGGTGTGGGTGGACTTGCTCCTAGACAATACAAAGTCAAGTGGAGACCCGGTAGATGTGTAAGCTTGATATGATGTTGCTCCAATAGATGCACCTTTGTCACAGGCCTTTAATGACAGGAATGTGAAGTTGAACACTTTGTGGGCCCGTGGGTTGGGTAGATCTCTAACCAGGAGCAAGAGCCAATAAGCTCCCAAGCATTCACTGTGTTATAATAATTGCTTTTACATGGTGCTTGCTTAATCGCCTCAGCAACTCGGAGTTTTGTATCTCATCTCAAACACTCGAAGAGCATCCCCAAGTAGCAGCTGCCCCTGTGTGGCACAAGGTGGTGGCCCTGCACCGGCCTGCATGTGGACAAGAGCCTGTCAGTAGGGGGCGATGATTGATGCGTCATCTCAGTTGTGTAGTTTGTAGGTAATGTTTAGAATTTGCTACATTTTCACTCAGACGCCAGCATGCAATGGCCTACTCGTTTTGAATGACACAATAGTATGTTTTACATACACTGTGAAGCAGACTGTGCAACTTTTTTTAAAAGCTTCTTGTTAATACGATGTAACGAGATGCAGTATATTTCACTGCAGTAATCGAATTTTGTTAATATGCCTGTCAATAATTTAGAATGTATACTTGTCTGGTTTTGTGCATACTTGTAACATTTGATCTGTGAGGGTCAAACATTGAACAAGTGATGTTAGGACAAAGTGTGTGTGTGTGTTTGAAAGTAACCTGTACAGAGAACTCAGGTGAGACCCGTTGTTCTTGTGATACAGGTCAAACGGTGTTTTTGTGTTCCATGAAGCATCTGGAGCAACTCATTGTCTTTGAAATAGGGAGCACGCTCGGATCATTCATCAGTTACAAGGCATACCACTTAAAAGTTAGACGTATAGGAGGAGGTACATTCTCTACAACACGAATTGTAGTTTTGTCTTACGTGTTGACGTAGATTTTGTCTAACAAGGACTAGAAATGCTCCTTGCTGATTCACGTCTGGATGTTCGTAACCATCGGTTGAAGCAAACCCCACTGCTGTTGTTGAAACGCTGTGCACCAATAATAGTCCATCACATTGACGGCCTTCAGGCCAGGAAAGTCACAACATTTGCACACGAAGGACGCATTCACGCAAGTACCCCATGCTCCGTTTTGAAGTTTTAAAATGAAACATCTTTGAATTGTGTTGTGTTTTGAATTAGATTATTTTATTTCTTCATTAAAAGCTTGTATCAATTTACATCTGGAAGACTTCATTGAAAAGGACATTTCGTGTGAATTTTCTGTCAAGTAGATGGCCTTGCCGGGGGTTCGGTTCGATGCGGACTTTCACCTGTTTGGGATTGCGGGATCGAGATAAGGCGACACGGAGCTGGCCGTGCGAGAAGACCGCCGTCTGCAGATCGATTCCAACGTAATCGAACGTCTGTCCCTGTGCCTCCGTCGTCCATGCAGGGGGTGCGTAGGTTTGCAGCGCTCCCTGCATGAAAACAACGGAAAGTGCAGCGCTCATCACAGATAGATAAAGTTGTGCACTTATATTTAAAATGTTATTCTTTTATAAGGTGATGTTGAAATCGAAAAGTGTTTGGCCAGTTGATGATTTCAATCAGATTGATTCATTTATTATGAACCACATATCTGAGCTTTTGTGGTCCTGTTGAGCTAAAATTGGAAAGAGTCCGTGACTATAACTTCGCTCAATATTGTAAACGTGTTTCTATTATTTAGTTATTGTTTAATACAAACTACTTCAGATAATGGGTTTCAAGATGTATTTGAATGGCACGTTCGTTGTTCCGGTGTTTAATGGCTTGGACGTCATGGCAAATGGCTTCCATCGATGTGGAAGTCAATGGTGGATGATAATTTGACATTTCGGTGTTGATTTGGAGTAGATTGTTTAACTGTTGAATACCGGGTGGTGAAATGCTTTGCCGAGTACCTGAACTGTTGGACCAACTGAATTCACGAAGAGTTTGATACGAGTTTGAGCGTTAATATTCTTGCGGAACAACAAAGGTCTGATATTTTAAAGATTCCTGATCTTACGTTTATTGCGACAATGTTCAAGGGGAACACGTGTGGAGGAGAGTTCCGGGTGAAGTCTCCCCTTACCTGGCAACCATGGTGGCTGTCCGCTGATCACTCTCACTCCGTCACAGCTACGAGCTGTAGGGACAGGATTCTCCACCCTGGCGCTGTTTTAATTCACAGCACCAAGACTGGAGAGCCTCATCCCTGCAGTTCCCTCCTGTTGTGCCGCAGCATTTACCGCGTAACGAGGCAACGTTTTCATGAGCAGTGCGTTCCACTACACACCCACACGAGCGAACCATGTGCAACAGTGTGCGTACATACAGACACGAACAAACACGCGGGTGCACATACACACGTGAACGCTTACTTGCAGACACGGACGAGTGGAGATGCACGCACGAGTGTGGTTACCACCTGGCTAGCTACACTAGTCACGTGATAACTAGTATACTAAACTATACACTACACTATACACTACACTATACACTACTATACACTACACTATACACTACGCTACTATACACTACACTATATACTACTATACACTACACTATACACTACAATATTCACTACTATATACTACACTATACACTACACTATACACTACTATACACTACAATATACACTACAATATGTACTACTATACACTACTATACACTACACTACTATACACTACACTATACACTACACTATACACTACACTACACACTAGTGCTGCACTAGTCCCCAAACTGCAAAGACAAAGGCTCCCCAATGTAGACTGACGCATCCACAGACCCACACCTGGACCCACGGACTCGCACAGAAACCCACGGACTCATCGACTCCCACTGGGCGTGCGCTGTTAGCGAGCACCGGTGAGGGTCGCAATGGAACAACACCAGGGGCTGGTGTGGACAGAACCACGGCTGGCCGCTCGTCTCTCCAATTCTGATGTTAGCACCCCCACCCACCTCACCACCTCCTTAATTATGGCTGAGTCCACCTAAGTGACGCTCGGGACTGCTTCAGGTAAGGGGCCGACCTTAAATGACGTCACGCGATTTTAGAGGATTTTTGACCCCCCCATCGTCGCACGACGTCACAAAAAGTCAGACCCCCCTCAAATATGACGTCACAAAGCTCGTTAATTTGGCGCTGCACTCTGATGTAGGTAGAAAACATCACAAAGTCTAATTAAGTAGAACGTGTTTATTTTTATTTAAAGTTGCCCAATTTGATGTGACGTCACTTTTCTCAAACCCCCCCCCCCTTGTCACATATCGTCACAAACGTCTGACTCCACCCCCCCCCCCCCCCTATAGGTGCGTGACGTCATTCACGGACGGCCAATAATTGTCGCTGGTATTGGCCGTGAGCGAGAATGGCGCAGCGCCGCTAACCGCTACGCCATGATGGTGCCCTTACCTGAATGAACGGAGACGCGGTCAGACGATGGGTGAGCCGCTGGTGCGGGCAGGAGGAAAGATCTCGGGCGTACCTCCTGACGTGGAAGGCGAGGGAGGTCGGAGTGCGCGTGTGAAGAGAGACGGCAAGGGGCGGGAGGAGAGGGGGGCGATCGGACGGAGCGGAAGCAGGAGGACGAGGGCAGGAGAGGCAGCGGAGCCGTGGAGGAGTCTGGGCGCGCTTGATGGTGAAAGTTGACGTGGACGCACGCTGCAGAAGAGAAGAAAATCTTCACGCTCGGTGCCACACACAGCCAGACGTAGCTCACCTCATCCGTCTTGCTGACGATGTGTAGGACGACTAAACTCTGATTGTCTTGTAGCTCTGTGGAAAGATGGAGAGGTGTCTTGGGTCCAACAAGGCCCTCTGCCACCAGTGGTGGGGGGGGGGGGTACCCTAGTGGAGGGCTGAGCGTGGGAGTGAGTCGAGGGGAGGGTGAGTGGTGGTTGACATGAATTTGAATTCTTATACATGCTAAGTATTGTAAAGTTGTATGGGTTTACATATGGTAGAACATATAGCCTATTAGACGAGGACCAATTCAGTGCTAACATCGTTAACACGGACCCAGATCGTCATCAGGGACCAACATCGTCAACAGGGATGCTCGCCTTGTCAATAGAGACCCATATCAAAAGGGACGCTCACCTCTTTAATCTGGACCCATATCTTCAATCGGGACCCACATCGTCAACAGTGACCCACAACATGAATATGGACACTCACCTCGTCAGTAGGAACCCACATCGTCAACAGAAATTTAAATTAAACTGAAGACGACGTCTCGCCAGCATGCATCTATCCTCCACGCGTGGTTTCTGTCACGCGACTTCCACGATTTCGCCTGAGAGTCTCCCGCCGCGTGCCCCCATAGGTCTTCTCCATCGGTCGCTCGACTCGCGTAGACCATTCATCCGCGTGGGCCACGTGGTCAAAGAAGAAGTTGGTACCGGCCAAGGCAGCACAACGCCAGTAACACAGACTTATGTTAGTGGTCGATAAGAGTGAAGTACAGTACGTCACAACCCACTCATTTCAAATGCCACGTAATTCGTCGCTATTGGTCACATAAAGAACTTGGAATTGCTAATGCTGTGCCACCTCAGGTTCGAAGGCAAAGTGAGATGTCTGCTCTGGGCCGGTCAAGGACACCATTTCTGGGATGAAACTATCTCACATTCACGACACGTGATAAAAAATATAAGCAGTATGCACTGCTGTAACCTTAGCAGGTCCCACCACAGTCAGTATGCACTGATGTAGTGAAAGCAGGTACCACCACAGTATACACTGATGTAATTATAGCAGGTACCACCACAGTATACACTGATGTAATTATAGCAGGTACCACCACAGTATACCTGCTGTAATCATAGCAGGTACCACCACAGTCAGTATGCACTGCTGTAATCATAGCAGGTACCACCACAGCCAGTATGCACTGCTGTTATAGCATAAAAAAATATAACGATACTATCATAGAATGTTAACTAAACGAGCATACATTTTTAACTAATTTAGGATAAACATTAAACTTAATGAGTATGGATAAATAAACTACATTAGCATACAGATTAAAACTAATTAGCATACCAAAATTAGCATAGGACAACCGTTGACCAATCGCTGCGCACCACCGCCGGAGACGCGCCCAGGTTTGCCTATCGACCAATCGGATCGCTGGCCCTCCCCCCTCCCCACTTTGGCACGCGGCGACCAATCAGATCGCGGGAGGACGCTACCATTTTTAATGCCCACACGCTGAACGCCGCGCGCCCATGTGCGTGTGAGTGTTTAGTTTTGTTTTAATTATTTTAATCATTAAAGTTCGCGAGTGTCAAGGTAAGCTACGTTGACTTTCTTTTTTAAAACATTTTCTCTAGAGAACCGTTGTTGCTGCTGCTGCTGTTGTGAAAGGCCCGGTACACCCTGAGGCCTTGCCTAGACTAGGACAGCTTTGATGTCACGTGGGTCCACACTCTTTGTTTCTTTTGGTAAAGTCACGGAGGTAGAAAATAAAACTTATTGATTATTTATTTTAATTACATTTTATTTTATACCTACGTAATTTTTTATAAATGAATATTTTTTTTATAATTTAAATTAATTTTATTTTTTACTTACGTTAAATTTAATTCAAATTTGTAATAAATACAATTTTATTTCATACATACGTTACATTAAATTGAATGTTTTAATAAAATAAATAAGAAATAAATTTATTTACACTTATTTTATACCTACGTTTAATACATTTTTAATGAATTACATTTATTTAAATTAAATTAATTTTATTTTATATTTACATTAAATTAAATTAATTAGTAAATAAAATTTATTTTATTTAAATTTATTTTATACCTACGTTAAATTAAATGCTTTAATAAATAAAATTTATTGAATTTTAATTAAATGTATTTTCTTTCATACCTACACATGTACAGTCATTTTAACTGCTCTGACTAAGTGCGGCCTGGAAGCGTATTATTAAGTAATACATTTTACAATTACAATTCCTTATAGAGGAACCCCCTACTAATGAACTGACTACGTATCTATATAATTAAAAGACCGCACGCAGATATCGCAAAAGCGGACCCCGTTGTCAATGATATAATTCGATGTACGTACACCAGTTGCTGTACGTACATCATTAAAATCACACCGATTGCAATACGTCACCAAAGACGACAATTTTAATTTGACCCCCGGGTCTGATCGCGTTAACTGTGCAGGTGGCGGGTCGAGAGGTTACTTGCACGTGTATGCAGCTTATTGAATATTGACGTGCGATGACTTGTGGAGAGGAAGAATGATGATGATGGCGATGCAAGTCTTGAAGTCTGACGTTGTTCTCCGAGTCGTGTAGCCTACCGCGTGCCACTTTGGGGATTGCGTAATGTCATTTTAGTTTCCTCTGTGGAACTTTTTATTTTGTTGATCCTAACGATGTAACTAACGTAGGGCGGGCTTGGGAGCGGCGTTGACGATGTGTTTTGGCGTTGCACCAACCAGCACCTTTGCATTCAGAAGTTGGAGGTGCTTTGATTGTTACAGCGAGAGGTGGAATCATCACCGCCATCGTCATGGGGTTTAAGTGGGCACGGAGCCCGTCAAGGGAATGGGTAGGTAGAGGAATGGGGTTGGAGAGTATACACAACTTGCATTTCTAGTCATTTCAACAATTTATGGGCATGCGCATCATTAACAGTGTCCTGATTGATGAGCAAAACAAAATCGCAATTTAATCATCAATCTATTGTCATTAATGAGTCCGAAATATCAATAGTCATGCTCAAAACCGCATTCCTATTATAAAAAATAATTGAACCCCCATTCATGATGACAATTCCAATATGGTCATTATGATGCTCAGAATTACAGTTATATTCTCAGAATCATGACCATTTATTAAAACAGCAGTGTGCTCAAAATGCAAATTTACCAATTTCAACATGTACACAATCAATTCCAAGAGTCTTATCAAAGTAAGTCCTATGTATCGTGGTGTTTTCATGCTTATCCATTATTGCGTGCCCCCTCCAAAAAATATACAAAAGTCTATTTTTATAATGTTTGCACGGTGTACAGTCTGGAAATTACCCACATGGCAAATTTAAAGCTTGGTGCGTGTCGGGAAGTACGCTAAAAATTTTGAACAGACGCACACATTCACAACTTTGCCTTTGATATATATGGAGATTGGTAATAAATTGTTAATTTAACTACTTTCAAGCTGACTGATTGGAAATAGGAATAGCACTGGCTCACCACGGGGCTTGTCGCATGGTATCTGGGCACTTTATTTGAAACGTAAACCCCACAGTGTGTGAGTTAAATTCCTCGCAAGTTGCGTCCACAGAGACAGACTGACAATGACGTTTCTAGGTAAGAGTAAGAAATGAATCTACGTGTCGAGGAGAGACGAGAGAGCCAAGAGGTCACCTCGTTAGACGGGGCGGCGCGTCAACCTTAGTCATGTGACTGAAGGAGTGTGGGCGTGCCGTGCGTGTGTGTCGTGTACTGTGTGTGTGTGTACCGTGTGTGTGTGTACTGTGCGTGTGTACTGTGTGTGTGTACCGTGCATGTACCGTGCGTGTGTGTGTACTGTGCGTGTGTACTGTGCGTGTGTGTGTACTGTGCGTGTGTGTGTACTGTGCGTGTGTACCGTGTGTGTGTACTGTGCGTGTGTGTGTACTGTGCGTGTGTACCGTGCATGTGTGTGTACCGTGCGTGTGTGTGTGTACTGTGCGTGTGTACTGTGCATGTGTGTGTACCGTGCGTGTGTGTGTGTACCATGCGTGTGTGTGTGTAGTGTGTGTGTGTACACTGTGTGTGTGTACCGTGTGTAACGTGTGTGGCGGTAGTCTAGCGGTTAGTACGCTGCTCTACAAACATGACGACCCGAGTTTGATTCTCGCTCACAGCCAACACCCAGTGACGATTCTTTAGGATATGTTTGTCAAACGAACGGTTGTTTGGGTTGCGTTGTGTTCTTTAAAGTTACTTGCAATTCAAATACAGGTGTGTTGCTGGTGGTTGTGATGCCAGACGATAACATTGTGAGGAGCAATGCCTGAATCCTTACCCTTGGGGTTCCTCTAGAAATGGCAAAAAGCCACTGAGAGTGGCCACGTGGAGGAGAGCCTGCTACTCTGTACAGAGCTGGACCGGTACCGCCTGGATCTCTGTGGCATTCAGGAGATCCAGTGGACTGGCTCTGGCTCCAATCATCATGAGGGTGCAGAGTCCTCCACTCGGGGCAGGAGACTGCCAAACAACAAGGAGTGGCTCTTATTCTGAATAAAAGAATGAAGGCGGCGTGGGAAGGTGGCGGCGAGGTGTGGGAAGCTGTAAGCCCCAGGCTACTTTGGGCTTGCCTCCCCATCAACAGGAGGCAGAGAATGGTGGTGGTGGTGGCTGCTTACGCCCCCACCGAAGATGAACATCAGTGGAGGGATGCAGGCAAGGCCGTGGATTCAGATTCCTTCTATAACCTCCTGTGACAGGTGTTAGCTAAAAGTGGCCCCTCGGGATAGCGTCATCCTGTTGGGTGACTTCAATGCCCGAGTTGGTCATGATGCTGGCACCTGGTCTGGAGCGATTGGAAGGCATGGGCCAGATCAACTCAATAACAACGGTAGGAGGCTGTTAGACTTCTGTGCAGCCTGGGGGCTTGTCATTGCCAACTCGCTGTTCTGGCATCTGTGCATCCAGACAACATCATGGATTCACGCCGGGTCCAAGCAAGAACATCCGCTGGACTATATGTAAGATCTGTGGGCTGGGTAAATCTGTGAGGAGGAGCGAGGTACAATTAAGCTCCCAAGCATTCACTACGTTATAAACAACATATTTGCACTCATAAGTCACTTGCCTAATTGCCTCAGCAACTCGGTGTTTCGTATCGAATCTCATCTCAAACAATGGAAGGGCGCCCCTAAGTGGCAGCTGCCCCTGTGTGGCACAAGGTGGCCCTCCACCGGCCTGCCTATCTAATAAGTCTAAGTTGCAGAAATAAGAATATTTCATAAGCCTATTTAATGAGCCTAAGTTGCTGAAATGTCTATTTAACTAGTCGATTTAATAAGTCTAAGTTGCTAAAATAAGCCTATTTAATAAGGCTATTTAATAAGCCTAAGTTGCTGAAATAAGCCTATTTAATAAGGCTATTTAATGAGCCTAAGTTGCTGAAATAAGCCTATTTAAAAAGCCTAAGTTTCTGAACTGAGCCTATTTAAAAAGGTATATTTAATAAGTCTAAGTTTCTGAAATAAACCTATTTAAAAATGCTATTTAATAAGCCTAAGTTGCTGAAATAAACCTGTTTAATAACGCTATTTAATAAGCATAAGTTGCTGAAATAAGCTTATTTAATAAGCCTAAGTTGCTGAAATAAGCCGATTTAATAAGGCTATTTAATAAGTCTAAGTTGCTGAAATAAACCTATTTAATAAGCCTAAGTTGCTAAAATAAGCCTATTTAATAGGGCTATTTAATAAGTCCATTTAACAAGCCTATTTAATAAGCCTATTTAATACGCCTATTTAATACGCCTATTTAATAAGTATTTAATGAGCCAATTTATTAAGTCTATTTAATAAGCCTTTTTAATAAGCCTATTTAATAAAGTCTATTTAATAAGCCTATTTAATAAGTCTATTTAAAAAGTCTATTTAATAAGCCTATTTAATAAGTATTAAATGAGCCTATTTAATAAGCCTATTTATTGAGCCTATTTAATAAGCCTATTTAATAAGCCTATTTGATAAGCCTATTTAATAAGCCTATTTAATAAGCATATTTATTGAGCCTATTTAATAGGTCTATTTAATAAGCCTATTTAATAAGCCTATTTAATAAGTATTTAATGAGCCTATTTAATAAGTCTATTTAATAATCCTATTTAATACGCCTATTTAATAAGTCTAAGTTGCTGAAATAAGCTTATTTAATAAGCCTAAGTTGCTGAAATAAGCCTATATAATAAGGCTATTTAATAAGCATAAGTTGCTGAATTAAGCCTATTTAATAAGCCTAAGTTGCTAAAATAAGCCTATTTAATGAGGCTATTTAATAAGTCTATTTAATAAGCCTATTTAATAAGCTATTTAATAAGCCTATTTAATGAGCCTATTTAATACGCCTATTTAACAAACCTATTTATTAAGTATTTAATGAGCCTATTTAATAAATCTATTTAATAAGCCTATTTAATAAGTCTATTTAATAAGTCTAATTAATAAGCCTATTTAATAAGTATTTAATGAGCCTATTTAATAAGCCTATTTATTGAGCCTATTTAATGAGCCTATTTATTGAGCCTATTTAATAAGCCTATTTATTGAGCCTATTTAATAAGCCTATTTATTGAGCCCATTTCATACGCCTATTTAATAAGTCTATTTAATAAGCCTATTTAATAAGCCTATTTAATAAGTCTAAGTTGCTGAAATAAGCCTATTTAATAAGCCCAAGTTGCTGAAATAAGCCTATTTAATAAGTCTGTTTAATAAGCCTAAGTTGCTGAAATAAGCCTATTTAATAAGTCTACGTTGCTGAAATAAGGCTATTTAATAAGCCTAAGTTGCTGAAATGAGCCTTTTTAATAAGCCTAAGTTGCTGAAATAAGGCTATTTAATAAGTCTAAGTTGCTGAAATAAGCCTATTTAAAAAGCATAAGTTGCTAAAATAAGCCTATTTAATGAGGCTATTTAATAAGTCTATTTAATAAGCCTATTTAATAAGCCTATTTAATAAGCCTATTTAATATGCCTATTTAATAAGTCTATTTAATAAGTCTATTTAATACGCCTATTTAATAAGTATTTAATGAGCCTATTTAATAAGCCTATTTATTGAGCCTATTTAATAAACCTATTTATTAAGCCTATTTAATAAGCCTATTTAATAAGCCTATTTAATAAGTCTATTTAATAAGCCTATTTAATAAGCCTATTTAATAAGCCTATTTAATAAGCCTATTTATTAAGCATATTTAATTAGCCTATTTAATAAGCCTATTTATTGAGCCTATTTAATAAGTATTTAATGAGCCTATTTAATAAGCCTAAGTTGCTGAATAAGCCTATTTAATAAGCCTGAGTTGCTGAAATAAGCCTATTTAATAAGCCTATTTAATAAGCCTAAGTTGCTGAATAAGCCTATTTAATAAGCCTGAGTTGCTGAAATAAGCCTATTTAATAAGCCTATTTAATAAGCCTAAGTTGCTGAATAAGCCTATTTAATAAGCCTGAGTTGCTGAAATAAGCCTATTTAATAAGGCTATTTAATAAGTCTAAGTTGCTGAAATAAGCCTATTTAAAAAGCCTAAGTTGCTAAAATAAGCCTATTTAATGAGGCTATTTAATAAGCCTATTTAATAAGCCTATTTAATAAGCCTATTTAATAAGTCTATTTAATAAGTCTATTTAATAAGCCTATTTAAAGAGTATTCAATGAGCCTATTTATTAAGCCTATTTATTGAGCCTATTTAATAAGCCTATTTAATAAGCCTATTTAATGAGCCTATTTAATAAGTTTATTTAATAAGCCTATTTAATAAGCCTATTTAAAAACATATTTAATAAGCCTATTTATTAAGCCGATTTAATGAGCCTATTTAATAAGCCTATTTATTGAGCCTATTTAATAAGTCTATTTAATAAGCCTGTTTAATAAGCCTATTTAATAAGTATTTAATGAGCCTATTTAATAAGCCTAAGTTGCTGAATAAGCCTATTTAATAAGCCTAAGTTGCTGAAATAAGTATATTTAATAAGCCTATTTAATAAGCCTAAGTTGCTGAATAAGCCTATTTTTATTAAGCCTAAGTTGCTCAAATAAGCCTATTTAATAAGCCCAAGTTGCTGAAATAAGCCTATTTAATAAGGCTATGTAATAAGCCTAAGTTGCTGAAATAAGCCTATTTAATAAGCGTAAGTTGCTGAAATAAGGCTATTTAATAAGTCTAAGTTGCTGAATTAAGCCTATTTAATAAGCCTAAGTTGCTGAAATAAGGCTATTTAATAAGCCTAAGTTGCTGAAATAAGCCTATTTAATAAGCCTATCTAATAAGTCTAAGTTGCAGAAATAAGCATATTTCATAAGCCTATTTAATAAGCCTAAGTTGCTGAAATGTCTAATTAACTAGTCGATTTAATAAGTCTAAGTTGCTAAAATAAGCCTATTTAATAAGGCTATTTAATAAGCCTAAGTTGCTGAAATAAGCCTATTTAATAAGGCTATTTAATGAGCCTAAGTTGCTGAAATAAGCCTGTTTAAAAAGCCTAAGTTTCTGAACTAAGCCTATTTAAAAAGGTATATTTAATAAGTCTAAGTTTCTGAAATAAACCATTTTAAAAATGCTATTTAAAAAGCCTAAGTTGCTGAAATAAACCTGTTTAATAAGGTTATTTAATAAGCATAAGTTGCTGAAATGAGCTTATTTAATAAGCCTAAGTTGCTGAAATAATCCTATTTAATAAGGCTATTTAATAAGTCTAAGTTGCTGAAATAAACCTATTTAATAAGCCTAAGTTGCTAAAATAAGCCTATTTAATAGGGCTATTTAATAAGTCCATTTAACAAGCCTATTTAATAAGCCTATTTAATACGCCTATTTAATATGCCTATTTAATACGCCTATTTAATAAGTATTTAATGAGCCTATTTATTAAGTCTATTTAATAAGCCTTTTTAATAAGCCTATTTAATAAAGTCTATTTAATAAGCCTATTTAATAAGTCTATTTAATTAGCCTATTTAATAAGTATTTAATGAGCCGATTCAATAAGCCTATTTATTGAGCCTATTTAATAAGCCTATTTAATAAGCCTATTTAATAAGCCTATTTAATAAGCCTATTTAATAAGCCTATTTAATAAGCCTATTTATTGAGCCTATTTAATAGGTCTATTTAATAAGCCTATTTAATAAGCCTATGTAATAAGTATTTAATGAGCCTATTTAATAAGTCTATTTAATAAGCCTATTTCACAGGCCTATTTAATAAGTCTAAGTTGCTGAAATAAGCTTATTTAATAAGCCTAAGTTGCTGAAATAAGCCTATATAATAAGGCTATTTAATAAGCATAAGTTGCTGAATTAAGCCTATTTAATCCGCCTAAGTTGCTAAAATAAGCCTATTTAATGAGGCTATTTAATAAGTCTATTTAATAAGCCTATTTAATAAGCGTATTTAATAAGCCTATTTAATGAGCCTATTTAATATTCCTATTTAACAAACCTATTTAATAAATATTTAATGAGCCTATTTAATAAGTCTATTTAATAAGCCTTTTTAATAAGCCTATTTAATAAGTCTATTTAATAAGCCTATTCAATAAGTCTATTTAATAAGTCTAATTAATTAGCCTATTTAATAAGTATTTAATGAGCCTATTTAATAAGCCTATTTATTGAGCCTATTTAATGAGCCTATTTATTGAGCCTATTTAATAAGCCTATTTATTGAGCCTATTTAATAAGCCTATTTATTGAGCCCATTTCATACGCCTATTTAATAAGTCTATTTAATAAGCCTATTTAATAAGCCTATTTAATAAGTCTAAGTTGCTGAAATAAGCCTATTTAAGAAGCCCAAGTTGCTGAAATAAGCCTATTTAATAAGGCTGTTTAATAAGCCTAAGTTGCTGAAATAAGCCTATTTCATAAGCCTAAGTTGCTGAAGTAAGCCTATTTAATAAGCCTAAGTTGCTAACATAAGCCTATTTAATAAGGCTATTTAATAAACCTAAGTTGCTGAATAAGAATATTTAATACGTCTACGTTGCTGAAATAAGGCTATTTAATAAGCCTAAGTTGCTGAAATGAGCCTTTTTAATAAGCCTAAGTTGCTAAAATAAGCCTATTTAATGAGGCTATTTAATAAGTCTATTTAATAAGCCTATTTAATAAGCCTATTTAATAAGCCTATTTAATATGCCTATTCAATAAGTATATTTAATAAGTCTATTTAATACGCCTATTTAATAAGTATTTAATGAGCCTATTTAATAAGCCTATTTATTGAGCCTATTTAATAAGCCTATTTATTAGGCCGATTTAATGAGCCTATTTAATAAGCCTATTTATTGAGCCTATTTAATAAGTCTATTTAATAAGCCTGTTTAATAAGCCTATTTAATAAGTATTTAATGAGCCTATTTAATAAGCCTAAGTTGCTGAATAAGCCTATTTAATAAGCCTAAGTTGCTGAAATAAGTCTATTTAATAAGCCTATTTAATAAGCCTAAGTTGCTGAATAAGCCTATTTTTATTAAGCCTAAGTTGCTGAAATAAGCTTATTTAATAAGCCCAAGTTGCTGAAATAAGCCTATTTAATAAGGCTATGTAATAAGCATAAGTTGCTGAAATAAGCCTATTTAATAAGCGTAAGTTGCTGAAATAAGGCTATTTAATAAGTCTAAGTTGCTGAAATAAACCTATTTAATAAGCCTAAGTTGCTAAAATAAGCCTATTTAATAGGGCTATTTAATAAGTCCATTTAACAAGACTATTTAATAAGCCTATTTAATACGCCTATTTAATAAGCCTATTTCATACGCCTATTTAATAAGTCTATTTAATAAGCCTATTTAATAAGCCTATTTAATAAGTCTAAGTTGCTGAAATAAGCCTATTTAATAAGCCCAAGTTGCTGAAATAAGCCTATTTAATAAGTCTGTTTAATATGCCTAAGTTGCTGAAATAAGCCTATTTCATAAGCCTAAGTTGCTGAAATAAGGCTTTTTAATAAGTCTAAGTTGCTGAAATAAGCCTATTTAATAAGCCTAAGTTGTTATAATAAGCCTATTTAATAAGGCTATTTAATAAGCCTAAGTTGCTGAATAAGCCTATTTAATAAGTCTACGTTGCTGAAATAAGGCTATTTAATAAGCCTAAGTTGCTGAAATGAGCCTTTTTAATAAGCCTAAGTTGCTAAAATAAGGCTATTTAATAAGTCTAAGTTGCTGAAATAAGCCTATTTAAAAGGCATAAGTTGCTAAAATAAGCCTATTTAATGAGGCTATTTAATAAGTCTATTTAATAAGCCTATTTAATAAGCCTATTTAATAAGCCTATTTAATATGCCTATTTAATAAGTCTATTTAATAAGTCTATTTAATACGCCTATTTAATAAGTATTTAATGAGCCTATTTAATAAGCCTATTTATTGAGCCTATTTAATAAACCTATTTATTAAGCCTATTTAATAAGCCTATTTAATAAGCCTATTCAATAAGTCTATTTAATAAGCCTATTTAATAAGCCTATTTAATAAGCCTATTTAATAAGCCTATTTATTAAGCATATTTAATGAGCCTATTTAATAAGCCTATTTATTGAGCCTATTTAATAAGTATTTAATGAGCCTATTTAATAAGCCTAAGTTGCTGATTAAGCCTATTTAATAAGCCTGAGTTGCTGAAATAAGCCTATTTAATAAGCCTATTTAATAAGCCTAAGTTGCTGAATAAGCCTATTTAATACTCCTGAGTTGCTGAAATAAGCCTATTTAATAAGCCTATTTAATAAGCCTAAGTTGCTGAAATGAGCCTATTTAATCAGCGTAAGTTGCTGAAATAAGCCTATTTAATAAGTCTAAGTTGCTGAAATAAGCCTATTTAAAAAGCCTAAGTTGCTAAAATAAGCCTATTTAATGAGGCTATTTAATAAGCCTATTTAATAAGCCTATTTAATAAGCCTATTTAATAAGTCTATTTAATAAGTCTATTTAATAAGCCTATTTAAAGAGTATTCAATGAGCCTATTTATTAAGCCTATTTATTGAGCCTATTTAATACGCCTATTTAATAAGCCTATTTAATGAGCCTATTTAATAAGTTTATTTAATAAGCCTATTTAATAAGCCTATTTAAAAAAACATATTTAATAAGCCTATTTATTAAGCCGATTTAATGAGCCTATTTAATAAGCCTATTTATTGAGCCTATTTAATAAGTCTATTTAATAAGCCTGTTTAATAAGCCTATTTAATAAGCCTAAGTTTCTGAATGAGCCTATTTAATAAGCCTAAGTTGCTGAAATAAGCCTTTTTAATCAGCGTAAGATGCTGAAATAAGCCTATTTAATAAGCCCAAGTTGCTGAAATAAACCTACTTAATTAGGTTATTTAATAAGCCTAAGTTGCTGAAATAATCCTATTTAATAAGCGTAATTTGCTGAAATAAGGCTATTCAATAAGTCTAAGTTGTTGAAATAAGCCTATGTAATAAGCCTAAGTTGCTGAAATAAGCCTATTTAGTAAGCCTATTTAATAAGCCTATTTAATAAGCCTATTTAATAGGCCTATTTAATAAGTCTAAGTTGCTGAAATAAGCCTTTTTAATAAGCCTATTTAATAGTCTATTTAATAAGTCTAAGTTGCTGAAATAAGCCTATTTAATAAGCCAAAGTTGCTGAAATAAGCCTATTTAATAAGCCTAAGTTGCTGAATAAGCCTATTTAATAAGCCTAAGTTGCTGAATAAACCTATTTAATAAGTCTAAGTTGCTGAAATAAGCCTATTTAATAAGGCTATTTAATAAGCCTAAGTTGCTGAATAAGCCTATTTAATAAGTCTAAGTTGCTGAAATAAGGCTACTTAATAAGCCTAAGTTGCTGAAATAAGGCTATTTAATAAGTTTAAGTTGCTGAAATAAGCCTATTTAATAAGCCTAAGTTGCTGAAATAAGCCTATTTAATAAGGCTATTTAATGAGCCTAAGTTGCTGAAATAAGCCTATTTAATAAGCCTAAGTTTCTAAACTAAGCCTATTTAAAAAGGTATATTTAGTAAGTCTAAGTTGCTGAAATAAACCTATTTAAAAATGCTATTTAATAAGCCTAAGTTGCTGAAATAAACCTGTTTAATAAGGCTATTTAATAAGCATAAGTTGCTGAAATAAGCTTATTTAATAAGCCTAAGTTGCTGAAATAAGCCTATTTAATAAGGCTATTTAATAAGTCTAAGTTGCTGAAATAAACCTATTTAATAAGCCTAAGTTGCTAAAATAAGCCTATTTAATGAGGCTATTTAATAAGTCTATTTAATAAGACTATTTAATAAGCCTATTTAATAAGCCTATTTAATAAGCCTATTTAATACGCCTATTTAATAAACATATTTAATAAGTATTTAATGAGCCTATTTAATAAGTCTATTTAATAAGCCTTTTTAATAAGCCTATTTAATAAGTCTATTTAATAAGCCTATTTAATAAGTCTATTTAATAAGTCTATTTAATAAGCCTATTTAATAAGTATTTAATGAGCCTATTTAATAAGCCTATTTATTGAGCCTATTTAATAAGCCTATTTATTGAGCCTATTTAATAAGCCTATTTATTGAGCCTATTTAATAAGCCTATTTATTGAGCCTATTTAATAAGCCTATTTAATAAGTCTATTTAATAAGCCTATTAAATAAGCCTATTTAATACGCCTATTTACTGAGCCTATTTAATAAGCCTATTTAATAAGCCTATTTATTGAGCCTATTTAATAAGTCTATTTAATAAGCCTATTTAAAAAGTATTTAATGAGCCTATTTAATAAGTCTATTCAATAAGCCTATTTAATAGGCCTATTTAATAAGTCTAAGTTGCTGAAATAAGCCTATTTAATAAGCCTATTTAATATGCCTATTTAATAAGTCTAAGTTGCTGAAATACGCCTATTTAATAAGCCTAAGTTTCTGAATGAGCCTATTTAATAAGCCTAAGTTGCTGAAATAAGCCTATTTAATAAGCCTAAGTTGCTGAATAAGCCTATTTAATAAGCCTAAGTTGCTGAATAAACCTATTTAATAAGTCTAAGTTGCTGAAATAAGCCTATTTAATAAGGCTATTTAATAAGCCTAAGTTGCTGAATAAGCCTATTTAATAAGGCTATTTAATGAGCCTAAGTTGCTGAAATAAGACTATTTAATAAGCCTAAGTTTCTGAACTAAGCCTATTTAAAAAGGTATATTTAATAAGTCTAAGTTGCTGAAATAAATCTATTTAAAAATGCTATTTAATAAGCCTAAGTTGCTGAAATAAACCTGTTTAATAAGGCTATTTAATAAGCATAAGTTGCTGAAATAAGCTTATTTAATGAGCCTAAGTTGCTGAAATAAGCCTATTTAAAAAGGCTCTTTAATAAGTCTAAGTTGCTGAAATAAACCTATTTAATAAGCCTAAGTTGCTAAAATAAGCCTATTTAATGAGGCTATTTAATACGTCTATTTAATAAGCCTATTTTATAAGCCTATTTAATAAGCCTATTTAATAAGCCTATTTAATACGCCTATTTAATAAACATATTTAATAAGTATTTAATTAGCCTATTTAATAAGTCTATTTAATAAGCCTTTTTAATAAGCCTATTTAATAAGTCTATTTAATAAGCCTATTTAATAAGTCTATTTAATAAGTCTATTTAATAAGCCTATTTAATAAGTATTTAATGAGCCTATTTAATAAGCCTATTTATTGAGCCTATTTAATAAGCCTATTTATTGAGCCTATTTAATAAGCCTATTTATTGAGCCTATTTAATAAGCCTATTTATTGAGCTTATTTAATAAGCCGATTTAATAAGTCTATTTAATAAGTATTTAATGAGCCTGTTTAATAAGCCTATTTATTGAGCCTATTTAATAAGCCTCTTTAATAAGCCTATTTATTTAGCTTATTTAATAAGTCTATTTAATAAGCCTATTTAATAAGCCTATTTAATAAGTATTTAATGAGCCTATTTAATAAGTCTATTTAATAAGCCTATTTAATAGGCC
The DNA here is from genome assembly GCF_048934315.1 of Petromyzon marinus. Lineage (NCBI taxonomy): Eukaryota > Metazoa > Chordata > Hyperoartia > Petromyzontiformes > Petromyzontidae > Petromyzon > Petromyzon marinus. The sequence goes on from NW_027422761.1 coordinate 3,580,241, forward strand.
TATTTAATAAGTCTAAGTTGCTGAAATAAGCCTATTTAATAAGCCTAAGTTGCTGAATAAGCCTATTTAATAAGCCTAAGTTGCTGAAATAAGCCTATTTAATAAGCCTAAGTTGCTGAAATAAGCCTATTTAATAAGGCTATTTAATAAGCCTATTTAATAAGTATTTAATGAGCCTATTTAATAAGCCTATTTATTGAGCCTATTTAATAAGCCTATTTATTGAGCCTATTTAATAAGCCTATTTATTGAACCTATTTAATAAGCCTATTTATTGAGCCTATTTAATAAGCCTATTTAATAAGTCTATTTAATAAGCCTATTAAATAAGCCTATTTAATACGCCTATTTACTGAGCCTATTTAATAAGCCTATTTAATAAGCCTATTTATTGAGCCTATTTAATAAGTCTATTTAATAAGCCTATTTAAAAAGTATTTAATGAGCCTATTTAATAAGTCTATTCAATAAGCCTATTTAATAGGCCTATTTAATAAGTCTAAGTTGCTGAAATAAGCCTATTTAATAAGCCTATTTAATATGCCTATTTAATAAGTCTAAGTTGCTGAAATACGCCTATTTAATAAGCCTAAGTTTCTGAATGAGCCTATTTAATAAGCCTAAGTTGCTGAAATAAGCCTATTTAATAAGCCTAAGTTGCTGAATAAGCCTATTTAATAAGCCTAAGTTGCTGAATAAACCTATTTAATAAGTCTAAGTTGCTGAAATAAGCCTATTTAATAAGGCTATTTAATAAGCCTAAGTTGCTGAATAAGGCTATTTAATAAGGCTATTTAATGAGCCTAAGTTGCTGAAATAAGACTATTTAATAAGCCTAAGTTTCTGAACTAAGCCTATTTAAAAGGTATATTTAATAAGTCTAAGTTGCTGAAATAAATCTATTTAAAAATGCTATTTAATAAGCCTAAGTTGCTGAAATAAACCTGTTTAATAAGGCTATTTAATAAGCATAAGTTGCTGAAATAAGCTTATTTAATGAGCCTAAGTTGCTGAAATAAGCCTATTTAAAAAGGCTCTTTAATAAGTCTAAGTTGCTGAAATAAACCTATTTAATAAGCCTAAGTTGCTAAAATAAGCCTATTTAATGAGGCTATTTAATACGTCTATTTAATAAGCCTATTTTATAAGCCTATTTAATAAGCCTATTTAATACGCCTATTTAATACGCCTATTTAATAAACATATTTAATAAGTATTTAATTAGCCTATTTAATAAGTCTATTTAATAAGCCTTTTTAATAAGCCTATTTAATAAGTCTATTTAATAAGCCTATTTAATAAGTCTATTTAATAAGTCTATTTAATAAGCCTATTTAATAAGTATTTAATGAGCCTATTTAATAAGCCTATTTATTGAGCCTATTTAATAAGCCTATTTATTGAGCCTATTTAATAAGCCTATTTATTGAGCCTATTTAATAAGCCTATTTATTGAGCTTATTTAATAAGCTGATTTAATAAGTCTATTTAATAAGTATTTAATGAGCCTGTTTAATAAGCCTATTTATTGAGCCTATTTAATAAGCCTCTTTAATAAGCCTATTTATTTAGCTTATTTAATAAGTCTATTTAATAAGCCTATTTAATAAGCCTATTTAATAAGTATTTAATGAGCCTATTTAATAAGTCTATTTAATAAGCCTATTTAATAGGCCTATTTAATAAGTCTAAGTTGCTGAAATAAGCCTATTTAATAAGCCTAAGTTGCTGAATAAGCCTATTTAATAAGCCTAAGTTGCTGAAATAAGCCTATTTAATAAGCCTAAGTTGCTGAAATAAGCCTATTTAATAAGGCTATTTAATAAGCCTATTTAATAAGTATTTAATGAGCCTATTTAATAAGCCTATTTATTGAGCCTATTTAATAAGCCTATTTATTGAGCCTATTTAATAAGCCTATTTATTGAACCTATTTAATAAGCCTATTTATTGAGCCTATTTAATAAGCCTATTTAATAAGTCTATTTAATAAGCCTATTAAATAAGCCTATTTAATACGCCTATTTACTGAGCCTATTTAATAAGCCTATTTAATAAGCCTATTTATTGAGCCTATTTAATAAGTCTATTTAATAAGCCTATTTAATAAGTATTTAATGAGCCTATTTAATAAGTCTATTCAATAAGCCTATTTAATAGGCCTATTTAATAAGTCTAAGTTGCTGAAATAAGCCTATATAATAAGCCTATTTAATATGCCTATTTAATAAGTCTAAGTTGCTGAAATACGCCTATTTAATAAGCCTAAGTTTCTGAATGAGCCTATTTAATAAGCCTAAGTTGCTGAAATAAGCCTATTTAATAAGCCTAAGTTGCTGAATAAGCCTATTTAATAAGCCTAAGTTGCTGAATAAATCTATTTAATAAGTCTAAGTTGCTGAAATAAGCCTATTTAATAAGGCTATTTAATAAGCCTAAGTTGCTGAATAAGCCTATTTAATAAGGCTATTTAATAAGCCTAAGTTGCTGAAATAAGACTATTTAATAAGCCTAAGTTTCTGAACTAAGCCTATTTAAAAAGGTATATTTAATAAGTCTAAGTTGCTGAAATAAATCTATTTAAAAATGCTATTTAATAAGCCTAAGTTGCTGAAATAAACCTGTTTAATAAGGCTATTTAATAAGCATAAGTTGCTGAAATAAGCTTATTTAATGAGCCTAAGTTGCTGAAATAAGCCTATTTAAAAAGGCTCTTTAATAAGTCTAAGTTGCTGAAATAAACCTATTTAATAAGCCTAAGTTGTTAAAATAAGCCTATTTAATGAGGCTATTTAATACGTCTATTTAATAAGCCTATTTTATAAGCCTATTTAATAAGCCTATTTAATAAGCCTATTTAATACGCCTATTTAATAAACATATTTAATAAGTATTTAATGAGCCTATTTAATAAGTCTATTTAATAAGCCTTTTTAATAAGCCTATTTAATAAGTCTATTTAATAAGCCTATTTAATAAGTCTATTTAATAAGTCTATTTAAAAAGCCTATTTAATAAGTATTTAATGAGCCTATTTAATAAGCCTATTTATTGAGCCTATTTAATAAGCCTATTTATTGAGCCTATTTAATAAGCCTATTTATTGAGCCTATTTAATAAGCCTATTTATTGAGCCTATTTAATAAGCCGATTTAATGTCTATTTAATAAGTATTTAATGAGCCTGTTTAATAAGCCTATTTATTGAGCCTATTTAATAAGCCTCTTTAATAAGCCTATTTATTTAGCTTATTTAATAAGTCTATTTAATAAGCCTATTTAATAAGTCTATTTAATAAGTATTTAATGAGCCTATTTAATAAGTCTATTTAATAAGCCTATTTAATAGGCCTATTTAATAAGTCTAAGTTGCTGAAATAAGCCTATTTAATAAGCCTAAGTTGCTGAATAAGCCTATTTAATAAGCCTAAGTTGCTGAAATAAGCCTATTTAATAAGCCTAAGTTGCTGAAATAAGCCTATTTAATAATGCTATTTAATAAGCCTAAGTTGCTGAATAAGCCTATTTAATAAGTCTAAGTTGCTGAAATAAGCCTATTTAATAAGGCTATTTAATAAGCCTAAGTTGCTGAAATAAGACTATTTAATAAGCCTAAGTTTCTGAACTAAGCCTATTTAAAAAGGTATATCTAATAAGTCTAAGTTGCTGAAATAGATCTATTTAAAAATGCTATTTAATAAGCCTAAGTTGCTGAAATAAGCCTTTCTAATCAGCGTAAGTTGCTGAAATAAGCCTATTTAATAAGCCCAAGTTGCTGAAATAAGCCTACTTAATTAGGCTATTTAATAAGCCTAAGTTGCTGAAATAAGCCTATTTAATAAGTGTAAGTTGCTGAAATAAGGCTATTTAATAAGTCTAAGTTGCTGAAATAAGCCTATTTAATAAGCCTAAGTTGCTGAAATTAGCCTATTTAATAAGCCTGTTTAATAAGCCTAAGTTGCTGAAATAAGCCTATTTAATAAGCCTATTTAATAAGCCTATTTAATAGGCCTATTTAATAAGTCTAAGTTGCCGAAATAAGCCTATTTAATAAGCCTATTTAATAGGCCTATTTAATAAGTCTAAGTTGCTGAAATAAGCCTATTTAATAAGCCTTTTTAATAGGCCTATTTAATAAGTCTAAGTTGCTGAAATAAGCCTATTTAATATGCCTAAGTTGCTGAAATAAGCCTATTTAATAAGCCTAAGTTGCTGAATAAGCCTATTTAATATGCCTAAGTTGCTGAATAAACCTATTTAATAAGTCTAAGTTGCTGAAATAAGGCTATTTAATAAGCCTAAGTTGCTGAAATAAGGCTATTTAATAAGGCTATTTAATGAGCCTAAGTTGCTGAAATAAGCCTATTTAATAAGCCTAAGTTTCTGAACTAAGGCTATTTAAAAAGGTATATTTAATAAGTCTAAGTTGCTGAAATAAACCTATTTAAAAATGCTATTTAATAAGCCTAAGTTGCTGAAATAAACCTGTTTAATAAGGCTATTTAATAAGCATAAGTTGCTGAAATAAGCTTATTTAATAAGCCTAAGTTGCTGAAATAAGCCTATTTAATAAGGCTATTTAATAAGTCTAAGTTGCTGAAATAAACCTATTTAATAAGCCTAAGTTGCTAAAATAAGTCTATTTAATGAGGCTATTTAATAAGTCTATTTAATAAGACTATTTAATAAGCCTATTTAATAAGCCTATTTAATAAGCCTATTTAATACGCCTATTTAATAAACATATTTAATAAGTATTTAATGAGCCTATTTAATAAGTCTATTTAATAAGCCTTTTAATAAGCCTATTTAATAAGTCTATTTAATAAGCCTATTTAATAAGTCTATTTAATAAGTCTATTTAATAAGCCAATTTAGTTAGTATTTAATGAGCCTATTTAATAAACCTAAGTTTCTGAATGAGCCTATTTAATAAGCCTAAGTTGCTGAAATAAGCCTATTTAATAAGCCTAAGTTGCTGAACAAGCCTATTTAATAAGCCTAAGTTGCTGAAATAAGCCTTTTTAATCAGCGTAAGTTGCTGAAATATGCCTATTTAATAAGCCCAAGTTGCTGAAATAAACCTACTTAATTAGGTTATTTAATAAGCCTAAGTTGCTGAAATAATCCTATTTAATAAGCATAATTTGCTGAAATAAGGCTATTCAATAAGTCTAAGTTGTTGAAATAAGCCTATGTAATAAGCCTAAGTTGCTGAAATAAGCCTATTTAGTAAGCCTATTTAATAAGCCTATTTAATAAGCCTATTTAATAGGCCTATTTAATAAGTCTAAGTTGCTGAAATAAGCCTATTTAATAAGCCTATTTAATAGTCTATTTAATAAGTCTAAGTTGCTGAAATAAGCCTATTTAATAAGCCAAAGTTGCTGAATGAGCCTATTTAATAAGCCAAAGTTGCTGAAATAAGGCTATTTAATAAGCCTAAGTTGCTGAATAAGCCTTTTTAATAAGCCTAAGTTGCTGAATAAACCTATTTAATAAGTCTAAGTTGCTGAAATAAGCCTATTTAATAAGGCTATTTAATAAGCCTAAGTTGCTGAATAAGGCTATTTAATAAGTCTAAGTTGCTGAAATAAGGCTACTTAATAAGCCTAAGTTGCTGAAATAAGGCTATTTAATAAGTTTAAGTTGCTGAAATAAGCCTATTTAATAAGCCTAAGTTGCTGAAATAAGCCTATTTAATAAGGCTATTTAATGAGCCTAAGTTGCTGAAATAAGCCTATTTAATAAGCCTAAGTTTCTAAACTAAGCCTATTTAAAAAGGTATATTTAGTAAGTCTAAGTTGCTGAAATAAACCTATTTAAAAATGCTATTTAATAAGCCTAAGTTGCTGAAATAAACCTGTTTAATAAGGCTATTTAATAAGCATAAGTTGCTGAAATAAGCTTATTTAATAAGCCTAAGTTGCTGAAATAAGCATATTTAATAAGGCTATTTAATAAGTCTAAGTTGCTGAAATAAACCTATTTAATAAGCCTAAGTTGCTAAAATAAGCCTATTTAATGAGGCTATTTAATAAGTCTATTTAATAAGACTATTTAATAAGCCTATTTAATAAGCCTATTTAATAAGTCTATTTAATAAGTCTATTTAATAAGCCTATTTAATAAGTATTTAATGAGCCTATTTAATAAGCCTATTTATTGAGCCTATTTAATAAGCCTATTTATTGAGCCTATTTAATAAGCCTATTTATTGAGCCTATTTAATAAGCCTATTTATTGAGCCGATTTAATTTTGCCTATTTAATAAGTCTATTTAATAAGCCTATTAAATACGCCTATTTAATACGCCTATTTACTGAGCCTATTTAATAAGCCTATTTAATAAGCCTATTTATTGAGCCTATTTAATAAGTCTATTTAATAAGCCTATTTAATAAGTATTTAATGAGCCTATTTAATAAGTCTATTCAATAAGCCTATTTAATAGGCCTATTTAATAAGTCTAAGTTGCTGAAATAAGCCTTTTTAATAAGCCTATTTAATATGCCTATTTAATAAGTCTAAGTTGCTGAAATACGCCTATTTAATAAGCCTAAGTTTCTGAATGAGCCTATTTAATAAGCCTAAGTTGCTGAAATAAGCCTATTTAATAAGCCTAAGTTGCTGAATAAGCCTATTTAATAAGCCTAAGTTGCTGAATAAACCTATTTAATAAGTCTAAGTTGCTGAAATAAGCCTATTTAATAAGGCTATTTAATAAGCCTAAGTTGCTGAATAAGCCTATTTAATAAGGCTATTTAATGAGCCTAAGTTGCTGAAATAAGACTATTTAATAAGCCTAAGTTTCTGAACTAAGCCTATTTAAAAAGGTATATTTAATAAGTCTAAGTTGCTGAAATAAATCTATTTAAAAATGCTATTTAATAAGCCTAAGTTGCTGAAATAAACCTGTTTAATAAGGCTATTTAATAAGCATAAGTTGCTGAAATAAGCTTATTTAATGAGCCTAAGTTGCTGAAATAAGCCTATTTAAAAAGGCTCTTTAATAAGTCTAAGTTGCTGAAATAAACCTATTTAATAAGCCTAAGTTGCTAAAATAAGCCTATTTAATGAGGCTATTTAATACGTCTATTTAATAAGCCTATTTTATAAGCCTATTTAATAAGCCTATTTAATAAGCCTATTTAATACGCCTATTTAATAAACATATTTAATAAGTATTTAATGAGCCTATTTAATAAGTCTATTTAATAAGCCTTTTTAATAAGCCTATTTAATAAGTCTATTTAATAAGCCTATTTAATAAGTCTATTTAATAAGTCTATTTAATAAGCCTATTTAATAAGTATTTAATGAGCCTATTTTATAAGCCTATTTATTGAGCCTATTTAATAAGCCTATTTATTGAGCCTATTTAATAAGCCTATTTATTGAGCCTATTTAATAAGCCTATTTATTGAGCCTATTTAATAAGCCGATTTAATAAGTCTATTTAATAAGTATTTAATGAGCCTGTTTAATAAGCCTATTTATTGAGCCTATTTAATAAGCCTCTTTAATAAGCCTATTTATTGAGCTTATTTAATAAGTCTATTTAATATGCCTATTTAATAAGCCTATTTAATAAGTATTTAATGAGCCTATTTAATAAGTCTATTTAATAAGCCTATTTAATAGGCCTATTTAATAAGTCTAAGTTGCTGAAATAAGCCTATTTAATAAGCCTAAGTTGCTGAATAAGCCTATTTAATAAGCCTAAGTTGCTGAAATAAGCCTATTTAATAAGCCTAAGTTGCTGAAATAAGCCTATTTAATAAGGCTATTTAATAAGCCTAAGTTGCTGAAATAAGACTATTTAATAAGCCTAAGTTTCTGAACTAAGCCTATTTAAAAAGGTATATCTAATAAGTCTAAGTTGCTGAAATAAATCTATTTAAAAATGCTATTTAATAAGCCTAAGTTTGCTGAAATAAACCTGTTTAATAGGGCTATTTAATAAGCATAAGTTGCTGAAATAAGCTTATTTAATAAGCCTACGTTGCTGAAGTAAGCCTTTTTAAAAAGGCTATTTAATAAGTCTAAGTTGCTGAAATAAACCTATTTAATAAGCCTAAGTTGATAAAATAAGCCTATTTAATGAGGCTATTTAATAAGTCTTTTTAATAAGCCTATTTAATAAGCCTATTTAATAAGCCTATTTAATAAGCCTATTTAATACGCCTATTTAATAAACATATTTAATAAGTATTTAATGAGCCTATTTAATAAGTCTATTTAATAAGCCTTTTTAATAAGCCTATTTAATAAGTCGATTTAATAAGCCTATTTAATAAGTCTATTTAATAAGTCTATTTAATAAGCCTATTTAATAAATATTTAATGAGCCTATTTAATAAGCCTATTTATTGAGCCTATTTAATAAGCCTATTTATTGAGCCTATTTAATAAGCCTATTTATTGAGCCTATTTAATAAGCCTATTTATTGAGCCTATTTAATAAGCCGATTTAATAAGTCTATTTAATAAGTATTTAATGAGCCTATTTAATAAGTCTATTTAATAAGCCTATTTAATAAGTCTAAGTTGCTGAAATAAGCCTATTTAATAAGCCTAAGTTGCTGAATAAGCCTATTTAATAAGCCTAAGTTGCTGAAATAAGCCTATTTAATAAGCCTAAGTTGCTGAAATAAGCCTATTTAATAAGGCTATTTAATAAGCCTAAGTTGCTGAATAAGCCTATTTAATAAGTCTAAGTTGCTGAAATAACGCTATTTAATAAGTCTAAGTTGCTGAAATAAGCCTATTTAATACGCCTAATTTGCTAAAATAAGCCTATTTAATGAGGCTATTTAATAAGTCTATTTAATAAGCCTATTTAATAAGCCTATTTAAAAAGCCTATTTAATACGCCTATTTAATAAACCTATTTAATAAGTATTTAATGAGCCTATTTAATAAGTCTATTTAATAAGCCTTTTTAATACGCCTATTTAATAAACCTATTTAATAAGCCTATTTAATAAGTCTATTTAATAAGTCTATATGTTAAGCCTATTTAATAATTATTTAATGAGCCTATTTAATAAGCCTATTCATTGAGCCTATTTAATAAGCCTATTTATTGAGCCTATTTAATAAGCCTATTTAATAAGTCTATTTAATAAGCCTATTTAATAAGCCTAATTAATAATCCTATTTAATAAGCCTATTTAATGATCCTATTTAATGAGTCTATTTAATAAGCCTGTTTAATAAGCCTATTTAATAAGTATTGAATGAGCCTATTTAATAAGCCTAAGTTGCTGAAATAAGCCTATTTAATAAGTCTAAGTTGCTGAAATAAGGCTATTTAATAAGCCTAAGTTTCTGAAATAAGCCTATTTAATAAGCATAAGTTGCTGAAATAAGGCTATTTAATAAGTCTAAGTTGCTGAAATAAGGCTATTTAATAAGCCTAAGTTGCTGAAATAAGTATATTTAATAAGCATAAGTTGCTGAAATAAGCCTATTTAATAAGCCTAAGTTGCTGAAATAAGGCTATTTAATAAGTCTAAGTTGCTGAAATAAGCCTTTTTAATCAGCGTAAGTTGCTGAAATAAGCTTATTTAATAAGGCCAAGTTGCTGAAATAAGCCTATTTAATAAGGATATTTAATAAGTCTATTTAATAAGCCTATTTAATAAGCCTATTTAATAAGCCTATTTAATAAGCCTCTTTATTGAGCCTATTTAATAAGTCTATTTAATAAGCCTATTTAATAAGTATTTAATGAGCCTATTTAATCAGTCTATTTAATAGGCCTATTTAATAAGTCTAAGTTGCTGAAATAAGCCTATTTAATAAGCCTAAGTTGCTGAAATAAGTATATTTAATAAGCATAAGTTGCTGAAATAAGCCTATTTAATAAGTCTAAGTTGCTGAAATAAAGCTATTTAATAAGTCTAAGTTGCTGAAATAAGCCTTTTTAATCAGCGTAAGTTGCTGAAATAAGCCTATTTAATAAGCCCAAGTTGCTGAAATAAGACTACTTAATAAGGCTATTTAATAAGCCTAAGTTGCTGAAATAAGCCTATTTAATAAGCCCAAGTTGCTGAAATAAGCCTATTTAATAAGCCTAAGTTGCTGAAATAAGCCTATTTAATAGGCCTATCTAATAAGTCTAAGTTGCAGAAATAAGCATATTTCATAAGCATATTAGATGAGCCTAAGTTGCTGAAATGTCTATTTAATAAGTCGTTTTAATAAGTCTAAGTTGCTAAAATAAGCCTATTTAATAAGGCTATTTAAAAAGCCTAAGTTGCTGAAATAAGCCTATTTAAAAGGCTATTTAATGAGCCTAAGTTGCTGAAATAAGCCTATTTAATAAGCCTAAGTTTCTGAACTAAGCCTATTTAAAAAAGTATATTTAATAAGTCTAAGTTGCTGAAATAAACATATTTAAAAATGCTATTTAATAAGCCTAAGTTGCTGAAATAAACCTGTTTAATAAGGCTATTTAATAAGCATAAGTTGATGAAATAAGCCTATTTTATAAGCCTACGTTGCTGAAATAAGCCTATTTAATAAGCCTAAGTTGCTAAAATAAGCCTATTTAATGAGGCTATTTAATAAGTCTATTTAATAGGCCTATTTAATACGCCTATTTAATACGTCTATTTAATAAGCATATTTAATAAGCCTATTTATTGAGCCTATTTAATAAGCCTATTTAATAAGCCTATTTAATAAGCCTATTTAATAAGCCTATTTATTGAGCCTATTTAATAAGCCTATTTAATAAGTCTATTTAATAAGCCTATTTAATAAGCCTAATTAATAAGCCTATTTAATAAGCCTATTTATTGCGCCTATTTAATGAGTCTATTTAATAAGCCTGTTTAATAAGCATATTTAATAAGTATTGAATGAGCCTATTTAATAAGCCTAAGTTGCTGAATAAGCCTATTTAATAAGCCTAAGTTGCTGAAATAAGCCTATTTAATAAGCCTATTTAATAAGCCTAAGTTGCTGAATAAGCCTATTTAATAAGCCTAAGTTGCTGAAATAAACCTGTTTAATAGGGCTATTTAATAAGCATAAGTTGCTGAAATAAGCTTATTTAATACGCCTAAGTTGCTGAAATAAGCCTATTTAAAAAGGCTCTTTAATAAGTCTAAGTTGCTGAAATAAACCTATTTAATAAGCCTAAGTTGCTAAAATAAGCCTATTTAATGAGGCTATTTAATAAGTTTATTTAATAAGCCTATTTTATAAGCCTATTTAATAAGCCTTTTTAATAAGCCTATTTAATAAGTCTATTTAATAAGCCTATTTAATAAGTCTATTTAATAAGTCTATTTAATAAGCCTATTTAATAAGTATTTAATGAGCCTATTTAATAAGCCTATTTATTGAGCCTATTTAATAAGCCTATTTATTGAGCCTATTTAATAAGCCTATTTATTGAGCCTATTTAATAAGCCTATTTATTGAGCTTATTTAATAAGCCTATTTAATAAGCCTATTTAATAAGTATTTAATGAGCCTATTTAATAAGTCTATTTAATAAGCCTATTTAATAGGCCTATTTAATAAGTCTAAGTTGCTGAAATAAGCCTATTTAATAAGCCTAAGTTGCTGAATAAGCCTATTTAATAAGCCTAAGTTGCTGAAATAAGCCTATTTAATAAGCTTAAGTTGCTGAAATAAGCCTATTTAATAAGGCTATTTAATAAGCCTAAGTTGCTGAATAAGCCTATTTAATAAGTCTAAGTTGCTGAAATAAGCCTATTTAATAAGGCTATTTAATAAGACTAAGTTGCTGAATAAGCCTATTTAATAAGGCTATTTAATGAGCCTAAGTTGCTGAAATAAGACTATTTAATAAGCCTAAGTTTCTGAACTAAGCCTATTTAAAAAGGTATATCTAATAAGTCTAAGTTGCTGAAATAAATCTATTTAAAAATGCTATTTAAAAAGCCTAAGTTGCTGAAATAAACCTGTTTAATAAGGCTATTTAATAAGCATAAGTTGCTGAAATAAGCTTATTTAATAAGCCTAAGTTGCTGAAATAAGCCTTTTTAAAAAGGCTATTTAATAAGTCTAAGTTGCTGAAATAAACCTATTTAATAAGCCTAAGTTGCTAAAATAAGCCTATTTAATGAGCCTATTTAATAAGTCTTTTTAATAAGCCTATTTAATAGGCCTATTTAATAAGTCTAAGTTGCTGAAATAAGCCTATTTAATAAGCCTAAGTTGCTGAATAAGCCTATTTAATAAGCCTAAGTTGCTGAAATAAGCCTATTTAATAAGCCTAAGTTGCTGAAATAAGCCTATTTAATAAGGCTATTTAATAAGCCTAAGTTGCTGAATAAGCCTATTTAATAAGTCTAAGTTGCTGAAATAACGCTATTTAATAAGCCCAAGTTGCTGAAATAAGCCTATTTAATAAGCCTAAGTTGCTAAAATAAGCCTATTTAATGAGGCTATTTAATAAGTCTATTTAATAAGCCTATTTAATAAGCCTATTTAATAAGCCTATTTAATATACCTATTTAATAAACCTATTTAATAAGTATTTAATGAGCCTATTTAATAAGTCTATTTAATAAGCCTTTTTAATAAGCCTATTTAATAAACCTATTTAATAAGCCTATTTAATAAGTCTATTTAATAAGTCTATTTGTTAAGCCTATTTAATAAGTATTTAATGAGCCTATTTAATAAGCCTATTTATTGAGCCTATTTAATATGCCTATTCATTGAGCCTATTTAATAAGCCTATTTATTGAGCCTATTTAATAAGCCTATTTAATAAGTCTATTTAATATGCCTATTTAATAAGCCTAATTAATAAGCCTATTTAATAAGCCTATTTAATGAGCCTATTTAATGAGTCTATTTAATAAGCCTGTTTAATAAGCCTATTTAACAAGTATTGAATGAGCCTATTTAATAAGCCTAAGTTGCTGAAATAAGCCTATTTAATAAGTCTAAGTTGCTGAAATAAGGCTATTTAATAAGCCTAAGTTGATGAAATAAACCTATTTAATAAGCATAAGTTGCTGAAATAAGGCTATTTAATAAGTCTAAGTTGCTGAAATAAGCCTATTTAATAAGCCTAAGTTGCTGAAATAAGTATATTTAATAAGCATAAGTTGCTGAAATAAGCCTATTTAATAAGTCTAAGTTGCTGAAATAAGGCTATTTAATAAGTCTAAGTTGCTGAAATAAGCCTTTTTAATCAGCGTAAGTTGCTGAAATAAGCCTATTTAATAAGCCCAAGTTGCTGAAATAAGCCTACTTAATAAGGCTATTTAATAAGCCTAAGTTGCTGAAATAAGCCTATTTAATAAGCGTAAGTTGCTGAAATAAGGCTATTTAATAAGTCTAAGTTGCTGAAATAAGCCTATTTAATAAGCCCAAGTTGCTGAAATAAGCCTATTTAATAAGCCTAATTGCTGAAATAAGCCTATTTAATAGGCCTATCTAATAAGTCTAAGTTGCAGAAATAAGCATATTTCATAAGCATATTTGATGAGCCTAAGTTGCTGAAATGTCTATTTAATAAGTCGTTTTAATAAGTCGAAGTTGCTAAAATAAGCCTATTTAATAAGGCTATTTAATAAGCCTAAGTTGCTGAAATAAGCCTATTTAATAAGGCTATTTAATGAGCCTAAGTTGCTGAAATAAGCCTATTTAATAAGCCTAAGTTTCTGAACTAAGCCTATTTAAAAAGGTATATTTATTAAGTCTAAGTTGCTGAAATAAACATATTAAAAAATGCTATTTAATAAGCCTAAGTTGCTGAAATAAACCTGTTTAATAAGGCTATTTTATAAGCATAAGTTGATGAAATAAGCCTATTTTATAAGCCTAAGTTGCTAAAATAAGCCTATTTAATGAGGCTATTTAATAAGTCTATTTAATAAGCCTATTTAATACGCCTATTTAATAAGTCTATTTAATAAGCATATTTAATAAGCCTATTTAATAAGCCTATTTATTGAGCCTATTTAATAAGCCTATTTAATAAGCCTATTTAATAAGCCTATTTAATAAGCCTATTTATTGAGCCTATTTAATATGCCTATTTAATAAGTCTATTTAATAAGCCTATTTAATAAGCCTAATTAATAAGCCTATTTAATAAGCCTATTTATTGAGCCTATTTAATAAGCCTGTTTAATAAGCCTATTTAATAAGTATTGAATGAGCCTATTTAATAAGCCTAATTTGCTGAATAAGCCTATTTAATAAGCCTAAGTTGCTGAAATAAGCCTATTTAATAAGCCTATTTAATAAGCCTAAGTTGCTGAATAAGCCTATTTAATAAGCCTAAGTTGCTGAAATAAGCCTATTTAATAAGTCTAAGTTGCTGAAATAAGGCTATTTAATAAGCCTAAGTTGCTGAAATAAGCCTATTTAATAAGCCTAAGTTGCTGAAATAAGGCTATTTAATAAGTCTAAGTTGCTGAAATAAGCCTATTTAATAAGCCTAAGTTGCTGAAATAAGTATATTTAATAAGCATAAATTGCTGAAATAAGCCTATTTAATAAGTCTAATTTGCTGAAATAAGGCTATTTAATAAGTCTAAGTTGCTGAAATAAGCCTATTTAATAAGCCAAAGTTGCTGAAATAAGCCTACTTAATTAGGCTATTTAATAAGCCTAAGTTGCTGAAATAAACCTATTTATAATGCTATTTAATAAGCCTAAGTTGCTGAAATAAACCTGTTTAATAAGGCTATTTAATAAGCATAAGTTGCTGAAATAAGCTTATTTAATAAGCCTAAGTTGCTGAAATAAGTATATTTAATAAGCATAAGTTGCTGAAATAAGCCTATTTAATAAGTCTAATTTGCTGAAATAAGGCTATTTAATAAGTCTAAGTTGCTGAAATAAGCCTATTTAATAAGCCAAAGTTGCTGAAATAAGCCTACTTAATTAGGCTATTTAATAAGCCTAAGTTGCTGAAATAAGCCTATTTAATAAGCCTATTTAACAAGCCTATTTAATAGGCCTATTTCATAAGTCTAAGTTGATGAAATAAGCCTATTTAATAAGCCTATTTAATAGGCCTATTTAATAAGTCTAAGTTGCTGAAATAAGCCTATTTAATAAGCCTAAGTTGCTGAATGAGCCTATTTAATAAGCCTAAGTTGCTGAAATAAGCCTATTTAATGAGCCTAAGTTGCTGAATAAGCCTATTTAATAAGCCTAAGTTGCTGAATAAACCTATTTAATAAGTCTAAGTTGCTGAAATAAGCCTATTTAATAAGGCTATTTAATAAGCCTAAGTTGCTGAATAAGCCTATTTAATAAGCCTAAGTTGATGAAATAAGGCTATTTAATAAGTTTAAGTTGCTGAAATAAGCCTGTTTAATAAGCCTAAGTTGCTGAAATAAGCCTATTTAGTAAGGCTATTTAATGAGCCTAAGTTGCTGAAATAAGCCTATTAAATAAGCATAAGTTTCTGAACTAAGCCTATTTAATAAGCCTATTTAATAAGTTTAAGTTGCTGAAATAAACCTATTTAAAATGCTATTTAATAAGCCTAAGTTGCTGAAATAAACCTGTTTAATAAGGCTATTTAATAAGCATAAGTTGCTGAAATAAGCTTATTTAATAAGCCTAAGTTGCTGAAATAAGCCTATTTAATAAGGCTATTTAATAAGTCTAAGTTGCTGAAATAAACCTATTTAATAAGCCTACGTTGCTAAAATAAGCCTATTTAATTAGGCTATTTAATAAGTCTATTTAATAAGCCTATTTAATAAGCCTATTTAATAAGCCTATTTAATACGCCTATTTAATAAACATATTTAATAAGTATTTAATGAGCCTATTTAATAAGTATATTTAATAAGCCTTTTTAATAAGCCTATTTAATAAGTCTATTTAATAAGCCTATTTAATAAGTCTATTTAATAAGTCTATTTAATAAGCCTATTTAATAAGTATTTAATGAGCCTATTTAATAAGCCTATTTATTGAGCCTATTTAATAAGCCTATTTATTGAGCCTATTTAATAAGCCTATTTATTGAGCCTATTTAAAAAGCCTATTTATTGAGCCTATTTAATAAACCTATTTAATAAGTCTATTTAATAAGCCTATTTAATAAGCCTATTTATTGAGCCTATTTAATAAGTCTATTTTAATAAGCCTATTTAATGAGCCTAAATTGCTAAAATAAGCCTATTTAATGAGGCTATTTAATAAGTCTATTTAATAAGCCTATTTAATAAGCCTATTTAATAAGCCTATTTAATACGACTATTTAATAAACCTATTTAATAAGTATTTAATGAGCCTATTTAATAAGTCTATTTAATAAGCCTTTTTAATAAGCCTATTTAATAAACCTATTTAATAAGCCTATTTAATAAGTCTATTTAATAAGTCTATTTGTTAAGCCTATTTAATAAGTATTTAATGAGCCTATTTAATAAGCCTATTTATTGAGCCTATTTAATAAGCCTATTCATTGAGCCTATTTAATAAGCCTATTTATTGAGCCTATTTAATAAGCCTATTTAATAAGTCTATTTAATAAGCCTATTTAATAAGCCTAATTAATAAGCCTATTTAATAAGCCTATTTAATGAGCCTATTTAATGAGTCTATTTAATAAGCCTGTTTAATAAGCCTATTTAACAAGTATTGAATGAGCCTATTTAATAAGCCTAAGTTGCTGAAATAAGCCTATTTAATAAGTCTAAGTTGCTGAAATAAGGCTATTTAATAAGCCTAAGTTGCTGAAATAAGCCTATTTAATAAACATAAGTTGCTGAAATAAATATATTTAATAAGTCTAAGTTGCTGAAATAAGGCTATTTAATAAGCCTAAGTTGCTGAAATAAGTATATTTAATAAGCATAAGTTGCTGAAATAAGCCTATTTAATAAGTCTAAGTTGCTGAAATAAGCCTGTTTAATAAGCCTAAGTTGCTGAAATAAGCCTATTTAGTAAGGCTATTTAATGAGCCTAAGTTGCTGAAATAAGCCTATTTAATAAGCCTAAGTTTCTGAACTAAGCCTATTTAATAAGCCTATTTAATAAGTCTAAGTTGCTGAAATAAACCTATTTATAATGCTATTTAATAAGCATAAGTTGCTGAAATAAGCTTATTTAATAAGCCTAAGTTGCTGAAATAAGCCTATTTAATAAGGCTATTTAATAAGTCTAAGTTGCTGAAATAAACCTATTTAATAAGCCTAAGTTGCTCAAATAAGCCTATTTAATTAGGCTATTTAATCAGTCTATTTAATAAGCCTATTTAATAAGCCTATTTAATAAGCCTATTTAATAAGCCTATTTAATACGCCTATTTAATAAACATATTTAATAAGTATTTAATGAGCCTCTTTAATAAGCCTATTTATTGAGCCTATTTAATAAGCCTATTTATTGAGCCTATTTAATAAGCCTATTTATTGAGCCTATTTAAAAAGCCTATTTAATAAGTCTATTTAATAAGCCTATTTAATAAGCCTATTTAATAAGCCTATTTAATACGCCTATTTAATAAACCTATTTAATAAGTATTTAATGAGCCTATTTAATAAGTCTATTTAATAAGCCTTTTTAATAAGCCTATTTAATAAACCTATTTAATAAGCCTATTTAATAAGTCTATTTAATAAGTCTATTTGTTAAGCCTATTTAATAAGTATTTAATGAGCCTATTTAATAAGCCTATTTATTGAGCCTATTTAATAAGCCTATTCATTGAGCCTATTTAATAAGCCTATTTATTGAGCCTATTTAATAAGCCTATTTAATAAGTCTATTTAATAAGCCTATTTAATAAGCCTAATTAATAAGCCTATTTAATAAGCCTATTTAATGAGCCTATTTAATGAGTCTATTTAATAAGCCTGTTTAATAAGCCTATTTAACAAGTATTGAATGAGCCTATTTAATAAGCCTAAGTTGCTGAAATAAGCCTATTTAATAAGTCTAAGTTGCTGAAATAAGGCTATTTAATAAGCCTAAGTTGCTGAAATAAGCCTATTTAATAAACATAAGTTGCTGAAATAAATATATTTCATAAGTCTAAGTTGCTGAAATAAGGCTATTTAATAAGCCTAAGTTGCTGAAATAAGTATATTTAATAAGCATAAGTTGCTGAAATAAGCCTATTTAATAAGTCTAAGTTGCTGAAATAAGCCTGTTTAATAAGCCTAAGTTGCTGAAATAAGCCTATTTAGTAAGGCTATTTAATGAGCCTAAGTTGCTGAAATAAGCCTATTTAATAAGCCTAAGTTTCTGAACTAAGCCTATTTAATATGCCTATTTAATAAGTCTAAGTTGCTGAAATAAACCTATTTATAATGCGATTTAATAAGCCTAAGTTGCTGAAATAAAAATGTTTAATAAGGCTATTTAATAAGCATAAGTTGCTGAAATAAGCTTATTTAATAAGCCTAAGTTGCTGAAATAAGCCTATTAAATAAGGCTATTTAATAAGTCTAAGTTGCTGAAATAAACCTATTTAATAAGCCTAAGTTGCTCAAATAAGCCTATTTAATTAGGCTATTTAATAAGTCTATTTAATAAGCCTATTTAATAAGCCTATTTAATAAGCCTATTTAATACGCCTATTTAATAAACATATTTAATAAGTATTTAATGAGCCTATTTAATAAGTCTATTTAATAAGCCTTTTTAATAAGCCTATTTAATAAGTCTATTTAATAAGCCTATTTAATAAGTCTATTTAATAAGTCTTTTTAATAAGCCTATTTAATAAGTATTTAATGAGCCTATTTAATAAGCCTATTTATTGAGCCTATTTAATAAGCCTATTTATTGAGCCTATTTAATAAGCCTATTTATTGAGCCTATTTAATAAGCCTATTTATTGAGCCTATTTAATAAGCCTATTTATTGAGCCTATTTAAAAAGCCTATTTATTGAGCCTATTTAATAAACGTATTTAATAAGTCTATTTAATAAGCCTATTTAATAAGCCTATTTATTGAGCCTATTTAATAAGTCTATTTTAATAAGCCTATTTAATAAGCCTAAATTGCTAAAATAAGCCTATTTAATGAGGCTATTTAATAAGTTTATTTAATAAGCCTATTTTATAAGCCTATTTAATAAGCCTTTTTAATAAGCCTATTTAATAAGTCTATTTAATAAGCCTATTTAATAAGTCTATTTAATAAGTCTATTTAATAAGCCTATTTAATAAGTATTTAATGAGCCTATTTAATAAGCCTATTTATTGAGCCTATTTAATAAGCCTATTTATTGAGCCTATTTAATAAGCCTATTTATTGAGCCTATTTAATAAGCCTATTTATTGAGCCTATTTAATAAGCCTATTTAATAAGCCTATTTAATAAGTATTTAATGAGCCTATTTAATAAGTCTATTTAATAAGCCTATTTAATAGGCCTATTTAATAAGTCTAAGTTGCTGAAATAAGCCTATTTAATAAGCCTAAGTTGCTGAATAAGCCTATTTAATAAGCCTAAGTTGCTGAAATAAGCCTATTTAACAAGCTTAAGTTGCTGAAATAAGCCTATTTAATAAGGCTATTTAATAAGCCTAAGTTGCTGAATAAGCCTATTTAATAAGTCTAAGTTGCTGAAATAAGCCTATTTAATAAGGCTATTTAATAAGACTAAGTTGCTGAATAAGCCTATTTAATAAGGCTATTTAATGAGCCTAAGTTGCTGAAATAAGACTATTTAATAAGCCTAAGTTTCTGAACTAAGCCTATTTAAAAAGGTATATCTAATAAGTCTAAGTTGCTGAAATAAATCTATTTAAAAATGCTATTTAAAAAGCCTAAGTTGCTGAAATAAACCTGTTTAATAAGGCTATTTAATAAGCATAAGTTGCTGAAATAAGCTTATTTAATAAGCCTAAGTTGCTGAAATAAGCCTTTTTAAAAAGGCTATTTAATAAGTCTAAGTTGCTGAAATAAACCTATTTAATAAGCCTAAGTTGCTAAAATAAGCCTATTTAATGAGCCTATTTAATAAGTCTTTTTAATAAGCCTATTTAATAGGCCTATTTAATAAGTCTAAGTTGCTGAAATAAGCCTATTTAATAAGCCTAAGTTGCTGAATAAGCCTATTTAATAAGCCTAAGTTGCTGAAATAAGCCTATTTAATAAGCCTAAGTTGCTGAAATAAGCCTATTTAATAAGGCTATTTAATAAGCCTAAGTTGCTGAATAAGCCTATTTAATAAGTCTAAGTTGCTGAAATAACGCTATTTAATAAGCCCAAGTTGCTGAAATAAGCCTATTTAATAAGCCTAAGTTGCTAAAATAAGCCTATTTAATCAGGCTATTTAATAAGTCTATTTAATAAGCCTATTTAATAAGCCTATTTAATAAGCCTATTTAATATACCTATTTAATAAACCTATTTAATAAGTATTTAATGAGCCTATTTAATAAGTCTATTTAATAAGCCTTTTTAATAAGCCTATTTAATAAACCTATTTAATAAGCCTATTTAATAAGTCTATTTAATAAGTCTATTTGTTAAGCCTATTTAATAAGTATTTAATGAGCCTATTTAATAAGCCTATTTATTGAGCCTATTTAATATGCCTATTCATTGAGCCTATTTAATAAGCCTATTTATTGAGCCTATTTAATAAGCCTATTTAATAAGTCTATTTAATATGCCTATTTAATAAGCCTAATTAATAAGCCTATTTAATAAGCCTATTTAATGAGCCTATTTAATGAGTCTATTTAATAAGCCTGTTTAATAAGCCTATTTAACAAGTATTGAATGAGCCTATTTAATAAGCCTAAGTTGCTGAAATAAGCCTATTTAATAAGTCTAAGTTGCTGAAATAAGGCTATTTAATAAGCCTAAGTTGATGAAATAAACCTATTTAATAAGCATAAGTTGCTGAAATAAGGCTATTTAATAAGTCTAAGTTGCTGAAATAAGCCTATTTAATAAGCCTAAGTTGCTGAAATAAGTATATTTAATAAGCATAAGTTGCTGAAATAAGCCTATTTAATAAGTCTAAGTTGCTGAAATAAGGCTATTTAATAAGTCTAAGTTGCTGAAATAAGCCTTTTTAATCAGCGTAAGTTGCTGAAATAAGCCTATTTAATAAGCCCAAGTTGCTGAAATAAGCCTACTTAATAAGGCTATTTAATAAGCCTAAGTTGCTGAAATAAGCCTATTTAATAAGCGTAAGTTGCTGAAATAAGGCTATTTAATAAGTCTAAGTTGCTGAAATAAGCCTATTTAATAAGCCCAAGTTGCTGAAATAAGCCTATTTAATAAGCCTAAGTTGCTGAAATAAGCCTATTTAATAGGCCTATCTAATAAGTCTAAGTTGCAGAAATAAGCATATTTCATAAGCATATTTGATGAGCCTAAGTTGCTGAAATGTCTATTTAATAAGTCGTTTTAATAAGTCGAAGTTGCTAAAATAAGCCTATTTAATAAGGCTATTTAATAAGCCTAAGTTGCTGAAATAAGCCTATTTAATAAGGCTATTTAATGAGCCTAAGTTGCTGAAATAAGCCTATTTAATAAGCCTAAGTTTCTGAACTAAGCCTATTTAAAAAGGTATATTTATTAAGTCTAAGTTGCTGAAATAAACATATTAAAAAATGCTATTTAATAAGCCTAAGTTGCTGAAATAAACCTGTTTAATAAGGCTATTTTATAAGCATAAGTTGATGAAATAAGCCTATTTTATAAGCCTAAGTTGCTAAAATAAGCCTATTTAATGAGGCTATTTAATAAGTCTATTTAATAAGCCTATTTAATACGCCTATTTAATAAGTCTATTTAATAAGCATATTTAATAAGCCTATTTAATAAGCCTATTTATTGAGCCTATTTAATAAGCCTATTTAATAAGCCTATTTAATAAGCCTATTTAATAAGCCTATTTATTGAGCCTATTTAATATGCCTATTTAATAAGTCTATTTAATAAGCCTATTTAATAAGCCTAATTAATAAGCCTATTTAATAAGCCTATTTATTGAGCCTATTTAATAAGCCTGTTTAATAAGCCTATTTAATAAGTATTGAATGAGCCTATTTAATAAGCCTAATTTGCTGAATAAGCCTATTTAATAAGCCTAAGTTGCTGAAATAAGCCTATTTAATAAGCCTATTTAATAAGCCTAAGTTGCTGAATAAGCCTATTTAATAAGCCTAAGTTGCTGAAATAAGCCTATTTAATAAGTCTAAGTTGCTGAAATAAGGCTATTTAATAAGCCTAAGTTGCTGAAATAAGCCTATTTAATAAGCCTAAGTTGCTGAAATAAGGCTATTTAATAAGTCTAAGTTGCTGAAATAAGCCTATTTAATAAGCCTAAGTTGCTGAAATAAGTATATTTAATAAGCATAAGTTGCTGAAATAAGCCTATTTAATAAGTCTAATTTGCTGAAATAAGGCTATTTAATAAGTCTAAGTTGCTGAAATAAGCCTATTTAATAAGCCAAAGTTGCTGAAATAAGCCTACTTAATTAGGCTATTTAATAAGCCTAAGTTGCTGAAATAAACCTATTTATAATGCTATTTAATAAGCCTAAGTTGCTGAAATAAACCTGTTTAATAAGGCTATTTAATAAGCATAAGTTGCTGAAATAAGCTTATTTAATAAGCCTAAGTTGCTGAAATAAGTATATTTAATAAGCATAAGTTGCTGAAATAAGCCTATTTAATAAGTCTAATTTGCTGAAATAAGGCTATTTAATAAGTCTAAGTTGCTGAAATAAGCCTATTTAATAAGCCAAAGTTGCTGAAATAAGCCTACTTAATTAGGCTATTTAATAAGCCTAAGTTGCTGAAATAAGCCTATTTAATAAGCCTATTTAACAAGCCTATTTAATAGGCCTATTTCATAAGTCTAAGTTGATGAAATAAGCCTATTTAATAAGCCTATTTAATAGGCCTATTTAATAAGTCTAAGTTGCTGAAATAAGCCTATTTAATAAGCCTAAGTTGCTGAATGAGCCTATTTAATAAGCCTAAGTTGCTGAAATAAGCCTATTTAATGAGCCTAAGTTGCTGAATAAGCCTATTTAATAAGCCTAAGTTGCTGAATAAACCTATTTAATAAGTCTAAGTTGCTGAAATAAGCCTATTTAATAAGGCAATTTAATAAGCCTAAGTTGCTGAATAAGCCTATTTAATAAGCCTAAGTTGATGAAATAAGGCTATTTAATAAGTTTAAGTTGCTGAAATAAGCCTGTTTAATAAGCCTAAGTTGCTGAAATAAGCCTATTTAGTAAGGCTATTTAATGAGCCTAAGTTGCTGAAATAAGCCTATTAAATAAGCATAAGTTTCTGAACTAAGCCTATTTAATAAGCCTATTTAATAAGTTTAAGTTGCTGAAATAAACCTATTTAAAATGCTATTTAATAAGCCTAAGTTGCTGAAATAAACCTGTTTAATAAGGCTATTTAATAAGCATAAGTTGCTGAAATAAGCTTATTTAATAAGCCTAAGTTGCTGAAATAAGCCTATTTAATAAGGCTATTTAATAAGTCTAAGTTGCTGAAATAAACCTATTTAATAAGCCTAAGTTGCTAAAATAAGCCTATTTAATTAGGCTATTTAATAAGTCTATTTAATAAGCCTATTTAATAAGCCTATTTAATAAGCCTATTTAATACGCCTATTTAATAAACATATTTAATAAGTATTTAATGAGCCTATTTAATAAGTCTATTTAATAAGCCTTTTTAATAAGCCTATTTAATAAGTCTATTTAATAAGCCTATTTAATAAGTCTATTTAATAAGTCTATTTAATAAGCCTATTTAATAAGTATTTAATGAGCCTATTTAATAAGCCTATTTATTGAGCCTATTTAATAAGCCTATTTATTGAGCCTATTTAATAAGCCTATTTATTGAGCCTATTTAAAAAGCCTATTTATTGAGCCTATTTAATAAACCTATTTATTAAGTCTATTTAATAAGCCTATTTAATAAGCCTATTTATTGAGCCTATTTAATAAGTCTATTTTAATAAGCCTATTTAATGAGCCTAAATTGCTAAAATAAGCCTATTTAATGAGGCTATTTAATAAGTCTATTTAATAAGCCTATTTAATAAGCCTATTTAATAAGCCTATTTAATACGACTATTTAATAAACCTATTTAATAAGTATTTAATGAGCCTATTTAATAAGTCTATTTAATAAGCCTTTTTAATAAGCCTATTTAATAAACCTATTTAATAAGCCTATTTAATAAGTCTATTTAATAAGTCTATTTGTTAAGCCTATTTAATAAGTATTTAATGAGCCTATTTAATAAGCCTATTTATTGAGCCTATTTAATAAGCCTATTCATTGAGCCTATTTAATAAGCCTATTTATTGAGCCTATTTAATAAGCCTATTTAATAAGTCTATTTAATAAGCCTATTTAATAAGCCTAATTAATAAGCCTGTTTAATAAGCCTATTTAATGAGCCTATTTAATGAGTCTATTTAATAAGCCTGTTTAATAAGCCTATTTAACAAGTATTGAATGAGCCTATTTAATAAGCCTAAGTTGCTGAAATAAGCCTATTTAATAAGTCTAAGTTGCTGAAATAAGGCTATTTAATAAGCCTAAGTTGCTGAAATAAGCCTATTTAATAAACATAAGTTGCTGAAATAAATATATTTACTAAGTCTAAGTTGCTGAAATAAGGCTATTTAATAAGCCTAAGTTGCTGAAATAAGTATATTTAATAAGCATAAGTTGCTGAAATAAGCCTATTTAATAAGTCTAAGTTGCTGAAATAAGCCTGTTTAATAAGCCTAAGTTGCTGAAATAAGCCTATTTAGTAAGGCTATTTAATGAGCCTAAGTTGCTGAAATAAGCCTATTTAATAAGCCTAAGTTTCTGAACTAAGCCTATTTAATAAGCCTATTTAATAAGTCTAAGTTGCTGAAATAAACCTATTTATAATGCTATTTAATAAGCCTAAGTTGCTGAAATAAACCTGTTTAATAAGGCTATTTAATAAGCATAAGTTGCTGAAATAAGCTTATTTAATAAGCCTAAGTTGCTGAAATAAGCCTATTTAATAAGGCTATTTAATAAGTCTAAGTTGCTGAAATAAACCTATTTAATAAGCCTAAGTTGCTCAAATAAGCCTATTTAATTAGGCTATTTAATAAGTCTATTTAATAAGCCTATTTAATAAGCCTATTTAATAAGCCTATTTAATAAGCCTATTTAATACGCCTATTTAATAAACATATTTAATAAGTATTTAATGAGCCTCTTTAATAAGCCTATTTATTGAGCCTATTTAATAAGCCTATTTATTGAGCCTATTTAATAAGCCTATTTATTGAGCCTATTTAAAAAGCCTATTTAATAAGTCTATTTAATAAGCCTATTTAATAAGCCTATTTAATAAGCCTATTTAATACGCCTATTTAATAAACCTATTTAATAAGTATTTAATGAGCCTATTTAATAAGTCTATTTAATAAGCCTTTTTAATAAGCCTATTTAATAAACCTATTTAATAAGCCTATTTAATAAGTCTATTTAATAAGTCTATTTGTTAAGCCTATTTAATAAGTATTTAATGAGCCTATTTAATAAGCCTATTTATTGAGCCTATTTAATAAGCCTATTCATTGAGCCTATTTAATAAGCCTATTTATTGAGCCTATTTAATAAGCCTATTTAATAAGTCTATTTAATAAGCCTATTTAATAAGCCTAATTAATAAGCCTATTTAATAAGCCTATTTAATGAGCCTATTTGATGAGTCTATTTAATAAGCCTGTTTAATAAGCCTATTTAACAAGTATTGAATGAGCCTATTTAATAAGCCTAAGTTGCTGAAATAAGCCTATTTAATAAGTCTAAGTTGCTGAAATAAGGCTATTTAATAAGCCTAAGTTGCTGAAATAAGCCTATTTAATAAACATAAGTTGCTGAAATAAATATATTTCATAAGTCTAAGTTGCTGAAATAAGGCTATTTAATAAGCCTAAGTTGCTGAAATAAGTATATTTAATAAGCATAAGTTGCTGAAATAAGCCTATTTAATAAGTCTAAGTTGCTGAAATAAGCCTGTTTAATAAGCCTAAGTTGCTGAAATAAGCCTATTTAGTAAGGCTATTTAATGAGCCTAAGTTGCTGAAATAAGCCTATTTAATAAGCCTAAGTTTCTGAACTAAGCCTATTTAATATGCCTATTTAATAAGTCTAAGTTGCTGAAATAAACCTATTTATAATGCGATTTAATAAGCCTAAGTTGCTGAAATAAAAATGTTTAATAAGGCTATTTAATAAGCATAAGTTGCTGAAATAAGCTTATTTAATAAGCCTAAGTTGCTGAAATAAGCCTATTAAATAAGGCTATTTAATAAGTCTAAGTTGCTGAAATAAACCTATTTAATAAGCCTAAGTTGCTCAAATAAGCCTATTTAATTAGGCTATTTAATAAGTCTATTTAATAAGCCTATTTAATAAGCCTATTTAATAAGCCTATTTAATACGCCTATTTAATAAACATATTTAATAAGTATTTAATGAGCCTATTTAATAAGTCTATTTAATAAGCCTTTTTAATAAGCCTATTTAATAAGTCTATTTAATAAGCCTATTTAATAAGTCTATTTAATAAGTCTTTTTAATAAGCCTATTTAATAAGTATTTAATGAGCCTATTTAATAAGCCTATTTATTGAGCCTATTTAATAAGCCTATTTATTGAGCCTATTTAATAAGCCTATTTATTGAGCCTATTTAATAAGCCTATTTATTGAGCCTATTTAATAAGCCTATTTATTGAGCCTATTTAAAAAGCCTATTTATTGAGCCGATTTAATAAACGTATTTAATAAGTCTATTTAATAAGCCTATTTAATAAGCCTATTTATTGAGCCTATTTAATAAGTCTATTTTAATAAGCCTATTTAATAAGCCTAAATTGCTAAAATAAGCCTATTTAATGAGGCTATTTAATAAGTCTATTTAATAAGCCTATTTAATAAGCCTATTTAATAAGCCTATTTAATACGCCTATTTAATAAACCTATTTAATAAGTAATTAATGAGCCTATTTAATAAGTCTATTTAATAAGCCTTTTTAATAAGCCTATTTAATAAACCTATTTAATAAGCCTATTTAATAAGTCTATTTAATAAGTCTATTTGTTAAGCCTATTTAATAAGTATTTAATGAGCCTATTTAATAAGCCTATTTATTGAGCCTATTTAATAAGCCTATTCATTGAGCCTATTTAATCAGCCTATTTATTGAGCCTATTTAATAAGCCTATTTAATAAGTCTATTTAATAAGCCTATTTAATAAGCCTAATTAATAAGCCTATTTAATAAGCCTATTTAATGAGCCTATTTAATGAGTCTATTTAATAAGCCTGTTTAATAAGCCTATTTAACAAGTATTGAATGAGCCTATTTAATAAGCCTAAGTTGCTGAAATAAGCCTATTTAATAAGTCTAAGTTGCTGAAATAAGGCTATTTAATAAGCCTAAGTTGCTGAAATAAGCCTATTTAATAAACATAAGTTGCTGAAATAAATATATTTATTAAGTCTAAGTTGCTGAAATAAGGCTATTTAATAAGCCTAAGTTGCTGAAATAAGTATATTTAA
The DNA here is from genome assembly GCF_048934315.1 of Petromyzon marinus. Classification (NCBI taxonomy): domain Eukaryota; kingdom Metazoa; phylum Chordata; class Hyperoartia; order Petromyzontiformes; family Petromyzontidae; genus Petromyzon; species Petromyzon marinus. The sequence goes on from NW_027422761.1 coordinate 3,607,783, forward strand.
TAAGCATAAGTTGCTGAAATAAGCCTATTTAATAAGTCTAAGTTGCTGAAATAAGCCTGTTTAATAAGCCTACGTTGCTGAAATAAGCCTATTTAGTAAGGCTATTTAATGAGCCTAAGTTGCTGAAATAAGCCTATTTAATAAGCCTAAGTTTCTGAACTAAGCCTATTTAATAAGCCTATTTAATAATAAGTCTAAGTTGCTGAAATAAACCTATTTATAATGCTATTTAATAAGCCTAAGTTGCTGAAATAAACCTGTTTAATAAGGCTATTTAATAAGCATAAGTTGCTGAAATAAGCTTATTTAATAAGCCTAAGTTGCTCAAATAAGCCTATTTAATTAGGCTATTTAATAAGTCTATTTAATAAGCCTATTTAATAAGCCTATTTAATAAGCCTATTTAATACGCCTATTTAATAAACATATTTAATAAGTATTTAATGAGCCTATTTAATAAGTCTATTTAATAAGCCTTTTTAATAAGCCTATTTAATAAGTCTATTTAATAAGCCTATTTAATAAATCTATTTAATAAGTCTATTTAATAAGCCTATTTAATAAGTATTTAATGAGCCTATTTAATAAGCCTATTTATTGAGCCTATTTAATACGCTTATTTATTGAGCCTTTTTAATAAGCCTATTTATTGAGCCTATTTAATAAGCCTATTTATTGAGCCTATTTAATAAGCCTATTTAATAAGTCTATTTAATAAGCCTATTTAATAAGCCTATTTAATAAGCCTATTTATTGAGCCTATTTAATACGTCTATTTTAATAAGCCTATTTAATAAGCCTAAATTGCTAAAATAAGCCTATTTAATGAGGCTATTTAATAAGTCTATTTAATAAGCCTATTTAATAAGCCTATTTAATAAGCCTATTTAATAAGCCTATTTAATAAACCTATTTAATAAGTAATTAATGAGCCTATTTAATAAGTCTATTTAATAAGCCTTTTTAATAAGCCTATTTAATAAACCTATTTAATAAGCCTATTTAATAAGTCTATTTAATAAGTCTATTTGTTAATCCTATTTAATAAGTATTTAATGAGCCTATTTAATAAGCCTATTTATTGAGCCTATTTAATAAGCCTATTCATTGAGCCTATTTAATAAGCCTATTTATTGAGCCTATTTAATAAGCCTATTTAATAAGTCTATTTAATAAGCCTATTTAATAAGCCTAATTAATAAGCCTATTTAATAAGCCTATTTAATGAGCCTATTTAATGAGTCTATTTAATAAGCCTGTTTAATAAGCCTATTTAATAAGTATTGAATGAGCCTATTTAATAAGCCTAAGTTGCTGAAATAAGCCTATTTAATAAGTCTAAGTTGCTGAAATAAGCCTATTTAATAAGCCTAAGTTGCTGAAATAAGCCTATTTAATAAGCATAAGTTGCTGAAATAAGGCTATTTAATAAGTCTAAGTTGCTGAAATAAGCCTATTTAATAAGCCTAAGTTGCTGAAATAAGTATATTTAATAAGCATAAGTTGCTGAAATAAGCCTATTTAATAAGTCTAAGTTGCTGAAATAAGCCTTTTTAATCAGCGTAAGTTGCTGAAATAAGCCTATTTAATAAGCCCAAGTTGCTGAAATAAGCCTACTTAATAAGGCTATTTAATAAGGCTAAGTTGCTGAAATAAGCCTATTTAATAAGCGTAAGTTGCTGAAATAAGGCTATTTAATAAGTCTAAGTTGCTGAAATAAGCCTATTTAATAAGCCCACATTGCTGAAATAAGCCTATTTAATAAGCCTAAGTTGCTGAAATAAGCCTATTTAATAGGCCTATCTAATAAGTCTAAGTTGCAGAAATAAGCATATTTCATAAGCATATTTGATGAGCCTAAGTTGCTGAAATGTCTATTTAATAAGTCGTTTTAATAAGTCTAAGTTGCTGAAATAAACATATTTAAAAATGCTATTTAATAAGCCTAAGTTGCTGAAATAAACCTGTTTAATAAGGCTATTTAATAAGCATAAGTTGATGAAATAAGCCTATTTTATAAGCCTAAGTTGCTAAAATAAGCCTATTTAATGAGGCTATTTAATAAGTCTATTTAATAAGCCTATTTAATATGCCTATTTAATAAGTCTATTTAATAAGCATATTTAATAAGCCTATTTAATAAGCCTATTTATTGAGCCTATTTAATAAGCCTATTTAATAAGCCTATTTAATAAGCCTATTTAATAAGCCTATTTATTGAGCCTATTTAATAAGCCTATTTAATAAGTCTATTTAATAAGCCTATTTAATAAGCCTAATTAATAAGCCTATTTAATAAGCCTATTTATTGAGCCTATTTAATTAGTCTATTTAATAAGCCTGTTTAATAAGCCTATTTAATAAGTATTGAATGAGCCTATTTAATACGCCTAAGTTGCTGAATAAGCCTATTTAATAAGCCTAAGTTGCTGAAATAAGCCTATTTAATAAGCCTATTTAATAAGCCTAAGTTGCTGAATAAGCCTATTTAATAAGCCTAAGTTGCTGAAATAAGCCTATTTAATAAGTCTAAGTTGCTGAAATAAGGCTATTTAATACGCCTAAGTTGCTGAAATAAGCCTATTTAATAAGCCTAAGTTGCTGAAATAAGGCTATTTAATAAGTCTAAGTTGCTGAAATAAGCCTATTTAATAAGCCTAAGTTGCTGAAATAAGTATATTTAATAAGCATAAGTTGCTGAAATAAGCCTATTTAATAAGTCTAATTTGCTGAAATAAGGCTATTTAATAAGTCTAAGTTGCTGAAATAAGCTTTTTTAATCAGCGTAAGTTGCTGAAATAAGCCTATTTAATAAGCCAAAGTTGCTGAAATAAGCCTACTTAATTAGGCTATTTAATAAGCCTAAGTTGCTGAAATAAGCCTATTTAATAAGCCTATTTAACAAGCCTATTTAATAGGCCTATTTAATACGCCTATTTAATAAACATATTTAATAAGTATTTAATGAGCCTATTTAATAAGTCTATTTAATAAGCCTTTTTAATAAGCCTATTTAATAAGTCTATTTAATAAGCCTATTTAATAAGTCTATTTAATAAGTCTATTTAATAAGCCTATTTAATAAGTATTTAATGAGCCTATTTAATATGCCTATTTATTGAGCCTATTTAATAAGCCTATTTATTGAGCCTATTTAATAAGCCTATTTATTGAGCCTATTTAATAAGCCTATTTATTGAGCTTATTTAATAAGCCTATTTAATAAGTCTATTTAATAAGCCTATTTAATAAGCCTATTTAATAAGCCTATTTATTGAGCCTATTTAATAAGTCTATTTAATAAGCCTATTTAATAAGCCTAAGTTGCTAAAATATGCCTATTTAATGAGGCTATTTAATAAGTCTATTTAATAAGCCTATTTAATAAGCCTATTTAATAAGCCTATTTAATACGCCTATTTAATAAACCTATTTAATAAGTATTTAATGAGCCTATTTAATAAGTCTATTTATTGAGCCTATTTGATAAGCCTATTTATTGAGCCTATTTAATAAGCCTATTTATTGAGCCTATTTAATAAGCCTATTTATTGAGCCTATTTAATAAGCCTATTTAATAAGTCTATTTAATAAGCCTATTTAATAAGCCTATTTAATAAGCCTATTTATTGAGCCTATTTAATAAGTCTATTTTAATAAGCCTATTTAATAAGCCTAAATTGCTAAAATAAGCCTATTTAATGAGGCTATTTAATAAGTCTATTTAATAAGCCTATTTAATAAGCCTATTTAATATGCCTATTTAATAAACCTATTTAATGAGCCTATTTAATAAGTCTATTTAATAAGCCTTTTTAATAAGCCTATTTAATAAGTCTATTTAATAAGTCTATTTGTTAAGCCTATTTAATAAGTATTTAATGAGCCTATTTAATAAGCCTATTTATTGAGCCTATTTAATAAGCCTATTCATTGAGCCTATTTACTAAGCCTATTTATTGAGCCTATTTAATAAGCCTATTTAATAAGTCTATTTAATAAGCCTATTTAATAAGCCTAATTAATAAGCCTATTTAATAAGCCTATTTAATGAGCCTATTTAATGAGTCTATTTAATAAGCCTGTTTAATAAGCCTATTTAACAAGTATTGAATGAGCCTATTTAATAAGCCTAAGTTGCTGAAATAAGCCTATTTAATAAGTCTAAGTTGCTGAAATAAGGCTATTTAATAAGCCTAAGTTGCTGAAATAAGCCCTTTTAATAAGCATAAGTTGCTGAAATAAGGCTATTTAATAAGTCTAAGTTGCTGAAATAAGCCTATTTAATAAGCCCAAGTTGCTGAAATAAGTATATTTAATAAGCATAAGTTGCTGAAATAAGCCTATTTAATAAGTATAAGTTGCTGAAATAAGGCTATTTAATAAGTCTAAGTTGCTGAAATAAGCCTATTTAATAAGCCCAAGTTGCTGAAATAAGCCTATTTAATAAGCCTAAATTGCTGAAATAAGCCTTTTTAATCAGCGTAAGTTGCTGAAATAAGCCTATTTAATAAGCCCAAGTTGCTGAAATAAGCCTACTTATAAGGCTATTTAATAAGCCTAAGTTTCTGAAATAAGCCTATTTAATAAGCGTAAGTTGCTGAAATAAGGCTATTTAATAAGTCTAAGTTGCTGAAATAAGCCTATTTAATAAGCCCAAGTTGCTGAAATTAGCCTATTTAATAAGCCTAAGTTGCTGAAATAAGCCTATTTAATAGGCCTATCTAATAAGTCTAAGTTGCAGAAATAAGCATATTTCATAAGCATATTTGATGAGCCTAAGTTGCTGAAATGTCTATTTAATAAGTCGTTTTAATAAGTCTAAGTTGCTAAAATAAGCCTATTTAATAAGGCTATTTATTAAGCCTAAGTTGCTGAAATAAGCCTATTTAATAAGGCTATTTAATGAGCCTAAGTTGCTGAAATAAGCCTATTTAATAAGCCTAAGTTTCTGAACTAAGCCTATTTAAAAAGGTATATTTAATAAGCCTAAGTTGCTGAAATAAACATATTTAAAAATGCTATTTAATAAGCCTAAGTTGCTGAAATAAACCTGTTTAATAAGGCTATTTAATAAGCATAAGTTGATGAAATAAGCCTATTTTATAAGCCTAAGTTGCTAAAATAAGCCTATTTAATGAGGCTATTTAATGAGTCTATTTAATAAGCCTATTTAATACGCCTATTTAATAAGTCTATTTAATAAGCATATTTAATAAGCCTATTTAATAAGCCTATTTAATAAGCCTATTTATTGAGCCTATTTAATAAGCCTATTTAATAAGTCTATTTAATAAGCCTATTTAATAAGCCTAATTAATAAGCCTATTTAATAAGCCTATTTATTGAGACTATTTAATGAGTCTATTTAATAAGCCTGTTTAATAAGCCTATTTATTAAGTATTGAATGAGCCTATTTAATAAGCCTAAGTTGCTGAATAAGCCTATTTAATAAGCCTAGGTTGCTGAAATAAGCCTATTTAATAAGCCTATTTAATAAGCCTAAGTTGCTGAATAAGCCTATTTAATAAGCCTAAGTTGCTGAAATAAGCCTATTTAATAAGTCTAAGTTGCTGAAATAAGGCTATTTAATAAGCCTAAGTTGCTGAAATAAGCCTATTTAATAAGCCTAAGTTGCTGAAATAAGGCTATTTAATAAGTCTAAGTTGCTGAAATAAGCCTATTTAATATGTCTAATTTGCTGAAATAAGGCTATTTAATAAGTCTAAGTTGCTGAAATAATCCTTTTTAATCAGCGTAAGTTGCTGAAATAAGCCTATTTAATAAGCCAAAGTTGCTGAAATAAGCCTACTTAATTAGGCTATTTAATAAGCCTAAGTTGCTGAAATAAGCCTATTTAATAAACCTATTTAACAAGCCTATTTAATAGGCCTATTTAATAAGTCTAAGTTGATGAAATAAGCCTATTTAATAAGCCTATTTAATAGGCCTATTTAATAAGTCTTAGTTGCTGAAATAAGCCTATTTAATAAGCCTAAGTTGCTGAATGAGCCTATTTAATAAGCCTAAGTTGCTGAAATAAGCCTATTTAATGAGCCTAAGTTGCTGAATAAGCCTATTTAATAAGCCTAAGTTGCTGAATAAACCTATTTAATAAGTCTAAGTTGCAGAAATAAGCCTATTTAATAAGGCTATTTAATAAGCCTAAGTTGCTGAATAAGCCTATTTAATAAGTCTAAGTTGCTGAAATAAGGCTATTTAATAAGCCTAAGTTGATGAAATAAGGCTATTTAATAAGTTTAAGTTGCTGAAATAAGCCTGTTTAATAAGCCTAAGTTGCTGAAATAAGCCTATTTAATAAGGCTATTTAATGAGCCTAAGTTGCTGAAATAAGCCTATTTAATAAGCCTAAGTTTCTGAACTAAGCCTATTTAATAAGCCTATTTAATAAGTCTAAGTTGCTGAAATAAACCTATTTAAAATGCTATTTAATAAGCCTAAGTTGCTGAAATAAACCTGTTTAATAAGGCTATTTAATAAGCATAAGTTGCTGAAATAAGCTTATTTAATAAGCCTAAGTTGCTGAAATAAGCCTATTTAATAAGGCTATTTAATAAGTCTAAGTTGCTGAAATAAACCTATTTAATAAGCCTAAGTTGCTAAAATAAGCCTATTTAATTAGGCTATTTAATAAGTCTATTTAATACGCCTATTTAATAAACATATTTAATAAGTATTTAATGAGCCTATTTAATAAGTCTATTTAATAAGCCTTTTTAATAAGCCTGTTTAATAAGTCTATTTAATAAGCCTATTTAATAAGTCTATTTAATAAGTCTATTTAATAAGCCTATTTAATAAGTATTTAATGAGCCTATTTAATAAGCCTATTTATTGAGCCTATTTAATAAGCCTATTTATTGAGCCTATTTAATAAGCCTATTTATTGAGCCTATTTAATAAGCCTATTTATTGAGCCTATTTAATAAGCCTATTTAATAAGTCTATTTAATAAGCCTATTTAATAAGCCTATTTAATAAGCCTATTTATTGAGCCTATTTAATAAGTCTATTTAATAAGCCTATTTAATAAGCCTAAGTTGCTAAAATAAGCCTATTTAATGAGGCTATTTAATAAGTCTATTTAATAAGCCTATTTAATAAGCCTATTTAATAAGCCTATTTAATACGCCTATTTAATAAACCTATTTAATAAGTATTTAATGTGCCTATTTAATAAGTCTATTTAATAAGCCTTTTTAATAAGCCTATTTAATAACCCTATTTAATAAGCCTATTTAATAAGTCTATTTAATAAGTCTATTTGTTAAGCCTATTTATTGAGCCTATTTAATAAGCATATTCATTGAGCCTATTTAATAAGCCTATTTATTGAGCCTATTTAATAAGCCTATTTAATGAGTCTATTTAATAAGCCTGTTTAATAAGCCTATTTAACAAGTATTGAATGAGCCTATTTAATAAGCCTAAGTTGCTGAAATAAGCCTATTTAATAAGTCTAAGTTGCTGAAATAAGGCTATTTAATAAGCCTAAGTTGCTGAAATAAGCCTATTTAATAAGCATAAGTTGCTGAAATGAGGCTATTTAATAAGTCTAAGTTGCTGAAATAAGCCTATTTAATAAGCCTAAGTTGCTGAAATAAGTATATTTAATAAGCATACGTTGCTGAAATAAGCCTATTTAATAAGTCTAAGTTGCTGAAATAAGGCTATTTAATAAGTCTAAGTTGCTGAAATAAGCCTTTTTAATCAGCGTAAGTTGCTGAAATAAGCCTATTTAATAAGCCCAAGTTGCTGAAATAAGCCTACTTAATAAGGCTATTTAATAAGCCTAAGTTGCTGAAATAAGCCTATTTAATAAGCGTAAGTTGCTGAAATAAGGCTATTTAATAAGTCTAAGTTGCTGAAATAAGCCTATTTAATAAGCCCAAGTTGCTGAAATAAGCCTATTTAATAAGCCTAAGTTGCTGAAATAAGCCTATTTAATAGGCCTATCTAATAAGTCAAAGTTGCAGAAATAAGCATATTTCATAAGCATATTTGATGAGCCTAAGTTGCTGAAATGTCTATTTAATAAGTCGTTTTAATAAGTCTAAGTTGCTAAAATAAGCCTATTTAATAAGGCTATTTAATAAGCCTAAGTTGCTGAAATAAGCCTATTTAATAAGGCTATTTAATGAGCCTAAGTTGCTGAAATAAGCCTATTTAATAAGCCTAAGTTTCTGATCTAAGCCTATTTAAAAAGGTATATTTAATAAGTCTTAGTTGCTGAAATAAACATATTTAAAAATGCTATTTAATAAGCCTAAGTTGCTGAAATAAACCTGTTTAATAAGGCTATTTAATAAGCATAAGTTGATGAAATAAGCCTATTTTATAAGCCTAAGTTGCTAAAATATGCCTATTTAATGAGGCTATTTAATAAGTCTATTTAATACGCCTATTTAATACGCCTATTTAATAAGTCTATTTAATAAGCATATTTAATAAGCCTATTTAATAAGCCTATTTATTGAGCCTATTTAATAAGCCTATTTAATAAGCCTATTTAATAAGCCTATTTAATAAGCCTATTTGTTGAGCCTATTTAATATGCCTATTTAATAAGCCTATTTAATAAGCCTAATTAATAAGCCTATTTAATAAGCTTATTTATTGAGCCTATTTAATGAGTCTATTTAATAAACCTGTTTAATAAACCTATTTAATAAGTATTGAATGAGCCTATTTAATAAGACTACATTGCAGAATAAGCCTATTTAATAAGCCTAAGTTGCTTAAATAAGCCTATTTAATAAGCCTATTTAATAAGCCTAAGTTGCTGAATAAGCCTATTTAATAAGCCTAAGTTGCTGAAATAAGCCTATTTAATAAGTCTAAGTTGCTGAAATAAGGCTATTTAATAAGCCTAAGTTGCTGAAATAAGCCTATTTAATAAGCCTAAGTTGCTGAAATAAGGCTATTTAATAAGTCTAAGTTGCTGAAATAAGCCTATTTAATAAGCCTAAGTTGCTGAAATAAGTATATTTAATAAGCATAAGTTGCTGAAATAAGCCTATTTAATAAGTCTAATTTGCTGAAATAAGGCTATTTAATAAGTCTAAGTTGCTGAAATAAGCCTATTTAATAATCCTATTTAACAAGGCTATTTAATAGGCCTATTTAATAAGTCTAAGTTGATGAAATAAGCCTATTTAATGAGCCTAAGTTGCTGAATAAGCCTATTTAATAAGCCTAAGTTGCTGAATAAACCTATTTAATAAGTCTAAGTTGCTGAAATAAGCCTATTTAATAAGGCTATTTAATAAGCCTAAGTTGCTGAATAAGCCTATTTAATAAGTCTAAGTTGCTTAAATAAGGCTATTTAATAAGCCTAAGTTGCTGAAATAAGGCTATTTAATAAGTTTAAGTTGCTGAAATAAGCCTGTTTAATAAGCCTAAGTTGCTGAAATAAGCCTATTTAGTAAGGCTATTTAATGAGCCTAAGTTGCTGAAATAAGCCTATTTAATAAGCCTAAGTTTCTGAACTAAGACTATTTAATAAGCCTATTTAATAAGTCTAAGTTGCTGAAATAAACCTATTTAAAATGCTATTTAATAAGCCTAAGTTGCTGAAATAAACCTGTTTAATAAGGCTATTTAATAAGCATAAGTTGCTGAAATAAGCTTATTTAATAAGCATAAGTTGCTGAAATAAGCCTATTTAATAAGGCTATTTAATAAGTCTAAGTTGCTGAAATAAACCTATTTAATAAGCCTAAGTTGCTAAAATAAGCCTATTTAATTAGGCTATTTAATAAGTCTATTTAATAAGCCTATTTAATAAGCCTATTTAATAAGCCTATTTAATAAGCCTATTTATTGAGCCTATTTAATAAGCCGATTTAATAAGTCTATTTAATAAGCCTAATTAATAAGCCGATTGATTGAGCCTATTTAATAAGTCTATTTAATAAGCCTATTTAATAAGCCTATTTATTGAGCCTATTTAATAAGCCTATTTATTGAGGCTATTTATTAAGCCTATTTATTGAGCTTATTTAATAAGCCTATTTATTGAGCCTATTTAATAAGCCTATTTAATAAGTCTATTTAATAAGCCTATTTAATAAGCCTATTTAATAAGCCTATTTATTGAGCCTATTTAATAAGCCTATTTAATAAGCCTATTTATTGAGCCTTTTTAATAAGTCTATTTAATAAGCCTATTTAATAAGCCTATTTAATAATTATTTAATGAGCCTATTTAATAAGTCTATTTAATAAGCCTATTTAATAGGCCTATTTAATAAGTCTAAGTTGCTGAAATAAGCCTATTTAATAAGCCTATTTAATAGGCCTATTTAATAAGTTTAAGTTGCTGAAATAAGCCTATTTAATAAGCCTAAGTTGCTGAATAAGCCTATTTAATAAGCCTAAGTTGCTGAATAAACCTATTTAATAAGTCTAAGTTGCTGAAATAAGCCTATTTAATAAGGCTATTTAATAAGCCTAAGTTGCTGAAATAAGCCTATTTAATAAGGCTATTTAATGAGCCTAAGTTGCTGAAATAAGACTATTTAATAAGCCTAAGTTTCTGAACTAAGCCTATTTAAAAAGGTATATTTAATAAGTCTAAGTTGCTGAAATAAACCTATTTAAAAATGCTATTTAATAAGCCTAAGTTGCTGAAATAAACCTGTTTAATAAGGCTTTTTAATAAGCATAAGTTGCTGAAATAAGCTTATTTAATAAGCCTAAGTTGCTGAAATAAGCCTATTTAATAAGGCTCTTTAATAAGTCTAAGTTGCTGAAATAAACCTATTTAATAAGCTTAAGTTGCTAAAATAAGCCTATTTCATGAGGCTATTTAATAAGTCTATTTAATAAGTCTATTTAATAAGTTTATTTAATAAGTCTATTTAATAAGCCTATTTAATAAGTCTAATAAGTCTATTTAATAAGCCTATTTAATAAGCCTATTTATTGAGCCCATTTAATAAGCCTATTTATTGAGCCTATTTAATAAGCATATTTATTGAGCCTATTTAATAAGCCTATTTTTTGAGCCTATTTAATAAGCCGATTTAATAAGTCTATTTAATAAGCCTATTTAATAAGCCGATTTATTGAGCCTATTTAATAAGTCTATTTAATAAGCCTATTTAATAAGCCTATTTATTGAGCCTATTTAATAAGTCTATTTAATAAGCCTATTTAATAAGCCTATTTAATAAGTATTTAATGAGCCTATTTAATAAGTCTATTCAATACGCCTATTTAATAGGCCTTTTTTAATAAATCTAAGTTGCTGAAATAAGCCTATTTAATAAGCCTATTTAATAGGCCTATTTAATAAGTCTAAGTTGCTGAAATAAGCCTATTTAATTATCCTAAGTTTCTGAATGAGCCTATTTAATAAGCCGAAGTTTCTGAAATAAGCCTATTTAATGAGCCTAAGTTGCTGAATAAGGCTATTTAATAAGCCTAAGTTGCTGAAATAAGGCTATTTAATAAGTTTAAGTTGCTGAAATAAGCCTGTTTAATAAGCCTAAGTTGCTGAAATAAGCCTATTTAATAAGGCTATTTAATGAGCCTAAGTTGCTGAAATAAGCCTATTTAATAAGCCTAAGTTTCTGAACTAAGCCTATTTAATAAGCCTATTTAATAAGTCTAAGTTGCTGAAATAAACCTATTTAAAATGCTATTTAATAAGCCTAAGTTGCTGAAATAAACCTGTTTAATAAGGCTATTTAATAAGCATAAGTTGCTGAAATAAGCTTATTTAATAAGCCTAAGTTGCTGAAATAAGCCTATTTAATAAGGCTATTTAATAAGTCTAAGTTGCTGAAATAAACCTATTAAATAAGCCTAAGTTGCTAAAATAAGCCTATTTAATTAGGCTATTTAATAAGTCTATTTAATAAGCCTATTTAATAAGCCTATTTAATAAGCCTATTTAATAAGCCTATTTAATACGCCTATTTAATAAACATATTTAATAAGTATTTAATGAGCCTATTTAATAAGTCTATTTAATAAGCCTTTTTAATAAGCCTATTTAATAAGTCTATTTAATAAGCCTATTTAATAAGTCTATTTAATAAGTCTATTTAATAAGCCTATTTAATAAGTATTTAGTGAGCCTATTTAATAAGCCTATTTATTGAGCCTATTTAATAAGCCTATTTATTGAGCCTATTTAATAAGCCTATTTATTGAGCCTATTTAATAAGCCTATTTATTGAGCCTATTTAATGAGCCTATTTAATAAGTCTATTTAATAAGCCTATATAATAAGCCTATTTATTGAGCCTATTTAATAAGTCTATTTAATAAGCCTATTTAATAAGCCTAAGTTGCTAAAATAAGCCTATTTAATGAGCCTATTTAATAAGTCTATTTAATAAGCCTTTTTAATAAGCCTATTTAATAAACCTATTTAATAAGCCTATTTAATAAGTCTATTTAATAAGTCTATTTGTTAAGCCTATTTAATAAGTATTTAATGAGCCTATTTAATAAGCCTATTTATTGAGCCTATTTAATAAGCCTATTCATTGAGCCTATTTAATAAGCCTATTTATTGAGCCTATTTAATAAGCCTATTTATTAAGTCTATTTAATAAGCCTATTTAATACGCCTAATTAATAAGCCTATTTAATAAGCCTATTTAATGAGCCTATTTAATGAGTCTATTTAATAAGCCTGTTTAATAAGCCTATTTAACAAGTATTGAATGAGCCTATTTAATAAGCCTAAGTTGCTGAAATAAGCCTATTTAATAAGTCTAAGTTGCTGAAATAAGGCTATTTAATAAGCCTAAGTTGCTGAAATAAGCCTATTTAATAAGCATAAGTTGCTGAAATAAGCTTATTTAATAAGTCTAAGTTGCTGAAATAAGGCTATTTAATAAGTCCAAGTTGCTGAAATAAGCCTTTTTAATCAGCGTAAGTTGCTGAAATAAGCCTATTTAATAAGCCCAAGTTGCTGAAATAAGCCTACTTAATAAGGCTATTTAATAAGCCTAAGTTGCTGAAATAAGCCTATTTAATAAGCGTAAGTTGCTGAAATAAGGCTATTTAATAAGTCTAAGTTGCTGAAATAAGCCTATTTAATAAGCCCAAGTTGCTGAAATAAGCCTATTTAATAAGCCTAAGTTGCTGAAATAAGCCTATTTAATAGGCCTATCTAATAAGTCTAAGTTGCAGAAATAAGCATATTTCAAAGGCATATTTGATGAGCCTAAGTTGCTGAAATGTCTATTTAATAAGTCGTTTTAATAAGTCTAAGTTGCTAAAATAAGCCTATTTAATAAGGCTATTTAATAAGCCTAAGTTGCTGAAATAAGCCTATTTAATAAGGCTATTTAATGAGCCTAAGTTGCTGAAATAAGCCTATTTAATAAGCCTAAGTTTCTGAACTAAGCCTATTTAAAAAGGTATATTTAATAAGTCTAAGTTGCTGAAATAAACATATTTAAAAATGCTATTTAATAAGCCTAAGTTGCTGAAATAAACCTGTTTAATAAGGCTATTTAATAAGCATAAGTTGATGAAATAAGCCAATTTTATAAGCCTAAGTTGCTAAAATAAGCCTATTTATTGAAGCTATTTAATAAGTCTATTTAATAAGCCTATTTAATACGCCTATTTAATAAGTCTATTTAATAAGCATATTTAATAAGCCTATTTAATAAGCCTATTTATTGAGCCTATTTAATAAGCCTATTTAATAAGCCTATTTAATAAGCCTATTTAATAAGCCTATTTATTGAGCCTATTTAATATGCCTATTTAATAAGTCTATTTAATAAGCATATTTAATAAGCCTATTTAATAAGCCTATTTATTGAGCCTATTTAATGAGTCTATTTAATAAGCCTGTTTAATAAGCCTATTTAATAAGTATTGAATGAGCCTATTTAATAAGCCTAAGTTGCAGAATAAGCCTATTTAATAAGCCTAAGTTGCTGAAATAAGTCTATTTAATAAGCCTATTTAATAAGCCTAAGTTGCTAAAATAAGCCTATTTAATAAGCCTAAGTTGCTGAAATAAGCCTATTTAATAAGTCTAAGTTGCTGAAATAAGGCTATTTAATAAGCCTAAGTTGCTGAAATAAGCCTATTTAATAAGCCTAAGTTGCTGAAATAAGGCTATTTAATAAGTCTAAGTTGCTGAAATAAGCCTATTTAATAAGCCTAAGTTGCTGAAATAAGTATATTTAATAAGCATAAGTTGCTGAAATAAGCCTATTTAATAAGTCTAATTTGCTGAAATAAGGCTATTTAATAAGTCTAAGTTGCTGAAATAAGCCTTGTTAATCAGAGTAAGTTGCTGAAATAAGCCTATTTAATAAGCCAAAGTTGCTGAAATAAGCCTACTTAATTAGGCTATTTAATAAGCCTAAGTTGCTGAAATAAGCCTATTTAATAAGCCTATTTAACAAGCCTATTTAATAGGCCTATTTAATAAGTCTAAGTTGATGAAATAAGCCTATTTAATAAGCCTATTTAATAGGCCTATTTAATAAGTCTAAGTTGCTGAAATAAGCCTATTTAATAAGCCTAAGTTGCTGAATGAGCCTATTTAATAAGCCTAAGTTGCTGAAATAAGCCTATTTAATGAGCCTAAGTTGCTGAATAAGCCTATTTAATAAGCCTAACTTGCTGAATAAACCTATTTAATAAGTCTAAGTTGCTGAAATAAGCCTATTTAATAAGGCTATTTAATAAGCCTAAGTTGCTGAATAAGCCTATTTAATAAGTCTAAGTTGCTGAAATAAGGCTATTTAATAAGCCTAAGTTGCTGAAATAAGGCTATTTAATACATTTAAGTTGCTGAAATAAGCCTGTTTAATAAGCCTAAGTTGCTGAAATAAGCCTATTTAGTAAGGCTATTTTATGAGCCTAAGTTGCTGAAATAAGCCTATTTAATAAGCCTAAGTTTCTGAACTAAGCCTATTTAATAAGCCTATTTAATAAGTCTAAGTTGCTGAAATAAACCTATTTAAAATGCTATTTAATAAGCCTAAGTTGCTGAAATAAACCTGTTTAATAAGGCTATTTAATAAGCATAAGTTGCTGAAATAAGCTTATTTAATAAGCCTAAGTTGCTGAAATAAGCCTATTTAATAAGGCTATTTAATAAGTCTAAGTTGCTGAAATAAACCTATTTAATAAGCCTAAGTTGCTAAAATAAGCCTATTTAATTAGGCTTTTTAATAAGTCTATTTAATAAGCCTATTTAATAAGCCTATTTAATAAGCCTATTTAATAAGCCTATTTATTGAGCCTATTTAATAAGCCGATTTAATAAGTCTATTTAATAAGCCTATTTAATAAGCCGATTTATTGAGCCTATTTAATAAGTCTATTTAATAAGCCTATTTAATAAGCCGATTTATTGAGCCTATTTAATAAGTCTATTTAATAAGCCTATTTAATAAGTATTTAATGAGCCTATTTAATAAGCCTATTTATTGAGCCTATTTAATAAACCTATTTATTGAGCCTATTTAATAAGCCTATTCATTGAGCCTATTTAATAAGCCTATTTATTGAGCCTATTTAATAAGCCTATTAAATAAATCTATTTAATAAGCCTATTTAATAAGCCTATTTAATAAGCCTATTTATTGAGCCTATTTAATAAGCCTATTTAATAAGCCTATTTATTGAGCCTATTTATAAGTCTATTTAATAAGCCTATTTAATAAGCCTATTTAATAAGTATTTAATGAGCCTTTTTAATAAGTCTATTTAATAATCCTATTTAATAGGCCTATTTAATAAGTCTAAGTTGCTGAAATAGGCCTATTTAATAAGCCTATTTAATAGGCCTATTTAATAAGTCTAAGTTGCTGAAATAAGCCTATTTAATAAGCCTAAGTTGCTGAATAAGCCTATTTAATAAGCCTAAGTTGCTGAATAAACCTATTTAATAAGTCTAAGTTGCTGAAAAAAGCCTATTTAATAAGGCTATTTAATAAGCCTAAGTTGCTGAAATAAGCCTATTTAATAAGGCTATTTAATGAGCCTAAGTTGCTGAAATAAGACTATTTAATAAGCCTAAGTTTCTGAACTAAGCCTATTTAAAAAGGTATATTTAATAAGTCTAAGTTGCTGAAATAAACCTATTTAAAAATGCTATTTAATAAGCCTAAGTTGCTGAAATAAACCTGTTTAATAAGGCTATTTAATAAGCATAAGTTGCTGAAATAAGCTTATTTAATAAGCCTAAGTTGCTGAAATAAGCCTATTTAATAATGCTAATTAATAAGTCTAAGTTGCTGAAATAAACCTATTTAATAAGCTTAAGTTGCTAAAATAAGCCTATTTCATGAGGCTATTTAATAAGTCTATTTAATAAGTCTATTTAATAAGTCTATTTAATAAGTCTATTTAATAAGTCTATTTAATAAGTCTAATAAGTCTATTTAATAAGCCTATTTAATAAGCCTATTTATTGAGCCTATTTAATGAGCCTATTTATTGAGCCTATTTAATAAGATATTTATTGAGCCTATTTAATAAGCCTATTTATTGAGCCTATTTAATAAGCCGATTTAATAAGTCTATTTAATAAGCCTATTTAATAAGCCGATTTATTGAGCCTATTTAATAAGTCTATTTAATAAGTCTATTTAATAAGACTATTTAATAAGTCTATTTAATAAGCCTATTTAATAAGTCTAATAAGTCTATTTAATAAGGCTATTTAATAAGACTATTTATTGAGCCTATATAATAAGCCTATTTATTGAGCCTATTTAATAAGATATTTATTGAGCCTATTTAATAAGCCTATTTATTGAGCCTATTTAATAAGCCGATTTAATAAGTCTATTTAATAAGCCTATTTAATAAGCCGATTTATTGAGCCTATTTAATAAGTCTATTTAATAAGCCTATTTAATAAGCCTATTTATTGAGCCTATTTAATAAGTCTATTTAATAAGCCTATTTAATAAGCCTATTTAATAGGCCTTTTTTAATAAATCTAAGTTGCTGAAATAAGCCTATTTAGTAAGGCTATTTAATGAGCCTAAGTTGCTGAAATAAGCCTATTTAATAAGCCTAAGTTTCTGAACTAAGCCTATTTAATAAGCCTATTTAATAAGTCTAAGTTGCTGAAATAAGCCTATTTAATAAGCCTAAGTTTCTGAATGAGCCTATTTAATAAGCCTAAGTTGCTGAATAAGGCTATTTAATAAGCCTAAGTTGCTGAAATAAGCCTATTTAATAAGGCTATTTAATGAGCCTAAGTTGCTGAAATAAGCCTATTTAATAAGCCTAAGTTTTTGAACTAAGCCTATTTAATAAGCCTATTTAATAAGTCTAAGTTGCTGAAATAAGCCTAATTAATAAGTCTAAGTTGCTGAAATAAGCCTTTTTAATCAGCGTAAGTTGCTGAAATAAGCCTATTTAATAAGCCAAAGTTGCTGAAATAAGCCTACTTAATTAGGCTATTTAATAAGCCTAAGTTGCTGAAATAAGCCTATTTAATAAGCCTATTTAACAAGCCTATTTAATAGGCCTATTTAATAAGTCTAAGTTGCTGAAATAAGCCTATTTAATAAGCCTAAGTTGCTGAATGAGCCTATTTAATAAGCCTAAGTTGCTGAAATAAGCCTATTTAATGAGCCTAAGTTGCTGAATAAGCCTATTTAATAAGCCTAAGTTGCTGAATAAACCTATTTAATAAGTCTAAGTTGCTGAAATAAGCCTATTTAATAAGGCTATTTAATAAGCCTAAGTTGCTGAATAAGCCTATTTAATAAGTCTAAGTTGCTGAAATAAGGCTATTTAATAAGCCTAAGTTGCTGAAATAAGGCTATTTAATAAGTTTAAGTTGCTGAAATAAGCCTGTTTAATAAGCCTAAGTTGCTGAAATAAGCCTATTTAGTAAGGCTATTTAATGAGCCTAAGTTGCTGAAATAAGCCTATTTAATAAGCCTAAGTTTCTGAACTAAGCCTATTTAATAAGCCTATTTAATAAGTCTAAGTTGCTGAAATAAACCTATTTAAAATGCTATTTAATAAGCCTAAGTTGCTGAAATAAACCTGTTTAATAAGGCTATTTAATAAGCATAAGTTGCTGAAATAAGCTTATTTAATAAGCCTAAGTTGCTGAAATAAGCCTATTTAATAAGGCTATTTAATAAGTCTAAGTTGCTGAAATAAACCTATTTAATAAGCCTAAGTTGCTAAAATAAGCCTATTTAATTAGGCTATTTAATAAGTCTATTTAATAAGCCTATTTAATAAGCCTATTTAATAAGCCTATTTAATAAGCCTATTTATTGAGCCTATTTAATAAGCCGATTTAATAAGTCTATTTAATAAGCCTATTTAATAAGCCGATTTAGTGAGCCTATTTAATAAGTCTATTTAATAAGCCTATTTATTAAGCCTATTTATTGAGCCTATTTAATAAGTCTATTTAATAAGCCTATTTAATAAGTATTTAATGAGCCTATTTAATAAGCCTATTTATTGAGCCTATTTAATAAGCCTATTTATTGAGCCTATTTAATAAGCCTATTTATTGAGCATATTTAATAAGCCTATTTATTGAGCCTATTTAATAAGCCTATTTAATAAGTCTATTTAATAAGCCTATTTAATAAGCCTATTTATTGAGCCTATTTAATAAGCCTATTTAATAAGCCTATTTATTGAGCCTATTTAATAAGTCTATTTAATAAGCCTATTTAATAAGCCTATTTAATAAGTATTTAATGAGCCTATTTAATAAGTCTATTTAATAAGCCTATTTAATAGGCCTATTTAATAAGTCTAAGTTGCTGAAATAAGCCTATTTAATAAGCCTATTTAATAGGCCTATTTAATAAGTCTAAGTTGCTGAAATAAGCCTATTTAATAAGTCTATTTAATAAGCCTATTTAATAGGCCTATTTAATAAGTCTAAGTTGCTGAAATAAGCCTATTTAATAAGCCTATTTAATAGGCCTATTTAATAAGTCTAAGTTGCTGAAATAAGCCTATTTAATAAGCCTAAGTTGCTGAATAAGCCTATTTAATAAGCCTAAGTTGCTGAATAAACCTATTTAATAAGTCTAAGTTGCTGAAAAAAGTCTATTTAATAAGGCTATTTAATAAGCCTAAGTTGCTGAAATAAGCATATTTAATAAGGCTATTTAATGAGCCTAAGTTGCTGAAATAAGACTATTTAATAAGCCTAAGTTTCTGAACTAAGCCTATTTAAAAAGGTATATTTAATAAGTCTAAGTTGCTGAAATAAACCTATTTAAAAATGCTATTTAATAAGCCTAAGTTGCTGAAATAAACCTGTTTAATAAGGCTATTTAATAAGCATAAGTTGCTGAAATAAGCTTATTTAATAAGCCTAAGTTGCTGAAATAAGCCTATTTAATAAGGCTCTTTAATAAGTCTAAGTTGCTGAAATAAACCTATTTAATAAGCCTAAGTTGCTAAAATAAGCCTATTTAATTAGGCTATTTAATAAGTCTATTTAATAAGCCTATTTAATAAGCCTATTTAATAAGCCTATTTAATAAGCCTATTTATTGAGCCTATTTAATAATCCGATTTAATTAGTCTATTTAATAAGCCTATTTAATAAGCCGATTTATTGAGCCTATTTAATAAGTCTATTTAATGAGCCTATTTAATAAGCCTATTTATTGAGCCTATTTAATAAGCCTATTTATTGAGCCTATTTAATAAGCCTATTTATTAAGCCTATTTAATAAGCCTATTTATTGAGCCTATTTAATAAGCCTATTTAATAAGTCTATTTAATAAGCCTATTTAATAAGCCTATTTAATAAGCCTATTTATTGAGCCTATTTAATAAGCCTATTTAATAAGCCTATTTATTGAGCCTATTTAATAAGTCTATTTAATAAGCCTATTTAATAAGCCTATTTAATAAGTATTTAATGAGCCTATTTAATAAGTCTATTTAATAAACCTATTTAATAGGCCTATTTAATAAGTCTAAGTTGCTGAAATAAGCCTATTTAATAAGCCTATTTAATAGGCATATTTAATAAGTCTAAGTTGCTGAAATAAGCCTATTTAATAAGCCTAAGTTGCTGAATAAGCCTATTTAATAAGCCTAAGTTGCTGAATAAACCTATTTAATAAGTCTAAGTTGCTGAAAAAAGCCTATTTAATAAGGCTATTTAATAAGCCTAAGTTGCTGAAATAAGCCTATTTAGTAAGGCTATTTAATGAGCCTAAGTTGCTGAAATAAGCCTATTTAATAAGCCTAAGTTTCTGAACTAAGCCTATTTAAAAAGGTATATTTAATAAGTCTAAGTTGCTGAAATAAACCTATTTAAAAATGCTATTTAATAAGCCTAAGTTGCTGAAATAAACCTGTTTAATAAGGCTATTTAATAAGCATAAGTTGCTGAAATAAGCTTATTTAATAAGCCTAAGTTGCTGAAATGAGCCTATTTAATAAGGCTCTTTAATAAGTCTAAGTTGCTGAAATAAACCTATTTAATAAGCTTAAGTTGCTAAAATAAGCCTATTTCATGAGGCTATTTAATAAGTCTATTTAATAAGTCTATTTAATAAGTCTATTTAATAAGTCTATTTAATAAGCCTATTTAATAAGTCTAATAAATCTATTTAATAAGCCTATTTAATAAGCCTATTTATTGAGCCTATTTAATAAGCCTATTTATTGAGCCTATTTAATAAGATATTTATTGAGCCTATTTAATAAGCCTATTTATTGAGCCTATTTAATAAGCCGATTTAATAAGTCTATTTAATAAGCCTATTTAATAAGCCGATTTATTGAGCCTATTTAATAAGTCTATTTAATAAGTCTATTTAATAAGACTATTTAATAAGTCTATTTAATAAGCCTATTTAATAAGTCTAATAAGTCTATTTAATAAGCCTATTTAATAAGCCTATTTATTGAGCCTATTTAATAAGCCTATTTATTGAGCCTATTTAATAAGATATTTATTGAGCCTATTTAATAAGCCTATTTATTGAGCCTATTTAATAAGCCGATTTAATAAGTCTATTTAATAAGCCTATTTAATAAGCCGATTTATTGAGCCTATTTAATAAGTCTATTTAATAAGCCTATTTAATAAGCCTATTTATTGAGCCTATTTAATAAGTCTATTTAATAAGCCTATTTAATAAGCCTATTTAATAAGTATTTAATGAGCCTATTTAATAAGTCTATTCAATACGCCTATTTAATAGGCCTTTTTTAATAAATCTAAGTTGCTGAAATAAGCCTATTTAGTAAGGCTATTTAATGAGCCTAAGTTGCTGAAATAAGCCTATTTAATAAGCCTAAGTTTCTGAACTAAGCCTATTTAATAAGCCTATTTAATAAGTCTAAGTTGCTGAAATAAACCTATTCAATAAGCCTAAGTTGCTAAAATAAGCCTATTTAATTAGGCTATTTAATAAGTCTATTTAATAAGCCTATTTAATAAGCCTATTTAAAAAGCCTATTTAATAAGCCTATTTATTGAGCCTATTTAATAAGTATTTAATGAGCCTATTTAATAAGCCTATTTATTGAGCCTATTTAATAAGCCTATTTATTGAGCCTATTTAATAAGCCTATTTATTGAGCCTATTTAATAAGCCTATTTATTGAGCCTATTTAATGAGCCTATTTAATGAGTCTATTTAATAAGCCTATTTAATAAGCCTATTTAATAAGCCTATTTATTGAGCCTATTTAATAAGCCTATTTAATAAACCTATTTATTGAGCCTATTTAATAAGTCTATTTAATAAGCCTATTTAATAAGCCTATTTAATAAGTATTTAATGAGCCTATTTAATAAGTCTATTTAATAAGCCTATTTAATAGGCCTATTTAATAAGTCTAAGTTGCTGAAATAAGCCTATTTAATAAGCCTATTTAATAGGCCTATTTAATAAGTCTAAGTTGCTGAAATAAGCCTATTTAATAAGCCTAAGTTGCTGAATAAGCCTATTTAATAAGCCTAAGTTGCTGAATAAACCTATTTAATAAGTCTAAGTTGCTGAAAAAAGCCTATTTAATAAGGCTATTTAATAAGCCTAAGTTGCTGAAATAAGCCTTTTAGTAAGGCTATTTAATGAGCCTAAGTTGCTGAAATAAGCCTATTTAATAAGCCTAAGTTTCTGAACTAAGCCTATTTAAAAAGGTATATTTAATAAGTCTAAGTTGCTGAAATAAACCTATTTAAAAATGCTATTTAATAAGCCTAAGTTGCTGAAATAAACCTGTTTAATAAGGCTATTTAATAAGCATAAGTTGCTGAAATAAGCTTATTTAATACGCCTAAGTTGCTGAAATCAGCCTATTTAATAAGGCTCTTTAATAAGTCTAAGTTGCTGAAATAAACCTATTTAATAACTTAAGTTGCTAAAATAAGCCTATTTCATGAGGCTATTTAAAAAGTCTATTTAATAAGTCTATTTAATAAGTCTATTTAATAAGTCTATTTAATAAGCCTATTTAATAAGACTATTTAATAAGTCTATTTAATAAGCCTATTTAATAAGTCTAATAAGTCTATTTAATACGCCTATTTATTGAGCCTATTTAATAAGCCTATTTATTGAGCCTATTTAATAAGCATATTTATTGAGCCTATTTAATAAGCCTATTTATTGAGCCTATTTAATAAGCCGATTTAATAAGTCTATTTAATAAGCCTATTTAATAAGCCGATTTATTGAGCCTATTTAATAAGTCTATTTAATAAGTATTTAATGAGCCTATTTAATAAGTCTATTCAATACGCCTATTTAATAGGCCTTTTTTAATAAATCTAAGTTGCTGAAATAAGCCTATTTAGTAAGGCTATTTAATGAGCCTAAGTTGCTGAAATAAGCCTATTTAATAAGCCTAAGTTTCTGAACTAAGCCTATTTAATAAGCCTATTTAATAAGTCTAAGTTGCTGAAATAAACCTATTTAATAAGCCTAAGTTGCTAAAATAAGCCTATTTAATTAGGCTATTTAATAAGTTTATTTAATAAGCCTATTTAATAAGCCTATTTAATAAGCCTATTTAATAAGCCTATTTATTGAGCCTATTTAATAAGCCGATTTAATAAGTCTATTTAATAAGCCTATTTAATAAGCCGATTTATTGAGCCTATTTAATAAGTCTATTTAATGAGCCTATTTAATAAGCCTATTTATTGAGCCTATTTAATAAGCCTATTTATTGAGCCTATTTAATAAGCCTATTTATTGAGCCTATTTAATAAGCCTATTTATTGAGCCTATTTAATAAGCCTATTTAATAAGTCTATTTAATAAGCCTATTTAATAAGCCTATTTAATAAGCCTATTTATTGAGCCTATGTAATAAGCCTATTTAATAAGCCTATTTATTGAGCCTATTTAATAAGTCTATTTAATAAGCCTATTTAATAAGCCTATTTAATAAGTATATAATGAGCCTATTTAATAAGTCTATTTAATAAGCCTATTTAATAGGCCTATTTAATAAGTCTAAGTTGCTGAAATAAGCCTATTTAATAAGCCTATTTAATAGGCCTATTTAATAAGTCTAAGTTGCTGAAATAAGCCTATTTAATAAGCCTAAGTTGCTGAATAAGCCTATTTAATAAGCCTAAGTTGCTGAA
Source organism: Petromyzon marinus (assembly GCF_048934315.1). NCBI lineage: Eukaryota > Metazoa > Chordata > Hyperoartia > Petromyzontiformes > Petromyzontidae > Petromyzon > Petromyzon marinus. The sequence continues at coordinate 3,631,369 of NW_027422761.1, forward strand.
TAAACCTATTTAATAAGTCTAAGTTGCTGAAAACAGCCTATTTAATAAGGCTATTTAATAAGCCTAAGTGGCTGAAATAAGCCTATTTAATAAGGCTATTTAATGAGCCTAAGTTGCTGAAATAAGACTATTTAATAAACCTAAGTTTCTGAACTAAGCCTATTTAAAAAGGCATATTTAATAAGTCTAAGTTGCTGAAATAAACCTATTTAAAAATGCTATTTAATAAGCCTAAGTTGCTGAAATAAACCTGTTTAATAAGGCTATTTAATAAGCATAAGTTGCTGAAATAAGCTTATTTAATAAGCCTAAGTTGCTGAAATAAGCCTATTTAATAAGGCTCTTTAATAAGTCTAAGTTGCTGAAATAAACCTATTTAATAAGCTTAAGTTGCTAAAATAAGTCTATTTCATGAGGCTATTTAATAAGTCTATTTAATAAGCCTATTTAATAAGCCTATTTATTGAGCCTATTTAATAAGCCTATTTATTGAGCCTATTTAATAAGCATATTTATTGAGCCTATTTAATAAGCCTATTTATTGAGCCTATTTAATAAGCCGATTTAATAAGTCTATTTAATAAGCCTATTTAATAAGCCGATTTATTGAGCCTATTTAATAAGTCTATTTAATAAGTCTATTTAATAAGCCTATTTAATAAGCCTATTTAATAAGTATTTAATGAGCCTATTTAATAAGTCTATTCAATACGCCTATTTAATAGGCCTTTTTTAATAAATCTAAGTTGCTGAAATAAGCCTATTTAGTAAGGCTATTTAATGAGCCTAAGTTGCTGAAATAAGCCTATTTAATAAGCCTAAGTTTCTGAACTAAGCCTATTTAATAAGCCTATTTAATAAGTCTAAGTTGCTGAAATAAGCCTATTTAATAAGCCTATTTAATAAGGCTATTTAATAAGCCTAAGTTGCGGAAATAAGCCTATTTAATTAGGCTATTTAATGAGCCTAAGTTGCTGAAATAAGACTATTTAATAAACCTAAGTTTCTGAACTAAGCCTATTTAAAAATGTATATTTAATAAGTCTAAGTTGCTGAAATAAACCTATTTAAAAATGCTATTTAATAAGCCTAAGTTGCTGAAATAAACCTGTTTAATAAGGCTATTTAATAAGCATAAGTTGCTGAAATAAGCTTATTTAATAAGCCTAAGTTGCTGAAATAAGCCTATTTAATAAGGCTCTTTAATAAGTCTAAGTTGCTGAAATAAACCTATTTAATAAGCTTAAGTTGCTAAAATAAGCCTATTTCATGAGGCTATTTAATAAGTCTATTTAATAAGTCTATTTAATAAGCCTATTTAATAAGACTATTTAATAATTCTATTTAATAAGCCTATTTAATAAGTCTAATAAGTCTATTTAATAAGCCTATTTAATAAGCCTATTTATTGAGCCTATTTAATAAGCCTATTTATTGAGCCTATTTAATAAGCATATTTATTGAGCCTATTTAATAAGCCTATTTATTGAGCCTATTTAATAAGCCAATTTAATAAGTCTATTTAATAAGCCTATTTAATATGCCGATTTATTGAGCCTATTTAATAAGTCTATTTAATAAGTCTATTTAATAAGCCTATTTAATAAGCCTATTTATTGAACCTATTTAATAAGCCTATTTATTGAGCCTATTTAATAAGAATATTTATTGAGCCTATTTAATAAGCATATTTATTGAGCCTATTTAATAAGCCGATTTAATAAGTCTATTTAATAAGCCTATTTAATAAGCCGATTTATTGAGCCTATTTAATAAGTCTATTTAATAAGTCTATTTAATAAGCCTATTTAATAAGCCTATTTAATAAGTATTTAATGAGCCTATTTAATAAGTCTATTCAATACGCCTATTTAATAGGCCTTTTTTAATGAATCTAAGTTGCTGAAATAAGCCTATTTAGTAAGGCTATTTAATGAGCCTAAGTTGCTGAAATAAGCCTATTTAATAAGCCTAAGTTTCTGAACTAAGCCTATTTAATAAGCCTATTTAATAAGTCTAAGTTGCTGAAATAAGCCTATTTAATAAGCCTATTTAATAAGGCTTTTTAATAAGCCTAAGTTGCTGAAATAAGCCTATTTAATAAGGCTATTTAATGAGCCTAAGTTGCTGAAATAAGACTATTTAATAAACCTAAGTTTCTGAACTAAGCCTATTTAATAAGCCTATTTAATAAGTCTAAGTTGCTGAAATAAGCCTATTTAATAAGCCTATTTAATAAGGCTATTTAATAAGCCTAAGTTGCTGAAATAAGCCTATTTAATAAGGCTATTTAATGAGCCTAAGTTGTTGAAATAAGACTATTTAATAAACCTAAGTTTCTGAACTAAGCCTATTTAAAAAGGTATATTTAATAAGTCTAAGTTGCTGAAATAAACCTATTTAAAAATGCTATTTAATAAGCCTAAGTTGCTGAAATAAACCTGTTTAATAAGGCTATTTAATAAGCATTGTTGCTGAAATAAGCTTATTTAATAAGCCTAAGTTGCTGAAATAAGCCTATTTAATAAGGCTCTTTAATAAGTCTAAGTTGCTGAAATAAACCTATTTAATAAGCTTAAGTTGCTAAAATAAGCCTATTTCATGAGGCTATTTAATAAGTCTATTTAATAAGTCTATTTAATAAGCCTATTTAATAAGACTATTTAATAAGTCTATTTAATAAGCCTATTTAATAAGTCTAATAAGTCTATTTAATAAGCCTATTTAATAAGCCTATTTATTGAGCCTATTTAATAAGCCTATTTATTGAGCCTATTTAATAAGCATATTTATTGAGCCTATTTAATAAGCCGATTTAATAAGTCTATTTAATAAGCCTATTTAATAAGCCGATTTATTGAGCCTATTTAATAAGTCTATTTAATAAGTCTATTTAATAAGCCTATTTAATAAGCCTATTTATTGAGCCTATTTAATAAGCCTATTTATTGAGCCTATTTAATAAGCATATTTATTGAGCCTATTTAATAAGCCTATTTATTGAGCCTATTTAATAAGCCGATTTAATAAGTCTATTTAATAAGCCTATTTAATATGCCTATTTAATAAGTATTTAATGAGCCTATTTAATAAGTCTATTCAATACGCCCATTTAATAGGCCTTTTTTAATAAATCTAAGTTGCTGAAATAAGCCTACTAAGTAAGGCTATTTAATGAGCCTAAGTTGCTGAAATAAGCCTATTTAATAAGCCTAAGTTTCTGAACTAAGTCTATTTAATAAGCCTATTTAATAAGCCTAAGTTGCTGAAATAAGCCTATTTAATAAGCCTATTTAATAAGGCTATTTAATAAGCCTAAGTTGCTGAAATAAGCCTATTTAATAACGCTATTTAATGAGCCTAAGTTGCTGAAATAAGACTATTTAATAAGCCTAAGTTTCTGAACTAAGCCTATTTAAAAAGGTATATTTAATAAGTCTAAGTTGCTGAAATAAACCTATTTAAAAATGCTATTTAATAAGCCTAAGTTGCTGAAATAAACCTGTTTAATAAGGCTATTTAATAAGCATAAGTTGCTAAAATAAGCCTATTTCATGAGGCTATTTAATAAGTCTATTTAATAAGTCTATTTAATAAGTCTATTTAATAAGTCTATTTAATAAGCCTATTTAATAAGACTATTTAATAAGTCTATTTAATAAGCCTATTTAATAAGTCTAATAAGTCTATTTAATAAGCCTATTTAATAAGCCTATTTATTGAGCCTATTTAATAAGCCTATTTATTGAGCCTATTTAATAAGCCGATTTAATAAGTCTATTTAATAAGCCTATTTAATAAGCCTATTTATTGAGCCTATTTAATAAGCCTATTTATTGAGCCTATTTAATAAGCATATTTATTGAGCCTATTTAATAAGCCTATTTATTGAGCCTATTTAATAAGCCAATTTAATAAGTCTATTTAATAAGCCTATTTAATAAGCCGATTTATTGAGCCTATTTAATAAGTCTATTTAATACGTCTATTTAATAAGCCTATTTAATAAGCCTATTTAATAAGTATTTAATGAGCCTATTTAATAAGTCTATTCAATACACCTATTTAATAGGCCTTTTTTAATAAATCTAAGTTGCTGAAATAAGCCTATTTAATAAGCCTATTTAATAAGGCTATTTAATAAGCCTAAGTTGCTGATATAAGCCTATTTAATAAGGCTATTTAATGAGCCTAAGTTGCTGAAATAAGACTATTTAATAAGCCTAAGTTTCTGAACTAAGCCTATTTAAAAAGGTATATTTAATAAGTCTAAGTTGCTGAAATAAACCTATTTAAAAATGCTATTTAATAAGCCTAAGTTGCTGAAATAAGCCTATTTAATAAGGCTATTTAATGTGCCTAAGTTGCTGAAATAAGACTATTTAATAAACCTAAGTTTCTGAACTAAGCCTATTTAAAAAGGTATATTTAATAAGTCTAAGTTGCTGAAATAAACCTATTTAAAAATGCTATTTAATAAGCCTAAGTTGCTGAAATAAACCTGTTTAATAAGGCTATTTAATAAGCATAAGTTGCTGAAATAAGCTTATTTAATAAGCCTAAGTTGCTGAAATAAGCCTATTTAATAAGGCTCTTTAATAAGTCTAAGTTGCTGAAATAAACCTATTTAATAAACTTAAGTTGCTAAAATAAGCCTATTTCATGAGGCTATTTAATAAGTCTATTTAATAAGTCTATTTAATAAGCCTATTTAATAAGACTATTTAATAAGTCTATTTAATAAGCCTATTTAATAAGTCTAATAAGTCTATTTAATAAGCCTATTTAATAAGCCTATTTATTGAGCCTATTTAATAAGCCTATTTATTGAGCCTATTTAATAAGCATATTTATTGAGCCTATTTAATAAGCCGATTTAATAAGTCTATTTAATAAGCCTATTTAATAAGTCTATTTAATAAGCCTATTTAATAAGTCTAATAAATCTATTTAATAAGCCTATTTAATAAGCCTATTTATTGAGCCTATTTAATAAGCCTATTTATTGAGCCTATTTAATAAGATATTTATTGAGCCTATTTAATAAGCCTATTTATTGAGCCTATTTAATAAGCCGATTTAATAAGTCTATTTAATAAGCCTATTTAATAAGCCGATTTATTGAGCCTATTTAATAAGTCTATTTAATAAGTCTATTTAATAAGACTATTTAATAAGTCTATTTAATAAGCCTATTTAATAAGTCTAATAAGTCTATTTAATAAGCCTATTTAATAAGCCTATTTATTGAGCCTATTTAATAAGCCTATTTATTGAGCCTATTTAATAAGATATTTATTGAGCCTATTTAATAAGCCTATTTATTGAGCCTATTTAATAAGCCGATTTAATAAGTCTATTTAATAAGCCTATTTAATAAGCCGATTTATTGAGCCTATTTAATAAGTCTATTTAATAAGCCTATTTAATAAGCCTATTTATTGAGCCTATTTAATAAGTCTATTTAATAAGCCTATTTAATAAGCCTATTTAATAAGTATTTAATGAGCCTATTTAATAAGTCTATTCAATACGCCTATTTAATAGGCCTTTTTTAATAAATCTAAGTTGCTGAAATAAGCCTATTTAGTAAGGCTATTTAATGAGCCTAAGTTGCTGAAATAAGCCTATTTAATAAGCCTAAGTTTCTGAACTAAGCCTATTTAATAAGCCTATTTAATAAGTCTAAGTTGCTGAAATAAGCCTATTTAATAAGCCTATTTAATAAGGCTATTTAATAAGCCTAAGTTGCGGAAATAAGCCTATTTAATTAGGCTATTTAATGAGCCTAAGTTGCTGAAATAAGACTATTTAATAAACCTAAGTTTCTGAACTAAGCCTATTTAAAAATGTATATTTAATAAGTCTAAGTTGCTGAAATAAACCTATTTAAAAATGCTATTTAATAAGCCTAAGTTGCTGAAATAAACCTGTTTAATAAGGCTATTTAATAAGCATAAGTTGCTGAAATAAGCTTATTTAATAAGCCTAAGTTGCTGAAATAAGCCTATTTAATAAGGCTCTTTAATAAGTCTAAGTTGCTGAAATAAACCTATTTAATAAGCTTAAGTTGCTAAAATAAGCCTATTTCATGAGGCTATTTAATAAGTCTATTTAATAAGTCTATTTAATAAGCCTATTTAATAAGACTATTTAATAATTCTATTTAATAAGCCTATTTAATAAGTCTAATAAGTCTATTTAATAAGCCTATTTAATAAGCCTATTTATTGAGCCTATTTAATAAGCCTATTTATTGAGCCTATTTAATAAGCATATTTATTGAGCCTATTTAATAAGCCTATTTATTGAGCCTATTTAATAAGCCAATTTAATAAGTCTATTTAATAAGCCTATTTAATAAGCCGATTTATTGAGCCTATTTAATAAGTCTATTTAATAAGTCTATTTAATAAGCCTATTTAATAAGCCTATTTAATAAGTATTTAATGAGCCTATTTAATAAGTCTATTCAATACGCCTATTTAATAGGCCTTTTTTAATGAATCTAAGTTGCTGAAATAAGCCTATTTAGTAAGGCTATTTAATGAGCCTAAGTTGCTGAAATAAGCCTATTTAATAAGCCTAAGTTTCTGAACTAAGCCTATTTAATAAGCCTATTTAATAAGTCTAAGTTGCTGAAATAAGCCTATTTAATAAGCCTATTTAATAAGGCTTTTTAATAAGCCTAAGTTGCTGAAATAAGCCTATTTAATAAGGCTATTTAATGAGCCTAAGTTGCTGAAATAAGACTATTTAATAAACCTAAGTTTCTGAACTAAGCCTATTTAATAAGCCTATTTAATAAGTCTAAGTTGCTGAAATAAGCCTATTTAATAAGCCTATTTAATAAGGCTATTTAATAAGCCTAAGTTGCTGAAATAAGCCTATTTAATAAGGCTATTTAATGAGCCTAAGTTGCTGAAATAAGACTATTTAATAAACCTAAGTTTCTGAACTAAGCCTATTTAAAAAGGTATATTTAATAAGTCTAAGTTGCTGAAATAAACCTATTTAAAAATGCTATTTAATAAGCCTAAGTTGCTGAAATAAACCTGTTTAATAAGGCTATTTAATAAGCATAAGTTGCTGAAATAAGCTTATTTAATAAGCCTAAGTTGCTGAAATAAGCCTATTTAATAAGGCTCTTTAATAAGTCTAAGTTGCTGAAATAAACCTATTTAATAAGCTTAAGTTGCTAAAATAAGCCTATTTCATGAGGCTATTTAATAAGTCTATTTAATAAGTCTATTTAATAAGCCTATTTAATAAGACTATTTAATAAGTCTATTTAATAAGCCTATTTAATAAGTCTAATAAGTCTATTTAATAAGCCTATTTAATAAGCCTATTTATTGAGCCTATTTAATAAGCCTATTTATTGAGCCTATTTAATAAGCATATTTATTGAGCCTATTTAATAAGCCGATTTAATAAGTCTATTTAATAAGCCTATTTAATAAGCCGATTTATTGAGCCTATTTAATAAGTCTATTTAATAAGTCTATTTAATAAGCCTATTTAATAAGCCTATTTATTGAGCCTATTTAATAAGCCTATTTATTGAGCCTATTTAATAAGCATATTTATTGAGCCTATTTAATAAGCCTATTTATTGAGCCTATTTAATAAGCCGATTTAATAAGTCTATTTAATAAGCCTATTTAATATGCCTATTTAATAAGTATTTAATGAGCCTATTTAATAAGTCTATTCAATACGCCCATTTAATAGGCCTTTTTTAATAAATCTAAGTTGCTGAAATAAGCCTACTAAGTAAGGCTATTTAATGAGCCTAAGTTGCTGAAATAAGCCTATTTAATAAGCCTAAGTTTCTGAACTAAGTCTATTTAATAAGCCTATTTAATAAGCCTAAGTTGCTGAAATAAGCCTATTTAATAAGCCTATTTAATAAGGCTATTTAATAAGCCTAAGTTGCTGAAATAAGCCTAATTAATAACGCTATTTAATGAGCCTAAGTTTCTGAAATAAGACTATTTAATAAGCCTAAGTTTCTGAACTAAGCCTATTTAAAAAGGTATATTTAATAAGTCTAAGTTGCTGAAATAAACCTATTTAAAAATGCTATTTAATAAGCCTAAGTTGCTGAAATAAACCTGTTTAATAAGGCTATTTAATAAGCATAAGTTGCTAAAATAAGCCTATTTCATGAGGCTATTTAATAAGTCTATTTAATAAGTCTATTTAATAAGTCTATTTAATAAGTCTATTTAATAAGCCTATTTAATAAGACTATTTAATAAGTCTATTTAATAAGCCTATTTAATAAGTCTAATAAGTCTATTTAATAAGCCTATTTAATAAGCCTATTTATTGAGCCTATTTAATAAGCCTATTTATTGAGCCTATTTAATAAGCCGATTTAATAAGTCTATTTAATAAGCCTATTTAATAAGCCTATTTATTGAGCCTATTTAATAAGCCTATTTATTGAGCCTATTTAATAAGCATATTTATTGAGCCTATTTAATAAGCCTATTTATTGAGCCTATTTAATAAGCCAATTTAATAAGTCTATTTAATAAGCCTATTTAATAAGCCGATTTATTGAGCCTATTTAATAAGTCTATTTAATACGTCTATTTAATAAGCCTATTTAATAAGCCTATTTAATAAGTATTTAATGAGCCTATTTAATAAGTCTATTCAATACACCTATTTAATAGGCCTTTTTTAATAAATCTAAGTTGCTGAAATAAGCCTATTTAATAAGCCTATTTAATAAGGCTATTTCATAAGCCTAAGTTGCTGATATAAGCCTATTTAATAAGGCTATTTAATGAGCCTAAGTTGCTGAAATAAGACTATTTAATAAGCCTAAGTTTCTGAACTAAGCCTATTTAAAAAGGTATATTTAATAAGTCTAAGTTGCTGAAATAAACCTATTTAAAAATGCTATTTAATAAGCCTAAGTTGCTGAAATAAGCCTATTTAATAAGGCTATTTAATGTGCCTAAGTTGCTGAAATAAGACTATTTAATAAACCTAAGTTTCTGAACTAAGCCTATTTAAAAAGGTATATTTAATAAGTCTAAGTTGCTGAAATAAACCTATTTAAAAATGCTATTTAATAAGCCTAAGTTGCTGAAATAAACCTGTTTAATAAGGCTATTTAATAAGCATAAGTTGCTGAAATAAGCTTATTTAATAAGCCTAAGTTGCTGAAATAAGCCTATTTAATAAGGCTCTTTAATAAGTCTAAGTTGCTGAAATAAACCTATTTAATAAACTTAAGTTGCTAAAATAAGCCTATTTCATGAGGCTATTTAATAAGTCTATTTAATAAGTCTATTTAATAAGCCTATTTAATAAGACTATTTAATAAGTCTATTTAATAAGCCTATTTAATAAGTCTAATAAGTCTATTTAATAAGCCTATTTAATAAGCCTATTTATTGAGCCTATTTAATAAGCCTATTTATTGAGCCTATTTAATAAGCATATTTATTGAGCCTATTTAATAAGCCGATTTAATAAGTCTATTTAATAAGCCTATTTAATAAGTCTATTTAATAAGCCTATTTAATAAGTCTAATAAATCTATTTAATAAGCCTATTTAATAAGCCTATTTATTGAGCCTATTTAATAAGCCTATTTATTGAGCCTATTTAATAAGATATTTATTGAGCCTATTTAATAAGCCTATTTATTGAGCCTATTTAATAAGCCGATTTAATAAGTCTATTTAATAAGCCTATTTAATAAGCCGATTTATTGAGCCTATTTAATAAGTCTATTTAATAAGTCTATTTAATAAGACTATTTAATAAGTCTATTTAATAAGCCTATTTAATAAGTCTAATAAGTCTATTTAATAAGCCTATTTAATAAGCCTATTTATTGAGCCTATTTAATAAGCCTATTTATTGAGCCTATTTAATAAGATATTTATTGAGCCTATTTAATAAGCCTATTTATTGAGCCTATTTAATAAGCCGATTTAATAAGTCTATTTAATAAGCCTATTTAATAAGCCGATTTATTGAGCCTATTTAATAAGTCTATTTAATAAGCCTATTTAATAAGCCTATTTATTGAGCCTATTTAATAAGTCTATTTAATAAGCCTATTTAATAAGCCTATTTAATAAGTATTTAATGAGCCTATTTAATAAGTCTATTCAATACGCCTATTTAATAGGCCTTTTTTAATAAATCTAAGTTGCTGAAATAAGCCTATTTAGTAAGGCTATTTAATGAGCCTAAGTTGCTGAAATAAGCCTATTTAATAAGCCTAAGTTTCTGAACTAAGCCTATTTAATAAGCCTATTTAATAAGTCTAAGTTGCTGAAATAAACCTATTCAATAAGCCTAAGTTGCTAAAATAAGCCTATTTAATTAAGCTATTTAATAAGTCTATTTAATAAGCCTATTTAATAAGCCTATTTAAAAAGCCTATTTAATAAGCCTATTTATTGAGCCTATTTAATAAGTATTTAATGAGCCTATTTAATAAGCCTATTTATTGAGCCTATTTAATAAGCCTATTTATTGAGCCTATTTAATAAGCCTATTTATTGAGCCTATTTAATAAGCCTATTTATTGAGCCTATTTAATGAGCCTATTTAATGAGTCTATTTAATAAGCCTATTTAATAAGCCTATTTAATAAGCCTATTTATTGAGCCTATTTAATAAGCCTATTTAATAAACCTATTTATTGAGCCTATTTAATAAGTCTATTTAATAAGCCTATTTAATAAGCCTATTTAATAAGTATTTAATGAGCCTATTTAATAAGTCTATTTAATAAGCCTATTTAATAGGCCTATTTAATAAGTCTAAGTTGCTGAAATAAGCCTATTTAATAAGCCTATTTAATAGGCCTATTTAATAAGTCTAAGTTGCTGAAATAAGCCTATTTAATAAGCCTAAGTTGCTGAATAAGCCTATTTAATAAGCCTAAGTTGCTGAATAAACCTATTTAATAAGTCTAAGTTGCTGAAAAAAGCCTATTTAATAAGGCTATTTAATAAGCCTAAGTTGCTGAAATAAGCCTTTTAGTAAGGCTATTTAATGAGCCTAAGTTGCTGAAATAAGCCTATTTAATAAGGCTAAGTTTCTGAAATAAGCCTATTTAAAAAGGTATATTTAATAAGTCTAAGTTGCTGAAATAAACCTATTTAAAAATGCTATTTAATAAGCCTAAGTTGCTGAAATAAACCTGTTTAATAAGGCTATTTAATAAGCATAAGTTGCTGAAATAAGCTTATTTAATACGCCTAAGTTGCTGAAATAAGCCTATTTAATAAGGCTCTTTAATAAGTCTAAGTTGCTGAAATAAACCTATTTAATAACTTAAGTTGCTAAAATAAGCCTATTTCATGAGGCTATTTAAAAAGTCTATTTAATAAGTCTATTTAATAAGTCTATTTAATAAGTCTATTTAATAAGCCTATTTAATAAGACTATTTAATAAGTCTATTTAATAAGCCTATTTAATAAGTCTAATAAGTCTATTTAATACGCCTATTTATTGAGCCTATTTAATAAGCCTATTTATTGAGCCTATTTAATAAGCATATTTATTGAGCCTATTTAATAAGCCTATTTATTGAGCCTATTTAATAAGCCGATTTAATAAGTCTATTTAATAAGCCTATTTAATAAGCCGATTTATTGAGCCTATTTAATAAGTCTATTTAATAAGTATTTAATGAGCCTATTTAATAAGTCTATTCAATACGCCTATTTAATAGGCCTTTTTTAATAAATCTAAGTTGCTGAAATAAGCCTATTTAGTAAGGCTATTTAATGAGCCTAAGTTGCTGAAATAAGCCTATTTAATAAGCCTAAGTTTCTGAACTAAGCCTATTTAATAAGCCTATTTAATAAGTCTAAGTTGCTGAAATAAACCTATTTAATAAGCCTAAGTTGCTAAAATAAGCCTATTTAATTAGGCTATTTAATAAGTTTATTTAATAAGCCTATTTAATAAGCCTATTTAATAAGCCTATTTATTGAGCCTATTTAATAAGCCGATTTAATAAGTCTATTTAATAAGCCTATTTAATAAGCCGATTTATTGAGCCTATTTAATAAGCCTATTTATTGAGCCTATTTAATAAGCCTATTTATTGAGCCTATTTAATAAGCCTATTTATTGAGCCTATTTAATAAGCCTATTTAATAAGTCTATTTAATAAGCCTATTTAATAAGCCTATTTAATAAGCCTATTTATTGAGCCTATTTAATAAGCCTATTTAATAAGCCTATTATTGAGCCTATTTAATAAGTCTATTTAATAAGCCTATTTAATAAGCCTATTTAATAAGTATATAATGAGCCTATTTAATAAGTCTATTTAATAAGCCTATTTAATAGGCCTATTTAATAAGTCTAAGTTGCTGAAATAAGCCTATTTAATAAGCCTATTTAATAGGCATATTTAATAAGTCTAAGTTGCTGAAATAAGCCTATTTAATAAGCCTAAGTTGCTGAATAAGCCTATTTAATAAGCCTAAGTTGCTGAATAAACCTATTTAATAAGTCTAAGTTGCTGAAAACAGCCTATTTAATAAGGCTATTTAATAAGCCTAAGTGGCTGAAATAAGCATATTTAATAAGGCTATTTAATGAGCCTAAGTTGCTGAAATAAGACTATTTAATAAACCTAAGTTTCTGAACTAAGCCTATTTAAAAAGGCATATTTAATAAGTCTAAGTTGCTGAAATAAACCTATTTAAAAATGCTATTTAATAAGCCTAAGTTGCTGAAATAAACCTGTTTAATAAGGCTATTTAATAAGCATAAGTTGCTGAAATAAGCTTATTTAATAAGCCTAAGTTGCTGAAATAAGCCTATTTAATAAGGCTCTTTAATAAGTCTAAGTTGCTGAAATAAACCTATTTAATAAGCTTAAGTTGCTAAAATAAGTCTATTTCATGAGGCTATTTAATAAGTCTATTTAATAAGCCTATTTAATAAGCCTATTTATTGAGCCTATTTAATAAGCCTATTTATTTAGCCTATTTAATAAGCATATTTATTGAGCCTATTTAATAAGCCTATTTATTGAGCCTATTTAATAAGCCGATTTAATAAGTCTATTTAATAAGCCTATTTAATAAGCCGATTTATTGAGCCTATTTAATAAGTCTATTTAATAAGTCTATTTAATAAGCCTATTTAATAAGCCTATTTAATAAGTATTTAATGAGCCTATTTAATAAGTCTATTCAATACGCCTATTTAATAGGCCTTTTTTAACAAATCTAAGTTGCTGAAATAAGCCTATTTAGTAAGGCTATTTAATGAGCCTAAGTTGCTGAAATAAGCCTATTTAATAAGCCTAAGTTTCTGAACTAAGCCTATTTAATAAGCCTATTTAATAAGTCTAAGTTGCTGAAATAAGCCTATTTAATAAGCCTATTTAATAAGGCTATTTAATAAGCCTAAGTTGCGGAAATAAGCCTATTTAATTAGGCTATTTAATGAGCCTAAGTTGCTGAAATAAGACTATTTAATAAACCTAAGTTTCTGAACTAAGCCTATTTAAAAATGTATATTTAATAAGTCTAAGTTGCTGAAATAAACCTATTTAAAAATGCTATTTAATAAGCCTAAGTTGCTGAAATAAACCTGTTTAATAAGGCTATTTAATAAGCATAAGTTGCTGAAATAAGCTTATTTAATAAGCCTAAGTTGCTGAAATAAGCCTATTTAATAAGGCTCTTTAATAAGTCTAAGTTGCTGAAATAAACCTATTTAATAAGCTTAAGTTGCTAAAATAAGCCTATTTCATGAGGCTATTTAATAAGTCTATTTAATAAGTCTATTTAATAAGCCTATTTAATAAGACTATTTAATAATTCTATTTAATAAGCCTATTTAATAAGTCTAATAAGTCTATTTAATAAGCCTATTTAATAAGCCTATTTATTGAGCCTATTTAATAAGCCTATTTATTGAGCCTATTTAATAAGCATATTTATTGAGCCTATTTAATAAGCCTATTTATTGAGCCTATTTAATAAGCCAATTTAATAAGTCTATTTAATAAGCCTATTTAATAAGCCGATTTATTGAGCCTATTTAATAAGTCTATTTAATAAGTCTATTTAATAAGCCTATTTAATAAGCCTATTTATTGAACCTATTTAATAAGCCTATTTATTGAGCCTATTTAATAAGAATATTTATTGAGCCTATTTAATAAGCATATTTATTGAGCCTATTTAATAAGCCGATTTAATAAGTCTATTTAATAAGCCTATTTAATAAGCCGATTTATTGAGCCTATTTAATAAGTCTATTTAATAAGTCTATTTAATAAGCCTATTTAATAAGCCTATTTAATAAGTATTTAATGAGCCTATTTAATAAGTCTATTCAATACGCCTATTTAATAGGCCTTTTTTAATGAATCTAAGTTGCTGAAATAAGCCTATTTAGTAAGGCTATTTAATGAGCCTAAGTTGCTGAAATAAGCCTATTTAATAAGCCTAAGTTTCTGAACTAAGCCTATTTAATAAGCCTATTTAATAAGTCTAAGTTGCTGAAATAAGCCTATTTAATAAGCCTATTTAATAAGGCTTTTTAATAAGCCTAAGTTGCTGAAATAAGCCTATTTAATAAGGCTATTTAATGAGCCTAAGTTGCTGAAATAAGACTATTTAATAAACCTAAGTTTCTGAACTAAGCCTATTTAAAAAGGTATATTTAATAAGTCTAAGTTGCTGAAATAAACCTATTTAAAAATGCTATTTAATAAGCCTAAGTTGCTGAAATAAACCTGTTTAATAAGGCTATTTAATAAGCATAAGTTGCTGAAATAAGCTTATTTAATAAGCCTAAGTTGCTGAAATAAGCCTATTTAATAAGGCTCTTTAATAAGTCTAAGTTGCTGAAATAAACCTATTTAATAAGCTTAAGTTGCTAAAATAAGCCTATTTCATGAGGCTATTTAATAAGTCTATTTAATAAGTCTATTTAATAAGCCTATTTAATAAGACTATTTAATAAGTCTATTTAATAAGCCTATTTAATAAGTCTAATAAGTCTATTTAATAAGCCTATTTAATAAGCCTATTTATTGAGCCTATTTAATAAGCCTATTTATTGAGCCTATTTAATAAGCATATTTATTGAGCCTATTTAATAAGCCGATTTAATAAGTCTATTTAATAAGCCTATTTAATAAGCCGATTTATTGAGCCTATTTAATAAGTCTATTTAATAAGTCTATTTAATAAGCCTATTTAATAAGCCTATTTATTGAGCCTATTTAATAAGCCTATTTATTGAGCCTATTTAATAAGCATATTTATTGAGCCTATTTAATAAGCCTATTTATTGAGCCTATTTAATAAGCCGATTTAATAAGTCTATTTAATAAGCCTATTTAATATGCCTATTTAATAAGTATTTAATGAGCCTATTTAATAAGTCTATTCAATACGCCCATTTAATAGGCCTTTTTTAATAAATCTAAGTTGCTGAAATAAGCCTACTAAGTAAGGCTATTTAATGAGCCTAAGTTGCTGAAATAAACCTATTTAATAAGCCTAAGTTTCTGAACTAAGTCTATTTAATAAGCCTATTTAATAAGCCTAAGTTGCTGAAATAAGCCTATTTAATAAGCCTATTTAATAAGGCTATTTAATAAGCCTAAGTTGCTGAAATAAGCCTATTTAATAACGCTATTTAATGAGCCTAAGTTGCTGAAATAAGACTATTTAATAAGCCTAAGTTTCTGAACTAAGCCTATTTAAAAAGGTATATTTAATAAGTCTAAGTTGCTGAAATAAACCTATTTAAAAATGCTATTTAATAAGCCTAAGTTGCTGAAATAAACCTGTTTAATAAGGCTATTTAATAAGCATAAGTTGCTAAAATAAGCCTATTTCATGAGGCTATTTAATAAGTCTATTTAATAAGTCTATTTAATAAGTCTATTTAATAAGTCTATTTAATAAGCCTATTTAATAAGACTATTTAATAAGTCTATTTAATAAGCCTATTTAATAAGTCTAATAAGTCTATTTAATAAGCCTATTTAATAAGCCTATTTATTGAGCCTATTTAATAAGCCTATTTATTGAGCCTATTTAATAAGCCGATTTAATAAGTCTATTTAATAAGCCTATTTAATAAGCCTATTTATTGAGCCTATTTAATAAGCCTATTTATTGAGCCTATTTAATAAGCATATTTATTGAGCCTATTTAATAAGCCTATTTATTGAGCCTATTTAATAAGCCGATTTAATAAGTCTATTTAATAAGCCTATTTAATAAGCCGATTTATTGAGCCTATTTAATAAGTCTATTTAATACGTCTATTTAATAAGCCTATTTAATAAGCCTATTTAATAAGTATTTAATGAGCCTATTTAATAAGTCTATTCAATACACCTATTTAATAGGCCTTTTTTAATAAATCTAAGTTGCTGAAATAAGCCTATTTAATAAGCCTATTTAATAAGGCTATTTAATAAGCCTAAGTTGCTGATATAAGCCTATTTAATAAGGCTATTTAATGAGCCTAAGTTGCTGAAATAAGACTATTTAATAAGCCTAAGTTTCTGAACTAAGCCTATTTAAAAAGGTATATTTAATAAGTCTAAGTTGCTGAAATAAACCTATTTAAAAATGCTATTTAATAAGCCTAAGTTGCTGAAATAAGCCTATTTAATAAGGCTATTTAATGTGCCTAAGTTGCTGAAATAAGACTATTTAATAAACCTAAGTTTCTGAACTAAGCCTATTTAAAAAGGTATATTTAATAAGTCTAAGTTGCTGAAATAAACCTATTTAAAAATGCTATTTAATAAGCCTAAGTTGCTGAAATAAACCTGTTTAATAAGGCTATTTAATAAGCATAAGTTGCTGAAATAAGCTTATTTAATAAGCCTAAGTTGCTGAAATAAGCCTATTTAATAAGGCTCTTTAATAAGTCTAAGTTGCTGAAATAAACCTATTTAATAAACTTAAGTTGCTAAAATAAGCCTATTTCATGAGGCTATTTAATAAGTCTATTTAATAAGTCTATTTAATAAGCCTATTTAATAAGACTATTTAATAAGTCTATTTAATAAGCCTATTTAATAAGTCTAATAAGTCTATTTAATAAGCCTATTTAATAAGCCTATTTATTGAGCCTATTTAATAAGCCTATTTATTGAGCCTATTTAATAAGCATATTTATTGAGCCTATTTAATAAGCCGATTTAATAAGTCTATTTAATAAGCCTATTTAATAAGCCGATTTATTGAGCCTATTTAATAAGTCTATTTAATAAGTCTATTTAATAAGCCTATTTAATAAGCCTATTTATTGAGCCTATTTAATAAGCCTATTTATTGAGCCTATTTAATAAGCATATTTATTGAGCCTATTTAATAAGCCTATTTATTGAGCCTATTTAATAAGCCGATTTAATAAGTCTATTTAATAAGCCTATTTAATAAGTCTATTTAATAATTATTTAATGAGCCTATTTAATAAGTCTATTCAATACGCCTATTTAATAGGCCTTTTTTAATAAATCTAAGTTGCTGAAATAAGCCTACTAAGTAAGGCTATTTAATGAGCCTAAGTTGCTGAAATAAGCCTATTTAATAAGCCTAAGTTTCTGAACTAAGTCTATTTAATAAGCCTATTTAATAAGCCTAAGTTGCTGAAATAAGCCTATTTAATAAGCCTATTTAATAAGGCTATTTAATAAGCCTAAGTTGCTGAAATAAGCCTATTTAATAAGGCTATTTAATGAGCCTAAGTTGCTGAAATAAGACTATTTAATAAGCCTAAGTTTCTGAACTAAGCCTATTTAAAAAGGTATATTTAATAAGTCTAAGTTGCTGAAATAAACCTATTTAAAAATGCTATTTAATAAGCCTAAGTTGCTGAAATAAACCTGTTTAATAAGGCTATTTAATAAGCATAAGTTGCTAAAATAAGCCTATTTCATGAGGCTATTTAATAAGTCTATTTAATAAGTCTATTTAATAAGTCTATTTAATAAGTCTATTTAATAAGACTATTTAATAAGTCTATTTAATAAGCCTATTTAATAAGTCTAATAAGTCTATTTAATAAGCCTATTTAATAAGCCTATTTATTGAGCCTATTTAATAAGCCTATTTATTGAGCCTATTTAATAAGCCGATTTAATAAGTCTATTTAATATGCCTATTTAATAAGCCTATTTATTGAGCCTATTTAATAAGCCTATTTATTGAGCCTATTTAATAAGCATAATTATTGAGCCTATTTAATAAGCCTATTTATTGAGCCTATTTAATAAGCCGATTTAATAAGTCTATTTAATAAGCCTATTTAATAAGCCGATTTATTGAGCCTATTTAATAAGTCTATTTAATAAGTCTATTTAATAAGCCTATTTAATAAGCCTATTTAATAAGTATTTAATGAGCCTATTTAATAAGTCTATTCAATATGCCTATTTAATAGGCCTTTTTTAATAAATCTAAGTTGCTGAAATAAGCCTATTTAATAAGCCTATTTAATAAGGCTATTTAATAAGCCTAAGTTGCTGATATAAGCCTATTTAATAAGGCTATTTAATGAGCCTAAGTTGCTGAAATAAGACTATTTAATAAGCCTAAGTTTCTGAACTAAGCCTATTTAAAAAGGTATATTTAATAAGTCTAAGTTGCTGAAATAAACCTATTTAAAAATGCTATTTAATAAGCCTAAGTTGCTGAAATAAACCTGTTTAATAAGGCTATTTAATAAGCATAAGTTGCTGAAATAAGCTTATTTAATAAGCCTAAGTTGCTGAAATAAGCATATTTAATAAGGCTCTTTAATAAGTCTAAGTTGCTGAAATAAACCTATTTAATAAGCTTAAGTTGCTAAAATAAGCCTATTTCATGAGGCTATTTAATAAGTCTATTTAATAAGTCTATTTAATAAGTCTATTTAATAAGCCTATTTAATAAGACTATTTAATAAGTCTATTTAATAAGCCTATTTAATAAGTCTAATAAGTCTATTTAATAAGCCTATTTAATAAGCCTATTTATTGAGCCTATTTAATAAGCCTATTTATTGAGCCTATTTAATAAGCATATTTATTGAGCCTATTTAATAAGCCTATTTATTGAGCCTATTTAATAAGCCGATTTAATAAGTCTATTTAATAAGCCTATTTAATAAGCCGATTTATTGAGCCTATTTAATAAGTCTATTTAATACGCCTATTTAATAAGCCTATTTAATAAGTATTTAATGAGCCTATTTAATAGGCATATTTAATAAGTCTAAGTTGCTGAAATAAGCCAATTTAATAAGCCTATTTAATAGGCCTATTTAATAAGTCTAAGTTGCTGAAATAAGCCTATTTAATAAGCCTAAGTTGCTGAATAAGCCTATTTAATAAGCCTAAGTTGCTGAATAAACCTATTTAATAAGTCTAAGTTGCTGAAATAAGCCTATTTAATAAGGCTATTTAATAAGCCTAAGTTGCTGAATAAGCCTATTTAATAAGTCTAAGTTGCTGAAATAAGGCTATTTAATAAGCCTAAGTTGCTGAAATAAGGCTATTTAATAAGTTTAAGTTGCTGAAATAAGCCTGTTTAATAAGCCTAAGTTGCTGAAATAAGCCTATTTAGTAAGGCTATTTAATGAGCCTAAGTTGCTGAAATAAGCCTATTTAATAAGCCTAAGTTTCTGAACTAAGCCTATTTAATAAGCCTATTTAATAAGTCTAAGTTGCTGAAATAAACCTATTTAAAATGCTATTTAATAAGCCTAAGTTGCTGAAATAAACCTGTTTAATAAGGCTATTTAATAAGCATAAGTTGCTGAAATAAGCTTATTTAATAAGCCTAAGTTGCTGAAATAAGCCTATTTAATAAGGCTATTTAATAAGTCTAAGTTGCTGAAATAAACCTATTTAATAAGCCTAAGTTGCTAAAATAAGCCTATTTAATTAGGCTATTTAATAAGTCTATTTAATAAGCCTATTTAATAAGCCTATTTAATAAGCCTATTTAATAAGCCTATTTATTGAGCCTATTTAATAAGCCGATTTAATAAGTCTATTTAATAAGCCTATTTAATAAGCCGATTTAGTGAGCCTATTTAATAAGTCTATTTAATAAGCCTATTTATTAAGCCTATTTATTGAGCCTATTTAATAAGTCTATTTAATAAGCCTATTTAATAAGTATTTAATGAGCCTATTTAATACGCCTATTTATTGAGCCTATTTAATAAGCCTATTTATTGAGCCTATTTAATAAGCCTATTTATTGAGCATATTTAATAAGCCTATTTATTGAGCCTATTTAATAAGCCTATTTAATAAGTCTATTTAATAAGCCTATTTAATAAGCCTATTTAATAAGCCTATTTATTGAGCCTATTTAATAAACCTATTTAATAAGCCTATTTATTGAGCCTATTTAATAAGTCTATTTAATAAGCCTATTTAATAAGCCTATTTAATAAGTATTTAATGAGCCTATTTAATAAGTCTATTTAATAAGCCTATTTAATAGGCCTATTTAATAAGTCTAAGTTGCTGAAATAAGCCTATTTAATAAGCCTATTTAATAGGCCTATTTAATAAGTCTAAGTTGCTGAAATAAGCCTATTTAATAAGCCTAAGTTGCTGAATAAGCCTATTTAATAAGCCTAAGTTGCTGAATAAACCTATTTAATAAGTCTAAGTTGCTGAAAAAAGTCTATTTAATAAGGCTATTTAATAAGCCTAAGTTGCTGAAATAAGCATATTTAATAAGGCTATTTAATGAGCCTAAGTTGCTGAAATAAGACTATTTAATAAGCCTAAGTTTCTGAACTAAGCCTATTTAAAAAGGTATATTTAATAAGTCTAAGTTGCTGAAATAAACCTATTTAAAAATGCTATTTAATAAGCCTAAGTTGCTGAAATAAACCTGTTTAATAAGGCTATTTAATAAGCATAAGTTGCTGAAATAAGCTTATTTAATAAGCCTAAGTTGCTGAAATAAGCCTATTTAATACGGCTCTTTAATAAGTCTAAGTTGCTGAAATAAACCTATTTAATAAGCCTAAGTTGCTAAAATAAGCCTATTTAATTAGGCTATTTAATAAGTCTATTTAATAAGCCTATTTAATAAGCCTATTTAATAAGCCTATTTAATAAGCCTATTTATTGAGCCTATTTAATAAGCCGATTGAATTAGTCTATTTAATAAGCCTATTTAATAAGCCGATTTATTGAGCCTATTTAATAAGTCTATTTAATAAGCCTATTTAATAAGCCTATTTATTGAGCCTATTTAATAAGTCTATTTAATAAGCCTATTTAATAGGCCTATTTAATAAGTCTAAGTTGCTGAAATAAGCCTATTTAATAAGCCTATTTAATAGGCATATTTAATAAGTCTAAGTTGCTGAAATAAGCCTATTTAATAAGCCTAAGTTGCTGAATAAGCCTATTTAATAAGCCTAAGTTGCTGAATAAACCTATTTAATAAGTCTAAGTTGCTGAAAAAAGCCTATTTAATAAGGCTATTTAATAAGCCTAAGTTGCTGAAATAAGCCTATTTAGTAAGGCTATTTAATGAGCCTAAGTTGCTGAAATAAGCCTATTTAATAAGCCTAAGTTTCTGAACTAAGCCTATTTAAAAAGGTATATTTAATAAGTCTAAGTTGCTGAAATAAACCTATTTAAAAATGCTATTTAATAAGCCTAAGTTGCTGAAATAAACCTGTTTAATAAGGCTATTTAATAAGCATAAGTTGCTGAAATAAGCTTATTTAATAAGCCTAAGTTGCTGAAATGAGCCTATTTAATAAGGCTCTTTAATAAGTCTAAGTTGCTGAAATAAACCTATTTAATAAGCTTAAGTTGCTAAAATAAGCCTATTTCATGAGGCTATTTAATAAGTCTATTTAATAAGTCTATTTAATAAGTCTATTTAATAAGTCTATTTAATAAGCCTATTTAATAAGTCTATTTAATAAGCCTATTTAATAAGCCTATTTATTGAACCTATTTAATAAGCCTATTTATTGAGCCTATTTAATAAGAATATTTATTGAGCCTATTTAATAAGCATATTTATTGAGCCTATTTAATAAGCCGATTTAATAAGTCTATTTAATAAGCCTATTTAATAAGCCGATTTATTGAGCCTATTTAATAAGTCTATTTAATAAGTCTATTTAATAAGCCTATTTAATAAGCCTATTTAATAAGTATTTAATGAGCCTATTTAATAAGTCTATTCAATACGCCTATTTAATAGGCCTTTTTTAATAAATCTAAGTTGCTGAAATAAGCCTATTTAGTAAGGCTATTTAATGAGCCTAAGTTGCTGAAATAAGCCTATTTAATAAGCCTAAGTTTCTGAACTAAGCCTATTTAATAAGCCTATTTAATAAGTCTAAGTTGCTGAAATAAGCCTATTTAATAAGCCTATTTAATAAGGCTATTTAATAAGCCTAAGTTGCTGAAATAAGCCTATTTAATAAGGCTATTTAATGAGCCTAAGTTGCTGAAATAAGACTATTTAATAAACCTAAGTTTCTGAACTAAGCCTATTTAATAAGCCTATTTAATAAGTCTAAGTTGCTGAAATAAGCCTATTTAATAAGCCTATTTAATAAGGCTATTTAATAAGCCTAAGTTGCTGAAATAAGCCTATTTAATAAGGCTATTTAATGAGCCTAAGTTGCTGAAATAAGACTATTTAATAAACCTAAGTTTCTGAACTAAGCCTATTTAATAGGCATATTTAATAAGTCTAAGTTGCTGAAATAAGCCAATTTAATAAGCCTATTTAATAGGCCTATTTAATAAGTCTAAGTTGCTGAAATAAGCCTATTTAATAAGCCTAAGTTGCTGAATAAGCCTATTTAATAAGCCTAAGTTGCTGAATAAACCTATTTAATAAGTCTAAGTTGCTGAAATAAGCCTATTTAATAAGGCTATTTAATAAGCCTAAGTTGCTGAATAAGCCTATTTAATAAGTCTAAGTTGCTGAAATAAGGCTATTTAATAAGCCTAAGTTGCTGAAATAAGGCTATTTAATAAGTTTAAGTTGCTGAAATAAGCCTGTTTAATAAGCCTAAGTTGCTGAAATAAGCCTATTTAGTAAGGCTATTTAATGAGCCTAAGTTGCTGAAATAAGCCTATTTAATAAGCCTAAGTTTCTGAACTAAGCCTATTTAATAAGCCTATTTAATAAGTCTAAGTTGCTGAAATAAACCTATTTAAAATGCTATTTAATAAGCCTAAGTTGCTGAAATAAACCTGTTTAATAAGGCTATTTAATAAGCATAAGTTGCTGAAATAAGCTTATTTAATAAGCCTAAGTTGCTGAAATAAGCCTATTTAATAAGGCTATTTAATAAGTCTAAGTTGCTGAAATAAACCTATTTAATAAGCCTAAGTTGCTAAAATAAGCCTATTTAATTAGGCTATTTAATAAGTCTATTTAATAAGCCTATTTAATAAGCCTATTTAATAAGCCTATTTAATAAGCCTATTTATTGAGCCTATTTAATAAGCCGATTTAATAAGTCTATTTAATAAGCCTATTTAATAAGCCGATTTAGTGAGCCTATTTAATAAGTCTATTTAATAAGCCTATTTATTAAGCCTATTTATTGAGCCTATTTAATAAGTCTATTTAATAAGCCTATTTAATAAGTATTTAATGAGCCTATTTAATACGCCTATTTATTGAGCCTATTTAATAAGCCTATTTATTGAGCCTATTTAATAAGCCTATTTATTGAGCATATTTAATAAGCCTATTTATTGAGCCTATTTAATAAGCCTATTTAATAAGTCTATTTAATAAGCCTATTTAATAAGCCTATTTAATAAGCCTATTTATTGAGCCTATTTAATAAACCTATTTAATAAGCCTATTTATTGAGCCTATTTAATAAGTCTATTTAATAAGCCTATTTAATAAGCCTATTTAATAAGTATTTAATGAGCCTATTTAATAAGTCTATTTAATAAGCCTATTTAATAGGCCTATTTAATAAGTCTAAGTTGCTGAAATAAGCCTATTTAATAAGCCTATTTAATAGGCCTATTTAATAAGTCTAAGTTGCTGAAATAAGCCTATTTAATAAGCCTAAGTTGCTGAATAAGCCTATTTAATAAGCCTAAGTTGCTGAATAAACCTATTTAATAAGTCTAAGTTGCTGAAAAAAGTCTATTTAATAAGGCTATTTAATAAGCCTAAGTTGCTGAAATAAGCATATTTAATAAGGCTATTTAATGAGCCTAAGTTGCTGAAATAAGACTATTTAATAAGCCTAAGTTTCTGAACTAAGCCTATTTAAAAAGGTATATTTAATAAGTCTAAGTTGCTGAAATAAACCTATTTAAAAATGCTATTTAATAAGCCTAAGTTGCTGAAATAAACCTGTTTAATAAGGCTATTTAATAAGCATAAGTTGCTGAAATAAGCTTATTTAATAAGCCTAAGTTGCTGAAATAAGCCTATTTAATAAGGCTCTTTAATAAGTCTAAGTTGCTGAAATAAACCTATTTAATAAGCCTAAGTTGCTAAAATAAGCCTATTTAATTAGGCTATTTAATAAGTCTATTTAATAAGCCTATTTAATAAGCCTATTTAATAAGCCTATTTAATAAGCCTATTTATTGAGCCTATTTAATAAGCCGATTGAATTAGTCTATTTAATAAGCCTATTTAATAAGCCGATTTATTGAGCCTATTTAATAAGTTTATTTAATAAGCCTATTTAATAAGCCTATTTATTGAGCCTATTTAATAAGTCTATTTAATAAGCCTATTTAATAAGTATTTAATGAGCCTATTTAATAAGCCTATTTATTGAGCCTATTCAATAAGCCTATTTATTGAGCCTATTTAATAAGCCTATTTATTAAGCCTATTTAATAAGCCTATTTATTGAGCCCATTTAATAAGCCTATTTAATAAGTCTATTTAATAAGCCTATTTAATAAGCCTATTTAATAAGCCTATTTATTGAGCCTATTTAATAAGCCTATTTAATAAGCCTATTTATTGAGCCTATTTAATAAGTCTATTTAATAAGCCTATTTAATAAGCCTATTTAATAAGTATTTAATGAGCCTATTTAATAAGTCTATTTAATAAACCTATTTAATAGGCCTATTTAATAAGTCTAAGTTGCTGAAATAAGCCTATTTAATAAGCCTATTTAATAGGCATATTTAATAAGTCTAAGTTGCTGAAATAAGCCTATTTAATAAGCCTAAGTTGCTGAATAAGCCTATTTAATAAGCCTAAGTTGCTGAATAAACCTATTTAATAAGTCTAAGTTGCTGAAAAAAGCCTATTTAATAAGGCTATTTAATAAGCCTAAGTTGCTGAAATAAGCCTATTTAGTAAGGCTATTTAATGAGCCTAAGTTGCTGAAATAAGCCTATTTAATAAGCCTAAGTTTCTGAACTAAGCCTATTTAAAAAGGTATATTTAATAAGTCTAAGTTGCTGAAATAAACCTATTTAAAAATGCTATTTAATAAGCCTAAGTTGCTGAAATAAACCTGTTTAATAAGGCTATTTAATAAGCATAAGTTGCTGAAATAAGCTTATTTAATAAGCCTAAGTTGCTGAAATGAGCCTATTTAATAAGGCTCTTTAATAAGTCTAAGTTGCTGAAATAAACCTATTTAATAAGCTTAAGTTGCTAAAATAAGCCTATTTCATGAGGCTATTTAATAAGTCTATTTAATAAGTCTATTTAATAAGTCTATTTAATAAGTCTATTTAATAAGCCTATTTAATAAGTCTATTTAATAAGCATATTTAATAAGCCTATTTATTGAACCTATTTAATAAGCCTATTTATTGAGCCTATTTAATAAGAATATTTATTGAGCCTATTTAATAAGCATATTTATTGAGCCTATTTAATAAGCCGATTTAATAAGTCTATTTAATAAGCCTATTTAATAAGCCGATTTATTGAGCCTATTTAATAAGTCTATTTAATAAGTCTATTTAATAAGCCTATTTAATAAGCCTATTTAATAAGTATTTAATGAGCCTATTTAATAAGTCTATTCAATACGCCTATTTAATAGGCCTTTTTTAATAAATCTAAGTTGCTGAAATAAGCCTATTTAGTAAGGCTATTTAATGAGCCTAAGTTGCTGAAATAAGCCTATTTAATAAGCCTAAGTTTCTGAACTAAGCCTATTTAATAAGCCTATTTAATAAGTCTAAGTTGCTGAAATAAGCCTATTTAATAAGCCTATTTAATAAGGCTATTTAATAAGCCTAAGTTGCTGAAATAAGCCTATTTAATAAGGCTATTTAATGAGCCTAAGTTGCTGAAATATGACTATTTAATAAACCTAAGTTTCTGAACTAAGCCTATTTAATAAGCCTATTTAATAAGTCTAAGTTGCTGAAATAAGCCTATTTAATAAGCCTATTTAATAAGGCTATTTAATAAGCCTAAGTTGCTGAAATAAGCCTATTTAATAAGGCTATTTAATGAGCCTAAGTTGCTGAAATAAGACTATTTAATAAACCTAAGTTTCTGAACTAAGCCTATTTAAAAAGGTATATTTAATACGTCTAAGTTGCTGAAATAAACCTATTTAAAAATGCTATTTAATAAGCCTAAGTTGCTGAAATAAACCTGTTTAATAAGGCTATTTAATAAGCATAAGTTGCTGAAATAAGCTTATTTAATAAGCCTAAGTTGCTGAAATAAGCCTATTTAATAAGGCTCTTTAATAAGTCTAAGTTGCTGAAATAAACCTATTTAATAAGCTTAAGTTGCTAAAATAAGCCTATTTCATGAGGCTATTTAATAAGTCTATTTAATAAGTCTATTTAATAAGCCTATTTAATAAGACTATTTAATAAGTCTGTTTAATAAGCCTATTTAATAAGTCTAATAAGTCTATTTAATAAGCCTATTTAATAAGCCTATTTATTGAGCCTATTTAATAAGCCTATTTATTGAGCCTATTTAATAAGCATATTTATTGAGCCTATTTAATAAGCCGATTTAATAAGTCTATTTAATAAGCCTATTTAATAAGCCGATTTATTGAGCCTATTTAATAAGTCTATTTAATAAGTCTATTTAATAAGCCTATTTAATAAGCCTATTTATTGAGCCTATTTAATAAGCCTATTTATTGAGCATATTTAATAAGCATATTTATTGAGCCTATTTAATAAGCCTATTTATTGAGCCTATTTAATAAGCCGATTTAATAAGTCTATTTAATAAGCCTATTTAATATGCCTATTTAATAAGTATTTAATGAGCCTATTTAATAAGTCTATTCAATACGCCCATTTAATAGGCCTTTTTTAATAAATCTAAGTTGCTGAAATAAGCCTACTAAGTAAGGCTATTTAATGAGCCTAAGTTGCTGAAATAAGCCTATTTAATAAGCCTAAGTTTCTGAACTAAGTCTATTTAATAAGCCTATTTAATAAGCCTAAGTTGCTGAAATAAGCCTATTTAATAAGCCTATTTAATAAGGCTATTTAATAAGCCTAAGTTGCTGAAATAAGCCTATTTAATAACGCTATTTAATGAGCCTAAGTTGCTGAAATAAGACTATTTAATAAGCCTAAGTTTCTGAACTAAGCCTATTTAAAAAGGTATATTTAATAAGTCTAAGTTGCTGAAATAAACCTATTTAAAAATGCTATTTAATAAGCCTAAGTTGCTGAAATAAACCTGTTTAATAAGGCTATTTAATAAGCATAAGTTGCTAAAATAAGCCTATTTCATGAGGCTATTTAATAAGTCTATTTAATAAGTCTATTTAATAAGCCTATTTAATAAGTCTATTTAATAAGCCTATTTAATAAGACTATTTAATAAGTCTATTTAATAAGCCTATTTAATAAGTCTAATAAGTCTATTTAATAAGCCTATTTAATAAGCCTATTTATTGAGCCTATTTAATAAGCCTATTTATTGAGCCTATTTAATAAGCCGATTTAATAAGTCTATTTAATAAGCCTATTTAATAAGCCTATTTATTGAGCCTATTTAATAAGCCTATTTATTGAGCCTATTTAATAAGCATATTTATTGAGCCTATTTAATAAGCCTATTTATTGAGCCTATTTAATAAGCCGATTTAATAAGTCTATTTAATAAGCCTATTTAATAAGCCGATTTATTGAGCCTATTTAATAAGTCTATTTAATACGTCTATTTAATAAGCCTATTTAATAAGCCTATTTAATAAGTATTTAATGAGCCTATTTAATAAGTCTATTCAATACACCTATTTAATAGGCCTTTTTTAGTAAATCTAAGTTGCTGAAATAAGCCTATTTAATAAGCCTATTTAATAAGGCTATTTAATAAGCCTAAGTTGCTGATATAAGCCTATTTAATAAGGCTATTTAATGAGCCTAAGTTGCTGAAATAAGACTATTTAACAAGCCTAAGTTTCTGAACTAAGCTTATTTAAAAAGGTATATTTAATAAGTCTAAGTTGCTGAAATAAACCTATTTAAAAATGCTATTTAATAAGCCTAAGTTGCTGAAATAAGCCTATTTAATAAGGCTATTTAATGTGCCTAAGTTGCTGAAATAAGACTATTTAATAAACCTAAGTTTCTGAACTAAGCCTATTTAAAAAGGTATATTTAATAAGTCTAAGTTGCTGAAATAAACCTATTTAAAAATGCTATTTAATAAGCCTAAGTTGCTGAAATAAACCTGTTTAATAAGGCTATTTAATAAGCATAAGTTGCTGAAATAAGCTTATTTAATAAGCCTAAGTTGCTGAAATAAGCCTATTTAATAAGGCTCTTTAATAAGTCTAAGTTGCTGAAATAAACCTATTTAATAAACTTAAGTTGCTAAAATAAGCCTATTTCATGAGGCTATTTAATAAGTCTATTTAATAAGTCTATTTAATAAGCCTATTTAATAAGACTATTTAATAAGTCTATTTAATAAGCCTATTTAATAAGTCTAATAAGTCTATTTAATAAGCCTATTTAATAAGCCTATTTATTGAGCCTATTTAATAAGCCTATTTATTGAGCCTATTTAATAAGCATATTTATTGAGCCTATTTAATAAGCCGATTTAATAAGTCTATTTAATAAGCCTATTTAATAAGCCGATTTATTGAGCCTATTTAATAAGTCTATTTAATAAGTCTATTTAATAAGCCTATTTAATAAGCCTATTTATTGAGCCTATTTAATAAGCCTATTTATTGAGCCTATTTAATAAGCATATTTATTGAGCCTATTTAATAAGCCTATTTATTGAGCCTATTTAATAAGCCGATTTAATAAGTCTATTTAATAAGCCTATTTAATAAGTCTATTTAATAAGTATTTAATGAGCCTATTTAATAAGTCTATTCAATACGCCTATTTAATAGGCCTTTTTTAATAAATCTAAGTTGCTGAAATAAGCCTACTAAGTAAGGCTATTTAATGAGCCTAAGTTGCTGAAATAAGCCTATTTAATAAGCCTAAGTTTCTGAACTAAGTCTATTTAATAAGCCTATTTAATAAGCCTAAGTTGCTGAAATAAGCCTATTTAATAAGCCTATTTAATAAGGCTATTTAATAAGCCTAAGTTGCTGAAATAAGCCTATTTAATAAGGCTATTTAATGAGCCTAAGTTGCTGAAATAAGACTATTTAATAAGCCTAAGTTTCTGAACTAAGCCTATTTAAAAAGGTATATTTAATAAGTCTAAGTTGCTGAAATAAACCTATTTAAAAATGCTATTTAATAAGCCTAAGTTGCTGAAATAAACCTGTTTAATAAGGCTATTTAATAAGCATAAGTTGCTAAAATAAGCCTATTTCATGAGGCTATTTAATAAGTCTATTTAATAAGTCTATTTAATAAGTCTATTTAATAAGTCTATTTAATAAGCCTATTTAATAAGACTATTTAATAAGTCTATTTAATAAGCCTATTTAATAAGTCTAATAAGTCTATTTAATAAGCCTATTTAATAAGCCTATTTATTGAGCCTATTTAATAAGCCTATTTATTGAGCCTATTTAATAAGCCGATTTAATAAGTCTATTTAATATGCCTATTTAATAAGCCTATTTATTGAGCCTATTTAATAAGCCTATTTATTGAGCCTATTTAATAAGCCGATTTAATAAGTCTATTTAATAAGCCTATTTAATAAGCCGATTTATTGAGCCTATTTAATAAGTCTATTTAATAAGTCTATTTAATAAGCCTATTTAATAAGCCTATTTAATAAGTATTTAATGAGCCTATTTAATAAGTCTATTCAATATGCCTATTTAATAGGCCTTTTTTAATAAATCTAAGTTGCTGAAATAAGCCTATTTAATAAGCCTATTTAATAAGGCTATTTAATAAGCCTAAGTTGCTGATATAAGCCTATTTAATAAGGCTATTTAATGAGCCTAAGTTGCTGAAATAAGACTATTTAATAAGCCTAAGTTTCTGAACTAAGCCTATTTAAAAAGGTATATTTAATAAGTCTAAGTTGCTGAAATAAACCTATTTAAAAATGCTATTTAATAAGCCTAAGTTGCTGAAATAAACCTGTTTAATAAGGCTATTTAATAAGCATAAGTTGCTGAAATAAGCTTATTTAATAAGCCTAAGTTGCTGAAATAAGCATATTTAATAAGGCTCTTTAATAAGTCTAAGTTGCTGAAATAAACCTATTTAATAAGCTTAAGTTGCTAAAATAAGCCTATTTCATGAGGCTATTTAATAAGTCTATTTAATAAGTCTATTTAATAAGTCTATTTAATAAGCCTATTTAATAAGACTATTTAATAAGTCTATTTAATAAGCCTATTTAATAAGTCTAATAAGTCTATTTAATAAGCCTATTTAATAAGCCTATTTATTGAGCCTATTTAATAAGCCTATTTATTGAGCCTATTTAATAAGCATATTTATTGAGCCTATTTAATAAGCCTATTTATTGAGCCTATTTAATAAGCCGATTTAATAAGTCTATTTAATAAGCCTATTTAATAAGCCGATTTATTGAGCCTATTTAATAAGTCTATTTAATAAGCCTATTTAATAAGCCTATTTAATAAGTATTTAATGAGCCTATTTAATAGGCATATTTAATAAGTCTAAGTTGCTGAAATAAGCCAATTTAATAAGCCTATTTAATAGGCCTATTTAATAAGTCTAAGTTGCTGAAATAAGCCTATTTAATAAGCCTAAATTGCTGAATAAGCCTATTTAATAAGCCTAAGTTGCTGAATAAACCTATTTAATAAGTCTAAGTTGCTGAAAAAAGCCTATTTAATAAGGCTATTTAATAAGCCTAAGTTGCTGAAATAAGCCTATTTAATAAGGCTATTTAATGAGCCTAAGTTGCTGAAATAAGACTATTTAATAAGCCTAAGTTTCTGAACTAAGCCTATTTAAAAAGGTATATTTAATAAGTCTAAGTTGCTGAAATAAACCTATATAAAAATGCTATTTAATAAGCCTAAGTTGCTGAAATAAACCTGTTTAATAAGGCTATTTAATAAGCATAAGTTGCTGAAATAAGCTTATTTAATAAGCCTAAGTTGCTGAAATAAGCCTATTTAATAAGGCTCTTTAATAAGTCTAAGTTGCTGAAATAAACCTATTTAATAAGCCTAAGTTGCTAAAATAAGCCTATTTAATTAGGCTATTTAATAAGTCTATTTAATAAGCCTATTTAATAAGCCTATTTATTGAGCCTATTTAATAAGCCGATTTAATAAGTCTATTTAATAAGCCTATTTAATAAGCCGATTTATTGAGCCTATTTAATAAGTCTATTTAATAAGCCTATTTAATAAGCCTATTTATTGAGCCTATTTAATAAGTCTATTTAATAAGCCTATTTAATAAGTATTTAATGAGCCTATTTAATAAGCCTATTTATTGAGCCTATTTAATAAGCCTATTTATTGAGCCTATTTAATAAGCCTATTTATTGAGCCTATTTAATAAGCCTATTTATTGAGCCTATTTAATGAGCCTATTTAATAAGTCTATTTAATAAGCCTATTTAATAAGCCTATTTAATAAGCCTATTTATTGAGCCTATTTAATAAGCCTATTTAATAAGCCTATTTATTGAGCCTATTTAATAAGTCTATTTAATAAGCCTATTTAATAAGCCTATTTAATAAGTATTTAATGAGCCTATTTAATAAGTCTATTTAATAAGCCTATTTAATAAGCCGATTTATTGAGCCTATTTAATAAGTCTATTTAATAAGCCTATTTAATAAGCCTATTTATTGAGCCTATTTAATAAGTCTATTTAATAAGCCTATTTAATAAGTATTTAATGAGCCTATTTAATAAGCCTATTTATTGAGCCTATTTAATAAGCCTATTTATTGAGCCTATTTAATAAGCCTATTTATTGAGCCTATTTAATAAGCCTATTTATTGAGCCTATTTAATGAGCCTATTTAATAAGTCTATTTAATAAGCCTATTTAATAAGCCTATTTAATAAGCCTATTTATTGAGCCTATTTAATAAGCCTATTTAATAAGCCTATTTATTGAGCCTATTTAATAAGTCTATTTAATAAGCCTATTTAATAAGCCTATTTAATAAGTATTTAATGAGCCTATTTAATAAGTCTATTTAATAAGCCTATTTAATAGACCTATTTAATAAGTCTAAGTTGCTGAAATAAGCCTATTTAATAAGCCTATTTAATAGGCCTATTTAATAAGTCTAAGTTGCTGAAATAAGCCTATTTAATAAGCCTAAGTTGCTGAATAAGCCTATTTAATAAGCCTAAGTTGCTGAATAAACCTATTTAATAAGTCTAAGTTGCTGAAAAAAGCCTATTTAATAAGCCTATTTAATAAGCCTAAGTTGCTGAAATAAGCCTATTTAATAAGGCTATTTAATGAGCCTAAGTTGCTGAAATAAGACCATTTAATAAGCCTAAGTTTCTGAACTAAGCCTATTTAAAAAGGTATATTTAATAAGTCTAAGTTGCTGAAATAAACCTATTTAAAAATGCTATTTAATAAGCATAAGTTGCTGAAATAAGCTTATTTAATAAGACTAAGTTGCTGAAATAAGCCTATTTAATAAGGCTCTTAAATAAGTCTAAGTTGCTGAAATAAACCTATTTAATAAGCTTAAGTTGCTAAAATAAGCCTATTTCATGAGGCTATTTAATAAGTCTATTTAATAAGTCTATTTAATAAGTCTATTTAATAAGTCTATTTAATAAGCCTATTTAATAAGACTATTTAATAAGTCTATTTAATAAGCCTATTTAATAAGTCTAATAAGTCTATTTAATAAGCCTATTTAATAAGCCTATTTATTGAGCCTATTTAATAAGCCTATTTATTGAGCCTATTTAATAAGCATATTTATTGAGCCTATTTAATAAGCCTATTTATTGAGCCTATTTAATAAGCTGATTTAATAAGTCTATTTAATAAGCCTATTTAATAAGCTGATTTATTGAGCCTATTTAATAAGTCTATTTAATAAGCCTATTTAATAAGCCTATTTATTGAGCCTATTTAATGAGTCTATTTAATAAGCCTATTTAATAAGCCTATTTAATAAGTATTTAATGAGCCTATTTAATAAGTCTATTCAATACGCCTATTTAATAGGCCTTTTTTAATAAATCTAAGTTGCTGAAATAAGCCCATTTAGTAAGGCTATTTAATGAGCCTAAGTTGCTGAAATAAGCCTATTTAATAAGCCTAAGTTTCTGAACTAAGCCTATTTAATAAGCCTATTTAATAAGTCTAAGTTGCTGAAATAAACCTATTTAAAATGCTATTTAATAAGCCTAAGTTGCTGAAATAAACCTGTTTAATAAGGCTATTTAATAAGCATAAGTTGCTGAAATAAGCTTATTTAATAAGCCTAAGTTGCTGAAATAAGCCTATTTAATAAGGCTATTTAATAAGTCTAAGTTGCTGAAATAAACCTATTTAATAAGCCTAAGTTGCTAAAATAAGCCTATTTAATTAGGCTATTTAATAAGTCTATTTAATAAGCCTATTAATAAGCCTATTTAATAAGCCTATTTAATAAGCCTATTTATTGAGCCTATTTAATAAGCCGATTTAATAAGTCTATTTAATAAGCCTATTTAATAAGCCGATTTATTGAGCCTATTTGATAAGTCTATTTAATAAGCCTATTTAATAAGCCTATTTATTGAGCCTATTTAATAAGTCTATTTAATAAGCCTATTTAATAAGTATTTAATGAGCCTATTTAATAAGCCTATTTATTGAGCCTATTTAATAAGCCTATTTATTGAGCCTATTTAATAAGCTTATTTATTGCGCCTATTTAATAAGCCTATTTATTGAGCCTATTTAATAAGCCTATTTAATAAGTCTATTTAATAAGCCAATTTAATAAGCCTATTTAATAAGCCTATTTATTGAGCCTATTTAATAAGCCTATTTAATAAGCCTATTTATTGAGCCTATTTAATAAGTCTATTTAATAAGCCTATTTAATAAGCCTATTTAATAAGTATTTAATGAGCCTATTTAATAAGTCTATTTAATAAGCCTATTTAATAGGCCTATTTAATAAGTCTAAGTTGCTGAAATAAGCCTATTTAATAAGCCTATTTAATAGGCCTATTTAATAAGTCTAAGTTGCTGAAATAAGCCTATTTAATAAGCCTAAGTTGCTGAATAAGCCAATTTAATAAGCCTAAGTTGCTGAATAAACCTATTTACTAAGTCTAAGTTGTTGAAAAAAGCCTATTTAATAAGGCTATTTAATAAGCCTAAGTTGCTGAAATAAGCCTATTTAATAAGGCTATTTAATGAGCCTAAGTTGCTGAAATAAGACTATTTAATAAGCCTAAGTTTCTGAACTAAGCCTATTTAAAAAGGTATATTTAATAAGTCTAAGTTGCTGAAATAAACCTATTTAAAAATGCTATTTAATAAGCCTAAGTTGCTGAAATAAACCTGTTTAATAAGGCTATTTAATAAGCATAAGTTGCTGAAATAAGCTTATTTAATAAGCCTAAGTTGCTGAAATAAGCCTATTTAATAAGGCTCTTTAATAAGTCTAAGTTGCTGAAATAAACCTATTTAATAAGCTTAAGTTGCTAAAATAATCCTATTTCATGAGGCTATTTAATAAGTCTATTTAATAAGTCTATTTAATAAGTCTATTTAATAAGTCTATTTAATAAGCCTATTTAATAAGACTATTTAATAAGTCTATTTAATAAGCCTATTTAATAAGTCTAATAAGTCTATTTAATAAGCCTATTTAATAAGCCTATTTATTGAACCTATTTAATAAGCCTATTTATTGAGCCTATTTAATAAGCATATTTATTGAGCCTATTTAATACGCCTATTTATTGAGCCTATTTAATAAGCCGATTTAATAAGTCTATTTAATAAGCCTATTTAATAATCCGATTTATTGAGCCTATTTAATAAGTCTATTTAATAAGCCTATTTAATAAGCCTATTTATTGAGCCTATTTAATAAGTCTATTTAATAAGCTTATTTAATAAGCCTATTTAATAAGTATTTAATGAGCCTATTTAATAAGTCTATTCAATACGGCTATTTAATAGGCCTTTTTTAATAAATCTAAGTTGCTGAAATAAGCCTATTTAATAAGCCTAAGTTGCTGAATAAGGCTATTTAATAAGCCTAAGTTGCTGAAATAAGCCTATTTAATAAGGCTATTTAATGAGCCTAAGTTGCTGAAATAAGCCTATTTAATAAGCCTAAGTTTCTGAACTAAGCCTATTTAATAAGCCTATTTAATAAGTCTAAGTTGCTGAAATAAACCTGTTTAAAATGCTATTTAATAAGCCTAAGTTGCTGAAATAAACCTGTTTAATAAGGCTATTTAATAAGCATAAGTTGCTGAAATAAGCTTATTTAATAAGCCTAAGTTGCTGAAATAAGCCTATTTAATAAGGCTCTTTAATAAGTCTAAGTTGCTGAAATAAACCTATTTAATAAGCTTAAGTTGCTAAAATAAGCCTATTTCATGAGGCTATTTAATAAGTCTATTTAATAAGTCTATTTAATAAGTCTATTTAATAAGTCTATTTAATAAGCCTATTTAATAAGGCTATTTAATAAGTCTATTTAATAAGCCTATTTAATAAGTCTAATAAGTCTATTTAATAAGCCTATTTAATAAGCCTATTTATTGAGCCTATTTAATAAGCCTATTAATAAGCCTATTTAATACGCCTATTTAATACACCTATTTAATAAGTATTTCATGAGCCTATGTATTAAGTCTATTTAATAAGCCTTTTTAATAAGCCTAAGTTTCTGAATGAGCCTATTTAATAAGCCTAAGTTGCTGAAATAAGCCTATTTAATAAGCCTAAGTTGCTGAATAAGCCTATTTAATAAGCCTAAGTTGCTGAAATAAGCCAATTTAATAAGTCTAAGTTGCTGAAATGAGGTTATTTAATAAGCCTAAGTTGCTGAAATAAGCCTATTTAATAAGCCTAAGTTGTGAAAAATAAGGCTATTTAATAAGTCTAAGTTGCTGAAATAAGCCTATTTAATAAGCCTAAGTTGCTGAAATAAGTATATTTAATAAGCATAAGTTGCTGAAATAAGCCTATTTAATGAGTCTAAGTTGCTGAAATAAGGCTATTTAATAAGTCTAAGTTGCTGAAATAAGCCTTTTTAATCAGCGTAAGTTGCTGAAATAAGCCTATTTAATAAGCCCAAGTTGCTGAAATAAGCCTACTTAATTAGGCTATTTAATAAGCCTAAGTTGCTGAATAAGCCTATTTAATAAGCCTAAGTTGCTGAAATAAGCCAATTTAATAAGTCTAAGTTGCTGAAATGAGGCTATTTAATAAGCCTAAGTTGCTGAAATAAGCCTATTTAATAAGCCAAAGTTGTGAAAAATAAGGCTATTTAATAAGTCTAAGTTCCTGAAATAAGCCTATTTAATAAGCCTAAGTTGCTGAAATAAGTATATTTAATAAGCCTGTTTAATAAGCCTAAGTTGCTGAAATAAGCCTATTTAATGAGTCTAAGTTGCTGAAATAAGGCTATTTAATAAGTCTAAGTTGCTGAAATAAGCCTTTTTAATCAGCGTAAGTTGCTGAAATAAGCCTATTTAATAAGCCCAAGTTGCTGAAATAAGGCTACTTAATTAGGCTATTTAATAAGCCTAAGTTGCTGAAATAAGCCTATTTAATAAGCCTAAGTTTCTGAATGAGCCTATTTAATAAGCCTAAGTTGCTGAAATAAGCCTATTTAATAAGCCTAAGTTGCTGAATAAGCCTATTTAATAAGCCTAAGTTGCTGAAATAAGCCAATTTAATAAGTCTAAGTTGCTGAAATGAGGCTATTTAATAAGCCTAAGTTGCTGAAATAAGCCTATTTAATAAGCCTAAGTTGTGAAAAATAAGGCTATTTAATAAGTCTAAGTTCCTGAAATAAGCCTATTTAATAAGCCTAAGTTGCTTAAATAAGTATATTTAATAAGCATAAGTTGCTGAAATAAGCCTATTTAATGAGTCTAAGTTGCTGAAATAAGGCTATTTAATAAGTCTAAGTTGCTGAAATAAGCCTTTTTAATCAGCGTAAGTTGCTGAAATAAGCCTATTTAATAAGCCTATTTGATAGGCCTATTTAATAAGTCTAAGTTGCTGAAATAAGCCTATTTAATAAGCCTAAGTTTCTGAATGAGCCTATTTAATAAGCCTAAGTTGCTGAAATAAGCCTATTTAATAAGCCTAAGTTGCTGAATAGGCCTATTTAATAAGCCTAAGTTGCTGAATAAACCTATTTAATAAGTCTAAGTTGCTGAATAAGCCTATTTAATAAGCCTAAGTTGCTGAAATAAGCCTATTTAATAAGTCTAAGTTGCTGAAATAAGGCTATTTAAAAAGCCTAAGTTGCTAAAATAAGCCTATTTAATGAGCCTATTTAATAAGCCTATTTATTGAGCCTATTTAATAAGCCTATTTATTGAGCCTATTTAATAAGCCTATTTATTGAGCCTATTTAATAAGCCTATTTATTGAGCCTATTTAATGAGCCTATTTAATAAGTCTATTTAATAAGCCTATTTAATAAGCCTATTTAATAAGCCTATTTATTGAGCCTATTTAATAAGCCTATTTAATAAGCCTATTTATTGAGCCTATTTAATAAGTCTATTTAATAAGCCTATTTAATAAGCCTATTTAATAAGTATTTAATGAGCCTATTTAATAAGTCTATTTAATAAGCCTATTTAATAAGCCGATTTATTGAGCCTATTTAATAAGTCTATTTAATAAGCCTATTTAATAAGCCTATTTATTGAGCCTATTTAATAAGTCTATTTAATAAGCCTATTTAATAAGTATTTAATGAGCCTATTTAATAAGCCTATTTATTGAGCCTATTTAATAAGCCTATTTATTGAGCCTATTTAATAAGCCTATTTATTGAGCCTATTTAATAAGCCTATTTATTGAGCCTATTTAATGAGCCTATTTAATAAGTCTATTTAATAAGCCTATTTAATAAGCCTATTTAATAAGCCTATTTATTGAGCCTATTTAATAAGCCTATTTAATAAGCCTATTTATTGAGCCTATTTAATAAGTCTATTTAATAAGCCTATTTAATAAGCCTATTTAATAAGTATTTAATGAGCCTATTTAATAAGTCTATTTAATAAGCCTATTTAATAGGCCTATTTAATAAGTCTAAGTTGCTGAAATAAGCCTATTTAATAAGCCTATTTAATAGGCCTATTTAATAAGTCTAAGTTGCTGAAATAAGCCTATTTAATAAGCCTAAGTTGCTGAATAAGCCTATTTAATAAGCCTAAGTTGCTGAATAAACCTATTTAATAAGTCTAAGTTGCTGAAAAAAGCCTATTTAATAAGCCTAAGTTGCTGAAATAAGCCTATTTAATAAGGCTATTTAATGAGCCTAAGTTGCTGAAATAAGACCATTTAATAAGCCTAAGTTTCTGAACTAAGCCTATTTAAAAAGGTATATTTAATAAGTCTAAGTTGCTGAAATAAACCTATTTAAAAATGCTATTTAATAAGCATAAGTTGCTGAAATAAGCTTATTTAATAAGACTAAGTTGCTGAAATAAGCCTATTTAATAAGGCTCTTAAATAAGTCTAAGTTGCTGAAATAAACCTATTTAATAAGCTTAAGTTGCTAAAATAAGCCTATTTCATGAGGCTATTTAATAAGTCTATTAATAAGTCTATTTAATAAGTCTATTTAATAAGTCTATTTAATAAGCCTATTTAATAAGACTATTTAATAAGTCTATTTAATAAGCCTATTTAATAAGTCTAATAAGTCTATTTAATAAGCCTATTTAATAAGCCTATTTATTGAGCCTATTTAATAAGCCTATTTATTGAGCCTATTTAATAAGCATATTTATTGAGCCTATTTAATACGCCTATTTATTGAGCCTATTTAATAAGCCGATTTAATAAGTCTATTTAATAAGCCTATTTAATAATCCGATTTATTGAGCCTATTTAATAAGTCTATTTAATACGCCTATTTAATAAGCCTATTTATTGAGCCTATTTAATAAGTCTATTTAATAAGCCTATTTAATAAGCCTATTTAATAAGTATTTAATGAGCCTATTTAATAAGTCTATTCAATACGGCTATTTAATAGGCCTTTTTAAATAAATCTAAGTTGCTGAAATAAGCCTATTTAATAAGCCTAAGTTGCTGAATAAGGCTATTTAATAAGCCTAAGTTGCTGAAATAAGCCTATTTAATAAGGCTATTTAATGAGCCTAAGTTGCTGAAATAAGCCTATTTAATAAGCCTAAGTTTCTGAACTAAGCCTATTTAATAAGCCTATTTAATAAGTCTAAGTTGCTGAAATAAACCTGTTTAAAATGCTATTTAATAAGCCTAAGTTGCTGAAATAAACCTGTTTAATAAGGCTATTTAATAAGCATAAGTTGCTGAAATAAGCTTATTTAATAAGCCTAAGTTGCTGAAATAAGCCTATTTAATAAGGCTCTTTAATAAGTCTAAGTTGCTGAAATAAACCTATTTAATAAGCTTAAGTTGCTAAAATAATCCTATTTCATGAGGCTATTTAATAAGTCTATTTAATAAGTCTATTTAATAAGTCTATTTAATAAGTCTATTTAATAAGCCTATTTAATAAGACTATTTAATAAGTCTATTTAATAAGCCTATTTAATAAGTCTAATAAGTCTATTTAATAAGCCTATTTAATAAGCCTATTTATTGAGCCTATTTAATAAGCCTATTTATTGAGCCTATTTAATAAGCATATTTATTGAGCCTATTTAATACGCCTATTTATTGAGCCTATTTAATAAGCCGATTTAATAAGTCTATTTAATAAGCCTATTTAATAATCCGATTTATTGAGCCTATTTAATAAGTCTATTTAATAAGCCTATTTAATAAGCCTATTTATTGAGCCTATTTAATAAGTCTATTTAATAAGCCTATTTAATAAGCCTATTTAATAAGTATTTAATGAGCCTATTTAATAAGTCTATTCAATACGGCTATTTAATAGGCCTTTTTTAATAAATCTAAGTTGCTGAAATAAGCCTATTTAATAAACCTAAGTTGCTGAATAAGGCTATTTAATAAGCCTAAGTTGCTGAAATAAGCCTATTTAATAAGGCTATTTAATGAGCCTAAGTTGCTGAAATAAGCCTATTCAAAAAGCCTAAGTTTCTGAACTAAGCCTATTTAATAAGCCTATTTAATAAGTCTAAGTTGCTGAAATAAACCTGTTTAAAATGCTATTTAATAAGCCTAAGTTGCTGAAATAAACCTGTTTAATAAGGCTATTTAATAAGCATAAGTTGCTGAAATAAGCTTATTTAATAAGCCTAATTTGCTGAAATAAGCCTATTTAATAAGGCTCTTTAATAAGTCTAAGTTGCTGAAATAAACCTATTTAATAAGCTTAAGTTGCTAAAATAAGCCTATTTCATGAGGCTATTTAATAAGTCTATTTAATAAGTCTATTTAATAAGTCTATTTAATAAGTCTATTTAATAAGCCTATTTAATAAGGCTATTTAATAAGTCTATTTAATAAGCCTATTTAATAAGTCTAATAAGTCTATTTAATAAGCCTATTTAATAAGCCTATTTATTGAGCCTATTTAATAAGCCTATTAATAAGCCTATTTAATACGCCTATTTAATACACCTATTTAATAAGTATTTCATGAGCCTATGTATTAAGTCTATTTAATAAGCCTTTTTAATAAGCCTAAGTTTCTGAATGAGCCTATTTAATAAGCCTAAGTTGCTGAAATAAGCCTATTTAATAAGCCTAAGTTGCTGAATAAGCCTATTTAATAAGCCTAAGTTGCTGAAATAAGCCAATTTAATAAGTCTAAGTTGCTGAAATGAGGTTATTTAATAAGCCTAAGTTGCTGAAATAAGCCTATTTAATAAGCCTAAGTTGTGAAAAATAAGGCTATTTAATAAGTCTAAGTTGCTGAAATAAGCCTATTTAATAAGCCTAAGTTGCTGAAATAAGTATATTTAATAAGCATAAGTTGCTGAAATAAGCCTATTTAATGAGTCTAAGTTGCTGAAATAAGGCTATTTAATAAGTCTAAGTTGCTGAAATAAGCCTTTTTAATCAGCGTAAGTTGCTGAAATAAGCCTATTTAATAAGCCCAAGTTGCTGAAATAAGCCTACTTAATTAGGCTATTTAATAAGCCTAAGTTGCTGAATAAGCCTATTTAATAAGCCTAAGTTGCTGAAATAAGCCAATTTAATAAGTCTAAGTTGCTGAAATGAGGCTATTTAATAAGCCTAAGTTGCTGAAATAAGCCTATTTAATAAGCCTAAGTTGTGAAAAATAAGGCTATTTAATAAGTCTAAGTTCCTGAAATAAGCCTATTTAATAAGCCTAAGTTGCTGAAATAAGTATATTTAATAAGCCTGTTTAATAAGCCTAAGTTGCTGAAATAAGCCTATTTAATGAGTCTAAGTTGCTGAAATAAGGCTATTTAATAAGTCTAAGTTGCTGAAATAAGCCTTATTAATCAGCGTAAGTTGCTGAAATAAGCCTATTTAATAAGCCCAAGTTGCTGAAATAAGGCTACTTAATTAGGCTATTTAATAAGCCTAAGTTGCTGAAATAAGCCTATTTAATAAGCCTAAGTTTCTGAATGAGCCTATTTAATAAGCCTAAGTTGCTGAAATAAGCCTATTTAATAAGCCTAAGTTGCTGAATAAGCCTATTTAATAAGCCTAAGTTGCTGAAATAAGCCAATTTAATAAGTCTAAGTTGCTGAAATGAGGCTATTTAATAAGCCTAAGTTGCTGAAATAAGCCTATTTAATAAGCCTAAGTTGTGAAAAATAAGGCTATTTAATAAGTCTAAGTTCCTGAAATAAGCCTATTTAATAAGCCTAAGTTGCTTAAATAAGTATATTTAATAAGCATAAGTTGCTGAAATAAGCCTATTTAATGAGTCTAAGTTGCTGAAATAAGGCTATTTAATAAGTCTAAGTTGCTGAAATAAGCCTTTTTAATCAGCGTAAGTTGCTGAAATAAGCCTATTTAATAAGCCTATTTGATAGGCCTATTTAATAAGTCTAAGTTGCTGAAATAAGCCTATTTAATAAGCCTAAGTTTCTGAATGAGCCTATTTAATAAGCCTAAGTTGCTGAAATAAGCCTATTTAATAAGCCTAAGTTGCTGAATAGGCCTATTTAATAAGCCTAAGTTGCTGAATAAACCTATTTAATAAGTCTAAGTTGCTGAATAAGCCTATTTAATAAGCCTAAGTTGCTGAAATAAGCCTATTTAATAAGTCTAAGTTGCTGAAATAAGGCTATTTAAAAAGCCTAAGTTGCTAAAATAAGCCTATTTAATGAGCCTATTTAATAAGCCTATTTATTGAGCCTATTTAATAAGCCTATTTATTGAGCCTATTTAATAAGCCTATTTATTGAGCCTATTTAATAAGCCTATTTATTGAGCCTATTTAATGAGCCTATTTAATAAGTCTATTTAATAAGCCTATTTAATAAGCCTATTTAATAAGCCTATTTATTGAGCCTATTTAATAAGCCTATTTAATAAGCCTATTTATTGAGCCTATTTAATAAGTCTATTTAATAAGCCTATTTAATAAGCCTATTTAATAAGTATTTAATGAGCCTATTTAATAAGTCTATTTAATAAGCCTATTTAATAAGCCGATTTATTGAGCCTATTTAATAAGTCTATTTAATAAGCCTATTTAATAAGCCTATTTATTGAGCCTATTTAATAAGTCTATTTAATAAGCCTATTTAATAAGTATTTAATGAGCCTATTTAATAAGCCTATTTATTGAGCCTATTTAATAAGCCTATTTATTGAGCCTATTTAATAAGCCTATTTATTGAGCCTATTTAATAAGCCTATTTATTGAGCCTATTTAATGAGCCTATTTAATAAGTCTATTTAATAAGCCTATTTAATAAGCCTATTTAATAAGCCTATTTATTGAGCCTATTTAATAAGCCTATTTAATAAGCCTATTTATTGAGCCTATTTAATAAGTCTATTTAATAAGCCTATTTAATAAGCCTATTTAATAAGTATTTAATGAGCCTATTTAATAAGTCTATTTAATAAGCCTATTTAATAGGCCTATTTAATAAGTCTAAGTTGCTGAAATAAGCCTATTTAATAAGCCTATTTAATAGGCCTATTTAATAAGTCTAAGTTGCTGAAATAAGCCTATTTAATAAGCCTAAGTTGCTGAATAAGCCTATTTAATAAGCCTAAGTTGCTGAATAAACCTATTTAATAAGTCTAAGTTGCTGAAAAAAGCCTATTTAATAAGCCTAAGTTGCTGAAATAAGCCTATTTAATAAGGCTATTTAATGAGCCTAAGTTGCTGAAATAAGACCATTTAATAAGCCTAAGTTTCTGAACTAAGCCTATTTAAAAAGGTATATTTAATAAGTCTAAGTTGCTGAAATAAACCTATTTAAAAATGCTATTTAATAAGCATAAGTTGCTGAAATAAGCTTATTTAATAAGACTAAGTTGCTGAAATAAGCCTATTTAATAAGGCTCTTAAATAAGTCTAAGTTGCTGAAATAAACCTATTTAATAAGCTTAAGTTGCTAAAATAAGCCTATTTCATGAGGCTATTTAATAAGTCTATTAATAAGTCTATTTAATAAGTCTATTTAATAA
Organism: Petromyzon marinus; assembly: GCF_048934315.1. Lineage (NCBI taxonomy): Eukaryota > Metazoa > Chordata > Hyperoartia > Petromyzontiformes > Petromyzontidae > Petromyzon > Petromyzon marinus. Next base: position 3,675,499 of record NW_027422761.1, read on the forward strand.
GTCTATTTAATAAGCCTATTTAATAAGACTATTTAATAAGTCTATTTAATAAGCCTATTTAATAAGTCTAATAAGTCTATTTAATAAGCCTATTTAATAAGCCTATTTATTGAGCCTATTTAATAAGCCTATTTATTGAGCCTATTTAATAAGCATATTTATTGAGCCTATTTAATAAGCCTATTTATTGAGCCTATTTAATAAGCCGATTTAATAAGTCTATTTAATAAGCCTATTTAATAAGCTGATTTATTGAGCCTATTTAATAAGTCTATTTAATAAGCCTATTTAATAAGCCTATTTATTGAGCCTATTTAATAAGTCTATTTAATAAGCCTATTTAATAAGCCTATTTAATAAGTATTTAATGAGCCTATTTAATAAGTCTATTCAATACGCCTATTTAATAGGCCTTTTTTAATAAATCTAAGTTGCTGAAATAAGCCTATTTAGTAAGGCTATTTAATGAGCCTAAGTTGCTGAAATAAGCCTATTTAATAAGCCTAAGTTTCTGAACTAAGCCTATTTAATAAGCCTATTTAATAAGTCTAAGTTGCTGAAATAAACCTATTTAAAATGCTATTTAATAAGCCTAAGTTGCTGAAATAAACCTGTTTAATAAGGCTATTTAATAAGCATAAGTTGCTGAAATAAGCTTATTTAATAAGCCTAAGTTGCTGAAATAAGCCTATTTAATAAGGCTATTTAATAAGTCTAAGTTGCTGAAATAAACCTATTTAATAAGCCTAAGTTGCTAAAATAAGCCTGTTTAATTAGGCTATTTAATAAGTCTATTTAATAAGCCTATTTAATAAGCCTATTTAATAAGCCTATTTAATAAGCCTATTTATTGAGCCTATTTAATAAGCCGATTTAATAAGTCTATTTAATAAGCCTATTTAATAAGCCGATTTATTGAGCCTATTTGATAAGTCTATTTAATAAGCCTATTTAATAAGCCTATTTATTGAGCCTATTTAATAAGTCTATTTAATAAGCCTATTTAATAAGTATTTAATGAGCCTATTTAATAAGCCTATTTATTGAGCCTATTTAATAAGCCTATTTATTGAGCCTATTTAATAAGCCTATTTATTGCGCCTATTTAATAAGCCTATTTATTGAGCCTATTTAATAAGCCTATTTAATAAGTCTATTTAATAAGCCAATTTAATAAGCCTATTTAATAAGCCTATTTATTGAGCCTATTTAATAAGCCTATTTAATAAGCCTATTTATTGAGCCTATTTAATAAGTCTATTTAATAAGCCTATTTAATAAGCCTATTTAATAAGTATTTAATGAGCCTATTTAATAAGTCTATTTAATAAGCCTATTTAATAGGCCTATTTAATAAGTCTAAGTTGCTGAAATAAGCCTATTTAATAAGCCTATTTATTGAGCCTATTTAATAAGCATATTTATTGAGCCTATTTAATACGCCTATTTATTGAGCCTATTTAATAAGCCGATTTAATAAGTCTATTTAATAAGCCTATTTAATAATCCGATTTATTGAGCCTATTTAATAAGTCTATTTAATAAGCCTATTTAATAAGCCTATTTAATAAGTATTTAATGAGCCTATTTAATAAGTCTATTCAATACGGCTATTTAATAGGCCTTTTTTAATAAATCTAAGTTGCTGAAATAAGCCTATTTAATAAGCCTAAGTTGCTGAATAAGGCTATTTAATAAGCCTAAGTTGCTGAAATAAGCCTATTTAATAAGGCTATTTAATGAGCCTAAGTTGCTGAAATAAGCCTATTTAATAAGCCTAAGTTTCTGAACTAAGCCTATTTAATAAGCCTATTTAATAAGTCTAAGTTGCTGAAATAAACCTGTTTAAAATGCTATTTAATAAGCCTAAGTTGCTGAAATAAACCTGTTTAATAAGGCTATTTAATAAGCATAAGTTGCTGAAATAAGCTTATTTAATAAGCCTAAGTTGCTGAAATAAGCCTATTTAATAAGGCTCTTTAATAAGTCTAAGTTGCTGAAATAAACCTATTTAATAAGCTTAAGTTGCTAAAATAAGCCTATTTCATGAGGCTATTTAATAAGTCTATTTAATAAGTCTATTTAATAAGTCTATTTAATAAGTCTATTTAATAAGCCTATTTAATAAGGCTATTTAATAAGTCTATTTAATAAGCCTATTTAATAAGTCTAATAAGTCTATTTAATAAGCCTATTTAATAAGCCTATTTATTGAGCCTATTTAATAAGCCTATTAATAAGCCTATTTAATACGCCTATTTAATACACCTATTTAATAAGTATTTCATGAGCCTATGTATTAAGTCTATTTAATAAGCCTTTTTAATAAGCCTATTTAATAAGTCTATTTAATAAGCCTATTTAATAAGCCTATTTAATAAGCCTATTTAATACGCCTATTAATAAGCCTATTTAATACGCCTATTTAATACACCTATTTAATAAGTATTTCATGAGCCTATGTATTAAGTCTATTTAATAAGCCTTTTTAATAAGCCTATTTAATAAGTCTATTTAATAAGCCTATTTAATAAGCCTATTTAATAAGTATTTAATGAGCCTATTTAATAAGTCTATTTAATAAGCCTATTTAATAGGCCTATTTAATAAGTCTAAGTTGCTAAAATAAGCCTATTTAATAAGCCTATTTAATAGGCCTATTTAATAAGTCTAAGTTGCTGAAATAAGCCTATTTAATAAGCCTAAGTTGCTGAATAAGCCTATTTAATAAGCCTAAGTTGCTGAATAAACCTATTTAATAAGTCTAAGTTGCTGAAAAAAAGCCTATTTATTAAGCCTATTTAATAAGCCTAAGTTGCTGAAATAAGCCTATTTAATAAGGCTATTTAATGAGCCTAAGTTGCTGAAATAAGACTATTTAATTAGCCTAAGTTTCTGAACTAAGCCTATTTAAAAAGGTATATTTAATAAGTCTAAGTTGCTGAAATAAACCTATTTAAAAATGCTATTTAATAAGCATAAGTTGCTGAAATAAGCTTATTTAATAAGCCTAAGTTGCTGAAATAAGCCTATTTAATAAGGCTCTTTAATAAGTCTAAGTTGCTGAAATAAACCTATTTAATAAGCTTAAGTTGCTAAAATAAGCCTATTTCATGAGGCTATTTAATAAGTCTATTTAATAAGTCTATTTAATAAGTCTATTTAATAAGTCTATTTAATAAGCCTATTTAATAAGACTATTTAATAAGTCTATTTAATAAGCCTATTTAATAAGTCTAATACGTCTATTTAATAAGCCTATTTAATAAGCCTATTTATTGAGCCTATTTAATAAGCCTATTTATTGAGCCTATTTAATAAGCATATTTATTGAGCCTATTTAATAAGCCTATTTATTGAGCCTATTTAATAAGCCGATTTAATAAGTCTATTTAATAAGCCTATTTAATAAGCCGATTTATTGAGCCTATTTAATAAGTCTATTTAATAAGCCTATTTAATAAGCCTATTTATTGAGCCTATTTAATAAGTCTATTTAATAAGCCTATTTAATAAGCCTATTTAATAAGTATTTAATGAGCCTATTTAATAAGTCTATTCAATACGCCTATTTAATAGGCCTTTTTTAATAAATCTAAGTTGCTGAAATAAGCCTATTTAGTAAGGCTATTTAATGAGCCTAAGTTGCTGAAATAAGCCTATTTAATAAGCCTAAGTTTCTGAACTAAGCCTATTTAATAAGCCTATTTAATAAGTCTAAGTTGCTGAAATAAACCTATTTAAAATGCTATTTAATAAGCCTAAGTTGCTGAAATAAACCTGTTTAATAAGGCTATTTAATAAGCATAAGTTGCTGAAATAAGCTTATTTAATAAGCCTAAGTTGCTGAAATAAGCCTATTTAATAAGGCTATTTAATAAGTCTAAGTTGCTGAAATAAACCTATTTAATAAGCCTAAGTTGCTAAAATAAGCCTATTTAATTAGGCTATTTAATAAGTCTATTTAATAAGCTTATTTAATAAGCCTATTTAATAAGCCTATTTAATAAGCCTATTTAATAAGTCCAAGTTGCTGAAATAAACCTATTTAAAATGCTATTTAATAAGCCTAAGTTGCTGAAATAAAACTGTTTAACAAGGCTATTTAATAAGCATAAGTTGCTGAAATAAGCTTATTTAATAAGCCTAAGTTGCTGAAATAAGCCTATTTAATAAGGCTATTTAATAAGTCTAAGTTGCTGAAATAAACCTATTTAATAAGCCTAAGTTGCTAAAATAAGCCTATTTAATTAGGCTATTTAATAAGTCTATTTAATAAGCCTATTTAATAAGCCTATTTAATAAGCCTATTTAATAAGCCTATTTATTGAGCCTATTTAATAAGCCGATTTAATGAGTCTATTTAATAAGCCTATTTAATAAGCCGATTTATTGAGCCTATTTAATAAGTCTATTTAATAAGCCTATTTAATAAGCCTATTTATTGAGCCTATTTAATAAGTCTATTTAATAAGCCTATTTAATAAGTATTTAATGAGCCTATTTAATAAGCCTATTTATTGAGCCTATTTAATAAGCCTATTTATTGAGCCTATTTAATAAGCCTATTTATTGAGCCTATTTAATAAGCCTATTTATTGAGCCTATTTAATAAGCCTATTTAATAAGTCTATTTAATAAGCCAATTTAATAAGCCTATTTAATAAGCCTATTTATTGAGCCTATTTAATAAGCCTATTTAATAAGCCTATTTATTGAGCCTATTTAATAAGTCTATTTAATAAGCCTATTTAATAAGCCTATTTAATAAGTATTTAATGAGCCTATTTAATACGTCTATTTAATAAGCCTATTTAATAGGTCTATTTAATAAGTCTAAGTTGCTGAAATAAGCCTATTTAATAAGCCTATTTAATAGGCATATTTAATAAGTCTAAGTTGCTGAAATAAGCCTATTTAATAAGCCTAAGTTGCTGAATAAGCCAATTTAATAAGCCTAAGTTGCTGAATACACCTATTTAATAAGTCTAAGTTGCTGAAAAAAGCCTATTTAATAAGTCTATTTAATAAGCCTAAGTTGCTGAAATAAGCCTATTTAATAAGGCTATTTAATGAGCCTAATTTGCTGAAATAAGACTATTTAATAAGCCTAAGTTTCTGAACTAAGCCTATTTAAAAAGGTATATTTAATAAGTCTAAGTTGCTGAAATAAACCTATTTAAAAATGCTATTTAATAAGCCTAAGTTGCTGAAATAAACCTGTTTAATAAGGCTATTTAATAAGCATAAGTTGCTGAAATAAGCTTATTTAATAAGCCTAAGTTGCTGAAATAAGCCTATTTAATAAGGCTCTTTAATAAGTCTAAGTTGCTGAAATAAACCTATTTAATAAGCTTAAGTTGCTAAAATAAGCCTATTTCATGAGGCTATTTAATAAGTCTATTTAATAAGCCTATTTAATAAGTCTATTTAATAAGTCTATTTAATAAGCCTATTTAATAAGTCTAATAAGTCTATTTAATAAGCCTATTTAATACGCCTATTTATTGAGCCTATTTAATAAGCCTATTTATTGAGCCTATTTAATAAGCATATTTATTGAGCCTATTTAATAAGCCTATTTATTGAGCCTATTTAATAAGCCGATTTAATAAGTCTATTTAATAAGCCTATTTAATAATCCGATTTATTGAGCCTATTTAATGAGTCTATTTAATAAGCCTATTTAATAAGCCTATTTATTGAGCCTATTTAATAAGTCTATTTAATAAGCCTATTTAATAAGCCTATTTAATACGTATTTAATGAGCCTATTTAATAAGTCTATTCAATACGCCTATTTAATAGGCCTTTTTTAATAAATCTAAGTTGCTGAAATAAGCCTATTTAATAAGCCTAAGTTGCTGAATAAGGCTATTTAATGAGCCTAAGTTGCTGAAATAAGCCTATTTAATAAGCCTAAGTTGCTGAAATAAGCCTATTTAATAAGGCTCTTTAATAAGTCTAAGTTGCTGAAATAAACCTATTTAATAAGCTTAAGTTGCTAAAATAAGCCTATTTCATGAGGCTATTTAATAAGTCTATTTAATAAGTCTATTTAATAAGTCTATTTAATAAGTCTATTTAATAAGCCTATTTAATAAGGCTATTTAATAAGTCTATTTAATAAGCCTATTTAATAAGTCTAATAAGTCTATTTAATAAGCCTATTTAATAAGCCTATTTATTGAGCCTATTTAATAAGCCTATTAATAAGCCTATTTAATACGCCTATTTAATACACCTATTTAATAAGTATTTCATGAGCCTATGTATTAAGTCTATTTAATAAGCCTTTTTAATAAGCCTATTTAATAAGTCTATTTAATAAGCCTATTTAATAAGCCTATTTAATAAGCCTATTTAATACGCCTATTAATAAGCCTATTTAATACGCCTATTTAATACACCTATTTAATAAGTATTTCATGAGCCTATGTATTAAGTCTATTTAATAAGCCTTTTTAATAAGCCTATTTAATAAGTCTATTTAATAAGCCTATTTAATAAGCCTATTTAATAAGTATTTAATGAGCCTATTTAATAAGTCTATTTAATAAGCCTATTTAATAGGCCTATTTAATAAGTCTAAGTTGCTAAAATAAGCCTATTTAATAAGCCTATTTAATAGGCCTATTTAATAAGTCTAAGTTGCTGAAATAAGCCTATTTAATAAGCCTAAGTTGCTGAATAAGCCTATTTAATAAGCCTAAGTTGCTGAATAAACCTATTTAATAAGTCTAAGTTGCTGAAAAAAAGCCTATTTATTAAGCCTATTTAATAAGCCTAAGTTGCTGAAATAAGCCTATTTAATAAGGCTATTTAATGAGCCTAAGTTGCTGAAATAAGACTATTTAATTAGCCTAAGTTTCTGAACTAAGCCTATTTAAAAAGGTATATTTAATAAGTCTAAGTTGCTGAAATAAACCTATTTAAAAATGCTATTTAATAAGCATAAGTTGCTGAAATAAGCTTATTTAATAAGCCTAAGTTGCTGAAATAAGCCTATTTAATAAGGCTCTTTAATAAGTCTAAGTTGCTGAAATAAACCTATTTAATAAGCTTAAGTTGCTAAAATAAGCCTATTTCATGAGGCTATTTAATAAGTCTATTTAATAAGTCTATTTAATAAGTCTATTTAATAAGTCTATTTAATAAGCCTATTTAATAAGACTATTTAATAAGTCTATTTAATAAGCCTATTTAATAAGTCTAATACGTCTATTTAATAAGCCTATTTAATAAGCCTATTTATTGAGCCTATTTAATAAGCCTATTTATTGAGCCTATTTAATAAGCATATTTATTGAGCCTATTTAATAAGCCTATTTATTGAGCCTATTTAATAAGCCGATTTAATAAGTCTATTTAATAAGCCTATTTAATAAGCCGATTTATTGAGCCTATTTAATAAGTCTATTTAATAAGCCTATTTAATAAGCCTATTTATTGAGCCTATTTAATAAGTCTATTTAATAAGCCTATTTAATAAGCCTATTTAATAAGTATTTAATGAGCCTATTTAATAAGTCTATTCAATACGCCTATTTAATAGGCCTTTTTTAATAAATCTAAGTTGCTGAAATAAGCCTATTTAGTAAGGCTATTTAATGAGCCTAAGTTGCTGAAATAAGCCTATTTAATAAGCCTAAGTTTCTGAACTAAGCCTATTTAATAAGCCTATTTAATAAGTCTAAGTTGCTGAAATAAACCTATTTAAAATGCTATTTAATAAGCCTAAGTTGCTGAAATAAACCTGTTTAATAAGGCTATTTAATAAGCATAAGTTGCTGAAATAAGCTTATTTAATAAGCCTAAGTTGCTGAAATAAGCCTATTTAATAAGGCTATTTAATAAGTCTAAGTTGCTGAAATAAACCTATTTAATAAGCCTAAGTTGCTAAAATAAGCCTATTTAATTAGGCTATTTAATAAGTCTATTTAATAAGCTTATTTAATAAGCCTATTTAATAAGCCTATTTAATAAGCCTATTTAATAAGTCCAAGTTGCTGAAATAAACCTATTTAAAATGCTATTTAATAAGCCTAAGTTGCTGAAATAAAACTGTTTAACAAGGCTATTTAATAAGCATAAGTTGCTGAAATAAGCTTATTTAATAAGCCTAAGTTGCTGAAATAAGCCTATTTAATAAGGCTATTTAATAAGTCTAAGTTGCTGAAATAAACCTATTTAATAAGCCTAAGTTGCTAAAATAAGCCTATTTAATTAGGCTATTTAATAAGTCTATTTAATAAGCCTATTTAATAAGCCTATTTAATAAGCCTATTTAATAAGCCTATTTATTGAGCCTATTTAATAAGCCGATTTAATGAGTCTATTTAATAAGCCTATTTAATAAGCCGATTTATTGAGCCTATTTAATAAGTCTATTTAATAAGCCTATTTAATAAGCCTATTTATTGAGCCTATTTAATAAGTCTATTTAATAAGCCTATTTAATAAGTATTTAATGAGCCTATTTAATAAGCCTATTTATTGAGCCTATTTAATAAGCCTATTTATTGAGCCTATTTAATAAGCCTATTTATTGAGCCTATTTAATAAGCCTATTTATTGAGCCTATTTAATAAGCCTATTTAATAAGTCTATTTAATAAGCCAATTTAATACGCCTATTTAATAAGCCTATTTATTGAGCCTATTTAATAAGCCTATTTAATAAGCCTATTTATTGAGCCTATTTAATAAGTCTATTTAATAAGCCTATTTAATAAGCCTATTTAATAAGTATTTAATGAGCCTATTTAATAAGTCTATTTAATAAGCCTATTTAATAGGTCTATTTAATAAGTCTAAGTTGCTGAAATAAGCCTATTTAATAAGCCTATTTAATAGGCATATTTAATAAGTCTAAGTTGCTGAAATAAGCCTATTTAATAAGCCTAAGTTGCTGAATAAGCCAATTTAATAAGCCTAAGTTGCTGAATACACCTATTTAATAAGTCTAAGTTGCTGAAAAAAGCCTATTTAATAAGTCTATTTAATAAGCCTAAGTTGCTGAAATAAGCCTATTTAATAAGGCTATTTAATGAGCCTAATTTGCTGAAATAAGACTATTTAATAAGCCTAAGTTTCTGAACTAAGCCTATTTAAAAAGGTATATTTAATAAGTCTAAGTTGCTGAAATAAACCTATTTAAAAATGCTATTTAATAAGCCTAAGTTGCTGAAATAAACCTGTTTAATAAGGCTATTTAATAAGCATAAGTTGCTGAAATAAGCTTATTTAATAAGCCTAAGTTGCTGAAATAAGCCTATTTAATAAGGCTCTTTAATAAGTCTAAGTTGCTGAAATAAACCTATTTAATAAGCTTAAGTTGCTAAAATAAGCCTATTTCATGAGGCTATTTAATAAGTCTATTTAATAAGCCTATTTAATAAGTCTATTTAATAAGTCTATTTAATAAGCCTATTTAATAAGTCTAATAAGTCTATTTAATAAGCCTATTTAATAAGCCTATTTATTGAGCCTATTTAATAAGCCTATTTATTGAGCCTATTTAATAAGCATATTTATTGAGCCTATTTAATAAGCCTATTTATTGAGCCTATTTAATAAGCCGATTTAATAAGTCTATTTAATAAGCCTATTTAATAATCCGATTTATTGAGCCTATTTAATGAGTCTATTTAATAAGCCTATTTAATAAGCCTATTTATTGAGCCTATTTAATAAGTCTATTTAATAAGCCTATTTAATAAGCCTATTTAATACGTATTTAATGAGCCTATTTAATAAGTCTATTCAATACGCCTATTTAATAGGCCTTTTTTAATAAATCTAAGTTGCTGAAATAAGCCTATTTAATAAGCCTAAGTTGCTGAATAAGGCTATTTAATGAGCCTAAGTTGCTGAAATAAGCCTATTTAATAAGCCTAAGTTGCTGAAATAAGCCTATTTAATAAGGCTCTTTAATAAGTCTAAGTTGCTGAAATAAACCTATTTAATAAGCTTAAGTTGCTAAAATAAGCCTATTTCATGAGGCTATTTAATAAGTCTATTTAATAAGTCTATTTAATAAGTCTATTTAATAAGTCTAATAAGTCTATTTAATAAGCCTATTTAATAAGCCTATTTATTGAGCCTATTTAATAAGCCTATTAATAAGCCTATTTAATACACCTATTTAATACACCTATTTAATAAGTATTTCATGAGCCTATGTATTAAGTCTATTTAATAAGCCTTTTTAATAAGCCTATTTAATAAGTCTATTTAATAAGCCTATTTAATAAGCCTATTTAATAAGCCTATTTAATACGCCTATTAATTAGCCTATTTAATACGCCTATTTAATACACCTATTTAATAAGTATTTCATGAGCCTATGTATTAAGTCTATTTAATAAGCCTTTTTAATAAGCCTATTTAATAAGTCTATTTAATAAGCCTATTTAATAAGCCTATTTAATATGCCTATTAATAAGCTTATTTAAAACGCCTATTTAATACACCTATTTAATAAGTATTTAATGAGCCTATGTATTAAGTCTATTTAATAAGCCATTTTAATATGCCTATTTAATAAGTATTTAATGAACCTATTTAATAAGCCTATTTATTGAGCCTATTTAATAAGCCTATTTATTGAGCCTATTTAATAAGACTATTTAATAAGCCTATTTAATAAGCCTATTTATTGAGCCTATTTAATAAGACTATTTAATAAGCCTATTTAATAAGCCTATTTATTAAGCCTATTTGATAAGTCTATTTAATAAGCCTATTTTATAAGCCTCTTTATTGAGCCTATTTAATAAGTCTATTTAATAAGCCTATTTAATAAGTATTTAATGAGCCTATTTAATCAGTCTAAGTTTCTGAACTAAGCCTATTTAATAAGCCTATTTAAAAAGTCTAAGTTGCTGAAATAATCCTATTTAAAATGCTATTTAATAAGCCTAAGTTGCTGAAATAAACCTGTTTAATAAGGCTATTTAATAAGCATAAGTTGCTGAAATAAGCTTAATTAATAAGCCTAAGTTGCTGAAATAAGCCTATTTAATAAGGCTATTTAATAAGTCTAAGTTGCTGAAATAAACCTAATTAATAAGCCTAAGTTGCTAAAATAAGCCTATTTAATTAGGCTATTTAATAAGTCTATTTAATAAGCCTATTTAATAAGCCTATTTAATAAGCCGATTTATTGAGCCTATTTAATAAGCCGATTTAATAAGTCTATTTAATAAGCCTATTTAATAAGCCGATTTATTGAGCCTATTTAATAAGTCTATTTAATAAGCCTATTTAATAAGCCTATTTATTGAGCCTATTTAATAAGTCTATTTAATAAGCCTATTTAATAAGTATTTAATGAGCCTATTTCATAAGCCTATTTATTGAGCCTATTTAATAAGCCTATTTATTGAGCCTATTTAATAAGCCTATTTATTGAGCCTATTTAATAAGCCTATTTATTGAGCCTATTTAATAAGCCTATTTAATAAGTCTATTTAATAATCCAATTTAATGAGCCTATTTAATAAGCCTATTTATTGAGCCTATTTAATAAGCCTATTTAATAAGCCTATTTATTGAGCCTTTTTAATAAGCCTATTTAATAAGTCTATTTAATAAGCCTATTTAATAAGCCTATTTAATATGCCTATTAATAAGCTTATTTAAAACGCCTATTTAATACACCTATTTAATAAGTATTTAATGAGCCTATGTATTAAGTCTATTTAATAAGCCATTTTAATATGCCTATTTAATAAGTATTTAATGAACCTATTTAATAAGCCTATTTATTGAGCCTATTTAATAAGCCTATTTATTGAGCCTATTTAATAAGACTATTTAATAAGCCTATTTAATAAGCCTATTTATTGAGCCTATTTAATAAGACTATTTAATAAGCCTATTTAATAAGCCTATTTATTAAGCCTATTTGATAAGTCTATTTAATAAGCCTATTTTATAAGCCTCTTTATTGAGCCTATTTAATAAGTCTATTTAATAAGCCTATTTAATAAGTATTTAATGAGCCTATTTAATCAGTCTAAGTTTCTGAACTAAGCCTATTTAATAAGCCTATTTAAAAAGTCTAAGTTGCTGAAATAATCCTATTTAAAATGCTATTTAATAAGCCTAAGTTGCTGAAATAAACCTGTTTAATAAGGCTATTTAATAAGCATAAGTTGCTGAAATAAGCTTAATTAATAAGCCTAAGTTGCTGAAATAAGCCTATTTAATAAGGCTATTTAATAAGTCTAAGTTGCTGAAATAAACCTATTTAATAAGCCTAAGTTGCTAAAATAAGCCTATTTAATTAGGCTATTTAATAAGTCTATTTAATAAGCCTATTTAATAAGCCTATTTAATAAGCCGATTTATTGAGCCTATTTAATAAGCCGATTTAATAAGTCTATTTAATAAGCCTATTTAATAAGCCGATTTATTGAGCCTATTTAATAAGTCTATTTAATAAGCCTATTTAATAAGCCTATTTATTGAGCCTATTTAATAAGTCTATTTAATAAGCCTATTTAATAAGTATTTAATGAGCCTATTTCATAAGCCTATTTATTGAGCCTATTTAATAAGCCTATTTATTGAGCCTATTTAATAAGCCTATTTATTGAGCCTATTTAATAAGCCTATTTATTGAGCCTATTTAATAAGCCTATTTAATAAGTCTATTTAATAATCCAATTTAATGAGCCTATTTAATAAGCCTATTTATTGAGCCTATTTAATAAGCCTATTTAATAAGCCTATTTATTGAGCCTATTTAATAAGTCTATTTAATAAGCCTATTTAATAAGCCTATTTAATAAGTATTTAAAGAGCCTATTTAATAAGTCTATTTAATAAGCCTATTTAATAGGCCTATTTAATAAGTCTAAGTTGCTGAAATAAGCCTATTTAATAAGCCTATTTAATAGGCCTATTTAATAAGTCTAAGTTGCTGAAATAAGCCTATTTAATAAGCCTAAGTTGCTGAATAAGCCAATTTAATAAGCCTAAGTTGCTGAATAAACCTATTTAATAAGTCTAAGTTGCTGAAATAAGCCTATTTAATAAGGCTATTTAATGTGCCTAAGTTGCTGAAATAAGACTATTTAATAAGCCTAAGTTTCTGAACTAAGGCTATTTAAAAAGGTATATTTAATAAGTCTAAGTTGCTGAAATAAACCTATTTAAAAATGCTATTTAATAAGCCTAAGTTGCTGAAATAAACCTGTTTAATAAGGCTATTTAATAAGCATAAGTTGCTGAAATAAGCTTATTTAATAAGCCTAAGTTGCTGAAATAAGCCTATTTAATAAGGCTCTTTAATAAGTCTAAGTTGCTGAAATAAACCTATTTAATAAGCTTAAGTTGCTAAAATAAGCCTATTTCATGAGGCTATTTAATAAGTCTATTTAATAAGTCTATTTAATAAGTCTATTTAATAAGCCTATTTAATAAGACTATTTAATAAGTCTATTTAATAAGCCTATTTAATAAGTCTAATATGTCTATTTAATAAGCCTATTTAATAAGCCTATTTATTGAGCCTATTTAATAAGCCTATTTATTGAGCCTATTTAATAAGCATATTTATTGAGCCTATTTAATAAGCCTATTTATTGAGCCTATTTAATAAGCCGATTTAATAAGTCTATTTAATAAGCCTATTTAATAAGCCGATTTATTGAGCCTATTTAATAAGTCTATTTAATAAGCCTATTTAATAAGCCTATTTATTGAGCCTATTTAATAAGTCTATTTAATAAGCCTATTTAATAAGCCTATTTAATAAGTATTTAATGAGCCTATTTAATAAGTCTATTCAATACGCCTATTTAATAGGCCTTTTTTAATAAATCTAAGTTGCTGAAATAAGCCTATTTAGTAAGGCTATTTAATGAGCCTAAGTTGCTGAAATAAGCCTATTTAATAAGCCTAAGTTTCTGAACTAAGCCTATTTAATAAGCCTATTTAATAAGTCTAAGTTGCTGAAATAAACCTATTTAAAATGCTATTTAATAAGCCTAAGTTGCTGAAATAAACCTGTTTAATAAGGCTATTTAATAAGCATAAGTTGCTGAAATAAGCTTATTTAATAAGCCTAAGTTGCTGAAATAAGCCTATTTAATAAGGCTATTTAATAAGTCTAAGTTGCTGAAATAAACCTATTTAATAAGCCTAAGTTGCTAAAATAAGCCTATTTAATTAGGCTATTTAATAAGTCTATTTAATAAGCTTATTTAATAAGCCTATTTAATAAGCCTATTTAATAAGCCTATTTAATAAGTCCAAGTTGCTGAAATAAACCTATTTAAAATGCTATTTAATAAGCCTAAGTTGCTGAAATAAAACTGTTTAATAAGGCTATTTAATAAGCATAAGTTGCTGAAATAAGCTTATTTAATAAGCCTAAGTTGCTGAAATAAGCCTATTTAATAAGGCTATTTAATAAGTCTAAGTTGCTGAAATAAACCTATTTAATAAGCCTAAGTTGCTAAAATAAGCCTATTTAATTAGGCTATTTAATAAGTCTATTTAATAAGCCTATTTAATAAGCCTATTTAATAAGCCTATTTAATAAGCCTATTTATTGAGCCTATTTAATAAGCCGATTTAATAAGTCTATTTAATAAGCCTATTTAATAAGCCGATTTATTGAGCCTATTTAATAAGTCTATTTAATAAGCCTATTTAATAAGCCTATTTATTGAGCCTATTTAATAAGTCTATTTAATAAGCCTATTTAATAAGTATTTAATGAGCCTATTTAATAAGCCTATTTATTGAGCCTATTTAATAAGCCTATTTATTGAGCCTATTTAATAAGCCTATTTATTGAGCCTATTTAATAAGCCTATTTATTGAGCCTATTTAATAAGCCTATTTAATAAGTCTATTTAATAAGCCAATTTAATGAGCCTATTTAATAAGCCTATTTATTGAGCCTATTTAATAAGCCTATTTAATAAGCCTATTTATTGAGCCTATTTAATAAGTCTATTTAATAAGCCTATTTAATAAGCCTATTTAATAAGTATTTAATGAGCCTATTTAATAAGTCTATTTAATAAGCCTATTTAATAGGCCTATTTAATAAGTCTAAGTTGCTGAAATAAGCCTATTTAATAAGCCTATTTAATAGGCCTATTTAATAAGTCTAAGTTGCTGAAATAAGCCTATTTAATAAGCCTAAGTTGCTGAATAAGCCAATTTAATAAGCCTAAGTTGCTGAATAAACCTATTTAATAAGTCTAAGTTGCTGAAATAAGCCTATTTAATAAGGCTATTTAATGTGCCTAAGTTGCTGAAATAAGACTATTTAATAAGCCTAAGTTTCTGAACTAAGGCTATTTAAAAAGGTATATTTAATAAGTCTAAGTTGCTGAAATAAACCTATTTAAAAATGCTATTTAATAAGCCTAAGTTGCTGAAATAAACCTGTTTAATAAGGCTATTTAATAAGCAAAAGTTGCTGAAATAAGCTTATTTAATAAGCCTAAGTTGCTGAAATAAGCCTATTTAATAAGGCTCTTTAATAAGTCTAAGTTGCTGAAATAAACCTATTTAATAAGCTTAAGTTGCTAAAATAAGCCTATTTCATGAGGCTATTTAATAAGTCTATTTAATAAGTCTATTTAATAAGTCTATTTAATAAGCCTATTTAATAAGACTATTTAATAAGTCTATTTAATAAGCCTATTTAATAAGTCTAATACGTCTATTTAATAAGCCTATTTAATAAGCCTATTTATTGAGCCTATTTAATAAGCCTATTTATTGAGCCTATTTAATAAGCATATTTATTGAGCCTATTTAATAAGCCTATTTATTGAGCCTATTTAATAAGCCGATTTAATAAGTCTATTTAATAAGCCTATTTAATAAGCCGATTTATTGAGCCTATTTAATAAGTCTATTTAATAAGCCTATTTAATAAGCCTATTTATTGAGCCTATTTAATAAGTCTATTTAATAAGCCTATTTAATAAGCCTATTTAATAAGTATTTAATGAGCCTATTTAATAAGTCTATTCAATACGCCTATTTAATAGGCCTTTTTTAATAAATCTAAGTTGCTGAAATAAGCCTATTTAGTAAGGCTATTTAATGAGCCTAAGTTGCTGAAATAAGCCTATTTAATAAGCCTAAGTTTCTGAACTAAGCCTATTTAATAAGCCTATTTAATAAGTCTAAGTTGCTGAAATAAACCTATTTAAAATGCTATTTAATAAGCCTAAGTTGCTGAAATAAACCTGTTTAATAAGGCTATTTAATAAGCATAAGTTGCTGAAATAAGCTTATTTAATAAGCCTAAGTTGCTGAAATAAGCCTATTTAATAAGGCTATTTAATAAGTCTAAGTTGCTGAAATAAACCTATTTAATAAGCCTAAGTTGCTAAAATAAGCCTATTTAATTAGGCTATTTAATAAGTCTATTTAATAAGCTTATTTAATAAGCCTATTTAATAAGCCTATTTAATAAGCCTATTTAATAAGTCCAAGTTGCTGAAATAAACCTATTTAAAATGCTATTTAATAAGCCTAAGTTGCTGAAATAAAACTGTTTAATAAGGCTATTTAATAAGCATAAGTTGCTGAAATAAGCTTATTTAATAAGCCTAAGTTGCTGAAATAAGCCTATTTAATAAGGCTATTTAATAAGTCTAAGTTGCTGAAATAAACCTATTTAATAAGCCTAAGTTGCTAAAATAAGCCTATTTAATTAGGCTATTTAATAAGTCTATTTAATAAGCCTATTTAATAAGCCTATTTAATAAGCCTATTTAATAAGCCTATTTATTGAGCCTATTTAATAAGCCGATTTAATGAGTCTATTTAATAAGCCTATTTAATAAGCCGATTTATTGAGCCTATTTAATAAGTCTATTTAATAAGCCTATTTAATAAGCCTATTTATTGAGCCTATTTAATAAGTCTATTTAATAAGCCTATTTAATAAGTATTTAATGAGCCTATTTAATAAGCCTATTTATTGAGCCTATTTAATAAGCCTATTTATTGAGCCTATTTAATAAGCCTATTTATTGAGCCTATTTAATAAGCCTATTTATTGAGCCTATTTAATAAGCCTATTTAATAAGTCTATTTAATAAGCCAATTTAATAAGCCTATTTAATAAGCCTATTTATTGAGCCTATTTAATAAGCCTATTTAATAAGCCTATTTATTGAGCCTATTTAATAAGTCTATTTAATAAGCCTATTTAATAAGCCTATTTAATAAGTATTTAATGAGCCTATTTAATACGTCTATTTAATAAGCCTATTTAATAGGTCTATTTAATAAGTCTAAGTTGCTGAAATAAGCCTATTTAATAAGCCTATTTAATAGGCATATTTAATAAGTCTAAGTTGCTGAAATAAGCCTATTTAATAAGCCTAAGTTGCTGAATAAGCCAATTTAATAAGCCTAAGTTGCTGAATACACCTATTTAATAAGTCTAAGTTGCTGAAAAAAGCCTATTTAATAAGTCTATTTAATAAGCCTAAGTTGCTGAAATAAGCCTATTTAATAAGGCTATTTAATGAGCCTAATTTGCTGAAATAAGACTATTTAATAAGCCTAAGTTTCTGAACTAAGCCTATTTAAAAAGGTATATTTAATAAGTCTAAGTTGCTGAAATAAACCTATTTAAAAATGCTATTTAATAAGCCTAAGTTGCTGAAATAAACCTGTTTAATAAGGCTATTTAATAAGCATAAGTTGCTGAAATAAGCTTATTTAATAAGCCTAAGTTGCTGAAATAAGCCTATTTAATAAGGCTCTTTAATAAGTCTAAGTTGCTGAAATAAACCTATTTAATAAGCTTAAGTTGCTAAAATAAGCCTATTTCATGAGGCTATTTAATAAGTCTATTTAATAAGCCTATTTAATAAGTCTATTTAATAAGTCTATTTAATAAGCCTATTTAATAAGTCTAATAAGTCTATTTAATAAGCCTATTTAATAAGCCTATTTATTGAGCCTATTTAATAAGCCTATTTATTGAGCCTATTTAATAAGCATATTTATTTAGCCTATTTAATAAGCCTATTTATTGAGCCTATTTAATAAGCCGATTTAATAAGTCTATTTAATAAGCCTATTTAATAATCCGATTTATTGAGCCTATTTAATGAGTCTATTTAATAAGCCTATTTAATAAGCCTATTTATTGAGCCTATTTAATAAGTCTATTTAATAAGCCTATTTAATAAGCCTATTTAATACGTATTTAATGAGCCTATTTAATAAGTCTATTCAATACGCCTATTTAATAGGCCTTTTTTAATAAATCTAAGTTGCTGAAATAAGCCTATTTAATAAGCCTAAGTTGCTGAATAAGGCTATTTAATGAGCCTAAGTTGCTGAAATAAGCCTATTTAATAAGCCTAAGTTGCTGAAATAAGCCTATTTAATAAGGCTCTTTAATAAGTCTAAGTTGCTGAAATAAACCTATTTAATAAGCTTAAGTTGCTAAAATAAGCCTATTTCATGAGGCTATTTAATAAGTCTATTTAATAAGTCTATTTAATAAGTCTATTTAATAAGTCTAATAAGTCTATTTAATAAGCCTATTTAATAAGCCTATTTATTGAGCCTATTTAATAAGCCTATTAATAAGCCTATTTAATACACCTATTTAATACACCTATTTAATAAGTATTTCATGAGCCTATGTATTAAGTCTATTTAATAAGCCTTTTTAATAAGCCTATTTAATAAGTCTATTTAATAAGCCTATTTAATAAGCCTATTTAATAAGCCTATTTAATACGCCTATTAATTAGCCTATTTAATACGCCTATTTAATACACCTATTTAATAAGTATTTCATGAGCCTATGTATTAAGTCTATTTAATAAGCCTTTTTAATAAGCCTATTTAATAAGTCTATTTAATAAGCCTATTTAATAAGCCTATTTAATATGCCTATTAATAAGCTTATTTAAAACGCCTATTTAATACACCTATTTAATAAGTATTTAATGAGCCTATGTATTAAGTCTATTTAATAAGCCATTTTAATATGCCTATTTAATAAGTATTTAATGAACCTATTTAATAAGCCTATTTATTGAGCCTATTTAATAAGCCTATTTATTGAGCCTATTTAATAAGACTATTTAATAAGCCTATTTAATAAGCCTATTTATTGAGCCTATTTAATAAGACTATTTAATAAGCCTATTTAATAAGCCTATTTATTAAGCCTATTTGATAAGTCTATTTAATAAGCCTATTTTATAAGCCTCTTTATTGAGCCTATTTAATAAGTCTATTTAATAAGCCTATTTAATAAGTATTTAATGAGCCTATTTAATCAGTCTAAGTTTCTGAACTAAGCCTATTTAATAAGCCTATTTAAAAAGTCTAAGTTGCTGAAATAATCCTATTTAAAATGCTATTTAATAAGCCTAAGTTGCTGAAATAAACCTGTTTAATAAGGCTATTTAATAAGCATAAGTTGCTGAAATAAGCTTAATTAATAAGCCTAAGTTGCTGAAATAAGCCTATTTAATAAGGCTATTTAATAAGTCTAAGTTGCTGAAATAAACCTATTTAATAAGCCTAAGTTGCTAAAATAAGCCTATTTAATTAGGCTATTTAATAAGTCTATTTAATAAGCCTATTTAATAAGCCTATTTAATAAGCCTATTTATTGAGCCTATTTAATAAGCCGATTTAATAAGTCTATTTAATAAGCCTATTTAATAAGCCGATTTATTGAGCCTATTTAATAAGTCTATTTAATAAGCCTATTTAATAAGCCTATTTATTGAGCCTATTTAATAAGTCTATTTAATAAGCCTATTTAATAAGTATTTAATGAGCCTATTTAATAAGCCTATTTATTGAGCCTATTTAATAAGCCTATTTATTGAGCCTATTTAATAAGCCTATTTATTGAGCCTATTTAATAAGCCTATTTATTGAGCCTATTTAATAAGCCTATTTAATAAGTCTATTTAATAAGCCAATTTAATAAGCCTATTTAATAAGCCTATTTATTGAGCCTATTTAATAAGCCTATTTAATAAGCCTATTTATTGAGCCTATTTAATAAGTCTATTTAATAAGCCTATTTAATAACCCTATTTAATAAGTATTTAATGAGCCTATTTAATAAGTCTATTTAATAAGCCTATTTAATAGGCCTATTTAATAAGTCTAAGTTGCTGAAATAAGCCTATTTAATAAGCCTATTTAATAGGCCTATTTAATAAGTCTAAGTTGCTGAAATAAGCCTATTTAATAAGCCTAAGTTGCTGAATAAGCCAATTTAATAAGCCTAAGTTGCTGAATAAACCTATTTAATAAGTCTAAGTTGCTGAAATAAGCCTATTTAATAAGGCTATTTAATGTGCCTAAGTTGCTGAAATAAGACTATTTAATAAGCCTAAGTTTCTGAACTAAGGCTATTTAAAAAGGTATATTTAATAAGTCTAAGTTGCTGAAATAAACCTATTTAAAAATGCTATTTAATAAGCCTAAGTTGCTGAAATAAACCTGTTTAATAAGGCTATTTAATAAGCATAAGTTGCTGAAATAAGCTTATTTAATAAGCCTAAGTTGCTGAAATAAGCCTATTTAATAAGGCTCTTTAATAAGTCTAAGTTGCTGAAATAAACCTATTTAATAAGCTTAAGTTGCTAAAATAAGCCTATTTCATGAGGCTCTTTAATAAGTCTATTTAATAAGTCTATTTAATAAGTCTATTTAATAAGTCTATTTAATAAGCCTATTTAATAAGACTATTTAATAAGTCTATTTAATAAGCCTATTTAATAAGTCTAATAAGTCTATTTAATAAGCCTATTTAATAAGCCTATTTATTGAGCCTATTTAATAAGCCTATTTATTGAGCATATTTAATAAGCATATTTATTGAGCCTATTTAATAAGCCTATTTATTGAGCCTATTTAATAAGCCGATTTAATGTCTATTTAATAAGCCTATTTAATAATCCGATTTATTGAGCCTATTTAATAAGTCTATTTAATAAGCCTATTTAATAAGCCTATTTATTGAGCCTATTTAATAAGTCTATTTAATAAGCCTATTTAATAAGCCTATTTAATAAGTATTTAATGAGCCTATTTAATAAGTCTATTCAATACGCCTATTTAATAGGCCTTTTTTAATAAATCTAAGTTGCTGAAATAAGCCTATTTAATAAGCCGAAGTTGCTGAATAAGGCTATTTAATAAGCCTAAGTTGCTGAAATAAGCCTATTTAATAAGGCTATTTAATGAGCCTAAGTTGCTGAAATAAGCCTATTTAATAAGCCTAAGTTGCTGAAATAAGCCTATTTAATAAGGCTCTTTAATAAGTCTAAGTTGCTGAAATAAACCTATTTAATAAGCTTAAGTTGCTAAAATAAGCCTATTTCATGAGGCTATTTAATAAGTCTATTTAATAAGTCTATTTAATAAGTCTATTTAATAAGTCTATTTAATAAGCCTATTTAATAAGACTATTTAATAAGTCTATTTAATAAGCTTATTTAATAAGTCTAATAAGTCTATTTAATAAGCCTATTTAATAAGCCTATTTATTGAGCCTATTTAATAAGCCTATTAATAAGCCAATTTAATACACCTATTTAATAAGTATTTCATGAGCCTATGTATTAAGTCTATTTAATAAGCCTTTTTAATAAGCCTATTTAATAAGTCTATTTAATAAGCCTATTTAATAAGCCTATTTAATAAGCCTATTTAATACGCCTATTAATTAGCCTATTTAATACGCCTATTTAATACACCTATTTAATAAGTATTTCATGAGCCTATGTATTAAGTCTATTTAATAAGCCTTTTTAATAAGCCTATTTAATAAGTCTATTTAATAAGCCTATTTAATAAGCCTATTTAATATGCCTATTAATAAGCTTATTTAAAACGCCTATTTAATACACCTATTTAATAAGTATTTAATGAGCCTATGTATTAAGTCTATTTAATAAGCCTATTTATTGAGCCTATTTAATAAGTCTATTTAATAAGCCTATTTAATAACCCTATTTAATAAGCCTATTTATTGAGCCTATTTAATAAGCCTATTTAATAAGCCTATTTATTGAGCCTATTTAATAAGTCTATTTAATAAGCCTATTTAATAACCCTATTTAATAAGTATTTAATGAGCCTATTTAATAAGTCTATTTAATAAGCCTATTTAATAGGCCTATTTAATAAGTCTAAGTTGCTGAAATAAGCCTATTTAATAAGCCTATTTAATAGGCCTATTTAATAAGTCTAAGTTGCTGAAATAAGCCTATTTAATAAGCCTAAGTTGCTGAATAAGCCAATTTAATAAGCCTAAGTTGCTGAATAAACCTATTTAATAAGTCTAAGTTGCTGAAATAAGCCTATTTAATAAGGCTATTTAATGTGCCTAAGTTGCTGAAATAAGACTATTTAATAAGCCTAAGTTTCTGAACTAAGGCTATTTAAAAAGGTATATTTAATAAGTCTAAGTTGCTGAAATAAACCTATTTAAAAATGCTATTTAATAAGCCTAAGTTGCTGAAATAAACCTGTTTAATAAGGCTATTTAATAAGCCTAAGTTGCTGAAATAAACCTATTTAATAAGGCTCTTTAATAAGTCTAAGTTGCTGAAATAAACCTATTTAATAAGCTTAAGTTGCTAAAATAAGCCTATTTCATGAGGCTCTTTAATAAGTCTATTTAATAAGTCTATTTAATAAGTCTATTTAATAAGTCTATTTAATAAGCCTATTTAATAAGACTATTTAATAAGTCTATTTAATAAGCCTATTTAATAAGTCTAATAAGTCTATTTAATAAGCCTATTTAATAAGCCTATTTATTGAGCCTATTTAATAAGCCTATTTATTGAGCCTATTTAATAAGCATATTTATTGAGCCTATTTAATAAGCCTATTTATTGAGCCTATTTAATAAGCCGATTTAATGTCTATTTAATAAGCCTATTTAATAATCCGATTTATTGAGCCTATTTAATAAGTCTATTTAATAAGCCTATTTAATAAGCCTATTTATTGAGCCTATTTAATAAGTCTATTTAATAAGCCTATTTAATAAGCCTATTTAATAAGTATTTAATGAGCCTATTTAATAAGTCTATTCAATACGCCTATTTAATAGGCCTTTTTTAATAAATCTAAGTTGCTGAAATAAGCCTATTTAATAAGCCGAAGTTGCTGAATAAGGCTATTTAATAAGCCTAAGTTGCTGAAATAAGCCTATTTAATAAGGCTATTTAATGAGCCTAAGTTGCTGAAATAAGCCTATTTAATAAGCCTAAGTTGCTGAAATAAGCCTATTTAATAAGGCTCTTTAATAAGTCTAAGTTGCTGAAATAAACCTATTTAATAAGCTTAAGTTGCTAAAATAAGCCTATTTCATGAGGCTATTTAATAAGTCTATTTAATAAGTCTATTTAATAAGTCTATTTAATAAGTCTATTTAATAAGCCTATTTAATAAGACTATTTAATAAGTCTATTTAATAAGCTTATTTAATAAGTCTAATAAGTCTATTTAATAAGCCTATTTAATAAGCCTATTTATTGAGCCTATTTAATAAGCCTATTAATAAGCCAATTTAATACACCTATTTAATAAGTATTTCATGAGCCTATGTATTAAGTCTATTTAATAAGCCTTTTTAATAAGCCTATTTAATAAGTCTATTTAATAAGCCTATTTAATAAGCCTATTTAATAAGCCTATTTAATACGCCTATTAATTAGCCTATTTAATACGCCTATTTAATACACCTATTTAATAAGTATTTCATGAGCCTATGTATTAAGTCTATTTAATAAGCCTTTTTAATAAGCCTATTTAATAAGTCTATTTAATAAGCCTATTTAATAAGCCTATTTAATATGCCTATTAATAAGCTTATTTAAAACGCCTATTTAATACACCTATTTAATAAGTATTTAATGAGCCTATGTATTAAGTCTATTTAATAAGCCATTTTAATATGCCTATTTAATAAGTATTTAATGAACCTATTTAATAAGCCTATTTATTGAGCCTATTCAATAAGCCTATTTATTGAGCCTATTTAATAAGACTATTTAATAAGCCTATTTAATAAGCCTATTTATTGAGCCTATTTAATAAGACTATTTAATAAGCCTATTTAATAAGCCTATTTATTAAGCCTATTTAATAAGTCTATTTAATAAGCCTATTTAATAAGCCTCTTTATTGAGCCTATTTAATAAGTCTATTTAATAAGCCTATTTAATAAGTATTTAATGAGCATATTTAATCAGTCTAAGTTTCTGAACTAAGCCTATTTAATAAGCCTATTTAATAAGTCTAAGTTGCTGAAATAATCCTATTTAAAATGCTATTTAATAAGCCTAAGTTGCTGAAATAAACCTGTTTAATAAGGCTATTTAATAAGCATAAGTTGCTGAAATAAGCTTATTTAATAAGCCTAAGTTGCTGAAATAAGCCTATTTAATAAGGCTATTTAATAAGTCTAAGTTGCTGAAATAAACCTATTTAATAAGCCTAAGTTGCTAAAATAAGCCTATTTAATTAGGCTATTTAATAAGTCTATTTAATAAGCCTATTTAATAAGCCTATTTAATAAGCCTATTTATTGAGCCTATTTAATAAGCCGATTTAATAAGTCTATTTAATAAGCCTATTTAATAAGCCGATTTATTGAGCCTATTTAATAAGTCTATTTAATAAGCCTATTTAATAAGCCTATTTATTGAGCCTATTTAATAAGTCTATTTAATAAGCCTATTTAATAAGCATATTTGATGAGCCTATTTAATAAGCCTATTTATTGAGCCTATTTAATAAGTCTCTTTAATAAGCCTGTTTAATAAGCCTATTTATTAAGCATATTTGAGGAGCCTATTTAATAAGTCTATTTAATAAGCCTATTTAATAAGCCTATTTAATAAGACTATTTAATACGCCTATTTAATAAACCTATTTAATAAGCATTTAATGAGCCTATTTAATAAGTCTATTTAATAAGCATTTTAATAAGCCTATTTAATAAGCCTATTTAATAAGCCTATTTAATAAGTCTATTTAATAAGCCTATTTAATAGGCCTATTTAATAAGTCTAAGTTGCTGAAATAAGCCTATTTAATAAGCCTAAGTTGCTGAATAAGCCTATTTAATAAGCCTAAGTTGCTGAAATAAGCCTTTTTAATAAGTCTAAGTTGCTGAAATAAGCCTATTTAATAAACCTAAGTTGCTGAAATAAGCCTATTTAATAAGGCTATTTAATAAGCCTAAGTTGCTGAATAAGCCTATTTAATAAGTCTAAATTGCTGAAATAACGCTATTTAATAAGCCTAAGTTGCTGAAATAAGCCTATTTAATAAGCCTAAGTTGCTAAAATAAGCCTATTTAATGAGGCTATTTAATAAGTCTATTTAATAAGCCTATTTAATAAGACTATTTAATACGCCTTTTTAATAAACCTATTTAATAAGTATTTAATGAGCCTATTTAATAAGTCTATTTAATAAGCATTTTAATAAGCCTATTTAATAAGCCTATTTAATAAGCCTATTTAATAAGTCTATTTAATAAGTCTATTTAATAAGCCTATTTAATAAGTATTTAATGAGCATATTTAATAAGCCTATTTATTGAGCCTATTTAATAAGCCTATTTATTGAGCCTATTTAATAAGCCTATTTATTGAGCCTATTTAATAAGCCTATTTAATAAGCCTATTTAATAAGCCTATTTATTAAGCATATTTGATGAGCCTATTTAATAAGCCCATTTATTGAGCCTATTTAGTAAGTCTCTTTAATAAGCCTGTTTAATAAGCCTATTTAATAAGCCTATTTATTGAGCCTATTTAATAAGTCTATTTAATAAGCCTATTTAATAAGCATATTTGATGAGCCTATTTAATAAGCCTATTTATTGAGCCTATTTAATAAGTCTCTTTAATAAGCCTGTTTAATAAGCCTATTTATTAAGCATATTTGAGGAGCCTATTTAATAAGTCTATTTAATAAGCCTATTTAATAAGCCTATTTAATAAGACTATTTAATACGCCTATTTAATAAACCTATTTAATAAGCATTTAATGAGCCTATTTAATAAGTCTATTTAATAAGCATTTTAATAAGCCTATTTAATAAGCCTATTTAATAAGCCTATTTAATAAGTCTATTTAATAAGCCTATTTAATAGGCCTATTTAATAAGTCTAAGTTGCTGAAATAAGCCTATTTAATAAGCCTAAGTTGCTGAATAAGCCTATTTAATAAGCCTAAGTTGCTGAAATAAGCCTTTTTAATAAGTCTAAGTTGCTGAAATAAGCCTATTTAATAAGCCTAAGTTGCTGAAATAAGCCTATTTAATAAGGCTATTTAATAAGCCTAAGTTGCTGAATAAGCCTATTTAATAAGTCTAAATTGCTGAAATAACGCTATTTAATAAGCCTAAGTTGCTGAAATAAGCCTATTTAATAAGCCTAAGTTGCTAAAATAAGCCTATTTAATGAGGCTATTTAATAAGTCTATTTAATAAGCCTATTTAATAAGCCTATTTAATAAGACTATTTAATACGCCTATTTAATAAACCTATTTAATAAGTATTTAATGAGCCTATTTAATAAGTCTATTTAATAAGCATTTTAATAAGCCTATTTAATAAGCCTATTTAATAAGCCTATTTAATAAGTCTATTTAATAAGTCTATTTAATAAGCCTATTTAATAAGTATTTAATGAGCATATTTAATAAGCCTATTTATTGAGCCTATTTAATAAGCCTATTTATTGAGCCTATTTAATAAGCCTATTTATTGAGCCTATTTAATAAGCCTATTTAATAAGCCTATTTAATAAGCCTATTTATTAAGCATATTTGATGAGCCTATTTAATAAGCCCATTTATTGAGCCTATTTAGTAAGTCTCTTTAATAAGCCAGTTTAATAAGCCTATTTAATAAGTATTTAATGAGCCTATTTAATAAGCCTAAGTTGCTGAAAAAGCCTATTTAATAAGCCTAAGTTTCTGAACTAAGCCAATTTCAAAAGGTATATTTAATAAGTCTAAGTTTCTGAAATAAACCTATTTAAAAATGCTATTTAATAAGCCTAAGTTGCTGAAATAAACCTGTTTAATAAGGCTATTTAATAAGCATAAGTTGCTGAAATAAGCTTATTTAATAAGCCTAAGTTGCTGAAATAAGCCTATTTAATAAGGCTATTTAATCAGTCAATTTAATAAGCCTATTTAATAAGCCTATTTAATGCGCCTATTTAATAAGCCTATTTAATACGCCTATTTAATAAACCTATTTAATAAGTATTTAATGAGCCTATTTATTAAGTCTATTTAATAAGCCTTTTTAATAAGCCTATTTAATAAAGTCTATTTAATAAGCCTATTTAATAAGTCTATTTAAAAAGTCTATTTAATAAGCCTATTTATTGAGCCTATTTAATAAGTCTCTTTAATAAGCCTGTTTAATAAGCCTATTTAATAAGTATTTAATGAGCCTATTTAATAAGCCTAAGTTGCTGAAAAAGCCTATTTAATAAGCCTAAGTTTCTGAACTAAGCCAATTTCAAAAGGTATATTTAATAAGTCTAAGTTTCTGAAATAAACCTATTTAAAAATGCTATTTAATAAGCCTAAGTTGCTGAAATTAAACTGTTTAATAAGGCTATTTAATAAGCATAAGTTGCTGAAATAAGCTTATTTAATAAGCCTAAGTTGCTGAAATAAGCCTATTTAATAAGGCTATTTAATCAGTCAATTTAATAAGCCTATTTAATAAGCCTATTTAATACGCCTATTTAATAAGCCTATTTAATACGCCTATTTAATAAACCTATTTAATAAGTATTTAATGAGCCTATTTATTAAGTCTATTTAATAAGCCTTTTTAATAAGCCTATTTAATAAAGTCTATTTAATAAGCCTATTTAATAAGTCTATTTAATAAGTCTATTTAATAAGCCTATTTATTGAGCCTATTTAATAAGTCTCTTTAATAAGCCTGTTTAATAAGCCTATTTAATAAGTATTTAATGAGCCTATTTAATAAGCCTAAGTTGCTGAAAAAGCCTATTTAATAAGCCTAAGTTTCTGAACTAAGCCAATTTCAAAAGGTATATTTAATAAGTCTAAGTTTCTGAAATAAACCTATTTAAAAATGCTATTTAATAAGCCTAAGTTGCTGAAATAAACCTGTTTAATAAGGCTATTTAATAAGCATAAGTTGCTGAAATAAGCTTATTTAATAAGCCTAAGTTGCTGAAATAAGCCTATTTAATAAGGCTATTTAATAAGTCTAAGTTGCTGAAATAAACCTATTTAATAAGCCTAAGTTGCTAAAATAAGCCTATTCAATGAGGCTATTTAATAAGTCTATTTAATAAGCCTATTTAATAGGCCTATTTAATAAGTCTAAGTTGCTGAAATAAGCCTATTTAATAAGCCTAAGTTGCTGAATAAGCCTATTTAATAAGCCTAAGTTGCTGAAATAAGCCTTTTTAATAAGTCTAAGTTGCTGAAATAAGCCTATTTAATAAGCCTAAGTTGCTGAAATAAGCCTATTTAATAAGGCTATTTAATAAGCCTAAGTTGCTGAATAAGCCTATTTAATAAGTCTAAGTTGCTGAAATAACGCTATTTAATAAGCCTAAGTTGCTGAAATAAGCCTATTTAATAAGCCTAAGTTGCTAAAATAAGCCTATTTAATGAGGCTATTTAATAAGTCTATTTAATAAGCCTATTTAATACGCCTATTTAATAAGACTATTTAATACGCCTATTTAATAAACCTATTTAATAAGTATTTAATGAGCCTATTTAATAAGTCTATTTAATAAGCATTTTAATAAGCCTATTTAATAAGCCTATTTAATAAGCCTATTTAATAAGTCTATTTCATAAGTCTATTTAATAATCCTATTTAATAAGTATTTAATGAGCATATTTAATAAGCCTATTTATTGAGCCTATTTAATAAGCCTATTTATTGAGCCTATTTAATAAGCCTCTTTATTGAGCCTATTTAATAAGCCTATTTAATAAGCCTATTTAATAAGCCTATTTATTAAGCATATTTGATGAGCCTATTTAATAAGCCTATTTATTGAGCCTATTTAATAAGTCTCTTTAATAAGCCTGTTTAATAAGCCTATTTATTAAGCATATTTGATGAGCCTATTTAATAAGTCTATTTAATAAGCCTATTTAATAAGCCTATTTAATAAGACTATTTAATACGCCTATTTAATAAACCTATTTAATAAGTATTTAATGAGCCTATTTAATAAGTCTATTTAATAAGCATTTTAATAAGCCTATTTAATAAGCCTATTTAATAAGCCTATTTAATAAGTCTATTTAATAAGCCTATTTAATAGGCCTATTTAATAAGTCTAAGTTGCTGAAATAAGCCTATTTAATAAGCCTAAGTTGCTGAATAAGCCTATTTAATAAGCCTAAGTTGCTGAAATAAGCCTTTTTAATAAGTCTAAGTTGCTGAAATAAGCCTATTTAATAAGCCTAAGTTGCTGAATAAGCCTATTTAATAAGCCTAAGTTGCTGAAATAAGCCTTTTTAATAAGTCTAAGTTGCTGAAATAAGCCTATTTAATAAGCCTAAGTTGCTGAAATAAGCCTATTTAATAAGGCTATTTAATAAGCCTAAGTTGCTGAAATAAGCCTATTTAATAAGCCTAAGTTGCTAAAATAAGCCTATTTAATGAGGCTATTTAATAAGTCTATTTAATAAGCCTATTTAATAAGCCTATTTAATAAGACTATTTAATACGCCTATTTAATAAACCTATTTAATAAGTATTTAATGAGCCTATTTAATAAGTCTATTTAATAAGCATTTTAATAACCCTATTTAATAAGCCTATTTAATAAGCCTATTTAATAAGTCTATTTAATAAGTCTATTTAATAAGCCTATTTAATAAGTATTTAATGAGCATATTTAATAAGCCTATTTATTGAGCCTATTTAATAAGGCTATTTATTGAGCCTATTTAATAAGCCTATTTATTGAGCCTATTTAATAAGCCTATTTAATAAGCCTATTTAATAAGCCTATTTATTAAGCATATTTGATGAGCCTATTTAATAAGCCTATTTATTGAGCCTATTTAATAAGTCTCTTTAATAAGCCTGTTTAATAAGCCTATTTAATAAGTATTTAATGAGCCTATTTAATAAGCCTAAGTTGCTGAAAAAGCCTATTTAATAAGCCTAAGTTTCTGAACTAAGCCAATTTCAAAAGGTATATTTAATAAGTCTAAGTTTCTGAAATAAACCTATTTAAAAATGCTATTTAATAAGCCTAAGTTGCTGAAATAAACCTGTTTAATAAGGCTATTTAATAAGCATAAGTTGCTGAAATAAGCTTATTTAATAAGCCTAAGTTGCTGAAATAAGCCTATTTAATAAGGCTATTTAATCAGTCAATTTAATAAGCCTATTTAATAAGCCTATTTAATACGCCTATTTAATAAGCCTATTTAATATGCCTATTTAATAAACCTATTTAATAAGTATTTAATGAGCCTATTTATTAAGTCTATTTAATAAGCCTTTTTAATAAGCCTATTTAATAAAGTCTATTTAATAAGCCTATTTAATAAGTCTATTTAATAAGTCTATTTAATAAGCCTATTTATTGAGCCTATTTAATAAGTCTCTTTAATAAGCCTGTTTAATAAGCCTATTTAATAAGTATTTAATGAGCCTATTTAATAAGCCTAAGTTGCTGAAAAAGCCTATTTAATAAGCCTAAGTTTCTGAACTAAGCCAATTTCAAAAGGTATATTTAATAAGTCTAAGTTTCTGAAATAAACCTATTTAAAAATGCTATTTAATAAGCCTAGTTGCTGAAATAAACCTGTTTAATAAGGCTATTTAATAAGCATAAGTTGCTGAAATAAGCTTATTTAATAAGCCTAAGTTGCTGAAATAAGCCTATTTAATAAGGCTATTTAATCAGTCAATTTAATAAGCCTATTTAATAAGCCTATTTAATACGCCTATTTAATAAGCCTATTTAATACGCCTATTTAATAAACCTATTTAATAAGTATTTAATGAGCCTATTTATTAAGTCTATTTAATAAGCCTTTTTAATAAGCCTATTTAATAAAGTCTATTTAATAAGCCTATTTAATAAGTCTATTTAATAAGTCTATTTAATAAGCCTATTTATTGAGCCTATTTAATAAGTCTCTTTAATAAGCCTGTTTAATAAGCCTATTTAATAAGTATTTAATGAGCCTATTTAATAAGCCTAAGTTGCTGAAAAAGCCTATTTAATAAGCCTAAGTTTCTGAACTAAGCCAATTTCAAAAGGTATATTTAATAAGTCTAAGTTTCTGAAATAAACCTATTTAAAAATGCTATTTAATAAGCCTAAGTTGCTGAAATAAACCTGTTTAATAAGGCTATTTAATAAGCATAAGTTGCTGAAATAAGCTTATTTAATAAGCCTAAGTTGCTGAAATAAGCCTATTTAATAAGGCTATTTAATCAGTCAATTTAATAAGCCTATTTAATAAGCCTATTTAATACGCCTATTTTATAAGCCTATTTAATACGCCTATTTAATAAACCTATTTAATAAGTATTTAATGAGCCTATTTATTAAGTCTATTTAATAAGCCTTTTTAATAAGCCTATTTAATAAAGTCTATTTAATAAGCCTATTTAATAAGTCTATTTAATAAGTCTATTTAATAAGCCTATTTAATAAGTATTTAATGAGCCTATTTAATAAGCCAATTTATTGAGCCTATTTAGTAAGCCTATTTATTGAGCCTATTTAATAAGCCTATTTAATAAGCCTATTTAATAAGCCTATTCAATAAGCCTATTTATTGAGCCTATTTAATAAGTCTATTTAATAAGCCTATTTAATAAGCCTATTTAATAAGTATTTAATGAGCCTATTTAATAAGTCTATTTAATAAGCCTATTTAATAGGCCTATTTAATAAGCCTAAGTTGCTGAAATAAGCCTATATAATAAGGCTATTTAATAAGCATAAGTTGCTGAATTAAGCCTATTTAATAAGCCTAAGTTGCTAAAATAAGCCTATTTAATGAGGATATTTAATAAGTCTAGTTAATAAGCCTATTTAATAAGCCTATTTATTAAGCCTATTTAATAAGTCTATTTAATAAGTGTAATTAATAAGCCTATTTAATAAGTATTTAATGAGCCTATTTAATAAGCCTATTTATTGAGCCTATTTAATGAGCATATTTATTGAGCCTATTTAATAAGCCTATTTGTTGAGCCTATTTAATAAGCCTATTTATTGAGCCCATTTCATACGCCTATTTAATAAGTCTATTTAATGAGCCTATTTAATAAGCCTATTTATTGAGCCTATTTAATACGCCTATTTAATAAGCCTATTTATTGAGCCCATTTAATAAGTCTATTTAATAAGCCTATTTAATAAGCCTATTTAATAAGTATTTAATGAGCCTATTTAATAAGTCTATTTAATAAGCCTATTTAATAGGCCTATTTAATAAGTCTAAGTTGCTGAAATAAGCCTATTTAATAAGCCTAAGTTGCTGAAATAAGCCTATTTAATAAGCCTAAGTTGCTAAAATAAGCCTATTTAATGAGGCTATTTAATAAGTCTATTTAATAAGCCTATTTAATAAGCCTATTTAATAAGACTATTTAATACGCCTATTTAATAAACCTATTTAATAAGTATTTAATGAGCCTATTTAATAAGTCTATTTAATAAGCATTTTAATAAGTCTATTTAATAAGCCTATTTAATAAGTATTTAATGAGCATATTTAATAAGCCTATTTATTGAGCCTATTTAATAAGCCTATTTATTGAGCCTATTTAATAAGCCTATTTATTGTGCCTATTTAATAAGCCTATTTAATAAGCCTATTTAATAAGCCTATTTATTAAGCATATTTGATGAGCCTATTTAATAAGCCTATTTATTGAGCCTATTTAATAAGTCTCTTTAATAAGCCTGTTTAATAAGCCTATTTAATAAGTATTTAATGAGCCTATTTAATAAGCCTAAGTTGCTGAAAAAGCCTATTTAATAAGCCTAAGTTTCTGAACTAAGCCAATTTCAAAAGGTATATTTAATAAGTCTAAGTTTCTGAAATAAACCTATTTAAAAATGCTATTTAATAAGCCTAAGTTGCTGAAATAAACCTGTTTAATAAGGCTATTTAATAAGCATAAGTTGCTGAAATAAGCTTATTTAATAAGCCTAAGTTGCTGAAATAAGCCTATTTAATAAGGCTATTTAATCAGTCAATTTAATAAGCCTATTTAATAAGCCTATTTAATACGCCTATTTAATAAGCCTATTTAATACGCCTATTTAATAAACCTATTTAATAAGTATTTAATGAGCCTATTTATTAAGTCTATTTAATAAGCCTTTTTAATAAGCCTATTTAATAAAGTCTATTTAATAAGCCTATTTAATAAGTCTATTTAATAAGTCTATTTAATAAGCCTATTTATTGAGCCTATTTAATAAGTCTCTTTAATAAGCCTGTTTAATAAGCCTATTTAATAAGTATTTAATGAGCCTATTTAATAAGCCTAAGTTGCTGAAAAAGCCTATTTAATAAGCCTAAGTTTCTGAACTAAGCCAATTTCAAAAGGTATATTTAATAAGTCTAAGTTTCTGAAATAAACCTATTTAAAAATGCTATTTAATAAGCCTAAGTTGCTGAAATAAACCTGTTTAATAAGGCTATTTAATAAGCATAAGTTGCTGAAATAAGCTTATTTAATAAGCCTAAGTTGCTGAAATAAGCCTATTTAATAAGGTTATTTAATCAGTCAATTTAATAAGCCTATTTAATAAGCCTATTTAATACGCCTATTTAATAAGCCTATTTAATACGCCTATTTAATAAACCTATTTAATAAGTATTTAATGAGCCTATTTATTAAGTCTATTTAATAAGCCTTTTTAATAAGCCTATTTAATAAAGTCTATTTAATAAGCCTATTTAATAAGTCTATTTAATAAGTCTATTTAATAAGCCTATTTATTGAGCCTATTTAATAAGTCTCTTTAATAAGCCTGTTTAATAAGCCTATTTAATAAGTATTTAATGAGCCTATTTAATAAGCCTAAGTTGCTGAAAAAGCCTATTTAATAAGCCTAAGTTTCTGAACTAAGCCAATTTCAAAAGGTATATTTAATAAGTCTAAGTTTCTGAAATAAACCTATTTAAAAATGCTATTTAAAAAGCCTAAGTTGCTGAAATAAACCTGTTTAATAAGGCTATTTAATAAGCATAAGTTGCTGAAATAAGCTTATTTAATAAGCCTAAGTTGCTGAAATAAGCCTATTTAATAAGGCTATTTAATCAGTCAATTTAATAAGCCTATTTAATAAGCCTATTTAATACGCCTATTTAATAAGC
This sequence comes from Petromyzon marinus, assembly GCF_048934315.1. Lineage (NCBI taxonomy): Eukaryota > Metazoa > Chordata > Hyperoartia > Petromyzontiformes > Petromyzontidae > Petromyzon > Petromyzon marinus. Next base: position 3,709,909 of record NW_027422761.1, read on the forward strand.
CTATTTAATACGCCTATTTAATAAACCTATTTAATAAGTATTTAATGAGCCTATTTATTAAGTCTATTTAATAAGCCTTTTTAATAAGCCTATTTAATAAAGTCTATTTAATAAGCCTATTTAATAAGTCTATTTAATAAGTCTATTTAATAAGCCTATTTAATAAGTATTTAATGAGCCTATTTAATAAGCCAATTTATTGAGCCTATTTAGTAAGCCTATTTATTGAGCCTATTTAATAAGCCTATTTAATAAGCCTATTTAATAAGCCTATTCAATAAGCTTATTTATTGAGCCTATTTAATAAGTCTATTTAATAAGCCTATTTAATAAGCCTATTTAATAAGTATTTAATGAGCCTATTTAATAAGTCTATTTAATAAGCCTATTTAATAGGCCTATTTAATAAGCCTAAGTTGCTCAAAATAAGCCTATATAATAAGGATATTTAATAAGCATAAGTTGCTGAATTAAGCCTATTTAATAAGCCTAAGTTGCTAAAATAAGCCTATTTAATGAGGATATTTAATAAGTCTATTTAATACGCCTATTTAATAAGCCTATTTATTAAGCCTATTTAATAAGTCTATTTAATAAGTCTAATTAATAAGCCTATTTAATAAGTATTTAATGAGCCTATTTAATAAGCCTATTTATTGAGCCTATTTAATGAGCCTATTTATTGAGCCTATTTAATAAGCCTATTTGTTGAGCCTATTTAATAAGCCTATTTATTGAGCCCATTTCATACGCCTATTTAATAAGTCTATTTAATGAGCCTATTTAATAAGCCTATTTATTGAGCCTATTTAATACGCCTATTTAATAAGCCTATTTATTGAGCCCATTTAATAAGTCTATTTAATAAGCCTATTTAATAAGCCTATTTAATAAGTATTTAATGAGCCTATTTAATAAGTCTATTTAATAAGCCTATTTAATAGGCCTATTTAATAAGTCTAAGTTGCTGAAATAAGCCTATTTAATAAGCCTAAGTTGCTGAATAAGCCTATTTAATAAGCCTAAGTTGCTGAAATAAGCCTTTTTAATAAGTCTAAGTTGCTGAAATAAGCCTATTTAATAAGCCTAAGTTGCTGAAAAAGCCTATTTAATAAGCCTAAGTTTCTGAACTAAGCCAATTTCAAAAGGTATATTTAATAAGTCTAAGTTTCTGAAATAAACCTATTTAAAAATGCTATTTAATAAGCCTAAGTTGCTGAAATAAACCTGTTTAATAAGGCTATTTAATAAGCATAAGTTGCTGAAATAAGCTTATTTAATAAGCCTAAGTTGCTGAAATAAGCCTATTTAATGAGGCTATTTAATCAGTCAATTTAATAAGCCTATTTAATAAGCCTATTTAATACGCCTATTTAATAAGCCTATTTAATACGCCTATTTAATAAACCTATTTAATAAGTATTTAATGAGCCTATTTATTAAGTCTATTTAATAAGCCTTTTTAATAAGCCTATTTAATAAAGTCTATTTAATAAGCCTATTTAATAAGTCTATTTAATAAGTCTAATTAATAAGCCTATTTAATAAGTATTTAATGAGCCTATTTAATAAGCCAATTTATTGAGCCTATTTAGTAAGCCTATTTATTGAGCCTATTTAATAAGCCTATTTAATAAGCCTATTTAATAAGCCTATTCAATAAGCCTATTTATTGAGCCTATTTAATAAGTCTATTTAATAAGCCTATTTAATAAGCCTATTTAATAAGTATTTAATGAGCCTATTTAATAAGTCTATTTAATAAGCCTATTTAATAGGCCTATTTAATAAGCCTAAGTTGCTGAAATAAGCCTATATAATAAGGCTATTTAATAAGCATAAGTTGCTGAATTAAGCCTATTTAATAAGCCTAAGTTGCTAAAATAAGCCTATTTAATGAGGATATTTAATAAGTCTATTTAATAAGCCTATTTAATAAGCCTATTTATTAAGCCTATTTAATAAGTCTATTTAATAAGTCTAATTAATAAGCCTATTTAATAAGTATTTAATGAGCCTATTTAATAAGCCTATTTATTGAGCCTATTTAATGAGCCTATTTATTGAGCCTATTTAATAAGCCTATTTGTTGAGCCTATTTAATAAGCCTATTTATTGAGCCCATTTCATACGCCTATTTAATAAGTCTATTTAATGAGCCTATTTAATAAGCCTATTTATTGAGCCTATTTAATACGCCTATTTAATAAGCCTATTTATTGAGCCCATTTAATAAGTCTATTTAATAAGCCTATTTAATAAGCCTATTTAATAAGTATTTAATGAGCCTATTTAATAAGTCTATTTAATAAGCCTATTTAATAGGCCTATTTAATAAGTCTAAGTTGCTGAAATAAGCCTATTTAATAAGCCTAAGTTGCTGAATAAGCCTATTTAATAAGCCTAAGTTGCTGAAATAAGCCTTTTTAATAAGTCTAAGTTGCTGAAATAAGCCTATTTAATAAGCCTAAGTTGCTAAAATAAGCCTATTTAATGAGGCTATTTAATAAGTCTATTTAATAAGCCTATTTAATAAGCCTATTTAATAAGACTATTTAATACGCCTATTTAATAAACCTATTTAATAAGTATTTAATGAGCCGATTTAATAAGTCTATTTAATAAGCATTTTAATAAGCCTATTTAATAAGCCTATTTAATAAGCCTATTTAATAAGTCTATTTAATAAGTCTATTTAATAAGCCTATTTAATAAGTATTTAATGAGCCTATTTAATAAGCCTATTTATTGAGCCTATTTAATAAGCCTATTTATTGAGCCTATTTAATAAGCCTATTTATTGAGCCTATTTAATAAGCCTATTTAATAAGTCTATTTAATAAGCCTATTTAATAAGCCTAATTAATAAGCCTATTTAATAAGCCTATTTATTGAGCCTATTTAATGAGTCTATTTAATAAGCCTGTTTAATAAGCCTATTTAATAAGTATTGAATGAGCCTATTTAATAAGCCTAAGTTGCTGAATAAGCCTATTTAATAAGCCTAAGTTGCTGAAATAAGCCTATTTAATAAGCCTATTTAATAAGCCGAAGTTGCTGAATAAGCCTATTTAATAAGCCTAAGTTGCTGAAATAAGCCTATTTAATAAGTCTAAGTTGCTGAAATAAGGCTATTTAATGAGCCTAAGTTGCTGAAATAAGCCTATTTAATAAGCCTAAGTTGCTGAAATAAGGCTATTTAATACGTCCAAGTTGCTAAAATAAGCCTATTTAATAAGCCTAAGTTGCTGAAATAAGTATATTTAATAAGCATAAGTTGCTGAAATAAGCCTATTTAATAAGTCTAAGTTGCTGAAATAAGGCTATTTAATAAGTCTAAGTTGCTGAAATAAGCCTTTTTAATCAGCGTAAGTTGCTGAAATAAGCTTATTTAATAAGCCCAAGTTGCTGAAATAAGCCTATTTAATAAGGATCTTTAATAAGTCTAAGTTGCTGAAATAAACCTATTTAATAAGCCCAAGTTGCTAAAATAAGCCTATTTAATGAGGATATTTAATAATTCTATTTAATACGCCTATTTAATAAACACATTTAATAAGTATTTAATGAGCATTTTTAATAAGCCTATTGAATAAGTCTATTTAATAAGCCTATTTAATAAGTCTATTTAATAAGTCTAGTTAATAAGCCTATTTAATAAGTATTTAATGAGCCTATTTAATAAGCCTATTTATTGAGCCTATTTAATAAGCCTATTTATTGAGCCTATTTACTAAGCCTATTTATTGAGCCTATTTAATACGCCTATTTAATAAGCCTATTTATTGAGCCCATTTAATAAGTCTATTCAATAAGCCTATTTAATAAGCCTATTTAATAAGTATTTAATGAGCCTATTTAATAAGTCTATTTAATAAGCCTATTTAATAAGCCTAAGTTGCTGAATAAGCCTATTTAATAAGCCTAAGTTGCTGAAATAAGCCTTTTAATAAGTCTAAGTTGCTGAAATAAGCCTATTTAATAAGCCTAAGTTGCTGAAATAAGCCTATTTAATAAGGCTATTTAATAAGCCTAAGTTGCTGAATAAGCCTATTTAATAAGTCTAAATTGCTGAAATAACGCTATTTAATAAGCGTAAGTTGCTGAAATAAGCCTATTTAATAAGCCTAAGTTGCTAAAATAAGCCTATTTAATGAGGCTATTTAATAAGTCTATTTAATAAGCCTATTTAATAAGCCTATTTAATAAGCCTATTTAATATGCCTATTTAATAAACCTATTTAATAAGTATTTAATGAGCCTATTTAATAAGTCTATTTAATAAGCCTTTTAATAAGCCTATTTAATAAGTCTAAGTTGCTGAAATAAGCCTATTTAATAAGCCTAAGTTTCTGAATGAGCTTATTTAATAAGCCTAAGTTGATGAAATTAGCCTATTTAATAAGCCTATTTAATAGGCCTATTTAATAAGTCTAAGTTGCTGAAATAAGCCTATTTAATAAGCCTAAGTTTCTGAATGAGCCTATTTAATAAGCCTAAGTTGCTGAAATAAGCCTATTTAATAAGCCTAAGTTGCTGAATAAGCCTATTTAATAAGGCTATTTAATCAGTCAATTTAATAAGCCTATTTAATAAGCCTATTTAATACGCCTATTTAATAAGCCTATTTAATACGCCTATTTAATAAACCTATTTAATAAGTATTTAATGAGCCTATTTATTAAGTCTATTTAATAAGCCTTTTTAATAAGCCTATTTAATAAAGTCTATTTAATAAGCCTATTTAATAAGTCTATTTAATAAGTCTATTTAATAAGCCTATTTAATAAGTATTTAATGAGCCTATTTAATAAGCCAATTTATTGAGCCTATTTAGTAAGCCTATTTATTGAGCCTATTTAATAAGCCTATTTAATAAGCCTATTTAATGAGCCTATTCAATAAGCCTATTTATTGAGCCTATTTAATAAGTCTATTTAATAAGCCTATTTAATAAGCCTATTTAATAAGTATTTAATGAGCCTATTTAATAAGTCTATTTAATACGCCTATTTAATAGGCCTATTTAATAAGCCTAAGTTGCTGAAATAAGCCTATATAATAAGGCTATTTAATAAGCATAAGTTGCTGAATTAAGCCTATTTAATAAGCCTAAGTTGCTAAAATAAGCCTATTTAATGAGGATATTTAATAAGTCTATTTAATAAGCCTATTTAATAAGCCTATTTATTAAGCCTATTTAATAAGTCTATTTAATAAGTCTAATTAATAAGCCTATTTAATAAGTATTTAATGAGCCTATTTAATAAGCCTATTTATTGAGCCTATTTAATGAGCCTATTTATTGAGCCTATTTAATAAGCCTATTTGTTGAGCCTATTTAATAAGCCTATTTATTGAGCCCATTTCATACGCCTATTTAATAAGTCTATTTAATGAGCCTATTTAATAAGCCTATTTATTGAGCCTATTTAATACGCCTATTTAATAAGCCTATTTATTGAGCCCATTTAATAAGTCTATTTAATAAGCCTATTTAATAAGCCTATTTAATAAGTATTTAATGAGCCTATTTAATAAGTCTATTTAATAAGCCTATTTAATAGGCCTATTTAATAAGTCTAAGTTGCTAAAATAAGCCTATTTAATAAGCCTAAGTTGCTGAATAAGCCTATTTAATAAGCCTAAGTTGCTGAAATAAGCCTTTTTAATAAGTCTAAGTTGCTGAAATAAGCCTATTTAATAAGCCTAAGTTGCTGAAATAAGCCTATTTAATAAGGCTATTTAATAAGCCTAAGTTGCTGAATAAGCCTATTTAATAAGTCTAAATTGCTGAAATAACGCTATTTAATAAGACTAAGTTGCTAAAATAAGCCTATTTAATGAGGCTATTTAATAAGTCTATTTAATAAGCCTATTTAATAAGCCTATTTAATAAGACTATTTAATACGCCTATTTAATAAACCTATTTAATAAGTATTTAATGAGCCGATTTAATAAGTCTATTTAATAAGCATTTTAATAAGCCTATTTAATAAGCCTATTTAATAAGCCTATTTAATAAGTCTATTTAATAAGTCTATTTAATAAGCCTATTTAATAAGTATTTAATGAGCCTATTTAATAAGCCTATTTATTGAGCCTATTTAATAAGCCTATTTATTGAGCCTATTTAATAAGCCTATTTATTGAGCCTATTTAATAAGCCTATTTAATAAGTCTATTTAATAAGCCTATTTAATAAGCCTAATTAATAAGCCTATTTAATAAGCCTATTTATTGAGCCTATTTAATGAGTCTATTTAATAAGCCTGTTTAATAAGCCTATTTAATAAGTATTGAATGAGCCTATTTAATAAGCCTAAGTTGCTGAATAAGCCTATTTAATAAGCCTAAGTTGCTGAAATAAGCCTATTTAATAAGCCTATTTAATAAGCCGAAGTTGCTGAATAAGCCTATTTAATAAGCCTAAGTTGCTGAAATAAGCCTATTTAATAAGTCTAAGTTGCTGAAATAAGGCTATTTAATGAGCCTAAGTTGCTGAAATAAGCCTATTTAATAAGCCTAAGTTGCTGAAATAAGGCTATTTAATACATCCAAGTTGCTAAAATAAGCCTATTTAATAAGCCTAAGTTGCTGAAATAAGTATATTTAATAAGCATAAGTTGCTGAAATAAGCCTATTTAATAAGTCTAAGTTGCTGAAATAAGGCTATTTAATAAGTCTAAGTTGCTGAAATAAGCCTTTTTAATCAGCGTAATTTGCTGAAATAAGCTTATTTAATAAACCCAAGTTGCTGAAATAAGCCTATTTAATAAGGATCTTTAATAAGTCTAAGTTGCTGAAATAAACCTATTTAATAAGCCCAAGTTGCTAAAATAAGCCTATTTAATGAGGATATTTAATAATTCTATTTAATAAGCCTATTTAATAAGCCTATTTAATAAGCCTATTTAATAAGCCTATTTAATACGCCTATTTAATAAACACATTTAATAAGTATTTAATGAGCATTTTTAATAAGCCTATTGAATAAGTCTATTTAATAAGCCTATTTAATAAGTCTATTTAATAAGTCTAGTTAATAAGCCTATTTAATAAGTATTTAATGAGCCTATTTAATAAGCCTATTTATTGAGCCTATTTAATAAGCCTATTTATTGAGCCTATTTACTAAGCCTATTTATTGAGCCTATTTAATACGCCTATTTAATAAGCCTATTTATTGAGCCCATTTAATAAGTCTATTTAATAAGCCTATTTAATAAGCCTATTTAATAAGTATTTAATGAGCCTATTTAATAAGTCTATTTAATAAGCCTATTTAATAAGCCTAAGTTGCTGAATAAGCCTATTTAATAAGCCTAAGTTGCTGAAATAAGCCTTTTTAATAAGTCTAAGTTGCTGAAATAAGCCTATTTAATAAGCCTAAGTTGCTGAAATAAGCCTATTTAATAAGGCTATTTAATAAGCCTAAGTTGCTGAATAAGCCTATTTAATAAGTCTAAATTGCTGAAATAACGCTATTTAATAAGCGTAAGTTGCTGAAATAAGCCTATTTAATAAGCCTAAGTTGCTAAAATAAGCCTATTTAATGAGGCTATTTAATAAGTCTATTTAATAAGCCTATTTAATAAGCCTATTTAATAAGCCTATTTAATATGCCTATTTAATAAACCTATTTAATAAGTATTTAATGAGCCTATTTAATAAGTCTATTTAATAAGCCTTTTAATAAGCCTATTTAATAAGTCTAAGTTGCTGAAATAAGCCTATTTAATAAGCCTAAGTTTCTGAATGAGCCTATTTAATAAGCCTAAGTTGATGAAATTAGCCTATTTAATAAGCCTATTTAATAGGCCTATTTAATAAGTCTAAGTTGCTGAAATAAGCCTATTTAATAAGCCTAAGTTTCTGAATGAGCCTATTTAATAAGCCCAAGTTGCTGAAATAAGCCTATTTAATAAGCCTAAGTTGCTGAATAAGCCTATTTAATAAGCCTAAGTTGCTGAATAAACCTATTTAATAAGTCTAAATTGCTGATATAAGCCTATTTAATAAGGCTATTTAATAAGCCTAAGTTGCTGAATAAGCCTATTTAATAAGTCTAAGTTGCTGAAATAAGCCCATTTAATAAGCCTAAGTTGCTGAAATAAGCCTATTTAATAAGGCTATTTAATGAGCCTAAGTTGCTGAAATAAGACTATTTAATAAGCCTGAGTTTCTGAACTAAGCCTATTTTAAAAGGTATATTTAATAAATCTAAGTTGCTGAAATAAACCTATTTAAAAATGCTATTTAATAAGCCTAAGTTGCTGAAATAAACCTGTTTAATAAGGCTATTTAATAAGCAAAAGTTGCTGAAATAAGCTTATTTAATAAGCCTAAGTTGCTGAAATAAGCCTATTTAATAAGGCTCTTTAATAAGTCTAAGTTGCTGAAATAAACCTATTTAATAAGCCCAAGTTGATAAAATAAGCCTATTTAATGAGGATATTTAATAAGCCTAAGTTGCTGAATAAGCCTATTTAATAAGTCTAAATTGCTGAAATAACGCTATTTAATAAGCCTAAGTTGCTGAAATAAGCCTATTTAATAAGCCTAAGTTGCTAAAATAAGCCTATTTAATGAGGCTATTTAATAAGTCTATTTAATAAGCCTATTTAATACGCCTATTTAATAAGACTATTTAATACGCCTATTTAATAAACCTATTTAATAAGTATTTAATGAGCCTATTTAATGTCTATTTAATAAGCATTTTAATAAGCCTATTTAATAAGCCTATTTAATAAGCCTATTTAATAAGTCTATTTAATAAGCCTATTTAATAAGCCTATTTAATAAGCCTATTTAATATGCCTATTTAATAAACACATTTAATAAGTATTTAATGAGCATTTTTAATAAGCCTATTTAATAAGCCTATTTGTTGAGCCTATTTAATAAGCCTATTTAATAAGTCTATTTAATAAGCCTATTTAATAAGCCTAATTAATAAGCCTATTTAATAAGCCTATTTATTGAGCCTATTTAATGAGTCTATTTAATAAGCCTGTTTAATAAGCCTATTTAATAAGTATTGAATGAGCCTATTTAATAAGCCTAAGTTGCTGAATAAGCCTATTTAATAAGCCTAAGTTGCTGAAATAAGCCTATTTAATAAGTCTAAGTTGCTGAAATAAGGCTATTTAATAAGTCTAAGTTGCTGAAATAAGCCTTTTTAATCAGCGTAATTTGCTGAAATAAGCTTATTTAATAAACCCAAGTTGCTGAAATAAGCCTATTTAATAAGGATCTTTAATAAGTCTAAGTTGCTGAAATAAACCTATTTAATAAGCCCAAGTTGCTAAAATAAGCCTATTTAATGAGGATATTTAATAATTCTATTTAATAAGCCTATTTAATAAGCCTATTTAATAAGCCTATTTAATACGCCTATTTAATAAACACATTTAATAAGTATTTAATGAGCATTTTTAATAAGCCTATTGAATAAGTTTATTTAATAAGCCTATTTAATAAGTCTATTTAATAAGTCTAGTTAATAAGCCTATTTAATAAGTATTTAATGAGCCTATTTAATAAGCCTATTTATTGAGCCTATTTAATAAGCCTATTTATTGAGCCTATTTACTAAGCCTATTTATTGAGCCTATTTAATACGCCTATTTAATAAGCCTATTTATTGAGCCCATTTAATAAGTCTATTTAATAAGCCTATTTAATAAGCCTATTTAATAAGTATTTAATGAGCCTATTTAATAAGTCTATTTAATAAGCCTATTTAATAGGCCTATTTAATAAGTCTAAGTTGCTAAAATAAGCCTATTTAATAAGCCTAAGTTGCTGAATAAGCCTATTTAATAAGCCTAAGTTGCTGAAATAAGCCTTTTTAATAAGTCTAAGTTGCTGAAATAAGCCTATTTAATAAGCCTAAGTTGCTGAAATAAGCCTATTTAATAAGGCTATTTAATAAGCCTAAGTTGCTGAATAAGCCTATTTAATAAGTCTAAATTGCTGAAATAACGCTATTTAATAAGACTAAGTTGCTAAAATAAGCCTATTTAATGAGGCTATTTAATAAGTCTATTTAATAAGCCTATTTAATAAGCCTATTTAATAAGACTATTTAATACGCCTATTTAATAAACCTATTTAATAAGTATTTAATGAGCCGATTTAATAAGTCTATTTAATAAGCATTTTAATAAGCCTATTTAATAAGCCTATTTAATAAGCCTATTTAATAAGTCTATTTAATAAGTCTATTTAATAAGCCTATTTAATAAGTATTTAATGAGCCTATTTAATAAGCCTATTTATTGAGCCTATTTAATAAGCCTATTTATTGAGCCTATTTAATAAGCCTATTTATTGAGCCTATTTAATAAGCCTATTTAATAAGTCTATTTAATAAGCCTATTTAATAAGCCTAATTAATAAGCCTATTTAATAAGCCTATTTATTGAGCCTATTTAATGAGTCTATTTAATAAGCCTGTTTAATAAGCCTATTTAATAAGTATTGAATGAGCCTATTTAATAAGCCTAAGTTGCTGAATAAGCCTATTTAATAAGCCTAAGTTGCTGAAATAAGCCTATTTAATAAGCCTATTTAATAAGCCGAAGTTGCTGAATAAGCCTATTTAATAAGCCTAAGTTGCTGAAATAAGCCTATTTAATAAGTCTAAGTTGCTGAAATAAGGCTATTTAATGAGCCTAAGTTGCTGAAATAAGCCTATTTAATAAGCCTAAGTTGCTGAAATAAGGCTATTTAATACATCCAAGTTGCTAAAATAAGCCTATTTAATAAGCCTAAGTTGCTGAAATAAGTATATTTAATAAGCATAAGTTGCTGAAATAAGCCTATTTAATAAGTCTAAGTTGCTGAAATAAGGCTATTTAATAAGTCTAAGTTGCTGAAATAAGCCTTTTTAATCAGCGTAATTTGCTGAAATAAGCTTATTTAATAAACCCAAGTTGCTGAAATAAGCCTATTTAATAAGGATCTTTAATAAGTCTAAGTTGCTGAAATAAACCTATTTAATAAGCCCAAGTTGCTAAAATAAGCCTATTTAATGAGGATATTTAATAATTCTATTTAATAAGCCTATTTAATAAGCCTATTTAATAAGCCTATTTAATAAGCCTATTTAATACGCCTATTTAATAAACACATTTAATAAGTATTTAATGAGCATTTTTAATAAGCCTATTGAATAAGTCTATTTAATAAGCCTATTTAATAAGTCTATTTAATAAGTCTAGTTAATAAGCCTATTTAATAAGTATTTAATGAGCCTATTTAATAAGCCTATTTATTGAGCCTATTTAATAAGCCTATTTATTGAGCCTATTTACTAAGCCTATTTATTGAGCCTATTTAATACGCCTATTTAATAAGCCTATTTATTGAGCCCATTTAATAAGTCTATTTAATAAGCCTATTTAATAAGCCTATTTAATAAGTATTTAATGAGCCTATTTAATAAGTCTATTTAATAAGCCTATTTAATAAGCCTAAGTTGCTGAATAAGCCTATTTAATAAGCCTAAGTTGCTGAAATAAGCCTTTTTAATAAGTCTAAGTTGCTGAAATAAGCCTATTTAATAAGCCTAAGTTGCTGAAATAAGCCTATTTAATAAGGCTATTTAATAAGCCTAAGTTGCTGAATAAGCCTATTTAATAAGTCTAAATTGCTGAAATAACGCTATTTAATAAGCGTAAGTTGCTGAAATAAGCCTATTTAATAAGCCTAAGTTGCTAAAATAAGCCTATTTAATGAGGCTATTTAATAAGTCTATTTAATAAGCCTATTTAATAAGCCTATTTAATAAGCCTATTTAATATGCCTATTTAATAAACCTATTTAATAAGTATTTAATGAGCCTATTTAATAAGTCTATTTAATAAGCCTTTTAATAAGCCTATTTAATAAGTCTAAGTTGCTGAAATAAGCCTATTTAATAAGCCTAAGTTTCTGAATGAGCCTATTTAATAAGCCTAAGTTGATGAAATTAGCCTATTTAATAAGCCTATTTAATAGGCCTATTTAATAAGTCTAAGTTGCTGAAATAAGCCTATTTAATAAGCCTAAGTTTCTGAATGAGCCTATTTAATAAGCCCAAGTTGCTGAAATAAGCCTATTTAATAAGCCTAAGTTGCTGAATAAGCCTATTTAATAAGCCTAAGTTGCTGAATAAACCTATTTAATAAGTCTAAATTGCTGATATAAGCCTATTTAATAAGGCTATTTAATAAGCCTAAGTTGCTGAATAAGCCTATTTAATAAGTCTAAGTTGCTGAAATAAGCCCATTTAATAAGCCTAAGTTGCTGAAATAAGCCTATTTAATAAGGCTATTTAATGAGCCTAAGTTGCTGAAATAAGACTATTTAATAAGCCTGAGTTTCTGAACTAAGCCTATTTTAAAAGGTATATTTAATAAATCTAAGTTGCTGAAATAAACCTATTTAAAAATGCTATTTAATAAGCCTAAGTTGCTGAAATAAACCTGTTTAATAAGGCTATTTAATAAGCAAAAGTTGCTGAAATAAGCTTATTTAATAAGCCTAAGTTGCTGAAATAAGCCTATTTAATAAGGCTCTTTAATAAGTCTAAGTTGCTGAAATAAACCTATTTAATAAGCCCAAGTTGATAAAATAAGCCTATTTAATGAGGATATTTAATAAGCCTAAGTTGCTGAATAAGCCTATTTAATAAGTCTAAATTGCTGAAATAACGCTATTTAATAAGCCTAAGTTGCTGAAATAAGCCTATTTAATAAGCCTAAGTTGCTAAAATAAGCCTATTTAATGAGGCTATTTAATAAGTCTATTTAATAAGCCTATTTAATACGCCTATTTAATAAGACTATTTAATACGCCTATTTAATAAACCTATTTAATAAGTATTTAATGAGCCTATTTAATGTCTATTTAATAAGCATTTTAATAAGCCTATTTAATAAGCCTATTTAATAAGCCTATTTAATAAGTCTATTTAATAAGCCTATTTAATAAGCCTATTTAATAAGCCTATTTAATATGCCTATTTAATAAACACATTTAATAAGTATTTAATGAGCATTTTTAATAAGCCTATTTAATAAGCCTATTTGTTGAGCCTATTTAATAAGCCTATTTAATAAGTCTATTTAATAAGCCTATTTAATAAGCCTAATTAATAAGCCTATTTAATAAGCCTATTTATTGAGCCTATTTAATGAGTCTATTTAATAAGCCTGTTTAATAAGCCTATTTAATAAGTATTGAATGAGCCTATTTAATAAGCCTAAGTTGCTGAATAAGCCTATTTAATAAGCCTAAGTTGCTGAAATAAGCCTATTTAATAAGTCTAAGTTGCTGAAATAAGGCTATTTAATAAGTCTAAGTTGCTGAAATAAGCCTTTTTAATCAGCGTAATTTGCTGAAATAAGCTTATTTAATAAACCCAAGTTGCTGAAATAAGCCTATTTAATAAGGATCTTTAATAAGTCTAAGTTGCTGAAATAAACCTATTTAATAAGCCCAAGTTGCTAAAATAAGCCTATTTAATGAGGATATTTAATAATTCTATTTAATAAGCCTATTTAATAAGCCTATTTAATAAGCCTATTTAATACGCCTATTTAATAAACACATTTAATAAGTATTTAATGAGCATTTTTAATAAGCCTATTGAATAAGTTTATTTAATAAGCCTATTTAATAAGTCTATTTAATAAGTCTAGTTAATAAGCCTATTTAATAAGTATTTAATGAGCCTATTTAATAAGCCTATTTATTGAGCCTATTTAATAAGCCTATTTATTGAGCCTATTTACTAAGCCTATTTATTGAGCCTATTTAATACGCCTATTTAATAAGCCTATTTATTGAGCCCATTTAATAAGTCTATTTAATAAGCCTATTTAATAAGCCTATTTAATAAGTATTTAATGAGCCTATTTAATAAGTCTATTTAATAAGCCTATTTAATAAGCCTAAGTTGCTGAATAAGCCTATTTAATAAGCCTAAGTTGCTGAAATAAGCCTTTTTAATAAGTCTAAGTTGCTGAAATAAGCCTATTTAATAAGCCTAAGTTGCTGAAATAAGCCTATTTAATAAGGCTATTTAATAAGCCTAAGTTGCTGAATAAGCCTATTTAATAAGTCTAAATTGCTGAAATAACGCTATTTAATAAGCGTAAGTTGCTGAAATAAGCCTATTTAATAAGCCTAAGTTGCTAAAATAAGCCTATTTAATGAGGCTATTTAATAAGTCTATTTAATAAGCCTATTTAATAAGCCTATTTAATAAGCCTATTTAATATGCCTATTTAATAAACCTATTTAATAAGTATTTAATGAGCCTATTTAATAAGTCTATTTAATAAGCCTTTTAATAAGCCTATTTAATAAGTCTAAGTTGCTGAAATAAGCCTATTTAATAAGCCTAAGTTTCTGAATGAGCCTATTTAATAAGCCTAAGTTGATGAAATTAGCCTATTTAATAAGCCTATTTAATAGGCCTATTTAATAAGTCTAAGTTGCTGAAATAAGCCTATTTAATAAGCCTAAGTTTCTGAATGAGCCTATTTAATAAGCCCAAGTTGCTGAAATAAGCCTATTTAATAAGCCTAAGTTGCTGAATAAGCCTATTTAATAAGCCTAAGTTGCTGAATAAACCTATTTAATAAGTCTAAATTGCTGATATAAGCCTATTTAATAAGGCTATTTAATAAGCCTAAGTTGCTGAATAAGCCTATTTAATAAGTCTAAGTTGCTGAAATAAGCCCATTTAATAAGCCTAAGTTGCTGAAATAAGCCTATTTAATAAGGCTATTTAATGAGCCTAAGTTGCTGAAATAAGACTATTTAATAAGCCTGAGTTTCTGAACTAAGCCTATTTAAAAAGGTATATTTAATAAGTCTAAGTTGCTGAAATAAACCTATTTAAAAATGCTATTTAATAAGCCTAAGTTGCTGAATAAGCCTATTTAATACGTCTAAATTGCTGAAATAACGCTATTTAATAAGCCTAAGTTGCTGAAATAAGCCTATTTAATAAGCCTAAGTTGCTAAAATAAGCCTATTTAATGAGGCTATTTAATAAGTCTATTTAATAAGCCTATTTAATACGCCTATTTAATAAGACTATTTAATACGCCTATTTAATAAACCTATTTAATAAGTATTTAATGAGCCTATTTAATGTCTATTTAATAAGCATTTTAATAAGCCTATTTAATAAGCCTATTTAATAAGCCTATTTAATAAGTCTATTTAATAAGCCTATTTAATAAGCCTATTTAATAAGCCTATTTAATATGCCTATTTAATAAACACATTTAATAAGTATTTAATGAGCATTTTTAATAAGCCTATTTAATAAGCCTATTTGTTGAGCCTATTTAATAAGCCTATTTAATAAGTCTATTTAATAAGCCTATTTAATAAGCCTAATTAATAAGCCTATTTAATAAGCCTATTTATTGAGCCTATTTAATGAGTCTATTTAATAAGCCTGTTTAATAAGCCTATTTAATAAGTATTGAATGAGCCTATTTAATAAGCCTAAGTTGCTGAATAAGCCTATTTAATAAGCCTAAGTTGCTGAAATAAGCCTATTTAATAAGCCTAAGTTGCTGAAATAAGCCTATTTAATAAGTCTAAGTTGCTGAAATAAGGCTATTTAATGAGCCTAAGTTGCTGAAATAAGCCTATTTAATAAGCCTAAGTTGCTGAAATAAGGCTATTTAATACGTCCAAGTTGCTAAAATAAGCCTATTTAATAAGCCTAAGTTGCTGAAATAAGTATATTTAATAAGCATAAGTTGCTGAAATAAGCCTATTTAATAAGTCTAAGTTGCTGAAATAAGGCTATTTAATAAGTCTAAGTTGCTGAAATAAGCCTTTTTAATCAGCGTAAGTTGCTGAAATAAGCTTATTTAATAAGCCCAAGTTGCTGAAATAAGCCTATTTAATAAGGATCTTTAATAAGTCTAAGTTGCTGAAATAAACCTATTTAATAAGCCCAAGTTGCTAAAATAAGCCTATTTAATGAGGATATTTAAAAATTCTATTTAATAAGCCTATTTAATAAGCCTATTTAATACGCCTATTTAATAAACACATTTAATAAGTATTTAATGAGCATTTTTAATAAGCCTATTGAATAAGTCTATTTAATAAGCCTATTTAATAAGTCTATTTAATAAGTCTAGTTAATAAGCCTATTTAATAAGTATTTAATGAGCCTATTTAATAAGCCTATTTATTGAGCCTATTTAATAAGCCTATTTATGGAGCCTATTTAATAAGCCTATTTATTGAGCCTATTTAATACACCTATTTAATAAGTCTATTTATTGAGCCCATTTAATAAGTCTATTTAATAAGCCTATTTAATAAGCCTATTTAATAACTATTTAATGAGCCTATTTAATAAGTCTATTTAATAAGCCTATTTAATAGGCCTATTTAATAAGTCTAATTTGCTGAAATAAGCCTATTTAATAAGCCTAAGTTGCTGAATAAGCCTATTTAATAAGCCTAAGTTGCTGAAATAAGCCTTTTTAATAAGTCTAAGTTGCTGAAATAAGCCTTTTTAATAAGCCTAAGTTGCTGAAATAAGCCTATTTAATAAGGCTATTTAATAAGCCTAAGTTGCTGAATAAGCCTATTTAATAAGTCTAAATTGCTGAAATAACGCTATTTAATAAGCGTAAGTTGCTGAAATAAGCCTATTTAATAAGCCTAAGTTGCTAAAATAAGCCTATTTAATGAGGCTATTTAATAAGTCTATTTAATAAGCCTATTTAATAAGCCTATTTAATAAGGCTATTTAATATGCCTATTTAATAAACCTTTTTAATAAGTATTTAATGAGCCTATTTAATAAGTCTATTTAATAAGCCTATTTAATAAGCCTATTTAATAAGCCTATTTAATATGCCTATTTAATAAACCTATTTAATAAGTATTTAATGAGCCTATTTAATAAGTCTATTTAATAAGCCTTTTAATAAGCCTATTTAATAAGTCTAAGTTGCTGAAATAAGCCTATTTAATAAGCCTAAGTTTCTGAATGAGCCTATTTAATAAGCCTAAGTTGATGAAATTAGCCTATTTAATAAGCCTATTTAATAGACCTATTTAATAAGTCTAAGTTGCTGAAATACGCCTATTTAATAAGCCTAAGTTTCTGAATGAGCCTATTTAATAAGCCTAAGTTGCTGAAATAAGCCTATTTAATAAGCCTAAGTTGCTGAATAAGCCTATTTAATAGCCTAAGTTGCTGAATAAACCTATTTAATAAGTCTAAATTGCTGAAATAAGCCTATTTAATAAGGCTATTTAATAAGCCTAAGTTGCTGAATAAGCCTATTTAATAAGTCTAAGTTGCTGAAATAAGCCCATTTAATAAGCCTAAGTTGCTGAAATATGCCTATTTAATAAGGCTATTTAATGAGCCTAAGTTGCTGAAATAAGACTATTTAATAAGCCTGAGTTTCTGAACTAAGCCTATTTAAAAAGGTATATTTAATAAGTCTAAGTTGCTGAAATAAACCTATTTAAAAATGCTATTTAATAAGCCTAAGTTGCTGAAATAAACCTGTTTAATAAGGCTATTTAATAAGCAAAAGTTGCTGAAATAAACTTATTTAATAAGCCTAAGTTGCTGAAATAAGCCTATTTAATAAGGCTGTTTAATAAGTTTAAGTTGCTGAAATAAACCTATTTAATAAGCCCAAGTTGATAAAATAAGCCTATTTAATGAGGATATTTAATAAGTCTATTTAATAAGCCTATTTAATAAGCCTATTTAATAAGCCTATTTAATATGCCTATTTAATAAACACATTTAATAAGTATTTAATGAGCATTTTTAATAAGCCTATTTAATAAGCCTAATTAATAAGCCTATTTAATAAGCCTATTTATTGAGCCTATTTAATGAGTCTATTTAATAAGCCTGTTTAATAAGCCTATTTAATAAGTATTGAATGAGCCTATTTAATAAGCCTAAGTTGCTGAATAAGCCTATTTAATAAGCCTAAGTTGCTGAAATAAGCCTATTTAATAAGCCTATTTAATAAGCCGAAGTTGCTGAATAAGCCTATTTAATAAGCCTAAGTTGCTGAAATAAGCCTATTTAATAAGTCTAAGTTGCTGAAATAAGGCTATTTAATGAGCCTAAGTTGCTGAAATAAGCCTATTTAATAAGCCTAAGTTGCTGAAATAAGGCTATTTAATACGTCCAAGTTGCTAAAATAAGCCTATTTAATAAGCCTAAGTTGCTGAAATAAGTATATTTAATAAGCATAAGTTGCTGAAATAAGCCTATTTAATAAGTCTAAGTTGCTGAAATAAGGCTATTTAATAAGTCTAAGTTGCTGAAATAAGCCTTTTTAATCAGCGTAAGTTGCTGAAATAAGCTTATTTAATAAGCCCAAGTTGCTGAAATAAGCCTATTTAATAAGGATCTTTAATAAGTCTAAGTTGCTGAAATAAACCTATTTAATAAGCCCAAGTTGCTAAAATAAGCCTATTTAATGAGGATATTTAATAAGCCTATTTAATAAGCCTATTTAATAAGCCTATTTAATAAGCCTATTTAATACGCCTATTTAATAAACACATTTAATAAGTATTTAATGAGCATTTTTAATAAGCCTATTGAATAAGTCTATTTAATAAGCCTATTTAATAAGTCTATTTAATAAGTCTAGTTAATAAGCCTATTTAATAAGTATTTAATGAGCCTATTTAATAAGCCTATTTATTGAGCCTATTTAATAAGCCTATTTATTGAGCCTATTTAATAAGCCTATTTATTGAGCCTATTTAATACGCCTATTTAATAAGCCTATTTAATAAGTATTTAATGAGCCTATTTAATAAGTCTATTTAATAAGCCTATTTAATAGGCCTATTTAATCAGTCTAATTTGCTGAAATAAGCCTATTTAATAAGCCTAAGTTGCTGAAATAAGCCTATTTAATAAGGCTATTTAATAAGCCTAAGTTGCTGAATAAGCCTATTTAATAAGTCTAAATTGCTGAAATAACGCTATTTAATAAGCGTAAGTTGCTGAAATAAGCCTATTTAATAAGCCTAAGTTGCTAAAATAAGCCTATTTAATGAGGCTATTTAATAAGTCTATTTAATAAGCCTATTTAATAAGCCTATTTAATAAGGCTATTTAATATGCCTATTTAATAAACCTTTTTAATAAGTATTTAATGAGCCTATTTAAAAAGTCTATTTAATAAGCCTTTTAATAAGCCTATTTAATAAGTCTAAGTTGCTGAAATAAGCCTATTTAATAAGCCTAAGTTTCTGAATGTGCCTATTTAATAAGCCTAAGTTGATGAAATTAGCCTATTTAATAAGCCTATTTAATAGGCCTATTTAATAAGTCTAAGTTGCTGAAATAAGCCTATTTAATAAGCCTAAGTTTCTGAATGAGCCTATTTAATAAGCCTAAGTTGCTGAAATAAGCCTATTTAATAAGCCTAAGTTGCTGAATTAGCCTATTTAATAAGCCTAAGTTGCTGAATAAACCTATTTAATAAGTCTAAATTGCTGAAATAAGCCTATTTAATAAGGCTATTTAATAAGCCTAAGTTGCTGAATAAGACTATTTAATAAGTCTAAGTTGCTGAAATAAGCCCATTTAATAAGCCTAAGTTGCTGAAATAAGCCTATTTAATAAGGCTATTTAATGAGCCTAAGTTGCTGAAATAAGACTATTTAATAAGCCTGAGTTTCTGAACTAAGCCTATTTAAAAAGGTATATTTAATAAGTCTAAGTTGCTGAAATAAACCTATTTAAAAATGCTATTTAATAAGCCTAAGTTGCTGAAATAAACCTGTTTAATAAGGCTATTTAATAAGCAAAAGTTGCTGAAATAAGCTTATTTAATAAGCCTAAGTTGCTGAAATAAGCCTATTTAATAAGGCTCTTTAATAAGTCTAAATTGCTGAAATAAACCTATTTAATAAGCCCAAGTTGATAAAATAAGCCTATTTAATGAGGATATTTAATAAGTCTATTTAATAAGCCTATTTAATAAGCCTATTTAATAAGCCTATTTAATATGCCTATTTAATAAACACATTTAATAAGTATTTAATGAGCATTTTTAATAAGCCTATTTAATAAGCCTATTTGTTGAGCCTATTTAATAAGCCTATTTAATAAGTCTATTTAATAAGCCTATTTAATAAGCCTAATTAATAAGCCTATTTAATAAGCCTATTTATTGAGCTTATTTAATGAGTCTATTTAATAAGCCTGTTTAATAAGCCTATTTAATAAGTATTGAATGAGCCTATTTAATAAGCCTAAGTTGCTGAATAAGCCTATTTAATAAGCCTAAGTTGCTGAAATAAGCCTATTTAATAAGCCTATTTAATAAGCCTAAGTTGCTGAATAAGCCTATTTAATAAGCCTAAGTTGCTGAAATAAGCCTATTTAATAAGCCTAAGTTGCTGAAATAAGGCTATTTAATACGTCCAAGTTGCTAAAATAAGCCTATTTAATAAGCCTAAGTTGCTGAAATAAGTATATTTAATAAGCATAAGTTGCTGAAATAAGCCTATTTAATAAGTCTAAGTTGCTGAAATAAGGCTATTTAATAAGTCTAAGTTGCTGAAATAAGCCTTTTTAATCAGCATAAGTTGCTGAAATAAGCTTATTTAATAACCCCAAGTTGCTGAAATAAGCCTACTTAATTATGCTATTTAATAAGCCTAAGTTGCTGAAATAAGCCTATTTAATAAGCGTAAGTTGCTGAAATAAGGCTATTTAATAAGTCTAAGTTGCTGAAATAAGCCTATTTAATAAGCCTAAGTTGCTGAAATAAGCCTTTTTAATAAGCCTGTTTAATAAGCCTAAGTTGCTGAAATAAGCCTATTTAATACGCCTATTTAATAAGCCTATTTAATAGGCCTATTTAATAAGTCTAAGTTGCTGAAATAAGCCTATTTAATAAGCCTATTTAATAGGCCTATTTAATAAGTCTAAGTTGCTGAAATAAGCCTATTTAATAAGCCTAAGTTTCTGAATGAGCCTACTTAATAAGCCTAAGTTGCTGAAATAAGCCTATTTAATAAGCCTAAGTTGCTGAATAAGCCTATTTAATAAGCCTAAGTTGCTGAATAAACCTATTTAATAAGTCTAAATTGCTGAAATAAGCCTATTTAATAAGGCTATTTAATAAGCCTAAGTTGCTGACTAAGCCTATTTAATAAGTCTAAGTTTCTGAAATAAGGCTATTTAATAAGCTTAAGTTGCTGAAATAAGGCTATTTAATAAGTCTAAGTTGCTGAAATAAGCATATTTAATAAGCCTAAGTTGCTGAAATAAGCCTATTTAATAAGACTATTTAATGAGCCTAAGTTGCTGAAATAAGACTATTTAATAAGCCTGAGTTTCTGAACTAAGCCTATTTAAAAAGGTATATTTAATAAGCCTAAGTTGCTGAAATAAACCTATTTAAAAATGCTATTTAATAAGCGTAAATTGCTGAAATAAACCTGTTTAATAAGACTATTTAATAAGAATAAGTTGCTGAAATAAGCTTATTTAATAAGCCTAAGTTGCTGAAATAAGCCTATTTAATAAGGCTCTTTAATAAGTCTATTTAATAAGCCTATTTAATAAGCCTATTTAATAAGCCTATTTAATACGCCTATTTAATAAACACATTTAATAAGTATTTAATGAGCATTTTAATAAGCCTATTTAATAAGTCTATTTAAAAAGCCTATTTAATAAGTCTATTTAATAAGTCTAGTTAATAAGCCTATTTAATAAGTATTTAATGAGCCTATTTAATAAGCCTATTTATTGAGCCTATTTAATAAGCCTATTTATTGAGCCTATTTAATAAGCCTATTTATTGAGTCTAAGTTGCTGAAATAAACCTATTTAATAAGCCCAAGTTGCTAAAATAAGCCTATTTAATGAGGATATTTAATAAGTCTATTTAATAAGCCTATTTAATAAGCCTATTTAATAAGCCTATTTAATACGCCTATTTAATAAACACATTTAATAAGTATTTAATGAGCATTTTAATAAGCCTATTTAATAAGTCTATTTAAAAAGCCTATTTAATAAGTCGATTTAATAAGTCTAGTTAATAAGCCTATTTAATAAGTATTTAATGAGCCTATTTAATAAGCCTATTTATTGAGACTATTTAATAAGCCTATTTATTGAGCCTATTTAATAAGCCTATTTATTGAGCCTATTTAATACGCCTATTTAATAAGCCTATTTATTGAGCCTATTTAATAAGTCCATTTAATAAGCCTATTTAATAAGCCTATTTAATAAGTATTTAATGAGCCTATTTAATAAGTCTATTTAATAAGCCTATTTAATAGGCCTATTTAATAAGTCTAAGTTGCTGAAATAAGCCTATTTAATAAGCCTAAGTTGCTGAATAAGCCTATTTAATAAGCCTAAGTTGCTGAAATAAGCCTTTTTAATAAGTCTAAGTTGCTGAATAAGCCTATTTAATAAGCCTAAGTTGCTGAATAAGCCTATTTAATAAGCCTAAGTTGCTGAAATAAGCCTTTTTAATAAGTCTAAGTTGCTGAAATAAGCCTATTTAATAAGCCCAAGTTGCTGAAATAAGCCTACTTAATTAGGCTATTTAATAAGCCTAAGTTGCTGAAATAAGCCTATTTAATAAGGATCTTTAATAAGTCTAAGTTACTGAAATAAACCTATTTAATAAGCCCAAGTTGCTAAAATAAGCCTATTTAATGAGGACATTTAATAAGTCTATTTAATAAGCCTATTTAATAAGCCTATTTAATAAGCCTATTTAATACGCCTATTTAATAAACACATTTAATAAGTATTTAATGAGCATTTTTAATAAGCCTATTTAATAAGTCTATTTTATAAGCCTATTTATTTAGTCTATTTAATAAGTCTAGTTAATAAGCCTATTTAATAAGTATTTAATGAGCCTATTTAATAAGCCTATTTATTGAGCCTATTTAATAAGCCTATTTATTGAGCCTATTTAATAAGCCTATTTATTGAGCCTATTTAATACGCCTATTTAATAAGCCTATTTATTGAGCCTATTTAATAAGTCTATTTAATAAGCCTATTTAATAAGCCTATTTAATAAGTATTTAATGAGCATATTTAATAAGTCTATTTAATAAGCCTATTTAATAGGCCTATTTAATAAGTCTAAGTTGCTGAAATAAGCCTATTTAATAAGCCTAAGTTGCTGAATAAGCCTATTTAATAAGCCTAAATTGCTGAAATAAGCCTTTTTAATAAGTCTAAGTTGCTGAATAAGCCTATTTAATAAGCCTAAGTTGCTGAATAAGCCTATTTAATAAGCCTAAGTTGCTGAAATAAGCCTTTTTAATAAGTCTAAGTTGCTGAAATAAGCCTATTTAATAAGCCCAAGTTGCTGAAATAAGCCTACTTAATTAGGCTATTTAATAAGCCTAAGTTGCTGAAATAAGCCTATTTAATAAGGATCTTTAATAAGTCTAAGTTGCTGAAATAAACCTATTTAATAAGCCCAAGTTGCTAAAATAAGCCTATTTAATGAGGATATTTAATTAGTCTATTTAATAAGCCTATTTAATAAGCCTATTTAAGAAGCCTATTTAATACGCCTATTTAATAAACACATTTAATAAGTATTTAATGAGCATTTTTAATAAGCCTATTGAATAAGTCTATTTAATAACCTATTTAATAAGTCTATTTAATAAGTCTAGTTAATAAGCCTATTTAATAAGTATTTAATGAGCCTATTTAATAAGCCTATTTATTGAGCCTATTTAATAAGCCTATTTATTGAGCCTATTTAATACGCCTATTTAATAAGCCTATTTATTGAGCCCATTTAATAAGTCTATTTAATAAGCCTATTTAATAAGCCTATTTAATAAGTATTTAATGAGCCTATTTAATAAGTCTATTTAATAAGCCTATTTAATAGGCCTATTCAATAAGTCTAAGTTGCTGAAATAAGCCTATTTAATAAGCCTAAGTTGCTGAATAAGCCTATTTAATAAGTCTAAGTTGCTGAAATAAGCCCATTTAATAAGCCTAAGTTGCTGAAATAAGCCTATTTAATAAGGCTATTTAATGAGCCTAAGTTGCTGAAATAAGACTATTTAATAAGCCTGAGTTTCTGAACTAAGCCTATTTTAAAAGGTATATTTAATAAGTCTAAGTTGCTGAAATAAACCTATTTAAAAATGCTATTTAATAAGCCTAAGTTGCTGAAATAAACCTGTTTAATAAGGCTATTTAATAAGCAAAAGTTGCTGAAATAAGCTTATTTAATAAGCCTAAGTTGCTGAAATAAGCCTATTTAATAAGGCTCTTTAATAAGTCTAAATTGCTGAAATAAACCTATTTAATAAGCCCAAGTTGATAAAATAAGCCTATTTAATGAGGATATTTAATAAGTCTATTTAATAAGCCTATTTAATAAGCCTATTTAATAAGCCTATTTAATATGCCTATTTAATAAACACATTTAATAAGTATTTAATGAGCATTTTTAATAAGCCTATTTAATAAGCCTATTTGTTGAGCCTATTTAATAAGCCTATTTAATAAGTCTATTTAATAAGCCTATTTAATAAGCCTAATTAATAAGCCTATTTAATAAGCCTATTTATTGAGCTTATTTAATGAGTCTATTTAATAAGCCTGTTTAATAAACCTATTTAATACGTATTGAATGAGCCTATTTAATAAGCCTAAGTTGCTGAATAAGCCTATTTAATAAGCCTAAGTTGCTGAAATAAGCATATTTAATAAGCCTATTTAATAAGCCTAAGTTGCTGAATAAGCCTATTTAATAAGCCTAAGTTGCTGAAATAAGCCTATTTAATAAGTCTAAGTTGCTGAAATGAGGCTATTTAATGAGCCTAAGTTGCTGAAATAAGCCTATTTAATAAGCCTAAGTTGCTGAAATAAGGATCTTTAATAAGTCTAAGATGCTGAAATAAACCTATTTAATAAGCCCAAGTTGCTAAAATAAGCCTATTTAATGAGGATATTTAATAAGTCTATTTAATAAGCCTATTTAATAAGCCTATTTAATAAGCTTATTTAATACGCCTATTTAATAAACACATTTAATAAGTATTTAATGAGCATTTTTAATATGCCTATTGAATAAGTCTATTTAATAAGCCTATTTAATAGGCCTATTTAATAAGTCTAAGTTGCTGAAATAAGCCTATTTAATAAGCCTAAGTTGCTGAATAAGCCTATTTAATAAGCCTAAGTTGCTGAAATAAGCCTTTTTAATAAGTCTAAGTTGCTGAAATAAGCCTATTTAATAAGCCTAAGTTGCTGAATAAGCCTATTTAATAAGCCTAAGTTGCTGAAATAAGCCTTTTTAAAAAGCCTAAGTTGCTGAAATAAGCCTATTTAATAAGGCTATTTAATAAGCCTAAGTTGCTGAATAAGCCTATTTAATAAGTCTAAATTGCTGAAATAACGCTATTTAATAAGACTAAGTTGCTGAAATAAGCCTATTTAATAAGCCTAAGTTGCTAAAATAAGCCTATTTAATGAGGCTATTTAATAAGTCTATTTAATAAGCCTATTTAATAAGCCTATTTAATAAGCCTATTTAATACGCCTATTTAATAAACCTATTTAATAAGTATTTAATTAGCCTATTTAATAAGTCTATTTAATAAGCCTTTTAATAAGCCTATTTAATAAGCCTATTTAATAAGCCTATTTAAAAAGTCTATTTAATAAGTCTATTTAATAAGCCTATTTAATAAGTATTTAATGAGCCTATTTAATAAGCCTATTTATTGAGCCTATTTAATAAGCCTATTTATTGAGCCTATTTAATAAGCCTATTTATTGAGCCTATTTAATAAGCCTATTTAATAAGTCTATTTAATAAGCCTATTTTATAAGCCTAATTAATAAGCCTATTTAATAAGCCTATTTATTGAGCCTATTTAATGAGTCTATTTAATAAGCCTGTTTAATAAGCCTATTTAATAAGTATTGAATGAGCCTATTTAATAAGCCTAAGTTGCTGAATAAGCCTATTTAATAAGCCTAAGTTGCTGAAATAAGCCTATTTAATAAGTCTAAGTTGCTGAAATAAGGCTATTTAATGAGCCTAAGTTGCTGAAATAAGCCTATTTAATAAGCCTAAGTTGCTGAAATAAGGCTATTTAATACGTCCAAGTTGCTAAAATAAGCCTATTTAATAAGCCTAAGTTGCTGAAATAAGTATATTTAATAAGCATAAGTTGCTGAAATAAGCCTATTTAATAAGTCTAAGTTGCTGAAATAAGGCTATTTAATAAGTCTAAGTTGCTGAAATAAGCCTTTTTAATCAGCGAAAGTTGCTGAAATAAGCTTATTTAATAAGCCCAAGTTGCTGAAATAAGCCTATTTAATAAGGATCTTTAATAAGTCTAAGTTGCTGAAATAAACCTATTTAATAAGCCCAAGTTGCTAAAATAAGCCTATTTAATGAGGATATTTAATAAGTCTATTTAATAAGCCTATTTAATAAGCCGATTTAATAAGCCTATTTAATACACCTATTTAATAAACACATTTAATGAGTATTTAATGAGCATTTTTAATAAGCCTATTGAATAAGTCTATTTAATAAGCCTATTTAATAAGTCTATTTAATAAGTCTAGTTAATAAGCCTATTTAATAAGTATTTAATGAGCCTATTTAATAAGCCTATTTATTGAGCCTATTTAATAAGCCTATTTATTGAGCCTATTTAATAAGCCTATTTATTGAGCCTATTTAATACGCCTATTTAATAAGCCTATTTATTGAGCCCATTTAATAAGTCTATTTAATAAGCCTATTTAATAAGCCTATTTAATAAGTATTTAATGAGCCTATTTAATAAGTCTATTTAATAAGCCTATTTAATAGGCCTATTTAATAAGTCTAAGTTGCTGAAATAAGCCTATTTAATAAGCCTAAGTTGCTGAATAAGCCTATTTAATAAGCCTAAGTTGCTGAAATAAGCCTTTTTAATAAGTCTAAGTTGCTGAAATAAGCCTATTTAATAAGCCTAAGTTACTGAATAAGCCTATTTAATAAGCCTAAGTTGCTGAAATGAGCCTTTTTAATAAGCCTAAGTTGCTGAAATAAGCCTATTTAATAAGGCTATTTAATAAGCCTAAGTTGCTGAATAAGCCTATTTAATAAGTCTAAATTGCTGAAATAACGCTATTTAATAAGCCTAAGTTGCTGAAATAAGCCTATTTAATAAGCCTAAGTTGCTAAAATAAGCCTATTTAATGAGGCTATTTAATAAGTCTATTTAATAAGCCTATTTAATAAGCCTATTTAATACGCCTATTTAATAAACCTATTTAATAAGTATTTAATTAGCCTATTTAATAAGTCTATTTAATAAGCCTATTTAATAAGTCTATTTAATAAGTCTATTTAATATGCCTATTTAATAAGTATTTAATGAGCCTATTTAATAAGCCTATTTATTGAGCCTATTTAATAAGCCTATTTATTGAGCCTATTTAATAAGCCTATTTATTGAGCCTATTTAATGAGCCTATTTAATAAGTCTATTTAATAAGCCTATTTAATAAGCCTAATAAATAAGCCTATTTAATAAGCCTATTTATTGAGCCTATTTAATGAGTCTATTTAATAAGCCTGTTTAATAAGCCTATTTAATAAGTATTGAATGAGCCTATTTAATAAGCCTAAGTTGCTGAATAAGCCTATTTAATAAGCCTAAGTTGCTGAAATAAGCCTATTTAATAAGCCTATTTAATAAGCCTAAGTTGCTGAATAAGCCTATTTAATAAGCCTAAGGTGCTGAAATAAGCCTATTTAATAAGTCTAAGTTGCTGAAATAAGGCTATTTAATGAGCCTAAGTTGCTGAAATAAGCCTATTTAATAAGCCTAAGTTGCTGAAATAAGGCTATTTAATACGTCCAAGTTGCTAAAATAAGCCTATTTAATAAGCCTAAGTTGCTGAAATAAGTATATTTAATAAGCATAAGTTGCTGAAATAAGCCTATTTAATAAGTCTAAGTTGCTGAAATAAGGCTATTTAATAAGTCTAAGTTGCTGAAATAAGCCTTTTTAATCAGCGAAAGTTGCTGAAATAAGCTTATTTAATAAGCCCAAGTTGCTGAAATAAGCCTATTTAATAAGGATCTTTAATAAGTCTAAGTTGCCAAAATAAACCTATTTAATAAGCCCAAGTTGCTAAAATAAGCCTATTTAATGAGGATATTTAATAAGTCTATTTAATAAGCCTATTTAATAAGCCGATTTAATAAGCCTATTTAATACACCTATTTAATAAACACATTTAATGAGTATTTAATGAGCATTTTTAATAAGCCTATTGAATAAGTCTATTTAATAAGCCTATTTAATAAGTCTATTTAATAAGTCTAGTTAATAAGCCTATTTAATAAGTATTTAATGAGCCTATTTAATAAGCCTATTTATTGAGCCTATTTAATAAGCCTATTTATTGAGCCTATTTAATAAGCCTATTTATTGAGCCTATTTAATACGCCTATTTAATAAGCCTATTTATTGAGCCCATTTAATAAGTCTATTTAATAAGCCTATTTAATAAGCCTATTTAATAAGTATTTAATGAGCCTATTTAATAAGTCTATTTAATAAGCCTATTTAATAGGCCTATTTAATAAGTCTAATTTGCTGAAATAAGCCTATTTAATAAGCCTAAGTTGCTGAATAAGCCTATTTAATAAGCCTAAGTTGCTGAAATAAACCTTTTTAATAAGTCTAAGTTGCTGAAATAAGCCTATTTAATAAGCCTAAGTTGCTGAAATAAGCCTATTTAATAAGGCTATTTAATAAGCCTAAGTTGCTGAAATAAGTCTATTTAATAAGCCTAAGTTGCTAAAATAAGCCTATTTAATGAGGCTATTTAATAAGTCTATTTAATAAGCCTATTTAATAAGCCTATTTAATAAGCCTATTTAATATGCCTATTTAATAAACCTATTTAATAATATTTAATGAGCCTATTTAATAAGTCTATTTAATAAGCCTTTTAATAAGCCTATTTCATAAGTCTAAGTTGCTGAAATAAGCCTATTTAATAAGCCTAAGTTTCTGAATGAGCCTATTTAATAAGCCTAAGTTGATGAAATTAGCCTATTTAATAAGCCTATTTAATAGGCCTATTTAATAAGTCTAAGTTGCTTAAATAAGCCTAAGTTTCTGAATGAGCCTATTTAATAAGCCTAAGTTGCTGAAATAAGCCTATTTAATAAGCCTAAGTTGCTGAATAAACCTATTTAATAAGTCTAAATTGCTGAAATAAGCCTATTTAATAACGCTATTTAATAAGCCTAAGTTGCTGAAATAAGCCTATTTAATAAGCCTAAGTTGCTAAAATAAGCCTATTTAATGAGGCTATTTAATAAGTCTATTTAATAAGCCTATTTAATAAGCCTATTTAATAAGCCTATTTAATACGCCTATTTAATAAACCTATTTAATAAGTATTTAGTGAGCCTATTTAATAAGTCTATTTAATAAGCCTTTTAATAAGCCTATTTAATAAGCCTATTTAATAAGCCTATTTAATAAGTCTATTTAATAAGTCTATTTAATAAGCCTATTTAATAAGTATTTAATGAGCCTATTTAATAAGCCTATTTATTGAGCCTATTTAATAAGCCTATTTATTGAGCCTATTTAATAAGCCTATTTATTGAGCCTATTTAATAAGCCTATTTAATAAGTCTATTTAATAAGCCTATTTAATAAGCCTAATTAATAAGCCTATTTAATAAGCCTATTTATTGAGCCTATTTAATGAGTCTATTTAATAAGCCTGTTTAATAAGCCTATTTAATAAGTATTGATTGAGCCTATTTAATAAGCCTAAGTTGCTGAATAAGCCTATTTAATAAGCCTAAGTTGCTGAAATAATCCTATTTAATAAGCCTATTTAATAAGCCTAAGTTGCTGAATAAGGCTATTTAATGAGCCTAAGTTGCTGAAATAAGCCTATTTAATAAGCCTAAGTTGCTGAAATAAGGCTATTTAATACGTCCAAGTTGCTAAAATAAGCCTATTTAATAAGCCTAAGTTGCTGAAATAAGTATATTTAATAAGCATAAGTTGCTGAAATAAGCCTATTTAATAAGTCTAAGTTGCTGAAATAAGGCTATTTAATAAGTCTAAGTTGCTGAAATAAGCCTTTTTAATCAGCGAAAGTTGCTGAAATAAGCTTATTTAATAAGCCCAAGTTGCTGAAATAAGCCTATTTAATAAGGATCTTTAATAAGTCTAAGTTGCTGAAATAAACCTATTTAATAAGCCCAAGTTGCTAAAATAAGCCTATTTAATGAGGATATTTAATAAGTCTATTTAATAAGCCTATTTAATAAGCCGATTTAATAAGCCTATTTAATACACCTATTTAATAAACACATTTAAT
Source organism: Petromyzon marinus (assembly GCF_048934315.1). NCBI lineage: Eukaryota > Metazoa > Chordata > Hyperoartia > Petromyzontiformes > Petromyzontidae > Petromyzon > Petromyzon marinus. Next base: position 3,740,340 of record NW_027422761.1, read on the forward strand.
GAGTATTTAATGAGCATTTTTAATAAGCCTATTGAATAGGTCTATTTAATAAGCCTATTTAATAAGTCTATTTAATAAGTCTAGTTAATAAGCCTATTTAATAAGTATTTAATGAGCCTATTTAATAAGCCTATTTATTGAGCCTATTTAATAAGCCTATTTATTGAGCCTATTTAATAAGCCTATTTATTGAGCCTATTTAATAAGTCTATTTAATAAGCCTATTTAATAAACCTATTTAATAAGTATTTAATGAGCCTATTTAATAAGTCTATTTAATAAGCCTATTTAATAGGCCTATTTAATAAGTCTAAGTTGCTGAATAAGCCTATTTAATAAGCCTAAGTTGCTGAAATAAGCCTTTTTAATAAGCCTAAGTTGCTGAAATAAGCCTATTTAATAAGCCTAAGTTGCTAAAATAAGCCTATTTAATGAGGCTATTTAATAAGTCTATTTAATAAGCCTATTTAATAAGCCTATTTAATACGCCTATTTAATAAACCTATTTAATAAGTATTTAATTAGCCTATTTAATAAGTCTATTTAATAAGCCTATTTAATAAGTCTATTTAATAAGTCTATTTAATATGCCTATTTAATAAGTATTTAATGAGCCTATTTAATAAGCCTATTTATTGAGCCTATTTAATAAGCCTATTTATTGAGCCTATTTAATAAGCCTATTTATTGAGCCTATTTAATGAGCCTATTTAATAAGTCTATTTAATAAGCCTATTTAATAAGCCTAATAAATAAGCCTATTTAATAAGCCTATTTATTGAGCCTATTTAATGAGTCTATTTAATAAGCCTGTTTAATAAGCCTATTTAATAAGTATTGAATGAGCCTATTTAATAAGCCTAAGTTGCTGAATAAGCCTATTTAATAAGCCTAAGTTGCTGAAATAAGCCTATTTAATAAGCCTATTTAATAAGCCTAAGTTGCTGAATAAGCCTATTTAATAAGCCTAAGGTGCTGAAATAAGCCTATTTAATAAGTCTAAGTTGCTGAAATAAGGCTATTTAATGAGCCTAAGTTGCTGAAATAAGCCTATTTAATAAGCCTAAGTTGCTGAAATAAGGCTATTTAATACGTCCAAGTTGCTAAAATAAGCCTATTTAATAAGCCTAAGTTGCTGAAATAAGTATATTTAATAGGCATAAGTTGCTGAAATAAGCCTATTTAATAAGTCTAAGTTGCTGAAATAAGGCTATTTAATAAGTCTAAGTTGCTGAAATAAGCCTTTTTAATCAGCGAAAGTTGCTGAAATAAGCTTATTTAATAAGCCCAAGTTGCTGAAATAAGCCTATTTAATAAGGATCTTTAATAAGTCTAAGTTGCCAAAATAAACCTATTTAATAAGCCCAAGTTGCTAAAATAAGCCTATTTAATGAGGATATTTAATAAGTCTATTTAATAAGCCTATTTAATAAGCCGATTTAATAAGCCTATTTAATACACCTATTTAATAAACACATTTAATGAGTATTTAATGAGCATTTTTAATAAGCCTATTGAATAAGTCTATTTAATAAGCCTATTTAATAAGTCTATTTAATAAGTCTAGTTAATAAGCCTATTTAATAAGTATTTAATGAGCCTATTTCATAAGCCTATTTATTGAGCCTATTTAATAAGCCTATTTATTGAGCCTATTTAATAAGCCTATTTATTGAGCCTATTTAATACGCCTATTTAATAAGCCTATTTATTGAGCCCATTTAATAAGTCTATTTAATAAGCCTATTAATAAGCCTATTTAATAAGTATTTAATGAGCCTATTTAATAAGTCTATTTAATAAGCCTATTTAATAGGCCTATTTAATAAGTCTAATTTGCTGAAATAAGCCTATTTAATAAGCCTAAGTTGCTGAATAAGCCTATTTAATAAGCCTAAGTTGCTGAAATAAACCTTTTTAATAAGTCTAAGTTGCTGAAATAAGCCTATTTAATAAGCCTAAGTTGCTGAAATAAGCCTATTTAATAAGGCTATTTAATAAGCCTAAGTTGCTGAAATAAGTCTATTTAATAAGCCTAAGTTGCTAAAATAAGCCTATTTAATGAGGCTATTTAATAAGTCTATTTAATAAGCCTATTTAATAAGCCTATTTAATAAGCCTATTTAATATGCCTATTTAATAAACCTATTTAATAATATGTAATGAGCCTATTTAATAAGTCTATTTAATAAGCCTTTTAATAAGCCTATTTAATAAGTCTAAGTTGCTGAAATAAGCCTATTTAATAAGCCTAAGTTTCTGAATGAGCCTATTTAATAAGCCTAAGTTGATGAAATTAGCCTATTTAATAAGCCTATTTAATAGGCCTATTTAATAAGTCTAAGTTGCTTAAATAAGCCTATTTAATAAGCCTAAGTTTCTGAATGAGCCTATTTAATAAGCCTAAGTTGCTGAAATAAGCCTATTTAATAAGCTTAAGTTGCTGAATAAACCTATTTAATAAGTCTAAATTGCTGAAATAAGCCTATTTAATAACGCTATTTAATAAGCCTAAGTTGCTGAAATAAGCCTATTTAATAAGCCTAAGTTGCTAAAATAAGCCTATTTAATGAGGCTATTTAATAAGTCTATTTAATAAGCCTATTTAATAAGCCTATTTAATAAGCCTATTTAATACGCCTATTTAATAAACCTATTTAATAAGTATTTAGTGAGCCTATTTAATAAGTCTATTTAATAAGCCTTTTAATAAGCCTATTTAATAAGCCTATTTAATAAGCCTATTTAATAAGTCTATTTAATAAGTCTATTTAATAAGCCTATTTAATAAGTATTTAATGAGCCTATTTAATAAGCCTATTTATTGAGCCTATTTAATAAGCCTATTTATTGAGCCTATTTAATAAGCCTATTTATTGAGCCTATTTAATAAGCCTATTTAATAAGTCTATTTAATAAGCCTATTTAATAAGCCTAATTAATAAGCCTATTTAATAAGCCTATTTATTGAGCCTATTTAATGAGTCTATTTAATAAGCCTGTTTAATAAGCCTATTTAATAAGTATTGATTGAGCCTATTTAATAAGCCTAAGTTGCTGAATAAGCCTATTTAATAAGCCTAAGTTGCTGAAATAAGCCTATTTAATAAGCCTATTTAATAAGCCTAAGTTGCTGAATAAGGCTATTTAATGAGCCTAAGTTGCTGAAATAAGCCTATTTAATAAGCCTAAGTTGCTGAAATAAGGCTATTTAATACGTCCAAGTTGCTAAAATAAGCCTATTTAATAAGCCTAAGTTGCTGAAATAAGTATATTTAATAAGCATAAGTTGCTGAAATAAGCCTATTTAATAAGTCTAAGTTGCTGAAATAAGGCTATTTAATAAGTCTAAGTTGCTGAAATAAGCCTTTTTAATCAGCGAAAGTTGCTGAAATAAGCTTATTTAATAAGCCCAAGTTGCTGAAATAAGCCTATTTAATAAGGATCTTTAATAAGTCTAAGTTGCTGAAATAAACCTATTTAATAAGCCCAAGTTGCTAAAATAAGCCTATTTAATGAGGATATTTAATAAGTCTATTTAATAAGCCTATTTAATAAGCCGATTTAATAAGCCTATTTAATACACCTATTTAATAAACACATTTAATGAGTATTTAATGAGCATTTTTAATAAGCCTATTGAATAGGTCTATTTAATAAGCCTATTTAATAAGTCTAGTTAATAAGCCTATTTAATAAGTATTTAATGAGCCTATTTCATAAGCCTATTTATTGAGCCTATTTAATAAGCCTATTTATTGAGCCTATTTAATAAGCCTATTTATTGAGCCTATTTAATACGCCTATTTAATAAGCCTATTTATTGAGCCCATTTAATAAGTCTATTTAATAAGCCTATTAATAAGCCTATTTAATAAGTATTTAATGAGCCTATTTAATAAGTCTATTTAATAAGCCTATTTAATAGGCCTATTTAATAAGTCTAATTTGCTGAAATAAGCCTATTTAATAAGCCTAAGTTGCTGAATAAGCCTATTTAATAAGCCTAAGTTGCTGAAATAAACCTTTTTAATAAGTCTAAGTTGCTGAAATAAGCCTATTTAATAAGCCTAAGTTGCTGAAATAAGCCTATTTAATAAGGCTATTTAATAAGCCTAAGTTGCTGAAATAAGTCTATTTAATAAGCCTAAGTTGCTAAAATAAGCCTATTTAATGAGGCTATTTAATAAGTCTATTTAATAAGCCTATTTAATAAGCCTATTTAATAAGCCTATTTAATATGCCTATTTAATAAACCTATTTAATAATATTTAATGAGCCTATTTAATAAGTCTATTTAATAAGCCTTTTAATAAGCCTATTTAATAAGTCTAAGTTGCTGAAATAAGCCTATTTAATAAGCCTAAGTTTCTGAATGAGCCTATTTAATAAGCCTAAGTTGATGAAATTAGCCTATTTAATAAGCCTATTTAATAGGCCTATTTAAAAAGTCTAAGTTGCTTAAATAAGCCTATTTAATAAGCCTAAGTTTCTGAATGAGCCTATTTAATAAGCCTAAGTTGCTGAAATAAGCCTATTTAATAAGCCTAAGTTGCTGAATAAACCTATTTAATAAGTCTAAATTGCTGAAATAAGCCTATTTAATAACGCTATTTAATAAGCCTAAGTTGCTGAAATAAGCCTATTTAATAAGCCTAAGTTGCTAAAATAAGCCTATTTAATGAGGCTATTTAATAAGTCTATTTAATAAGCCTATTTAATAAGCCTATTTAATAAGCCTATTTAATACGCCTATTTAATAAACCTATTTAATAAGTATTTAGTGAGCCTATTTAATAAGTCTATTTAATAAGCCTTTTAATAAGCCTATTTAATAAGCCTATTTAATAAGCCTATTTAATAAGTCTATTTAATAAGTCTATTTAATAAGCCTATTTAATAAGTATTTAATGAGCCTATTTAATAAGCCTATTTATTGAGCCTATTTAATAAGCCTATTTATTGAGCCTATTTAATAAGCCTATTTATTGAGCCTATTTAATAAGCCTATTTAATAAGTCTATTTAATAAGCCTATTTAATAAGCCTAATTAATAAGCCTATTTAATAAGCCTATTTATTGAGCCTATTTAATGAGTCTATTTAATAAGCCTGTTTAATAAGCCTATTTAATAAGTATTGATTGAGCCTATTTAATAAGCCTAAGTTGCTGAATAAGCCTATTTAATAAGCCTAAGTTGCTGAAATAAGCCTATTTAATAAGCCTATTTAATAAGCCTAAGTTGCTGAATAAGGCTATTTAATGAGCCTAAGTTGCTGAAATAAGCCTATTTAATAAGCCTAAGTTGCTGAAATAAGGCTATTTAATACGTCCAAGTTGCTAAAATAAGCCTATTTAATAAGCCTAAGTTGCTGAAATAAGTATATTTAATAAGCATAAGTTGCTGAAATAAGCCTATTTAATAAGTCTAAGTTGCTGAAATAAGGCTATTTAATAAGTCTAAGTTGCTGAAATAAGCCTTTTTAATCAGCGAAAGTTGCTGAAATAAGCTTATTTAATAAGCCCAAGTTGCTGAAATAAGCCTATTTAATAAGGATCTTTAATAAGTCTAAGTTGCTGAAATAAACCTATTTAATAAGCCCAAGTTGCTAAAATAAGCCTATTTAATGAGGATATTTAATAAGTCTATTTAATAAGCCTATTTAATAAGCCGATTTAATAAGCCTATTTAATACACCTATTTAATAAACACATGTAATGAGTATTTAATGAGCATTTTTAATAAGCCTATTGAATAGGTCTATTTAATAAGCCTATTTAATAAGTCTAGTTAATAAGCCTATTTAATAAGTATTTAATGAGCCTATTTAATAAGCCTATTTATTGAGCCTATTTAATAAGCCTATTTATTGAGCCTATTTAATAAGCCTATTTATTGAGCCTATTTAATAAGTCTATTTAATAAGCCTATTTAATAAACCTATTTAATAAGTATTTAATGAGCCTATTTAATAAGTCTATTTAATAAGCCTATTTAATAGGCCTATTTAATAAGTCTAAGTTGCTGAAATAAGCCTATTTAATAAGCCTAAGTTGCTGAATAAGCCTATTTAATAAGCCTAAGTTGCTGAAATAAGCCTTTTTAATAAGCCTAAGTTGCTGAAATAAGCCTATTTAATAAGCCTAAGTTGCTAAAATAAGCCTATTTAATGAGGCTATTTAATAAGTCTATTTAATAAGCCTATTTAATAAGCCTATTTAATACGCCTATTTAATAAACCTATTTAATAAGTATTTAATTAGCCTATTTAATAAGTCTATTTAATAAGCCTATTTAATAAGTCTATTTAATAAGTCTATTTAATATGCCTATTTAATAAGTATTTAATGAGCCTATTTAATAAGCCTATTTATTGAGCCTATTTAATAAGCCTATTTATTGAGCCTATTTAATAAGCCTATTTATTGAGCCTATTTAATGAGCCTATTTAATAAGTCTATTTAATAAGCCTATTTAATAAGCCTAATAAATAAGCCTATTTAATAAGCCTATTTATTGAGCCTATTTAATGAGTCTATTTAATAAGCCTGTTTAATAAGCCTATTTAATAAGTATTGAATGAGCCTATTTAATAAGCCTAAGTTGCTGAATAAGCCTATTTAATAAGCCTAAGTTGCTGAAATAAGCCTATTTAATAAGCCTATTTAATAAGCCTAAGTTGCTGAATAAGCCTATTTAATAAGCCTAAGGTGCTGAAATAAGCCTATTTAATAAGTCTAAGTTGCTGAAATAAGGCTATTTAATGAGCCTAAGTTGCTGAAATAAGCCTATTTAATAAGCCTAAGTTGCTGAAATAAGGCTATTTAATACGTCCAAGTTGCTAAAATAAGCCTATTTAATAAGCCTAAGTTGCTGAAATAAGTATATTTAATAAGCATAAGTTGCTGAAATAAGCCTATTTAATAAGTCTAAGTTGCTGAAATAAGGCTATTTAATAAGTCTAAGTTGCTGAAATAAGCCTTTTTAATCAGCAAAAGTTGCTGAAATAAGCTTATTTAATAAGCCCAAGTTGCTGAAATAAGCCTATTTAATAAGGATCTTTAATAAGTCTAAGTTGCCAAAATAAACCTATTTAATAAGCCCAAGTTGCTAAAATAAGCCTATTTAATGAGGATATTTAATAAGTCTATTTAATAAGCCTATTTAATAAGCCGATTTAATAAGCCTATTTAATACACCTATTTAATAAACACATTTAATGAGTATTTAATGAGCATTTTTAATAAGCCTATTGAATAAGTCTATTTAATAAGCCTATTTAATAAGTCTATTTAATAAGTCTAGTTAATAAGCCTATTTAATAAGTATTTAATGAGCCTATTTAATAAGCCTATTTATTGAGCCTATTTAATAAGCCTATTTATTGAGCCTATTTAATAAGCCTATTTATTGAGCCTATTTAATACGCCTATTTAATAAGCCTATTTATTGAGCCCATTTAATAAGTCTATTTAATAAGCCTATTTAATAAGCCTATTTAATAAGTATTTAATGAGCCTATTTAATAAGTCTATTTAATAAGCCTATTTAATAGGCCTATTTAATAAGTCTAATTTGCTGAAATAAGCCTATTTAATAAGCCTAAGTTGCTGAATAAGCCTATTTAATAAGCCTAAGTTGCTGAAATAAACCTTTTTAATAAGTCTAAGTTGCTGAAATAAGCCGATTTAATAAGCCTAAGTTGCTGAAATAAGCCTATTTAATAAGGCTATTTAATAAGCCTAAGTTGCTGAAATAAGTCTATTTAATAAGCCTAAGATGCTAAAATAAGCCTATTTAATGAGGCTATTTAATAAGTCTATTTAATAAGCCTATTTAATAAGCCTATTTAATAAGCCTATTTAATATGCCTATTTAATAAACCTATTTAATAATATTTAATGAGCCTATTTAATAAGTCTATTTAATAAGCCTTTTAATAAGCCTATTTAATAAGTCTAAGTTGCTGAAATAAGCCTATTTAATAAGCCTAAGTTTCTGAATGAGCCTATTTAATAAGCCTAAGTTGATGAAATTAGCCTATTTAATAAGCCTATTTAATAGGCCTATTTAATAAGTCTAAGTTGCTTAAATAAGCCTATTTAATAAGCCTAAGTTTCTGAATGAGCCTATTTAATAAGCCTAAGTTGCTGAAATAAGCCTATTTAATAAGCCTAAGTTGCTGAATAAACCTATTTAATAAGTCTAAATTGCTGAAATAAGCCTATTTAATAACGCTATTTAATAAGCCTAAGTTGCTGAAATAAGCCTATTTAATAAGCCTAAGTTGCTAAAATAAGCCTATTTAATGAGGCTATTTAATAAGTCTATTTAATAAGCCTATTTAATAAGCCTATTTAATAAGCCTATTTAATACGCCTATTTAATAAACCTATTTAATAAGTATTTAGTGAGCCTATTTAATAAGTCTATTTAATAAGCCTTTTAATAAGCCTATTTAATAAGCCTATTTAATAAGCCTATTTAATAAGTCTATTTAATAAGTCTATTTAATAAGCCTATTTAATAAGTATTTAATGAGCCTATTTAATAAGCCTATTTATTGAGCCTATTTAATAAGCCTATTTATTGAGCCTATTTAATAAGCCTATTTAATAAGTCTATTTAATGAGCCTATTTAATAAGCCTAATTAATAAGCCTATTTAATAAGCCTATTTATTGAGCCTATTTAATGAGTCTATTTAATAAGCCTGTTTAATAAGCCTATTTAATAAGTATTGAATGAGCCTATTTAATAAGCCTAAGTTGCTGAATAAGCCTATTTAATAAGCCTAAGTTGCTGAAATAAGCCTATTTAATAAGCCTATTTAATAAGCCTAAGTTGCTGAATAAGCCTATTTAATAAGCCTAAGGTGCTGAAATAAACCTATTTAATAAGTCTAAATTGCTGAAATAAGCCTATTTAATAACGCTATTTAATAAGCCTAAGTTGCTGAAATAAGCCTATTTAATAAGCCTAAGTTGCTAAAATAAGCCTATTTAATGAGGCTATTTAATAAGTCTATTTAATAAGCCTATTTAATAAGCCTATTTAATAAGCCTATTTAATACGCCTATTTAATAAACCTATTTAATAAGTATTTAGTGAGCCTATTTAATAAGTCTATTTAATAAGCCTTTTAATAAGCCTATTTAATAAGCCTATTTAATAAGCCTATTTAATAAGTCTATTTAATAAGTCTATTTAATAAGCCTATTTAATAAGTATTTAATGAGCCTATTTAATAAGCCTATTTATTGAGCCTATTTAATAAGCCTATTTATTGAGCCTATTTAATAAGCCTATTTATTGAGCCTATTTAATAAGCCTATTTAATAAGTCTATTTAATAAGCCTATTTAATAAGCCTAATTAATAAGCCTATTTAATAAGCCTATTTATTGAGCCTATTTAATGAGTCTATTTAATAAGCCTGTTTAATAAGCCTATTTAATAAGTATTGATTGAGCCTATTTAATAAGCCTAAGTTGCTGAATAAGCCTATTTAATAAGCCTAAGTTGCTGAAATAAGCCTATTTAATAAGCCTATTTAATAAGCCTAAGTTGCTGAATAAGGCTATTTAATGAGCCTAAGTTGCTGAAATAAGCCTATTTAATAAGCCTAAGTTGCTGAAATAAGGCTATTTAATACGTCCAAGTTGCTAAAATAAGCCTATTTAATAAGCCTAAGTTGCTGAAATAAGTATATTTAATAAGCATAAGTTGCTGAAATAAGCCTATTTAATAAGTCTAAGTTGCTGAAATAAGGCTATTTAATAAGTCTAAGTTGCTGAAATAAGCCTTTTTAATCAGCGAAAGTTGCTGAAATAAGCTTATTTAATAAGCCCAAGTTGCTGAAATAAGCCTATTTAATAAGGATCTTTAATAAGTCTAAGTTGCTGAAATAAACCTATTTAATAAGCCCAAGTTGCTAAAATAAGCCTATTTAATGAGGATATTTAATAAGTCTATTTAATAAGCCTATTTAATAAGCCGATTTAATAAGCCTATTTAATACACCTATTTAATAAACACATTTAATGAGTATTTAATGAGCATTTTTAATAAGCCTATTGAATAGGTCTATTTAATAAGCCTATTTAATAAGTCTAGTTAATAAGCCTATTTAATAAGTATTTAATGAGCCTATTTAATAAGCCTATTTATTGAGCCTATTTAATAAGCCTATTTATTGAGCCTATTTAATAAGCCTATTTATTGAGCCTATTTAATAAGTCTATTTAATAAGCCTATTTAATAAACCTATTTAATAAGTATTTAATGAGCCTATTTAATAAGTCTATTTAATAAGCCTATTTAATAGGCCTATTTAATAAGTCTAAGTTGCTGAAATAAGCCTATTTAATAAGCCTAAGTTGCTGAATAAGCCTATTTAATAAGCCTAAGTTGCTGAAATAAGCCTTTTTAATAAGCCTAAGTTGCTGAAATAAGCCTATTTAATAAGCCTAAGTTGCTAAAATAAGCCTATTTAATGAGGCTATTTAATAAGTCTATTTAATAAGCCTATTTAATAAGCCTATTTAATACGCCTATTTAATAAACCTATTTAATAAGTATTTAATTAGCCTATTTAATAAGTCTATTTAATAAGCCTATTTAATAAGTCTATTTAATAAGTCTATTTAATATGCCTATTTAATAAGTATTTAATGAGCCTATTTAATAAGCCTATTTATTGAGCCTATTTAATAAGCCTATTTATTGAGCCTATTTAATAAGCCTATTTATTGAGCCTATTTAATGAGCCTATTTAATAAGTCTATTTAATAAGCCTATTTAATAAGCCTAATAAATAAGCCTATTTAATAAGCCTATTTATTGAGCCTATTTAATGAGTCTATTTAATAAGCCTGTTTAATAAGCCTATTTAATAAGTATTGAATGAGCCTATTTAATAAGCCTAAGTTGCTGAATAAGCCTATTTAATAAGCCTAAGTTGCTGAAATAAGCCTATTTAATAAGCCTATTTAATAAGCCTAAGTTGCTGAATAAGCCTATTTAATAAGCCTAAGGTGCTGAAATAAGCCTATTTAATAAGTCTAAGTTGCTGAAATAAGGCTATTTAATGAGCCTAAGTTGCTGAAATAAGCCTATTTAATAAGCCTAAGTTGCTGAAATAAGGCTATTTAATACGTCCAAGTTGCTAAAATAAGCCTATTTAATAAGCCTAAGTTGCTGAAATAAGTATATTTAATAAGCATAAGTTGCTGAAATAAGCCTATTTAATAAGTCTAAGTTGCTGAAATAAGGCTATTTAATAAGTCTAAGTTGCTGAAATAAGCCTTTTTAATCAGCAAAAGTTGCTGAAATAAGCTTATTTAATAAGCCCAAGTTGCTGAAATAAGCCTATTTAATAAGGATCTTTAATAAGTCTAAGTTGCCAAAATAAACCTATTTAATAAGCCCAAGTTGCTAAAATAAGCCTATTTAATGAGGATATTTAATAAGTCTATTTAATAAGCCTATTTAATAAGCCGATTTAATAAGCCTATTTAATACACCTATTTAATAAACACATTTAATGAGTATTTAATGAGCATTTTTAATAAGCCTATTGAATAAGTCTATTTAATAAGCCTATTTAATAAGTCTATTTAATAAGTCTAGTTAATAAGCCTATTTAATAAGTATTTAATGAGCCTATTTAATAAGCCTATTTATTGAGCCTATTTAATAAGCCTATTTATTGAGCCTATTTAATAAGCCTATTTATTGAGCCTATTTAATACGCCTATTTAATAAGCCTATTTATTGAGCCCATTTAATAAGTCTATTTAATAAGCCTATTTAATAAGCCTATTTAATAAGTATTTAATGAGCCTATTTAATAAGTCTATTTAATAAGCCTATTTAATAGGCCTATTTAATAAGTCTAATTTGCTGAAATAAGCCTATTTAATAAGCCTAAGTTGCTGAATAAGCCTATTTAATAAGCCTAAGTTGCTGAAATAAACCTTTTTAATAAGTCTAAGTTGCTGAAATAAGCCGATTTAATAAGCCTAAGTTGCTGAAATAAGCCTATTTAATAAGGCTATTTAATAAGCCTAAGTTGCTGAAATAAGTCTATTTAATAAGCCTAAGATGCTAAAATAAGCCTATTTAATGAGGCTATTTAATAAGTCTATTTAATAAGCCTATTTAATAAGCCTATTTAATAAGCCTATTTAATATGCCTATTTAATAAACCTATTTAATAATATTTAATGAGCCTATTTAATAAGTCTATTTAATAAGCCTTTTAATAAGCCTATTTAATAAGTCTAAGTTGCTGAAATAAGCCTATTTAATAAGCCTAAGTTTCTGAATGAGCCTATTTAATAAGCCTAAGTTGATGAAATTAGCCTATTTAATAAGCCTATTTAATAGGCCTATTTAATAAGTCTAAGTTGCTTAAATAAGCCTATTTAATAAGCCTAAGTTTCTGAATGAGCCTATTTAATAAGCCTAAGTTGCTGAAATAAGCCTATTTAATAAGCCTAAGTTGCTGAATAAACCTATTTAATAAGTCTAAATTGCTGAAATAAGCCTATTTAATAACGCTATTTAATAAGCCTAAGTTGCTGAAATAAGCCTATTTAATAAGCCTAAGTTGCTAAAATAAGCCTATTTAATGAGGCTATTTAATAAGTCTATTTAATAAGCCTATTTAATAAGCCTATTTAATAAGCCTATTTAATACGCCTATTTAATAAACCTATTTAATAAGTATTTAGTGAGCCTATTTAATAAGTCTATTTAATAAGCCTTTTAATAAGCCTATTTAATAAGCCTATTTAATAAGCCTATTTAATAAGTCTATTTAATAAGTCTATTTAATAAGCCTATTTAATAAGTATTTAATGAGCCTATTTAATAAGCCTATTTATTGAGCCTATTTAATAAGCCTATTTATTGAGCCTATTTAATAAGCCTATTTAATAAGTCTATTTAATGAGCCTATTTAATAAGCCTAATTAATAAGCCTATTTAATAAGCCTATTTATTGAGCCTATTTAATGAGTCTATTTAATAAGCCTGTTTAATAAGCCTATTTAATAAGTATTGAATGAGCCTATTTAATAAGCCTAAGTTGCTGAATAAGCCTATTTAATAAGCCTAAGTTGCTGAAATAAGCCTATTTAATAAGCCTATTTAATAAGCCTAAGTTGCTGAATAAGGCTATTTAATGAGCCTAAGTTGCTGAAATAAGCCTATTTAATAAGCCTAAGTTGCTGAAATAAGGCTATTTAATACGTCCAAGTTGCTAAAATAAGCCTATTTAATAAGCCTAAGTTGCTGAAATAAGTATATTTAATAAGCATAAGTTGCTGAAATAAGCCTATTTAATAAGTCTAAGTTGCTGAAATAAGGCTATTTAATAAGTCTAAGTTGCTGAAATAAGCCTTTTTAATCAGCGAAAGTTGCTGAAATAAGCTTATTTAATAAGCCCAAGTTGCTGAAATAAGCCTATTTAATAAGGATCTTTAATAAGTCTAAGTTGCTGAAATAAACCTATTTAATAAGCCCAAGTTGCTAAAATAAGCCTATTTAATGAGGATATTTAATAAGTCTATTTAATAAGCCTATTTAATAAGCCGATTTAATAAGCCTATTTAATACACCTATTTAATAAACACATTTAATGAGTATTTAATGAGCATTTTTAATAAGCCTATTGAATAGGTCTATTTAATAAGCCTATTTAATAAGTCTATTTAATAAGTCTAGTTAATAAGCCTATTTAATAAGTATTTAATGAGCCTATTTAATAAGCCTATTTATTGAGCCTATTTAATAAGCCTATTTATTGAGCCTATTTAATAAGCCTATTTATTGAGCCTATTTAATAAGTCTATTTAATAAGCCTATTTAATAAACCTATTTAATAAGTATTTAATGAGCCTATTTAATAAGTCTATTTAATAAGCCTATTTAATAGGCCTATTTAATAAGTCTAAGTTGCTGAAATAAGCCTATTTAATAAGCCTAAGTTGCTGAATAAGCCTATTTAATAAGCCTAAGTTGCTGAAATAAGCCTTTTTAATAAGTCTAAGTTGCTGAAATAAGCCTATTTAATAAGCCTAAGTTGCTGAATAAGCCTATTTAATAAGCCTAAGTTGCTGAAATAAGCCTTTTTAATAAGTCTAAGTTGCTGAAATAAGCCTATTTAATAAGCCTAAGTTGCTGAATAAGCCTATTTAATAAGCCTAAGTTGCTGAAATAAGCCTTTTTAATAAGCCTAAGTTGCTGAAATAAGCCTATTTAATAAGGCTATTTAATAAGCCTAAGTTGCTGAATAAGCCTATTTAATAAGTCTAAATTGCTGAAATAACGCTATTTAATAAGCCTAAGTTGCTGAAATAAGCCTATTTAATAAGCCTAAGTTGCTAAAATAAGCCTATTTAATGAGGCTATTTAATAAGTCTATTTAATAAGCCTATTTAATAAGCCTATTTAATAAGCCTATTTAATACGCCTATTTAATAAACCTATTTAATAAGTATTTAATTAGCCTATTTAATAAGTCTATTTAATAAGCCTTTTAATAAGCCTATTTAATAAGCCGATTTAATAAGCCTATTTAATAAGTCTATTTAATAAGTCTATTTAATATGCCTATTTAATAAGTATTTAATGAGCCTATTTAATAAGCCTATTTATTGAGCCTATTTAATAAGCCTATTTATTGAGCCTATTTAATGAGCCTATTTAATAAGTCTATTTAATAAGCCTATTTAATAAGCCTAATTAATAAGCCTATTTAATAAGCCTATTTATTGAGCCTATTTAATGAGTCTATTTAATAAGCCTGTTTAATAAGCCTATTTAATAAGTATTGAATGAGCCTATTTAATAAGCCTAAGTTGCTGAATAAGCCTATTTAATAAGCCTAAGTTGCTGAAATAAGCCTATTTAATAAGCCTATTTATTGAGCCTATTTAATGAGTCTATTTAATAAGCCTGTTTAATAAGCCTATTTAATAAGTATTGAATGAGCCTATTTAATAAGCCTAAGTTGCTGAATAAGCCTATTTAATAAGCCTAAGTTGCTGAAATAAGCCTATTTAATAAGCCTATTTAATAAGCCTAAGTTGCTGAATAAGCCTATTTAATAAGCCTAAGTTGCTGAAATAAGCGTATTTAATAAGTCTAAGTTGCTGAAATAAGGCTATTTAATGAGCCTAAGTTGCTGAAATAAGCCTATTTAATAAGCCTAAGTTGCTGAAATAAGGCTATTTAATACGTCCAAGTTGCTAAAATAAGCCTATTTAATAAGCCTAAGTTGCTGAAATAAGTATATTTAATAAGCATAAGTTGCTGAAATAAGCCTATTTAATAAGTCTAAGTTGCTGAAATAAGGCTATTTAATAAGTCTAAGTTGCTGAAATAAGCCTTTTTATTCAGCGAAAGTTGCTGAAATAAGCTTATTTAATAAGCCCAAGTTGCTGAAATACGCCTATTTAATAAGCCTATTTAATAAGCCTATTTATTGAGCCCATTTAATAAGTCTATTTAATAAGCCTATTTAATAAGCCTATTTAATAAGTATTTAATGAGCCTATTTAATAAGTTTATTTAATAAGCCTATTTAATAGGCCTATTTAATAAGTCTAAGTTGCTGAAATAAGCCTATTTAATAAGCCTAAGTTGCTGAATAAGCCTATTTAATAAGCCTAAGTTGCTGAAATAAGCCTTTTTAATAAGTCTAAGTTGCTGAAATAAGCCTATTTAATAAGCCTAAGTTGCTGAATAAGCCTATTTAATAAGCCTAAGTTGCTGAAATAAGCCTTTTTAATAAGCCTAAGTTGCTGAAATAAGCCTATTTAATAAGGCTATTTAATAAGCCTAAGTTGCTGAATAAGCCTATTTAATAAGTCTAAATTGCTGAAATAACGCTATTTAATAAGCCTAAGTTGCTGAAATAAGCCTATTTAATAAGCCTAAGTTGCTAAAATAAGCCTATTTAATGAGGCTATTTAATAAGTCTATTTAATAAGCCTATTTAATAAGCCTATTTAATAAGCCTATTTAATACGCCTATTTAATAAACCTATTTAATAAGTATTTAATTAGCCTATTTAATAAGTCTATTTAATAAGCCTTTTAATAAGCCTATTTAATAAGCCGATTTAATAAGCCTATTTATTAAGTCTATTTAATAAGTCTATTTAATATGATTATTTAATAAGTATTTAATGAGCCTATTTAATAAGCCTATTTATTGAGCCTATTTAATAAGCCTATTTATTGAGCCTATTTAATAAGCTTATTTATTGAGCCTATTTAATGAGCCTATTTAATAAGTCTATTTAATAAGCCTATTTAATAAGCCTAATTAATAAGCCTATTTAATAAGCCTATTTATTGAGCCTATTTAATGAGTCTATTTAATAAGCCTGTTTAATAAGCCTATTTAATAAGTATTGAATGAGCCTATTTAATAAGCCTAAGTTGCTGAATAAGCCTATTTAATAAGCCTAAGTTGCTGAAATAAGCCTATTTAATAAGCCTATTTAATAAGCCTAAGTTGCTGAATAAGCCTATTTAATAAGCCTAAGTTGCTGAAATAAGCGTATTTAATTAGTCTAAGTTGCTGAAATAAGGCTATTTAATGAGCCTAAGTTGCTGAAATAAGCCTATTTAATAAGCCTAAGTTGCTGAAATAAGGCTATTTAATACGTCCAAGTTGCTAAAATAAGCCTATTTAATAAGCCTAAGTTGCTGAAATAAGGCTATTTAATAAGTCTAAGTTGCTGAAATAAGCCTTTTTAATCAGCGAAAGTTGCTGAAATAATCTTATTTAATAAGCCCAAGTTGCTGAAATAAGCCTATTTAATAAGGATCTTTAATAAGTCTAAGTTGCTAAAATAAACCTATTTAATAAGCCCACGTTGCTAAAATAAGCCTATTTAATGAGGATATTTAATAAGTCTATTTAATAAGCCTATTTAATAAGCCGATTTAATAAGCCTATTTAATACACCTATTTAATAAACACATTTAATGAGTATTTAATGAGCATTTTTAATAAGCCTATTGAATAAGTCTATTTAATAAGCCTATTTAATAAGTCTATTTAATAAGTCTAGTTAATAAGCCTATTTAATAAGTATTTAATGAGCCTATTTAATAAGCCTATTTATTGAGCCTATTTAATAAGCCTATTTATTGAGCCTATTTAATAAGCCTATTTATTGAGCCTATTTAATAAGTCTATTTAATAAGCCTATTTAATAAGCCTATTTAATAAGTATTTAATGAGCCTATTTAATAAGTCTATTTAATAAGCCTATTTAATAGGCCTATTTAATACGTCTAAGTTGCTGAAATAAGCCTATTTAATAAGCCTAAGTTGCTGAATAAGCCTATTTAATAAGCCTAAGTTACTGAAATAAGCCTTTTTAATAAGTCTAAGTTGCTGAAATAAGCCTATTTAATAAGCCTAAGTTGCTGAATAAGCCTATTTAATAAGCCTAAGTTGCTGAAATAAGCCTTTTTAATAAGTCTAAGTTGCTGAAATAAGCCTATTTAATAAGCCTAAGTTGCTGAATAAGCCTATTTAATAAGCCTAAGTTGCTGAAATAAGCCTTTTTAATAAGCCTAAGTTGCTGAAATAAGCCTATTTAATAAGGCTATTTAATAAGCCTAAGTTGCTGAATAAGCCTATTTAATAAGTCTAAATTGCTGAAATAACGCTATTTAATAAGCCTAAGTTGCTGAAATAAGCCTATTTAATAAGCCTAAGTTGCTAAAATAAGCCTATTTAATGAGGCTATTTAATAAGTCTATTTAATAAGCCTATTTAATAAGCCTATTTAATAAGCCTATTTAATACGCCTATTTAATAAACCTATTTAATAAGTATTTAATTAGCCTATTTAATAAGTCTATTTAATAAGCCTTTTAATAAGCCTATTTAATAAGCCGATTTAATAAGCCTATTTAATAAGTCTATTTAATAAGTCTATTTAATATGCCTATTTAATAAGTATTTAATGAGCCTATTTAATAAGCCTATTTATTGAGCCTATTTAATAAGCCTATTTATTGAGCCTATTTAATAAGCCTATTTATTGAGCCTATTTAATGAGCCTATTTAATAAGTCTATTTAATAAGCCTATTTAATAAGCCTAATTAATAAGCCTATTTAATAAGCCTATTTATTGAGCCTATTTAATGAGTCTATTTAATAAGCCTGTTTAATAAGCCTATTTAATAAGTATTGAATGAGCCTATTTAATAAGCCTAAGTTGCTGAATAAGCCTATTTAATAAGCCTAAGTTGCTGAAATAAGCCTATTTAATAAGCCTATTTAATAAGCCTAAGTTGCTGAATAAGCCTATTTAATAAGCCTAAGTTGCTGAAATAAGCGTATTTAATAAGTCTAAGTTGCTGAAATAAGGCTATTTAATGAGCCTAAGTTGCTGAAATAAGCCTATTTAATAAGCCTAAGTTGCTGAAATAAGGCTATTTAATACGTCCAAGTTGCTAAAATAAGCCTATTTAATAAGCCTAAGTTGCTGAAATAAGTATATTTAATAAGCATAAGTTGCTGAAATAAGCCTATTTAATAAGTCTAAGTTGCTGAAATAAGGCTATTTAATAAGTCTAAGTTGCTGAAATAAGCCTTTTTAATCAGCGAAAGTTGCTGAAATAAGCTTATTTAATAAGCCCAAGTTGCTGAAATAAGCCTATTTAATAAGGATCTTTAATAAGTCTAAGTTGCCAAAATAAACCTATTTAATAAGCCCAAGTTGCTAAAATAAGCCTATTTAATGAGGATATTTAATAAGTCTATTTAATAAGCCTATTTAATAAGCCGATTTAATAAGCCTATTTAATACACCTATTTAATAAACACATTTAATGAGTATTTAATGAGCATTTTTAATAAGCCTATTGAATAAGTCTATTTAATAAGCCTATTTAATAAGTCTATTTAATAAGTCTAGTTAATAAGCCTATTTAATAAGTATTTAATGAGCCTATTTAATAAGCCTATTTATTGAGCCTATTTAATAAGCCTATTTATTGAGCCTATTTAATAAGCCTATTTATTGAGCCTATTTAATACGCCTATTTAATAAGCCTATTTATTGAGCCCATTTAATAAGTCTATTTAATAAGCCTATTTAATAAGCCTATTTAATAAGTATTTAATGAGCCTATTTATAAGTCTATTTAATAAGCCTATTTAATAGGCCTATTTAATAAGTCTAATTTGCTGAAATAAGCCTATTTAATAAGCCTAAGTTGCTGAATAAGCCTATTTAATAAGCCTAAGTTGCTGAAATAAACCTTTTTAATAAGTCTAAGTTGCTGAAATAAGCCTATTTAATAAGCCTAAGTTGCTGAAATAAGCCTATTTAATAAGGCTATTTAATAAGCCTAAGTTGCTGAAATAAGTCTATTTAATAAGCCTAAGTTGCTAAAATAAGCCTATTTAATGAGGCTATTTAATAAGTCTATTTAATAAGCCTATTTAATAAGCCTATTTAATATGCCTATTTAATAAACCTATTTAATAATATTTAATGAGCCTATTTAATAAGTCTATTTAATAAGCCTTTTAATAAGCCTATTTAATAAGTCTAAGTTGCTGAAATAAGCCTATTTAATAAGCCTAAGTTTCTGAATGAGCCTATTTAATAAGCCTAAGTTGATGAAATTAGCCTATTTAATAAGCCTATTTAATAGGCCTATTTAATAAGTCTAAGTTGCTGAAATAAGCCTATTTAATAAGCCTAAGTTGCTAAAATAAGCCTATTTAATGATGCTATTTAATAAGTCTATTTAATAAGCCTATTTAATAAGCCTATTTAATAAGCCTATTTAATACGCCTATTTAATAAACCTATTTAATAAGTATTTAGTGAGCCTATTTAATAAGTCTATTTAATAAGCCTTTTAATAAGCCTATTTAATAAGCCTATTTAATAAGCCTATTTAATAAGTCTATTTAATAAGTCTATTTAAGAAGCCTATTTAATAAGTATTTAATGAGCCTTTTTAATAAGCCTATTTATTGAGCCTATTTAATAAGCCTATTTATTGAGCCTATTTAATAAGCCTATTTATTGAGCCTATTTAATAAGCCTATTTAATAAGTCTATTTAATAAGCCTATTTAATAAGCCTAATTAATAAGCCTATTTAATAAGCCTATTTATTGAGCCTATTTAATGAGTCTATTTAATAAGCCTGTTTAATAAGCCTATTTAATAAGTATTGAATGAGCCTATTTAATAAGCCTAAGTTGCTGAATAAGCCTATTTAATAAGCCTAAGTTGCTGAAATAAGCCTATTTAATAAGCCTATTTTATAAGCCTAAGTTGCTGAATAAGGCTATTTAATGAGCCTAAGTTGCTGAAATAAGCCTATTTAATAAGCCTAAGTTGCTGAAATAAGGCTATTTAATACGTCCAAGTTGCTAAAATAAGCCTATTTAATAAGCCTAAGTTGCTGAAATAAGTAATTTAATAAGCATAAGTTGCTGAAATAAGCCTATTTAATAAGTCTAAGTTGCTGAAATAAGGCTATTTAATAAGTCTAAGTTGCTGAAATAAGCCTTTTTAATCAGCGAAAGTTGCTGAAATAAGCTTATTTAATAAGCCCAAGTTGCTGAAATAAGCCTATTTAATAAGGATCTTTAATAAGTCTAAGTTGCTGAAATAAACCTATTTAATAAGCCCAAGTTGCTAAAATAAGCCTATTTAATGAGGATATTTAATAAGTCTATTTAATAAGCCTATTTAATTAGCCGATTTAACAAGCCTATTTAATACACCTATTTAATAAACACATTTAATGAGTATTTAATGAGCATTTTTAATAAGCCTATTGAATAGGTCTATTTAATAAGCCTATTTAATAAGTCTATTTAATAAGTCTAGTTAATAAGCCTATTTAATAAGTATTTAATGAGCCTATTTAATAAGCCTATTTATTGAGCCTATTTAATAAGCCAATTTATTGAGCCTATTTAATAAGCCTATTTATTGAGCCTATTTAATAAGTCTATTTAATAAGCCTATTTAATAAGCCTATTTAATAAGTATTTAATGAGCCTATTTAATAAGTCTATTTAATAAGCCTATTTAATAGGCCTATTTAATAAGTCTAAGTTGCTGAAATAAGCCTATTTAATAAGCCTAAGTTGCTGAATAAGCCTATTTAATAAGCCTAAGTTGCTGAAATAAGCCTTTTTAATAAGTCTAAGTTGCTAAAATAAGCCTATTTAATAAGCCTAAGTTGCTGAATAAGCCTATTTAATAAGCCTAAGTTGCTGAAATAAGCCTTTTTAATAAGTCTAAGTTGCTGAAATAAGCCTATTTAATAAGCCTAAGTTGCTGAATAAGCCTATTTAATAAGCCTAAGTTGCTGAAATAAGCCTTTTTAATAAGCCTAAGTTGCTGAAATAAGCCTATTTAATAAGGCTATTTAATAAGCCTAAGTTGCTGAATAAGCCTATTTAATAAGTCTAAATTGCTGAAATAACGCTATTTAATAAGCCTAAGTTGCTGAAATAAGCCTATTTAATAAGCCTAAGTTGCTAAAATAAGCCTATTTAATGAGGCTATTTAATAAGTCTATTTAATAAGCCTATTTAATAAGCCTATTTAATAAGCCTATTTAATACGCCTATTTAATAAACCTATTTAATAAGTATTTAATTAGCCTATTTAATAAGTCTATTTAATAAGCCTTTTAATAAGCCTATTTAATAAGCCGATTTAATAAGCCTATTTAATAAGTCTATTTAATAAGTCTATTTAATATGCCTATTTAATAAGTATTTAATGAGCCTATTTAATAAGCCTATTTATTGAGCCTATTTAATAAGCCTATTTATTGAGCCTATTTAATGAGCCTATTTAATAAGTCTATTTAATAAGCCTATTTAATAAGCCTAATTAATAAGCCTATTTAATAAGCCTATTTATTGAGCCTATTTAATGAGTCTATTTAATAAGCCTGTTTAATAAGCCTATTTAATAAGTATTGAATGAGCCTATTTAATAAGCCTAAGTTGCTGAATAAGCCTATTTAATAAGCCTAAGTTGCTGAAATAAGCCTATTTAATAAGCCTATTTAATAAGCCTAAGTTGCTGAATAAGCCTATTTAATAAGCCTAAGTTGCTGAAATAAGCGTATTTAATAAGTCTAAGTTGCTGAAATAAGGCTATTTAATGAGCCTAAGTTGCTGAAATAAGCCTATTTAATAAGCCTAAGTTGCTGAAATAAGGCTATTTAATACGTCCAAGTTGCTAAAATAAGCCTATTTAATAAGCCTAAGTTGCTGAAATAAGTATATTTAATAAGCATAAGTTGCTGAAATAAGCCTATTTAATAAGTCTAAGTTGCTGAAATAAGGCTATTTAATAAGTCTAAGTTGCTGAAATAAGCCTTTTTATTCAGCGAAAGTTGCTGAAATAAGCTTATTTAATAAGCCCAAGTTGCTGAAATACGCCTATTTAATAAGCCTATTTAATAAGCCTATTTATTGAGCCCATTTAATAAGTCTATTTAATAAGCCTATTTAATAAGCCTATTTAATAAGTATTTAATGAGCCTATTTAATAAGTCTATTTAATAAGCCTATTTAATAGGCCTATTTAATAAGTCTAAGTTGCTGAAATAAGCCTATTTAATAAGCCTAAGTTGCTGAATAAGCCTATTTAATAAGCCTAAGTTGCTGAAATAAGCCTTTTTAATAAGTCTAAGTTGCTGAAATAAGCCTATTTAATAAGCCTAAGTTGCTGAATAAGCCTATTTAATAGGCCTAAGTTGCTGAAATAAGCCTTTTTAATAAGCCTAAGTTGCTGAAATAAGCCTATTTAATAAGGCTATTTAATAAGCCTAAGTTGCTGAATATGCCTATTTAATAAGTCTAAATTGCTGAAATAACGCTATTTAATAAGCCTAAGTTGCTGAAATAAGCCTATTTAATAAACCTAAGTTGCTAAAATAAGCCTATTTAATGAGGCTATTTAATAAGTCTATTTAATAAGCCTATTTAATAAGCCTATTTAATAAGCCTATTTAATACGCCTATTTAATAAACCTATTTAATAAGTATTTAATTAGCCTATTTAATAAGTCTATTTAATAAGACTATTTAATAAGCCTATTTAATAAGCCGATTTAATAAGCCTATTTATTAAGTCTATTTAATAAGTCTATTTAATATGATTATTTAATAAGTATTTAATGAGCCTATTTAATAAGCCTATTTATTGAGCCTATTTAATAAGCCTATTTATTGAGCCTATTTAATAAGCCTATTTATTGAGCCTATTTAATGAGCCTATTTAATAAGTCTATTTAATAAGCCTATTTAATAAGCCTAATTAATAAGCCTATTTAATAAGCCTATTTATTGAGCCTATTTAATGAGTCTATTTAATAAGCCTGTTTAATAAGCCTATTTAATAAGTATTGAATGAGCCTATTTAATAAGCCTAAGTTGCTGAATAAGCCTATTTAATAAGCCTAAGTTGCTGAAATAAGCCTATTTAATAAGCCTATTTAATAAGCCTAAGTTGCTGAATAAGCCTATTTAATAAGCCTAAGTTGCTGAAATAAGCGTATTTAATAAGTCTAAGTTGCTGAAATAAGGCTATTTAATGAGCCTAAGTTGCTGAAATAAGCCTATTTAATAAGCCTAAGTTGCTGAAATAAGGCTATTTAATACGTCCAAGTTGCTAAAATAAGCCTATTTAATAAGCCTAAGTTGCTGGAATAAGCCTATTTAATAAGTCTAAGTTGCTGAAATAAGGCTATTTAATAAGTCTAAGTTGCTGAAATAAGCCTTTTTAATCAGCGAAAGTTGCTGAAATAATCTTATTTAATAAGCCCAAGTTGCTGAAATAAGCCTATTTAATAAGGATCTTTAATAAGTCTAAGTTGCTAAAATAAACCTATTTAATAAGCACACGTTGCTAAAATAAGCCTATTTAATGAGGATATTTAATAAGTCTATTTAATAAGCCTATTTAATAAGCCGATTTAATAAGCCTATTTAATACACCTATTTAATAAACACATTTAATGAGTATTTAATGAGCATTTTTAATAAGCCTATTGAATAAGTCTATTTAATAAGCCTATTTAATAAGTCTATTTAATAAGTCTAGTTAATAAGCCTATTTAATAAGTATTTAATGAGCCTATTTAATAAGCCTATTTATTGAGCCTATTTAATAAGCCTATTTATTGAGCCTATTTAATAAGCCTATTTATTGAGCCTATTTAATAAGTCTATTTAATAAGCCTATTTAATAAGCCTATTTAATAAGTATTTAATGAGCCTATTTAATAAGTCTATTTAATAAGCCTATTTAATAGGCCTATTTAATAAGTCTAAGTTGCTGAAATAAGCCTATTTAATAAGCCTAAGTTGCTGAATAAGCCTATTTATTAAGCCTAAGTTGCTGAAATAAGCCTTTTTAATAAGTCTAAGTTGCTGAAATAAGCCTATTTAATAAGCCTAAGTTGCTGAATAAGCCTATTTAATAAGCCTAAGTTGCTGAAATAAGCCTTTTTAATAAGTCTAAGTTGCTGAAATAAGCCTATTTAATAAGCCTAAGTTGCTGAATAAGCCTATTTAATAAGCCTAAGTTGCTGAAATAAGCCTTTTTAATAAGCCTAAGTTGCTGAAATAAGCCTATTTAATAAGGCTATTTAATAAGCCTAAGTTGCTGAATAAGCCTATTTAATAAGTCTAAATTGCTGAAATAACGCTATTTAATAAGCCTAAGTTGCTGAAATAAGCCTATTTAATAAGCCTAAGTTGCTAAAATAAGCCTATTTAATGAGGCTATTTAATAAGTCTATTTAATAAGCCTATTTAATAAGCCTATTTAATAAGCCTATTTAATACGCCTATTTAATAAACCTATTTAATAAGTATTTAATTAGCCTATTTAATAAGTCTATTTAATAAGCCTTTTAATAAGCCTATTTAATAAGCCGATTTAATAAGCCTATTTAATAAGTCTATTTAATAAGTCTATTTAATATGCCTATTTAATAAGTATTTAATGAGCCTATTTAATAAGCGTATTTATTGAGCCTATTTAATAAGCCTATTTATTGAGCCTATTTAATAAGCCTATTTATTGAGCCTATTTAATGAGCCTATTTAATAAGTCTATTTAATAAGCCTATTTAATAAGCCTAATTAATAAGCCTATTTAATAAGCCTATTTATTGAGCCTATTTAATGAGTCTATTTAATAAGCCTGTTTAATAAGCCTATTTAATAAGTATTGAATGAGCCTATTTAATAAGCCTAAGTTGCTGAATAAGCCTATTTAATAAGCCTAAGTTGCTGAAATAAGCCTATTTAATAAGCCTATTTAATAAGCCTAAGTTGCTGAATAAGCCTATTTAATAAGCCTAAGTTGCTGAAATAAGCGTATTTAATAAGTCTAAGTTGCTGAAATAAGGCTATTTAATGAGCCTAAGTTGCTGAAATAAGCCTATTTAATAAGCCTAAGTTGCTGAAATAAGGCTATTTAATACGTCCAAGTTGCTAAAATAAGCCTATTTAATAAGCCTAAGTTGCTGAAATAAGTATATTTAATAAGCATAAGTTGCTGAAATAAGCCTATTTAATAAGTCTAAGTTGCTGAAATAAGGCTATTTAATAAGTCTAAGTTGCTGAAATAAGCCTTTTTAATCAGCGAAAGTTGCTGAAATAAGCTTATTTAATAAGCCCAAGTTGCTGAAATACGCCTATTTAATAAGCCTATTTAATAAGCCTATTTATTGAGCCCATTTAATAAGTCTATTTAATAAGCCTATTTAATAAGCCTATTTAATAAGTATTTAATGAGCCTATTTAATAAGTATATTTAATAAGCCTATTTAATAGGCCTATTTAATAAGTCTAAGTTGCTGAAATAAGCCTATTTAATAAGCCTAAGTTGCTGAATAAGCCTATTTAATAAGCCTAAGTTGCTGAAATAAGCCTTTTTAATAAGTCTAAGTTGCTGAAATAAGCCTATTTAATAAGCCTAAGTTGCTGAATAAGCCTATTTAATAAGCCTAAGTTGCTGAAATAAGCCTTTTTAATAAGCCTAAGTTGCTGAAATAAGCCTATTTAATAAGGCTATTTAATAAGCCTAAGTTGCTGAATAAGCCTATTTAATAAGTCTAAATTGCTGAAATAACGCTATTTAATAAGCCTAAGTTGCTGAAATAAGCCTATTTAATAAGCCTAAGTTGCTAAAATAAGCCTATTTAATGAGGCTATTTAATAAGTCTATTTAATAAGCCTATTTAATAAGCCTATTTAATAAGCCTATTTAATATGCCTATTTAATAAACCTATTTAATAAGTATTTAATTAGCCTATTTAATAAGTCTATTTAATAAGCCTTTTAATAAGCCTATTTAATAAGCCGATTTAATAAGCCTATTTATTAAGTCTATTTAATAAGTCTATTTAATATGATTATTTAATAAGTATTTAATGAGCCTATTTAATAAGCCTATTTATTGAGCCTATTTAATAAGCCTATTTATTGAGCCTATTTAATAAGCCTATTTATTGAGCCTATTTAATGAGCCTATTTAATAAGTCTATTTAATACGCCTATTTAATAAGCCTAATTAATAAGCCTATTTAATAAGCCTATTTATTGAGCCTATTTAATGAGTCTATTTAATAAGCCTGTTTAATAAGCCTATTTAATAAGTATTGAATGAGCCTATTTAATAAGCCTAAGTTGCTGAATAAGCCTATTTAATAAGCCTAAGTTGCTGAAATAAGCCTATTTAATAAGCCTATTTAATAAGCCTAAGTTGCTGAATAAGCCTATTTAATAAGCCTAAGTTGCTGAAATAAGCGTATTTAATAAGTCTAAGTTGCTGAAATAAGGCTATTTAATGAGCCTAAGTTGCTGAAATAAGCCTATTTAATAAGCCTAAGTTGCTGAAATAAGGCTATTTAATACGTCCAAGTTGCTAAAATAAGCCTATTTAATAAGCCTAAGTTGCTGAAATAAGCGTATTTAATAAGTCTAAGTTGCTGAAATAAGGCTATTTAATGAGCCTAAGTTGCTGAAATAAGCCTATTTAATAAGCCTAAGTTGCTAAAATAAACCTATTTAATAAGCCCACGTTGCTAAAATAAGCCTATTTAATGAGGATATTTAATAAGTCTATTTAATAAGCCTATTTAATAAGCCGATTTAATAAGCCTATTTAATACACCTATTTAATAAACACATTTAATGAGTATTTAATGAGCATTTTTAATAAGCCTATTGAATAAGTCTATTTAATAAGCCTATTTAATAAGTCTATTTAATAAGTCTAGTTAATAAGCCTATTTAATAAGTATTTAATGAGCCTATTTAATAAGCCTATTTATTGAGCCTATTTAATAAGCCTATTTATTGAGCCTATTTAATAAGCCTATTTATTGAGCCTATTTAATAAGTCTATTTAATGAGCCTATTTAATAAGTCTATTTAATAAGCCTATTTAATAGGCCTATTTAATAAGTCTATTTAATAAGCCTATTTAATAGGCCTATTTAATAAGTCTAAGTTGCTGAAATAAGCCTATTTAATAAGCCTAAGTTGCTGAATAAGCCTATTTAATAAGCCTAAGTTGCTGAAATAAGCCTTTTTAATAAGTCTAAGTTGCTGAAATAAGCCTATTTAATAAGCCTAAGTTGCTGAATAAGCCTATTTAATAAGCCTAAGTTGCTGAAATAAGCCTTTTTAATAAGTCTAAGTTGCTGAAATAAGCCTATTTAATAAGCCTAAGTTGCTGAATAAGCCTATTTAATAAGCCTAAGTTGCTGAAATAAGCCTTTTTAATAAGCCTAAGTTGCTGAAATAAGCCTATTTAATAAGGCTATTTAATAAGCCTAAGTTGCTGAATAAGCCTATTTAATAAGTCTAAATTGCTGAAATAACGCTATTTAATAAGCCTAAGTTGCTGAAATAAGCCTATTTAATAAGCCTAAGTTGCTAAAATAAGCCTATTTAATGAGGCTATTTAATAAGTCTATTTAATAAGCCTATTTAATAAGCCTATTTAATAAGCCTATTTAATATGATTATTTAATAAGTATTTAATGAGCCTATTTAATAAGCCTATTTAATAAGCCGATTTAATAAGCCTATTTATTAAGTCTATTTAATAAGTCTATTTAATATGATTATTTAATAAGTATTTAATGAGCCTATTTAATAAGCCTATTTATTGAGCCTATTTAATAAGCCTATTTATTGAGCCTATTTAATAAGCCTATTTATTGAGCCTATTTAATGAGCCTATTTAATAAGTCTATTTAATAAGCCTATTTAATAAGCCTAATTAATAAGCCTATTTAATAAGCCTATTTATTGAGCCTATTTAATGAGTCTATTTAATAAGCCTGTTTAATAAGCCTATTTAATAAGTATTGAATGAGCCTATTTAATAAGCCTAAGTTGCTGAATAAGCCTATTTAATAAGCCTAAGTTGCTGAAATAAGCCTATTTAATAAGCCTATTTAATAAGCCTAAGTTGCTGAATAAGCCTATTTAATAAGCCTAAGTTGCTGAAATAAGCGTATTTAATAAGTCTAAGTTGCTGAAATAAGGCTATTTAATGAGCCTAAGTTGCTGAAATAAGCCTATTTAATAAGCCTAAGTTGCTGAAATAAGGCTATTTAATACGTCCAAGTTGCTAAAATAAGCCTATTTAATAAGCCTAAGTTGCTGGAATAAGCCTATTTAATAAGTCTAAGTTGCTGAAATAAGGCTATTTAATAAGTCTAAGTTGCTGAAATAAGCCTTTTTAATCAGCGAAAGTTGCTGAAATAATCTTATTTAATAAGCCCAAGTTGCTGAAATAAGCCTATTTAATAAGGATCTTTAATAAGTCTAAGTTGCTAAAATAAACCTATTTAATAAGCACACGTTGCTAAAATAAGCCTATTTAATGAGGATATTTAATAAGTCTATTTAATAAGCCTATTTAATAAGCCGATTTAATAAGCCTATTTAATACACCTATTTAATAAACACATTTAATGAGTATTTAATGAGCATTTTTAATAAGCCTATTGAATAAGTCTATTTAATAAGCCTATTTAATAAGTCTATTTAATAAGTCTAGTTTATAAGCCTATTTAATAAGTATTTAATGAGCCTATTTAATAAGCCTATTTATTGAGCCTATTTAATAAGCCTATTTATTGAGCCTATTTAATAAGCCTATTTATTGAGCCTATTTAATAAGTCTATTTAATAAGCCTATTTAATAAGCCTATTTAATAAGTATTTAATGAGCCTATTTAATAAGTCTATTTAATAAGCCTATTTAATAGGCCTATTTAATAAGTCTAAGTTGCTGAAATAAGCCTATTTAATAAGCCTAAGTTGCTGAATAAGCCTATTTATTAAGCCTAAGTTGCTGAAATAAGCCTTTTTAATAAGTCTAAGTTGCTGAAATAAGCCTATTTAATAAGCCTAAGTTGCTGAATAAGCCTATTTAATAAGCCTAAGTTGCTGAAATAAGCCTTTTTAATAAGTCTAAGTTGCTGAAATAAGCCTATTTAATAAGCCTAAGTTGCTGAATAAGCCTATTTAATAAGCCTAAGTTGCTGAAATAAGCCTTTTTAATAAGCCTAAGTTGCTGAAATAAGCCTATTTAATAAGGCTATTTAATAAGCCTAAGTTGCTGAATAAGCCTATTTAATAAGTCTAAATTGCTGAAATAACGCTATTTAATAAGCCTAAGTTGCTGAAATAAGCCTATTTAATAAGCCTAAGTTGCTAAAATAAGCCTATTTAATGAGGCTATTTAATAAGTCTATTTAATAAGCCTATTTAATAAGCCTATTTAATAAGCCTATTTAATACGCCTATTTAATAAACCTATTTAATAAGTATTTAATTAGCCTATTTAATAAGTCTATTTAATAAGCCTTTTAATAAGCCTATTTAATAAGCCGATTTAATAAGCCTATTTAATAAGTCTATTTAATAAGTCTATTTAATATGCCTATTTAATAAGTATTTAATGAGCCTATTTAATAAGCGTATTTATTGAGCCTATTTAATAAGCCTATTTATTGAGCCTATTTAATAAGCCTATTTATTGAGCCTATTTAATGAGCCTATTTAATAAGTCTATTTAATAAGCCTATTTAATAAGCCTAATTAATAAGCCTATTTAATAAGCCTATTTATTGAGCCTATTTAATGAGTCTATTTAATAAGCCTGTTTAATAAGCCTATTTAATAAGTATTGAATGAGCCTATTTAATAAGCCTAAGTTGCTGAATAAGCCTATTTAATAAGCCTAAGTTGCTGAAATAAGCCTATTTAATAAGCCTATTTAATAAGCCTAAGTTGCTGAATAAGCCTATTTAATAAGCCTAAGTTGCTGAAATAAGCGTATTTAATAAGTCTAAGTTGCTGAAATAAGGCTATTTAATGAGCCTAAGTTGCTGAAATAAGCCTATTTAATAAGCCTAAGTTGCTGAAATAAGGCTATTTAATACGTCCAAGTTGCTAAAATAAGCCTATTTAATAAGCCTAAGTTGCTGAAATAAGTATATTTAATAAGCATAAGTTGCTGAAATAAGCCTATTTAATAAGTCTAAGTTGCTGAAATAAGGCTATTTAATAAGTCTAAGTTGCTGAAATAAGCCTTTTTAATCAGCGAAAGTTGCTGAAATAAGCTTATTTAATAAGCCCAAGTTGCTGAAATACGCCTATTTAATAAGCCTATTTAATAAGCCTATTTATTGAGCCCATTTAATAAGTCTATTTAATAAGCCTATTTAATAAGCCTATTTAATAAGTATTTAATGAGCCTATTTAATAAGTATATTTAATAAGCCTATTTAATAGGCCTATTTAATAAGTCTAAGTTGCTGAAATAAGCCTATTTAATAAGCCTAAGTTGCTGAATAAGCCTATTTAATAAGCCTAAGTTGCTGAAATAAGCCTTTTTAATAAGTCTAAGTTGCTGAAATAAGCCTATTTAATAAGCCTAAGTTGCTGAATAAGCCTATTTAATAAGCCTAAGTTGCTGAAATAAGCCTTTTTAATAAGCCTAAGTTGCTGAAATAAGCCTATTTAATAAGGCTATTTAATAAGCCTAAGTTGCTGAATAAGCCTATTTAATAAGTCTAAATTGCTGAAATAACGCTATTTAATAAGCCTAAGTTGCTGAAATAAGCCTATTTAATAAGCCTAAGTTGCTAAAATAAGCCTATTTAATGAGGCTATTTAATAAGTCTATTTAATAAGCCTATTTAATAAGCCTATTTAATAAGCCTATTTAATATGCCTATTTAATAAACCTATTTAATAAGTATTTAATTAGCCTATTTAATAAGTCTATTTAATAAGCCTTTTAATAAGCCTATTTAATAAGCCGATTTAATAAGCCTATTTATTAAGTCTATTTAATAAGTCTATTTAATATGATTATTTAATAAGTATTTAATGAGCCTATTTAATAAGCCTATTTATTGAGCCTATTTAATAAGCCTATTTATTGAGCCTATTTAATAAGCCTATTTATTGAGCCTATTTAATGAGCCTATTTAATAAGTCTATTTAATACGCCTATTTAATAAGCCTAATTAATAAGCCTATTTAATAAGCCTATTTATTGAGCCTATTTAATGAGTCTATTTAATAAGCCTGTTTAATAAGCCTATTTAATAAGTATTGAATGAGCCTATTTAATAAGCCTAAGTTGCTGAATAAGCCTATTTAATAAGCCTAAGTTGCTGAAATAAGCCTATTTAATAAGCCTATTTAATAAGCCTAAGTTGCTGAATAAGCCTATTTAATAAGCCTAAGTTGCTGAAATAAGCGTATTTAATAAGTCTAAGTTGCTGAAATAAGGCTATTTAATGAGCCTAAGTTGCTGAAATAAGCCTATTTAATAAGCCTAAGTTGCTGAAATAAGGCTATTTAATACGTCCAAGTTGCTAAAATAAGCCTATTTAATAAGCCTAAGTTGCTGAAATAAGCGTATTTAATAAGTCTAAGTTGCTGAAATAAGGCTATTTAATGAGCCTAAGTTGCTGAAATAAGCCTATTTAATAAGCCTAAGTTGCTAAAATAAACCTATTTAATAAGCCCACGTTGCTAAAATAAGCCTATTTAATGAGGATATTTAATAAGTCTATTTAATAAGCCTATTTAATAAGCCGATTTAATAAGCCTATTTAATACACCTATTTAATAAACACATTTAATGAGTATTTAATGAGCATTTTTAATAAGCCTATTGAATAAGTCTATTTAATAAGCCTATTTAATAAGTCTATTTAATAAGTCTAGTTAATAAGCCTATTTAATAAGTATTTAATGAGCCTATTTAATAAGCCTATTTATTGAGCCTATTTAATAAGCCTATTTATTGAGCCTATTTAATAAGCCTATTTATTGAGCCTATTTAATAAGTCTATTTAATGAGCCTATTTAATAAGTCTATTTAATAAGCCTATTTAATAGGCCTATTTAATAAGTCTATTTAATAAGCCTATTTAATAGGCCTATTTAATAAGTCTAAGTTGCTGAAATAAGCCTATTTAATAAGCCTAAGTTGCTGAATAAGCCTATTTAATAAGCCTAAGTTGCTGAAATAAGCCTTTTTAATAAGTCTAAGTTGCTGAAATAAGCCTATTTAATAAGCCTAAGTTGCTGAATAAGCCTATTTAATAAGCCTAAGTTGCTGAAATAAGCCTTTTTAATAAGTCTAAGTTGCTGAAATAAGCCTATTTAATAAGCCTAAGTTGCTGAATAAGCCTATTTAATAAGCCTAAGTTGCTGAAATAAGCCTTTTTAATAAGCCTAAGTTGCTGAAATAAGCCTATTTAATAAGGCTATTTAATAAGCCTAAGTTGCTGAATAAGCCTATTTAATAAGTCTAAATTGCTGAAATAACGCTATTTAATAAGCCTAAGTTGCTGAAATAAGCCTATTTAATAAGCCTAAGTTGCTAAAATAAGCCTATTTAATGAGGCTATTTAATAAGTCTATTTAATAAGCCTATTTAATAAGCCTATTTAATAAGCCTATTTAATATGCCTATTTAATAAACCTATTTAATAAGTATTTAATTAGCCTATTTAATAAGTCTATTTAATAAGCCTTTTAATAAGCCTATTTAATAAGCCGATTTAATAAGCCTATTTATTAAGTCTATTTAATAAGTCTATTTAATATGATTATTTAATAAGTATTTAATGAGCCTATTTAATAAGCCTATTTATTGAGCCTATTTAATAAGCCTATTTATTGAGCCTATTTAATAAGCCTATTTATTGAGCCTATTTAATGAGCCTATTTAATAAGTCTATTTAATAAGCCTATTTAATAAGCCTAATTAATAAGCCTATTTAATAAGCCTATTTATTGAGCCTATTTAATGAGTCTATTTAATAAGCCTGTTTAATAAGCCTATTTAATAAGTATTGAATGAGCCTATTTAATAAGCCTAAGTTGCTGAATAAGCCTATTTAATAAGCCTAAGTTGCTGAAATAAGCCTATTTAATAAGCCTATTTAATAAGCCTAAGTTGCTGAATAAGCCTATTTAATAAGCCTAAGTTGCTGAAATAAGCGTATTTAATAAGTCTAAGTTGCTGAAATAAGGCTATTTAATGAGCCTAAGTTGCTGAAATAAGCCTATTTAATAAGCCTAAGTTGCTGAAATAAGGCTATTTAATACGTCCAAGTTGCTAAAATAAGCCTATTTAATAAGCCTAAGTTGCTGAAATAAGCGTATTTAATAAGTCTAAGTTGCTGAAATAAGGCTATTTAATGAGCCTAAGTTGCTGAAATAAGCCTGTTTAATAAGCCTAAGTTGCTAAAATAAACCTATTTAATAAGCCCACGTTGCTAAAATAAGCCTATTTAATGAGGATATTTAATAAGTCTATTTAATAAGCCTATTTAATAAGCCGATTTAATAAGCCTATTTAATACACCTATTTAATAAACACATTTAATGAGTATTTAATGAGCATTTTTAATAAGCCTATTGAATAAGTCTATTTAATAAGCCTATTTAATAAATCTATTTAATAAGTCTAGTTAATAAGCCTATTTAATAAGTATTTAATGAGCCTATTTAATAAGCCTATTTATTGAGCCTATTTAATAAGCCTATTTATTGAGCCTATTTAATAAGCCTATTTATTGAGCCTATTTAATAAGTCTATTTAATAAGCCTATTTAATAAACCTATTTAATAAGTATTTAATGAGCCTATTTAATAAGTCTATTTAATAAGCCTATTTAATAAGCCTATTTAATAAGTATTTAATGAGCCTATTTAATAAGTCTATTTAATAAGCCTATTTAATAGGCCTATTTAATAAGTCTAAGTTGCTGAAATAAGCCTATTTAATAAGCCTAAGTTGCTGAATAAGCCTATTTAATAAGCCTAAGTTGCTGAAATAAGCCTTTTTAATAAGTCTAAGTTGCTGAAATAAGCCTATTTAATAAGCCTAAGTTGCTGAATAAGCCTATTTAATAAGCCTAAGTTGCTGAAATAAGCCTTTTTAATAAGTCTAAGTTGCTGAAATAAGCCTATTTAATAAGCCTAAGTTGCTGAATAAGCCTATTTAATAAGCCTAAGTTGCTGAAATAAGCCTTTTTAATAAGCCTAAGTTGCTGAAATAAGCCTATTTAATAAGGCTATTTAATAAGCCTAAGTTGCTGAATAAGCCTATTTAATAAGTCTAAATTGCTGAAATAACGCTATTTAATAAGCCTAAGTTGCTGAAATAAGCCTATTTAATAAGCCTAAGTTGCTAAAATAAGCCTATTTAATGAGGCTATTTAATAAGTCTATTTAATAAGCCTATTTAATAAGCCTATTTAATAAGCCTATTTAATACGCCTATTTAATAAACCTATTTAATAAGTATTTAATTAGCCTATTTAATAAGTCTATTTAATAAGCCTTTTAATAAGCCTATTTAATAAGCCGATTTAATAATCCTATTTAATAAGTCTATTTAATAAGTCTATTTAATATGCCTATTTAATAAGTATTTAATGAGCCTATTTAATAAGCCTATTTATTGAGCCTATTTAATAAGCCTATTTATTGAGCCTATTTAATAAGCCTATTTATTGAGCCTATTTAATGAGCCTATTTAATAAGTCTATTTAATAAGCCTATTTAATAAGCCTAATTAATGAGCCTATTTAATAAGCCTATTTATTGAGCCTATTTAATGAGTCTATTTAATAAGCCTGTTTAATAAGCCTATTTAATAAGTATTGAATGAGCCTATTTAATAAGCCTAAGTTGCTGAATAAGCCTATTTAATAAGCCTAAGTTGCTGAAATAAGCCTATTTAATAAGCCTATTTAATAAGCCTAAGTTGCTGAATAAGCCTATTTAATAAGCCTAAGTTGCTGAAATAAGCGTATTTAATAAGTCTAAGTTGCTGAAATAAGGCTATTTAATGAGCCTAAGTTGCTGAAATAAGCCTATTTAATAAGCCTAAGTTGCTGAAATAAGGCTATTTAATACGTCCAAGTTGCTAAAATAAGCCTATTTAATAAGCCTAAGTTGCTGAAATAAGTATATTTAATAAGCATAAGTTGCTGAAATAAGCCTATTTAATAAGTCTAAGTTGCTGAAATAAGGCTATTTAATAAGTCTAAGTTGCTGAAATAAGCCTTTTTAATCAGAGAAAGTTGCTGAAATAAGCTTATTTAATAAGCCCAAGTTGCTGAAATACGCCTATTTAATAAGCCTATTTAATAAGCCTATTTATTGAGCCCATTTAATAAGTCTATTTAATAAGCCTATTTAATAAGCCTATTTAATAAGTATTTAATGAGCCTATTTAATAAGTCTATTTAATAAGCCTATTTAATAGGCCTATTTAATAAGTCTAAGTTGCTGAAATAAGCCTATTTAATAAGCCTAAGTTGCTGAATAAGCCTATTTAATAAGCCTAAGATGCTGAAATAAGCCTTTTTAATAAGTCTAAGTTGCTGAAATAAGCCTATTTAATAAGCCTAAGTTGCTGAATAAGCCTATTTAATAAGCCTAAGTTGCTGAAATAAGCCTTTTTAATAAGCCTAAGTTGCTGAAATAAGCCTATTTAATAAGGCTATTTAATAAGCCTAAGTTGCTGAATAAGCCTATTTAATAAGTCTAAATTGCTGAAATAACGCTATTTAATAAGCCTAAGTTGCTGAAATAAGCCTATTTAATAAGCCTAAGTTGCTAAAATAAGCCTATTTAATGAGGCTATTTAATAAGTCTATTTAATAAGCCTATTTAATAAGCCTATTTAATAAGCCTATTTAATATGCCTATTTAATAAACCTATTTAATAAGTATTTAATTAGCCTATTTAATAAGTCTATTTAATAAGCCTTTTAATAAGCCTATTTAATAAGCCGATTTAATAAGCCTATTTATTAAGTCTATTTAATAAGTCTATTTAATATGATTATTTAATAAGTATTTAATGAGCCTATTTAATAAGCCTATTTATTGAGCCTATTTAATAAGCCTATTTATTGAGCCTATTTAATAAGCCTATTTATTGAGCCTATTTAATGAGCCTATTTAATAAGTCTATTTAATAAGCCTATTTAATAAGCCTAATTAATAAGCCTATTTAATAAGCCTATTTATTAAGCCTATTTAATGAGTCTATTTAATAAGCCTGTTTAATAAGCCTATTTAATAAGTATTGAATAAGCCTATTTAATAAGCCTAAGTTGCTGAAATAAGCCTATTTAATAAGCCTATTTAATAAGCCTAAGTTGCTGAATAAGCCTATTTAATAAGCCTAAGTTGCTGAAATAAGCGTATTTAATAAGTCTAAGTTGCTGAAATAAGGCTATTTAATGAGCCTAAGTTGCTGAAATAAGCCTATTTAATAAGCCTAAGTTGCTGAAATAAGGCTATTTAATACGTCCAAGTTGCTAAAATAAGCCTATTTAATAAGCCTAAGTTGCTGAAATAAGCCTATTTAATAAGTCTAAGTTGCTGAAATAAGGCTATTTAATAAGTCTAAGTTGCTGAAATCAGCCTTTTTAATCAGCGAAAGTTGCTGAAATAAGCTTATTTAATAAGCCCAAGTTGCTGAAATAAGCCTATTTAATAAGGATCTTTAATAAGTCTAAGTTGCTAAAATAAACCTATTTAATAAGCCCAAGTTGCTAAAATAAGCCTATTTAATGAGGATATTTAATAAGTCTATTTAATAAGCCTATTTAGTAAGCCGATTTAATAAGCCTATTTAATACACCTATTTAATAAACACATTTAATGAGTATTTAATGAGCATTTTTAATAAGCCTATTGAATAAGTCTATTTAATAAGCCTATTTAATAAGTCTATTTAATAAGTCTAGTTAATAAGCCTATTTAATAGGTATTTAATGAGCCTATTTAATAAGCCTATTTATTGAGCCTATTTAATAAGCCTATTTATTGAGCCTATTTAATAAGCCTATTTATTAAGCCTATTTAATACGCCTATTTAATAAGCCTATTTATTGAGCCCATTTAATAAGTCTATTTAATAAGCCTATTTAATAAGCCTATTTAATAAGTATTTAATGAGCCTATTTAATAAGTCTATTTAATAAGCCTATTTAATAGGCCTATTTAATAAGTCTAATTTGCTGAAATAAGCCTATTTAATAAGCCTAAGTTGCTGAATAAGCCTATTTAATAAGCCTAAGTTGCTGAAATAAGCCTTTTTAATAAGTCTAAGTTGCTGAAATAAGACTATTTAATAAGCCTAAGTTGCTGAAATAAGCCTATTTAATAAGGCTATTTAATAAGCCTAAGTTGCTGAAATAAGTCTATTTAATAA
This sequence comes from Petromyzon marinus, assembly GCF_048934315.1. Lineage (NCBI taxonomy): Eukaryota > Metazoa > Chordata > Hyperoartia > Petromyzontiformes > Petromyzontidae > Petromyzon > Petromyzon marinus. The sequence goes on from NW_027422761.1 coordinate 3,778,181, forward strand.
GCCTAAGTTGCTAAAATAAGCCTATTTAATGAGGCTATTTAATAAGTCTATTTAATAAGCCTATTTAATAAGCCTATTTAATAAGCCTATTTAATATGCCTATTTAATAAACCTATTTAATAAGTATTTAATGAGCCTATTTAATAAGTCTATTTAATAAGCCTTTTAATAAGCCTATTTAATAAGTCTAAGTTGCTGAAATAAGCCTATTTAATAAGCCTAAGTTTCTGAATGAGCCTATTTAATAAGCCTAAGTTGATGAAATTAGCCTATTTAATAAGCCTATTTAATAGGCCTATTTAATAAGTCTAAGTTGCTTAAATAAGCCTATTTAATAAGCCTAAGTTTCTGAATGAGCCTATTTAATAAGCCTAAGTTGCTGAAATAAGCCTATTTAATAAGCCTAAGTTGCTGAATAAACCTATTTAATAAGTCTAAATTGCTGAAATAAGCCTATTTAATAACGCTATTTAATAAGCCTAAGTTGCTGAAATAAGCCTATTTAATAAGCCTAAGTTGCAAAAATAAGCCTATTTAATGAGGCTATTTAATAAGTCTATTTAATGAGCCTATTTAATAAGCCTATTTATTGAGCCTATTTAATAAGCCTATTTATTGAGCCTATTTAATAAGCCTATTTATTGAGCCTATTTAATAAGCCTATTTAATAAGTCTATTTAATAAGCCTATTTAATAAGCCTAATTAATAAGCCTATTTAATAAGCTTATTTATTGAGCCTATTTAATGAGTCTATTTAATAAGCCTGTTTAATAAGCCTATTTAATAAGTATTGAATGAGCCTATTTAATAAGCCTAAGTTGCTGAATAAGCCTATTTAATAAGCCTAAGTTGCTGAAATAAGTCTATTTAATAAGCCTATTTAATAAGCCTAAGTTGCTGAATAAGCCTATTTAATAAGCCTAAGTTGCTGAAATAAGCCTATTTAATAAGTCTAAGTTGCTGAAATAAGGCTATTTAATGAGCCTAAGTTGCTGAAATAAGCCTATTTAATAAGCCTAAGTTGCTGAAATAAGGCTATTTAATACGTCCAAGTTGCTAAAATAAGCCTATTTAATAAGCCTAAGTTGCTTAAATAAGTATATTTAATAAGCATAAGTTGCTGAAATAAGCCTATTTAATAAGTCTAAGTTGCTGAAATAAGGCGATTTAATAAGTCTAAGTTGCTGAAATAAGCCTTTTTAATCAGCGAAAGTTGCTGAAATAAGCTTATTTAATAAGCCCAAGTTGTTGAAATAAGCCTATTTAATAAGGATCTTTAATAAGTCTAAGTTGCTGAAATAAACCTATTTAATAAGCCCAAGTTGCTAAAATAAGCCTATTTAATGAGGATATTTAATAAGTCTATTTAATAAGCCTATTTAATAAGCCGATTTAATAAGCCTATTTAATACACCTATTTAATAAACACATTTAATGAGTATTTAATGAGCATTTTTAATAAGCCTATTGAATAAGTCTATTTAATAAGCCTATTTAATAAGTCTATTTAATAAGTCTAGTTAATAAGCCTATTTAATAAGTATTTAATGAGCCTATTTAATAAGCCTATTTATTGAGCCTATTTAATAAGCCTATTTATTGAGCCTATTTAATAAGCCTATTTATTGAGCCTATTTAATACGCCTATTTAATAAGCCTATTTATTGAGCCCATTTAATAAGTCTATTTAATAAGCCTATTTAATAAGCCTATTTAATAAGTATTTAATGAGCCTATTTAATAAGTCTATTTAATAAGCCTATTTAATAGGCCTATTTAATAAGTCTAATTTGCTGAAATAAGCCTATTTAATAAGCCTAAGTTGCTGAATAAGCCTATTTAATAAGCCTAAGTTGCTGAAATAAGCCTTTTTAATAAGTCTAAGTTGCTGAAATAAGCCTATTTAATAAGCCTAAGTTGCTGAAATAAGCCTATTTAATAAGGCTATTTAATAAGCCTAAGTTGCTGAAATAAGTCTATTTAATAAGCCTAAGTTGCTAAAATAAGCCTATTTAATGAGGCTATTTAATAAGTCTATTTAATAAGCCTATTTAATAAGCCTATTTAATAAGCCTATTTAATATGCCTATTTAATAAACCTATTTAATAAGTATTTAATGAGCCTATTTAATAAGTCTATTTAATAAGCCTTTTAATAAGCCTATTTAATAAGTCTAAGTTGCTGAAATAAGCCTATTTAATAAGCCTAAGTTTCTGAATGAGCCTATTTAATAAGCCTAAGTTGATGAAATTAGCCTATTTAATAAGCCTATTTAATAGGCCTATTTAATAAGTCTAAGTTGCTTAAATAAGCCTATTTAATAAGCCTAAGTTTCTGAATGAGCCTATTTAATAAGCCTAAGTTGCTGAAATAAGCCTATTTAATAAGCCTAAGTTGCTGAATAAACCTATTTAATAAGTCTAAATTGCTGAAATAAGCCTATTTAATAACGCTATTTAATAAGCCTAAGTTGCTGAAATAAGCCTATTTAATAAGCCTAAGTTGCAAAAATAAGCCTATTTAATGAGGCTATTTAATAAGTCTATTTAATAAGCCTATTTAATAAGCCTATTTAATAAGCCTATTTAATACGCCTATTTAATAAACCTATTTAATAAGTATTTAGTGAGCCTATTTAATAAGTCTATTTAATAAGCCTTTTAATAAGCCTATTTAATAAGCCTATTTAATAAGCCTATTTAATAAGTCTATTTAATAAGTCTATTTAATAAGCCTATTTAATAAGTATTTAATGAGCCTATTTAATAAGCCTATTTATTGAGCCTATTTAATAAGCCTATTTATTGAGCCTATTTAATAAGCCTATTTATTGAGCCTATTTAATAAGCCTATTTAATAAGTCTATTTAATAAGCCTATTTAATAAGCCTAATTAATAAGCCTATTTAATAAGCTTATTTATTGAGCCTATTTAATGAGTCTATTTAATAAGCCTGTTTAATAAGCCTATTTAATAAGTATTGAATGAGCCTATTTAATAAGCCTAAGTTGCTGAATAAGCCTATTTAATAAGCCTAAGTTGCTGAAATAAGCCTATTTAATAAGCCTATTTAATAAGCCTAAGTTGCTGAATAAGCCTATTTAATAAGCCTAAGTTGCTGAAATAAGCCTATTTAATAAGTCTAAGTTGCTGAAATAAGGCTATTTAATGAGCCTAAGTTGCTGAAATAAGCCTATTTAATAAGCCTAAGTTGCTGAAATAAGGCTATTTAATACGTCCAAGTTGCTAAAATAAGCCTATTTAATAAGCCTAAGTTGCTGAAATAAGTATATTTAATAAGCATACGTTGCTGAAATAAGCCTATTTAATAAGTCTAAGTTGCTGAAATAAGGCGATTTAATAAGTCTAAGTTGCTGAAATAAGCCTTTTTAATCAGCGAAAGTTGCTGAAATAAGCTTATTTAATAAGCCCAAGTTGTTGAAATAAGCCTATTTAATAAGGATCTTTAATAAGTCTAAGTTGCTGAAATAAACCTATTTAATAAGCCCAAGTTGCTAAAATAAGCCTATTTAATGAGGATATTTAATAAGTCTATTTAATAAGCCTATTTAATAAGCCGATTTAATAAGCCTATTTAATACACCTATTTAATAAACACATTTAATGAGTATTTAATGAGCATTTTTAATAAGCCTATTGAATAAGTCTATTTAATAAGCCTATTTAATAAGTCTATTTAATAAGTCTAGTTAATAAGCCTATTTAATAAGTATTTAATGAGCCTATTTAATAAGCCTATTTATTGAGCCTATTTAATAAGCCTATTTATTGAGCCTATTTAATAAGCCTATTTATTGAGCCTATTTAATACGCCTATTTAATAAGCCTATTTATTGAGCCCATTTAATAAGTCTATTTAATAAGCCTATTTAATAAGCCTATTTAATAAGTATTTAATGAGCCTATTTAATAAGTCTATTTAATAAGCCTAATTAATAGGCCTATTTAATAAGTCTAATTTGCTGAAATAAGCCTATTTAATAAGCCTAAGTTGCTGAATAAGCCTATTTAATAAGCCTACATTGCTCAAATAAGCCTTTTTAATAAGTCTAAGTTGCTGAAATAAGCCTATTTAATGAGCCTAAGTTGCTGAAATAAGCCTATTTAATAAGCCTAAGTTGCTGAAATAAGGCTATTTAATACGCCTAAGTTGCTTAAATAAGTATATTTAATAAGCATAAGTTGCTGAAATAAGCCTATTTAATAAGTCTAAGTTGCTGAAATAAGGCGATTTAATAAGTCTAAGTTGCTGAAATAAGCCTTTTTAATCAGCGAAAGTTGCTGAAATAAGCTTATTTAATAAGCCCAAGTTGTTGAAATAAGCCTATTTAATAAGGATCTTTAATAAGTCTAAGTTGCTGAAATAAACCTATTTAATAAGCCCAAGTTGCTAAAATAAGCCTATTTAATGAGGATATTTAATAAGTCTATTTAATAAGCCTATTTAATAAGCCGATTTAATAAGCCTATTTAATACACCTATTTAATAAACACATTTAATGAGTATTTAATGAGCATTTTTAATAAGCCTATTGAATAAGTCTATTTAATAAGCCTATTTAATAAGTCTATTTAATAAGTCTAGTTAATAAGCCTATTTAATAAGTATTTAATGAGCCTATTTAATAAGCCTATTTATTGAGCCTATTTAATAAGCCTATTTATTGAGCCTATTTAATAAGCCTATTTATTGAGCCTATTTAATACGCCTATTTAATAAGCCTATTTATTGAGCCCATTTAATAAGTCTATTTAATAAGCCTATTTAATAAGCCTATTTAATAAGTATTTAATGAGCCTATTTAATAAGTCTATTTAATAAGCCTATTTAATAGGCCTATTTAATAAGTCTATTTAATAAGCCTAATTAATAGGCCTATTTAATAAGTCTAATTTGCTGAAATAAGCCTATTTAATAAGCCTAAGTTGCTGAATAAGCCTATTTAATAAGCCTACATTGCTCAAATAAGCCTTTTTAATAAGTCTAAGTTGCTGAAATAAGCCTATTTAATGAGCCTAAGTTGCTGAAATAAGCCTATTTAATAAGGATCTTTAATAAGTCTAAGTTGCTGAAATAAACCTATTTAATAAGCCCAAGTTGCTAAAATAAGCCTATTTAATGAGGATATTTAATAAGTCTATTTAATAAGCCTATTTAATAAGCCGATTTAATAAGCCTATTTAATACACCTATTTAATAAACACATTTAATGAGTATTTAATGAGCATTTTTAATAAGCCTATTGAATAAGTCTATTTAATAAGCCTATTTAATAAGTCTATTTAATAAGTCTAGTTAATAAGCCTATTTAATAAGTATTTAATGAGCCTATTTAATAAGCCTATTTATTGAGCCTATTTAATAAGCCTATTTATTGAGCCTATTTAATAAGCCTATTTATTGAGCCTATTTAATACGCCTATTTAATAAGCCTATTTATTGAGCCCATTTAATAAGTCTATTTAATAAGCCTATTTAATAAGCCTATTTAATAAGTATTTAATGAGCCTATTTAATAAGTCTATTTAATAAGCCTAATTAATAGGCCTATTTAATAAGTCTAATTTGCTGAAATAAGCCTATTTAATAAGCCTAAGTTGCTGAATAAGCCTATTTAATAAGCCTACATTGCTGAAATAAGCCTTTTTAATAAGTCTAAGTTGCTGAAATAAGCCTATTTAATAAGCCTAAGTTGCTGAAATAAGCCTATTTAATAAGGCTATTTAATAAGCCTAAGTTGCTGAATAAGCCTATTTAATAAGTCTAAATTGCTGAAATAACGCTATTTAATAAGCCTAAGTTGCTGAAATCAGTCTATTTAATAAGCCTAAGTTGCTAAAATAAGCCTATTTAATGAGGCTATTTAATAAGTCTATTTAATAAGCCTATTTAATAAGCCTATTTAATAAGCCTATTTAATATGCCTATTTAATAAACCTATTTAATAAGTATTTAATGAGCCTATTTAATACGTCTATTTAATAAGCCTTTTAATAAGCCTATTTAACAAGTCTAAGTTGCTGAAATAAGCCTATTTAATAAGCCTAAGTTTCTGAATGAGCCTATTTAATAAGCCTAAGTTGATGAAATTAGCCTATTTAATAAGCCTATTTAATAGGCCTATTTAATAAGTCTAAGTTGCTGAAATAAGCCTATTTAATAAGCCTAAGTTGCTGAAATAAGCCTATTTAATAAGCCTATTTAATGAGCCTAAGTTGCTGAATAAGCCTATTTAATAAGCCTAAGTTGCTGAAATAAGCCTATTTAATAAGTCTAAGTTGCTGAAATAAGGCTATTTAATGAGCCTAAGTTGCTGAAATAAGCCTATTTAATAAGCCTAAGTTGCTGAAATAAGGCTATTTAATACGTCCAAGTTGCTAAAATAAGCCTATTTAATAAGCCTAAGTTGCTGAAATAAGTATATTTAATAAGCATAAGTTGCTGAAATAAGCCTATTTAATAAGTCTAAGTTGCTGAAATAAGTCTATTTAATAAGTCTAAGTTGCTGAAATAAGCCTTTTTAATCAGCGAAAGTTGCTGAAATAAGCTTATTTAATAAGCCCAAGTTGCTAAAATAAGCCTATTTAATGAGGATATTTAATAAGTCTATTTAATAAGCCTATTTAATAAGCCTATTTAATAAGCCTATTTAATACGCCTATTTAATAAACACATTTAAGAAGTATTTAATGAACATTTTTGATATGCTTATTGAATAAGTCTATTTAATAAGCCTATTTAATAAGTCTATTTAATAAGTCTAGTTAATAAGCCTATTTAATAAGTTTTTAATGAGCCTATTTAATAAGCCTATTTATTGAGCCTATTTAATAAGCCTATTTATTGAGCCTATTTAATAAGCCTGTTTATTGAGCCTATTTAATACGCCTATTTAATAAGCCTATTTATTGAGCCCATTTAATAAGTCTATTTAATAAGCCTATTTAATAAGCCTATTTAATAAGTATTTAATGAGCCTATTTAATAAGTCTATTTAATAAGCCTATTTAATAGGCCTATTTAATAAGTCTAAGTTGCTGAAATAAGCCTATTTAATAAGCCTAAGTTGCTGAATAAGCCTATTTAATAAGCCTAAGTTGCTGAAATAAGCCTTTTTAATAAGTCTAAGTTGCTGAAATAAGCCTATTTAATAAGCCTAAGTTGCTGAATAAGCCTATTTAATAAGCCTAAGTTGCTGAAATAAGCCTTTTTAATAAGCCTAAGTTGCTGAAATAAGCCTATTTAATAAGGCTATTTAATAAGCCTAAGTTGCTGAATAAGCCTATTTAATAAGTCTAAATTGCTGAAATAACGCTATTTAATAAGCCTAAGTTGCTGAATAAGGCTATTTAATAAGCCTAAGTTGCTAAAATAAGCCTATTTAATGAGGCTATTTAATAAGTCTATTTAATAAGCCTATTTAATAAGCCTATTTAATAAGCCTATTTAATATGCCTATTTAATAAACCTATTTAATAAGTATTTAATTAGCCTATTTAATAAGTCTATTTAATAAGCCTTTTAATAAGCCTATTTAATAAGCCTATTTAATAAGCCTATTTAATAAGTCTATTTAATAAGTCTATTTAATAAGCCTATTTAATAAGTATTTAATGAGCCTATTTAATAAGCCTATTTATTGAGCCTATTTAATAAGCCTATTTATTGAGCCTATTTAATAAGCCTATTTATTGAGCCTATTTAATAAGCCTATTTAATACGTCTATTTAATAAGCCTATTTAATAAGCCTAATTAATAAGCCTATTTAATAAGCCTATTTATTGAGCCTATTTAATGAGTCTATTTAATAAGCCTGTTTAATAAGCCTATTTAATAAGTATTGAATGAGCCTATTTAATAAGCCTAAGTTGCTGAATAAGCCTATTTAATAAGCCTAAGTTGCTGAAATAAGCCTATTTAATAAGCCTATTTAATAAGCCTAAGTTGCTGAATAAGCCTATTTAATAAGCCTAAGTTGCTGAAATAAGCCTATTTAATAAGTCTAAGTTGCTGAAATAAGGCTATTTAATGAGCCTAAATTGCTGAAATAAGCCTATTTAATAAGCCTAAGTTGCTGAAATAAGGCTATTTAATACGTCCAAGTTGCTAAAATAAGCCTATTTAATAAGCCTAAGTTGCTGAAATAAGTATATTTAATAAGCATAAGTTGCTGAAATAAGCCTATTTAATAAGTCTAAGTTGCTGAAATAAGTCTATTTAATAAGTCTAAGTTGCTGAAATAAGCCTTTTTAATCAGCGAAAGTTGCTGAAATAAGCTTATTTAATAAGCCCAAGTTGCTGAAATAAGCCTACTTAATTAGGCTATTTAATAAGTCTAAGTTGCTGAAATAAACCTATTTAATAAGCCCGAGTTGCTAAAATAAGCCTATTTAATGAGGATATTTAATAAGTCTATTTAATAAGCCTATTTAATAAGCCTATTTAATAAGCCTATTTAATACGCCTATTTAATAAACACATTTAAGAAGTATTTAATGAGCATTTTTGATATGCTTATTGAATAAGTCTATTTAATAAGCCTATTTAATAAGTCTATTTAATAAGTCTAGTTAATAAGCCTATTTAATAAGTCTAGTTAATAAGCCTATTTAATAAGTATTTAATGAGCCTATTTAATAAGCCTATTTATTGAGCCTATTTAATAAGCCTATTTATTGAGCCTATTTAATAAGCCTATTTATTGAGCCTATTTAATACGCCTATTTAATAAGCCTATTTATTGAGCCCATTTAATAAGTCTATTTAATAAGCCTATTTAATAAGCCTATTTAATAAGTATTTAATGATCCTATTTAATAAGTCTATTTAATAAGCCTATTTAATAGGCCTATTTAATAAGTCTAAGTTGCTGAAATAAGCCTATTTAATAAGCCTAAGTTGCTGAATAAGCCTATTTAATAAGCCTAAGTTGCTGAAATAAGCCTTTTTAATGTCTAAGTTGCTGAAATAAGCCTATTTAATAAGCCTAAGTTGCTGAAAAAGCCTATTTAATAAGCCTAAGTTGCTGAAATAAGCCTTTTTAATAAGCCTAAGTTGCTGAAATAAGCCTATTTAATAAGGCTATTTAATAAGCCTAAGTTGCTGAATAAGCCTATTTAATAAGTCTAAATTGCTGAAATATCACTATTTAATAAGCCTAAGTTGCTGAATAAGCCTATTTAATAAGCCTAAGTTGCTAAAATAAGCCTATTTAATGAGGCTATTTAATAAGTCTATTTAATAAGCCTATTTAATAAGCCTATTTAATAAGCCTATTTAATATGCCTATTTAATAAACCTATTTAATAAGTATTTAATTAGCCTATTTAATAAGTCTATTTAATAAGCCTTTTAATAAGCCTATTTAATAAGCCTATTTAATAAGCCTATTTAATAAGTCTATTTAATAAGTCTATTTAATAAGCCTATTTAATAAGTATTTAATGAGCCTATTTAATAAGCCTATTTATTGAGCCTATTTAATAAGCCTATTTATTGAGCCTATTTAATACGCCTATTTATTGAGCCTATTTAATAAGCCTATTTAATAAGTCTATTTAATAAGCCTATTTAATACGCCTAATTAATAAGCCTATTTAATAAGCCTATTTATTGAGCCTATTTAATGAGTCTATTTAATAAGCCTGTTTAATAAGCCTATTTAATAAGTATTGAATGAGCCTATTTAATAAGCCTAAGTTGCTGAATAAGCCTATTTAATAAGCCTAAGTTGCTGAAATAAGCCTATTTAATAAGCCTATTTAATACGCCTAAGTTGCTGAATAAGCCTATTTAATAAGCCTAAGTTGCTGAAATAAGCCTATTTAATAAGTCTAAGTTGCTGAAATAAGGCTATTTAATGAGCCTAAATTGCTGAAATAAGCCTATTTAATAAGCCTAAGTTGCTGAAATAAGGCTATTTAATTCGTCCAAGTTGCTAAAATAAGCCTATTTAATAAGCCTAAGTTGCTGAAATAAGTATATTTAATAAGCATAACTTGCTGAAATAAGCCTATTTAATAAGTCTAAGTTGCTGAAATAAGGCTATTTAATAAGTCTAAGTTGCTGAAATAAGCCTTTTTAATCAGCGAAAGTTGCTGAAATAAACTTATTTAATAAGCCCAAGTTGCTGAAATAAGCCTATTTAATAAGGATCTTTAATAAGTCTAAGTTGCTGAAATAAACCTATTTAATAAGCCCAAGTTGCTAAAATAAGCCTATTTAATGAGGATATTTAATAAGTCTATTTAATAAGCCTATTTAATAAGCCTATTTAATAAGCCTATTTAATACACCTATTTAATAAACACAATTAATGAGTATTTAATGAGCATTTTTAATAAGCCTATTGAATAAGTCTATTTAATAAGCCTATTTAATAAGTCTATTTAATAAGTCTAGTTAATAAGCCTATTTAATAAGTATTTAATGAGCCTATTTAATAAGCCTATTTATTGAGCCTATTTAATAAGCCTATTTATTGAGCCTATTTAATAAGCCTATTTATTGAGCCTATTTAATACGCCTATTTAATAAGCCTATTTATTGAGCCCATTTAATAAGTCTATTTAATAAGCCTATTTAATAAGCCTATTTAATAAGTATTTAATGAGCCTGTTTAATAAGTCTATTTAATAAGCCTATTTAATAGGCCTATTTAATAAGTCTAATTTGCTGAAATAAGCCTATTTAATAAGCCTAAGTTGCTGAATAAGCCTATTTAATAAGCCTAAGTTGCTGAAATAAGCCTTTTTAATAAGTCTAAGTTGCTGAAATAAGCCTATTAATAAGCCTAAGTTGCTGAAATAAGCCTATTTAATAAGGCTATTTAATAAGCCTAAGTTGCTGAATAAGCCTATTTAATAAGTCTAAATTGCTGAAATAACACTATTTAATAAGCCTAAGTTGCTGAAATAAGTCTATTTAATGAGGCTATTTAATAAGTCTATTTAATAAGCCTACTTAATAAGCCTATTTAATAAGCCTATTTAATATGCCTATTTAATAAACCTATTTAATAAGTATTTAATGAGCCTATTTAATAAGTCTATTTAATAAGCCTTTTAATAAGCCTATTTAATAAGTCTAAGTTGCTGAAATAAGCCTATTTAATAAGCCTAAGTTTCTGAATGAGCCTATTTAATAAGCCTAAGTTGATGAAATTAGCCTATTTAATAAGCCTATTTAATAGCCTATTTAATAAGTCTAAGTTGCTGAAATAAGCCTATTTAATAAGCCTAAGTTGCTAAAATAAGCCTATTTAATGAGGCTATTTAATAAGTCTATTTAATAAGCCTATTTAATAAGCCTATTTAATAAGCCTATTTAATACGCCTATTTAATAAACCTATTTAATAAGTATTTAATGAGCCAATTTAATAAGTCTATTTAATAAGCCTTTTAATAAGCCTATTTAATAAGCCTATTTAATAAGCCTATTTAATAAGTCTATTTAATAAGTCTATTTAATAAGCCTATTTAATAAGTATTTAATGAGCCTATTTAATAAGCCTATTTATTGAGCCTATTTAATAAGCCTATTTATTGAGCCTATTTAATAAGCCTATTTATTGAGCTTATTTAATAAGCCTATTTAATAAGCCTATTTAATAAGCCTAAGTTGCTGAATAAGCCTATTTAATAAGCCTAAGTTGCTGAAATAAGCCTATTTAATAAGTCTAAGTTGCTGAAATAAGGCTATTTAATGAGCCTAAGTTGCTGAAATAAGCCTATTTAATAAGCCTAATTTGCTGAAATAAGGCTATTTAATACATCCAAGTTGCTAAAATAAGCCTATTTAATAAGCCTAAGTTGCTGAAATAAGTATATTTAATAAGCATAAGTTGCTGAAATAAGCCTATTTAATAAGTCTAAGTTGCTGAAATAAGGCTATTTAATAAGTCTAAGTTGCTGAAATAAGCCTTTTTAATCAGCGAAAGTTGCTGAAATAAGCTTATTTAATAAGCCCAAGTTGCTGAAATAAGCGTATTTAATAAGGATCTTTAATAAGTCTAAGTTGCTGAAATAAACCTATTTAATAAGCCCAAGTTGCTAAAATAAGCCTATTTAATGAGGATATTTAATAAGTCTATTTAATAAGCCTATTTAATAAGCCTATTTAATAAGCCTATTTAATACGCCTATTTAATAAACACATTTAATAAGTATTTAATGAGCATTTTTAATAAGCCTATTGAATAAGTCTATTTAATAAGCCTATTTAATAAGTCTATTTAATAAGTCTAGTTAATAAGCCTATTTAATAAGTATTTAATGAGCCTATTTAATAAGCCTATTTATTGAGCCTATTTAATAAGCCTATTTATTGAGCCTATTTAATAAGCCTATTTATTGAGCCTATTTAATACGCCTATTTAATAAGCCTATTTATTGAGCCCATTTAATAAGTCTATTTAATAAGCCTATTTAATAAGCCTATTTAATAAGTATTTAATGATCCTATTTAATAAGTCTATTTAATAAGCCTATTTAATAGGCCTATTTAATAAGTCTAAGTTGCTGAAATAAGCCTATTTAATAAGCCTAAGTTGCTGAATAAGCCTATTTAATAAGCCTAAGTTGCTGAAATAAGCCTTTTTAATGTCTAAGTTGCTGAAATAAGCCTATTTAATAAGCCTAAGTTGCTGAAAAAGCCTATTTAATAAGCCTAAGTTGCTGAAATAAGCCTTTTTAATAAGCCTAAGTTGCTGAAATAAGCCTATTTAATAAGGCTATTTAATAAGCCTAAGTTGCTGAATAAGCCTATTTAATAAGTCTAAATTGCTGAAATATCACTATTTAATAAGCCTAAGTTGCTGAATAAGCCTATTTAATAAGCCTAAGTTGCTAAAATAAGCCTATTTAATGAGGCTATTTAATAAGTCTATTTAATAAGCCTATTTAATAAGCCTATTTAATAAGCCTATTTAATATGCCTATTTAATAAACCTATTTAATAAGTATTTAATTAGCCTATTTAATAAGTCTATTTAATAAGCCTTTTAATAAGCCTATTTAATAAGCCTATTTAATAAGCCTATTTAATAAGTCTATTTAATAAGTCTATTTAATAAGCCTATTTAATAAGTATTTAATGAGCCTATTTAATAAGCCTATTTATTGAGCCTATTTAATAAGCCTATTTATTGAGCCTATTTAATACGCCTATTTATTGAGCCTATTTAATAAGCCTATTTAATAAGTCTATTTAATAAGCCTATTTAATACGCCTAATTAATAAGCCTATTTAATAAGCCTATTTATTGAGCCTATTTAATGAGTCTATTTAATAAGCCTGTTTAATAAGCCTATTTAATAAGTATTGAATGAGCCTATTTAATAAGCCTAAGTTGCTGAATAAGCCTATTTAATAAGCCTAAGTTGCTGAAATAAGCCTATTTAATAAGCCTATTTAATACGCCTAAGTTGCTGAATAAGCCTATTTAATAAGCCTAAGTTGCTGAAATAAGCCTATTTAATAAGTCTAAGTTGCTGAAATAAGGCTATTTAATGAGCCTAAATTGCTGAAATAAGCCTATTTAATAAGCCTAAGTTGCTGAAATAAGGCTATTTAATTCGTCCAAGTTGCTAAAATAAGCCTATTTAATAAGCCTAAGTTGCTGAAATAAGTATATTTAATAAGCATAACTTGCTGAAATAAGCCTATTTAATAAGTCTAAGTTGCTGAAATAAGGCTATTTAATAAGTCTAAGTTGCTGAAATAAGCCTTTTTAATCAGCGAAAGTTGCTGAAATAAACTTATTTAATAAGCCCAAGTTGCTGAAATAAGCCTATTTAATAAGGATCTTTAATAAGTCTAAGTTGCTGAAATAAACCTATTTAATAAGCCCAAGTTGCTAAAATAAGCCTATTTAATGAGGATATTTAATAAGTCTATTTAATAAGCCTATTTAATAAGCCTATTTAATAAGCCTATTTAATACACCTATTTAATAAACACAATTAATGAGTATTTAATGAGCATTTTTAATAAGCCTATTGAATAAGTCTATTTAATAAGCCTATTTAATAAGTCTATTTAATAAGTCTAGTTAATAAGCCTATTTAATAAGTATTTAATGAGCCTATTTAATAAGCCTATTTATTGAGCCTATTTAATAAGCCTATTTATTGAGCCTATTTAATAAGCCTATTTATTGAGCCTATTTAATACGCCTATTTAATAAGCCTATTTATTGAGCCCATTTAATAAGTCTATTTAATAAGCCTATTTAATAAGCCTATTTAATAAGTATTTAATGAGCCTGTTTAATAAGTCTATTTAATAAGCCTATTTAATAGGCCTATTTAATAAGTCTAATTTGCTGAAATAAGCCTATTTAATAAGCCTAAGTTGCTGAATAAGCCTATTTAATAAGCCTAAGTTGCTGAAATAAGCCTTTTTAATAAGTCTAAGTTGCTGAAATAAGCCTATTAATAAGCCTAAGTTGCTGAAATAAGCCTATTTAATAAGGCTATTTAATAAGCCTAAGTTGCTGAATAAGCCTATTTAATAAGTCTAAATTGCTGAAATAACACTATTTAATAAGCCTAAGTTGCTGAAATAAGTCTATTTAATGAGGCTATTTAATAAGTCTATTTAATAAGCCTACTTAATAAGCCTATTTAATAAGCCTATTTAATATGCCTATTTAATAAACCTATTTAATAAGTATTTAATGAGCCTATTTAATAAGTCTATTTAATAAGCCTTTTAATAAGCCTATTTAATAAGTCTAAGTTGCTGAAATAAGCCTATTTAATAAGCCTAAGTTTCTGAATGAGCCTATTTAATAAGCCTAAGTTGATGAAATTAGCCTATTTAATAAGCCTATTTAATAGCCTATTTAATAAGTCTAAGTTGCTGAAATAAGCCTATTTAATAAGCCTAAGTTGCTAAAATAAGCCTATTTAATGAGGCTATTTAATAAGTCTATTTAATAAGCCTATTTAATAAGCCTATTTAATAAGCCTATTTAATACGCCTATTTAATAAACCTATTTAATAAGTATTTAATGAGCCAATTTAATAAGTCTATTTAATAAGCCTTTTAATAAGCCTATTTAATAAGCCTATTTAATAAGCCTATTTAATAAGTCTATTTAATAAGTCTATTTAATAAGCCTATTTAATAAGTATTTAATGAGCCTATTTAATAAGCCTATTTATTGAGCCTATTTAATAAGCCTATTTATTGAGCCTATTTAATAAGCCTATTTATTGAGCCTATTTAATAAGCCTATTTAATAAGCCTATTTAATAAGCCTAAGTTGCTGAATAAGCCTATTTAATAAGCCTAAGTTGCTGAAATAAGCCTATTTAATAAGTCTAAGTTGCTGAAATAAGGCTATTTAATGAGCCTAAGTTGCTGAAATAAGCCTATTTAATAAGCCTAATTTGCTGAAATAAGGCTATTTAATACATCCAAGTTGCTAAAATAAGCCTATTTAATAAGCCTAAGTTGCTGAAATAAGTATATTTAATAAGCATAAGTTGCTGAAATAAGCCTATTTAATAAGTCTAAGTTGCTGAAATAAGGCTATTTAATAAGTCTAAGTTGCTGAAATAAGCCTTTTTAATCAGCGAAAGTTGCTGAAATAAGCTTATTTAATAAGCCCAAGTTGCTGAAATAAGCGTATTTAATAAGGATCTTTAATAAGTCTAAGTTGCTGAAATAAACCTATTTAATAAGCCCAAGTTGCTAAAATAAGCCTATTTAATGAGGATATTTAATAAGTCTATTTAATAAGCCTATTTAATAAGCCTATTTAATAAGCCTATTTAATACGCCTATTTAATAAACACATTTAATAAGTATTTAATGAGCATTTTTAATAAGCCTATTGAATAAGTCTATTTAATAAGCCTATTTAATAAGTCTATTTAATAAGTCTAGTTAATAAGCCTATTTAATAAGTATTTAATGAGCCTATTTAATAAGCCTATTTATTGAGCCTATTTAATAAGCCTATTTATTGAGCCTATTTAATAAGCCTATTTATTGAGCCTATTTAATACGCCTATTTAATAAGCCTATTTATTGAGCCCATTTAATAAGTCTATTTAACAAGCCTATTTAATAAGCCTATTTAATAAGTATTTAATGAGCCTA
Organism: Petromyzon marinus; assembly: GCF_048934315.1. Classification (NCBI taxonomy): domain Eukaryota; kingdom Metazoa; phylum Chordata; class Hyperoartia; order Petromyzontiformes; family Petromyzontidae; genus Petromyzon; species Petromyzon marinus. Next base: position 3,794,318 of record NW_027422761.1, read on the forward strand.
TTTAATAAGTCTATTTAATAAGCCTATTTAATAGGCCTATTTAATAAGTCTAATTTGCTGAAATAAGCCTATTTAATAAGCCTAAGTTGCTGAATAAGCCTATTTAATAAGCCTAAGTTGCTGAAATAAGCCTTTTTAATAAGTCTAAGTTGCTGAAATAAGCCTATTTAATAAGCCTAAGTTGCTGAAATAAGCCTATTTAATAAGGCTATTTAATAAACATAATTTGCTGAATAAGCCTATTTAATAAGTTTAAATTGCTGAAATAACGCTATTTAATAACCCTAAGTTGCTGAAATAAGCCTATTTAATACGGCTATTTAATAAGCCTATTTAATATGCCTATTTAATAAACCTATTTAATAAGTATTTAATGAGCCTATTTAATAAGTCTCTTTAATAAGCCTTTTAATTAGCCTATTGAATAAGCCTATTTAATAAGCCTATTTAATAAGTCTATTTAATACATCTATTTAATAAGCCTATTTAATAAGTATTTAATGAGCCTATTTAATAAGCCTATTTATTGAGCCTATTTAAGAAGCCTATTTATTGAGCCTATTTAATAAGCCTATTTATTGAGCCTATTTAATAAGCCTATTTAATAAGCCTATTTAATAAGCCTAAGTTGCTGAATAAGCCTATTTAATAAGCCTAAGTTGCTGAAATAAGCCTATTTAATAAGTCTAAGTTGCTGAAATAAGGCTATTTAATGAGCCTAAGTTGCTGAAATAAGCCTATTTAATAAGCCTAAGTTGCTGAAATAAGGCTATTTAATACATCCAAGTTGCTAAAATAAGCCTATTTAATAAGCCTAAGTTGCTGAAATAAGTATATTTAATAAGCATAAGTTGCTGAAATAAGCCTATTTAATAAGTCTAAGTTGCTGAAATAAGGCTATTTAATAAGTCTAAGTTGCTGAAATAAGCCTATTTAATAAGTCTAAGTTGCTGAAATAAGGCTATTTAATAAGTCTAAGTTGCTGAAATAAGCCTTTTTAATCAGCGAAAGTTGCTGAAATAAGCTTATTTAATAAGCCCAAGTTGCTGAAATAAGCGTATTTAATAAGGATCTTTAATAAGTCTAAGTTGCTGAAATAAACCTATTTAATAAGCCCAAGTTGCTAAAATAAGCCTATTTAATGAGGATATTTAATACGTCTATTTAATAAGCCTATTTAATAAGCCTATTTAATAAGCCTATTTAATACGCCTATTTAATAAACACATTTAATAAGTATTTAATGATCATTTTTAATAAGCCTATTGAATAAGTCTATTTAATAAGCCTATTTAATAAGTCTATTTAATAAGTCTAGTTAATAAGCCTATTTAATAAGTATTTAATGAGCCTATTTAATAAGCCTATTTATTGAGCCTATTTAATAAGCCTATTTATTGAGCCTATTTAATAAGCCTATTTATTGAGCCTATTTAATACGCCTATTTAATAAGCCTATTTATTGAGCCCATTTAATAAGTCTATTTAACAAGCCTATTTAATAAGCCTATTTAATAAGTATTTAATGAGCCTATTTAATAAGTCTATTTAATAAGCCTATTTAATAGGCCTATTTAATAAGTCTAATTTGCTGAAATAAGCCTATTTAATAAGCCTAAGTTGCTGAATAAGCCTATTTAATAAGCCTAAGTTGCTGAAATAAGCCTTTTTAATAAGTCTAAGTTGCTGAAATAAGCCTATTTAATAAGCCTAAGTTGCTGAAATAAGCCTATTTAAAAAGGCTATTTAATAAACCTAATTTGCTGAATAAGCCTATTTAATAAGTCTAAATTGCTGAAATTACGCTATTTAATAACCCTAAGTTGCTGAAATAAGCCTATTTAATACGGCTATTTAATAAGCCTAATTAATATGCCTATTTAATAAACCTATTTAATAAGTATTTAATGAGCCTATTTAATAAGTCTATTTAATAAGCCTTTTAATAAGCCTATTTAATAAGTCTAAGTTGCTGAAATAAGCCTATTTAATAAGCCTAAGTTTCTGAATGAGCCTATTTAATAAGCCTAAGTTGATGAAATTAGCCTATTTAATAAGCCTATTTAATAGGCCTATTTAATAAGTCTAAGTTGCTGAAATAAGCCTATTTAATAAGCCTAAATTTCTGAATGAGCCTATTTAATAAGCCTAAGTTGCTGAAATAAGCCTATTTAATAAGCCTAAGTTGCTGAATAAGCCTATTTAATAAGCCTAAGTTGCTGAATAAACCTATTTAATAAGTCTAAACTGCTGAAATAAACCTATTTAATAAGGCTATTTAATAAGCCTAAGTTGCTGAATAAGCCTATTTAATAAGTCTAAGTTTCTGAAATAAGGCTATTTAATAAGTCTAAGTTGCTGAAATAAGCATATTTAATAAGCCTAAGTTGCTGAAATAAGCCTATTTAATAAGGCTATTTAATGAGCCTAAGTTGCTGAAATAAGACTATTTAATAAGCCTGAGTTTCTGAACTAAGCCTATTTAAAAAGGTATATTTAATAAGTCTAAGTTGCTGAAATAAACCTATTTAATAATCCTATTTAATAATCCTAAGTTGCTGAAATAAACCTGTTTAATAAGGCTATTTAATAAGCATAAGTTGCTGAAATAAGCTTATTTAATAAGCCTAAGTTGCTGAAATAAGCCTATTTAATAAGGCTCTTTAATAAGTCTAAGTTGCTGAAATAAACCTATTTAATAAGCCCAAGTTGCTAAAATAAGCCTATTTAATGAGGATATTTAATGTCTATTTAATAAGCCTATTTAATAAGCCTATTTAATAAGTCTATTTAATAAGTCTAGTTAATAAGCCTTTTTAATAAGTATTTAATGAGCCTATTTAATAAGCCTATTTATTGAGCCTATTTAACAAGCCTATTTATTGAGCCTATTTAATACGCCTATTTATTGAGCCTATTTAATAAGCCTATTTAATAAGTCTATTTAATAAGCCTATTTAATAAGCCTAATTAATAAGCCTATTTAATAAGCCTATTTATTGAGCCTATTTAATGAGTCTATTTAATAAGCCTGTTTAATAAGCCTATTTAATAAGTATTGAATGAGCCTATTTAATAAGCCTAAGTTGCTGAATAAGCCTATTTAATAAGCCTAAGTTGCTGAAATAAGCGTATTTAATAAGCCTATTTAATAAGCCTAAGTTGCTGAATAAGCCTATTTAATAAGCCTAAGTTGCTGAAATAAGCCTATTTAATAAGTCTAAGTTGCTGAAATAAGGCTATTTAATGAGCCTAAGTTGCTGAAATAAGCCTATTTAATAAGCCTAAGTTGCTGAAATAAGGCTATTTAATACGTCCAAGTTGCTAAAATAAGCCTATTTAATAAGACTAAGTTGCTGAAATAAGTATATTTAATAAGCATAAGTTGCTGAAATAAGGCTATTTAATAAGTCTAAGTTGCTGAAATAAGCCTTTTTAATCAGCGTAAGTTGCTGAAATAAGCTTATTTAATAAGCCCAAGTTGCTGAAATAAGCCTACTTAATTATGCTATTTAATAAGCCTAAGTTGCTGAAATAAGCCTATTTAAAAAGCGTAAGTTGCTGAAATAAGGCTATTTAATAAGTCTAAGTTGCTGAAATAAGCCTATTTAATAAGCCTAAGTTGCTGAAATAAGCCTATTTAATAAGCCTGTTTAATAAGCCTAAGTTGCTGAAATAAGCCTATTTAATACACCTATTTAATAAGCCTATTTAATAGGCCTATTTAATAAGTCTAAGTTGCTGAAATAAGCCTATTTAATAAGCCTATTTAATAGGCCTATTTAATAAGTCTAAGTTGCTGAAATAAGCCTATTTAATAAGCCTAAGTTTCTGAATGAGCCTACTTAATAAGCCTAAGTTGCTGAAATAAGCCTATTTAATAAGCCTAAGTTGCTGAATAAGCCTATTTAATAAGCCTAAGTTGCTGAATAAACCTATTTAATAAGTCTAAATTGCTGAAATAAGCCTATTTAATAAGGCTATGTAATAAGCCTAAGTTGCTGAATAAGCCTATTTAATAAGTCTAAGTTTCTGAAATAAGGCTATTTAATAAGCCTAAGTTGCTGAAATAAGGCTATTTAATAAGTCTAAGTTGCTGAAATAAGCATATTTAATAAGCCTAAGTTGCTGAAATAAGCCTATTTAATAAGGCTATTTAATGAGCCTAAGTTGCTGAAATAAGACTATTTAATAAGCCTGAGTTTCTGAACTAAGCCTATTTAAAAAGGTATATTTAATAAGTTTAAGTTGCTGAAATAAACCTATTTAAAAATGCTATTTAATAAGCCTAAATTGCTGAAATAAACCTGTTTAATAAGGCTATTTAATAAGAATAAGTTGCTGAAATAAGCTTATTTAATAAGCCTAAGTTGCTGAAATAAGCCTATTTAATAAGGCTCTTTAATAAGTCTAAGTTGCTGAAATAAACCTATTTAATACGCCCAAGTTGCTAAAATAAGCCTATTTAATGAGGATATTTAATAAGTCTATTTAATAAGCCTATTTAATAAGCCTATTTAATAAGCCTATTTAATACACCTATTTAATAAACACATTTAATAAGTATTTAATGAGCATTTTTAATAAGCCTATTTAATAAGTCTATTTAATAAGTCTAGTTAATAAGCCTATTTAATAAGTATTTAATGAGCCTATTTAATAAGCCTATTTATTGAGCCTATTTAATAAGCCTATTTATTGAGCCTATTTAATAAGCCTATTTATTGAGCCTATTTAATACGCCTATTTAATAAGCCTATTTATTGAGCCTATTTAATAAGTCTATTTAATAAGCCTATTTAATAAGCCTATTTAATAAGTATTTAATGAGCCTATTTAATAAGTCTATTTAATAAGCCTATTTAATAGGCCTATTTAATAAGTCTAAGTTGCTGAAATAAGCCTATTTAATAAGCCTAAGTTGCTGAATAAGCCTATTTAATAAGCCTAAGTTGCTGAAATAAGCCTTTTTAATAAGTCTAAGTTGCTGAAATAAGCCTATTTAATAAGCCTAAGTTGCTGAAATAAGCCTATTTAATAAGGCTATTTAATAAGCCTAAGTTGCTGAATAAGCCTATTTAATAAGTCTAAGTTGCTGAAATAACGCTATTTAATAAGCCTAAGTTGCTGAAATAAGCCTATTTAATAAGCCTAAGTTGATAAAATAAGCCTATTTAATGAGGCTATTTAATAAGTCTATTTAATAATCCTATTTAATAAGCCTATTTAATAAGCCTATTTAATACACCTATTTAATAAGTATTTAATGAGCCTATTTAATAAGTCTATTTAATAAGCCTTTTAATAAGCCTATTTAATAAGTCTAAGTTGCTGAAATAAGCCTATTTAATAAGCCTAAGTTTCTGAATGAGCCTATTTAATAAGCCTAAGTTGATGAAATTAGCCTATTTAATAAGCCTATTTAATAGGCCTATTTAATAAGTCTAAGTTGCTGAAATAAGCCTATTTAATAAGCCTAAGTTTCTGAATGAGCCTATTTAATAAGCCTAAGTTGCTGAAATAAGCCTATTTAATAAGCCTAAGTTGCTGAATAAGCCTATTTAATAAGCCTAAGTTGCTGAATAAACCTATTTAATAAGTCTAAACTGCGGAAATAAGCCTATTTAATAAGGCTATTTAATAAGCCTAAGTTGCTGAATAAGCCTATTTAATAAGTCTAAGTTTCTGAAATAAGGCTATTTAATAAGCCTAAGTTGCTGAAATAAGGCTATTTAATAAGTCTAAGTTGCTGAAATAAGCATATTTAATAAGCCTAAGTTGCTGAAATAAGCCTATTTAATAAGGCTATTTAATGAGCCTAAGTTGCTGAAATAAGACTATTTAATAAGCCTGAGTTTCTGAACTAAGCCTATTTAAAAAGGTATATTTAATAAGTCTAAGTTGCTGAAATAAACCTATTTAAAAATGCTATTTAATAATCCTAAGTTGCTGAAATAAACCTGTTTAATAAGGCTATGTAATAAGCATAAGTTGCTGAAATAAGCTTATTTAATAAGCCTAAGTTGCTGAAATAAGCCTATTTAATAAGGCTCTTTAATAAGTCTAAGTTGCTGAAATAAACCTATTTAATAAGCCCAAGTTGCTAAAATAAGCCTATTTAATGAGGATATTTAATAAGTCTATTTAATAAGCCTATTTAATAAGCCTATTTAATAAGCCTATTTAATACGCCTATTTAATAAACACATTTAATAAGTATTTAATGAGCATTTTTAATAAGCCTATTTAATAAGCCTATTTAATAAGTCTATTTAATAAGTCTAGTTAATAAGCCTATTTAATAAGTATTTAATGAGCCTATTTAATAAGGCTATTTATTGAGCCTATTTAATAAGCCTATTTATTGAGCCTATTTAATAAGCCTTTTTATTGAGCCTATTTAATAAGTCTATTTAATAAGCCTATTTAATAAGCCTAATTAATAAGCCTATTTAATAAGCCTATTTATTGAGCCTATTTAATGAGTCTATTTAATAAGCCTGTTTAATAAGCCTATTTAATAAGTATTGAATGAACCTATTTAATAAGCCTAAGTTGCTGAATAAGCCTATTTAATAAGCCTAAGTTGCTGAAATAAGCCTATTTAATAAGCCTATTTAATAAGCCTAAGTTGCTGAATAAGCCTATTTAATAAGCCTAAGTTGCTGAAATAAGCCTATTTAATAAGTCTAAGTTGCTGAAATAAGGCTATTTAATACGTCCAAGTTGCTAAAATAAGCCTATTTAATAAGGCTAAGTTGCTGAAATAAGTATATTTAATAAGCATAAGTTGCTGAAATAAGGCTATTTAATAAGTCTAAGTTGCTGAAATAAGCCTTTTTAATCAGCGTAAGTTGCTGAAATAAGCTTATTTAATAAGCCCAAGTTGCTGAAATAAGCCTACTTAATTATGCTATTTAATAAGCCTAAGTTGCTGAAATAAGCCTATTTAATAAGCGTAAGTTGCTGAAATAAGGCTATTTAATAAGTCTAAGTTGCTGAAATAAGCCTATTTAATAAGCCTAAGTTGCTGAAATAAGCCTATTTAATAAGCCTGTTTAATAAGCCTAAGTTGCTGAAATAAGCCTATTTAATACACCTATTTAATAAGCCTATTTAATAGGCCTATTTAATAAGTCTAAGTTGCTGAAATAAGCCTATTTAATAAGCCTATTTAATAGGCCTATTTAATAAGTCTAATTTGCTGAAATAAGCCTATTTAATAAGCCTAAGTTTCTGAATGAGCCTACTTAATAAGCCTAAGTTGCTGAAATAAGCCTATTTAATAAGCCTAAGTTGCTGAATAAGCCTATTTAATAAGCCTCAGTTGCTGAATAAACCTATTTAATAAGTCTAAATTGCTGAAATAAGCCTATTTAATAAGGCTATGTAATAAGCCTAAGTTGCTGAAATAAGGCTATTTAATAAGTCTAAGTTGCTGAAATAAGCATATTTAATAAGCCTAAGTTGCTGAAATAAGCCTATTTAATAAGGCTATTTAATGAGCCTAAGTTGCTGAAATAAGACTATTTAAAAAGCCTGAGTTTCTGAACTAAGCCTATTTAAAAAGGTATATTTAATAAGTCTAAGTTGCTGAAATAAACCTATTTAAAAATGCTATTTAATAAGCCTAAATTGCTGAAATAAACCTGTTTAATAAGGCTATTTAATAAGAATAAGTTGCTGAAATAAGCTTATTTAATAAGCCTAAGTTGCTGAAATAAGCCTATTTAATAAGGCTCTTTAATAAGTCTAAGTTGCTGAAATAAACCTATTTAATAAGCCCAAATTGCTAAAATAAGCCTATTTAATGAGGATATTTAATAAGTCTATTTAATAAGCCTATTTAATAAGCCTATTTAATAAGCCTATTTAATACACCTATTTAATAAACACATTTAATAAGTATTTAATGAGCATTTTTAATAAGCCTATTTAATAAGTCTATTTAATAAGTCTAGTTAATAAGCCTATTTAATAAGTATTTAATGAGCCTATTTAATAAGCCTATTTATTGAGCCTATTTAATAAGCCTATTTATTGAGCCTATTTAATAAGCCTATTTATTGAGCCTATTTAATACGCCTATTTAATAAGCCTATTTATTGAGCCTATTTAATAAGTCTATTTAATAAGCCTATTTAATAAGCCTATTTAATAAGTATTTAATGAGCCTATTTAATAAGTCTATTTAATAAGCCTATTTAATAGGCCTATTTAATAAGTCTAAGTTGCTGAAATAAGCCTATTTAATAAGCCTAAGTTGCTGAATAAGCCTATTTAATAAGCCTAAGTTGCTGAAATAAGCCTTTTTAATAAGTCTAAGTTGCTGAAATAAGCCTATTTAATAAGCCTAAGTTGCTGAAATAAGCCTATTTAATAAGGCTATTTAATAAGCCTAAGTTGCTGAATAAGCCTATTTAATAAGTCTAAGTTGCTGAAATAACGCTATTTAATAAGCCTAAGTTGCTGAAATAAGCCTATTTAATAAGCCTAAGTTGATAAAATAAGCCTATTTAATGAGGCTATTTAATAAGTCTATTTAATAAGCCTATTTAATAAGCCTATTTAATAAGCCTATTTAATACACCTATTTAATAAGTATTTAATGAGCCTATTTAATAAGTCTATTTAATAAGCCTTTTAATAAGCCTATTTAATAAGTCTAAGTTGCTGAAATAAGCCTATTTAATAAGCCTAAGTTTCTGAATGAGCCTATTTAATAAGCCTAAGTTGCTGAAATAAGCCTATTTAATAAGCCTAAGTTGCTGAATAAGCCTATTTAATAAGCCTAAGTTGCTGAATAAACCTATTTAATAAGTCTAAACTGCTGAAATAAGCCTATTTAATAAGGCTATTTAATAAGCCTAAGTTGCTGAATAAGCCTATTTAATAAGTCTAAGTTTCTGAAAGGAGGCTATTTAATAAGCCTAAGTTGCTGAAATAAGGCTATTTAATAAGTCTAAGTTGCTGAAATAAGCATATTTAATAAGCCTAAGTTGCTGAAATAAGCCTATTTAATAAGGCTATTTAATGAGCCTAAGTTGCTGAAATAAGACTATTTAATAAGCCTGAGTTTCTGAACTAAGCCTATTTAAAAAGGTATATTTAATAAGTCTAAGTTGCTGAAATAAACCTATTTAAAAATGCTATTTAATAATCCTAAGTTGCTGAAATAAACCTGTTTAATAAGGCTATTTAATAAGCATAAGTTGCTGAAATAAGCTTATTTAATAAGCCTAAGTTGCTGAAATAAGCCTATTTAATAAGGCTCTTTAATAAGTCTAAGTTGCTGAAATAAACCTATTTAATAAGCCCAAGTTGCTAAAATAAGCCTATTTAATGAGGATATTTAATAAGTCTATTTAATAAGCCTATTTAATAAGCCTATTTAATAAGCCTATTTAATACGCCTATTTAATAAACACATTTAATAAGTATTTAATGAGCATTTTTAATAAGCCTATTTAATAAGCCTATTTTATAAGCCTATTTAATAAGTCTATTTAATAAGTCTAGTTAATAAGCCTATTTAATAAGTATTTAATGAGCCTATTTAATAAGGCTATTTATTGAGCCTATTTAATAAGCCTATTTATTGAGCCTATTTAATAAGCCTATTTATTGAGCCTATTTAATTAGCCTATTTAATAAGTCTATTTAATAAGCCTATTTAATAAGCCTAATTAATAAGCCTATTTAATAAGCCTATTTATTGAGCCTATTTAATGAGTCTATTTAATAAGCCTGTTTAATAAGCCTATTTAATAAGTATTGAATGAGCCTATTTAATAAGCCTAAGTTGCTGAATAAGCCTATTTAATAAGCCTAAGTTGCTGAAATAAGCCTATTTAATAAGCCTATTTAATAAGCCTAAGTTGCTGAATAAGCCTATTTAATAAGCCTAAGTTGCTGAAATAAGCCTATTTAATAAGTCTAAGTTGCTGAAATAAGGCTATTTAATGAGCCTAAGTTGCTGAAATAAGCCATTTAATAAGCCTAAGTTGCTGAAATAAGGCTATTTAATACGTCCAAGTTGCTAAAATAAGCCTATTTAATAAGGCTAAGATGCTGAAATAAGTATATTTAATAAGCATAAGTTGCTGAAATAAGGCTATTTAATAAGTCTAAGTTGCTGAAATAAGCCTTTTTAATCAGCGTAAGTTGCTGAAATAAGCTTATTTAATAAGCCCAAGTTGCTGAAATAAGCCTACTTAATTATGCTATTTAATAAGCCTAAGTTGCTGAAATAAGCCTATTTAATAAGCGTAAGTTGCTGAAATAAGGCTATTTAATAAGTCTAAGTTGCTGAAATAAGCCTATTTAATAAGCCTAAGTTGCTGAAATAAGCCTATTTAATAAGCCTGTTTAATAAGCCTAAGTTGCTGAAATAAGCCTATTTAATACACCTATTTAATAAGCCTATTTAATAGGCCTATTTAATAAGTCTAAGTTGCTGAAATAAGCCTATTTAATAAGCCTATTTAATAGGCCTATTTAATAAGTCTAATTTGCTGAAATAAGCCTATTTAATAAGCCTAAGTTTCTGAATGAGCCTACTTAATAAGCCTAAGTTGCTGAAATAAGCCTATTTAATAAGCCTAAGTTGCTGAATAAGCCTATTTAATAAGCCTAAGTTGCTGAATAAACCTATTTAATAAGTCTAAATTGCTGAAATAAGCCTATTTAATAAGGCTATGTAATAAGCCTAAGTTGCTGAATAAGCCTATTTAATAAGTCTAAGTTTCTGAAATAAGGCTATTTAATAAGCCTAAGTTGCTGAAATAAGGCTATTTAATAAGTCTAAGTTGCTGAAATAAGCATATTTAATAAGCCTAAGTTGCTGAAATAAGCCTATTTAATAAGGCTATTTAATGAGCCTAAGTTGCTGAAATAAGACTATTTAATAAGCCTGAGTTTCTGAACTAAGCCTATTTAAAAAGGTATATTTAATAAGTCTAAGTTGCTGAAATAAACCTATTTAAAAATGCTATTTAATAAGTCTAAGTTGCTGAAATAAACCTATTTAATAAGCCCAAGTTGCTAAAATAAGCCTATTTAATGAGGATATTTAATAAGTCTATTTAATAAGCCTATTTAATAAGCCTATTTAATAAGCCTATTTAATACACCTATTTAATAAACACATTTAATAAGTATTTAATGAGCATTTTTAATAAGCCTATTTAATAAGTCTATTTAATAAGCCTATTTAATAAGTCTATTTAATAAGTCTAGTTAATAAGCCTATTTAATAAGTATTTAATGAGCCTATTTAATAAGCCTATTTATTGAGCCTATTTAATAAGCCTATTTATTGAGCCTATTTAATAAGCCTATTTATTGAGCCTATTTAATACGCCTATTTAATAAGCCTATTTATTGAGCCTATTTAATAAGTCTATTTAATAAGCCTATTTAATAAGCCTATTTAATAAGTATTTAATGAGCCTATTTAATAAGTCTATTTAATAAGCCTATTTAATAGGCCTATTTAATAAGTCTAAGTTGCTGAAATAAGCCTATTTAATAAGCCTAAGTTTCTGAATAAGCCTATTTAATAAGCCTAAGTTGCTGAAATAAGCCTTTTTAATAAGTCTAAGTTGCTGAAATAAGCCTATTTAATACGCCTAAGTTGCTGAAATAAGCCTATTTAATAAGGCTATTTAATAAGCCTAAGTTACTGAATAAGCCTATTTAATAAGTCTAAGTTGCTGAAATAACGCTATTTAATAAGCCTAAGTTGCTGAAATAAGCCTATTTAATAAGCCTAAGTTGATAAAATAAGCCTATTTAATGAGGCTATTTAATAAGTCTATTTAATAAGCCTATTTAATAAGCCTATTTAATAAGCCTATTTAATACACCTATTTAATAAACCTATTTAATAAGTATTTAATGAGCCTATTTATTAACTCTATTTAATAAGCCTTTTTAATAAGCCTATTTAATATGCCTATTTAATAAGCCTATTTAATAAGTCTATTAATAAGTCTATTTAATAAGCCTATTTAATAAGTATTTAATGAGCCTATTTAATAAGCCTATTTATTGAGCCTATTTAATAAGCCTATTTATTGAGCCTATTTCATGAGCCTATTTATTGAGCCTATTTAATAAGCCTATTTAACAAGTCTATTTAATAAGCCTATTTAATAAGCCTAATTAATAAGCCTATTTAATAAGCCTATTTATTGAGCCTATTTAATGAGTCTATTTAATAAGCCTGTTTAATAAGCCTATTTAATAAGTATTGAATGAGCCTATTTAATAAGCCTAAGTTGCTGAATAAGCCTATTTAATAAGCCTAAGTTGCTGAAATAAGCCTATTTAATAAGCCTATTTAATAAGCCTAAGTTGCTGAATAAGCCTATTTAATAAGCCTAAGTTGCTGAAATAAGCCTATTTAATAAGTCTAAGTTTGCTGAAATAAGGCTATTTAATACGCCTAAGTTGCTGAAATAAGCCTATTTAATAAGCCTAAGTTGCTGAAATAAGGCTATTTAATAAGTCCAAGTTGCTGAAATAAGCCTATGTAATAGCCTAAGTTGCTGAAATAAGTATATTTAATAAGCATAAGTTGCTGAAATAAGCCTATTTAATAAGTCTAAGTTGCTGAAATAAGGCTATTTAATAAGTCTAAGTTGCTGAAATAAGCCTTTCTAATCAGCGTAAGTTGCTGAAATAAGCCTATTTAATAAGCCTGTTTAATAAGCCTAAGTTGCTGAAATACGCCTATTTAATACACCTATTTAATAAGCCTATTTAATAGGCCTATTTAATAAGTCTAAGTTGCTGAAATAAGCCTATTTAATAAGCCTATTTAATAGGCCTATTTAATAAGTCTAAGTTGCTGAAATAAGCCTATTTAATAAGCCTAAGTTTCTGAATGAGCCTACTTAATAAGCCTAAGTTGCTGAAATAAGCCTATTTAATAAGCCTAAGTTGCTGAATAAGCCTATTTAATAAGCCTAAGTTGCTGAAATAAGGCTATTTAATAAGTCTAAGTTGCTGAAATAAGCATATTTAATAAGCCTAAGTTGCTGAAATAAGCCTATTTAATAAGGCTATTTAATGAGCCTAAGTTGCTGAAATAAGACTATTTAATAAGCCTGAATTTCTGAACTAAGACTATTTAAAAAGGTATATTTAATAAGTCTAAGTTGCTGAAATAAATCTATTTAAAAATGCTATTTAATAAGCCTAAATTGCTGAAATAAACCTGTTTAATAAGGCTATTTAATAAGGCTCTTTAATAAGTCTAAGTTGCTGAAATAAACCTATTTAATAAGCCCAAGTTGCTAAAATAAGCCTATTTAATGAGGATATTTAATAAGTCTATTTAATAAGCCTATTTAATAAGCCTATTTAATAAGCCTATTTAATACACCTATTTAATAAACACATTTAATAAGTATTTAATGAGCATTTTTAATAAGCCTATTTAATAAGTCTATTTAATAAGCCTATTTAATAAGTTTATTTAATAAGTCTAGTTAATAAGCCTATTTAATAAGTATTTAATGAGCCTATTTAATAAGCCTATTTATTGAGCCTATTTAATAAGCCTATTTATTGAGCCTATTTAATAAGCCTATTTATTGAGCCTATTTAATACGCCTATTTAATAAGCCTATTTATTGAGCCTATTTAATAAGTCTATTTAATAAGCCTATTTAATAAGCCTATTTAATAAGTATTTAATGAGCCTCTTTAATAAGTTTATTTAATAAGCCTATTTAATAGGCCTATTTAATAAGTCTAAGTTGCTGAAATAAGCCTATTTAATAAGCCTAAGTTGCTGAATAAGCCTATTTAATAAGCCTAAGTTGCTGAAATAAGCGTTTTTAATAAGTCTAAGTTGCTGAAATAAGCCTATTTAATACGCCTAAGTTGCTGAAATAAGCCTATTTAATAAGGCTATTTAATAAGCCTAAGTTACTGAATAAGCCTATTTAATAAGTCTAAGTTGCTGAAATAACGCTATTTAATAAGCCTAAGTTGCTGAAATAAGCCTATTTAATAAGCCTAAGTTGATAAAATAAGCCTATTTAATGAGGCTATTTAATAAGTCTATTTAATAAGCCTATTTAATAAGCCTATTTAATAAGCCTATTTAATACACCTATTTAATAAACCTATTTAATAAGTATTTAATGAGCCTATTTATTAACTCTATTTAATAAGCCTTTTTAATAAGCCTATTTAATAAGCCTATTTAATAAGCCTATTTAATAAGTCTATTAATAAGTCTATTTAATAAGCCTATTTAATAAGTATTTAATGAGCCTATTTAATAAGCCTATTTATTGAGCCTATTTAATAAGCCTATTTAACAAGTCTATTTAATAAGCCTATTTAATAAGCCTAATTAATAAGCCTATTTAATAAGCCTATTTATTGAGCCTATTTAATGAGTCTATTTAATAAGCCTGTTTAATAAGCCTATTTAATAAGTATTGAATGAGCCTATTTAATAAGCCTAAGTTGCTGAATAAGCCTATTTAATAAGCCTAAGTTGCTGAAATAAGCCTATTTAATAAGCCTATTTAATAAGCCTAAGTTGCTGAATAAGCCTATTTAATAAGCCTAAGTTGCTGAAATAAGCCTATTTAATAAGTCTAAGTTTGCTGAAATAAGGCTATTTAATAAGCCTAAGTTGCTGAAATAAGCCTATTTAATAAGCCTAAGTTGCTGAAATAAGGCTATTTAATACGTCCAAGTTGCTGAAATAAGCCTATATAATAAGCCTAAGTTGCTGAAATAAGTATATTTAATAAGCATAAGTTGCTGAAATAAGCCTATTTAATAAGTCTAAGTTGCTGAAATAAGGCTATTTAATAAGTCTAAGTTGCTGAAATAAGCCTTTCTAATCAGCGTAAGTTGCTGAAATAAGCCTATTTAATAAGCCTGTTTAATAAGCCTAAGTTGCTGAAATAAGCCTATTTAATACACCTATTTAATACGCCTATTTAATAGGCCTATTTAATAAGTCTAAGTTGCTGAAATAAGCCTATTTAATAAGCCTATTTAATAGGCCTATTTAATAAGTCTAAGTTGCTGAAATAAGCCTACTTAATAAGCATAAGTTTCTGAATGAGCCTACTTAATAAGCCTAAGTTGCTGAAATAAGCCTATTTAATAAGCATAAGTTGCTGAATAAGCCTATTTAATAAGCCTAAGTTGCTGAATAAACCTATTTAATAAGTCTAAATTGCTGAAATAAGCCTATTTAATAAGGCTATGTAATAAGCCTAAGTTGCTGAATAAGCCTATTTAATAAGTCTAAGTTTCTGAAATAAGGCTATTTAATAAGCCTAAGTTGCTGAAATAAGCCTATTTAATAAGGCTATTTAATGAGCCTAAGTTGCTGAAATAAGACTATTTAATAAGCCTGAGTTTCTTAACTAAGCCTATTTAAAAAGGTATATTTAATAAGTCTAAGTTGCTGAAATAAACTTATTTAAAAATGCTATTTAATAAGCCTAAATTGCTGAAATAAACCTGTTTAATAAGGCTATTTAATAAGAATAAGTTGCTGAAATAAGCTTATTTAATAAGCCTAAGTTGCTGAAATAAGCCTATTTAATAAGGCTCTTTAATAAGTCTAAGTTGCTGAAATAAACCTATTTAATAAGCCCAAGTTGCTAAAATAAGCCTATTTAATGAGGATATTTAATAAGTCTATTTAATAAGCCTATTTAATAAGCCTATTTAATAAGCCTATTTAATACGCCTATTTAATAAACACATTTAATAAGTATTTAATGAGCATTTTTAATAAGCCTATTTAATAAGTCTATTTAATAAGCCTATTTAATAAGTCTATTTAATAAGTCTAGTTAATAAGCCTATTTAATAAGTATTTAATTAGCCTATTTAATAAGCCTATTTATTGAGCCTATTTAATAAGCCTATTTATTGAGCCTATTTAATAAGCCTATTTATTGAGCCTATTTAATACACCTATTTAATAAGCCTATTTATTGAGCCTATTTAATAAGTCTATTTAATAAGCCTATTTAATAAGCCTATTTAATAAGTATTTAATGAGCCTATTTAATAAGTCTATTTAATAAGCCTATTTAATAGGCCTATTTAATAAGTCTAAGTTGCTGAAATAAGCCTATTTAATAAGCCTAAGTTGCTGAATAAGCCTATTTAATAAGCCTAAGTTGCTGAAATAAGCCTTTTTAATAAGTCTAAGTTGCTGAAATAAGCCTATTTAATAAGCCTAAGTTGCTGAAATAAGCCTATTTAATAAGGCTATTTAATAAGCCTAAGTTGCTGAATAAGCCTATTTAATAAGTCTAAGTTGCTGAAATAACGCTATTTAATAAGCCTAAGTTGCTGAAATAAGCCTATTTAATAAGCCTAAGTTGCTAAAATAAGCCTATTTAATGAGGCTATTTAATAAGTCTATTTAATAAGCCTATTTAATAAGCCTATTTAATAAGCCTATTTAATACACCTATTTAATAAACCTATTTAATAAGTATTTAATGAGCCTATTTATTAACTCTATTTAATATGCCTTTTTCATAAGCCTATTTAATAAGCCTATTTAATACACCTATTTAATAAACCTATTTAATAAGTATTTAATGAGCCTATTTATTAACTCTATTTAATAAGCCTATTTAATAAGCCTATTTAATAAGCCTATTTAATACACCTATTTAAAAAACCTATTTAATAAGTATTTAATGAGCCTATTTATTAACTCTATTTAATAAGCCTTTTTAATAAGCCTATTTAATAAACCTATTTAATAAGCCTATTTAATAAGTCTATTAATAAGTCTATTTAATAAGCCTATTTAATAAGTATTTAATGAGCCTATTTAATAAGCCTATTTATTGAGCCTATTTAATAAGCCTATTTATTGAGCCTATTTCATAAGCCTATTTATTGAGCCTATTTAATAAGCCTATTTAACAAGTTTATTTAATAAGCCTATTTAATAAGCCTAATTAATTAGCCTATTTAATAAGCCTATTTATTGAGCCTATTTAATGAGTCTATTTAATAAGCCTGTTTAATAAGCCTATTTAATAAGTATTGAATGAGCCTATTTAATAAGCCTAAGTTGCTGAATAAGCCTATTTAATAAGCCTAAGTTGCTGAAATAAGCCTATTTAATAAGCCTATTTAATAAGCCTAAGTTGCTGAATAAGCCTATTTAATAAGCCTAAGTTGCTGAAATAAGCCTATTTAATAAGTCTAAGTTTGCTGAAATAAGGCTATTTAATAAGCCTAAGTTGCTGAAATAAGCCTATTTAATAAGCCTAAGTTGCTGAAATAAGGCTATTTAATAAGTCCAAGTTGCTGAAATAAGCCTATGTAATAAGCCTAAGTTGCTGAAATAAGTATATTTAATAAGCATAAGTTGCTGAAATAAGCCTATTTAATAAGTCTAAGTTGCTGAAATAAGGCTATTTAATAAGTCTAAGTTGCTGAAATAAGCCTTTCTAATCAGCGTAAGTTGCTGAAATAAGCCTATTTAATAAGCCCAAGTTGCTGAAATAAGCCTACTTAATTAGGCTATTTAATAAGCCTAAGTTGCTGAAATAAGCCTATTTAATAAGCGTAAGTTGCTGAAATAAGGCTATTTAATAAGTCTAAGTTGCTGAAATAAGCCTATTTAATAAGCCTAAGTTGCTGAAATTAGCCTATTTAATAAGCCTGTTTAATAAGCCTAAGTTGCTGAAATAAGCCTATTTAATAAGCCTATTTAATACGCCTATTTAATAGGCCTATTTAATAAGTCTAAGTTGCCGAAATAAGCCTATTTAATAAGCCTATTTAATAGGCCTATTTAATAAGTCTAAGTTGCTGAAATAAGCCTATTTAATAAGCCTATTTAATAGGCCTATTTAATAAGTCTAAGTTGCTGAAATAAGCCTATTTAATAAGCCTAAGTTGCTGAATGAGCCTATTTAATAAGCCTAAGTTGCTGAAATAAGCCTATTTAATAAGCCTAAGTTGCTGAATAAGCCTATTTAATAAGCCTAAGTTGCTGAATAAACCTATTTAATAAGTCTAAGTTGCTGAAATAAGCCTATTTAATAAGGCTATTTAATAAGCCTAAGTTTCTGAATAAGCCTATTTAATAAGTCTAAGTTGCTGAAATAAGGCTATTTAATAAGCCTAAGTTGCTGAAATAAGGCTATTTAATAAGTTTAAGTTTCTGAAATAAGCCTATTTAATAAGCCTAAGTTGCTGAAATAAGCCTATTTAATAAGGCTATTTAATGAGCCTAAGTTGCTGAAATAAGGCTATTTAATAAGTCTAAGTTGCTGAAATAAGCATATTTAATAAGCCTAAGTTGCTGAAATAAGCCTATTTAATAAGGCTATTTAATGAGCCTAAGTTGCTGAAATAAGACTATTTAATAAGCCTGAGTTTCTGAACTAAGCCTATTTAAAAAGGTATATTTAATAAGTCTAAGTTGCTGAAATAAACCTATTTAAAAATGCTATTTAATAAGCCTAAATTGCTGAAATAAACCTGTTTAATAAGGCTATTTAATAAGAATAAGTTGCTGAAATAAGCTTATTTAATAAGCCTAAGTTGCTGAAATAAGCCTATTTAATAAGCCTATTTAATACGCCTATTTAATAGGCCTATTTAATAAGTCTAAGTTGCCGAAATAAGCCTATTTAATAAGCCTATTTAATAGGCCTATTTAATAAGTCTAAGTTGCTGAAATAAGCCTATTTAATAAGCCTATTTAATAGGCCTATTTAATAAGTCTAAGTTGCTGAAATAAGCCTATTTAATAAGCCTAAGTTGCTGAATGAGCCTATTTAATAAGCCTAAGTTGCTGAAATAAGCCTATTTAATAAGCCTAAGTTGCTGAATAAGCCTATTTAATAAGCCTAAGTTGCTGAATAAACCTATTTAATAAGTCTAAGTTGCTGAAATAAGCCTATTTAATAAGGCTATTTAATAAGCCTAAGTTTCTGAATAAGCCTATTTAATAAGTCTAAGTTGCTGAAATAAGGCTATTTAATAAGCCTAAGTTGCTGAAATAAGGCTATTTAATAAGTTTAAGTTTCTGAAATAAGCCTATTTAATAAGCCTAAGTTGCTGAAATAAGCCTATTTAATAAGGCTATTTAATGAGCCTAAGTTGCTGAAATAAGGCTATTTAATAAGTCTAAGTTGCTGAAATAAGCATATTTAATAAGCCTAAGTTGCTGAAATAAGCCTATTTAATAAGGCTATTTAATGAGCCTAAGTTGCTGAAATAAGACTATTTAATAAGCCTGAGTTTCTGAACTAAGCCTATTTAAAAAGGTATATTTAATAAGTCTAAGTTGCTGAAATAAACCTATTTAAAAATGCTATTTAATAAGCCTAAATTGCTGAAATAAACCTGTTTAATAAGGCTATTTAATAAGAATAAGTTGCTGAAATAAGCTTATTTAATAAGCCTAAGTTGCTGAAATAAGCCTATTTAATAAGGCTCTTTAATAAGTCTAAGTTGCTGAAATAAACCTATTTAATAAGCCCAAGTTGCTAAAATAAGCCTATTTAATGAGGATATTTAATAAGTCTATTTAATAAGCCTATTTAATAAGCCTATTTAATAAGCCTATTTAATACGCCTATTTAATAAACACATTTAATAAGTATTTAATGAGCATTTTTAATAAGCCTATTTAATAAGTCTATTTAATAAGCCTATTTAATAAGTCTATTTAATAAGTCTAGTTAATAAGCCTATTTAATAAGTATTTAATTAGCCTATTTAATAAGCCTATTTATTGAGCCTATTTAATAAGCCTATTTATTGAGCCTATTTAATACGCCTATTTAATAAGCCTATTTATTGAGCCTATTTAATAAGTCTATTTAATAAGCCTATTTAATAAGCCTATTTAATAAGTATTTAATGAGCCTATTTAATAAGTCTATTTAATAAGCCTATTTAATAGGCCTATTTAATAAGTCTAAGTTGCTGAAATACGCCTATTTAATATGCCTAAGTTGCTGAAATTAGCCTATTTAATAAGCCTGTTTAATAAGCCTAAGTTGCTGAAATAAGCCTATTTAATAAGCCTATTTAATAAGCCTATTTAATAGGCCTATTTAATAAGTCTAAGTTGCCAAAATAAGCCTATTTAATAAGCCTATTTAATAGGCCTATTTAATAAGTCTAAGTTGCTGAAATAAGCCTATTTAATAAGCCTATTTAATAGGCCTATTTAATAAGTCTAAGTTGCTGAAATAAGCCTATTTAATATGCCTAAGTTGCTGAATGAGCCTATTTAATAAGCCTAAGTTGCTGAAATAAGCCTATTTAATAAGCCTAAGTTGCTGAATAAGCCTATTTAATATGCCTAAGTTGCTGAATAAACCTATTTAATAAGTCTAAGTTGCTGAAATAAGGCTATTTAATAAGCCTAAGTTGCTGAAATAAGGGTATTTAATAAGTTTAAGTTTTCTGAAATAAGCCTATTTAATAAGCCTAAGTTGCTGAAATAAGCCTATTTAATAAGGCTATTTAATGAGCCTAAGTTGCTGAAATAAGCCTATTTAATAAGCCTAAGTTTCTGAACTAAGCCTATTTAAAAAGGTATATTTAATAAGTCTAAGTTGCTGAAATAAACCTATTTAAAATGCTATTTAATAAGCCTAAGTTGCTGAAATAAACCTGTTTAATAACGCTATTTAATAAGCATAAGTTGCTGAAATAAGCTTATTTAATAAGCCTAAGTTGCTGAAATAAGCCTATTTAATAAGGCTATTTAATAAGTCTAAGTTGCTGAAATAAACCTATTTAATAAGCCTAAGTTGCTAAAATAAGCCTATTTAATGAGTCTATTTAATAAGTCTATTTAATAAGACTATTTAATAAGCCTATTTAATAAGCCTATTTAATAAGCCTATTTAATACGCCTATTTAATAAACATATTTAATAAGTATTTAATGAGCCTATTTAATAAGTCTATTTAATAAGCCTTTTAATAAGCCTATATAATAAGTCTATTTAATAAGCCTATTTAATAAGTCTATTTAATAAGTCTATTTAATGAGCCTATTTAATAAGCCTAAGTTTCTGAATGAGCCTATTTAATAAGCCTAAGTTGCTGAAATAAGCCTATTTAATAAGCCTAAGTTGCTGAACAAGCCTATTTAATAAGCCTAAGTTGCTGAAATAAGCCTTTTTAATCAGCGTAAGTTGCTGAAATAAGCCTATTTAATAAGCCCAAGTTGCTGAAATAAACCTACTTAATTAGGTTATTTAATAAGCCTAAGTTGCTGAAATAATCCTATTTAATAAGTGTAATTTGCTGAAATAAGGCTATTCAATAAGTCTAAGTTGTTGAAATAAGCGTATGTAATAAGCCTAAGTTGCTGAAATAAGCCTATTTAATAAGCCTGTTTAATAAGCCTAAGTTGCTGAAATAAGCCTATTTAATAAGCCTATTTAATAAGCCTATTTAATAGGCCTATTTAATAAGTCTAAGCTGCTGAAATAAGCCTATTTAATAAGCCTATTTAATAGTCTATTTAATAAGTCTAAGTTGCTGAAATAAGCCTATTTAATAAGCCAAAGTTGCTGAATGAGCGTATTTAATAAGCCAAAGTTGCTGAAATAAGCCTATTTCATAAGCCTAAGTTGCTGAATAAGCCTATTTAATAAGCCTAAGTTGCTGAATAAACCTATTTAATAAGTCTAAGTTGCTGAAATAAGCCTATTTAATAAGGCTAAGTTGCTGAATAAGCCTATTTAATAAGTCTAAGTTGCTGAAATAAGGCCACTTAATAAGCCTAAGTTGCTGAAATAAGGCTATTTAAAAAGTTTAAGTTGCTGAATTAAGCCTATTTAATAAGCAGAAGTTGCTGAAATAAGCCTATTTAATAAGGCTATTTAATGAGCCTAAGTTGCTGAAATAAGCCTATTTAATAAGCCTAAGTTTCTGAACTAAGCCTATTTAAAAAGGTATATTTAATAAGTCTATGTTGCTGAAATAAACCTATTTAAAAATGCTATTTAATAAGCCTAAGTTGCTGAAATAAACCTGTTTAATAAGGCTATTTAATAAGCATAAGTTGCTGAAATAAGCTTATTTAATAAGCCTAAGATGCTGAAATAAGCCTATTTAATAAGGCTATTTAATAAGTCTAAGTTGCTGAAATAAACCTATTTAATAAGCCTAAGTTGCTAAAATAAGCCTATTTAATGAGGCTATTTAATAAGTCTATTTAATAAGACTATTTAATAAGCCTATTTAATAAGCCTATTTAATAAGCCTATTTAATACGCCTATTTAATAAACATATTTAATAAGTATTTAATGAGCCTATTTAATAAGTCTATTTAATAAGCCTTTTAATAAGCCTATATAATAAGTCTATTTAATAAGCCTATTTAATAAGTCTATTTAATAAGTCTATTTAATGAGCCTATTTAATAAGCCTAAGTTTCTGAATGAGCCTATTTAATAAGCCTAAGTTGCTGAAATAAGCCTATTTAATAAGCCTAAGTTGCTGAACAAGCCTATTTAATAAGCCTAAGTTGCTGAAATAAGCCTTTTTAATCAGCGTAAGTTGCTGAAATAAGCCTATTTAATAAGCCCAAGTTGCTGAAATAAACCTACTTAATTAGGTTATTTAATAAGCCTAAGTTGCTGAAATAATCCTATTTAATAAGTGTAATTTGCTGAAATAAGGCTATTCAATAAGTCTAAGTTGTTGAAATAAGCGTATGTAATAAGCCTAAGTTGCTGAAATAAGCCTATTTAATAAGCCTGTTTAATAAGCCTAAGTTGCTGAAATAAGCCTATGTAATAAGCCTATTTAATAAGCCTATTTAATAGGCCTATTTAATAAGTCTAAGTTGCTGAAATAAGCCTATTTAATAAGCCGATTTAATAGTCTATTTAATAAGTCTAAGTTGCTGAAATAAGCCTATTTAATAAGCCAAAGTTGCTGAATGAGCGTATTTAATAAGCCAAAGTTGCTGAAATAAGCCTATTTCATAAGCCTAAGTTGCTGAATAAGCCTATTTAATAAGCCTAAGTTGCTGAATAAACCTATTTAATAAGTCTAAGTTGCTGAAATAAGCCTATTTAATAAGGCTATTTAATAAGCCTAAGTTGCTGAATAAGCCTATTTAATAAGTCTAAGTTGCTGAAATAAGGCTACTTAATAAGCCTAAGTTGCTGAAATAAGGCTATTTAATAAGTTTAAGTTGCTGAATTAAGCCTATTTAATAAGCAGAAGTTGCTGAAATAAGCCTATTTAATAAGGCTATTTAATGAGCCTAAGTTGCTGAAATAAGCCTATTTAATAAGCCTAAGTTTCTGAACTAAGCCTATGTAAAAAGGTATATTTGGTAAGTCTAAGTTGCTGAAATAAACCTATTTAAAAATGCTATTTAATAAGCCTAAGTTGCTGAAATAAACCTGTTTAATAAGGCTATTTAATAAGCATAAGTTGCTGAAATAAGCTTATTTAATAAGCCTAAGTTGCTGAAATAAGCCTATTTAATAAGGCTATTTAATAAGTCTAAGTTGCTGAAATAAACCTATTTAATAAACCTAAGTTGCTAAAATAAGCCTATTTAATGAGGCTATTTAATAAGTCTATTTAATAAGACTATTTAATAAGCCTATTTAATAAGCCTATTTAATAAGCCTATTTAATACGCCTATTTAATAAACATATTTAATAAGTATTTAATGTGCCTATTTAATAAGTCTATTTAATAAGCCTTTTTAATAAGCCTATTTAATAAGTCTATTTAATAAGCCTATTTAATAAGTCTATTTAATAAGTCTATTTAATAAGCCTATTTAATAAGTATTTAATGAGCCTATTTAATAAGCCTATTTATTGAGCCTATTTAAAAAGCCTATTTATTGAGCCTATTTAATAAGCCTATTTATTGAGCCTATTTAATAAGCCTATTTATTGAGCCTATTTAATAAGCCTATTTAATAAGTCTATTTAATAAGCCTATTAAATAAGCCTATTTAATACGCCTATTTATTGAGCCTATTTAATAAGCCTATTTAATAAGCCTATTTATTGAGCCTATTTAATAAGTCTATTTAATAAGCCTATTTAATAATTATTTAATGAGCCTATTTAATAAGTCTATTCAATAAGCCTATTTAATAGGCCTATTTAATAAGTCTAAGTTGCTGAAATAAGCCTATTTAATAAGCCTATTTAATATGCCTATTTAATAAGTCTAAGTTGCTGAAATAAGCCTATTTAATAAGCCTAAGTTTCTGAATGAGCCTATTTAATAAGCCTAAGTTGCTGAAATAAGCCTATTTAATAAGCCTAAGTTGCTGAATAAGCCTATTTAATAAGCCTAAGTTGCTGAATAAACCTATTTAATAAGTCTAAGTTGCTGAAATAAGCCTATTTAATAAGGCTATTTAATAAGTCTAAGTTGCTGAAATAAATCTATTTAAAAATGCTATTTAATAAGCCTAAGTTGCTGAAATAAACCTGTTTAATAAGGCTATTTAATAAGCATAAGTTGCTGAAATAAGCTTATTTAATAAGCCTAAATTGCTGAAATAAGCCTATTTAAAAAGGCTCTTTAATCAGTCTAAGTTGCTGAAATAAACCTATTTAATAAGCCTAAGTTGCTAAAATAAGCCTATTTAATGAGGCTATTTAATACGTCTATTTAATAAGCCTATTTTATAAGCCTATTTAATAAGCCTATTTAATAAGCCTATTTAATACGCCTATTTAATAAACATATTTAATAAGTATTTAATGAGCCTATTTAATAAGTCTATTTAATAAGCCTTTTTAATAAGCCTATTTAATAAGTCTATTTAATAAGCCTAATTAATAAGTCTATTTAATAAGTCTATTTAATAAGCCTATTTAATAAGTATTTAATGAGCCTATTTAATAAGCCTATTTATTGAGCCTATTTAATAAGCCTATTTATTGAGCCTATTTAATAAGCCTATTTATTGAGCCTATTTAATAAGCCTATTTATTGAGCCTATTTAATAAGCCGATTTAATAAGTCTATTTAATAAGTATTTAATGAGCCTGTTTAATAAGCCTATTTATTGAGCCTATTTAATAAGCCTCTTTAATAAGCCTATTTATTGAGCTTATTTAATAAGTCTATTTAATAAGCCTATTTAATAAGCCTATTTAATAAGTATTTAATGAGCCTATTTAATAAGTCTATTTAATAAGCCTATTTAATAGGCCTATTTAATAAGTCTAAGTTGCTGAAATAAGCCTATTTAATAAGCCTAAGTTGCTGAATAAGCCTATTTAATAAGCCTAATTGCTGAAATAAGCCTATTTAATAAGCCTAAGTTGCTGAAATAAGCCTTTTTAATAAGCCTATTTAATAAGCCTAAGTTGCTGAATAAGCCTATTTAATAAGTCTAAGTTGCTGAAATACGCTTATTTAATAAGGCTATTTAATAAGCCTAAGTTGCTGAAATAAGACTATTTAATAAGCCTAAGTTTCTGAACTAAGCCTATTTAAAAAGGTATATCTAATAAGTCTAAGTTGCTGAAATAAATCTATTTAAAAATGCTATTTAATAAGCCTAAGTTTCTGAATGAGCCTATTTAATAAGCCTAAGTTGCTGAAATAAGCCTATTTAATAAGCCTAAGTTGCTGAACAAGCCTACTTAATAAGCCTAAGTTGCTGAAATAAGCCTTTTTAATCAGCGTAAGTTGCTGAAATAAGCCTATTTAATAAGCCCAAGTTGCTGAAATAAACCTACTTAATTAGGTTATTTAATAAGCCTAAGTTGCTGAAATAATCCTATTTAATAAGTGTAATTTGCTGAAATAAGGCTATTCAATAAGTCTAAGTTGTTGAAATAAGCGTATGTAATAAGCCTAAGTTGCTGAAATAAGCCTATTTAATAAGCCTGTTTAATAAGCCTAAGTTGCTGAAATAAGCCTATTTAATAAGCCTATTTAATAAGCCTATTTAATAGGCCTATTTAATAAGTCTAAGTTGCTGAAATAAGCCTATTTAATAAGCCTATTTAATAGTCTATTTAATAAGTCTAAGTTGCTGAAATAAGCCTATTTAATAAGCCAAAGTTGCTGAATGAGCGTATTTAATAAGCCAAAGTTGCTGAAATAAGCCTATTTCATAAGCCTAAGTTGCTGAATAAGCCTATTTAATAAGCCTAAGTTGCTGAATAAACCTATTTAATAAGTCTAAGTTGCTGAAATAAGCCTATTTAATAAGGCTATTTAATAAGCCTAAGTTGCTGAATAAGCCTATTTAATAAGTCTAAGTTGCTGAAATAAGGCTACTTAATAAGCCTAAGTTGCTGAAATAAGGCTATTTAATAAGTTTAAGTTGCTGAATTAAGCCTATTTAATAAGCAGAAGTTGCTGAAATAAGCCTATTTAATAAGGCTATTTAATGAGCCTAAGTTGCTGAAATAAGCCTATTTAATAAGCCTAAGTTTCTGAACTAAGCCTATTTAAAAAGGTATATTTAGTAAGTCTAAGTTGCTGAAATAAACCTATTTAAAAATGCTATTTAATAAGCCTAAGTTGCTGTAATAAGCCTATTTAATAAGCCTATTTAATAAGTCTAAGTTGCTGAAATAAACCTATTTAATAAGCCTAAGTTGCTAAAATAAGCCTATTTAATGAGGCTATTTAATAAGTCTATTTAATAAGACTATTTAATAAGCCTATTTAATAAGCCTATTTAATAAGCCTATTTAATACGCCTATTTAATAAACATATTTAATAAGTATTTAATGTGCCTATTTAATAAGTCTATTTAATAAGCCTATTTAATAATTATTTAATGAGCCTATTTAATAAGTCTATTCAATAAGCCTATTTAATAGGCCTATTTAATAAGTCTAAGTTGCTGAAATAAGCCTATTTAATAAGCCTATTTATTATGCCTATTTAATAAGTCTAAGTTGCTGAAATAAGCCTATTTAATAAGCCTAAGTTTCTGAATGAGCCTATTTAATAAGCCTAAGTTGCTGAAATAAGCCTATTTAATAAGCCTAAGTTGCTGAATAAGCCTATTTAATAAGCCTAAGTTGCTGAATAAACCTATTTAATAAGTCTAAGTTGCTGAAATAAGCCTATTTAATAAGGCTATTTAATAAGTCTAAGTTGCTGAAATAAATCTATTTAAAAATGCTATTTAATAAGCCTAAGTTGCTGAAATAAACCTGTTAAATAAGGCTATTTAATAAGCATAAGTTGCTGAAATAAGCTTATTTAATAAGCCTAAATTGCTGAAATAAGCCTATTTAAAAAGGCTCTTTAATCAGTCTAAGTTGCTGAAATAAACCTATTTAATAAGCCTAAGTTGCTAAAATAAGCCTATTTAATGAGGCTATTTAATACGTCTATTTAATAAGCCTATTTTATAAGCCTATTTAATAAGCCTATTTAATAAGCCTATTTAATACGCCTATTTAATAAACATATTTAATAAGTATTTAATGAGCCTATTTAATAAGTCTATTTAATAAGCCTTTTTAATAAGCCTATTTAATAAGTCTATTTAATAAGCCTATTTAATAAGTCTATTTAATAAGTCTATTTAATAAGCCTATTTAATAAGTATTTAATGAGCCTATTTAATAAGCCTATTTATTGAGCCTATTTAATAAGCCTATTTATTGAGCCTATTTAATAAGCCTATTTATTGAGCCTATTTAATAAGCCTATTTATTGAGCCTATTTAATAAGCCTATTTATTGAGCCTATTTAATAAGCCGATTTAATAAGTCTATTTAATAAGTATTTAATGAGCCTGTTTAATAAGCCTATTTATTGAGCCTATTTAATAAGCCTCTTTAATAAGCCTATTTATTGAGCTTATTTAATAAGTCTATTTAATAAGCCTATTTAATAAGCCTATTTAATAAGTATTTAATGAGCCTATTTAATAAGTCTATTTAATAAGCCTATTTAATAGGCCTATTTAATAAGTCTAAGTTGCTGAAATAAGCCTATTTAATAAGCCTAAGTTGCTGAATAAGCCTATTTAATAAGCCTAATTGCTGAAATAAGCCTATTTACTAAGCCTAAGTTGCTGAAATAAGCCTATTTAATAAGCCTATTTAATAAGCCTAAGTTGCTGAATAAGCCTATTTAATAAGTCTAAGTTGCTGAAATAAGCCTATTTAATAAGGCTATTTAATAAGCCTAAGTTGCTGAAATAAGACTATTTAATAAGCCTAAGTTTCTGAACTAAGCCTATTTAAAAAGGTATATCTAATAAGTCTAAGTTGCTGAAATAAATCTATTTAAAAATGCTATTTAATAAGCCTAAGTTGCTGAAATAAGCCTTTCTAATCAGCGTAAGTTGCTGAAATAAGCCTATTTAATAACCCCAAGTTGCTGAAATAAGCCTACTTAATTAGGCTATTTAATAAGCCTAAGTTGCTGAAATAAGCCTATTTAATAAGTGTAAGTTGCTGAAATAAGGCTATTTAATAAGTCTAAGTTGCTGAAATAAGCCTATTTAATAAGCCTAAGTTGCTGAAATTAGCCTATTTAATAAGCCTGTTTAATAAGCCTAAGTTGCTGAAATAAGCCTATTTAATAAGCCTATTTAATAGGCCTATTTAATAAGTCTAAGTTGCCAAAATCAGCCTATTTAATAAACCTATTTAATAGGCCTATTTAATAAGTCTAAGTTGCTGAAATAAGCCTATTTAATACGCCTATTTAATAGGCCTATTTAATAAGTCTAAGTTGCTGAAATAAGTATATTTAATAAGCATAAGTTGCTGAAATAAGCCTATTTAATAAGTCTAAGTTGCTGAAATAAGGCTATTTAATAAGTCTAAGTTGCTGAAATAAGCCTTTCTAATCAGCGTAAGTTGCTGAAATAAGCCTATTTAATAAGCCTGTTTAATAAGCCTAAGTTGCTGAAATAAGCCTATTTAATACACCTATTTAATACGCCTATTTAATAGGCCTATTTAATAAGTCTAAGTTGCTGAAATAAGCCTATTTAATAAGCCTATTTAATAGGCCTATTTAATAAGTCTAAGTTGCTGAAATAAGCCTACTTAATAAGCATAAGTTTCTGAATGAGCCTACTTAATAAGCCTAAGTTGCTGAAATAAGCCTATTTAATAAGCATAAGTTGCTGAATAAGCCTATTTAATAAGCCTAAGTTGCTGAATAAACCTATTTAATAAGTCTAAATTGCTGAAATAAGCCTATTTAATAAGGCTATGTAATAAGCCTAAGTTGCTGAATAAGCCTATTTAATAAGTCTAAGTTTCTGAAATAAGGCTATTTAATAAGCCTAAGTTGCTGAAATAAGCCTATTTAATAAGGCTATTTAATGAGCCTAAGTTGCTGAAATAAGACTATTTAATAAGCCTGAGTTTCTTAACTAAGCCTATTTAAAAAGGTATATTTAATAAGTCTAAGTTGCTGAAATAAACTTATTTAAAAATGCTATTTAATAAGCCTAAATTGCTGAAATAAACCTGTTTAATAAGGCTATTTAATAAGAATAAGTTGCTGAAATAAGCTTATTTAATAAGCCTAAGTTGCTGAAATAAGCCTATTTAATAAGGCTCTTTAATAAGTCTAAGTTGCTGAAATAAACCTATTTAATAAGCCCAAGTTGCTAAAATAAGCCTATTTAATGAGGATATTTAATAAGTCTATTTAATAAGCCTATTTAATAAGCCTATTTAATAAGCCTATTTAATACGCCTATTTAATAAACACATTTAATAAGTATTTAATGAGCATTTTTAATAAGCCTATTTAATAAGTCTATTTAATAAGCCTATTTAATAAGTCTATTTAATAAGTCTAGTTAATAAGCCTATTTAATAAGTATTTAATTAGCCTATTTAATAAGCCTATTTATTGAGCCTATTTAATAAGCCTATTTATTGAGCCTATTTAATAAGCCTATTTATTGAGCCTATTTAATACACCTATTTAATAAGCCTATTTATTGAGCCTATTTAATAAGTCTATTTAATAAGCCTATTTAATAAGCCTATTTAATAAGTATTTAATGAGCCTATTTAATAAGTCTATTTAATAAGCCTATTTAATAGGCCTATTTAATAAGTCTAAGTTGCTGAAATAAGCCTATTTAATAAGCCTAAGTTGCTGAATAAGCCTATTTAATAAGCCTAAGTTGCTGAAATAAGCCTTTTTAATAAGTCTAAGTTGCTGAAATAAGCCTATTTAATAAGCCTAAGTTGCTGAAATAAGCCTATTTAATAAGGCTATTTAATAAGCCTAAGTTGCTGAATAAGCCTATTTAATAAGTCTAAGTTGCTGAAATAACGCTATTTAATAAGCCTAAGTTGCTGAAATAAGCCTATTTAATAAGCCTAAGTTGCTAAAATAAGCCTATTTAATGAGGCTATTTAATAAGTCTATTTAATAAGCCTATTTAATAAGCCTATTTAATAAGCCTATTTAATACACCTATTTAATAAACCTATTTAATAAGTATTTAATGAGCCTATTTATTAACTCTATTTAATATGCCTTTTTAATAAGCCTATTTAATAAGCCTATTTAATACACCTATTTAATAAACCTATTTACTAAGTATTTAATGAGCCTATTTATTAACTCTATTTAATAAGCCTATTTAATAAGCCTATTTAATAAGCCTATTTAATACACCTATTTAAAAAACCTATTTAATAAGTATTTAATGAGCCTATTTATTAACTCTATTTAATAAGCCTATTTATTGAGCCTATTTAATAAGCCTATTTATGGAGCCTATTTAATAAGCCTATTTATTGAGCCTATTTCATAAGCCTATTTATTGAGCCTATTTAATAAGCCTATTTAACAAGTTTATTTAATAAGCTTATTTAATAAGCCTAATTAATTAGCCTATTTAATAAGCCTATTTATTGAGCCTATTTAATGAGTCTATTTAATAAGCCTGTTTAATAAGCCTATTTAATAAGTATTGAATGAGCCTATTTAATAAGCCTAAGTTGCTGAATAAGCCTATTTAATAAGCCTAAGTTGCTGAAATAAGCCTATTTAATAAGCCTATTTAATAAGCCTAAGTTGCTGAATAAGCCTATTTAATAAGCCTAAGTTGCTGAAATAAGCCTATTTAATAAGTCTAAGTTTGCTGAAATAAGGCTATTTAATAAGCCTAAGTTGCTGAAATAAGCCTATTTAATAAGCCTAAGTTGCTGAAATAAGGCTATTTAATAAGTCCAAGTTGCTGAAATAAGCCTATGTAATAAGCCTAAGTTGCTGAAATAAGTATATTTAATAAGCATAAGTTGCTGAAATAAGCCTATTTAATAAGTCTAAGTTGCTGAAATAAGGCTATTTAATAAGTCTAAGTTGCTGAAATAAGCCTTTCTAATCAGCGTAAGTTGCTGAAATAAGCCTATTTAATAAGCCCAAGTTGCTGAAATAAGCCTACTTAATTAGGCTATTTAATAAGCCTAAGTTGCTGAAATAAGCCTATTTAATAAGCGTAAGTTGCTGAAATAAGGCTATTTAATAAGTCTAAGTTGCTGAAATAAGCCTATTTAATAAGCCTAAGTTGCTGAAATTAGCCTATTTAATAAGCCTGTTTAATAAGCCTAAGTTGCTGAAATAAGCCTATTTAATAAGCCTATTTAATAAGCCTATTTAATAGGCCTATTTAATAAGTCTAAGTTGCTGAAATAAGCCTATTTAATAAGCCTATTTAATAGGCCTATTTAATAAGTCTAAGTTGCTGAAATAAGCCTATTTAATAAGCCTAAGTTGCTGAATGAGCCTATTTAATAAGCCTAAGTTGCTGAAATAAGCCTATTTAATAAGCCTAAGTTGCTGAATAAGCCTATTTAATAAGCCTAAGTTGCTGAATTAAGCCTATTTAATAAGCAGAAGTTGCTGAAATAAGCCTATTTAATAAGGCTATTTAATGAGCCTAAGTTGCTGAAATAAGCCTATTTAATAAGCCTAAGTTTCTGAACTAAGCCTATTTAAAAAGGTATATTTGGTAAGTCTAAGTTGCTGAAATAAACCTATTTAAAAATGCTATTTAATAAGCCTAAGTTGCTGAAATAAACCTGTTTAATAAGGCTATTTAATAAGCATAAGTTGCTGAAATAAGCTTATTTAATAAGCCTAAGTTGCTGAAATAAGCCTATTTAATAAGGCTATTTAATAAGTCTAAGTTGCTGAAATAAACCTATTTAATAAGCCTAAGTTGCTAAAATAAGCCTATTTAATGAGGCTATTTAATAAGTCTATTTAATAAGACTATTTAATAAGCCTATTTAATAAGCCTATTTAATAAGCCTATTTAATACGCCTATTTAATAAACATATTTAATAAGTATTTAATGTGCCTATTTAATAAGTCTATTTAATAAGCCTTTTTAATAAGCCTATTTAATAAGTCTATTTAATAAGCCTATTTAATAAGTCTATTTAATAAGTCTATTTAATAAGCCTATTTAATAAGTATTTAATGAGCCTATTTAATAAGCCTATTTATTGAGCCTATTTAAAAAGCCTATTTATTGAGCCTATTTAATAAGCCTATTTATTGAGCCTATTTAATAAGCCTATTTATTGAGCCTATTTAATAGGCCTATTTAATAAGTCTATTTAATAAGCCTATTAAATAAGCCTATTTAATACGCCTATTTATTGAGCCTATTTAATAAGCCTATTTAATAAGCCTATTTATTGAGCCTATTTAATAAGTCTATTTAATAAGCCTATTTAATAATTATTTAATGAGCCTATTTAATAAGTCTATTCAATAAGCCTATTTAATAGGCCTATTTAATAAGTCTAAGTTGCTGAAATAAGCCTATTTAATATGCCTAAGTTGCTGAAATTAGCCTATTTAATAAGCCTGTTTAATAAGCCTACGTTGCTGAAATAAGCATATTTAATAAGCCTATTTAATAAGCCTATTTAATAGGCCTATTTAATAAGTCTAAGTTGCCAAAATAAGCCTATTTAATAAGCCTATTTAATAGGCCTATTTAATAAGTCTAAGTTGCTGAAATAAGCCTATTTAATAAGCCTATGTAATAGGCCTATTTAATAAGTCTAAGTTGCTGAAATAAGCCTATTTAATATGCCTAAGTTGCTGAATGAGCCTATTTAATAAGCCTAAGTTGCTGAAATAAGCCTATTTAATAAGCCTAAGTTGCTGAATAAGCCTATTTAATATGCCTAAGTTGCTGAATAAACCTATTTAATAAGTCTAAGTTGCTGAAATAAGGCTATTTAATAAGCCTAAGTTGCTGAAATAAGGGTATTTAATAAGTTTAAGTTTCTGAAATAAGCCTATTTAATAAGCCTAAGTTGCTGAAATAAGCCTATTTAATAAGGCTATTTAATGAGCCTAAGTTGCTGAAATAAGCCTATTTAATAAGCCTAAGTTTCTGAACTAAGCCTATTTAAAAAGGTATATTTAATAAGTCTAAGTTGCTGAAATAAACCTATTTAAAAATGCTATTTAATAAGCCTAAGTTGCTGAAATAAACCTGTTTAATAACGCTATTTAATAAGCATAAGTTGCTGAAATAAGCTTATTTAATAAGCCTAAGTTGCTGAAATAAGCCTATTTAATAAGGCTATTTAATAAGTCTAAGTTGCTGAAATAAACCTATTTAATAAGCCTAAGTTGCTAAAATAAGCCTATTTAATGAGGCTATTTAATAAGTCTATTTAATAAGACTATTTAATAAGCCTATTTAATAAGCCTATTTAATAAGCCTATTTAATACGCCTATTTAATAAACATATTTAATAAGTATTTAATGAGCCTATTTAATAAGTCTATTTAATAAGCCTTTTAATAAGCCTATATAATAAGTCTATTTAATAAGCCTATTTAATAAGTCTATTTAATAAGTCTATTTAATGAGCCTATTTAATAAGCCTAAGTTTCTGAATGAGCCTATTTAATAAGCCTAAGTTGCTGAAATAAGCCTATTTAATAAGCCTAAGTTGCTGAACAAGCCTATTTAATAAGCCTAAGTTGCTGAAATAAGCCTTTTTAATCAGCGTAAGTTGCTGAAATAAGCCTATTTAATAAGCCCAAGTTGCTGAAATAAACCTACTTAATTAGGTTATTTAATAAGCCTAAGTTGCTGAAATAATCCTATTTAATAAGTGTAATTTGCTGAAATAAGGCTATTCAATAAGTCTAAGTTGTTGAAATAAGCGTATGTAATAAGCCTAAGTTGCTGAAATAAGCCTATTTAATAAGCCTGTTTAATAAGCCTAAGTTGCTGAAATAAGCCTATTTAATAAGCCTATTTAATAAGCCTATTTAATAGGCCTATTTAATAAGTCTAAGCTGCTGAAATAAGCCTATTTAATAAGCCTATTTAATAGTCTATTTAATAAGTCTAAGTTGCTGAAATAAGCCTATTTAATAAGCCAAAGTTGCTGAATGAGCGTATTTAATAAGCCAAAGTTGCTGAAATAAGCCTATTTCATAAGCCTAAGTTGCTGAATAAGCCTATTTAATAAGCCTAAGTTGCTGAATAAACCTATTTAATAAGTCTAAGTTGCTGAAATAAGCCTATTTAATAAGGCTAAGTTGCTGAATAAGCCTATTTAATAAGTCTAAGTTGCTGAAATAAGCCTATTTAATAAGGCTATTTAATGAGCCTAAGTTGCTGAAATAAGCCTATTTAATAAGCCTAAGTTTCTGAACTAAGCCTATTTAAAAAGGTATATTTAATAAGTCTAAGTTGCTGAAATAAACCTATTTAAAAATGCTATTTAATAAGCCTAAGTTGCTGAAATAAACCTGTTTAATAAGGCTATTTAATAAGCATAAGTTGCTGAAATAAGCTTATTTAATAAGCCTAAGTTGCTGAAATAAGCCTATTTAATAAGGCTATTTAATAAGTCTAAGTTGCTGAAATAAACCTATTTAATAAGCCTAAGTTGCTAAAATAAGCCTATTTAATGAGGCTATTTAATAAGTCTATTTAATAAGACTATTTAATAAGCCTATTTAATAAGCCTATTTAATAAGCCTATTTAATACGCCTATTTAATAAACATATTTAATAAGTATTTAATGAGCCTATTTAATAAGTCTATTTAATAAGCCTTTTAATAAGCCTATATAATAAGTCTATTTAATAAGCCTATTTAATAAGTCTATTTAATAAGTCTATTTAATGAGCCTATTTAATAAGCCTAAGTTTCTGAATGAGCCTATTTAATAAGCCTAAGTTGCTGAAATAAGCCTATTTAATAAGCCTAAGTTGCTGAACAAGCCTATTTAATAAGCCTAAGTTGCTGAAATAAGCCTTTTTAATCAGCGTAAGTTGCTGAAATAAGCCTATTTAATAAGCCCAAGTTGCTGAAATAAACCTACTTAATTAGGTTATTTAATAAGCCTAAGTTGCTGAAATAATCCTATTTAATAAGTGTAATTTGCTGAAATAAGGCTATTCAATAAGTCTAAGTTGTTGAAATAAGCGTATGTAATAAGCCTAAGTTGCTGAAATAAGCCTATTTAATAAGCCTGTTTAATAAGCCTAAGTTGCTGAAATAAGCCTATGTAATAAGCCTATTTAATAAGCCTATTTAATAGGCCTATTTAATAAGTCTAAGTTGCTGAAATAAGCCTATTTAATAAGCCGATTTAATAGTCTATTTAATAAGTCTAAGTTGCTGAAATAAGCCTATTTAATAAGCCAAAGTTGCTGAATGAGCGTATTTAATAAGCCAAAGTTGCTGAAATAAGCCTATTTCATAAGCCTAAGTTGCTGAATAAGCCTATTTAATAAGCCTAAGTTGCTGAATAAACCTATTTAATAAGTCTAAGTTGCTGAAATAAGCCTATTTAATAAGGCTATTTAATAAGCCTAAGTTGCTGAATAAGCCTATTTAATAAGTCTAAGTTGCTGAAATAAGGCTACTTAATAAGCCTAAGTTGCTGAAATAAGGCTATTTAATAAGTTTAAGTTGCTGAATTAAGCCTATTTAATAAGCAGAAGTTGCTGAAATAAGCCTATTTAATAAGGCTATTTAATGAGCCTAAGTTGCTGAAATAAGCCTATTTAATAAGCCTAAGTTTCTGAACTAAGCCTATTTAAAAAGGTATATTTGGTAAGTCTAAGTTGCTGAAATAAACCTATTTAAAAATGCTATTTAATAAGCCTAAGTTGCTGAAATAAACCTGTTTAATAAGGCTATTTAATAAGCATAAGTTGCTGAAATAAGCTTATTTAATAAGCCTAAGTTGCTGAAATAAGCCTATTTAATAAGGCTATTTAATAAGTCTAAGTTGCTGAAATAAACCTATTTAATAAGCCTAAGTTGCTAAAATAAGCCTATTTAATGAGGCTATTTAATAAGTCTATTTAATAAGACTATTTAATAAGCCTATTTAATAAGCCTATTTAATAAGCCTATTTAATACGCCTATTTAATAAACATATTTAATAAGTATTTAATGTGCCTATTTAATAAGTCTATTTAATAAGCCTTTTTAATAAGCCTATTTAATAAGTCTATTTAATAAGCCTATTTAATAAGTCTATTTAATAAGTCTATTTAATAAGCCTATTTAATAAGTATTTAATGAGCCTATTTAATAAGCCTATTTATTGAGCCTATTTAAAAAGCCTATTTATTGAGCCTATTTAATAAGCCTATTTATTGAGCCTATTTAATAAGCCTATTTATTGAGCCTATTTAATAGGCCTATTTAATAAGTCTATTTAATAAGCCTATTAAATAAGCCTATTTAATACGCCTATTTATTGAGCCTATTTAATAAGCCTATTTAATAAGCCTATTTATTGAGCCTATTTAATAAGTCTATTTAATAAGCCTATTTAATAATTATTTAATGAGCCTATTTAATAAGTCTATTCAATAAGCCTATTTAATAGGCCTATTTAATAAGTCTAAGTTGCTGAAATAAGGCTATTTAATAAGCCTATTTAATATGCCTATTTAATAAGTCTAAGTTGCTGAAATAAGCCTATTTAATAAGCCTAAGTTTCTGAATGAGCCTATTTAATAAGCCTAAGTTGCTGAAATAAGCCTATTTAATAAGCCTAAGTTGCTGAATAAGCCTATTTAATAAGCCTAAGTTGCTGAATAAACCTATTTAATAAGTCTAAGTTGCTGAAATAAGCCTATTTAATAAGGCTATTTAATAAGTCTAAGTTGCTGAAATAAATCTATTTAAAAATGCTATTTAATAAGCCTAAGTTTCTGAAATAAACCTGTTTAATAAGGCTATTTAATAAGCATAAGTTGCTGAAATAAGCTTATTTAATAAGCCTAAATTGCTGAAATAAGCCTATTTAAAAAGGCTCTTTAATCAGTCTAAGTTGCTGAAATAAACCTATTTAATAAGCCTAAGTTGCTAAAATAAGCCTATTTAATGAGGCTATTTAATACGTCTATTTAATAAGCCTATTTTATAAGCCTATTTAATAAGCCTATTTAATAAGCCTATTTAATACGCCTATTTAATAAACATATTTAATAAGTATTTAATGAGCCTATTTAATAAGTCTATTTAATAAGCCTTTTTAATAAGCCTATTTAATAAGTCTATTTAATAAGCCTAATTAATAAGTCTATTTAATAAGTCTATTTAATAAGCCTATTTAATAAGTATTTAATGAGCCTATTTAATAAGCCTATTTATTGAGCCTATTTAATAAGCCTATTTATTGAGCCTATTTAATAAGCCTATTTATTGAGCCTATTTAATAAGCCTATTTATTGAGCCTATTTAATAAGCCGATTTAATAAGTCTATTTAATAAGTATTTAATGAGCCTGTTTAATAAGCCTATTTATTGAGCCTATTTAATAAGCCTCTTTAATAAGCCTATTTATTGAGCTTATTTAATAAGTCTATTTAATAAGCCTATTTAATAAGCCTATTTAATAAGTATTTAATGAGCCTATTTAATAAGTCTATTTAATAAGCCTATTTAATAGGCCTATTTAATAAGTCTAAGTTGCTGAAATAAGCCTATTTAATAAGCCTAAGTTGCTGAATAAGCCTATTTAATAAGCCTAATTGCTGAAATAAGCCTATTTAATAAGCCTAAGTTGCTGAAATAAGCCTATTTAATAAGCCTATTTAATAAGCCTAAGTTGCTGAATAAGCCTATTTAATAAGTCTAAGTTGCTGAAATAAGCTTATTTAATAAGGCTATTTAATAAGCCTAAGTTGCTGAAATAAGACTATTTAATAAGCCTAAGTTTCTGAACTAAGCCTATTTAAAAAGGTATATCTAATAAGTCTAAGTTGCTGAAATAAATCTATTTAAAAATGCTATTTAATAAGCCTAAGTTTCTGAATGAGCCTATTTAATAAGCCTAAGTTGCTGAAATAAGCCTATTTAATAAGCCTAAGTTGCTGAACAAGCCTACTTAATAAGCCTAAGTTGCTGAAATAAGCCTTTTTAATCAGCGTAAGTTGCTGAAATAAGCCTATTTAATAAGCCCAAGTTGCTGAAATAAACCTACTTAATTAGGTTATTTAATAAGCCTAAGTTGCTGAAATAATCCTATTTAATAAGTGTAATTTGCTGAAATAAGGCTATTCAATAAGTCTAAGTTGTTGAAATAAGCGTATGTAATAAGCCTAAGTTGCTGAAATAAGCCTATTTAATAAGCCTGTTTAATAAGCCTAAGTTGCTGAAATAAGCCTATTTAATAAGCCTATTTAATAAGCCTATTTAATAGGCCTATTTAATAAGTCTAAGTTGCTGAAATAAGCCTATTTAATAAGCCTATTTAATAGTCTATTTAATAAGTCTAAGTTGCTGAAATAAGCCTATTTAATAAGCCAAAGTTGCTGAATGAGCGTATTTAATAAGCCAAAGTTGCTGAAATAAGCCTATTTCATAAGCCTAAGTTGCTGAATAAGCCTATTTAATAAGCCTAAGTTGCTGAATAAACCTATTTAATAAGTCTAAGTTGCTGAAATAAGCCTATTTAATAAGGCTATTTAATAAGCCTAAGTTGCTGAATAAGCCTATTTAATAAGTCTAAGTTGCTGAAATAAGGCTACTTAATAAGCCTAAGTTGCTGAAATAAGGCTATTTAATAAGTTTAAGTTGCTGAATTAAGCCTATTTAATAAGCAGAAGTTGCTGAAATAAGCCTATTTAATAAGGCTATTTAATGAGCCTAAGTTGCTGAAATAAGCCTATTTAATAAGCCTAAGTTTCTGAACTAAGCCTATTTAAAAAGGTATATTTAGTAAGTCTAAGTTGCTGAAATAAACCTATTTAAAAATGCTATTTAATAAGCCTAAGTTGCTGTAATAAGCCTATTTAATAAGCCTATTTAATAAGTCTAAGTTGCTGAAATAAACCTATTTAATAAGCCTAAGTTTCTAAAATAAGCCTATTTAATGAGGCTATTTAATAAGTCTATTTAATAAGACTATTTAATAAGCCTATTTAATAAGCCTATTTAATAAGCCTATTTAATACGCCTATTTAATAAACATATTTAATAAGTATTTAATGTGCCTATTTAATAAGTCTATTTAATAAGCCTTTTTAATAAGCCTATTTAATAAGTCTATTTAATAAGCCTATTTAATAAGTCTATTTAATAAGTCTATTTAATAAGCCTATTTAATAAGTATTTAATGAGCCTATTTAATAAGCCTATTTATTGAGCCTATTTAAAAAGCCTATTTATTGAGCCTATTTAATAAGCCTATTTATTGAGCCTATTTAATAAGCCTATTTATTGAGCCTATTTAATAAGCCTATTTAATAAGTCTATTTAATAAGCCTATTAAATAAGCCTATTTAATACGCCTATTTATTGAGCCTATTTAATAAGCCTATTTAATAAGCCTATTTATTGAGCCTATTTAATAAGTCTATTTAATAAGCCTATTTAATAATTATTTAATGAGCCTATTTAATAAGTCTATTCAATAAGCCTATTTAATAGGCCTATTTAATAAGTCTAAGTTGCTGAAATAAGCCTATTTAATAAGCCTATTTATTATGCCTATTTAATAAGTCTAAGTTGCTGAAATAAGCCTATTTAATAAGCCTAAGTTTCTGAATGAGCCTATTTAATAAGCCTAAGTTGCTGAAATAAGCCTATTTAATAAGGCTATTTAATAAGTCTAAGTTGCTGAAATAAATCTATTTAAAAATGCTATTTAATAAGCCTAAGTTGCTGAAATAAACCTGTTAAATAAGGCTATTTAATAAGCATAAGTTGCTGAAATAAGCTTATTTAATAAGCCTAAATTGCTGAAATAAGCCTATTTAAAAAGGCTCTTTAATCAGTCTAAGTTGCTGAAATAAACCTATTTAATAAGCCTAAGTTGCTAACATAAGCCTATTTAATGAGGCTATTTAATACGTCTATTTAATAAGCCTATTTTATAAGCCTATTTAATAAGCCTATTTAATAAGCCTATTTAATACGAATATTTAATAAACATATTTAATAAGTATTTAATGAGCCTATTTAATAAGTCTATTTAATAAGCCTTTTTAATAAGCCTATTTAATAAGTCTATTTAATAAGCCTATTTAATAAGTCTATTTATTAAGTCTATTTAATAAGCCTATTTAATAAGTATTTAATGAGCCTATTTAATAAGCCTATTTATTGAGCCTATTTAATAAGCCTATTTATTGAGCCTATTTAATAAGCCTATTTATTGAGCCTATTTAATAAGCCTATTTATTGAGCCTATTTAATAAGCCGATTTAATAAGTCTATTTAATAAGTATTTAATGAGCCTGTTTAATAAGCCTATTTATTGAGCCTATTTAATAAGCCTCTTTAATAAGCCTATTTATTGAGCTTATTTAATAAGTCTATTTAATAAGCCTATTTAATAAGCCTATTTAATAAGTATTTAATGAGCCTATTTAATAAGTCTATTTAATAAGCCTATTTAATAGGCCTATTTAATAAGTCTAAGTTGCTGAAATAAGCCTATTTAATAAGCCTAAGTTGCTGAATAAGCCTATTTAATAAGCCTAATTGCTGAAATAAGCCTATTTAATAAGCCTAAGTTGCTGAAATAAGCCTATTTAATAAGGCTATTTAATAAGCCTAAGTTGCTGAAATAAGCCTATTTAATAAGCCTATTTAATAAGTATTTAATGAGCCTATTTAATAAGTCTATTTAATAAGCCTATTTAATAGGCCTATTTAATAAGTCTAAGTTGCTGAAATAAGCCTATTTAATAAGCCTAAGCTGCTGAATAAGCCTATTTAATAAGCCTAATTGCTGAAATAAGCCTATTTAATAAGCCTAAGTTGCTGAAATAAGCCTATTTAATAAGCCTATTTAATAAGCCTAAGTTGCTGAATAAGCCTATTTAATAAGTCTAAGTTGCTGAAATAAGCCTATTTAATAAGGCTATTTAATAAGCCTAAGTTGCTGAAATAAGACTATTTAATAAGCCTAAGTTTCTGAACTAAGCCTATTTAAAAAGGTATATCTAATAAGTCTAAGTTGCTGAAATAAATCTATTTAAAAATGCTATTTAATAAGCCTAAGTTGCTGAAATAAGCCTTTCTAATCAGCGTAAGTTGCTGAAATAAGCCTATTTAATAACCCCAAGTTGCTGAAATAATCCTACTTAATTAGGCTATTTAATAAGCCTAAGTTGCTGAAATAAGCCTATTTAATAAGTGTAAGTTGCTGAAATAAGGCTATTTAATAAGTCTAAGTTGCTGAAATAAGCCTATTTAATAAGCCTAAGTTGCTGAAATTAGCCTATTTAATAAGCCTGTTTAATAAGCCTAAGTTGCTGAAATAAGCCTATTTAATAAGCCTATTTAATAGGCCTATTTAATAAGTCTAAGTTGCCAAAATCAGCCTATTTAATAAACCTATTTAATAGGCCTATTTAATAAGTCTAAGTTGCTGAAATAAGCCTATTTAATAAGCCTATTTAATAGGCCTATTTAATAAGTCTAAGTTGCTGAAATAAGCCTATTTAATATGCCTAAGTTGCTGAATGAGCCTATTTAATAAGCCTAAGTTGCTGAAATAAGCCTATTTAATAAGCCTAAGTTGCTGAATACGCCTATTTAATATGCCTAATTTGCTGAATAAACCTATTTAATAAGTCTAAGTTGCTGAAATAAGGCTATTTAAAAATGCTATTTAATAAGCCTAAGTTGCTGAAATAAACATGTTTAATAAGGCTATTTAATAAGCATAAGTTGCTGAAATAAGCTTATTTAATAAGCCTAAGTTGCTGAAATAAGCCTATTTAAAAAGGCTCTTTAATAAGTCTAAGTTGCTGAAATAAATCTATTTAAAAATGCTATTTAATAAGCCTAAGTTGCTGAAATAAGCCTTTCTAATCAGCGTAAGTTGCTGAAATAAGCCTATTTAATAACCCCAAGTTGCTGAAATAAGCCTACTTAATTAGGCTATTTAATAAGCCTAAGTTGCTGAAATAAGCCTATTTAATAAGTGTAAGTTGCTGAAATAAGGCTATTTAATAAGTCTAAGTTGCTGAAATAAGCCTATTTAATAAGCCTAAGTTGCTGAAATTAGCCTATTTAATAAGCCTGTATAATAAGCCTAAGTTGCTGAAATAAGCCTATTTAATAAGCCTATTTAATAGGCCTATTTAATAAGTCTAAGTTGCCAAAATCAGCCTATTTAATAAACCTATTTAATAGGCCTATTTAATAAGTCTAAGTTGCTGAAATAAGCCTATTTAATAAGCCTATTTAATAGGCCTATTTAATAAGTCTAAGTTGCTGAAATAAGCCTATTAAATATGCCTAAGTTGCTGAATGAGCCTATTTAATAAGCCTAAGTTGCTGAAATAAGCCTATTTAATAAGCCTAAGTTGCTGAATAAGCCTATTTAATATGCCTAATTTGCTGAATAAACCTATTTAATAAGTCTAAGTTGCTGAAATAAGGCTATTTAAAAATGCTATTTAATAAGCCTAAGTTGCTGAAATAAACATGTTTAATAAGGCTATTTAATAAGCATAAGTTGCTGAAATAAGCTTATTTAATAAGCCTAAGTTGCTGAAATAAGCCTATTTAAAAAGGCTCTTTAATAAGTCTAAGTTGCTGAAATAAACCTATTTAATAAGCCTAAGTTGCTAAAATAAGCCTATTTAATGAGGCTATTTAATACGTCTATTTAATAAGCCTATTTTATAAGCCTATTTAATAAGCCTATTTAATAAGCCTATTTAATACGCCTATTTAATAAACATATTTAATAAGTATTTAATGAGCCTATTTAATAAGTCTATTTAATAAGCCCTTTTAATAAGCCTATTTAATAAGTCTATTTAATAAGCCTATTTAATAAGTCTATTTAATAAGTCTATTTAATAAGCCTATTTAATAAGTATTTAATGAGCCTATTTAATCAGCCTATTTATTGAGCCTATTTAATAAGCCTATTTATTGAGCCTATTTAATAAGCCTATTTATTGAGCCTATTTAATAAGCCTATTTATTGAGCCTATTTAATAAGCCGATTTAATAAGTCTATTTAATAGGTATTTAATGAGCCTGTTTAATAAGCCTATTTATTGAGCCTATTTAATAAGCCTCTTTAATAAGCCTATTTATTGAGCTTATTTAATAAGTCTATTTAATAAGCCTATTTAATAAGCCTATTTAATAAGTATTTAATGAGCCTATTTAATAAGTCTATTTAATAAGCCTATTTAATAGGCCTATTTAATAAGTCTAAGTTGCTGAAATAAGCCTATTTAATAAGCCTAAGTTGCTGAATAAGCCTATTTAATAAGCCTAATTGCTGAAATAAGCCTATTTAATAAGTCTATTTAATAAGCCTATTTAATAGGCCTATTTAATAAGTCTAAGTTGCTGAAATAAGCCTATTTAATAAGCCTAAGTTGCTGAATAAGCCTATTTAATAAGCCTAATTGCTGAAATAAGCCTATTTAATAAGCCTAAGTTGCTGAAATAAGCCTATTTAATAAGCCTATTTAATAAGCCTAAGTTGCTGAATAAGCCTATTTAATAAGTCTAAGTTGCTGAAATAAGCCTATTTAATAAGGCTATTTAATAAGCCTAAGTTGCTGAAATAAGACTATTTAATACGCCTAAGTTTCTGAACTAAGCCTATTTAAAAAGGTATATCTAATAAGTCTAAGT
The DNA here is from genome assembly GCF_048934315.1 of Petromyzon marinus. Lineage (NCBI taxonomy): Eukaryota > Metazoa > Chordata > Hyperoartia > Petromyzontiformes > Petromyzontidae > Petromyzon > Petromyzon marinus. Next base: position 3,838,418 of record NW_027422761.1, read on the forward strand.
TGCTGAAATAAATCTATTTAAAAATGCTATTTAATAAGCCTAAGTTGCTGAAATAAGCCTTTCTAATCAGCGTAAGTTGCTGAAATAAGCCTATTTAATAACCCCAAGTTGCTGAAATAAGCCTACTTAATTAGGCTATTTAGTAAGCCTAAGTTGCTGAAATAAGCCTATTTAATAAGTGTAAGTTGCTGAAATAAGGCTATTTAATAAGTCTAAGTTGCTGAAATAAGCCTATTTAATAAGCCTAAGTTGCTGAAATTAGCCTATTTAATAAGCCTTTTTAATAAGCCTATTTAATAAGTCTATTTAATAAGCCTATTTAATAAGTCTATTTATTGAGCCTATTTAATAAGCCTATTTATTGAGCCTATTTAATAAGCCTATTTAATAAGTCTATTTAATAAGCCTATTAAATAAGCCTATTTAATACGCATATTTATTGAGCCTATTTAATAAGCCTATTTAATAAGCCTATTTATTGAGCCTATTTAATAAGTCTATTTAATAAGCCTATTTAATAATTATTTAATGAGCCTATTTAATAAGTCTATTCAATAAGCCTATTTAATAGGCCTATTTAATAAGTCTAAGTTGCTGAAATAAGCCTATTTAATAAGCCTATTTAATATGCCTATTTAATAAGTCTAAGTTGCTGAAATAAGCCTATTTAATAAGCCTAAGTTTCTGAATGAGCCTATTTAATAAGCCTAAGTTGCTGAAATAAGCCTATTTAATAAGCCTAAGTTGCTGAATAAGCCTATTTAATAAGCCTAAGTTGCTGAATAAACCTATTTAATAAGTCTAAGTTGCTGAAATAAGCCTATTTAATAAGGCTATTTAATAAGTCTAAGTTGCTGAAATAAATCTATTTAAAAATGCTATTTAATAAGCCTAAGTTGCTGAAATAAACCTGTTTAATAAGGCTATTTAATAAGCATAAGTTGCTGAAATAAGCTTATTTAATAAGCCTAAATTGCTGAAATAAGCCTATTTAAAAAGGCTCTTTAATCAGTCTAAGTTGCTGAAATAAACCTATTTAATAAGCCTAAGTTGCTAAAATAAGCCTATTTAATGAGGCTATTTAATACGTCTATTTAATAAGCCTATTTTATAAGCCTATTTAATAAGCCTATTTAATAAGCCTATTTAATACGCCTATTTAATAAGTCTATTTAATAAGCCTATTAAATAAGCCTATTTAATACGCATATTTATTGAGCCTATTTAATAAGCCTATTTAATAAGCCTATTTATTGAGCCTATTTAATAAGTCTATTTAATAAGCCTATTTAATAATTATTTAATGAGCCTATTTAATAAGTCTATTCAATAAGCCTATTTAATAGGCCTATTTAATAAGTCTAAGTTGCTGAAATAAGCCTATTTAATAAGCCTATTTAATATGCCTATTTAATAAGTCTAAGTTGCTGAAATAAGCCTATTTAATAAGCCTAAGTTTCTGAATGAGCCTATTTAATAAGCCTAAGTTGCTGAAATAAGCCTATTTAATAAGCCTAAGTTGCTGAATAAGCCTATTTAATAAGCCTAAGTTGCTGAATAAACCTATTTAATAAGTCTAAGTTGCTGAAATAAGCCTATTTAATAAGGCTATTTAATAAGTCTAAGTTGCTGAAATAAATCTATTTAAAAATGCTATTTAATAAGCCTAAGTTGCTGAAATAAACCTGTTTAATAAGGCTATTTAATAAGCATAAGTTGCTGAAATAAGCTTATTTAATAAGCCTAAATTGCTGAAATAAGCCTATTTAAAAAGGCTCTTTAATCAGTCTAAGTTGCTGAAATAAACCTATTTAATAAGCCTAAGTTGCTAAAATAAGCCTATTTAATGAGGCTATTTAATACGTCTATTTAATAAGCCTATTTTATAAGCCTATTTAATAAGCCTATTTAATAAGCCTATTTAATACGCCTATTTAATAAACATATTTAATAAGTATTTAATGAGCCTATTTAATAAGTCTATTTAATAAGCCTTTTTAATAAGCCTATTTAATAAGTCTATTTAATAAGCCTAATTAATAAGTCTATTTAATAAGTCTATTTAATAAGCCTATTTAATAAGTATTTAATGAGCCTATTTAATAAGCCTATTTATTGAGCCTATTTAATAAGCCTATTTATTGAGCCTATTTAATAAGCCTATTTATTGAGCCTATTTAATAAGCCTATTTATTGAGCCTATTTAATAAGCCGATTTAATAAGTCTATTTAATAAGTATTTAATGAGCCTGTTTGATAAGCCTATTTATTGAGCCTATTTAATAAGCCTCTTTAATAAGCCTATTTATTGAGCTTATTTAATAAGTCTATTTAATAAGCCTATTTAATAAGCCTATTTAATAAGTATTTAATGAGCCTATTTAATAAGTCTATTTAATAAGCCTATTTAATAGGCCTATTTAATAAGTCTAAGTTGCTGAAATAAGCCTATTTAATAAGCCTAAGTTGCTGAATAAGCCTATTTAATAAGCCTAATTGCTGAAATAAGCCTATTTAATAAGCCTAAGTTGCTGAAATAAGCCTTTCTAATCAGCGTAAGTTGCTGAAATAAGCCTATTTAATAACCCCAAGTTGCTGAAATAAGCCTACTTAATTAGGCTATTTAGTAAGCCTAAGTTGCTGAAATAAGCCTATTTAATAAGTGTAAGTTGCTGAAATAAGGCTATTTAATAAGTCTAAGTTGCTGAAATAAGCCTATTTAATAAGCCTAAGTTGCTGAAATTAGCCTATTTAATAAGCCTTTTTAATCAGCCTATTTAATAAGTCTATTTAATAAGCCTATTTAATAAGTCTATTTATTGAGCCTATTTAATAAGCCTATTTATTGAGCCTATTTAATAAGCCTATTTAATAAGTCTATTTAATAAGCCTATTAAATAAGCCTATTTAATACGCATATTTATTGAGCCTATTTAATAAGCCTATTTAATAAGCCTATTTATTGAGCCTATTTAATAAGTCTATTTAATAAGCCTATTTAATAATTATTTAATGAGCCTATTTAATAAGTCTATTCAATAAGCCTATTTAATAGGCCTATTTAATAAGTCTAAGTTGCTGAAATAAGCCTATTTAATAAGCCTATTTAATATGCCTATTTAATAAGTCTAAGTTGCTGAAACAAGCCTATTTAATAAGCCTAAGTTTCTGAATGAGCCTATTTAATAAGCCTAAGTTGCTGAAATAAGCCTATTTAATAAGCCTAAGTTGCTGAATAAGCCTATTTAATAAGCCTAAGTTGCTGAATAAACCTATTTAATAAGTCTAAGTTGCTGAAATAAGCCTATTTAATAAGGCTATTTAATAAGTCTAAGTTGCTGAAATAAATCTATTTAAAAATGCTATTTAATAAGCCTAAGTTGCTGAAATAAACCTGTTTAATAAGGCTATTTAATAAGCATAAGTTGCTGAAATAAGCTTATTTAATAAGCCTAAATTGCTGAAATAAGCCTATTTAAAAAGGCTCTTTAATCAGTCTAAGTTGCTGAAATAAACCTATTTAATAAGCCTAAGTTGCTAAAATAAGCCTATTTAATGAGGCTATTTAATACGTCTATTTAATAAGCCTATTTTATAAGCCTATTTAATAAGCCTATTTAATAAGCCTATTTAATACGCCTATTTAATAAACATATTTAATAAGTATTTAATGAGCCTATTTAATAAGTCTGTTTAATAAGCCTTTTTAATAAGCCTATTTAATAAGTCTATTTAATAAGCCTAATTAATAAGTCTATTTAATAAGTCTATTTAATAAGCCTATTTAATAAGTATTTAATGAGCCTATTTAATAAGCCTATTTATTGAGCCTATTTAATAAGCCTATTTATTGAGCCTATTTAATAAGCATATTTATTGAGCCTATTTAATAAGCCTATTTATTGAGCCTATTTAATAAGCCGATTTAATAAGTCTATTTAATAAGTATTTAATGAGCCTGTTTGATAAGCCTATTTATTGAGCCTATTTAATAAGCCTCTTTAATAAGCCTATTTATTGAGCTTATTTAATAAGTCTATTTAATAAGCCTATTTAATAAGCCTATTTAATAAGTATTTAATGAGCCTATTTAATAAGTCTATTTAATAATCCTATTTAATAGGCCTATTTAATAAGTCTAAGTTGCTGAAATAAGCCTATTTAATAAGCCTAAGTTGCTGAATAAGCCTATTTAATAAGCCTAATTGCTGAAATAAGCCTATTTAATAAGCCTAAGTTGCTGAAATAAGCCTATTTAATAAGCCTATTTAATAAGCCTAAGTTGCTGAATAAGCCTATTTAATAAGTCTAAGTTGCTGAAATAAGCCTATTTAATAAGGCTATTTAATAAGCCTAAGTTGCTGAAATAAGACTATTTAATAAGCCTAAGTTTCTGAACTAAGCCTATTTAAAAAGGTATATCTAATAAGTCTAAGTTGCTGAAATAAATCTATTTAAAAATGCTATTTAATAAGCCTAAGTTTCTGAATGAGCCTATTTAATAAGCCTAAGTTGCTGAAATAAGCCTATTTAATAAGCCTAAGTTGCTGAACAAGCCTATTTAATAAGCCTAAGTTGCTGAAATAAGCCTTTTTAATCAGCGTAAGTTGCTGAAATAAGCCTATTTAATAAGCCCAAGTTGCTGAAATAAACCTACTTAATTAGGTTATTTAATAAGCCTAAGTTGCTGAAATAATCCTATTTAATAAGTGTAATTTGCTGAAATAAGGCTATTCAATAAGTCTAAGTTGTTGAAATAAGCGTATGTAATAAGCCTAAGTTGCTGAAATAAGCCTATTTAATAAGCCTGTTTAATAAGCCTAAGTTGCTGAAATAAGCCTATTTAATAAGCCTATTTAATAAGCCTATTTAATAGGCCTATTTAATAAGTCTAAGTTGCTGAAATAAGCCTATTTAATAAGCCTATTTAATAGTCTATTTAATAAGTCTAAGTTGCTGAAATAAGCCTATTTAATAAGCCAAAGTTGCTGAATGAGCGTATTTAATAAGCCAAAGTTGCTGAAATAAGCCTATTTCATAAGCCTAAGTTGCTGAATAAGACTATTTAATAAGCCTAAGTTGCTGAATAAACCTATTTAATAAGTCTAAGTTGCTGAAATAAGCCTATTTAATAAGGCTATTTAATAAGCCTAAGTTGCTGAATAAGCCTATTTAATAAGTCTAAGTTGCTGAAATAAGGCTACTTAATAAGCCTAAGTTGCTGAAATAAGGCGATTTAATAAGTTTAAGTTGCTGAATTAAGCATATTTAATAAGCAGAAGTTGCTGAAATAAGCCTATTTAATAAGGCTATTTAATGAGCCTAAGTTGCTGAAATAAGCCTATTTAATAAGCCTAAGTTTCTGAACTAAGCCTATTTAAAAAGGTATATTTAGTAAGTCTAAGTTGCTGAAATAAACCTATTTAATAAGGCTATTTAATAAGTCTAAGTTGCTGAAATAAACCTATTTAATAAGCCTAAGTTGCTGAAATAAGCCTATTTAATAAGGCTATTTAATAAGTCTAAGTTGCTGAAATAAACCTATTTAATAAGCCTAAGTTGCTAAAATAAGCCTATTTAATGAGGCTATTTAATAAGTCTATTTAATAAGACTATTTAATAAGCCTATTTAATAAGCCTATTTAATAAGCCTATTTAATACGCCTATTTAATAAACATATTTAATAAGTATTTAATGTGCCTATTTAATAAGTCTATTTAATAAGCCTTTTTAATAAGCCTATTTAATAAGTCTATTTAATAAGCCTATTTAATAAGTCTATTTAATAAGTCTATTTAATAAGCCTATTTAATAAGTATTTAATGAGCCTATTTAATAAGCCTATTTATTGAGCCTATTTAAAAAGCCTATTTATTGAGCCTATTTAATAAGCCTATTTATTGAGCCTATTTAATAAGCCTATTTATTGAGCCTATTTAATAAGCATATTTAATAAGTCTATTTAATAAGCCTATTAAATAAGCCTATTTAATACGCCTATTTATTGAGCCTATTTAATAAGCCTATTTAATAAGCCTATTTATTGAGCCTATTTAATAAGTCTATTTAATAAGCCTATTTAATAATTATTTAATGAGCCCATTTAATAAGTCTATTCAATAAGCCTATTTAATAGGCCTATTTAATAAGTCTAAGTTGCTGAAATAAGCCTATTTAATAAGCCTATTTAATATGCCTATTTAATAAGTCTAAGTTGCTGAAATAAGCCTATTTAATAAGCCTAAGTTTCTGAATGAGCCTATTTAATAAGCCTAAGTTGCTGAAATAAGCCTATTTAATAAGCTTAAGTTGCTGAATAAGCCTATTTAATAAGCCTAAGTTGCTGAATAAACCTATTTAATAAGTCTAAGTTGCTGAAATAAGCCTATTTAATAAGGCTATTTAATAAGTCTAAGTTGCTGAAATAAATCTATTTAAAAATGCTATTTAATAAGCCTAAGTTGCTGAAATAAACCTATTTAATAAGCCTAAGTTGCTAAAATAAGCCTATTTAATGAGGCTATTTAATAAGTCTATTTAATAAGACTATTTAATAAGCCTATTTAATAAGCCTATTTAATAAGCCTATTTAATACGCCTATTTAATAAACATATTTAATAAGTATTTAATGTGCCTATTTAATAAGTCTATTTAATAAGCCTTTTTAATAAGCCTATTTAATAAGTCTATTTAATAAGCCTATTTAATAAGTCTATTTAATAAGTCTATTTAATAAGCCTATTTAATAAGTATTTAATGAGCCTATTTAATAAGCCTATTTATTGAGCCTATTTAAAAAGCCTATTTATTGAGCCTATTTAATAAGCCTATTTATTGAGCCTATTTAATAAGCCTATTTATTGAGCCTATTTAATAAGCATATTTAATAAGTCTATTTAATAAGCCTATTAAATAAGCCTATTTAATACGCCTATTTATTGAGCCTATTTAATAAGCCTATTTAATAAGCCTATTTATTGAGCCTATTTAATAAGTCTATTTAATAAGCCTATTTAATAATTATTTAATGAGCCTATTTAATAAGTCTATTCAATAAGCCTATTTAATAGGCCTATTTAATAAGTCTAAGTTGCTGAAATAAGCCTATTTAATAAGCCTATTTAATATGCCTATTTAATAAGTCTAAGTTGCTGAAATAAGCCTATTTAATAAGCCTAAGTTTCTGAATGAGCCTATTTAATAAGCCTAAGTTGCTGAAATAAGCCTATTTAATAAGCTTAAGTTGCCGAATAAGCCTATTTAATAAGCCTAAGTTGCTGAATAAACCTATTTAATAAGTCTAAGTTGCTGAAATAAGCCTATTTAATAAGGCTATTTAATAAGTCTAAGTTGCTGAAATAAATCTATTTAAAAATGCTATTTAATAAGCCTAAGTTGCTGAAATAAACCTGTTTAATAAGGCTATTTAATAAGCATAAGTTGCTGAAATAAGCTTATTTAATAAGCCTAAATTGCTGAAATAAGCCTATTTAAAAAGGCTCTTTAATCAGTCTAAGTTGCTGAAATAAACCTATTTAATAAGCCTAAGTTGCTAAAATAAGCCTATTTAATGAGGCTATTTAATACGTCTATTTAATAAGCCTATTTTATAAGCCTATTTAATAAGCCTATTTAATAAGCCTATTTAATACGCCTATTTAATAAACATATTTAATAAGTATTTAATGAGCCTATTTAATAAGTCTATTTAATAAGCCTTTTTAATAAGCCTATTTAATAAGTCTATTTAATAAGCCTATTTAATAAGTCTATTTAATAAGTCTATTTAATAAGCCTATTTAATAAGTATTTAATGAGCCTATTTAATAAGCCTATTTATTGAGCCTATTTAATAAGCCTATTTATTGAGCCTATTTAATAAGTCTATTTAATAAGCCTATTTAATAAGCCTATTTAATAAGTATTTAATGAGCCTATTTAATAAGTCTATTTAATAAGCCTATTTAATAGGCCTATTTAATAAGTCTAAGTTGCTGAAATAAGCCTATTTAATAAGCCTAAGCTGCTGAATAAGCCTATTTAATAAGCCTAATTGCTGAAATAAGCCTATTTAATAAGCCTAAGTTGCTGAAATAAGCCTATTTAATAAGCCTATTTAATAAGCCTAAGTTGCTGAATAAGCCTATTTAATAAGTCTAAGTTGCTGAAATAAGCCTATTTAATAAGGCTATTTAATAAGCCTAAGTTGCTGAAATAAGACTATTTAATAAGCCTAAGTTTCTGAACTAAGCCTATTTAAAAAGGTATATCTAATAAGTCTAAGTTGCTGAAATAAATCTATTTAAAAATGCTATTTAATAAGCCTAAGTTGCTGAAATAAGCCTTTCTAATCAGCGTAAGTTGCTGAAATAAGCCTATTTAATAACCCCAAGTTGCTGAAATAAGCCTACTTAATTAGGCTATTTAATAAGCCTAAGTTGCTGAAATAAGCCTATTTAATAAGTGTAAGTTGCTGAAATAAGGCTATTTAATAAGTCTAAGTTGCTGAAATAAGCCTATTTAATAAGCCTAAGTTGCTGAAATTAGCCTATTTAATAAGCCTGTTTAATAAGCCTAAGTTGCTGAAATAAGCCTATTTAATAAGCCTATTTAATAGGCCTATTTAATAAGTCTAAGTTGCCAAAATCAGCCTATTTAATAAACCTATTTAATAGGCCTATTTAATAAGTCTAAGTTGCTGAAATAAGCCTATTTAATAAGCCTATTTAATAGGCCTATTTAATAAGTCTAAGTTGCTGAAATAAGCCTATTTAATATGCCTAAGTTGCTGAATGAGCCTATTTAATAAGCCTAAGTTGCTGAAATAAGCCTATTTAATAAGCCTAAGTTGCTGAATAAGCCTATTTAATATGCCTAATTTGCTGAATAAACCTATTTAATAAGTCTAAGTTGCTGAAATAAGGCTATTTAAAAATGCTATTTAATAAGCCTAAGTTGCTGAAATAAACATGTTTAATAAGGCTATTTAATAAGCATAAGTTGCTGAAATAAGCTTATTTAATAAGCCTAAGTTGCTGAAATAAGCCTATTTAAAAAGGCTCTTTAATAAGTCTAAGTTGCTGAAATAAACCTATTTAATAAGCCTAAGTTGCTAAAATAAGCCTATTTAATGAGGCTATTTAATACGTCTATTTAATAAGCCTATTTTATAAGCCTATTTAATAAGCCTATTTAATAAGCCTATTTAATACGCCTATTTAATAAACATATTTAATAAGTATTTAATGAGCCTATTTAATAAGTCTATTTAATAAGCCCTTTTAATAAGCCTATTTAATAAGTCTATTTAATAAGCCTATTTAATAAGTCTATTTAATAAGTCTATTTAATAAGCCTATTTAATAAGTATTTAATGAGCCTATTTAATCAGCCTATTTATTGAGCCTATTTAATAAGCCTATTTATTGAGCCTATTTAATAAGCCTATTTATTGAGCCTATTTAATAAGCCTATTTATTGAGCCTATTTAATAAGCCGATTTAATAAGTCTATTTAATAGGTATTTAATGAGCCTGTTTATTAAGCCTATTTATTGAGCCTATTTAATAAGCCTCTTTAATAAGCCTATTTATTGAGCTTATTTAATAAGTCTATTTAATAAGCCTATTTAATAAGCCTATTTAATAAGTATTTAATGAGCCTATTTAATAAGTCTATTTAATAAGCCTATTTAATAGGCCTATTTAATAAGTCTAAGTTGCTGAAATAAGCCTATTTAATAAGCCTAAGTTGCTGAATAAGCCTATTTAATAAGCCTAATTGCTGAAATAAGCCTATTTAATAAGTCTATTTAATAAGCCTATTTAATAGGCCTATTTAATAAGTCTAAGTTGCTGAAATAAGCCTATTTAATAAGCCTAAGTTGCTGAATAAGCCTATTTAATAAGCCTAATTGCTGAAATAAGCCTATTTAATAAGCCTAAGTTGCTGAAATAAGCCTATTTAATAAGCCTATTTAATAAGCCTAAGTTGCTGAATAAGCCTATTTAATAAGTCTAAGTTGCTGAAATAAGCCTATTTAATAAGGCTATTTAATAAGCTTAAGTTGCTGAAATAAGACTATTTAATACGCCTAAGTTTCTGAACTAAGCCTATTTAAAAAGGTATATCTAATAAGTCTAAGTTGCTGAAATAAATCTATTTAAAAATGCTATTTAATAAGCCTAAGTTGCTGAAATAAGCCTTTCTAATCAGCGTAAGTTGCTGAAATAAGCCTATTTAATAACCCCAAGTTGCTGAAATAAGCCTACTTAATTAGGCTATTTAATAAGCCTAAGTTGCTGAAATAAGCCTATTTAATAAGTGTAAGTTGCTGAAATAAGGCTATTTAATAAGTCTAAGTTGCTGAAATAAGCCTATTTAATAAGCCTAAGTTGCTGAAATTAGCCTATTTAATAAGCCTTTTTAATAAGCCTATTTAATAAGTCTATTTAATAAGCCTATTTAATAAGTCTATTTATTGAGCCTATTTAATAAGCCTATTTATTGAGCCTATTTAATAAGCCTATTTAATAAGTCTATTTAATAAGCCTATTAAATAAGCCTATTTAATACGCCTATTTATTGAGCCTATTTAATAAGCCTATTTAATAAGCCTATTTATTGAGCCTATTTAATAAGTCTATTTAATAAGCCTATTTAATAATTATTTAATGAGCCTATTTAATAAGTCTATTCAATAAGCCTATTTAATAGGCCTATTTAATAAGTCTAAGTTGCTGAAATAAGCCTATTTAATAAGCCTATTTAATATGCCTATTTAATAAGTCTAAGTTGCTGAAATAAGCCTATTTAATAAGCCTAAGTTTCTGAATGAGCCTATTTAATAAGCCTAAGTTGCTGAAATAAGCCTATTTAATAAGCCTAAGTTGCTGAATAAGCCTATTTAATAAGCCTAAGTTGCTGAATAAACCTATTTAATAAGTCTAAGTTGCTGAAATAAGCCTATTTAATAAGGCTATTTAATAAGTCTAAGTTGCTGAAATAAATCTATTTAAAAATGCTATTTAATAAGCCTAAGTTGCTGAAATAAACCTGTTTAATAAGGCTATTTAATAAGCATAAGTTGCTGAAATAAGCTTATTTAATAAGCCTAAATTGCTGAAATAAGCCTATTTAAAAAGGCTCTTTAATCAGTCTAAGTTGCTGAAATAAACCTATTTAATAAGCCTAAGTTGCTAAAATAAGCCTATTTAATGAGGCTATTTAATACGTCTATTTAATAAGCCTATTTTATAAGCCTATTTAATAAGCCTATTTAATAAGCCTATTTAATACGCCTATTTAATAAACATATTTAATAAGTATTTAATGAGCCTATTTAATAAGCCTATTTATTGAGCCTATTTAATAAGCCTATTTATTGAGCCTATTTAATAAGCCTATTTATTGAGCCTATTTAATAAGCCTATTTATTGAGCCTATTTAATAAGCCGATTTAATAAGTCTATTTAATAAGTATTTAATGAGCCTGTTTGATAAGCCTATTTATTGAGCCTATTTAATAAGCCTCTTTAATAAGCCTATTTATTGAGCTTATTTAATAAGTCTATTTAATAAGCCTATTTAATAAGCCTATTTAATAAGTATTTAATGAGCCTATTTAATAAGTCTATTTAATAAGCCTATTTAATAGGCCTATTTAATAAGTCTAAGTTGCTGAAATAAGCCTATTTAATAAGCCTAAGTTGCTGAATAAGCCTATTTAATAAGCCTAATTGCTGAAATAAGCCTATTTAATAAGCCTAAGTTGCTGAAATAAGCCTATTTAATAAGCCTATTTAATAAGCCTAAGTTGCTGAATAAGCCTATTTAATAAGTCTAAGTTGCTGAAATAAGCCTATTTAATAAGGCTATTTAATAAGCCTAAGTTGCTGAAATAAGACTATTTAATAAGCCTAAGTTTCTGAACTAAGCCTATTTAAAAAGGTATATCTAATAAGTCTAAGTTGCTGAAATAAATCTATTTAAAAATGCTATTTAATAAGCCTAAGTTTCTGAATGAGCCTATTTAATAAGCCTAAGTTGCTGAAATAAGCCTATTTAATAAGCCTAAGTTGCTGAACAAGCCTATTTAATAAGCCTAAGTTGCTGAAATAAGCCTTTTTAATCAGCGTAAGTTGCTGAAATAGGCCTATTTAATAAGCCCAAGTTTCTGAAATAAACCTACTTAATTAGGTTATTTAATAAGCCTAAGTTGCTGAAATAATCCTATTTAATAAGTGTAATTTGCTGAAATAAGGCTATTCAATAAGTCTAAGTTGTTGAAATAAGCGTATGTAATAAGCCTAAGTTGCTGAAATAAGCCTATTTAATAAGCCTGTTTAATAAGCCTAAGTTGCTGAAATAAGCCTATTTAATAAGCCTATTTAATAAGCCTATTTAATAGGCCTATTTAATAAGCCTAAGTTGCTGAATAAGCCTATTTAATAAGCCTAAGTTGCTGAATAAACCTATTTAATAAGTCTAAGTTGCTGAAATAAGCCTATTTAATAAGGCTATTTAATAAGTCTAAGTTGCTGAAATAAATCTATTTAAAAATGCTATTTAATAAGCCTAAGTTGCTGAAATAAACCTGTTTAATAAGGCTATTTAATAAGCATAAGTTGCTGAAATAAGCTTATTTAATAAGCCTAAATTGCTGAAATAAGCCTATTTACAAAGGCTCTTTAATCAGTCTAAGTTGCTGAAATAAACCTATTTAATAAGCCTAAGTTGCTAAAATAAGCCTATTTAATGAGGCTATTTAATACGTCTATTTAATAAGCCTATTTTATAAGCCTATTTAATAAGCCTATTTAATAAGCCTATTTAATACGCCTATTTAATAAACATATTTAATAAGTATTTAATGAGCCTATTTAATAAGTCTATTTAATAAGCCTTTTTAATAAGCCTATTTAATAAGTCTATTTAATAAGCCTAATTAATAAGTCTATTTAATAAGTCTATTTAATAAGCCTATTTAATAAGTATTTAATGAGCCTATTTAATAAGCCTATTTATTGAGCCTATTTAATAAGCCTATTTATTGAGCCTATTTAATAAGCCTATTTATTGAGCCTATTTAATAAGCCTATTTATTGAGCCTATTTAATAAGCCGATTTAATAAGTCTATTTAATAAGTATTTAATGAGCCTGTTTGATAAGCCTATTTATTGAGCCTATTTAATAAGCCTCTTTAATAAGCCTATTTATTGAGCTTATTTAATAAGTCTATTTAATAAGCCTATTTAATAAGCCTATTTAATAAGTATTTAATGAGCCTATTTAATAAGTCTATTTAATAAGCCTATTTAATAGGCCTATTTAATAAGTCTAAGTTGCTGAAATAAGCCTATTTAATAAGCCTAAGTTGCTGAATAAGCCTATTTAATAAGCCTAATTGCTGAAATAAGCCTATTTAATAAGCCTAAGTTGCTGAAATAAGCCTATTTAATAAGCCTATTTAATAAGCCTAAGTTGCTGAATAAGCCTATTTAATAAGTCTAAGTTGCTGAAATAAGCCTATTTAATAAGGCTATTTAATAAGCCTAAGTTGCTGAAATAAGACTATTTAATAAGCCTAAGTTTCTGAACTAAGCCTATTTAAAAAGGTATATCTAATAAGTCTAAGTTGCTGAAATAAATCTATTTAAAAATGCTATTTAATAAGCCTAAGTTTCTGAATGAGCCTATTTAATAAGCCTAAGTTGCTGAAATAAGCCTATTTAATAAGCCTAAGTTGCTGAACAAGCCTATTTAATAAGCCTAAGTTGCTGAAATAAGCCTTTTTAATCAGCGTAAGTTGCTGAAATAAGCCTATTTAATAAGCCCAAGTTTCTGAAATAAACCTACTTAATTAGGTTATTTAATAAGCCTAAGTTGCTGAAATAATCCTATTTAATAAGTGTAATTTGCTGAAATAAGGCTATTCAATAAGTCTAAGTTGTTGAAATAAGCGTATGTAATAAGCCTAAGTTGCTGAAATAAGCCTATTTAATAAGCCTGTTTAATAAGCCTAAGTTGCTGAAATAAGCCTATTTAATAAGCCTATTTAATAAGCCTATTTAATAGGCCTATTTAATAAGTCTAAGTTGCTGAAATAATCCTATTTAATAAGCCTATTTAATAGTCTATTTAATAAGTCTAAGTTGCTGAAATAAGCCTATTTAATAAGCCAAAGTTGCTGAATGAGCGTATTTAATAAGCCAAAGTTGCTGAAATAAGCCTATTTCATAAGCCTAAGTTGCTGAATAAGACTATTTAATAAGCCTAAGTTGCTGAATAAACCTATTTAATAAGTCTAAGTTGCTGAAATAAGCCTATTTAATAAGGCTATTTAATAAGCCTAAGTTGCTGAATAAGCCTATTTAATAAGTCTAAGTTGCTGAAATAAGGCTACTTAATAAGCCTAAGTTGCTGAAATAAGGTGATTTAATAAGTTTAAGTTGCTGAATTAAGCCTATTTAATAAGCAGAAGTTGCTGAAATAAGCCTATTTAATAAGGCTATTTAATGAGCCTAAGTTGCTGAAATAAGCCTATTTAATAAGCCTAAGTTTCTGAACTAAGCCTATTTAAAAAGGTATATTTAGTAAGTCTAAGTTGCTGAAATAAACCTATTTAAAAATGCTATTTAATAAGCCTAAGTTGCTGAAATAAACCTGTTTAATAAGGCTATTTAATAAGCATAAGTTGCTGAAATAAGCTTATTTAATAAGCCTAAGTTGCTGAAATAAGCCTATTTAATAAGGCTATTTAATAAGTCTAAGTTGCTGAAATAAACCTATTTAATAAGCCTAAGTTGCTAAAATAAGCCTATTTAATGAGGCTATTTAATAAGTCTATTTAATAAAACTATTTAATAAGCCTATTTAATAAGCCTATTTAATAAGCCTATTTAATACGCCTATTTAATAAACATATTTAATAAGTATTTAATGTGCCTATTTAATAAGTCTATTTAATAAGCCTTTTTAATAAGCCTATTTAATAAGTCTATTTAATAAGCCTATTTAATAAGTCTATTTAATAAGTCTATTTAATAAGCCTATTTAATAAGTATTTAATGAGCCTATTTAATAAGCCTATTTATTGAGCCTATTTAAAAAGCCTATTTATTGAGCCTATTTAATAAGCCTATTTATTGAGCCTATTTAATAAGCCTATTTATTGAGCCTATTTAATAAGCCTATTTAATAAGTCTATTTAATAAGCCTATTAAATAAGCCTATTTAATACGCCTGTTTATTGAGCCTATTTAATAAGCCTATTTAATAAGCCTATTTATTGAGCCTATTTAATAAGTCTATTTAATAAGCCTATTTAATAATTATTTAATGAGCCTATTTAATAAGTCTATTCAATAAGCCTATTTAATAGGCCTATTTAATAAGTCTAAGTTGCTGAAATAAGCCTATTTAATAAGCCTATTTAATATGCCTATTTAATAAGTCTAAGTTGCTGAAATAAGCCTATTTAATAAGCCTAAGTTTCTGAATGAGCCTATTTAATAAGCCTAAGTTGCTGAAATAAGCCTATTTAATAAGCCTAAGTTGCTGAATAAGCCTATTTAATAAGCCTAAGTTGCTGAATAAACCTATTTAATAAGTCTAAGTTGCTGAAATAAGCCTATTTAATAAGGCTATTTAATAAGTCTAAGTTGCTGAAATAAATCTATTTAAAAATGCTATTTAATAAGCCTAAGTTGCTGAAATAAACCTGTTTAATAAGGCTATTTAATAAGCATAAGTTGCTGAAATAAGCTTATTTAATAAGCCTAAATTGCTGAAATAAGCCTATTTAAAAAGGCTCTTTAATCAGTCTAAGTTGCTGAAATAAACCTATTTAATAAGCCTAAGTTGCTAAAATAAGCCTATTTAATGAGGCTATTTAATACGTCTATTTAATAAGCCTATTTTATAAGCCTATTTAATGAGCCTATTTAATAAGCCTATTTATTGAGCCTATTTAATAAGCCTATTTATTGAGCCTATTTAATAAGCCTATTTATTGAGCCTATTTAATAAGCCTATTTATTGAGCCTATTTAATAAGCCGATTTAATAAGTCTATTTAATAAGTATTTAATGAGCCTGTTTGATAAGCCTATTTATTGAGCCTATTTAATAAGCCTCTTTAATAAGCCTATTTATTGAGCTTATTTAATAAGTCTATTTAATAAGCCTATTTAATAAGCCTATTTAATAAGTATTTAATGAGCCTATTTAATAAGTCTATTTAATAAGCCTATTTAATAGGCCTATTTAATAAGTCTAAGTTGCTGAAATAAGCCTATTTAATAAGCCTAAGTTGCTGAATAAGCCTATTTAATAAGCCTAATTGCTGAAATAAGCCTATTTAATAAGCCTAAGTTGCTGAAATAAGCCTATTTAATAAGCCTATTTAATAAGCCTAAGTTGCTGAATAAGCCTATTTAATAAGTCTAAGTTGCTGAAATAAGCCTATTTAATAAGGCTATTTAATAAGCCTAAGTTGCTGAAATAAGACTATTTAATAAGCCTAAGTTTCTGAACTAAGCCTATTTAAAAAGGTATATCTAATAAGTCTAAGTTGCTGAAATAAATCTATTTAAAAATGCTATTTAATAAGCCTAAGTTTCTGAATGAGCCTATTTAATAAGCCTAAGTTGCTGACATAAGCCTATTTAATAAGCCTAAGTTGCTGAACAAGCCTATTTAATAAGCCTAAGTTGCTGAAATAAGCCTTTTTAATCAGCGTAAGTTGCTGAAATAGGCCTATTTAATAAGCCCAAGTTTCTGAAATAAACCTACTTAATTAGGTTATTTAATAAGCCTAAGTTGCTGAAATAATCCTATTTAATAAGTGTAATTTGCTGAAATAAGGCTATTCAATAAGTCTAAGTTGTTGAAATAAGCGTATGTAATAAGCCTAAGTTGCTGAAATAAGCCTATTTAATAAGCCTGTTTAATAAGCCTAAGTTGCTGAAATAAGCCTATTTAATAAGCCTATTTAATAAGCCTATTTAATAGGCCTATTTAATAAGCCTAAGTTGCTGAATAAGCCTATTTAATAAGCCTAAGTTGCTGAATAAACCTATTTAATAAGTCTAAGTTGCTGAAATAAGCCTATTTAATAAGGCTATTTAATAAGTCTAAGTTGCTGAAATAAATCTATTTAAAAATGCTATTTAATAAGCCTAAGTTGCTGAAATAAACCTGTTTAATAAGGCTATTTAATAAGCATAAGTTGCTGAAATAAGCTTATTTAATAAGCCTAAATTGCTGAAATAAGCCTATTTAAAAAGGCTCTTTAATCAGTCTAAGTTGCTGAAATAAACCTATTTAATAAGCCTAAGTTGCTAAAATAAGCCTATTTAATGAGGCTATTTAATACGTCTATTTAATAAGCCTATTTTATAAGCCTATTTAATAAGCCTATTTAATAAGCCTATTTAATACGCCTATTTAATAAACATATTTAATAAGTATTTAATGAGCCTATTTAATAAGTCTATTTAATAAGCCTTTTTAATAAGCCTATTTAATAAGTCTATTTAATAAGCCTAATTAATAAGTCTATTTAATAAGTCTATTTAATAAGCCTATTTAATAAGTATTTAATGAGCCTATTTAATAAGCCTATTTATTGAGCCTATTTAATAAGCCTATTTATTGAGCCTATTTAATAAGCCTATTTATTGAGCCTATTTAATAAGCCTATTTATTGAGCCTATTTAATAAGCCGATTTAATAAGTCTATTTAATAAGTATTTAATGAGCCTGTTTGATAAGCCTATTTATTGAGCCTATTTAATAAGCCTCTTTAATAAGCCTATTTATTGAGCTTATTTAATAAGTCTATTTAATAAGCCTATTTAATAAGCCTATTTAATAAGTATTTAATGAGCCTATTTAATAAGTCTATTTAATAAGCCTATTTAATAGGCCTATTTAATAAGTCTAAGTTGCTGAAATAAGCCTATTTAATAAGCCTAAGTTGCTGAATAAGCCTATTTAATAAGCCTAATTGCTGAAATAAGCCTATTTAATAAGCCTAAGTTGCTGAAATAAGCCTATTTAATAAGCCTATTTAATAAGCCTAAGTTGCTGAATAAGCCTATTTAATAAGTCTAAGTTGCTGAAATAAGCCTATTTAATAAGGCTATTTAATAAGCCTAAGTTGCTGAAATAAGACTATTTAATAAGCCTAAGTTTCTGAACTAAGCCTATTTAAAAAGGTATATCTAATAAGTCTAAGTTGCTGAAATAAATCTATTTAAAAATGCTATTTAATAAGCCTAAGTTTCTGAATGAGCCTATTTAATAAGCCTAAGTTGCTGAAATAAGCCTATTTAATAAGCCTAAGTTGCTGAACAAGCCTATTTAATAAGCCTAAGTTGCTGAAATAAGCCTTTTTAATCAGCGTAAGTTGCTGAAATAAGCCTATTTAATAAGCCCAAGTTTCTGAAATAAACCTACTTAATTAGGTTATTTAATAAGCCTAAGTTGCTGAAATAATCCTATTTAATAAGTGTAATTTGCTGAAATAAGGCTATTCAATAAGTCTAAGTTGTTGAAATAAGCGTATGTAATAAGCCTAAGTTGCTGAAATAAGCCTATTTAATAAGCCTGTTTAATAAGCCTAAGTTGCTGAAATAAGCCTATTTAATAAGCCTATTTAATAAGCCTATTTAATAGGCCTATTTAATAAGTCTAAGTTGCTGAAATAAGCCTATTTAATAAGCCTATTTAATAGTCTATTTAATAAGTCTAAGTTGCTGAAATAAGCCTATTTAATAAGCCAAAGTTGCTGAATGAGCGTATTTAATAAGCCAAAGTTGCTGAAATAAGCCTATTTCATAAGCCTAAGTTGCTGAATAAGACTATTTAATAAGCCTAAGTTGCTGAATAAACCTATTTAATAAGTCTAAGTTGCTGAAATAAGCCTATTTAATAAGGCTATTTAATAAGCCTAAGTTGCTGAATAAGCCTATTTAATAAGTCTAAGTTGCTGAAATAAGGCTACTTAATAAGCCTAAGTTGCTGAAATAAGGCGATTTAATAAGTTTAAGTTGCTGAATTAAGCCTATTTAATAAGCAGAAGTTGCTGAAATAAGCCTATTTAATAAGGCTATTTAATGAGCCTAAGTTGCTGAAATAAGCCTATTTAATAAGCCTAAGTTTCTGAACTAAGCCTATTTAAAAAGGTATATTTAGTAAGTCTAAGTTGCTGAAATAAACCTATTTAAAAATGCTATTTAATAAGCCTAAGTTGCTGAAATAAACCTGTTTAATAAGGCTATTTAATAAGCATAAGTTGCTGAAATAAGCTTATTTAATAAGCCTAAGTTGCTGAAATAAGCCTATTTAATAAGGCTATTTAATAAGTCTAAGTTGCTGAAATAAACCTATTTAATAAGCCTAAGTTGCTAAAATAAGCCTATTTAATGAGGCTATTTAATAAGTCTATTTAATAAGACTATTTAATAAGCCTATTTAATAAGCCTATTTAATAAGCCTATTTAATACGCCTATTTAATAAACATATTTAATAAGTATTTAATGTGCCTATTTAATAAGTCTATTTAATAAGCCTTTTTAATAAGCCTATTTAATAAGTCTATTTAATAAGCCTATTTAATAAGTCTATTTAATAAGTCTATTTAATAAGCCTATTTAATAAGTATTTAATGAGCCTATTTAATAAGCCTATTTATTGAGCCTATTTAAAAAGCCTATTTATTGAGCCTATTTAATAAGCCTATTTATTGAGCCTATTTAATAAGCCTATTTATTGAGCCTATTTAATAAGCCTATTTAATAAGTCTATTTAATAAGCCTATTAAATAAGCCTATTTAATACGCCTATTTATTGAGCCTATTTAATAAGCCTATTTAATAAGCCTATTTATTGAGCCTATTTAATAAGTCTATTTAATAAGCCTATTTAATAATTATTTAATGAGCCTATTTAATAAGTCTATTCAATAAGCCTATTTAATAGGCCTATTTAATAAGTCTAAGTTGCTGAAATAAGCCTATTTAATAAGCCTATTTAATATGCCTATTTAATAAGTCTAAGTTGCTGAAATAAGCCTATTTAATAAGCCTAAGTTTCTGAATGAGCCTATTTAATAAGCCTAAGTTGCTGAAATAAGCCTATTTAATAAGCCTAAGTTGCTGAATAAGCCTATTTAATAAGCCTAAGTTGCTGAATAAACCTATTTAATAAGTCTAAGTTGCTGAAATAAGCCTATTTAATAAGGCTATTTAATAAGTCTAAGTTGCTGAAATAAATCTATTTAAAAATGCTATTTAATAAGCCTAAGTTGCTGAAATAAACCTGTTTAATAAGGCTATTTAATAAGCATAAGTTGCTGAAATAAGCTTATTTAATAAGCCTAAATTGCTGAAATAAGCCTATTTAAAAAGGCTCTTTAATCAGTCTAAGTTGCTGAAATAAACCTATTTAATAAGCCTAAGTTGCTAAAATAAGCCTATTTAATGAGGCTATTTAATACGTCTATTTAATAAGCCTATTTTATAAGCCTATTTAATAAGCCTATTTAATAAGCCTATTTAATACGCCTATTTAATAAACATATTTAATAAGTATTTAATGAGCCTATTTAATAAGTCTATTTAATAAGCCTTTTTAATAAGCCTATTTAATAAGTCTATTTAATAAGCCTATTTAATAAGTCTATTTAATAAGTCTATTTAATAAGCCTATTTAATAAGTATTTAATGAGCCTATTTAATAAGCCTATTTATTGAGCCTATTTAATAAGCCTATTTATTGAGCCTATTTAATAAGCCTATTTATTGAGCCTATTTAATAAGCCTATTTATTGAGCCTATTTAATAAGCCGATTTAATAAGTCTATTCATAATAAAGGTTTTGGGTTAGATCTAACCCAAAAACCTTTATTATGAATAATATTGGTCGCGAAAGCCTACGTGTTAAACTTAATAAGTCTATTTAATAAGTATTTAATGAGCCTGTTTAATAAGCCTATTTATTGAGCCTATTTAATAAGCCTCTTTAATAAGCCTATTTATTGAGCTTATTTAATAAGTCTATTTAATAAGCCTATTTAATAAGCCTATTTAATAAGTATTTAATGAGCCTATTTAATAAGTCTATTTAATAAGCCTATTTAATAGGCCTATTTAATAAGTCTAAGTTGCTGAAATAAGCCTATTTAATAAGCCTAAGTTGCTGAATAAGCCTATTTAATAAGCCTAATTGCTGAAATAAGCCTATTTAATAAGCCTAAGTTGCTGAAATAAGCCTATTTAATAAGCCTATTTAATAAGCCTAAGTTGCTGAATAAGCCTATTTAATAAGTCTAAGTTGCTGAAATAAGCTTATTTAATAAGGCTATTTAATAAGCCTAAGTTTCTGAAATAAGACTATTTAATAAGCCTAAGTTTCTGAACTAAGCCTATTTAAAAAGGTATATCTAATAAGTCTAAGTTGCTGAAATAAATCTATTTAAAAATGCTATTTAATAAGCCTAAGTTGCTGAAATAAGCCTTTATAATCAGCGTAAGTTGCTGAAATAAGCCTATTTAATAACCCCAAGTTGCTGAAATAAGCCTACTTAATTAGGCTATTTAATAAGCCTAAGTTGCTGAAATAAGCCTATTTAATAAGTGTAAGTTGCTGAAATAAGGCTATTAATAAGTCTAAGTTGCTGAAATAAGCCTATTTAATAAGCCTAAGTTGCTGAAATTAGCCTATTTAATAAGCCTGTTTAATAAGCCTAAGTTGCTGAAATAAGCCTATTTAATAAGCCTATTTAATAAGCCTATTTAATAGGCCTATTTAATAAGTCTAAGTTGCCAAAATCAGCCTATTTAATAAACCTATTTAATAGGCCTATTTAATAAGTCTAAGTTTCTGAAATAAGCCTATTTAATAAGCCTATTTAATAGGCCTATTTAATAAGTCTAAGTTGCTGAAATAAGCCTATTTAATATGCCTAAGTTGCTGAATGAGCCTATTTAATAAGCCTAAGTTGCTGAAATAAGCCTATTTAATAAGCCTAAGTTGCTGAATAAGCCTATTTAATATGCCTAATTTGCTGAATAAACCTATTTAATAAGTCTAAGTTGCTGAAATAAGGCTATTTGAAAATGCTATTTAATAAGCCTAAGTTGCTGAAATAAACATGTTTAATAAGGCTATTTAATAAGCATAAGTTGCTGAAATAAGCTTATTTAATAAGCCTAAGTTGCTGAAATAAGCCTATTTAAAAAGGCTCTTTAATAAGTCTAAGTTGCTGAAATAAACCTATTTAATAAGCCTAAGTTGCTAAAATAAGCCTATTTAATGAGGCTATTTAATACGTCTATTTAATAAGCCTATTTTATAAGCCTATTTAATAAGCCTATTTAATAAGCCTATTTAATACGCCTATTTAATAAACATATTTAATAAGTATTTAATGAGCCTATTTAATAAGTCTATTTAATAAGCCTTTTTAATAAGCCTATTTAATAAGTCTATTTAATAAGCCTATTTAATAAGTCTATTTAATAAGTCTATTTAATAAGCCTATTTAATAAGTATTTAATGAGCCTATTTGATAAGCCTATTTATTGAGCCTATTTAATAAGCCTATTTATTGAGCCTATTTAATAAGCCTCTTTAATAAGCCTATTTATTGAGCTTATTTAATAAGTCTATTTAATAAGCCTATTTAATAAGCCTATTTAATAAGTATTTAATGAGCCTAT
This sequence comes from Petromyzon marinus, assembly GCF_048934315.1. NCBI lineage: Eukaryota > Metazoa > Chordata > Hyperoartia > Petromyzontiformes > Petromyzontidae > Petromyzon > Petromyzon marinus. The sequence continues at coordinate 3,861,148 of NW_027422761.1, forward strand.
TTAATAAGTCTATTTAATAAGCCTATTTAATAGGCCTATTTAATAAGTCTAAGTTGCTGAAATAAGCCTATTTAATAAGCCTAAGTTGCTGAATAAGCCTATTTAATAAGCCTAATTGCTGAAATAAGCCTATTTAATAAGCCTAAGTTGCTGAAATAAGCCTATTTAATAAGCCTATTTAATAAGCCTAAGTTGCTGAATAAGCCTATTTAATAAGTCTAAGTTGCTGAAATAAGCTTATTTAATAAGGCTATTTAATAAGCCTAAGTTTCTGAAATAAGACTATTTAATAAGCCTAAGTTTCTGAACTAAGCCTATTTAAAAAGGTATATCTAATAAGTCTAAGTTGCTGAAATAAATCTATTTAAAAATGCTATTTAATAAGCCTAAGTTGCTGAAATAAGCCTTTATAATCAGCGTAAGTTGCTGAAATAAGCCTATTTAATAACCCCAAGTTGCTGAAATAAGCCTACTTAATTAGGCTATTTAATAAGCCTAAGTTGCTGAAATAAGCCTATTTAATAAGTGTAAGTTGCTGAAATAAGGCTATTAATAAGTCTAAGTTGCTGAAATAAGCCTATTTAATAAGCCTAAGTTGCTGAAATTAGCCTATTTAATAAGCCTGTTTAATAAGCCTAAGTTGCTGAAATAAGCCTATTTAATAAGCCTATTTAATAAGCCTATTTAATAGGCCTATTTAATAAGTCTAAGTTGCCAAAATCAGCCTATTTAATAAACCTATTTAATAGGCCTATTTAATAAGTCTAAGTTTCTGAAATAAGCCTATTTAATAAGCCTATTTAATAGGCCTATTTAATAAGTCTAAGTTGCTGAAATAAGCCTATTTAATATGCCTAAGTTGCTGAATGAGCCTATTTAATAAGCCTAAGTTGCTGAAATAAGCCTATTTAATAAGCCTAAGTTGCTGAATAAGCCTATTTAATATGCCTAATTTGCTGAATAAACCTATTTAATAAGTCTAAGTTGCTGAAATAAGGCTATTTGAAAATGCTATTTAATAAGCCTAAGTTGCTGAAATAAACATGTTTAATAAGGCTATTTAATAAGCATAAGTTGCTGAAATAAGCTTATTTAATAAGCCTAAGTTGCTGAAATAAGCCTATTTAAAAAGGCTCTTTAATAAGTCTAAGTTGCTGAAATAAACCTATTTAATAAGCCTAAGTTGCTAAAATAAGCCTATTTAATGAGGCTATTTAATACGTCTATTTAATAAGCCTATTTTATAAGCCTATTTAATAAGCCTATTTAATAAGCCTATTTAATACGCCTATTTAATAAACATATTTAATAAGTATTTAATGAGCCTATTTAATAAGTCTATTTAATAAGCCTTTTTAATAAGCCTATTTAATAAGTCTATTTAATAAGCCTATTTAATAAGTCTATTTAATAAGTCTATTTAATAAGCCTATTTAATAAGTATTTAATGAGCCTATTTGATAAGCCTATTTATTGAGCCTATTTAATAAGCCTATTTATTGAGCCTATTTAATAAGCATATTTATTGAGCCTATTTAATAAGCCTATTTATTGAGCCTATTTAATAAGCCGATTTAATAAGTCTATTTAATAAGTATTTAATGAGCCTGTTTAATAAGCCTATTTATTGAGCCTATTTAATAAGCCTCTTTAATAAGCCTATTTATTGAGCTTATTTAATAAGTCTATTTAATAAGCCTATTTAATAAGCCTATTTAATAAGTATTTAATGAGCCTATTTAATAAGTCTATTTAATAAGCCTATTTAATAGGCCTATTTAATAAGTCTAAGTTGCTGAAATAAGCCTATTTAATAAGCCTAAGTTGCTGAATAAGCCTATTTAATAAGCCTAATTGCTGAAATAAGCCTATTTAATAAGCCTAAGTTGCTGAAATAAGCCTATTTAATAAGCCTATTTAATAAGCCTAAGTTGCTGAATAAGCCTATTTAATAAGTCTAAGTTGCTGAAATAAGCTTATTTAATAAGGCTATTTAATAAGCCTAAGTTTCTGAAATAAGACTATTTAATAAGCCTAAGTTTCTGAACTAAGCCTATTTAATATGCCTAAGTTGCTGAATGAGCCTATTTAATAAGCCTAAGTTGCTGAAATAAGCCTATTTAATAAGCCTAAGTTGCTGAATAAGCCTATTTAATATGCCTAATTTGCTGAATAAACCTATTTAATAAGTCTAAGTTGCTGAAATAAGGCTATTTAAAAATGCTATTTAATAAGCCTAAGTTGCTGAAATAAACATGTTTAATAAGGCTATTTAATAAGCCTAAGTTGCTGAAATAAGCCTATTTAATAAGGCTATTTAATAAGTCTAAGTTGCTGAAATAAACCTATTTAATAAGCCTAAGTTGCTAAAATAAGCCTATTTAATGAGGCTATTTAATAAGTCTATTTAATAAGACTATTTAATAAGCCTATTTAATAAGCCTATTTAATAAGCCTATTTAATACGCCTATTTAATAAACATATTTAATAAGTATTTAATGTGCCTATTTAATAAGTCTATTTAATAAGCCTTTTTAATAAGCCTATTTAATAAGTCTATTTAATAAGCCTATTTAATAAGTCTATTTAATAAGTCTATTTAATAAGCCTATTTAATAAGTATTTAATGAGCCTATTTAATAAGCCTATTTATTGAGCCTATTTAAAAAGCCTATTTATTGAGCCTATTTAATAAGCCTATTTATTGAGCCTATTTAATAAGCCTATTTATTGAGCCTATTTAATAAGCCTATTTAATAAGTCTATTTAATAAGCCTATTAAATAAGCCTATTTAATACGCCTATTTATTGAGCCTATTTAATAAGCCTATTTAATAAGCCTATTTATTGAGCCTATTTAATAAGTCTATTTAATAAGCCTATTTAATAATTATTTAATGAGCCTATTTAATAAGTCTATTCAATAAGCCTATTTAATAGGCCTATTTAATAAGTCTAAGTTGCTGAAATAAGCCTATTTAATAAGCCTATTTAATATGCCTATTTAATAAGTCTAAGTTGCTGAAATAAGCCTATTTAATAAGCCTAAGTTTCTGAATGAGCCTATTTAATAAGCCTAAGTTGCTGAAATAAGCCTATTTAATAAGCCTAAGTTGCTGAATAAGCCTATTTAATAAGCCTAAGTTGCTGAATAAACCTATTTAATAAGTCTAAGTTGCTAAAATAAGCCTATTTAATAAGGCTATTTAATAAGTCTAAGTTGCTGAAATAAATCTATTTAAAAATGCTATTTAATAAGCCTAAGTTGCTGAAATAAACCTGTTTAATAAGGCTATTTAATAAGCATAAGTTGCTGAAATAAGCTTATTTAATAAGCCTAAATTGCTGAAATAAGCCTATTTAAAAAGGCTCTTTAATCAGTCTAAGTTGCTGAAATAAACCTATTTAATAAGCCTAAGTTGCTAAAATAAGCCTATTTAATGAGGCTATTTAATACGTCTATTTAATAAGCCTATTTTATAAGCCTATTTAATAAGCCTATTTAATAAGCCTATTTAATACGCCTATTTAATAAACATATTTAATAAGTATTTAATGAGCCTATTTAATAAGTCTATTTAATAAGCCTTTTTAATAAGCCTATTTAATAAGTCTATTTAATAAGCCTATTTAATAAGTCTATTTAATAAGTCTATTTAATAAGCCTATTTAATAAGTATTTAATGAGCCTATTTAATAAGCCTATTTATTGAGCCTATTTAATAAGCCTATTTATTGAGCCTATTTAATAAGCCTATTTATTGAGCCTATTTAATAAGCCTATTTATTGAGCCTATTTAATAAGCCGATTTAATAAGTCTATTCATAATAAAGGTTTTGGGTTAGATCTAACCCAAAAACCTTTATTATGAATAATATTGGTCGCGAAAGCCTACGTGTTAAACTTAATAAGTCTATTTAATAAGTATTTAATGAGCCTGTTTAATAAGCCTATTTATTGAGCCTATTTAATAAGCCTCTTTAATAAGCCTATTTATTGAGCTTATTTAATAAGTCTATTTAATAAGCCTATTTAATAAGCCTATTTAATAAGTATTTAATGAGCCTATTTAATAAGTCTATTTAATAAGCCTATTTAATAGGCCTATTTAATAAGTCTAAGTTGCTGAAATAAGCCTATTTAATAAGCCTAAGTTGCTGAATAAGCCTATTTAATAAGCCTAATTGCTGAAATAAGCCTATTTAATAAGCCTAAGTTGCTGAAATAAGCCTATTTAATAAGCCTATTTAATAAGCCTAAGTTGCTGAATAAGCCTATTTAATAAGTCTAAGTTGCTGAAATAAGCTTATTTAATAAGGCTATTTAATAAGCCTAAGTTTCTGAAATAAGACTATTTAATAAGCCTAAGTTTCTGAACTAAGCCTATTTAAAAAGGTATATCTAATAAGTCTAAGTTGCTGAAATAAATCTATTTAAAAATGCTATTTAATAAGCCTAAGTTGCTGAAATAAGCCTTTATAATCAGCGTAAGTTGCTGAAATAAGCCTATTTAATAACCCCAAGTTGCTGAAATAAGCCTACTTAATTAGGCTATTTAATAAGCCTAAGTTGCTGAAATAAGCCTATTTAATAAGTGTAAGTTGCTGAAATAAGGCTATTAATAAGTCTAAGTTGCTGAAATAAGCCTATTTAATAAGCCTAAGTTGCTGAAATTAGCCTATTTAATAAGCCTGTTTAATAAGCCTAAGTTGCTGAAATAAGCCTATTTAATAAGCCTATTTAATAAGCCTATTTAATAGGCCTATTTAATAAGTCTAAGTTGCCAAAAATCAGCCTATTTAATAAACCTATTTAATAGGCCTATTTAATAAGTCTAAGTTTCTGAAATAAGCCTATTTAATAAGCCTATTTAATAGGCCTATTTAATAAGTCTAAGTTGCTGAAATAAGCCTATTTAATATGCCTAAGTTGCTGAATGAGCCTATTTAATAAGCCTAAGTTGCTGAAATAAGCCTATTTAATAAGCCTAAGTTGCTGAATAAGCCTATTTAATATGCCTAATTTGCTGAATAAACCTATTTAATAAGTCTAAGTTGCTGAAATAAGGCTATTTGAAAATGCTATTTAATAAGCCTAAGTTGCTGAAATAAACATGTTTAATAAGGCTATTTAATAAGCATAAGTTGCTGAAATAAGCTTATTTAATAAGCCTAAGTTGCTGAAATAAGCCTATTTAAAAAGGCTCTTTAATAAGTCTAAGTTGCTGAAATAAACCTATTTAATAAGCCTAAGTTGCTAAAATAAGCCTATTTAATGAGGCTATTTAATACGTCTATTTAATAAGCCTATTTTATAAGCCTATTTAATAAGCCTATTTAATAAGCCTATTTAATACGCCTATTTAATAAACATATTTAATAAGTATTTAATGAGCCTATTTAATAAGTCTATTTAATAAGCCTTTTTAATAAGCCTATTTAATAAGTCTATTTAATAAGCCTATTTAATAAGTCTATTTAATAAGTCTATTTAATAAGCCTATTTAATAAGTATTTAATGAGCCTATTTGATAAGCCTATTTATTGAGCCTATTTAATAAGCCTATTTATTGAGCCTATTTAATAAGCCTATTTATTGAGCCTATTTAATAAGCCTATTTATTGAGCCTATTTAATAAGCCGATTTAATAAGTCTATTTAATAAGTATTTAATGAGCCTGTTTAATAAGCCTATTTATTGAGCCTATTTAATAAGCCTCTTTAATAAGCCTATTTATTGAGCTTATTTAATAAGTCTATTTAATAAGCCTATTTAATAAGCCTATTTAATAAGTATTTAATGAGCCTATTTAATAAGTCTATTTAATAAGCCTATTTAATAGGCCTATTTAATAAGTCTAAGTTGCTGAAATAAGCCTATTTAATAAGCCTAAGTTGCTGAATAAGCCTATTTAATAAGCCTAATTGCTGAAATAAGCCTATTTAATAAGCCTAAGTTGCTGAAATAAGCCTATTTAATAAGCCTATTTAATAAGCCTAAGTTGCTGAATAAGCCTATTTAATAAGTCTAAGTTGCTGAAATAAGCTTATTTAATAAGGCTATTTAATAAGCCTAAGTTTCTGAAATAAGACTATTTAATAAGCCTAAGTTTCTGAACTAAGCCTATTTAATATGCCTAAGTTGCTGAATGAGCCTATTTAATAAGCCTAAGTTGCTGAAATAAGCCTATTTAATAAGCCTAAGTTGCTGAATAAGCCTATTTAATATGCCTAATTTGCTGAATAAACCTATTTAATAAGTCTAAGTTGCTGAAATAAGGCTATTTAAAAATGCTATTTAATAAGCCTAAGTTGCTGAAATAAACATGTTTAATAAGGCTATTTAATAAGCATAAGTTGCTGAAATAAGCTTATTTAATAAGCATAAGTTGCTGAAATAAGCCTATTTAAAAAGGCTCCTTAATAAGTCTAAGTTGCTGAAATAAACCTATTTAATAAGCCTAAGTTGCTAAAATAAGCCTATTTAATAAGGCTATTTAATACGTCTATTTAATAAGCCTATTTTATAAGCCTATTTAATAAGCCTATTTAATAAGCCTATTTAATACGTCTATTTAATAAACATATTTAATAAGTATTTAATGAGCCTATTTAATAAGTCTATTTAATAAGCCTTTTTAATAAGCCTATTTAATAAGTCTATTTAATAAGCCTATTTAATAAGTCTATTTAATAAGTCTATTTAATAAGCCTATTTAATAAGTATTTAATGAGCCTATTTAATAAGCCTATTTATTGAGCCTATTTAATAAGCCTATTTATTGAGCCTATTTAATAAGCCTATTTATTGAGCCTATTTAATAAGCCTATTTATTGAGCCTATTTAATAAGCCGATTTAATAAGTCTATTTAATAGGTATTTAATGAGCCTGTTTAATAAGCCTATTTATTGAGCCTATTTAATAAGCCTCTTTAATAAGCCTATTTATTGAGCTTATTTAATAAGTCTATTTAATAAGCCTATTTAATAAGCCTATTTAATAAGTATTTAATGAGCCTATTTAATAAGTCTATTTAATAAGCCTATTTAATAGGCCTATTTAATAAGTCTAAGTTGCTGAAATAAGCCTATTTAATAAGCCTAAGTTGCTGAATAAGCCTATTTAATAAGCCTAATTGCTGAAATAAGCCTATTTAATAAGGCTATTTAATAAGCCTAAGTTGCTGAATAAGCCTATTAAATAAGTCTAAGTTGCTGAAATAAGCCTATTTAATAAGGCTATTTAATAAGCCTAAGTTGCTGAAATAAGACTATTTAATAAGCCTAAGTTTCTGAACTAAGCCTATTTAAAAAGGTATATCTAATACGTCTAAGTTGCTGAAATAAATCTATTTAAAAATGCTATTTAATAAGCCTAAGTTGCTGAAATAAGCCTTTCTAATCAGCGTAAGTTGCTGAAATAAGCCTATTTAATAAGCCCAAGTTGCTGAAATAAGCCTACTTAATTAGGCTATTTAATAAGCCTAAGTTGCTGAAATAAGCCTATTTAATAAGTGTAAGTTGCTGAAATAAGGCTATTTAATAAGTCTAAGTTGCTGAAATAAGCCTATTTAAAAAGCCTAAGTTGCTGAAATTAGCCTATTTAATAAGCCTGTTTAATAAGCCTAAGTTGCTGAAATTAGCCTATTTAATAAGCCTGTTTAATAAGCCTAAGTTGCCAAAATAAGCCTATTTAATAAGCCTATTTAATAGGCCTATTTAATAAGTCTAAGTTGCTGAAATAAGCCTATTTAATAAGCCTATTTAATAGGCCTATTTAATAAGTCTAAGTTGCTGAAATAAGCCTATTTAATAAGCCTAAGTTGCTGAATAAGCCTATTTAATATGCCTAAGTTGCTGAATAAACCTATTTAATAAGTCTAAGTTGCTGAAATAAGGCTATTTAAAAATGCTATTTAATAAGCCTAAGTTGCTGAAATAAACCTGTTTAATAAGGCTATTTAATAAGCATAAGTTGCTGAAATAAGCTTATTTAATAAGCCTAAGTTGCTGAAATAAGCCTATTTAAAAAGGCTCTTTAATAAGTCTAAGTTGCTGAAATAAACCTATTTAATAAGCCTAAGTTGCTAAAATAAGCCTATTTAATGAGGCTATTTAATACGTCTATTTAATAAGCCTATTTTATAAGCCTATTTAATAAGCCTATTTAATAAGCCTATTTAATACGCCTATTTAATAAACATATTTAATAAGTATTTAATGAGCCTATTTAATAAGTCTATTTAATAAGCCTTTTTAATAAGCCTATTTAATAAGTCTATTTAATAAGCCTATTTAATAAGTCTATTTAATAAGTCTATTTAATAAGCCTATTTAATAAGTATTTAATGAGCCTATTTAATAAGCCTATTTATTGAGCCTATTTAATAAGCCTATTTATTGAGCCTATTTAATAAGCCTATTTATTGAGCCTATTTAATAAGCCTATTTATTGAGCCTATTTAATAAGCCGATTTAATAAGTCTATTTAATAAGTATTTAATGAGCCTGTTTAATAAGCCTATTTATTGAGCCTATTTAATAAGCCTCTTTAATAAGCCTATTTATTTAGCTTATTTAATAAGTCTATTTAATAAGCCTATTTAATAAGCCTATTTAATAAGTATTTAATGAGCCTATTTAATAAGTCTATTTAATAAGCCTATTTAATAGGCCTATTTAATAAGTCTAAGTTGCTGAAATAAGCCTATTTAATAAGCCTAAGTTGCTGAATAAGCCTATTTAATAAGCCTAAGTTGCTGAAATAAGCCTATTTAATAAGCCTAAGTTGCTGAAATAAGCCTATTTAATAAGGCTATTTAATAAGCCTAAGTTGCTGAATAAGCCTATTTAATAAGTCTAAGTTGCTGAAATAAGCCTATTTAATAAGGCTATTTAATAAGCCTAAGTTGCTGAAATAAGACTATTTAATAAGCCTAAGTTTCTGAACTAAGCCTATTTAAAAAGGTATATCTAATAAGTCTAAGTTGCTGAAATAGATCTATTTAAAAATGCTATTTAATAAGCCTAAGTTGCTGAAATAAGCCTTTCTAATCAGCGTAAGTTGCTGAAATAAGCCTATTTAATAAGCCCAAGTTGCTGAAATAAGCCTACTTAATTAGGCTATTTAATAAGCCTAAGTTGCTGAAATAAGCCTATTTAATAAGTGTAAGTTGCTGAAATAAGGCTATTTAATAAGTCTAAGTTGCTGAAATAAGCCTATTTAATAAGCCTAAGTTGCTGAAATTAGCCTATTTAATAAGCCTGTTTAATACGCCTAAGTTGCTGAAATAAGCCTATTTAATAAGCATATTTAATAAGTTTATTTAATAGGCCTATTTAATAAGTCTAAGTTGCCAAAATAAGCCTATTTAATAAGCCTATTTAATAGGCCTATTTAATAAGTCTAAGTTGCTGAAATAAGCCTATTTAATAAGCCTATTTAATATGCCTATTTAATAAGTCTAAGTTGCTGAAATAAGCCTATTTAATATGCCTAAGTTGCTGAATGAGCCTATTTAATAAGCCTAAGTTGCTGAAATAAGCCTATTTAATAAGCCTAAGTTGCTGAATAAGCCTATTTAATATGCCTAAGTTGCTGAATAAACCTATTTAATAAGTCTAAGTTGCTGAAATAAGGCTATTTAATAAGCCTAAGTTGCTAAAATAAGCCTATTTAATTAGGCTATTTAATAAGTCTATTTAATAAGCCTATTTAATAAGCCTATTTAATAAGCCTATTTAATAGGCCTATTTAATAAGTCTAAGTTGCCAAAATAAGCCTATTTAATAAGCCTATTTAATAGGCCTATTTAATAAGTCTAAGTTGCTGAAATAAGCCTATTTAATAAGCCTATTTAATAGGCCTATTTAATAAGTCTAAGTTGCTGAAATAAGCCTATTTAATATGCCTAAGTTGCTGAATGAGCCTATTTAATAAGCCTAAGTTGCTGAAATAAGCCTATTTAATAAGCCTAAGTTGCTGAATAAGCCTATTTAATATGCCTAAGTTGCTGAATAAACCTATTTAATAAGTCTAAGTTGCTGAAATAAGGCTATTTAATAAGCTTAAGTTGCTGAAATAAGGCTATTTAATAAGTTTAAGTTTCTGAAATAAGCCTATTTAATAAGCCTAAGTTGCTGAAATAAGCCTATTTAATAAGGCTATTTAATGAGCCTAAGTTGCTGAAATAAGCCTATTTAATAAGCCTAAGTTTCTGAACTAAGGCTATTTAAAAAGGTATATTTAATAAGTCTAAGTTGCTGAAATAAACCTATTTAAAAATGCTATTTAATAAGCCAAAGTTGCTGAAATAAACCTGTTTAATAAGGCTATTTAATAAGCATAAGTTGCTGAAATAAGCTTATTTAATAAGCCTAAGTTGCTGAAATAAGCCTATTTAATAAGGCTATTTAATAAGTCTAAGTTGCTGAAATAAACCTATTTAATAAGCCTAAGTTGCTAAAATAAGCCTATTTAATGAGGCTATTTAATAAGTCTATTTAATAAGACTATTTAATAAGCCTATTTAATAAGCCTATTTAATAAGCCTATTTAATACGCCTATTTAATAAACATATTTAATAAGTATTTAATGAGCCTATTTAATAAGTCTATTTAATAAGCCTTTTAATAAGCCTATTTAATAAGTCTATTTAATAAGCCTATTTAATAAGTCTATTTAATAAGTCTATTTAATAAGCCAATTTAATTAGTATTTAATGAGCCTATTTAATAAGCCTAAGTTTCTGAATGAGCCTATTTAATAAGCCTAAGTTGCTGAAATAAGCCTATTTAATAAGCCTAAGTTGCTGAACAAGCCTATTTAATAAGCCTAAGTTGCTGAAATAAGCCTATTTAATAAGCCCAAGTTGCTGAAATAAACCTATGTAATAAGCCTAAGTTGCTGAAATAAGCCTATTTAGTAAGCCTATTTAATAAGCCTATTTAATAAGCCTATTTAATAGGCCTATTTAATAAGTCTAAGTTGCTGAAATAAGCCTATTTAATAAGCCTATTTAATAGTCTATTTAATAAATCTAAGTTGCTGAAATAAGCCTATTTAATAAGGCAAAGTTGCTGAATGAGCCTATTTAATAAGCCAAAGTTGCTGAAATAAGCCTATTTAATAAGCCTAAGTTGCTGAATAAGCCTATTTAATAAGCCTAAGTTGCTGAATAAACCTATTTAATAAGTCTAAGTTGCTGAAATAAGCCTATTTAATAAGGCTATTTAATAAGCCTAAGTTGCTGAATAAGCCTATTTAATAAGTCTAAGTTGCTGAAATAAGGCTACTTAATAAGCCTAAGTTGCTGAAATAAGGCTATTTAATAAGTTTAAGTTGCTGAAATAAGCCTATTTAATAAGCCTAAGTTGCTGAAATAAGCCTATTTCATAAGGCTATTTAATGAGCCTAAGTTGCTGAAATAAGCCTATTTAATAAGCCTAAGTTTCTAAACTAAGCCTATTTAAAAAGGTATATTTAGTAAGTCTAAGTTGCTGAAATAAACCTATTTAAAAATGCTATTTAATAAGCCTAAGTTGCTGAAATAAACCTGTTTAATAAGGCTATTTAATAAGCATAAGTTGCTGAAATAAGCTTATTTAATAAGCCTAAGTTGCTGAAATAAGCCTATTTAATAAGGCTATTTAATAAGTCAAAGTTGCTGAAATAAACCTATTTAATAAGCCTAAGTTGCTAAAATAAGCCTATTTAATGAGGCTATTTAATAAGTCTATTTAATAAGACTATTTAATAAGCCTATTTAATAAGCCTATTTAATAAGCCTATTTAATACGCCTATTTAATAAACATATTTAATAAGTATTTAATGAGCCTATTTAATAAGTCTATTTAATAAGCCTTTTTAATAATCCTATTTAATAAGTCTATTTAATAAGCCTATTTAATAAGTCTATTTAATAAGTCTATTTAATAAGCCTATTTAATAAGTATTTAATGAGCCTATTTAATAAGCCTATTTATTGAGCCTATTTAATAAGCCTATTTATTGAGCCTATTTAATAAGCCTATTTATTGAGCCTATTTAATAAGCCTATTTATTGAGCCTATTTAATAAGCCTATTTAATAAGTCTATTTAATAAGCCTATTAAATAAGCCTATTTAATACGCCTATTTACTGAGCCTATTCAATAAGCCTATTTAATAAGCCTATTTATTGAGCCTATTTAATAAGTCTATTTAATAAGCCTATTTAAAAAGTATTTAATGAGCCTATTTAATAAGTCTATTCAATAAGCCTATTTAATAGGCCTATTTAATAAGTCTAAGTTGCTGAAATAAGCCTATTTAATAAGCCTATTTAATATGCCTATTTAATAAGTCTAAGTTGCTGAAATACGCCTATTTAATAAGCCTAAGTTTCTGAATGAGCCTATTTAATAAGCCTAAGTTGCTGAAATAAGCCTATTTAATAAGCCTAAGTTGCTGAATAAGCCTATTTAATAAGCCTAAGTTGCTGAATAAACCTATTTAATAAGTCTAAGTTGCTGAAATAAGCCTATTTAATAAGGCTATTTAATAAGCCTAAGTTGCTGAATAAGCCTATTTAATAAGGCTATTTAATGAGCCTAAGTTGCTGAAATAAGACTATTTAATAAGCCTAAGTTTCTGAACTAAGCCTATTTAAAAAGGTATATTTAATAAGTCTAAGTTGCTGAAATAAATCTATTTAAAAATGCTATTTAATAAGCCTAAGTTGCTGAAATAAACCTGTTTAATAAGGCTATTTAATAAGCATAAGTTGGTGAAATAAGCTTATTTAATGAGCCTAAGTTGCTGAAATAAGCCTATTTAAAAAGGCTCTTTAATAAGTCTAAGTTGCTGAAATAAACCTATTTAATAAGCCTAAGTTGCTAAAATAAGCCTATTTAATGAGGCTATTTAATACGTCTATTTAATAAGCCTATTTTATAAGCCTATTTAATAAGCCTATTTAATAAGCCTATTTAATACGCCTATTTAATAAACATATTTAATAAGTATTTAATTAGCCTATTTAATAAGTCTATTTATTAAGCCTTTTTAATAAGCCTATTTAATAAGTCTATTTAATAAGCCTATTTAATAAGTCTATTTAATAAGTCTATTTAATAAGCCTATTTAATAAGTATTTAATGAGCCTATTTAATAAGCCTATTTATTGAGCCTATTTAATAAGCCTATTTATTGAGCCTATTTAATAAGCCTATTTATTGAGCCTATTTAATAAGCCTATTTATTGAGCTTATTTAATAAGCCGATTTAATAAGTCTATTTAATAAGTATTTAATGAGCCTGTTTAATAAGCCTATTTATTGAGCCTATTTAATAAGCCTATTTAATAAGTCTATTTAATAAGCCTATTAAATAAGCCTATTTAATACGCCTATTTACTGAGCCTATTCAATAAGCCTATTTAATAAGCCTATTTATTGAGCCTATTTAATAAGTCTATTTAATAAGCCTATTTAAAAAGTATTTAATGAGCCTATTTAATAAGTCTATTCAATAAGCCTATTTAATAGGCCTATTTAATAAGTCTAAGTTGCTGAAATAAGCCTATTTAATAAGCCTATTTAATATGCCTCTTTAATAAGTCTAAGTTGCTGAAATACGCCTATTTAATAAGCCTAAGTTTCTGAATGAGCCTATTTAATAAGCCTAAGTTGCTGAAATAAGCCTATTTAATAAGCCTAAGTTGCTGAATAAGCCTATTTAATAAGCCTAAGTTGCTGAATAAACCTATTTAATAAGTCTAAGTTGCTGAAATAAGCCTATTTAATAAGGCTATTTAATAAGCCTAAGTTGCTGAATAAGCCTATTTAATAAGGCTATTTAATGAGCCTAAGTTGCTGATATAAGACTATTTAATAAGCCTAAGTTTCTGAACTAAGCCTATTTAAAAAGGTATATTTAATAAGTCTAAGTTGCTGAAATAAATCTATTTAAAAATGCTATTTAATAAGCCTATGTTGCTGAAATAAACCTGTTTAATAAGGCTATTTAATAAGCATAAGTTGGTGAAATAAGTTTATTTAATGAGCCTAAGTTGCTGAAATAAGCCTATTTAAAAAGGCTATTTAATAAGCCTAAGTTGCTGAATAAGCCTATTTAATAAGGCTATTTAATGAGCCTAAGTTGCTGAAATAAGACTATTTAATAAGCCTAAGTTTCTGAACTAAGCCTATTTAAAAAGGTATATTTAATAAGTCTAAGTTGCTGAAATAAATCTATTTAAAAATGCTATTTAATAAGCCTAAGTTGCTGAAATAAACCTGTTTAATAAGGCTATTTAATAAGCATAAGTTGGTGAAATAAGCTTATTTAATGAGCCTAAGTTGCTGAAATAAGCCTATTTAAAAAGGCTCTTTAATAAGTCTAAGTTGCTGAAATAAGACTATTTAATAAGCCTAAGTTTCTGAACTAAGCCTATTTAAAAAGGTATATCTAATAAGTCTAAGTTGCTGAAATAGATCTATTTAAAAATGCTATTTAATAAGCCTAAGTTGCTGAAATAAGCCTTTCTAATCAGCGTAAGTTGCTGAAATAAGCCTATTTAATAAGCCCAAGTTGCTGAAATAAGCCTACTTAATTAGGCTATTTAATAAGCCTAAGTTGCTGAAATAAGCCTATTTAATAAGTGTAAGTTGCTGAAATAAGGCTATTTAATAAGTCTAAGTTGCTGAAATAAGCCTATTTAATAAGCCTAAGTTGCTGAAATTAGCCTATTTAATAAGCCTGTTTAATAAGCCTAAGTTGCTGAAATAAGCCTATTTAATAAGCATATTTAATAAGTTTATTTAATAGGCCTATTTAATAAGTCTAAGTTGCCAAAATAAGCCTATTTAATAAGCCTATTTAATAGGCCTATTTAATAAGTCTAAGTTGCTGAAATAAGCCTATTTAATAAGCCTATTTAATAGGCCTATTTAATAAGTCTAAGTTGCTGAAATAAGCCTATTTAATATGCCTAAGTTGCTGAATGAGCCTATTTAATAAGCCTAAGTTGCTGAAATAAGCCTATTCAATAAGCCTAAGTTGCTGAATAAGCCTATTTAATATGCCTAAGTTGCTGAATAAACCTATTTAATAAGTCTAAGTTGCTGAAATAAGGCTATTTAATAAGCCTAAGTTGCTAAAATAAGCCTATTTAATTAGGCTATTTAATAAGTCTATTTAATAAGCCTATTTAATAAGCCTATTTAATAAGCCTATTTAATAGGCCTATTTAATAAGTCTAAGTTGCCAAAATAAGCCTATTTAATAAGCCTATTTAATAGGCCTATTTAATAAGTCTAAGTTGCTGAAATAAGCCTATTTAATAAGCCTATTTAATAGGCCTATTTAATAAGTCTAAGTTGCTGAAATAAGCCTATTTAATATGCCTAAGTTGCTGAATGAGCCTATTTAATAAGCCTAAGTTGCTGAAATAAGCCTATTTAATAAGCCTAAGTTGCTGAATAAGCCTATTTAATATGCCTAAGTTGCTGAATAAACCTATTTAATAAGTCTAAGTTGCTGAAATAAGGCTATTTAATAAGCTTAAGTTGCTGAAATAAGGCTATTTAATAAGTTTAAGTTTCTGAAATAAGCCTATTTAATAAGCCTAAGTTGCTGAAATAAGCCTATTTAATAAGGCTATTAATGAGCCTAAGTTGCTGAAATAAGCCTATTTAATAAGCCTAAGTTTCTGAACTAAGGCTATTTAAAAAGGTATATTTAATAAGTCTAAGTTGCTGAAATAAACCTATTTAAAAATGCTATTTAATAAGCCAAAGTTGCTGAAATAAACCTGTTTAATAAGGCTATTTAATAAGCATAAGTTGCTGAAATAAGCTTATTTAATAAGCCTAAGTTGCTGAAATAAGCCTATTTAATAAGTCTATTTAATAAGACTATTTAATAAGCCTATTTAATAAGCCTATTTAATAAGCCTATTTAATACGCCTATTTAATAAACATATTTAATAAGTATTTAATGAGCCTATTTAATAAGTCTATTTAATAAGCCTTTTAATAAGCCTATTTAATAAGTCTATTTAATAAGCCTATTTAATAAGTCTATTTAATAAGTCTATTTAATAAGCCAATTTAATTAGTATTTAATGAGCCTATTTAATAAGCCTAAGTTTCTGAATGAGCCTATTTAATAAGCCTAAGTTGATGAAATAAGCCTATTTAATAAGCCTAAGTTGCTGAACAAGCCTATTTAATAAGCCTAAGTTGCTGAAATAAGCCTATTTAATAAGCCCAAGTTGCTGAAATAAACCTATGTAATAAGCCTAAGTTGCTGAAATAAGCCTATTTAGTAAGCCTATTTAATAAGCCTAATTAATAAGCCTATTTAATAGGCCTATTTAATAAGTCTAAGTTGCTGAAATAAGCCTATTTAATAAGGCAAAGTTGCTGAATGAGCCTATTTAATAAGCCAAAGTTGCTGAAATAAGCCTATTTAATAAGCCTAAGTTGCTGAATAAGCCTATTTAATAAGCCTAAGTTGCTGAATAAACCTATTTAATAAGTCTAAGTTGCTGAAATAAGCCTATTTAATAAGGCTATTTAATAAGCCTAAGTTGCTGAATAAGCCTATTTAATAAGTCTAAGTTGCTGAAATAAGGCTACTTAATAAGCCTAAGTTGCTGAAATAAGGCTATTTAATAAGTTTAAGTTGCTGAAATAAGCCTATTTAATAAGCCTAAGTTGCTGAAATAAGCCTATTTAATAAGGCTATTTAATGAGCCTAAGTTGCTGAAATAAGCCTATTTAATAAGCCTAAGTTTCTAAACTAAGCCTATTTAAAAAGGTATATTTAGTAAGTCTAAGTTGCTGAAATAAACCTATTTAAAAATGCTATTTAATAAGCCTAAGTTGCTGAAATAAACCTGTTTAATAAGGCTATTTAATAAGCATAAGTTGCTGAAATAAGCTTATTTAATAAGCCTAAGTTGCTGAAATAAGCCTATTTAATAAGGCTATTTAATAAGTCTAAGTTGCTGAAATAAACCTATTTAATAAGCCTAAGTTGCTAAAATAAGCCTATTTAATGAGGCTATTTAATAAGTCTATTTAATAAGACTATTTAATAAGCCTATTTAATAAGCCTATTTAATAAGCCTATTTAATACGCCTATTTAATAAACATATTTAATAAGTATTTAATGAGCCTATTTAATAAGTCTATTTAATAAGCCTTTTTAATAATCCTATTTAATAAGTCTATTTAATAAGCCTATTTAATAAGTCTATTTAATAAGTCTATTTAATAAGCCTATTTAATAAGTATTTAATGAGCCTATTTAATAAGCCTATTTATTGAGCCTATTTAATAAGCCTATTTATTGAGCCTATTTAATAAGCCTATTTATTGAGCCTATTTAATAAGCCTATTTATTGAGCCTATTTAATAAGCCTATTTAATAAGTCTATTTAATAAGCCTATTAAATAAGCCTATTTAATACGCCTATTTACTGAGCCTATTCAATAAGCCTATTTAATAAGCCTATTTATTGAGCCTATTTAATAAGTCTATTTAATAAGCCTATTTAAAAAGTATTTAATGAGCCTATTTAATAAGTCTATTCAATAAGCCTATTTAATAGGCCTATTTAATAAGTCTAAGTTGCTGAAATAAGCCTATTTAATAAGCCTATTTAATATGCCTATTTAATAAGTCTAAGTTGCTGAAATACGCCTATTTAATAAGCCTAAGTTTCTGAATGAGCCTATTTAATAAGCCTAAGTTGCTGAAATAAGCCTATTTAATAAGCCTAAGTTGCTGAATAAGCCTATTTAATAAGCCTAAGTTGCTGAATAAACCTATTTAATAAGTCTAAGTTGCAGAAATAAGCCTATTTAATAAGGCTATTTAATAAGCCTAAGTTGCTGAATAAGCCTATTTAATAAGGCTATTTAATGAGCCTAAGTTGCTGAAATAAGACTATTTAATAAGCCTAAGTTTCTGAACTAAGCCTATTTAAAAAGGTATATTTAATAAGTCTAAGTTGCTGAAATAAATATATTTAAAAATGCTATTTAATAAGCCTAAGTTGCTGAAATAAACCTGTTTAATAAGGCTATTTAATAAGCATAAGTTGGTGAAATAAGCTTATTTAATGAGCCTAAGTTGCTGAAATAAGCCTATTTAAAAAGGCTCTTTAATAAGTCTAAGTTGCTGAAATAAACCTATTTAATAAGCCTAAGTTGCTAAAATAAGCCTATTTAATGAGGCTATTTAATACGTCTATTTAATAAGCCTATTTTATAAGCCTATTTAATAAGCCTATTTAATAAGCCTATTTAATACGCCTATTTAATAAACATATTTAATAAGTATTTAATTAGCCTATTTAATAAGTCTATTTATTAAGCCTTTTTAATAAGCCTATTTAATAAGTCTATTTAATAAGCCTATTTAATAAGTCTATTTAATAAGTCTATTTAATAAGCCTATTTAATAAGTATTTAATGAGCCTATTTAATAAGCCTATTTATTGAGCCTATTTAATAAGCCTATTTATTGAGCCTATTTAATAAGCCTATTTATTGAGCCTATTTAATAAGCCTATTTATTGAGCTTATTTAATAAGCCGATTTAATAAGTCTATTTAATAAGTATTTAATGAGCCTGTTTAATAAGCCTATTTATTGAGCCTATTTAATAAGCCTATTTAATAAGTCTATTTAATAAGCCTATTAAATAAGCCTATTTAATACGCCTATTTACTGAGCCTATTCAATAAGCCTATTTAATAAGCCTATTTATTGAGCCTATTTAATAAGTCTATTTAATAAGCCTATTTAAAAAGTATTTAATGAGCCTATTTAATAAGTCTATTCAATAAGCCTATTTAATAGGCCTATTTAATAAGTCTAAGTTGCTGAAATAAGCCTATTTAATAAGCCTATTTAATATGCCTCTTTAATAAGTCTAAGTTGCTGAAATACGCCTATTTAATAAGCCTAAGTTTCTGAATGAGCCTATTTAATAAGCCTAAGTTGCTGAAATAAGCCTATTTAATAAGCCTAAGTTGCTGAATAAGCCTATTTAATAAGCCTAAGTTGCTGAATAAACCTATTTAATAAGTCTAAGTTGCTGAAATAAGCCTATTTAATAAGGCTATTTAATAAGCCTAAGTTGCTGAATAAGCCTATTTAATAAGGCTATTTAATGAGCCTAAGTTGCTGATATAAGACTATTTAATAAGCCTAAGTTTCTGAACTAAGCCTATTTAAAAAGGTATATTTAATAAGTCTAAGTTGCTGAAATAAATCTATTTAAAAATGCTATTTAATAAGCCTATGTTGCTGAAATAAACCTGTTTAATAAGGCTATTTAATAAGCATAAGTTGGTGAAATAAGCTTATTTAATGAGCCTAAGTTGCTGAAATAAGCCTATTTAAAAAGGCTATTTAATAAGCCTAAGTTGCTGAATAAGCCTATTTAATAAGGCTATTTAATGAGCCTAAGTTGCTGAAATAAGACTATTTAATAAGCCTAAGTTTCTGAACTAAGCCTATTTAAAAAGGTATATTTAATAAGTCTAAGTTGCTGAAATAAATCTATTTAAAAATGCTATTTAATAAGCCTAAGTTGCTGAAATAAACCTGTTTAATAAGGCTATTTAATAAGCATAAGTTGGTGAAATAAGCTTATTTAATGAGCCTAAGTTGCTGAAATAAGCCTATTTAAAAAGGCTCTTTAATAAGTCTAAGTTGCTGAAATAAACCTATTTAATAAGCCTAAGTTGCTAAAATAAGCCTATTTAATGAGGCTATTTAATACGTCTATTTAATAAGCCTATTTTATAAGCCTATTTAATAAGCCTATTTAATAAGCCTATTTAATACGCCTATTTAATAAACATATTTAATAAGTATTTAATTAGCCTATTTAATAAGTCTATTTAATAAGCCATTTTAATAAGCCTATTTAATAAGTCTATTTAATAAGCCTATTTAATAAGTCTATTTAATAAGTCTATTTAATAAGCCTATTTAATAAGTATTTAATGAGCCTATTTAATAAGCCTATTTATTGAGCCTATTTAATAAGCCTATTTATTGAGCCTATTTAATAAGCCTATTTATTGAGCCTATTTAATAAGCCTATTTATTGAGCTTATTTAATAAGCCGATTTAATAAGTCTATTTAATAAGTATTTAATGAGCCTGTTTAATAAGCCTATTTATTGAGCCTATTTAATAAGCCTCTTTAATAAGCCTATTTATTTAGCTTATTTAATAAGTCTATTTAATAAGCCTATTTAATAAGCCTATTTAATAAGTATTTAATGAGCCTATTTAATAAGTCTATTTAATAAGCCTATTTAATAGGCCTATTTAATAAGTCTAAGTTGCTGAAATAAGCCTATTTAATAAGCCTAAGTTGCTGAATAAGCCTATTTAATAAGCCTAAGTTGCTGAAATAAGCCTATTTAATAAGCCTAAGTTGCTGAAATAAGCCTATTTAATAAGGCTATTTAATAAGCCTATTTAATAAGTATTTAATGAGCCTATTTAATAAGCCTATTTATTGAGCCTATTTAATAAGCCTATTTATTGAGCCTATTTAATAAGCCTATTTATTGAGCCTATTTAATAAGCCTATTTATTGAGCCTATTAAATAAGCCTATTTAATACGCCTATTTACAGAGCCTATTTAATAAGCCTATTTAATAAGCCTATTTATTGAGCCTATTTAATAAGTCTATTTAATAAGCCTATTTAATAAGTATTTAATGAGCCTATTTAATAAGTCTATTCAATAAGCCTATTTAATAGGCCTATTTAATAAGTCTAAGTTGCTGAAATAAGCCTATTTAATAAGCCTATTTAATATGCCTATTTAATAAGTCTAAGTTGCTGAAATGCGCCTATTTAATAAGCCTAAGTTTCTGAATGAGCCTATTTAATAAGCCTAAGTTGCTGAAATAAGCCTATTTAATAAGCCTAAGTTGCTGAATAAGCCTATTTAATAAGCCTAAGTTGCTGAATAAACCTATTTAATAAGTCTAAGTTGCTGAAATAAGCCTATTTAATAAGTCTATTTAATAAGCCTAAGTTGCTGAATAAGCCTATTTAATAAGGCTATTTAATGAGCCTAAGTTGCTGAAATAAGACTATTTAATAAGCCTAAGTTTCTGAACTAAGCCTATTTAAAAAGGTACATTTAATAAGTCTAAGTTGCTGAAATAAATCTATTTAAAAATGCTATTTAATAAGCCTAAGTTGCTGAAATAAACCTGTTTAATAAGGCTATTTAATAAGCATAAGTTGCTGAAATAAGCTTATTTAATGAGCCTAAGTTGCTGAAATAAGCCTATTTAAAAAGGCACTTTAATAAGTCTAAGTTGCTGAAATAAACCTATTTAATAAGCCTAAGTTGCTAAAATAAGCCTATTTAATGAGGCTATTTAATACGTCTATTTAATAAGCCTATTTTATAAGCCTATTTAATAAGCCTATTTAATAAGCCTATTTAATACGCCTATTTAATAAAATATTTAATAAGTATTTAATGAGCCTATTTAATAAGTCTATTTAATAAGCCTTTTTAATAAGCCTATTTAATAAGTCTATTTAATAAGCCTATTTAATAAGTCTATTTAATAAGTCTATTTAATAAGCCTATTTAATAAGTATTTAATGAGCCTATTTAATAAGCCTATTTATTGAGCCTATTTAATAAGCCTATTTATTGAGCCTATTTAATAAGCCTATTTATTGAGCCTATTTAATAAGCCTATTTATTGAGCCTATTTAATAAGCCGATTTAATAAGTCTATTTAATAAGTATTTAATGAGCCTGTTTAATAAGCCTATTTATTGAGCCTATTTAATAAGCCTCTTTAATAAGCCTATTTATTTGGCTTATTTAATAAGTCTATTTAGTAAGCCTATTTAATAAGTCTATTTAATAAGTATTTAATGAGCCTATTTAATAAGTCTATTTAATAAGCCTAGTTAATAGGCCTATTTAATAAGTCTAAGTTGCTGAAATAAGCCTATTTAATAAGCCTAAGTTGCTGAATAAGCCTATTTAATAAGCCTAAGTTGCTGAAATAAGCCTATTTAATAAGGCTATTTAATACGCCTAAGTTGCTGAATAAGCCTATTTAATAAGTCTAAGTTGCTGAAATAAGCCTATTTAATAAGGCTATTTAATAAGCCTAAGTTGCTGAAATAAGACTATTTAATAAGCCTAAGTTTCTGAACTAAGCCTATTTAAAAAGGTATATCTAATAAGTCTAAGTTGCTGAAATAGATCTATTTAAAAATGCTATTTAATAAGCCTAAGTTGCTGAAATAAGCCTTTCTAATCAGCGTAAGTTGCTGAAATAAGCCTATTTAATAAGCCCAAGTTGCTGAAATAAGCCTACTTAATTAGGCTATTTAATAAGCCTAAGTTGCTGAAATAAGCCTATTTAATAAGTGTAAGTTGCTGAAATAAGGCTATTTAATAAGTCTAAGTTGCTGAAATAAGCCTATTTAATAAGCCTAAGTTGCTGAAATTAGCCTATTTAATAAGCCTGTTTAATAAGCCTAAGTTGCTGAAATAAGCCTATTTAATAAGCCTATTTAATAGGCCTATTTAATAAGTCTAAGTTGCCAAAATAAGCCTATTTAATAAGCCTATTTAATAGGCCTATTTAATAAGTCTAAGTTGCTGAAATAAGCCTATTTAATAAGCCTATTTAATAGGCCTATTTAATAAGTCTAAGTTTCTGAAATAAGCCTATTTAATATGCCTAAGTTGCTGAATGAGCCTATTTAATAAGCCTAAGTTGCTGAAATAAGCCTATTTAATAAGCCTAAGTTGCTGAATAAGCCTATTTAATATGCCTAAGTTGCTGAATAAACCTATTTAATAAGTCTAAGTTGCTGAAATAAGGCTATTTAATAAGCCTAAGTTGCTGAAATAAGGCTATTTAATAAGTTTAAGTTTCTGAAATAAGCCTATTTAATAAGCCTAAGTTGCTGAAATAAGCCTATTTAATAAGGCTATTTAATGAGCCTAAGTTGCTGAAATAAGCCTATTTAATAAGCCTAAGTTTCTGAACTAAGGCTATTTAAAAAGGTATATTTAATAAGTCTTAAGTTGCTGAAATAAACCTATTTAAAAATGCTATTTAATAAGCCTAAGTTGCTGAAATAAACCTGTTTAATAAGGCTATTTTATAAGCATAAGTTGCTGAAATAAGCTTATTTAATAAGCCTAAGTTGCTGAAATAAGCCTATTTAATAAGGCTATTTAATAAGTCTAAGTTGCTGAAATAAACCTATTTAATAAGCCTAAGTTGCTAAAATAAGTCTATTTAATGAGGCTATTTAATAAGTCTATTTAATAAGACTATTTAATAAGCCTATTTAATAAGCCTATTTAATAAGCCTATTTAATACGCCTATTTAATAAACATATTTAATAAGTATTTAATTAGCCTATTTAATAAGTCTATTTAATAAGCCATTTTAATAAGCCTATTTAATAAGTCTATTTAATAAGCCTATTTAATAAGTCTATTTAATAAGTCTATTTAATAAGCCTATTTAATAAGTATTTAATGAGCCTATTTAATAAGCCTATTTATTGAGCCTATTTAATAAGCCTATTTATTGAGCCTATTTAATAAGCCTATTTATTGAGCCTATTTAATAAGCCTATTTATTGAGCTTATTTAATAAGCCGATTTAATAAGTCTATTTAATAAGTATTTAATGAGCCTGTTTAATAAGCCTATTTATTGAGCCTATTTAATAAGCCTCTTTAATAAGCCTATTTATTTAGCTTATTTAATAAGTCTATTTAATAAGCCTATTTAATAAGCCTATTTAATAAGTATTTAATGAGCCTATTTAATAAGTCTATTTAATAAGCCTATTTAATAGGCCTATTTAATAAGTCTAAGTTGCTGAAATAAGCCTATTTAATAAGCCTAAGTTGCTGAATAAGCCTATTTAATAAGCCTAAGTTGCTGAAATAAGCCTATTTAATAAGCCTAAGTTGCTGAAATAAGCCTATTTAATAAGGCTATTTAATAAGCCTATTTAATAAGTATTTAATGAGCCTATTTAATA
This sequence comes from Petromyzon marinus, assembly GCF_048934315.1. Taxonomy (NCBI): domain Eukaryota; kingdom Metazoa; phylum Chordata; class Hyperoartia; order Petromyzontiformes; family Petromyzontidae; genus Petromyzon; species Petromyzon marinus. The sequence continues at coordinate 3,885,230 of NW_027422761.1, forward strand.
AGCCTATTTATTGAGCCTATTTAATAAGCCTATTTATTGAGCCTATTTAATAAGCCTATTTATTGAGCCTATTTAATAAGCCTATTTATTGAGCCTATTAAATAAGCCTATTTAATACGCCTATTTACAGAGCCTATTTAATAAGCCTATTTAATAAGCCTATTTATTGAGCCTATTTAATAAGTCTATTTAATAAGCCTATTTAATAAGTATTTAATGAGCCTATTTAATAAGTCTATTCAATAAGCCTATTTAATAGGCCTATTTAATAAGTCTAAGTTGCTGAAATAAGCCTATTTAATAAGCCTATTTAATATGCCTATTTAATAAGTCTAAGTTGCTGAAATGCGCCTATTTAATAAGCCTAAGTTTCTGAATGAGCCTATTTAATAAGCCTAAGTTGCTGAAATAAGCCTATTTAATAAGCCTAAGTTGCTGAATAAGCCTATTTAATAAGCCTAAGTTGCTGAATAAACCTATTTAATAAGTCTAAGTTGCTGAAATAAGCCTATTTAATAAGTCTATTTAATAAGCCTAAGTTGCTGAATAAGCCTATTTAATAAGGCTATTTAATGAGCCTAAGTTGCTGAAATAAGACTATTTAATAAGCCTAAGTTTCTGAACTAAGCCTATTTAAAAAGGTATATTTAATAAGTCTAAGTTGCTGAAATAAATCTATTTAAAAATGCTATTTAATAAGCCTAAGTTGCTGAAATAAACCTGTTTAATAAGGCTATTTAATAAGCATAAGTTGCTGAAATAAGCTTATTTAATGAGCCTAAGTTGCTGAAATAAGCCTATTTAAAAAGGCACTTTAATAAGTCTAAGTTGCTGAAATAAACCTATTTAATAAGCCTAAGTTGCTAAAATAAGCCTATTTAATGAGGCTATTTAATACGTCTATTTAATAAGCCTATTTTATAAGCCTATTTAATAAGCCTATTTAATAAGCCTATTTAATACGCCTATTTAATAAAATATTTAATAAGTATTTAATGAGCCTATTTAATAAGTCTATTTAATAAGCCTTTTTAATAAGCCTATTTAATAAGTCTATTTAATAAGCCTATTTAATAAGTCTATTTAATAAGTCTATTTAATAAGCCTATTTAATAAGTATTTAATGAGCCTATTTAATAAGCCTATTTATTGAGCCTATTTAATAAGCCTATTTATTGAGCCTATTTAATAAGCCTATTTATTGAGCCTATTTAATAAGCCTATTTATTGAGCCTATTTAATAAGCCGATTTAATAAGTCTATTTAATAAGTATTTAATGAGCCTGTTTAATAAGCCTATTTATTGAGCCTATTTAATAAGCCTCTTTAATAAGCCTATTTATTTGGCTTATTTAATAAGTCTATTTAGTAAGCCTATTTAATAAGTCTATTTAATAAGTATTTAATGAGCCTATTTAATAAGTCTATTTAATAAGCCTAGTTAATAGGCCTATTTAATAAGTCTAAGTTGCTGAAATAAGCCTATTTAATAAGCCTAAGTTGCTGAATAAGCCTATTTAATAAGCCTAAGTTGCTGAAATAAGCCTATTTAATAAGGCTATTTAATACGCCTAAGTTGCTGAATAAGCCTATTTAATAAGTCTAAGTTGCTGAAATAAGCCTATTTAATAAGGCTATTTAATAAGCCTAAGTTGCTGAAATAAGACTATTTAATAAGCCTAAGTTTCTGAACTAAGCCTATTTAAAAAGGTATATCTAATAAGTCTAAGTTGCTGAAATAGATCTATTTAAAAATGCTATTTAATAAGCCTAAGTTGCTGAAATAAGCCTTTCTAATCAGCGTAAGTTGCTGAAATAAGCCTATTTAATAAGCCCAAGTTGCTGAAATAAGCCTACTTAATTAGGCTATTTAATAAGCCTAAGTTGCTGAAATAAGCCTATTTAATAAGTGTAAGTTGCTGAAATAAGGCTATTTAATAAGTCTAAGTTGCTGAAATAAGCCTATTTAATAAGCCTAAGTTGCTGAAATTAGCCTATTTAATAAGCCTGTTTAATAAGCCTAAGTTGCTGAAATAAGCCTATTTAATAAGCCTATTTAATAGGCCTATTTAATAAGTCTAAGTTGCCAAAATAAGCCTATTTAATAAGCCTATTTAATAGGCCTATTTAATAAGTCTAAGTTGCTGAAATAAGCCTATTTAATAAGCCTATTTAATAGGCCTATTTAATAAGTCTAAGTTTCTGAAATAAGCCTATTTAATATGCCTAAGTTGCTGAATGAGCCTATTTAATAAGCCTAAGTTGCTGAAATAAGCCTATTTAATAAGCCTAAGTTGCTGAATAAGCCTATTTAATATGCCTAAGTTGCTGAATAAACCTATTTAATAAGTCTAAGTTGCTGAAATAAGGCTATTTAATAAGCCTAAGTTGCTGAAATAAGGCTATTTAATAAGTTTAAGTTTCTGAAATAAGCCTATTTAATAAGCCTAAGTTGCTGAAATAAGCCTATTTAATAAGGCTATTTAATGAGCCTAAGTTGCTGAAATAAGCCTATTTAATAAGCCTAAGTTTCTGAACTAAGGCTATTTAAAAAGGTATATTTAATAAGTCTTAAGTTGCTGAAATAAACCTATTTAAAAATGCTATTTAATAAGCCTAAGTTGCTGAAATAAACCTGTTTAATAAGGCTATTTTATAAGCATAAGTTGCTGAAATAAGCTTATTTAATAAGCCTAAGTTGCTGAAATAAGCCTATTTAATAAGGCTATTTAATAAGTCTAAGTTGCTGAAATAAACCTATTTAATAAGCCTAAGTTGCTAAAATAAGTCTATTTAATGAGGCTATTTAATAAGTCTATTTAATAAGACTATTTAATAAGCCTATTTAATAAGCCTATTTAATAAGCCTATTTAATACGCCTATTTAATAAACATATTTAATAAGTATTTAATGAGCCTATTTAATAAGTCTATTTAATAAGCCTTTTAATAAGCCTATTTAATAAGTCTATTTAATAAGCCTATTTAATAAGTCTATTTAATAAGTCTATTTAATAAGCCAATTTAATTAGTATTTAATGAGCCTATTTAATAAGCCTAAGTTTCTGAATGAGCCTATTTAATAAGCCTAAGTTGCTGAAATAAGCCTATTTAATAAGCCTAAGTTGCTGAACAAGCCTATTTAATAAGCCTAAGTTGCTGAAATAAGCCTTTTTAATCACCGTAAGTTGCTGAAATATGCCTATTTAATAAGCCCAAGTTGCTGAAATAAACCTACTTAATTAGGTTATTTAATAAGCCTAAGTTGCTAAAATAATCCTATTTAATAAGCGTAATTTGCTGAAATAAGGCTATTCAATAAGTCTAAGTTGTTGAAATAAGCCTATGTAATAAGCCTAAGTTGCTGAAATAAGCCTATTTAGTAAGCCTATTTAATAAGCCTATTTAATAAGCCTATTTAATAGACCTATTTAATAAGTCTAAGTTGCTGAAATAAGCCTATTTAATAAGACTATTTAATAGTCTATTTAATAAGTCTAAGTTGCTGAAATAAGCCTATTTAATAAGCCAAAGTTGCTGAATGAGCCTATTTAATAAGCCAAAGTTGCTGAAATAAGCCTATTTAATAAGCCTAAGTTGCTGAATAAGCCTTTTTAATAAGCCTAAGTTGCTGAATAAACCTATTTAATAAGTCTAAGTTGCTGAAATAAGCCTATTTAATAAGGCTATTTAATAAGCCTAAGTTGCTGAATAAGGCTATTTAATAAGTCTAAGTTGCTGAAATAAGGCCACTTAATAAGCCTAAGTTGCTGAAATAAGGCTATTTAATAAGTTTAAGTTGCTGAAATAAGCCTATTTAATAAGCCTAAGTTGCTGAAATAAACCTGTTTAATAAGGCTATTTAATAAGCATAAGTTGCTGAAATAAGCTTATTTAATAAGCCTAAGTTGCTGAAATAAGCCTATTTAATAAGGCTATTTAATAAGTCTAAGTTTTTAATGAGCCTATTTAATAAGCCTATTTATTGAGCCTATTTAATAAGCCTATTTATTGAGCCTATTTAATAAGCTTATTTATTGAGCCTATTTAATAAGCCTATTTATTGAGCCTATTTAATAAGCCTATTTAATAAGTCTATTTAATAAGCCTATTAAATAAGCCTATTTAATACGCCTATTTACTGAGCCTATTTAATAAGCCTATTTAATAAGCCTATTTATTGAGCCTATTTAATAAGTCTATTTAATAAGCCTATTTAATAAGTATTTAATGAGCCTATTTAATAAGTCTATTCAATAAGCCTATTTAATAGGCCTATTTAATAAGTCTAAGTTGCTGAAATAAGCCTATTTAATAAGCCTATTTAATATGCCTATTTAATAAGTCTAAGTTGCTGAAATACGCCTATTTAATAAGCCTAAGTTTCTGAATGAGCCTATTTAATAAGCCTAAGTTGCTGAAATAAGCCTATTTAATAAGCCTAAGTTGCTGAATAAGCCTATTTAATAAGCCTAAGTTGCTGAATAAACCTATTTAATAAGTCTAAGTTGCTGAAATAAGCCTATTTAATAAGGCTATTTAATAAGCCTAAGTTGCTGAATAAGCCTATTTAATAAGGCTATTTAATGAGCCTAAGTTGCTGAAATAAGCCTATTTAATAAGCCTAAGTTTCTGAACTAAGGCTATTTAAAAAGGTATATTTAATAAGTCTAAGTTGCTGAAATAAACCTATTTAAAAATGCTATTTAATAAGCCTAAGTTGCTGAAATAAACCTGTTTAATAAGGCTATTTAATAAGCATAAGTTGCTGAAATAAGCTTATTTAATAAGCCTAAGTTGCTGAAATAAGCCTATTTAATAAGGCTATTTAATAAGTCTAAGTTGCTGAAATAAACCTATTTAATAAGCCTAAGTTGCTAAAATAAGTCTATTTAATGAGGCTATTTAATAAGCCTTTTAATAAGCCTATTTAATAAGTCTATTTAATAAGCCTATTTAATGAGTCTATTTAATAAGTCTATTTAATAAGCCAATTTAATTAGTATTTAATGAGCCTATTTAATAAGCCTAAGTTTCTGAATGAGCCTATTTAATAAGCCTAAGTAGCTGAAATAAGCCTATTTAATAAGCCTAAGTTGCTGAACAAGCCTATTTAATAAGCCTAAGTTGCTGAAATAAGCCTTTTAATCACCGTAAGTTGCTGAAATATGCCTATTTAATAAGCCCAAGTTGCTGAAATAAACCTACTTAATTAGGTTATTTAATAAGCCTAAGTTGCTGAAATAATCCTATTTAATAAGCGTAATTTGCTGAAATAAGGCTATTCAATAAGTCTAAGTTGTTGAAATAAGCCTATGTAATAAGCCTAAGTTGCTGAAATAAGCCTATTTAGTAAGCCTATTTAATAAGCCTATTTAATAAGCCTATTTAATAGGCCTATTTAATAAGTCTAAGTTGCTGAAATAAGCCTATTTAATAAGCCTATTTAATAGTCTATTTAATAAGTCTAAGTTGCTGAAATAAGCCTATTTAATAAGCCAAAGTTGCTGAATGAGCCTATTTAATAAGCCTATTTATTGAGCCTATTTAATAAGCCTATTTATTGAGCCTATTTAATAAGCCTATTTATTGAGCCTATTTAATAAGCCTATTTATTGAGCCTATTTAATAAGCCTATTTAATAAGTCTATTTAATAAGCCTATTAAATAAGCCTATTTAATACGCCTATTTACTGAGCCTATTTAATAAGCCTATTTAATAAGCCTATTTATTGAGCCTATTTAATAAGTCTATTTAATAAGCCTATTTAATAAGTATTTAATGAGCCTATTTAATAAGTCTATTCAATAAGCCTATTTAATAGGCCTATTTAATAAGTCTAAGTTGCTGAAATAAGCCTATTTAATAAGCCTATTTAATATGCCTATTTAATAAGTCTAAGTTGCTGAAATACGCCTATTTAATAAGCCTAAGTTTCTGAATGAGCCTATTTAATAAGCCTAAGTTGCTGAAATAAGCCTATTTAATAAGCCTAAGTTGCTGAATAAGCCTATTTAATAAGCCTAAGTTGCTGAATAAACCTATTTAATAAGTCTAAGTTGCTGAAATAAGCCTATTTAATAAGGCTATTTAATAAGCCTAAGTTGCTGAATAAGCCTATTTAATAAGGCTATTTAATGAGCCTAAGTTGCTGAAATAAGACTATTTAATAAGCCTAAGTTTCTGAACTAAGCCTATTTAAAAAGGTATATTTAATAAGTCTAAGTTGCTGAAATAAATCTATTTAAAAATGCTATTTAATAAGCCTAAGTTGCTGAAATAAACCTGTTTAATAAGGCTATTTAATAAGCATAAGTTGCTGAAATAAGCTTATTTAAAGAGCCTAAGTTGCTGAAATAAGCCTATTTAAAAAGGCTCTTTAATAAGTCTAAGTTGCTGAAATAAACCTATTTAATAAGCCTAAGTTGCTAAAATAAGCCTATTTAATGAGGCTATTTAATACGTCTATTTAATAAGCCTATTTTATAAGCCTATTTAATAAGCCTATTTAAAAAGCCTATTTAATACGCCTATTTAATAAACATATTTAATAAGTATTTAATGAGCCTATTTAATAAGTCTATTTAATAAGCCTTTTTAATAAGCCTATTTAATAAGTCTATTTAATAAGCCTATTTAATAAGTCTATTTAATAAGTCTATTTAATAAGTATTTAATGAGCCTATTTAATAAGCCTATTTATTGAGCCTATTTAATAAGCCTATTTATTGAGCCTATTTAATAAGCCTATTTATTGAGCCTATTTAATAAGCCTATTTATTGAGCCTATTTAATAAGCCGATTTAATAAGTCTATTTAATAAGTATTTAATGAGCCTGTTTAATAAGCCTATTTATTGAGCCTATTTAATAAGCCTCTTTAATAAGCCTATTTATTGAGCTTATTTAATAAGTCTATTTAATAAGCCTATTTAATAAGCCTATTTAATAAGTATTTAATAAGCCTATTTAATAAGTCTATTTAATAAGCCTTTTTAATAAGCCTATTTATTGAGCCTATTTAATAAGCCTATTTATTGAGCCTATTTAATAAGCCTATTTATTGAGCCTATTTAATAAGCCTATTTATTGAGCCTATTTAATAAGCTGATTTAATAAGTCTATTTAATAAGTATTTAATGAGCCTGTTTAATAAGCCTATTTATTGAGCCTATTTAATAAGCCTATTTATTGAGCCTATTTAATAAGCCTATTTATTGAGCCTATTTAATAAGCCTATTTATTGAGCCTATTTAATAAGCCTATTTATTGAGCCTATTTAATAAGCCTATTTATTGAGCCTATTTAATAAGCCTATTTAATAAGTCTATTTAATAAGCCTATTAAATAAGCCTATTTAATACGCCTATTTACTGAGCCTATTTAATAAGCCTATTTAATAAGCCTATTTATTGAGCCTATTTAATAAGTCTATTTAATAAGCCTATTTAATAAGTATTTAATGAGCCTATTTAATAAGTCTATTCAATAAGCCTATTTAATAGGCCTATTTAATAAGTCTAAGTTGCTGAAATAAGCCTATTTAATAAGCCTATTTAATATGCCTATTTAATAAGTCTAAGTTGCTGAAATACGCCTATTTAATAAGCCTAAGTTTCTGAATGAGCCTATTTAATAAGCCTAAGTTGCTGAAATAAGCCTATTTAATAAGCCTAAGTTGCTGAATAAGCCTATTTAATAAGCCTAAGTTGCTGAATAAACCTATTTAATAAGTCTAAGTTGCTGAAATAAGCCTATTTAATAAGGCTATTTAATAAGCCTAAGTTGCTGAATAAGCCTATTTAATAAGGCTATTTAATGAGCGTAAGTTGCTGAAATAAGACTATTTAATAAGCCTAAGTTTCTGAACTAAGCCTATTTAAAAAGGTATATTTAATAAGTCTAAGTTGCTGAAATAAATCTATTTAAAAATGCTATTTAATAAGCCTAAGTTGCTGAAATAAACCTGTTTAATAAGGCTATTTAATAAGCATAAGTTGCTGAAATAAGCTTATTTAATGAGCCTAAGTTGCTGAAATAAGCCTATTTAAAAAGGCTCTTTAATAAGTCTAAGTTGCTGAAATAAACCTATTTAATAAGCCTAAGTTGCTAAAATAAGCCTATTTAATGAGGCTATTTAATACGTCTATTTAATAAGCCTATTTTATAAGCCTATTTAATAAGCCTATTTAAAAAGCCTATTTAATACGCCTATTTAATAAACATATTTAATAAGTATTTAATGAGCCTATTTAATAAGTCTATTTAATAAGCCTTTTTAATAAGCCTATTTAATAAGTCTATTTAATAAGCCTATTTAATAAGTCTATTTAATAAGTCTATTTAATAAGCCTATTTAATAAGTATTTAATGAGCCTATTTAATAAGCCTATTTATTGAGCCTATTTAATAAGCCTATTTATTGAGCCTATTTAATAAGCCTATTTATTGAGCCTATTTAATAAGCCTATTTATTGAGCCTATTTAATAAGCCGATTTAATAAGTCTATTTAATAAGTATTTAATGAGCCTGTTTAATAAGCCTATTTATTGAGCCTATTTAATAAGCCTCTTTAATAAGCCTATTTATTGAGCTTATTTAATAAGTCTATTTAATAAGCCTATTTAATAAGCCTATTTAATAAGTATTTAATAAGCCTATTTAATAAGTCTATTTAATAAGCCTTTTTAATACGCCTATTTAATAAACATATTTAATAAGTATTTAATGAGCCTATTTAATAAGTCTATTTAATAAGCCTTTTTAATAAGCCTATTTAATAAGTCTATTTAATAAGCCTATTTAATAAGTCTATTTAATAAGTCTATTTAATAAGCCTATTTAAAAAGTATTTAATGAGCCTATTTAATAAGCCTATTTATTGAGCCTATTTAATAAGCCTATTTATTGAGCCTATTTAATAAGCCTATTTATTGAGCCTATTTAATAAGCCTATTTATTGAGCCTATTTAATAAGCCGATTTAATAAGTCTATTTAATAAGTATTTAATGAGCCTGTTTAATAAGCCTATTTATTGAGCCTATTTAATAAGTCTCTTTAATAAGCCTATTTATTTAGCTTATTTAATAAGTCTATTTAATAAGCCTATTTAATAAGTCTATTTAATAAGTATTTAATGAGCCTATTTAATAAGTCTATTTAATAAGCCTATTTAATAGGCCTATTTAATAAGTCTAAGTTGCTGAAATAAGCCTATTTAATAAGCCGAAGTTGCTGAATAAGCCTATTTAATAAGGCTATTTAATGAGCCTAAGTTGCTGAAATAAGCCTATTTAATAAGCCTAAGTTTCTAAACTAAGCCTATTTAAAAAGGTATATTTAGTAAGTCTAAGTTGCTGAAATAAACCTATTTAAAAATGCTATTTAATAAGCCTAAGTTGCTGAAATAAACCTGTTTAATAAGGCTATTTAATAAGCATAAGTTGCTGAAATAAGCTTATTTAATAAGCCTAAGTTGCTGAAATAAGCCTATTTAATAAGGCTATTTAATAAGTCTAAGTTGCTGAAATAAACCTATTTAATAAGCCTAAGTTGCTAAAATAAGCCTATTTAATGAGGCTATTTAATAAGTCTATTTAATAAGACTATTTAATAAGCCTATTTAATAAGCCTATTTAATAAGTCTATTTAATAAGTCTATTTAATAAGCCTATTTAATAAGTATTTAATGAGCCTATTTAATAAGCCTATTTATTGAGCCTATTTAATAAGCGTATTTATTGAGCCTATTTAATAAGCCTATTTATTGAGCCTATTTAATAAGCCTATTTATTGAGCCTATTTAATAAGCCTATTTAATAAGTCTATTTAATAAGCCTATTAAATAAGCCTATTTAATACGCCTATTTAATAAGCCTATTTAATAAGCCTATTTAATAAGTCTATTTATTGAGCCTATTTAATAAGTCTATTTAATAAGCCTATTTAATAAGTATTTAATGAGCCTATTTAATAAGTCTATTCAATAAGCCTATTTAATAGGCCTATTTAATAAGTCTAAGTTGCTGAAATAAGCCTATTTAATAAGCCTATTTAATATGCCTATTTAATAAGTCTAAGTTGCTGAAATAAGCCTATTTAATAAGCCTAAGTTGCTGAATAAGCCTATTTAATAAGCCTAAGTTGCTGAATAAACCTATTTAATAAGTCTAAGTTGCTGAAATAAGCCTATTTAATAAGGCTATTTAATAAGCCTAAGTTGCTGAATAAGCCTATTTAATAACGCTATTTAATGAGCCTAAGTTGCTGAAATAAGACTATTTAATAAGCCTAAGTTTCTGAACTAAGCCTATTTAAAAAGGTATATTTAATAAGTCTAAGTTGCTGAAATAAATCTATTTAAAAATGCTATTTAATAAGCCTAAGTTGCTGAAATAAGCCTATTAAATAAGGCTATTTAATGAGCCTAAGTTGCTGAAATAAGCCTATTTAATAAGCCTAAGTTTCTAAACTAAGCCTATTTAAAAAGGTATATTTAGTAAGTCTAAGTTGCTGAAATAAACCTATTTAAAAATGCTATTTAATAAGCCTAAGTTGCTGAAATAAAACTGTTTAATAAGGCTATTTAATAAGCATAAGTTGCTGAAATAAGCTTATTTAATAAGCCTAAGTTGCTGAAATAAGCCTATTTAATAAGGCTATTTAATAAGTCTAAGTTGCTGAAATAAACCTATTTAATAAGCCTAAGTTGCTAAAATAAGCCTATTTAATGAGGCTATTTAATAAGTCTATTTAATAAGGCTATTTAATAAGCCTATTTAATAAGCCTATTTAATAAGTCTATTTAATAAGTCTATTTAATAAGCCTATTTAATAAGTATTTAATGAGCCTATTTAATAAGCCTATTTATTGAGCCTATTTAATAAGCCTATTTATTGAGCCTATTTAATAAGCCTATTTATTGAGCCTATTTAATAAGCCTATTTTTTGAGCCTATTTAATAAGCCTATTTAATAAGTCTATTTAATAAGCCTATTAAAAAAGCCTATTTAATACGCCTATTTACTGAGCCTATTTAATAAGCCTATTTAATAAGCCTATTTATTGAGCCTATTTAATAAGTCTATTTAATAAGCCTATTTAATAAGTATTTAATGAGCCTATTTAATAAGTCTATTCAATAAGCCTATTTAATAGGCCTATTTAATAAGTCTAAGTTGCTGAAATAAGCCTATTTAATAAGCCTATTTAATATGCCTATTTAATAAGTCTAAGTTGCTGAAATACGCCTATTTAATAAGCCTAAGTTGCTGAAATAAACCTGTTTAATAAGGCTATTTAATAAGCCTAAGTTGCTGAAATAAGCCTATTTAATAAGGCTATTTAATAAGTCTAAGTTGCTGAAATAAACCTATTTAATAAGCCTAAGTTGCTAAAATAAGCCTATTTAATGAGGCTATTTAATAAGTCTATTTAATAAGGCTATTTAATAAGCCTATTTAATAAGCCTATTTAATAAGTCTATTTAATAAGTCTATTTAATAAGCCTATTTAATAAGTATTTAATGAGCCTATTTAATAAGCCTATTTATTGAGCCTATTTAATAAGCCTATTTATTGAGCCTATTTAATAAGCCTATTTATTGAGCCTATTTAATAAGCCTATTTATTGAGCCTATTTAATAAGCCTATTTAATAAGTCTATTTAATAAGCCTATTAAATAAGCCTATTTAATACACCTATTTACTGAGCCTATTTAATAAGCCTATTTAATAAGCCTATTTATTGAGCCTATTTAATAAGTCTATTTAATAAGACTATTTAATAAGTATTTAATGAGCCTATTTAATAAGTCTATTCAATAAGCCTATTTAATAGGCCTATTTAATAAGTCTAAGTTGCTGAAATAAGCCTATTTAATAAGCCTATTTAATATGCCTATTTAATAAGTCTAAGTTGCTGAAATACGCCTATTTAATAAGCCTAAGTTTCTGAATGAGCCTATTTAATAAGCCTAAGTTGCTGAAATAAGCCTATTTAATAAGCCTAAGTTGCTGAATAAGCCTATTTAATAAGCTTAAGTTGCTGAATAAACCTATTTAATAAGTCTAAGTTGCTGAAATAAGCCTATTTAACAAGGCTATTTAATAAGCCTAAGTTGCTGAATAAGCCTATTTAATAAGGCTATTTAATGAGCCTAAGTTGTTGAAATAAGACTATTTAATAAGCCTAAGTTTCTGAACTAAGCCTATTTAAAAAGGTATATTTAATAAGTCTAAGTTGCTGAAATAAATCTTTTTAAAAATGCTATTTAATAAGCCTAAGTTGCTGAATTAAACCTGTTTAATAAGGCTATTTAATAAGCATAAGTTGCTGAAATAAGCTTATTTAATGAGCCTAAGTTGCTGAAATAAGCCTATTTAAAAAGGCTCTTTAATAAGTCTAAGTTGCTGAAATAAACCTATTTAATAAGCCTAAGTTGCTAAAATAAGCCTATTTAATGAGGCTATTTAATACGTCTATTTAATAAGCCTATTTTATAAGCCTATTTAATAAGCCTATTTAATAAGCCTATTTAATACGCCTATTTAATAAACATATTTAATAAGTATTTAATGAGCCTATTTAATAAGTCTATTTAATAACCCTTTTTAATAAGCCTATTTAATAAGTCTATTTAATAAGCCTATTTAATAAGTCTATTTAATAAGTCTATTTAATAAGCCTATTTAATAAGTATTTAATGAGCCTATTTAATAAGCCTATTTATTGAGCCTATTTAATAAGCCTATTTATTGAGCCTATTTAATAAGCCTATTTATTGAGCCTATTTAATAAGCCTATTTATTGAGCCTATTTAATAAGCCGATTTAATAAGTCTATTTAATAAGTATTTAATGAGCCTGTTTAATAAGCCTATTTATTGAGCCTATTTAATAAGCCGCTTTAATAAGCCTATTTATTAAGCTTATTTAATAAGTCTATTTAATAAGCCTATTTAATAAGCCTATTTAATAAGTATTTAATAAGCCTATTTAATAAGTCTATTTAATAAGCCTTTTTAATACGCCTATTTAATAAACATATTTAATAAGTATTTAATGAGCCTATTTAATAAGTCTATTTAATAAGCCTTTTTAATAAGCCTATTTAATAAGTCTATTTAATAAGCCTATTTAATAAGTCTATTTAATAAGTCTATTTAATAAGCCTATTTAATAAGTATTTAATGAGCCTATTTAATAAGCCTATTTATTGAGCCTATTTAATAAGCCTATTTATTGAGCCTATTTAATAAGCCTATTTATTGAGCCTATTTAATAAGCCTATTTATTGAGCCTATTTAATAAGCCTATTTATTGAGCCTATTTAATAAGCCTATTTATTGAGCCTGTTTAATAAGCCTATTTATTGAGACTATTTAATAAGCCTCTTTAATAAGCCTATTTATTTAGCTTATTTAATAAGTCTATTTAATAAGCCTATTTAATAAGTCTATTTAATAAGTATTTAATGAGCCTATTTAATAAGTCTATTTAATAAGCCTATTTAATAGGCCTATTTAATAAGTCTAAGTTGCTGAAATAAGCCTATTTAATAAGCCTAAGTTTCTAAACTAAGCCTATTTAAAAATGTATATTTAGTAAGTCTAAGTTGCTGAAATAAACCTATTTAAAAATGCTATTTAATAAGCCTAAGTTGCTGAAATAACCCTGTTTAATAAGGCTATTTAATAAGCATAAGTTGCTGAAATAAGCTTATTTAATAAGCCTAAGTTGCTGAAATAAGCCTATTTAATAAGGCTATTTAATAAGTCTAAGTTGCTGAAATAAACCTATTTAATAAGCCTAAGTTGCTAAAATAAGCCTATTTAATGAGGCTATTTAATAAGTCTATTTAATAAGACTATTTAATAAGCCTATTTAATAAGCCTATTTAATAAGTCTATTTAATAAGTCTATTTAATAAGCCTATTTAATAAGTATTTAATGAGCCTATTTAATAAGCCTATTTATTGAGCCTATTTAATAAGCGTATTTATTGAGCCTATTTAATAAGCCTATTTATTGAGCCTATTTAATAAGCCTATTTATTGAGCCTATTTAATAAGCCTATTTAATAAGTCTATTTAATAAGCCTATTAAATAAGCCTATTTAATACGCCTATTTACTGAGCCTATTTAATAAGCCTATTTAATAAGTCTATTTATTGAGCCTATTTAATAAGTCTATTTAATAAGCCTATTTAATAAGTATTTAATGAGCCTATTTAATAAGTCTATTCAATAAGCATATTTAATAGGCCTATTTAATAAGTCTAAGTTGCTGAAATAAGCCTATTTAATAAGCCTATTTAATATGCCTATTTAATAAGTCTAAGTTGCTGAAATACACCTATTTAATAAGCCTAAGTTTCTGAATGAGCCTATTTAATAAGCCTAAGTTGCTGAAATAAGCCTATTTAATAAGCCTAAGTTGCTGAATAAGCCTATTTAATAAGCCTAAGTTGCTGAATAAACCTATTTAATAAGTCTAAGTTGCTGAATATAAGCCTATTTAATAAGGCTATTTAATAAGCCTAAGTTGCTGAATAAGCCTATTTAATAACGCTATTTAATGAGCCTAAGTTGCTGAAATAAGACTATTTAATAAGCCTAAGTTTCTGAACTAAGCCTATTTAAAAAGGTATATTTAATAAGTCTAAGTTGCTGAAATAAATTTATTTAAAAATGCTATTTAATAAGCCTAAGTTGCTGAAATAAACCTGTTTAATAAGGCTATTTAATAAGCATAAGTTGCTGAAATAAGCCTATTTAATAAGCCTAAGTTTCTAAACTAAGCCTATATAAAAAGGTATATTTAGTAAGTCTAAGTTGCTGAAATAAACCTATTTAAAAATGCTATTTAATAAGCCTAAGTTGCTGAAATAAACCTGTTTAATAAGGCTATTTAATAAGCATAAGTTGCTGAAATAAGCTTATTTAATAAGCCTAAGTTGCTGAAATAAGCCTATTTAATAAGGCTATTTAATAAGTCTAAGTTGCTGAAATAAACAAATTTAATAAGCCTAAGTTGCTAAAATAAGCCTATTTAATGAGGCTATTTAATAAGTCTATTTAATAAGACTATTTAATAAGCCTATTTAATAAGTCTATTTAATAAGTCTATTTAATAAGCCTATTTAATAAGTATTTAATGAGCCTATTTAATAAGCCTATTTATTGAGCCTATTTAATAAGCCTATTTATTGAGACTATTTAATAAGCCTATTTATTGAGCCTATTTAATAAGCCTATTTATTGAGCCTATTTAATAAGCCTATTTAATAAGTCTATTTAATAAGCCTATTAAATAAGCCTATGTAATACGCCTATTTACTGAGCCTATTTAATAAGCCTATTTAATAAGCCTATTTATTGAGCCTATTTAATAAGTCTATTTAATAAGCCTATTTAATAAGTATTTAATGAGCCTATTTAATAAGGCTATTCAATAAGCCTATTTAATAGGCCTATTTAATAAGTCTAAGTTGCTGAAATAAGCCTATTTATTAAGCCTATTTAATATGCCTATTTAATAAGTCTAAGTTGCTGAAATACGCCTTTTTAATAAGCCTAAGTTTCTGAATGAGCCTATTTAATAAGCCTAAGTTGCTGAAATAAGCCTATTTAATAAGCCTAAGTTGCTGAATAAGCCTATTTAATAAGCCTAAGTTGCTGAATAAACCTATTTAATAAGTCTAAGTTGCTGAAATAAGCCTATTTAATAAGGCTATTTAATAAGCCTAAGTTGCTGAATAAGCCCATTTAATAAGGCTATTTAATGAGCCTAAGTTGCTGAAATAAGACTATTTAATAAGCCTAAGTTTCTGAACTAAGCCTATTTAAAAAGGTTTATTTAACAAGTCTAAGTTGCTGAAATAAATCTATGTAAAAATGCTATTTAATAAGCCTAAGTTGCTGAAATAAACCTGTTTAATAAGGCTATTTAATAAGCATAAGTTGCTGAAATAAGCTTAT
Organism: Petromyzon marinus; assembly: GCF_048934315.1. Taxonomy (NCBI): domain Eukaryota; kingdom Metazoa; phylum Chordata; class Hyperoartia; order Petromyzontiformes; family Petromyzontidae; genus Petromyzon; species Petromyzon marinus. The sequence goes on from NW_027422761.1 coordinate 3,901,214, forward strand.
TTAATGAGCCTAAGTTGCTGAAATAAGCCTATTTAAAAAGGCTCTTTAATAAGTCTAAGTTGCTGAAATAAACCTATTTAATAAGCCTAAGTTGCTAAAATAAGCCTATTTAATGAGGTTATTTAATACGTCTATTTAATAAGCCTATTTTATAAGCCTATTTAATAAGCCTATTTAATAAGCCTATTTAATACGCCTATTTAATAAACATATTTAATAAGTATTTAATGAGCCTATTTAATAAGTCTATTTAATACGCCTTTTTAATAAGCCTATTTAATAAGTCTATTTAATAAGCCTATTTAATAAGTCTATTTAATAAGTCTATTTAATAAGCCTATTTAATAAGTATTTAATGAGCCTATTTAATAAGCCTATTTATTGAGCCTATTTAATAAGCCTATTTATTGAGCCTATTTAATAAGCCTATTTATTGAGCCTATTTAATAAGCCTATTTATTGAGCCTATTTAATAAGCCGATTTAATAAGTCTATTTAATAAGTATTTAATGAGCCTGTTTAATAAGCCTATTTATTGAGCCTATTTAATAAGCCTCTTTAATAAGCCTATTTATTGAGCTTATTTAAAAAGTCTATTTAATCAGCCTATTTAATAAGCCTATTTAATAAGTATTTAATGAGCCTATTTGATAAGTCTATTTAATAAGCCTATTTAATACGCCTATTTAATAAACATATTTAATAAGTATTTAATGAGCCTATTTAATAAGTCTATTTAATAAGCCTTTTTAATAAGCCTATTTAATAAGTCTATTTAATAAGCCTATTTAATAAGTCTATTTAATAAGTCTATTTAATAAGCCTATTTAATAAGTATTTAATGAGCCTATTTAATAAGCCTATTTATTGAGCCTATTTAATAAGCCTATTTATTGAGCCTATTTAATAAGCCTATTTATTGCGCCTATTTAATAAGCCTATTTATTGAGCCTATTTAATAAGCCGATTTAATAAGTCTATTTAATAAGTATTTAATGAGCCTGTTTAATAAGCCTATTTATTGAGCCTATTTAATAAGCCTCTTTAATAAGCCTATTTATTTAGCTTATTTAATAAGTCTATTTAATAAGCCTATTTAATAAGTCTATTTAATAAGTATTTAATGAGCCTATTTAATAAGTCTATTTAATAAGCCTATTTAATAGGCCTATTTAATAAGTCTAAGTTGCTGAAATAAACCTATTTAATAAGCCTAAGTTGCTGAATAAGCCTATTTAATAAGCCTAAGTTGCTGAAATAAGCCTATTTAATAAGCCTAAGTTGCTGAAATAAGCCTATTTAATAAGGCTATTTAATAAGCCTAAGTTGCTGAATAAGCCTATTTAATAGTCTAAGTTGCTGAAATAAGCCTATTTAATAAGGCTATTTAATAAGCCTAAGTTGCTGAAATAAGACTATTTAATAAGCCTAAGTTTCTGAACTAAGCCTATTTAAAAAGGTATATCTAATAAGTCTAAGTTGCTGAAATAGATCTATTTAAAAATGCTATTTAATAAGCCTAAGTTGCTGAAATAAGCCTTTCTAATCAGCGTAAGTTGCTGAAATAAGCCTATTTAATAAGCCCAAGTTGCTGAAATAAGCCTACTTAATTATGCTATTTAATAAGCCTAAGTTGCTGAAATAAGCCTATTTAATAAGTGTAAGTTGCTGAAATAAGGCTATTTAATAAGTCTAAGTTGCTGAAATAAGCCTATTTAATAAGCCTAAGTTGCTGAAATTAGCCTATTTAATAAGCCTGTTTAATAAGCCTAAGTTGCTGAAATAAGCCTATTTAATAAGCCTATTTAATAAGCCTATTTAATAGGCCTATTTAATAAGTCTAAGTTGCCAAAATAAGCCTATTTAATAAGCCTATTTAATAGGCCTATTTAATAAGTCTAAGTTGCTGAAATAAGCCTATTTAATAAGCCTATTTAATAGGCCTATTTAATAAGCCTAAGTTGCTGAAATAAGCCTATTTAATATGCCTAAGTTGCTGAATGAGCCTATTTAATAAGCATAAGTTGCTGAAATAAGCCTATTTAATAAGCCTAAGTTGCTGAATAAGCCTATTTAATATGCCTAAGTTGCTGAATAAACCTATTTAATAAGTCTAAGTTGCTGAAATAAGGCTATTTAATAAGCCTAAGTTGCTGAAATAAGGCTATTTAATAAGTTTAAGTTTCTGAAATAAGCCTATTTAATAAGCCTAAGTTGCTGAAATAAGCCTATTTAATAAGGGTATTTAATGAGCCTAAGTTGCTGAAATAAGCCTATTTAATAAGCCTAAGTTTCTGAACTGAGGCTATTTAAAAAGGTATATTTAATAAGTCTAAGTTGCTGAAATAAACCTATTTAAAAATGCTATTTAATAAGCCTAAGTTGCTGAAATAAACCTGTTTAATAAGGCTATTTAATAAGCATAAGTTGCTGAAATAAGCTTATTTAATAAGCCTAAGTTGCTGAAATAAGCCTATTTAATAAGGCTATTTAATAAGTCTAAGTTGCTGAAATAAACCTATTTAATAAGCCTAAGTTGCTAAAATAAGTCTATTTAATGAGGCTATTTAATAAGTCTATTTAATAAGACTATTTAATAAGCCTATTTAATAAACCTATTTAATAAGCCTATTTAATACGCCTATTTAATAAGTCTATTTAATAAGCCTATTTAATAAGTCTATTTAATAAGTCTATTTAATAAGCCAATTTAATTAGTATTTAATGAGCCTATTTAATAAGCCTAAGTTTCTGAATGAGCCTATTTAATAAGCCTAAGTTGCTGAAATAAGCCTATTTAATGAGCCTAAGTTGCTGAACAAGCCTATTTAATAAGCCTAAGTTGCTGAAATAAGCCTTTTTAATCAGCGTAAGTTGCTGAAATATGCCTATTTAATAAGCCCAAGTTGCTGAAATAAACCTACTTAATTAGGTTATTTAATAAGCCTAAGTTGCTGAAATAATCCTATTTAATAAGCGTAATTTGCTGAAATAAGGCTATTCAATAAGTCTAAGTTGTTGAAATAAGCCTATGTAATAAGCCTAAGTTGCTGAAATAAGCCTATTTAGTAAGCCTATTTAATAAGCCTATTTAATAAGCCTATTTAATAGGCCTATTTAATAAGTCTAAGTTGCTGAAATAAGCCTATTTAATAAGCCTATTTAATAGTCTATTTAATAAGTCTAAGTTGCTGAAATAAGCCTATTTAATAAGCCAAAGTTGCTGAATGAGCCTATTTAATAAGCCAAAGTTGCTGAAATAAGCCTGTTTAATAAGCCTAAGTTGCTGAATAAGCCTTTTTAATAAGCCTAAGTTGCTGAATAAACCTATTTAATAAGTCTAAGTTGCTGAAATAAGCCTATTTAATAAGGCTATTTAATAAGCCTAAGTTGCTGAATAAGGCTATTTAATAAGTCTAAGTTGCTGAAATAAGGCTACTTAATAAGCCTAAGTTGCTGAAATAAGGCTATTTAATAAGTTTAAGTTGCTGAAACAAGCCTATTTAATAAGCCTAAGTTGCTGAAATAAGCCTATTAAATAAGGCTATTTAATGAGCCTAAGTTGCTGAAATAACCCTATTTAATAAGCCTAAGTTTCTAAACTAAGCCTATTTAAAAAGGTATATTTAGTAAGTCTAAGTTGCTGAAATAAACCTATTTAAAAATGCTATTTAATAAGCCTAAGTTGCTGAAATAAACCTTTTTAATAATGCTATTTAATAAGTCTAAGTTGCTGAAATAAACCTATTTAATAAGCCTAAGTTGCTAAAATAAGCCTATTTAATGAGGCTATTTAATAAGTCTATTTAATAAGACTATTTAATAAGCCTATTTAATAAGCCTATTTAATAAGTCTATTTAATAAGTCTATTTAATAAGCCTATTTAATAAGTATTTAATGAGCCTATTTAATAAGCCTATTTATTGAGCCTATTTAATAAGCCTATTTATTGAGCCTATTTAATAAGTCTATTTATTGAGCCTATTTAATAAGCCTATTTATTGAGCCTATTTAATAAGCCTATTTAATAAGTCTATTTAATAAGCCTATTAAATAAGCCTATTTAATATGCCTATTTACTGAGCCTATTTAATAAGCCTATTTAATAAGCCTATTTATTGAGCCTATTTAATAAGTCTATTTAATAAGCCTATTTAATAAGTATTTAAAGAGCCTATTTAATAAGTCTATTCAATAAGCCTATTTAATAGGCCTATTTAATAAGTCTAAGTTGCTGAAATAAGCCTATTTAATAAGCCTATTTAATATGCCTATTTAATAAGTCTAAGTTGCTGAAATACGCCTATTTAATAAGCCTAAGTTTCTGAATGAGCCTATTTAATAAGCCTAAGTTGCTGAAATAAGCCTATTTAATAAGCCTAAGTTGCTGAATAAGCCTATTTAATAAGCCTAAGTTGCTGAAATAAGCCTATTTAATAAGCCTAAGTTGCTGAAATAAGCCTATTTAATAAGGCTATTTAATAAGCCTAAGTTGCTGAATAAGCCTATTTAATAGTCTAAGTTGCTGAAATAAGCCTATTTAATAAGGCTATTTAATAAGCCTAAGTTGCTGAAATAAGACTATTTAATAAGCCTAAGTTTCTGAACTAAGCCTATTTAAAAAGGTATATCTAATAAGTCTAAGTTGCTGAAATAGATCTATTTAAAAATGCTATTTAATAAGCCTAAGTTGCTGAAATAAGCCTTTCTAATCAGCGTAAGTTGCTGAAATAAGCCTATTTAATAAGCCCAAGTTGCTGAAATAAGCCTACTTAATTACGCTATTTAATAAGCCTAAGTTGCTGAAATAAGCCTATTTAATAAGTGTAAGTTGCTGAAATAAGGCTATTTAATAAGTCTAAGTTGCTGAAATAAGCCTATTTAATAAGCCTAAGTTGCTGAAATTAGCCTATTTAATAAGCCTGTTTAATAAGCCTAAGTTGCTGAAATAAGCCTATTTAATAAGCCTATTTAATAAGCCTATTTAATAGGCCTATTTAATAAGTCTAAGTTGCCAAAATAAGCCTATTTAATAAGCCTATTTAATAGGCCTATTTAATAAGTCTAAGTTGCTGAAATAAGCCTATTTAATAAGCCTATTTAATAGGCCTATTTAATAAGTCTAAGTTGCTGAAATAAGCCTATTTTATATGCCTAAGTTGCTGAATGAGCCTATTTAATAAGCATAAGTTGCTGAAATAAGCCTATTTAATAAGCCTAAGTTGCTGAATAAGCCTATTTAATATGCCTAAGTTGCTGAATAAACCTATTTAATAAGTCTAAGTTGCTGAAATAAGGCTATTTAATAAGCCTAAGTTGCTGAAATAAGGCTATTTAATAAGTTTAAGTTTCTGAAATAAGCCTATTTAATAAGCCTAAGTTGCTGAAATAAGCCTATTTAATAAGGGTATTTAATGAGCCTAAGTTGCTGAAATAAGCCTATTTAATAAGCCTAAGTTTCTGAACTAAGGCTATTTAAAAAGGTATATTTAATAAGTCTAAGTTGCTGAAATAAACCTATTTAAAAATGCTATTTAATAAGCCTAAGTTGCTGAAATAAACCTGTTTAATAAGGCTATTTAATAAGCATAAGTTGCTGAAATAAGCTTATTTAATAAGCCTAAGTTGCTGAAATAAGCCTATTTAATAAGGCTATTTAATAAGTCTAAGTTGCTGAAATAAACCTATTTAATAAGCCTAAGTTGCTAAAATAAGTCTATTTAATGAGGCTATTTAATAAGTCTATTTAATAAGACTATTTAATAAGCCTATTTAATAAACCTATTTAATAAGCCTATTTAATACGCCTATTTAATAAACATATTTAATAAGTATTTAATGAGCCTATTTAATAAGTCTATTTAATAAGCCTTTTAATAAGCCTATTTAATAAGTCTATTTAATAAGCCTATTTAATAAGTCTATTTAATAAGTCTATTTAATAAGCCAATTTAATTAGTATTTAATGAGCCTATTTAATAAGCCTAAGTTTCTGAATGAGCCTATTTAATAAGCCTAAGTTGCTGAAATAAGCCTATTTAATGAGCCTAAGTTGCTGAACAAGCCTATTTAATAAGCCTAAGTTGCTGAAATAAGCCTTTTTAATCAGCGTAAGTTGCTGAAATATGCCTATTTAATAAGCCCAAGTTGCTGAAATAAACCTACTTAATTAGGTTATTTAATAAGCCTAAGTTGCTGAAATAATCCTATTTAATAAGCGTAATTTGCTGAAATAAGGCTATTCAATAAGTCTAAGTTGTTGAAATAAGCCTATGTAATAAGCCTAAGTTGCTGAAATAAGCCTATTTAGTAAGCCTATTTAATAAGCCTATTTAATAAGCCTATTTAATAGGCCTATTTAATAAGTCTAAGTTGCTGAAATAAGCCTATTTAATAAGCCTATTTAATAGTCTATTTAATAAGTCTAAGTTGCTGAAATAAGCCTATTTAATAAGCCAAAGTTGCTGAATGAGCCTATTTAATAAGCCAAAGTTGCTGAAATAAGCCTGTTTAATAAGCCTAAGTTGCTGAATAAGCCTTTTTAATAAGCCTAAGTTGCTGAATAAACCTATTTAATAAGTCTAAGTTGCTGAAATAAGCCTATTTAATAAGGCTATTTAATAAGCCTAAGTTGCTGAATAAGGCTATTTAATAAGTCTAAGTTGCTGAAATAAGGCTACTTAATAAGCCTAAGTTGCTGAAATAAGGCTATTTAATAAGTTTAAGTTGCTGAAACAAGCCTATTTAATAAGCCTAAGTTGCTGAAATAAGCCTATTAAATAAGGCTATTTAATGAGCCTAAGTTGCTGAAATAAGCCTATTTAATAAGCCTAAGTTTCTAAACTAAGCCTATTTAAAAAGGTATATTTATTAAGTCTAAGTTGCTGAAATAAACCTATTTAAAAATGCTATTTAATAAGCCTAAGTTGCTGAAATAAACCTTTTTAATAATGCTATTTAATAAGTCTAAGTTGCTGAAATAAACCTATTTAATAAGCCTAAGTTGCTAAAATAAGCCTATTTAATGAGGCTATTTAATAAGTCTATTTAATAAGACTATTTAATAAGCCTATTTAATAAGCCTATTTAATAAGTCTATTTAATAAGTCTATTTAATAAGCCTATTTAATAAGTATTTAATGAGCCTATTTAATAAGCCTATTTATTGAGCCTATTTAATAAGCCTATTTATTGAGCCTATTTAATAAGTCTATTTATTGAGCCTATTTAATAAGCCTATTTATTGAGCCTATTTAATAAGCCTATTTAATAAGTCTATTTAATAAGCCTATTAAATAAGCCTATTTAATACGCCTATTTACTGAGCCTATTTAATAAGCCTATTTAATAAGCCTATTTATTGAGCCTATTTAATAAGTCTATTTAATAAGCCTATTTAATAAGTATTTAATGAGCCTATTTAATAAGTCTATTCAATAAGCCTATTTAATAGGCCTATTTAATAAGTCTAAGTTGCTGAAATAAGCCTATTTAATAAGCCTATTTAATATGCCTATTTAATAAGTCTAAGTTGCTGAAATACGCCTATTTAATAAGCCTAAGTTTCTGAATGAGCCTATTTAATAAGCCTAAGTTGCTGAAATAAGCCTATTTAATAAGCCTAAGTTGCTGAATAAGCCTATTTAATAAGCCTAAGTTGCTGAATAAACCTATTTAATAAGTCTAAGTTGCTGAAATAAGCCTATTTAATAAGGCTATTTAATAAGCCTAAGTTGCTGAATAAACCTATTTAATAAGGCTATTTAATGAGCCTAAGTTGCTGAAATAAGACTATTTAATAAGCCTAAGTTTCTGAACTAAGCCTATTTAAAAAGGTATATTTAATAAGTCTAAGTTGCTGAAATAAATATATTTAAAAATGCTATTTAATAAGCCTAAGTTGCTGAAATAAACCTGTTTAATAAGGCTATTTAATAAGCATAAGTTGCTGAAATAAGCTTATTTAATGAGCCTAAGTTGCTGAAATAAGCCTATTTAAAAAGGCTCTTTAATAAGTCTAAGTTGCTGAAATAAACCTATTTAATAAGCATAAGTTGCTAAAATAAGCCTATTTAATGAGGCTATTTAATACGTCTATTTAATAAGCCTATTTAATAAGCCTATTTATTGAGCCTATTTAATAAGCCTATTTATTGAGCCTATTTAATAAGCATATTTATTGAGCCTATTTAATAAGCCGATTTAATAAGTCTATTTAATAAGTATTTAATGAGCCTGTTTAATAAGCCTATTTATTGAGCCTATTTAATAAGCCTCTTTAATAAGCCTATTTATTGAGCTTATTTAATAAGTCTATTTAATAAGCCTATTTAATAAGCCTATTTAATAAGTATTTAATGAGCCTATTTAATAAGTCTATTTAATAAGCCTATTTAATAGGCCTATTTAATAAGTCTAAGTTGCTGAAATAAGCCTATTTAATAAGCCTAAGTTGCTGAATAAGCCTATTTAATAAGCCTAAGTTGCTGAAATAAGCCTATTTAATAAGCCTAAGTTGCTGAAATAAGCCTATTTAATAAGGCTATTTAATAAGCCTAAGTTGCTGAAATAAGACTATTTAATAAGCCTAAGTTTCTGAACTAAGCCTATTTAAAAAGGTATATCTAATAAGTCTAAGTTGCTGAAATAAATCTATTTAAAAATGCTATTTAATAAGCCTAAGTTTGCTGAAATAAACCTGTTTAATAGGGCTATTTAATAAGCATAAGTTGCTGAAATAAGCTTATTTAATAAGCCTAAGTTGCTGAAGTAAGCCTTTTTAAAAAGGCTATTTAATAAGTCTAAGTTTCTGAAATAAACCTATTTAATAAGCCTATTTAATAAGCCTATTTAATAAGCCTATTTAATAAGCGTATTTAATACGCCTATTTAATAAACATATTTAATAAGTATTTAATGAGCCTATTTAATAAGTCTATTTAACAAGCCTTTTTAATAAGCCTATTTAATAAGTCGATTTAATAAGCCTATTTAATAAGTCTATTTAATAAGTCTATTTAATAAGCCTATTTAATAAATATTTAATGAGCCTATTTAATAAGCCTATTTATTGAGCCTATTTAATAAGCCTATTTATTGAGCCTATTTAATAAGCCTATTTATTGAGCCTATTTAATAAGCCTATTTATTGAGCCTATTTAATAAGCCGACTTAATAAGTCTATTTAATAAGTATTTAATGAGCCTGTTTAATAAGCCTATTTATTTAGCCTATTTAATAAGCCTCTTTAATAAGCCTATTTATTGAGCCTATTTAATAAGTCTATTTAATAAGCCTATTTAATAAGCCTATTTAATAAATATTTAATGAGCCTATTTAATAAGTCTATTTAATAAGCCTATTTAATAAGTCTAAGTTGCTGAAATAAGCCTATTTAATAAGCCTAAGTTGCTGAATAAGCCTATTTAATAAGCCTAAGTTGCTGAAATAAGCCTATTTAATAAGCCTAAGTTGCTGAAATAAGCCTATTTAATAAGGCTATTTAATAAGCCTAAGTTGCTGAATAAGCCTATTTAATAAGTCTAAGTTGCTGAAATAACGCTATTTAATAAGCCTAAGTTGCTGAAATAAGCCTATTTAATAAGCCTAAGTTGGTAAAATAAGCCTATTTAATGAGGCTATTTAATAAGTCTATTTAATAAGCCTATTTAATAAGCCTATTTAATAAGCCTATTTAATACGCCTATTTAATAAACCTATTTAATAAGTATTTAATGAGCCTATTTAATAAGTCTATTTAATAAGCCTTTTTAATACGCCTATTTAATAAACCTATTTAATAAGCCTATTTAATAAGTCTATTTAATAAGTCTATATGTTAAGCCTATTTAATAATTATTTAATGAGCCTATTTAATAAGCCTATTTATTGAGCCTATTTAATAAGCCTATTTAATAAGTCTATTTAATAAGCCTATTTAATAAGCCTAATTAATAAGCCTATTTAATAAGCCTATTTAATGATCCTATTTAATGAGTCTATTTAATAAGCCTGTTTAATAAGCCTATTTAATAAGTATTGAATGAGCCTATTTAATAAGCCTAAGTTGCTGAAATAAGCCTATTTAATAAGCATAAGTTGCTGAAATAAGGCTATTTAATAAGTCTAAGTTGCTGAAATAAGCCTATTTAATAAGCCTAAGTTGCTGAAATAAGTATATTTAATAAGCATAAGTTGCTGAAATAAGCCTATTTAATAAGCCTAAGTTGCTGAAATAAGGCTATTTAATAAGTCTAAGTTGCTGAAATAAGCCTTTTTAATCAGCGTAAGTTGCTGAAATAAGCTTATTTAATAAGCCCAAGTTGCTGAAATAAGCCTATTTAATAAGGATATTTAATAAGTCTATTTAATAAGCCTATTTAATAAGCCTATTTAATAAGCCTATTTAATAAGCCTCTTTATTGAGCCTATTTAATAAGTCTATTTAATAAGCCTATTTAATAAGTATTTAATGAGCCTATTTAATCAGTCTATTTAATAGGCCTATTTAATAAGTCTAAGTTGCTGAAATAAGCCTATTTAATAAGCATACGTTGCTGAAATAAGCCTATTTAATAAGTCTAAGTTGCTGAAATAAAGCTATTTAATAAGTCTAAGTTGCTGAAATAAGCCTTTTTAATCAGCGTAAGTTGCTGAAATAAGCCTATTTAATAAGCCCAAGTTGCTGAAATAAGCCTATTTAATAAGCCTAAGTTGCTGAAATAAGCCTATTTAATAGGCCTATCTAATAAGTCTAAGTTGCAGAAATAAGCATATTTCATAAGCATATTAGATGAGCCTAAGTTGCTGAAATGTCTATTTAATAAGTCGTTTTAATAAGTCTAAGTTGCTAAAATAAGCCTATTTAATAAGGCTATTTAATAAGCCTAAGTTGCTGAAATAAGCCTATTTAATAAGGCTATTTAATGAGCCTAAGTTGCTGAAATAAGCCTATTTAATAAGCCTAAGTTTCTGAACTAAGCCTATTTAAAAAGGTATATTTAATAAGTCTAAGTTGCTGAAATAAACATATTTAAAAATGCTATTTAATAAGCCTAAGTTGCTGAAATAAACCTGTTTAATAAGGCTATTTAATAAGCATAAGTTGATGAAATAAGCCTATTTTATAAGCCTAAGTTGCTGAAATAAGCCTATTTAATAAGCCTAAGTTGCTAAAATAAGCCTATTTAATGAGGCTATTTAATAAGTCTATTTAATAGGCCTATTTAATACGCCTATTTAATAAGTCTATTTAATAAGCATATTTAATAAGCCTATTTATTGAGCCTATTTAATAAGCCTATTTAATAAGCCTATTTAATAAGCCTATTTAATAAGCCTATTTATTGAGCCTATTTAATAAGCCTATTTAATAAGTCTATTTAATAAGCCTATTTAATAAGCCTAATTAATAAACCTATTTAATAAGCCTATTTATTGCGCCTATTTAATGAGTCTATTTAATAAGCCTGTTTAATAAGCCTATTTAATAAGTATTGAATGAGCCTATTTAATAAGCCTAAGTTGCTGAATAAGCCTATTTAATAAGCCTAAGTTGCTGAAATAAGCCTATTTAATAAGCCTATTTAATAAGCCTAAGTTGCTGAATAAGCCTATCTAATAAGCCTAAGTTGCTGAAATAAACCTGTTTAATAGGGCTATTTAATAAGCATAAGTTGCTGAAATAAGCTTATTTAATAAGCCTAAGTTGCTGAAATAAGCCTATTTAAAAAGGCTCTTTAATAAGTCTAAGTTGCTGAAATAAACCTATTTAATAAGCCTAAGTTGCTAAAATAAGCCTATTTAATGAGGCTATTTAATAAGTCTATTTAATAAGCCTATTTTATAAGCCTATTTAATAAGCCTATTTAATAAGCCTATTTAATACGCCTATTTAATAAACATATTTAATAAGTATTTAATGAGCCTATTTAATAAGTCTATTTAATAAGCCTTTTTAATAAGCCTATTTAATAAGTCTATTTAATAAGCCTATTTAATAAGTCTATTTAATAAGTCTATTTAATAAGCCTATTTAATAAGTATTTAATGAGCCTATTTAATAAGCCTATTTATTGAGCCTATTTAATAAGCCTATTTATTGAGCCTATTTAATAAGCCTATTTATTGAGCCTATTTAATAAGCCTATTTATTGAGCCTATTTAATAAGCCTATTTAATAAGCCTATTTAATAAGTATTTAATGAGCCTATTTAATAAGTCTATTTAATAAGCCTATTTAATAGGCCTATTTAATAAGTCTAAGTTGCTGAAATAAGCCTATTTAATAAGCCTAAGTTGCTGAATAAGCCTATTTAATAAGCCTAAGTTGCTGAAATAAGCCTATTTAATAAGCCTAAGTTGCTGAAATAAGCCTATTTAATAAGGCTATTTAATAAGCCTAAGTTGCTGAATAAGCCTATTTAATAAGTCTAAGTTGCTGAAATAAGCCTATTTAATAAGGCTATTTAATAAGACTAAGTTGCTGAAATAAGACTATTTAATAAGCCTAAGTTTCTGAACTAAGCCTATTTAAAAAGGTATATCTAATAAGTCTAAGTTGCTGAAATAAATCTATTTAAAAATGCTATTTAATAAGCCTAAGTTGCTGAAATAAACCTGTTTAATAGGGCTATTTAATAAGCATAAGTTGCTGAAATAAGCTTATTTAATAAGCCTAAGTTGCTGAAATAAGCCTTTTTAAAAAGGCTATTTAATAAGTCTAAGTTGCTGAAATAAACCTATTTAATAAGCCTAAGTTGCTAAAATAAGCCTATTTAATGAGCCTATTTAATAAGTCTTTTTAATAAGCCTATTTAATAGGCCTATTTAATAAGTCTAAGTTGCTGAAATAAGCCTATTTAATAAGCCTAAGTTGCTGAATAAGCCTATTTAATAAGCCTAAGTTGCTGAAATAAGCCTATTTAATAAGCCTAAGTTGCTGAAATAAGCCTATTTAATAAGGCTATTTAATAAGCCTAAGTTGCTGAATAAGCCTATTTAATAAGTCTAAGTTGCTGAAATAACGCTATTTAATAAGCCTAAGTTGCTGAAATAAGCCTATTTAATACGCCTAAGTTGCTAAAATAAGCCTATTTAATGAGGCTATTTAATAAGTCTATTTAATAAGCCTATTTAATAAGCCTATTTAATAAGCCTATTTAATACACCTATTTAATAAACCTATTTAATAAGTATTTAATGAGCCTATTTAATAAGTCTATTTAATAAGCCTTTTTAATAAGCCTATTTAATAAACCTATTTAATAAGCCTATTTAATAAGTCTATTTAATAAGTCTATTTGTTAAGCCTATTTAATAAGTATTTAATGAGCCTATTTAATAAGCCTATTTATTGAGCCTATTTAATATGCCTATTCATTGAGCCTATTTAATAAGCCTATTTATTGAGCCTATTTAATAAGCCTATTTAATAAGTATATTTAATATGCCTATTTAATAAGCCTAATTAATAAACCTATTTAATAAGCCTATTTAATGAGCCTATTTAATGAGTCTATTTAATAAGCCTGTTTAATAAGCCTATTTAACAAGTATTGAATGTGCCTATTTAATAAGCCTAAGTTGCTGAAATAAGCCTATTTAATAAGTCTAAGTTGCTGAAATAAGGCTATTTAATAAGCCTAAGTTGATGAAATAAACCTATTTAATAAGCATAAGTTGCTGAAATAAGGCTATTTAATAAGTCTAAGTTGCTGAAATAAGCCTATTTAATAAGCCTAAGTTGCTGAAATAAGTATATTTAATAAGCATAAGTTGCTGAAATAAGCCTATTTAATAAGTCTAAGTTGCTTAAATAAGGCTATTTAATAAGTCTAAGTTGCTGAAATAAGCCTTTTTAATCAGCGTAAGTTGCTGACATAAGCCTATTTAATAAGCCCAAGTTGCTGAAATAAGCCTACTTAATAAGGCTATTTAATAAGCCTAAGTTGCTGAAATAAGCCTATTTAATTAGCGTAAGTTGCTGAATTAAGGCTATTTAATAAGTCTAAGTTGCTGAAATAAGCCTATTTAATAAGCCCAAGTTGCTGAAATAAGCCTATTTAATAAGCCTAAGTTGCTGAAATAAGCCTATTTAATAGGTCTATCTAATAAGTCTAAGTTGCAGAAATAAGCATATTTCATAAGCATATTTGATGTGCCTAAGTTGCTGAAATGTCTATTTAATAAGTCGTTTTAATAAGTCGAAGTTGCTAAAATAAGCCTATTTAATAAGGCTATTTAATAAGCCTAAGTTGCTGAAATAAGCCTATTTAATAAGGCTATTTAATGAGCCTAAGTTGCTGAAATAAGCCTATTTAATAAGCCTAAGTTTCTGAACTAAGCCTATTTAAAAAGGTATATTTATTAAGTCTAAGTTTCTGAAATAAACATATTTAAAAATGCTATTTAATAAGCCTAAGTTGCTGAAATAAACCTGTTTAATAAGGCTATTTTATAAGCCTAAGTTGCTAAAATAAGCCTATTTAATAAGGCTATTTAATAAGTCTATTTAATAAGCCTATTTAATACGCCTATTTAATAAGTCTATTTAATAAGCATATTTAATAAGCCTATTTAATAAGCCTATTTATTGAGCCTATTTAATAAGCCTATTTAATAAGCCTATTTATTGAGCCTATTTAATATGCCTATTTAATAAGTCTATTTAATAAGCCTATTTAATAAGCCTAATTAATAAGCCTATTTAATAAGCCTATTTATTGAGCCTATTTAATGAGTCTATTTAATAAGCCTGTTTAATAAGCCTATTTAATAAGTATTGAATGAGCCTATTTAATAAGCCTAAGTTGCTGAATAAGCCTATTTAATAAGCCTAAGTTGCTGAAATAAGCCTATTTAATAAGCCTATTTAATAAGCCTAAGTTGCTGAATAAGCCTATTTAATAAGCCTAAGTTGCTGAAATAAGCCTATTTAATAAGTCTAAGTTGCTGAAATAAGGCTATTTAATAAGCCTAAGTTGCTGAAAAAGCCTATTTAATAAGCCTAAGTTGCTGAAATAAGGCTATTTAATAAGTCTAAGTTGCTGAAATAAGCCTATTTAATAAGCCTAAGTTGCTGAAATAAGTATATTTAATAAGCATAAGTTGCTGAAATAAGCCTATTTAATAAGTCTAATTTGCTGAAATAAGGCTATTTAATAAGTCTAAGTTGCTGAAATAAGCCTATTTAATAAGCCAAAGTTGCTGAAATAAGCCTACTTAATTAGGCTATTTAATAAGCCTAAGTTGCTGAAATAAGCCTATTTAATAAGACTATTTAACAAGCCTATTTAATAGGCCTATTTCATAAGTCTAAGTTGATGAAATAAGCCTATTTAATAAGCCTATTTAATAGGCCTATTTAATAAGTCTAAGTTGCTGAAATAAGCCTATTTAATAAGCCTAAGTTGCTGAATGAGCCTATTTAATAAGCCTAAGTTGCTGAAATAAGCCTATTTAATGAGCCTAAGTTGCTGAATAAGCCTATTTAATAAGCCTAAGTTGCTGAATAAACCTATTTAATAAGTCTAAGTTGCTGAAATATGCCTATTTAATAAGGCTATTTAATAAGCCTAAGTTGCTGAATAAGCCTATTTAATAAGTCTAAGTTGCTGAAATAAGGCTATTTAATAAGCCTAAGTTGATGAAATAAGGCTATTTAATAAGTTTAAGTTGCTGAAATAAGCCTGTTTAATAAGCCTAAGTTGCTTAAATAAGCCTATTTAGTAAGGCTATTTAATGAGCCTAAGTTGCTGAAATAAGCCTATTTAATATGCATAAGTTTCTGAACTAAGCCTATTTAATAAGCCTATTTAATAAGTCTAAGTTGCTGAAATAAACCTATTTAAAATGCTATTTAATAAGCCTAAGTTGCTGAAATAAACCTGTTTAATAAGGCTATTTAATAAGCATAAGTTGCTGAAATATGCTTATTTAATAAGCCTAAGTTGCTGAAATAAGCCTATTTAATAAGGCTATTTAATAAGTCTAAGTTGCTGAAATAAACCTATTTAATAAGCCTAAGTTGCTAAAATAAGCCTATTTAATTAGGCTATTTAATAAGTCTATTTAATAAGCCTATTTAATAAGCCTATTTAATAAGCCTATTTAATAAGCCTATTTAATAAGTCTATTTAATAAGTCTATTTAATAAGCCTATTTAATGAGTATTTAATGAGCCTATTTAATAAGCCTATTTATTGAGCCTATTTAATAAGCCTATTTATTGAGCCTATTTAATAAGCCTATTTATTGAGCCTATTTAAAAAGCCTATTTATTGAGCCTATTTAATAAACCTATTTAATAAGTCTATTTAATAAGCCTATTTAATAAGCCTATTTATTGAGCCTATTTAATAAGTCTATTTTAATAAGCCTATTTAATAAGCCTAAATTGCTAAAATAAGCCTATTTAATGAGGCTATTTAATAAGTCTATTTAATAAGCCTATTTAATAAGCCTATTTAATAAGCCTATTTAATACGCCTATTTAATAAACCTATTTAATAAGTATTTAATGAGCCTATTTAATAAGTCTATTTAATAAGCCTTTTTAATAAGCCTATTTAATAAACCTATTTAATAAGCCTATTTAATAAGTCTATTTAATAAGTCTATTTGTTAAGCCTATTTAATAAGTATTTAATGAGCCTATTTAATAAGCCTATTTATTGAGCCTATTTAATAAGCCTATTCATTGAGCCTATTCAATAAGCCTATTTATTGAGCCTATTTAATAAGCCTATTTAATAAGTCTATTTAATAAGCCTATTTAATAAGCCTAATTAATAAGCCTATTTAATAAGCCTATTTAATGAGCCTATTTAATGGGTCTATTTAATAAGCCTGTTTAATAAGCCTATTTAACAAGTATTGAATGAGCCTATTTAATAAGCCTAAGTTGCTGAAATAATCCTATTTAATAAACATAAGTTGCTGAAATAAATATATTTAATAAGTCTAAGTTGCTGAAATAAGGCTATTTAATAAGCCTAAGTTGCTGAAATAAGCCTATTTAATAAGTCTAAGTTGCTGAAATAAGCCTGTTTAATAAGCCTAAGTTGCTGAAATAAGCCTATTTAGTAAGGCTATTTAATGAGCCTAAGTTTCTGAACTAAGCCTATTTAATAAGCCTATTTAATAAGTCTAAGTTGCTGAAATAAACCTATTTATAATGCTATTTAATAAGCCTAAGTTGCTGAAATAAACCTGTTTAATAAGGCTATTTAATAAGCATAAGTTGCTGAAATAAGCTTATTTAATAAGCCTAAGTTGCTGAAATAAGCCTATTAAATAAGGCTATTTAATAAGTCTAAGTTGCTGAAATAAACCTATTTAATAAGCCTAAGTTGCTCAAATAAGCCTATTTAATTAGGCTATTTAATAAGTCTATTTAATAAGCCTATTTAATAAGCCTATTTAATAAGCCTATTTAATAAGCCTATTTAATACGCCTATTTAATAAACATATTTAATAAGTATTTAATGAGCCTATTTAATAAGTCTATTTAATAAGCCTTTTTAATAAGCCTATTTAATAAGTCTATTTAATAAGCCTATTTAATAAGTCTATTTAATAAGTCTATTTAATAAGCCTATTTAATAAGTATTTAATGAGCCTATTTAATAAGCCTATTTATTGAGCCTATTTAATAAGCCTATTTATTGAGCCTATTTAATAAGCCTATTTATTGAGCCTATTTAATAAGCCTATTTATTGAGCCTATTTAATAAGCCTATTTAATAAGTCTATTTAATAAGCCTATTTAATAAGCCTATTTAATAAGCCTATTTATTGAGCCTATTTAATAAGTCTATTTTAATAAGCCTATTTAATAAGCCTAAATTGCTAAAATAAGCCTATTTAATGAGGCTATTTAATAAGTCTATTTAATAAGCCTATTTAATAAGCCTATTTAATAAGCCTATTTAATACGCCTATTTAATAAACCTATTTAATAAGTAATTAATGAGCCTATTTAATAAGTCTATTTAATAAGCCTTTTTAATAAGCCTATTTAATAAACCTATTTAATAAGCCTATTTAATAAGTCTATTTAATAAGTCTATTTGTTAATCCTATTTAATAAGTATTTAATGAGCCTATTTAATAAGCCTATTTATTGAGCCTATTTAATAAGCCTATTCATTGAGCCTATTTAATAAGCCTATTTATTGAGCCTATTTAATAAGCCTATTTAATAAGTCTATTTAATAAGCCTATTTAATAAGCCTAATTAATAAGCCTATTTAATAAGCATATTTAATGAGCCTATTTAATGAGTCTATTTAATAAGCCTGTTTAATAAGCCTATTTAACAAGTATTGAATGAGCCTATTTAATAAGCCTAAGTTGCTGAAATAAGCCTATTTAATAAGTCTAAGTTGCTGAAATAAGGCTATTTAATAAGCCTAAGTTGCTGAAATAAGCCTATTTAATAAGCATAAGTTGCTGAAATAAGTATATTTAATAAGTCTAAGTTGCTGAAATAAGGCTATTTAATAAGTCTAAGTTGCTGAAATAAGCCTATTTAATAAGCCTAAGTTGCTGAAATAAGTATATTTAATAAGCATAATTTGCTGAAATAAGCCTATTTAATAAGTCTAAGTTGCTGAAATAACCCTGTTTAATAAGCCTAAGTTGCTGAAATAAGCCTATTTAGTAAGGCTATTTAATGAGCCTAAGTTGCTGAAATAAGCCTATTTAATAAGCCTAAGTTTCTGAACTAAGCCTATTTAATAAGCCTATTTAATAAGTCTAAGTTGCTGAAATAAACCTATTTAAAATGCTATTTAATAAGCCTAAGTTGCTGAAATAAACCTGTTTAATAAGGCTATTTAATAAGCATAAGTTGCTGAAATAAGCTTATTTAATAAGCCTAAGTTGCTGAAATAAGCCTATTTAATAAGGCAATTTAATAAGCCTAAGTTGCTGAAATAAGCCTATTTAATAAGTCTATTTAATAAGCCTATTTAATAAGCCTATTTAATAAGCCTATTTAATAAGCCTATTTAATACGCCTATTTAATAAACATATTTAATAAGTATTTAATGAGCCTATTTAATAAGTCTATTTAATAAGCCTATTTAATAAGTCTATTTAATAAGCCTATTTAATAAGTATTTAATGAGCCTATTTAATAAGCCTATTTATTGAGCCTATTTAATAAGCCTATTTATTGAGCCTATTTAATAAGCCTATTTATTGAGCCTATTTAATAAGCCTATTTATTGAGCCTATTTAATGAGCCTATTTATTGAGCCTATTTAATAAGCCTATTTAATAAGCCTATTTAATAAGCCTATTTATTGAGCCTATTTAATAAGTCTATTTTAATAAGCCTATTTAATAAGCCTAAATTGCTAAAATAAGCCTATTTAATGAGGCTATTTAATGAGTCTATTTAATAAGCCTGTTTAATAAGCCTATTTAACAAGTATTGAATGAGCCTATTTAATAAGCCTAAGTTGCTGAAATAAGCCTATTTAATAAGTCTAAGTTGCTGAAATAAGGCTATTTAATAAGCCTAAGTTGCTGAAATAAGCCTATTTAATAAACATAAGTTGCTGAAATAAATATATTTAATAAGTCTAAGTTGCTGAAATAAGGCTATTTAATAAGCCTAAGTTGATGAAATAAGTATATTTAATAAGCATAAGTTGCTGAAATAAGCCTATTTAATAAGTCTAAGTTGCTGAAATAAGCCTGTTTAATAAGCCTAAGTTGCTGAAATAAGCCTATTTAATAAGCCCAAGTTGCTGAAATAAGCCTACTTAATAAGGCTATTTAATAAGCCTAAGTTGCTGAAATAAGCCTATTTAATAAGCGTAAGTTGCTGAAATAAGGCTATTTAATAAGTCTAAGTTGCTGAAATACGCCTTTTTAATCAGCGTAAGTTGCTGAAATAAGCCTATTTAATAAGCCCAAGTTGCTGAAATAAGCCTACTTAATAAGGCTATTTAATAAGCCCAAGTTGCTGAAGTAAGCCTATTTAATAAGCCTAAGTTGCTGAAATAAGCCTATTTAATAGGCCTATCTAATAAGTCTAAGTTGCAGAAATAAGCATATTTCATAAGCATATTTGATGAGCCTAAGTTGCTGAAATGTCTATTTAATAAGTCGTTTTAATAAGTCTAAGTTGCTAAAATAAGCCTATTTAATAAGGCTATTTATTAAGCCTATGTTGCTGAAATAAGCCTATTTAATAAGGCTATTTAATGAGCCTAAGTTGCTGAAATAAGCCTATTTAATAAGCCTAAGTTTCTGAACTAAGCCTATTTAAAAAGGTATATTTAATAAGTCTAAGTTGCTGAAATAAACATATTTAAAAATGCTATTTAATAAGCCTAAGTTGCTGAAATAAACCTGTTTAATAAGGCTATTTAATAAGCATAAGTTGATGAAATAAGCCTATTTTATAAGCCTAAGTTGCTAAAATAAGCCTATTTAATGAGGCTATTTAATAAGTCTATTTAATAAGCCTATTTAATACGCCTATTTAATAAGTCTATTTAATAAGCATATTTAATAAGCCTATTTAATAAGCCTATTTATTGAGCCTATTTAATAAGCCTATTTAATAAGCCTATTTAATAAGCCTATTTATTGAGCCTATTTAATAAGCCTATTTAATAAGTCTATTTAATAAGCCTATTTAATAAGCCTAATTAATAAGCCTATTTAATAAGCCTATTTATTGAGCCTATTTAATGAGTCTATTTAATAAGCCTGTTTAATAAGCCTATTTAATAAGTATTGAATGAGCCTATTTAATAAGCCTAAGTTGCTGAATAAGCCTATTTAATAAGCCTAGGTTGCTGAAATACGCCTATTTAATAAGCCTATTTAATAAGCCTAAGTTGCTGAATAAGCCTATTTAATAAGCCTAAGTTGCTGAAATAAGCCTATTTAATAAGTCTAAGTTGCTGAAATAAGGCTATTTAATAAGCCTAAGTTGCTGAAATAAGCCTATTTAATAAGCCTAACCTATTTAATAAGCCTATTTATTGAGCCTATTTAATAAGCCTATTTATTGAGCCTATTTAATAAGCCTATTTATTGAGCCTATTTAATAAGCCTATTTAATAAGTCTATTTAATAAGCCTATTTAATAAGCCTATTTAATAAGCCTATTTATTGAGCCTATTTAATAAGCCTATTTAATAAGCCTATTTATTGAGCCTATTTAATGAGTATATTTAATAAGCCTATTTAATAAGCCTATTTAATAAGTGTTTAATGAGCCTATTTAATAAGTCTATTTAATAAGCCTATTTAATAGGCCTATTTAATAAGTCTAAGTTGCTGAAATAAGCCTATTTAATAAGCCTAAGTTTCTGAATGAGCCTATTTGATAAGCCTAAGTTGCTGAAATAAGCCTATTTAATAAGCCTAAGTTGCTGAAATAAGCCCATTTAATAAGCCTATTTAATAAGCCTAAGTTGCTGAAATAAGCCTATTTAATAAGCCTATTTAATAAGCCTATTTGATAGGCCTATTTAATGAGTCTAAGTTGCTGAAATAAGCCTATTTAATAAGCCTAAGTTGCTGAATGAGCCTATTTAATAAGCCTAAGTTGCTGAAATAAGCCTATTTAATAAGCCTAAGTTGCTGAATAAGCCTATTTAATAAGCCTAAGTTGCTGAATAAACCTATTTAATAAGTCTAAGTTGCTGAATAAGCCTATTTAATAAGTCTATGTTGCTGAAGTAAGGCTATTTAATAAGTTTAAGTTGCTGAAATAAGCCTATTTAATAAGCATAAGTTGCTGAAATAAGCCTATTTAATAAGGCTATTTAATGAGCCTAAGTTGCTGAAATAAGCCTATTTAATAAGCCTAAGTTTCTGAACTAAGCCTATTTAAAAAGGTATATTTAATAAGTCTAAGTTGCTGAAATAAACCTATTAAATAATGCTATTTAATAAGCCTAAGTTGCTGAAATAAACCTGTTTAATAAGGCTATTTAATAAGCATAAGTTGCTGAAATAAGCTTATTAAATAAGCCTAAGTTGCTGAAATAAACCTATTTAATAAGGCTATTTAATAAGTCTAAGTTGCTGAAATAAACCTATTTAATAAGCCTAAGTTGCTAAAATAAGCCTATTTAATGAGGCTATTTAATAAGTCTATTTAATAAGCCTATTTAATAAGCCTATTTAATAAGCCTATTTAATAAGCCTATTTAATACGCCTATTTAATAAACATATTTAATAAGTATTTAATGTGCCTATTTAATAAGTCTATTTAATAAGCCTTTTTAATGAGCCTATTTAATAAGTCTATTTAATAAGCCTATTTAATAAGTCTATTTAATAAGTCTATTTAATAAGCCTATTTAATAAGTATTTAATGAGCGTATTTAATAAGCCTATTTATTGAGCCTATTTAATAAGCCTATTTATTGAGCCTATTTTATAAGCCTTTTTATTGAGCCTATTTAATAAGCCTATTTATTGAGCCTATTTAATTAGCCTATTTAATAAGTCTATTTAATAAGCCTATTTAATAAGCCTATTTAATAAGCCTATTTATTGAGCCTATTTAATAAGCCTATTTAATAAGCCTATTTATTGAGGCTATTTAATAAGTCTATTTAATAATCCTATTTAATAAGCCTATTTAATAAGTATTTAATGAGCCTATTTAATAAGTCTATTTAATAAGCCTATTTAATAAGGCTATTTAATGAGTCTAAGTTGCTGAAATAAGCCTATTTAATAAGCCTATTTAATAGGCCTATTTAATAAGTCTAAGTTGCTGAAATAAGCCTATTTAATAAGCCTAAGTTTCTGAATGAGCCTATTTAATAAGCCTAAGTTGCTGAAATAAGCTTATTTAATAAGCCTAAGTTGCTGAACAAGCCTATTTAATAAGCCTAAGTTGCTGAATAAACCTATTTAATAAGTCTAAGTTGCTGAAATAAGCCTATTCAATAAGGCTATTTAATAAGCCTAAGTTGCTGAAATAAGCCTATTTAATAAGCCTATTTAACAAGCCTATTTAATAAGTATTTAATGAGGCTATTTAATAAGCCTATTTAATAAGCCTATTTAATAATCCTATTTAATACGCCTATTTAATAAACATATTTAATAAGTATTTAATGAGCCTATTTAATAAGCCTATTTATTGAGCCTATTTAATAAGCCTATTTATTGAGCCTATTTAATAAGCCTATTTATTGAGCCTATTTAATAAGCCTATTTATTGAGCCTATTTAATAAGCCTATTTAATAAGTCTATTTAATAAGCATATTTAATAAGCCTATTTAATAAGCCTATTTATTGAGCCTATTTAATAAGCCTATTTAATAAGCCTATTTATTGAGCCTATTTAATGAGTATATTTAATAATCCTATTTAATAAGCCTATTTAATAAGTATTTAATGAGCCTATTTAATAAGTCTATTTAATAAGCCTATTTAATAAGGCTATTTAATGAGTCTAAGTTGCTGAAATAAGCCTATTTAATAAGCCTATTTAATAGGCCTATTTAATAAGTCTAAGTTGCTGAAATAAGCCTATTTAATAAGCCTAAGTTTCTGAATGAGCCTATTTAATAAGCCTAAGTTGCTGAAATAAGCTTATTTAATAAGCCTAAGTTGCTGAACAAGCCTATTTAATAAGCCTAAGTTGCTGAATAAACCTATTTAATAAGTCTAAGTTGCTGAAATAAGCCTATTCAATAAGGCTATTTAATAAGCCTAAGTTGCTGAAATAAGCCTATTTAATAAGCCTATTTAACAAGCCTATTTAATAAGTATTTAATGAGGCTATTTAATAAGCCTATTTAATAAGCCTATTTAATAAGCCTATTTAATACGCCTATTTAATAAACATATTTAATAAGTATTTAATGAGCCTATTTAATAAGCCTATTTATTGAGCCTATTTAATAAGCCTATTTATTGAGCCTATTTAATAAGCCTATTTATTGAGCCTATTTAATAAGCCTATTTATTGAGCCTATTTAATAAGCCTATTTAATAAGTCTATTTAATAAGCATATTTAATAAGCCTATTTAATAAGCCTATTTATTGATCCTATTTAATAAGCCTATTTAATAAGCCTATTTATTGAGCCTATTTAATGAGTATATTTAATAAGCCTATTTAATAAGCCTATTTAATAAGTGTTTAATGAGCCTATTTAATAAGTCTATTTAATAAGCCTATTTAATAGGCCTAAGTTGCTGAAATAAGCCTATTTAATAAGCCTATTTAATAAGCCTATTTGATAGGCCTATTTAATAAGTCTAAGTTGCTGAAATAAGCCTATTTATTAAGCCTAAGTTGCTGAATGAGCCTATTTAATAAGCCTAAGTTGCTGAAATAAGCCTATTTAATAAGCCTAAGTTGCTGAATAAGCCTATTTAATAAGCCTAAGTTGCTGAATAAACCTATTTAATAAGTCTAAGTTGCTGAAATAAGCCTATTTAATAAGGCTATTTAATAAGCCTAAGTTGCTGAATAAGCCTATTTAATAAGTCTAAGTTGCTGAAGTAAGGCTATTTAATAAGTTTAAGTTGCTGAAATAAGCCTATTTAATAAGCCTAAGTTGCTGAAATAAGCCTATTTAATAAGGCTATTTAATGAGCCTAAGTTGCTGAAATAAGCCTATTTAATAAGCCTAAGTTTCTGAACTAAGCCTATTTAAAAAGGTATATTTAATAAGTCTAAGTTGCTGAAATAAACCTATTTAATAATGCTATTTAATAAGCCTAAGTTGCTGAAATAAACCTGTTTAATAAGGCTATTTAATAAGCATAAGTTGCTGAAATAAGCTTATTAAATAAGCCTAAGTTGCTAAAATAAGCCTATTTAATGAGGATATTTAATAAGTCTATTTAATAAGCCTATTTAATAAGCCTATTTAATAAGCCTATTTAATAAGCCTATTTAATACGCCTATTTAATAAACATATTTAATAAGTATTTAATGAGCCTATTTAATAAGTCTATTTAATAAGCCTTTTTAATGAGCCTATTTAATAAGTCTATTTAATAAGCCTATTTAATAAGTCTATTTAATAAGTCTATTTAATAAGCCTATTTAATAAGTATTTAATGAGCCTATTTAATAAGCCTATTTATTGAACCTATTTAATAAGCCTATTTATTGAGCCTATTTTATAAGCCTATTTATTGAGCCTATTTAATAAGCCTATTTATTGAGCCTATTTAATTAGCCTATTTAATAAGTCTATTTAATAAGCCTATTTAATAAGCCTATTTAATAAGCCTATTTATTGAGCCTATTTAATAAGCCTATTTAATAAGCCTATTTAATGAGCCTATTTAATAAGTCTATTTAATAATCCTATTTAATAAGCCTATTTAATAAGTATTTAATGAGCCTATTTAATAAGTCTATTTAATAAGCCTATTTAATAAGGCTATTTAATGAGTCTAAGTTGCTGAAATAAGCCTATTTAATAAGCCTATTTAATAGGCCTATTTAATAAGTCTAAGTTGCTGAAATAAGCCTATTTAATAAGCCTAAGTTTCTGAATGAGCCTATTTAATAAGTCTAAGTTGCTGAAATAAGCCTATTCAATAAGGCTATTTAATACGCCTAAGTTGCTGAAATAAGCCTATTTAATAAGCCTATTTAATAAGCCTATTTAATAAGTATTTAATGAGGCTATTTAATAAGCCTATTTAATAAGCCTATTTAATAAGCCTATTTAATACGCCTATTTAATAAGGCTATTTAATGAGCCTAAGTTGCTGAAATAAGCCTATTTAATAAGCCTAAGTTTCTGAACTAAGCCTATTTAAAAAGGTATATTTAATAAGTCTAAGTTGCTGAAATAAACCTATTTAATAATGCTATTTAATAAGCCTAAGTTGCTGAAATAAACCTGTTTAATAAGGCTATTTAATAAGCATAAGTTGCTGAAATAAGCTTATTAAATAAGCCTAAGTTGCTTAAATAAACCTATTTAATAAGGCTATTTAATAAGTCTAAGTTGCTGAAATAAACCTATTTAATAAGCCTAAGTTGCTAAAATAAGCCTATTTAATGAGGCTATTTAATAAGTCTATTTAATAAGCCTATTTAATAAGCCTATTTAATAAGCCTATTTAATAAGCCTATTTAATACACCTATTTAATAAACATATTTAATAAGTATTTAATGAGCCTATTTAATAAGTCTATTTAATAAGCCTTTTTAATGAGCCTATTTAATAAGTCTATTTAATAAGCCTATTTAATAAGTCTATTTAATAAGTCTATTTAATAAGCCTATTTAATAAGTATTTAATGAGCCTATTTAATAAGCCTATTTATTGAGCCTATTTAATAAGCCTATTTATTGAGCCTATTTTATAAGCCTATTTATTGAGCCTATTTAATAAGCCTATTTATTGAGCCTATTTAATTAGCCTATTTAATAAGTCTATTTAATAAGCCTATTTAATAAGCCTATTTAATAATCCTATTTATTGAGCCTATTTAATAAGCCTATTTAATAAGCCTATTTATTGAGGCTATTTAATGAGTCTAAGTTACTGAAATAAGCCTATTTAATAAGCCTATTTAATAGGCCTATTTAATAAGTCTAAGTTGCTGAAATAAGCCTATTTAATAAGCCTAAGTTTCTGAATGTGCCTATTTAATAAGCCTAAGTTGATGAAATAAGCTTATTTAATAAGCCTAAGTTGCTGAACAAGCCTATTTAATAAGCCTAAGTTGCTGAATAAACCTATTTAATAAGTCTAAGTTGCTGAAATAAGCCTATTCAATAAGGCTATTTAATAAGCCTAAGTTGCTGAAATAAGCCTATTTAATAAGCCTATTTAATAAGCCTATTTAATAAGTATTTAATGAGGCTATTTAATAAGCCTATTTAATAAGCCTATTTAATAAGCCTATTTAATACGCCTATTTAATAAACATATTTAATAAGTATTTAATGAGCCTATTTAATAAGCCTATTTATTGAGCCTATTTAATAAGCCTATTTATTGAGCCTATTTAATAAGCCTATTTATTGAGCCTATTTAATAAGCCTATTTATTGAGCCTATTTAATAAGCCTATTTAATAAGTCTATTTAATAAGCCTATTTAATAAGCCTATTTAATAAGCCTATTTATTGAGCCTATTTAATAAGCCTATTTAATAAGCCTATTTATTGAGCCTATTTAATGAGTATATTTAATAAGCCTATTTAATAAGCCTATTTAATAAGTGTTTAATGAGCCTATTTAATAAGTCTATTTAATAAGCCTATTTAATAGGCCTATTTAATAAGTCTAAGTTGCTGAAATAAGCCTATTTAATAAGCCTAAGTTTCTGAATGAGCCTATTTGATAAGCCTAAGTTGCTGAAATAAGCCTATTTAATAAGCCTAAGTTGCTGAAATAAGCCCATTTAATAAGCCTATTTAATAAGCCTAAGTTGCTGAAATAAGCCTATTTAATAAGCCTATTTAATAAGCCTATTTGATAGGCCTATTTAATAAGTCTAAGTTGCTGAAATAAGCCTATTTAATAAGCCTAAGTTGCTGAATGAGCCTATTTAATAAGCCTAAGTTGCTGAAATAAGCCTATTTAATAAGCCTAAGTTGCTGAATAAGCCTATTTAATAAGCCTAAGTTGCTGAATAAACCTATTTAATAAGTCTAAGTTGCTGAAATAAGCCTATTTAATAAGGCTATTTAATAAGCCTAAGTTGCTGAATAAGCCTATTTAATAAGTCTAAGTTGCTGAAGTAAGGCTATTTAATAAGTTTAAGTTGCTGAAATAAGCCTATTTAATAAGCCTAAGTTGCTGAAATAAGCCTATTTAATAAGGCTATTTAATGAGCCTAAGTTGCTGAAATAAGCCTATTTAATAAGGCTATTTAATAAGCATAAGTTGCTGAAATAAGCTTATTAAATGAGCCTAAGTTGCTTAAATAAACCTATTTAATAAGGCTATTTAATAAGTCTAAGTTGCTGAAATAAACCTATTTAATAAGCCTAAGTTGCTAAAATAAGCCTATTTAATGAGGCTATTTAATAAGTCTATTTAATAAGCCTATTTAATAAGCCTATTTAATAAGCCTATTTAATAAGCCTATTTAATACACCTATTTAATAAACATATTTAATAAGTATTTAATGAGCCTATTTAATAAGTCTATTTAATAAGCCTTTTTAATGAGCCTATTTAATAAGTCTATTTAATAAGCCTATTTAATAAGTCTATTTAATAAGTCTATTTAATAAGCCTATTTAATAAGTATTTAATGAGCCTATTTAATAAGCCTATTTATTGAGCCTATTTAATAAGCCTATTTAATAGGCCTATTTAATAAGTCTAAGTTGCTGAAATAAGCCTATTTAATAAGCCTAAGTTTCTGAATGTGCCTATTTAATAAGCCTAAGTTGATGAAATAAGCTTATTTAATAAGCCTAAGTTGCTGAACAAGCCTATTTAATAAGCCTAAGTTGCTGAATAAACCTATTTAATAAGTCTAAGTTGCTGAAATAAGCCTATTCAATAAGGCTATTTAATAAGCCTAAGTTGCTGAAATAAGCCTATTTAATAAGCCTATTTAATAAGCCTATTTAATAAGTATTTAATGAGGCTATTTAATAAGCCTATTTAATAAGCCTATTTAATAAGCCTATTTAATACGCCTATTTAATAAACATATTTAATAAGTATTTAATGAGCCTATTTAATAAGCCTATTTATTGAGCCTATTTAATAAGCCTATTTATTGAGCCTATTTAATAAGCCTATTTATTGAGCCTATTTAATAAGCCTATTTATTGAGCCTATTTAATAAGCCTATTTAATAAGTCTATTTAATAAGCCTATTTAATAAGCCTATTTAATAAGCCTATTTATTGAGCCTATTTAATAAGCCTATTTAATAAGCCTATTTATTGAGCCTATTTAATGAGTATATTTAATAAGCCTATTTAATAAGCCTATTTAATAAGTGTTTAATGAGCCTATTTAATAAGTCTATTTAATAAGCCTATTTAATAGGCCTATTTAATAAGTCTAAGTTGCTGAAATAAGCCTATTTAATAAGCCTAAGTTTCTGAATGAGCCTATTTGATAAGCCTAAGTTGCTGAAATAAGCCTATTTAATAAGCCTAAGTTGCTGAAATAAGCCCATTTAATAAGCCTATTTAATAAGCCTAAGTTGCTGAAATAAGCCTATTTAATAAGCCTATTTAATAAGCCTATTTGATAGGCCTATTTAATAAGTCTAAGTTGCTGAAATAAGCCTATTTAATAAGCCTAAGTTGCTGAATGAGCCTATTTAATAAGCCTAAGTTGCTGAAATAAGCCTATTTAATAAGCCTAAGTTGCTGAATAAGCCTATTTAATAAGCCTAAGTTGCTGAATAAACCTATTTAATAAGTCTAAGTTGCTGAAATAAGCCTATTTAATAAGGCTATTTAATAAGCCTAAGTTGCTGAATAAGCCTATTTAATAAGTCTAAGTTGCTGAAGTAAGGCTATTTAATAAGTTTAAGTTGCTGAAATAAGCCTATTTAATAAGCCTAAGTTGCTGAAATAAGCCTATTTAATAAGGCTATTTAATGAGCCTAAGTTGCTGAAATAAGCCTATTTAATAAGGCTATTTAATAAGCATAAGTTGCTGAAATAAGCTTATTAAATGAGCCTAAGTTGCTTAAATAAACCTATTTAATAAAGCTATTTAATAAGTCTAAGTTGCTGAAATAAACCTATTTAATAAGCCTAAGTTGCTAAAATAAGCCTATTTAATGAGGCTATTTAATAAGTCTATTTAATAAGCCTATTTAATAAGCCTATTTAATAAGCCTATTTAATAAGCCTATTTAATACACCTATTTAATAAACATATTTAATAAGTATTTAATGAGCCTATTTAATAAGTCTATTTAATAAGCCTTTTTAATGAGCCTATTTAATAAGTCTATTTAATAAGCCTATTTAATAAGTCTATTTAATAAGTCTATTTAATAAGCCTATTTAATAAGTATTTAATGAGCCTATTTAATAAGCCTATTTATTGAGCCTATTTAATAAGCCTATTTATTGAGCCTATTTTATAAGCCTATTTATTGAGCCTATTTAATAAGCCTATTTATTGAGCCTATTTAATTAGCCTATTTAATAAGTCTATTTAATAAGCCTATTTAATAAGCCTATTTAATAATCCTATTTATTGAGCCTATTTAATAAGCCTATTTAATAAGCCTATTTATTGAGGCTATTTAATAAGTCTATTTAATAATCCTATTTAATAAGCCTATTTAATAAGTATTTAATGAGCCTATTTAATAAGTCTATTTAATAAGCCTATTTAATAAGGCTATTTAATGAGTCTAAGTTACTGAAATAAGCCTATTTAATAAGCCTATTTAATAGGCCTATTTAATAAGTCTAAGTTGCTGAAATAAGCCTATTTAATAAGCCTAAGTTTCTGAATGAGCCTATTTAATAAGCCTAAGTTGATGAAATAAGCCTATTTAATAAGTTTACGTTGCTGAAATAAGGCTATTTAATAAGCCTAAGTTGCTGAACAAGCCTATTTAATAAGCCTAAGTTGCTGAATAAACCTATTTAATAAGTCTAAGTTGCTGAAATAAGCCTATTCAATAAGGCTATTTAATAAGCCTAAGTTGCTGAAATAAGCCTATTTAATAAGCCTATTTAATAAGCCTATTTAATAAGTATTTAATGAGGCTATTTAATAAGCCTATTTAATAAGCCTATTTAATAAGCCTATTTAATACGCCTATTTAATAAACATATTTAATAAGTATTTAATGAGCCTATTTAATAAGCCTATTTATTGAGCCTATTTAATAAGCCTATTTATTGAGCCTATTTAATAAGCCTATTTATTGAGCCTATTTAATAAGCCTATTTATTGAGCCTATTTAATAAGCCTATTTAATAAGTCTATTTAATAAGCCTATTTAATAAGCCTATTTAATAAGCCTATTTATTGAGCCTATTTAATAAGCCTATTTAATAAGCCTATTTATTGAGCCTATTTAATGAGTATATTTAATAAGCCTATTTAATAAGCCTATTTAATAAGTGTTTAATGAGCCTATTTAATAAGTCTATTTAATAAGCCTATTTAATAGGCCTATTTAATAAGTCTAAGTTGCTGAAATAAGCCTATTTAATAAGCCTAAGTTTCTGAATGAGCCTATTTGATAAGCCTAAGTTGCTGAAATAAGCCTATTTAATAAGCCTAAGTTGCTGAAATAAGCCCATTTAATAAGCCTATTTAATAAGCCTAAGTTGCTGAAATAAGCCTATTTAATAAGCCTATTTAATAAGCCTATTTGATAGGCCTATTTAATAAGTCTAAGTTGCTGAAATAAGCCTATTTAATAAGCCTAAGTTGCTGAATGAGCCTATTTAATAAGCCTAAGTTGCTGAAATAAGCCTATTTAATAAGCCTAAGTTGCTGAATAAGCCTATTTAATAAGCCTAAGTTGCTGAATAAACCTATTTAATAAGTCTAAGTTGCTGAAATAAGCCTATTTAATAAGGCTATTTAATAAGCCTAAGTTGCTGAATAAGCCTATTTAATAAGTCTAAGTTGCTGAAGTAAGGCTATTTAATAAGTTTAAGTTGCTGAAATAAGCCTATTTAATAAGCCTAAGTTGCTGAAATAAGCCTATTTAATAAGGCTATTTAATGAGCCTAAGTTGCTGAAATAAGCCTATTTAATAAGCCTAAGTTTCTGAACTAAGCCTATTTAAAAAGGTATATTTAATAAGTCTAAGTTGCTGAAATAAACCTATTTAATAATGCTATTTAATAAGCCTAAGTTGCTGAAATAAACCTGTTTAATAAGGCTATTTAATAAGCATAAGTTGCTGAAATAAGCTTATTAAATAAGCCTAAGTTGCTGAAATAAGCCTATTTAATAAGCCTAAGTTGCTGAATAAGCCTATTTAATAAGCCTAAGTTGCTGAATAAACCTATTTAATAAGTCTAAGTTGCTGAAATAAGCCTATTTAATAAGGCTATTTAATAAGCCTAAGTTGCTGAATAAGCCTATTTAATAAGTCTAAGTTGCTGAAGTAAGGCTATTTAATAAGTTTAAGTTGCTGAAATAAGCCTATTTAATAAGCCTAAGTTGCTGAAATAAGCCTATTTAATAAGGCTATTTAATGAACCTAAGTTGCTGAAATAAGCCTATTTAATAAGCCTAAGTTTCTGAACTAAGCCTATTTAAAAAGGTATATTTAATAAGTCTAAGTTGCTGAAATAAACCTATTTAATAATGCTATTTAATAAGCCTAAGTTGCTGAAATAAACCTGTTTAATAAGGCTATTTAATAAGCATAAGTTGCTGAAATAAGCTTATTAAATACGCCTAAGTTGCTGAAATAAACCTATTTAATAAGGCTATTTAATAAGTCTAAGTTGCTGAAATAAACCTATTTAATAAGCCTAAGTTGCTAAAATAAGCCTATTTAATGAGGCTATTTAATAAGTCTATTTAATAAGCCTATTTAATAAGCCTATTTAATAAGCCTATTTAATAAGCCTATTTAATACGCCTATTTAATAAACATATTTAATAAGTATTTAATGAGCCTATTTAATAAGCCTATTTATTGAGCCTATTTAATAAGCCTATTTATTGAGCCTATTTTATAAGCCTATTTATTGAGCCTATTTAATAAGCCTATTTATTGAGCCTATTTAATTAGCCTATTTAATAAGTCTATTTAATAAGCCTATTTAATAAGCCTATTTAATAATCCTATTTATTGAGCCTATTTAATAAGCCTATTTAATAAGCCTATTTATTGAGGCTATTTAATAAGTCTATTTAATAATCCTATTTAATAAGCCTATTTAATAAGTATTTAATGAGCCTATTTAATAAGTCTATTTAATAAGCCTATTTAATAAGGCTATTTAATGAGTCTAAGTTACTGAAATAAGCCTATTTAATAAGCCTATTTAATAGGCCTATTTAATAAGTCTAAGTTGCTGAAATAAGCCTATTTAATAAGCCTAAGTTTCTGAATGAGCCTATTTAATAAGCCTAAGTTGCTGAAATAAGCCTATTTAATAAGTTTACGTTGCTGAAATAAGGCTATTTAATAAGCCTAAGTTGCTGAACAAGCCTATTTAATAAGCCTAAGTTGCTGAATAAACCTATTTAATAAGTCTAAGTTGCTGAAATAAGCCTATTCAATAAGGCTATTTAATAAGCCTAAGTTGCTGAAATAAGCCTATTTAATAAGCCTATTTAATAAGCCTATTTAATAAGTATTTAATGAGGCTATTTAATAAGCCTATTTAATAAGCCTATTTAATAAGCCTATTTAATACGCCTATTTAATAAACATATTTAATAAGTATTTAATGAGCCTATTTAATAAGCCTATTTATTGAGCCTATTTAATAAGCCTATTTATTGAGCCTATTTAATAAGCCTATTTATTGAGCCTATTTAATAAGCCTATTTATTGAGCCTATTTAATAAGCCTATTTAATAAGTCTATTTAATAAGCCTATTTAATAAGCCTATTTAATAAGCCTATTTATTGAGCCTATTTAATAAGCCTATTTAATAAGCCTATTTATTGAGCCTATTTAATGAGTATATTTAATAAGCCTATTTAATAAGCCTATTTAATAAGTGTTTAATGAGCCTATTTAATAAGTCTATTTAATAAGCCTATTTAATAGGCCTATTTAATAAGTCTAAGTTGCTGAAATAAGCCTATTTAATAAGCCTAAGTTTCTGAATGAGCCTATTTGATAAGCCTAAGTTGCTGAAATAAGCCTATTTAATAAGCCTAAGTTGCTGAAATAAGCCCATTTAATAAGCCTATTTAATAAGCCTAAGTTGCTGAAATAAGTCTATTTAATAAGCCTATTTAATAAGCCTATTTGATAGGCCTATTTAATAAGTCTAAGTTAATGAAATAAGCCTATTTAATAAGCCTAAGTTGCTGAATGAGCCTATTTAATAAGCCTAAGTTGCTGAAATAAGCCTATTTAATAAGCCTAAGTTGCTGAATAAGCCTATTTAATAAGCCTAAGTTGCTGAATAAACCTATTTAATAAGTCTAAGTTGCTGAAATAAGCCTATTTAATAAGGCTATTTAATAAGCCTAAGTTGCTGAATAAGCCTATTTAATAAGTCTAAGTTGCTGAAGTAAGGCTATTTAATAAGTTTAAGTTGCTGAAATAAGCCTATTTAATAAGCCTAAGTTGCTGAAATAAGCCTATTTAATAAGGCTATTTAATGAGCCTAAGTTGCTGAAATAAGCCTATTTAATAAGCCTAAGTTTCTGAACTAAGCCTATTTAAAAAGGTATATTTAATAAGTCTAAGTTGCTGAAATAAACCTATTTAATAATGCTATTTAATAAGCCTAAGTTGCTGAAATAAACCTGTTTAATAAGGCTATTTAATAAGCATAAGTTGCTGAAATAAGCTTATTAAATAAGCCTAAGTTGCTGAAATAAGCCTATTTAATAAGCCTAAGTTGCTGAATAAGCCTATTTAATAAGCCTAAGTTGCTGAATAAACCTATTTAATAAGTCTAAGTTGCTGAAATAAGCCTATTTAATAAGGCTATTTAATAAGCCTAAGTTGCTGAATAAGCCTATTTAATAAGTCTAAGTTGCTGAAGTAAGGCTATTTAATAAGTTTAAGTTGCTGAAATAAGCCTATTTAATAAGCCTAAGTTGCTGAAATAAGCCTATTTAATAAGGCTATTTAATGAACCTAAGTTGCTGAAATAAGCCTATTTAATAAGCCTAAGTTTCTGAACTAAGCCTATTTAAAAAGGTATATTTAATAAGTCTAAGTTGCTGAAATAAACCTATTTAATAATGCTATTTAATAAGCCTAAGTTGCTGAAATAAACCTGTTTAATAAGGCTATTTAATAAGCATAAGTTGCTGAAATAAGCTTATTAAATACGCCTAAGTTGCTGAAATAAACCTATTTAATAAGGCTATTTAATAAGTCTAAGTTGCTGAAATAAACCTATTTAATAAGCCTAAGTTGCTAAAATAAGCCTATTTAATGAGGCTATTTAATAAGTCTATTTAATAAGCCTATTTAATAAGCCTATTTAATAAGCCTATTTAATAAGCCTATTTAATACGCCTATTTAATAAACATATTTAATAAGTATTTAATGAGCCTATTTAATAAGTCTATTTAATAAGCCTTTTTAATGAGCCTATTTAATAAGTCTATTTAATAAGCCTATTTAATAAGTCTATTTAATAAGTCTATTTAATAAGCCTATTTAATACGTATTTAATGAGCCTATTTAATAAGCCTATTTATTGAGCCTATTTAATAAGCCTATTTATTGAGCCTATTTTATAAGCCTATTTATTGAGCCTATTTAATAAGCCTATTTATTGAGCCTATTTAATTAGCCTATTTAATAAGTCTATTTAATAAGCCTATTTAATAAGCCTATTTAATAAGCCTATTTAATAAGCCTATTTATTGAGGCTATTTAATAAGTCTATTTAATAATCCTATTTAATACGCCTATTTAATAAGTATTTAATGAGCCTATTTAATAAGTCTATTTAATAAGCCTATTTAATAAGGCTATTTAATGAGTCTAAGTTGCTGAAATAAGCCTATTTAATAAGCCTATTTAATAGGCCTATTTAATAAGTCTAAGTTGCTGAAATAAGCCTATTTAATAAGCCTAAGTTTCTGAATGAGCCTATTTAATAAGCCTAAGTTGCTGATATAAGCTTATTTAATAAGCCTAAGTTGCTGAACAAGCCTATTTAATAAGCCTAAGTTGCTGAATAAACCTATTTAATAAGTCTAAGTTGCTGAAATAAGCCTATTCAATAAGGCTATTTAATAAGCCTAAGTTGCTAAAATAAGCCTATTTAATAAGCCTATTTAATAAGCCTACTTAATAAGTATTTAATGAGGCTATTTAATAAGCCTATTTAATAAGCCTATTTAATAAGCCTATTTAATACGCCTATTTAATAAACATATTTAATAAGTATTTAATGAGCCTATTTAATAAGCCTATTTATTGAGCCTATTTAGAAACCTATTTATTGAGCCTATTTAATAAGCCTATTTATTGAGCCTATTTAATAAGCCTATTTATTGAGCCTATTTAATAAGCCTATTTAATAAGTCTATTTAATAAGCCTATTTAATAAGCCTATTTAATAAGCCTATTTATTGAGCCTATTTAATAAGCCTATTTAATAAGCCTATTTATTGAGCCTATTTAATGAGTATATTTAATAAGCCTATTTAATAAGCCTATTTAATAAGTGTTTAATGAGCCTATTTAATAAGTCTATTTAATAAGCCTATTTAATAGGCCTATTTAATAAGTCTAAGTTGCTGAAATAAGCCTATTTAATAAGCCTAAGTTTCTGAATGAGCCTATTTGATAAGCCTAAGTTGCTGAAATAAGCCTATTTAATAAGCCTAAGTTGCTGAATAAGCCTATTTAATAAGCCTAAGTTGCTGAAATAAGCCTATTTAATAAGTTTAAGTTGCTGAAATAAGGCTATTTAATAAGCCTAAGTTGCTGAAATAAGCCTATTTAATAAGCCTAAGTTGCTGAAATAAGTATATTTAATAAGCATAAGTTGCTGAAATAAGCCTATTTAATGAGTCTAAGTTGCTGAAATAAGGCTATTTAATAAGTCTAAGTTGCTGAAATAAGCCTTTTTAATCAGCGTAAGTTGCTGAAATAAGCCTATTTAATAAGCCCAAGTTGCTGAAATAAGCCTACTTAATTAGGCTATTTAATAAGCCTAAGTTGCTGAAATAAGCCTATTTAATAAGCGTAAGTTGCTGAAATAAGGCTATTTAATACGTCTAAGTTGCTGAAATAAGCCTATTTAATAAGCCTAAGTTGCTGAAATAAGCCCATTTAATAAGCCTATTTAATAAGCCTAAGTTGCTGAAATAAGCCTATTTAATAAGCCTATTTAATAAGCCTATTTGATAGGCCTATTTAATAAGTCTAAGTTGCTGAAATAAGCCTATTTAATAAGCCTAAGTTGCTGAATGAGCCTATTTAATAAGCCTAAGTTGCTGAAATAAGCCTATTTAATAAGCCTAAGTTGCTGAATAAGCCTATTTAATAAGCCTAAGTTGCTGAATAAACCTATTTAATAAGTCTAAGTTGCTGAAATAAGCCTATTTAATAAGGCTATTTAATAAGCCTAAGTTGCTGAATAAGCCTATTTAATAAGTCTAAGTTGCTGAAGTAAGGCTATTTAATAAGTTTAAGTTGCTGAAATAAGCCTATTTAATAAGCCTAAGTTGCTGAAATAAGCCTATTTAATAAGGCTATTTAATGAGCCTAAGTTGCTGAAATAAGCCTATTTAATAAGCCTAAGTTTCTGAACTAAGCCTATTTAAAAAGGTATATTTAATAAGTCTAAGTTGCTGAAATAAACCTATTTAATAATGCTATTTAATAAGCCTAAGTTGCTGAAATAAACCTGTTTAATAAGGCTATTAAATAAGCATAAGTTGCTGAAATAAGCTTATTAAATAAGCCTAAGTTGCTGAAATAAACCTATTTAATAAGGCTATTTAATAAGTCTAAGTTGCTGAAATAAACCTATTTAATAAGCCTAAGTTGCTAAAATAAGCCTATTTAATGAGGCTATTTAATAAGTCTATTTAATAAGCCTATATAATAAGCCTATTTAATAAGCCTATTTAATAAGCCTATTTAATACGCCTATTTAATAAACATATTTAATAAGTATTTAATGAGCCTATTTAATAAGTCTATTTAATACACCTTTTTAATGAGCCTATTTAATAAGTCTATTTAATAAGCCTATTTAATAAGTCTATTTAATAAGTCTATTTAATAAGCCTATTTAATAAGTATTTAATGAGCCTATTTAATAAGACTATTTATTGAGCCTATTTAATAAGCCTATTTATTGAGCCTATTTTATAAGCCTATTTATTGAGCCTATTTGATAAGCCTATTTATTGAGCCTATTTAATTAGCCTATTTAATAAGTCTATTTAATAAGCCTATTTAATAAGCCTATTTAATAAGCCTATTTATTGAGCCTATTTAATAAGCCTATTTAATAAGCCTATTTATTGAGGCTATTTAATAAGTCTATTTAATAATCCTATTTAATAAGCCTATTTAATAAGTATTTAATGAGCCTATTTAATAAGTCTATTTAATAAGCCTATTTAATAAGGCTATTTAATGAGTCTAAGTTGCTGAAATAAGCCTATTTAATAAGCCTATTTAATAGGCCTATTTAATAAGTCTAAGTTGCTGAAATAAGCCTATTTAATAAGCCTAAGTTTCTGAATGAGCCTATTTAATAAGCCTAAGTTGCTGAAATAAGCGTATTTAATAAGCCTAAGTTGCTGAACAAGCCTATTTAATAAGCCTAAGTTGCTGAATAAGCCTATTTAATAAGCCTAAGTTGCTGAATAAACCTATTTAATAAGTCTAAGTTGCTGAAATAAGCCGATTTAATAAGGCTATTTAATAAGCCTAAGTTGCTGAATAAGCCTATTTAATAAGTCTAAGTTGCTGAAGTAAGGCTATTTAATAAGTTTAAGTTGCTGAAATAAGCCTATTTAATAAGGCTAAGTTGCTGAAATAAGCCTATTTAATAAGGCTATTTAATTAGCCTAAGTTGCTGAAATAAGCCTATTTAATAAGCCTAAGTTTCTGAACTAAGCCTATTTAAAAAGGTATATTTAATAAGTCTAAGTTGCTGAAATAAACCTATTTAATAATGCTATTTAATAAGCTTAAGTTGCTGAAATAAACCTGTTTAATAAGGCTATTTAATAAGCATAAGTTGCTGAAATAAGCTTATTAAATAAGCCTAAGTTGCTGAAATAAACCTATTTAATAAGGCTATTTAATAAGTCTAAGTTGCTGAAATAAACCTATTTAATAAGCCTAAGTTGCTAAAATAAGCCTATTTAATGAGGCTATTTAATAAGTCTATTTAATAAGCCTATATAATAAGCCTATTTAATAAGCCTATTTAATAAGCCTATTTAATACGCCTATTTAATAAACATATTTAATAAGTATTTAATGAGCCTATTTAATAAGTCTATTTAATACGCCTTTTTAATGAGCCTATTTAATAAGTCTATTTAATAAGCCTATTTAATAAGTCTATTTAATAAGTCTATTTAATAAGCCTATTTAATAAGTATTTAATGAGCCTATTTAATAAGACTATTTATTGAGCCTATTTAATAAGCCTATTTATTGAGCCTATTTTATAAGCCTATTTATTGAGCCTATTTGATAAGCCTATTTATTGAGCCTATTTAATTAGCCTATTTAATAAGTCTATTTAATAAGCCTATTTAATAAGCCTATTTAATAAGCCTATTTATTGAGCCTATTTAATAAGCCTATTTAATAAGCCTATTTATTGAGGCTATTTAATAAGTCTATTTAATAATCCTATTTAATAAGCCTATTTAATAAGTATTTAATGAGCCTATTTAATAAGTCTATTTAATAAGCCTATTTAATAAGGCTATTTAATGAGTCTAAGTTGCTGAAATAAGCCTATTTAATAAGCCTATTTAATAGGCCTATTTAATAAGTCTAAGTTGCTGAAATAAGCCTATTTAATAAGCCTAAGTTTCTGAATGAGCCTATTTAATAAGCCTAAGTTGCTGAAATAAGCGTATTTAATAAGCCTAAGTTGCTGAACAAGCCTATTTAATAAGCCTAAGTTGCTGAATAAACCTATTTAATAAGTCTAAGTTGCTGAAATAAGCCTATTCAATAAGGCTATTTAATAAGCCTAAGTTGCTGAAATAAGCCTATTTAATAAGCCTAGTTAATAAGCCTATTTAATAAGTATTTAATGAGGCTATTTAATAAGCCTATTTAATAAGCCTATTTAATAAGCCTATTTAATACGCCTATTTAATAAACATATTTAATAAGTATTTAATGAGCCTATTTATTAAGCCTATTTATTGAGCCTATTTAATAAGCCTATTTATTGAGCCTATTTAATAAGCCTATTTATTGAGCCTATTTAATAAGCCTATTTATTGAGCCTATTTAATAAGCCTATTTAATAAGTCTATTTAATAAGCCTATTTAATAAGCCTATTTAATAAGCCTATTTATTGAGCCTATTTAATAAGCCTATTTAATAAGCCTATTTATTGAGCCTATTTAATGAGTATATTTAATAAGCCTATTTAATAAGCCTATTTAATCAGTGTTTAATGAGCCTATTTAATAAGTCAATTTAATAAGCCTATTTAATAGGCCTATTTAATAAGTCTAAGTTGCTGAAATAAGCCTATTTAATAAGCCTAAGTTTC
Source organism: Petromyzon marinus (assembly GCF_048934315.1). Classification (NCBI taxonomy): domain Eukaryota; kingdom Metazoa; phylum Chordata; class Hyperoartia; order Petromyzontiformes; family Petromyzontidae; genus Petromyzon; species Petromyzon marinus. The sequence continues at coordinate 3,941,538 of NW_027422761.1, forward strand.
TGAATGAGCCTATTTGATAAGCCTAAGTTGCTGAAATAAGCCTATTTAATAAGCCTAAGTTGCTGAATAAGCCTATTTAATAAGCCTAAGTTGCTGAAATAAGCCTATTTAATAAGTTTAAGTTGCTGAAATAAGGCTATTTAATAAGCCTAAGTTGCTGAAATAAGCCTATTTAATAAGCCTAAGTTGCTGAAATAAGGCTATTTAATAAGTCTAAGTTGCTGAAATAAGCCTATTTAATAAGTTTAAGTTGCTGAAATAAGTATATTTAATAAGCATAAGTTGCTGAAATAAGCCTATTTAATGAGTCTAAGTTGCTGAAATAAGGCTATTTAATAAGTCTAAGTTGCTGAAATAAGCCTTTTTAATCAGCGTAAGTTGCTGAAATAAGCCTATTTAATAAGCCCAAGTTGCTGAAATAAGCCTACTTAATTAGGCTATTTAATAAGCCTAAGTTGCTGAAATAAGCCTATTTAATAAGCGTAAGTTGCTGAAATAAGGCTATTTAATACGTCTAAGTTGCTGAAATAAGCCTATTTAATAAGCCTAAGTTGCTGAAATAAGCCCATTTAATAAGCCTATTTAATAAGCCTAAGTTGCTGAAATAAGCCTATTTAATAAGCCTATTTAATAAGCCTATTTGATAGGCCTATTTAATAAGTCTAAGTTGCTGAAATAAGCCTATTTAATAAGCCTAAGTTGCTGAATGAGCCTATTTAATAAGCCTAAGTTGCTGAAATAAGCCTATTTAATAAGCCTAAGTTGCTGAATAAGCCTATTTAATAAGCCTAAGTTGCTGAATAAACCTATTTAATAAGTCTAAGTTGCTGAAATAAGCCTATTTAATAAGGCTATTTAATAAGCCTAAGTTGCTGAATAAGCCTATTTAATAAGTCTAAGTTGCTGAAGTAAGGCTATTTAATAAGTTTAAGTTGCTGAAATAAGCCTATTTAATAAGCCTAAGTTGCTGAAATAAGCCTATTTAATAAGGCTATTTAATGAGCCTAAGTTGCTGAAATAAGCCTATTTAATAAGCCTAAGTTTCTGAACTAAGCCTATTTAAAAAGGTATATTTAATAAGTCTAAGTTGCTGAAATAAACCTATTTAATAATGCTATTTAATAAGCCTAAGTTGCTGAAATAAACCTGTTTAATAAGGCTATTTAATAAGCATAAGTTGCTGAAATAAGCTTATTAAATAAGCCTAAGTTGCTGAAATAAACCTATTTAATAAGGCTATTTAATAAGTCTAAGTTGCTGAAATAAACCTATTTAATAAGCCTAAGTTGCTAAAATAAGCCTATTTAATGAGGCTATTTAATAAGTCTATTTAATAAGCCTATTTAATAAGCCTATTTAATAAGCCTATTTAATACGCCTATTTAATAAACATATTTAATAAGTATTTAATGAGCCTATTTAATAAGTCTATTTAATAAGCCTTTTTAATGAGCCTATTTAATAAGTCTATTTAATAAGCCTATTTAATAAGCCTATTTATTGAGCCTATTTAATAAGCCTATTTATTGAGCCTATTTTATAAGCCTATTTATTGAGCCTATTTAATAAGCCTATTTATTGAGCCTATTTAATTAGCCTATTTAATAAGTCTATTTAATAAGCCTATTTAATAAGCCTATTTAATAAGCCTATTAATTGAGCCTATTTAATAAGCCTATTTAATAAGCCTATTTATTGAGGCTATTTAATAAGTCTATTTAATAATCCTATTTAATAAGCCTATTTAATAAGTATTTAATGAGCCTATTTAATAAGTCTATTTAATAAGCCTATTTAATAAGGCTATTTAATGAGTCTAAGTTGCTGAAATAAGCCTATTTAATAAGCCTATTTAATAGGCCTATTTAATAAGTCTAAGTTGCTGAAATAAGCCTATTTAATAAGCCTAAGTTTCTGAATGAGCCTATTTAATAAGCCTAAGTTGCTGAAATAAGCTTATTTAATAAGCCTAAGTTGCTGAACAAGCCTATTTAATAAGCCTAAGTTGCTGAATAAACCTATTTAATAAGTCTAAGTTGCTGAAATAAGCCTATTCAATAAGGCTATTTAATAAGCCTAAGTTGCTGAAATAAGCCTATTTAATAAGCCTATTTAATAAGCCTATTTAATAAGTATTTAATGAGGCTATTTAATAAGCCTATTTAATAAGCCTATTTAATAAGCCTATTTAATACGCCTATTTAATAAACATATTTAATAAGTATTTAATGAGCCTATTTAATAAGCCTATTTATTGAGCCTATTTAATAAGCCTATTTATTGAGCCTATTTAATAAGCCTATTTATTGAGCCTATTTAATAAGCCTATTTATTGAGCCTATTTAATAAGCCTATTTAATAAGTCTATTTAATAAGCCTATTTAATAAGCCTATTTAATAAGCCTATTTATTGAGCCTATTTAATAAGCCTATTTAATAAGCCTATTTATTGAGCCTATTTAATGAGTATATTTAATAAGCCTATTTAATAAGCCTATTTAATAAGTGTTTAATGAGCCTATTTAATAAGTCTATTTAATAAGCCTATTTAATAGGCCTATTTAATAAGTCTAAGTTGCTGAAATAAGCCTATTTAATAAGCCTATTTAATAGGCCTATTTAATAGGCCTATTTAATAAGCCTAAGTTTGTGAAATAAGGCTAATTAATAAGCCTAAGTTGCTGAAATAAGCCTATTTAATAAGCCTAAGTTGCTGAAATAAGGCTATTTAATAAGTCTAAGTTGCTGAAATAAGCCTATTTAATAAGCCTAAATTGCTGAAATAAGTATATTTAATAAGCATAAGTTGCTGAAATAAGCCTATTTAATAAGTCTAAGTTGCTGAAATAAGGCTATTTAATAAGTCTAAGTTGCTGAAATAAACCTATTTAATAAGCCTAAGTTGCTCAAATAAGCCTATTTAATGAGGCTATTTGATTAGTCTATTTAATAAGCCTATTTAATAAGCCTATTTAATAAGCCTATTTAATAAGCCTATTTAATAAGCCTATTTAATACGCCTATTTAATAAACATATTTAATAAGTATTTAATGAGCCTATTTAATATATCTATTTAATAAGCCTAAGTTGCTGAAATAAGCCTATTAAATAAGCCTAAGTTGCTGAATAAGCCTATTTAATAAGCCTAAGTTGCTGAATAAACCTATTTAATAAGTCTAAGTTGCTGAAATAAGCATATTTAATAAGGCTATTTAATAAGCCTAAGAAGCTGAATAAGCCTATTTAATAAGGCTATTTAATGAGCCTAAGTTGCTGAAATAAGACTATTTAATAAGCCTAAGTTTCTGAACTAAGCCTATTTAAAAAGGTATATTTAATAAGTCTAAGTTGCTGAAATAAACCTATTTAAAAATGCTATTTAATAAGCCTAAGTTGCTGAAATAAACCTGTTTAATAAGGCTATTTAATAAAAATAAGTTGCTGAAATAAGCTTATTTAATAAGCCTAAGTTGCTGAAATAAGCCTATTTAATAAGGCTATTTAATAAGTCTATTTAATAAGCCTATTTAATAAGCCTATTTAATAAGCCTATTTAATAAGCCTATTTAATAAGTCTATTTAATAAATATTTAATGAGCCTATTTAATAATCCTATTTATTGAGCCTATTTAATAAGCCTATGTATTGAGCCTATTTAATGAGCCTATTTATTGAGCCTATTTAATAAGCCTATTTATTGAGCCTATTTAATATGCCTATTTAATAAGTCTATTTAATAAGCCTATTTAATAAGCCTATTTAATAAGCCTATTTATTGAGCCTATTTAATAAGCCTATTTAATAATCCTATTTATTGAGCCTATTTAATAAGTCTATTTAATAAGCCTATTTAATAAGCCTAATTAATAAGTATTTAATGAGCCTATTTAATAAGTCTATGTAATAAGCCTATTTAATAGGCCTATTTAATAAGTCTAAGTTGCTTAAATAAGCCTATTTAATAAGCCTCATTTTCTGAATGAGCCTATTTAATAAGCCTAAGTTGCTAAAATAAGCCTATTTAATGAGGCTATTTGATTAGTTTATTTAATAAGCCTATTTAATAAGCCTATTTAATAAGCCTATTTAATAAGCCTATTTATTGAGACTATTTAATAAGCCTATTTAATACGCCTATTTAATAGACATATTTAATAAGTATTTAATGAGCCTATTTAATATATCTATTTAATAAGCCTAAGTTGCTGAAATAAGCCTATTAAATAAGCCTAAGTTGCTGAATAAGCCTATTTATTAAGCCTAAGTTGCTGAATAAACCTATTTAATAAGTCTAAGTTGCTGAAATAAGCATATTTAATAAAGCTATTTAATAAGCCTAAGATGCTGAATAAGCCTATTTAATAAGGCTATTTAATGAGCCTAAGTTGCTGAAATAAGACTATTTAATAAGCCTAAGTTTCTGAACTAAGCCTATTTAAAAAGGTATATTTAATAAGTCTAAGTTGCTGAAATAAACCTATTTAAAAATGCTATTTAATAAGCCTAAGTTGCTGAAATAAACCTGTTTAATAAGGCTATTTAATAAAAAATAAGTTGCTGAAATAAGCTTATTTAATAAGCCTAAGTTGCTGAAATAAGCCTATTTAATAAGGCTATTTAATAAGTCTATTTAATAAGCCTATTTAATAAGCCTATTTAATAAGCCTATTTAATAAGCCTATTTAATAAGTCTATTTAATAAATATTTAATGAGCCTATTTAATAATCCTATTTATTGAGCCTATTTAATAAGCCTATGTATTGAGCCTATTTAATGAGCCTATTTATTGAGCCTATTTAATAAGCCTATTTATTGAGCCTATTTAATAAGCCTATTTAATAAGTCTATTTAATAAGCCTATTTAATAAGCCTATTTAATAAGCCTATTTATTGAGCCTATTTAATAAGCCTATTTAATAAGCCTATTTATTGAGCCTATTTAATAAGTCTATTTAATAAGCCTATTTAATAAGCCTAATTAATAAGTATTTAATGAGCCTATTTAATAAGTCTATGTAATAAGCCTATTTAATAGGCCTATTTAATAAGTCTAAGTTGCTGAAATAAGCCTATTTAATAAGCCTATTTAATAGGCCTATTTAATAAGTCTAAGTTGCTGAAATAAGCCTATTTAATAAGCCTAATTTTCTGAATGAGCCTATTTGATAAGCCTAAGTTGCTGAAATAAGCCTATTTAATAAGCCTAAGTTGCTGAATAAGCCTATTTAATAAGCCTAAGTTGCTGAAATAAGCCTATTTAATAAGTTTAAGTTGCTGAAATAAGGCTATTTAATAAGCCTAAGTTGCTGAAATAAGCCTATTTAATAAGCCTAAGTTGCTGAAATAAGGCTATTTAATAAGTCTAAGTTGCTGAAATAAGCCTATTTATTAAGCCTAAGTTGCTGAAATAAGTATATTTAATAAGCATAAGTTGCTGAAATAAGCCTATTTAATGAGTCTAAGTTGTTGAAATAAGGCTATTTAATAAGTCTAAGTTGCTGAAATAAGCCTTTTTAATCAGCGTAAGTTGCTGAAATAAGCCTATTTAATAAGCCCAAGTTGCTGAAATAAGCCTAATTAATTAGGCTATTTAATGAGCCTAAGTTGCTGAAATAAGCCTATTTAATAAGCGTAAGTTGCTGAAATAAGGCTATTTAATACGTCTAAGTTGCTGAAATAAGCCTATTTAATAAGCCTAAGTTGCTGAAATAAGCCCATTTAATAAGCCTATTTAATAAGCCTAAGTTGCTGAAATAAGCCTATTTAATAAGCCTATTTGATAGGCCTATTTAATAAGTCTAAGTTGCTGAAATAAGCCTATTTAATAAGCCTAAGTTGCTGAATGACCCTATTTAATAAGGCTAAGTTGCTGAAATAAGCCTATTTAATAAGCCTAAGTTGCTGAATAAGCCTATTTAATAAGCCTAAGTTGCTGAATAAACCTATTTAATAAGTCTAAGTTGCTGAAATAAGCCTATTTAATAAGGCTATTTAATAAGCCTAAGTTGCTGAATAAGCCTATTTAATAAGTCTAGTTTGCTGAAGTAAGGCTATTTAATAAACCTAAGTTGCTGAAATAAGGCTATTTAATAAGTTTAAGTTGCTGAAATAAGCCTATTTAATAAGCCTAAGTTGCTGAAATAAGCCTATTTAATAAGGCTATTTAATGAGCCTAAGTTGCTGAAATAAGCCTATTTAATAAGCCTACGTTTCTGAACTAAGCCTATTTAAAAAGGTATATTTAATAAGTCTAAGTTGCTGAAATAAACCTATTTAAAATGCTATTTAATAAGCCTAAGTTGCTGAAATAAACCTGTTTAATAAGGCTATTTAATAAGCATAAGTTGCTGAAATAAGCTTATTTAATAAGCCTAAGTTGCTGAAATAAGCCTATTTAATAAGGCTATTTAATAAGTCTAAGTTGCTGAAATAAACCTATTTAATAAGACTAAGTTGCTAAAATAAGCCTATTTAATGAGGCTATTTAATAAGTCTATTTAATAAGCCTATTTAATAGGCCTATTTAATAAGTCTAAGTTGCTGAAATAAGCCTATTTAATAAGCCTATTTAATAGGCCTATTTAATAAGCCTAAGTTGCTGAAATAAGGCTAATTAATAAGCCTAAGTTGCTGAAATAAGCCTATTTAATAAGCCTAAGTTGCTGAAATAAGGCTATTTAATAAGTCTAAGTTGCTGAAATAAGCCTATTTAATAAGCCTAAATTGCTGAAATAAGTATATTTAATAAGCATAAGTTGCTGAAATAAGCCTATTTAATAAGTCTAAGTTGATGAAATAAGGCTATTTAATAAGTCTAAGTTGCTGAAATAAACCTATTTAATAAGCCTAAGTTGCTAAAATAAGCCTATTTAATGAGGCTATTTGATTAGTCTATTTAATAAGCCTATTTAATAAGCCTATTTAATAAGCCTATTTAATAAGCCTATTTATTGAGACTATTTAATAAGCCTATTTAATACGCCTATTTAATAAACATATTTAATAAGTATTTAATGAGCCTATTTAATATATCTATTTAATAAGCCTAAGTTGCTGAAATAAGCCTATTAAATAAGCCTAAGTTGCTGAATAAGCCTATTTAATAAGCCTAAGTTGCTGAATAAACCTATTTAATAAGTCTAAGTTGCTGAAATAAGCATATTTAATAAGGCTATTTAATAAGCCTAAGATGCTGAATAAGCCTATTTAATAAGGCTATTTAATGAGCCTAAGTTGCTGAAATAAGACTATTTAATAAGCCTAAGTTTCTGAACTAAGCCTATTTAAAAAGGTATATTTAATAAGTCTAAGTTGCTGAAATAAACCTATTTAAAAATGCTATTTAATAAGCCTAAGTTGCTGAAATAAACCTGTTTAATAAGGCTATTTAATAAAAAATAAGTTGCTGAAATAAGCTTATTTAATAAGCCTAAGTTGCTGAAATAAGCCTATTTAATAAGGCTATTTAATAAGTCTATTTAATAAGCCTATTTAATAAGCCTATTTAATAAGCCTATTTAATAAGCCTATTTAATAAGTCTATTTAATAAATATTTAATGAGCCTATTTAATAATCCTATTTATTGAGCCTATTTAATAAGCCTATGTATTGAGCCTATTTAATGAGCCTATTTATTGAGCCTATTTAATAAGCCTATTTATTAAGCCTATTTAATAAGCCTATTTAATAAGTCTATTTAATAAGCCTATTTAATAAGCCTATTTAATAAGCCTATTTATTGAGCCTATTTAATAAGCCTATTTAATAAGCCTATTTATTGAGCCTATTTAATAAGCCTATTTAATAAGTATTTAATGAGCCTATTTAATAAGTCTATGTAATAAGCCTATATAATAGGCCTATTTAATAAGTCTAAGTTGCTGAAATAATCCTATTTAATAAGCCTATTTAATAGGCCTATTTAATAAGTCTAAGTTGCTGAAATAAGCCTATTTAATAAGCCTAATTTTCTGAATGAGCCTATTTGATAAGCCTAAGTTGCTGAAATAAGCCTATTTAATAAGCCTAAGTTGCTGAATAAGCCTATTTAATAAGCCTAAGTTGCTGAAATAAGCCTATTTAATAAGTTTACGTTGCTGAAATAAGGCTATTTAATAAGCCTAAGTTGCTGAAATAAGCCTATTTAATAAGCCTAAGTTGCTGAAATAAGGCTATTTAATAAGTCTAAGTTGCTGAAATAAGGCTATTTAATAAGTCTAAGTTGCTGAAATAAGCCTATTTATTAAGCCCAAGTTGCTGAAATAAGCCTACTTAATTAGGCTATTTAATAAGCCTAAGTTGCTGAAATAAGCCTATTTAATAAGCGTAAGTTGCTGAAATAAGGCTATTTAATACGTCTAAGTTGCTGAAATAAGCCTATTTAATAAGCCTAAGTTGCTGAAATAAGCCCATTTAATAAGCCTATTTAATAAGCCTAAGTTGCTGAAATAAGCCTATTTAATAAGCCTATTTAATAAGCCTATTTGATAGGCCTATTTAATAAGTCTAAGTTGCTGAAATAAGCCTATTTAATAAGCCTAAGTTGCTGAATGAGCCTATTTAATAAGCCTAAGTTGCTGAAATAAGCCTATTTAATAAGCCTAAGTTGCTGAATAAGCCTATTTAATAAGCCTAAGTTGCTGAATAAACCTATTTAATAAGTCTAAGTTGCTGAAATAAGCCTATTTAATAAGGCTATTTAATAAGCCTAAGTTGCTGAATAAGCCTATTTAATAAGTCTAGTTTGCTGAAGTAAGGCTATTTAATAAACCTAAGTTGCTGAAATAAGGCTATTTAATAAGTTTAAGTTGCTGAAATAAGCCTATTTAATAAGCCTAAGTTGCTGAAATAAGCCTATTTAATAAGGCTATTTAATGAGCCTAAGTTGCTGAAGTAAGCCTATTTAATAAGCCTACGTTTCTGAACTAAGCCTATTTAAAAAGGTATATTTAATAAGTCTAAGTTGCTGAAATAAAACTATTTAAAAATGCTATTTAATAAGCCTAAGTTGCTGAAATAAACCTGTTTAATAAGGCTATTTAATAAGCATAAGTTGCTGAAATAAGCTTATTTAATAAGCCTAAGTTGCTGAAATAAGCCTATTTAATAAGGCTATTTAATAAGTCTAAGTTGCTGAAATAAACCTATTTAATAAGCATAAGTTGCTAAAATAAGCCTATTTAATGAGGCTATTTAATAAGTCTATTTAATAAGCCTATTTAATAAACATATTTAATAAGTATTTAATGAGCCTATTTAATAAGTCTATTTAATAAGCCTTTTTAATGAGCCTATTTAATAAGTCTATTTAATAAGCCTATTTAATAAGTCTATTTAATAAGTCTATTTAATAAGCCTATTTAATAAGTATTTAATGAGCCTATTTAATAAGCCTATTTATTGAGCCTATTTAATAAGATTATTTATTGAGCCTATTTTATGAGCCTATTTATTGAGCCTATTTAATAAGCCTATTTATTGAGCCTATTTAATTAGCCTATTTAATAAGTCTATTTAATAAGCCTTTTTAATAAGCCTATTTAATAAGCCTATTTATTGAGCCTATTTAATAAGCCTATTTAATAAGCCTATTTAAAAAGCCTATTTATTGAGCCTATTTAATAAGCCTATTTAATAAGGCTATTTAATGAGTCTAAGTTGCTGAAATAAGCCTATTTTAATAAGCCTATTTAATAGGCCTATTTAATAAGTCTAAGTTGCTGAAATAAGCCTATTTAATAAGCCTAAGTATTCTGAATGAGCCTATTTAATTAGCCTAAGTTGCTGAAATAAGCTTATTTAATAAGCCTAAGTTGCTGAACAAGCCTATTTAATAAGCCTAAGTTGCTGAATAAACCTATTTAATAAGTCTAAGTTGCTGAAATAAGCCTATTCAATAAGGCTATTTAATAAGCCTAAGTTGCTGAAATAAGCCTTTTTAATAAACCTATTTAATAAGCCTATTTAATACGCCTATTTAATAAACATATTTAATAAGTATTTAATGAGCCTATTTAATAAGCCTATTTATTGAGCCTATTTAATAAGCCTATTTATTGAGCCTATTTAATAAGCCTATTTATTGAGCCTATTTAATACGCCTATTTATTGAGCCTATTTAATAAGCCTATTTAATAAGTCTATTTAATAAGCCTATTTAATAAGCCTATTTAATAAGCGTATTTATTGAGCCTATTTAATAAGCCTATTTAATAAGCCTATTTATTGAGCCTATTTAATAAGTCTATTTAATAAGCCTATTTAATAAGCCTATTTAATAAGTGTTTAATGAGCCTATTTAATAAGTCTATTTAATAAGCCTATTTAATAGGCCTATTTAATAAGTCTGAGTTGCTGAAATAAGCCTATTTAATAAGCCTATTTAATAGGCCTATTTAATAAGCCTAAGTTGCTGAAATAAGCCTATTTAATAAGTCTAAGTTGCTGAAATAAGGCTAATTAATAAGCCTAAGTTGCTGAAATAAGCCTATTTAATAAGCCTAAGTTGCTGAAATAAGGCTATTTAATAAGTCTAAGTTGCTGAAATAAGCCTATTTAATAAGCCTAAATTGCTGAAATAAGTATATTTAATAAGCATAAGTTGCTGAAATAAGCCTATTTAATAAGTCTAAGTTGCTGAAATAAGGCTATTTAATAAGTCTAATTTGCTGAAATAAACCTATTTAATAAGCCTAAGTTGATAAAATAAGCCTATTTAATGAGGCTATTTGATAAGTCTATTTAATAAGCCTATTTAATAAGCCTATTTAATAAGCCTAATTAATAAGCCTATTTATTGTGCCTATTTAATAAGCCTGTTTATTGAGCCTATTTAATAAGCCTATTTATTGAGCCTATTTAATAAGCCTGTTTATTGAGCCTATTTAATAAGCCTATTTATTGAGCCTATTTAATAAGCCTATTTAATCAGTCTATTTAATAAGCCTATTTAATGAGCCTATTTAATAAGCCTATTTATTGAGCCTACTTAATAAGCCTATTTAATAAGCCTATTTATTGAGCCTATTTATTAAGCCTATTTAATAAGTATTTAAAGAGCCTATTTAATAAGTCTATTTAATAAGCCTATTTAATAAGTCTAAGTTGCTGAAATAAGCCTATTTAATAAGCCTATTTAATAGGCCTATTTAATAAGCCTAAGTTGCTGAAATAAGCCTATTTAATAAGTCTAAGTTACTGAAATAAGGCTATTTAATAAACCTAAGTTGCTGAAATAAGCCTATTTAATAAGCCTAAGTTGCTGAAATAAGGCTATTTAATAAGTCTAAGTTGCTGAAATAAGCCTATTTAATAAGCCTAAGTTGCTTAAATAAGTATATTTAATAAGCATAAGTTGCTGAAATAAGCCTATTTAATGAGTCTAAGTTGCTGAAATAAGGCTATTTAATAAGTCTAAGTTGCTGAAATAAGCCTATTTAATAAGGCTATTTAATAAGTCTAAGTTGCTGAAATAAACCTATTTAATAAGCCTAAGTTGCTAAAATAAGCCTATTTAATGAGGCTATTTAATAAATATATTTAATAAATATTTAATGAGCCTATTTAATAAGTCTATTTAATAAGCCGATTTAATAAGCCTATTTAATACGCCTATTTAATAAATATATTTAATAAGTATTTAATGAGCCTATTTAATAAGTCTATTTAATAAGCCTTTTTAATAAGCCTATTTAATAAGTCTATTTAATAAGCCTATTTAATAAGTCTATTTAATACGTCTATTTAATAAGCCTATTTAATAAGTATTTAATGAGCCTATTTAATAAGCCTATTTATTGAGCCTATTTAATAAGCCTATTTATTGAGCCTATTTTATAAGCCTATTTATTGAGCCTATTTAATAAGCCTATTTATTTAGCCTATTTAATAAGCCTATTTAATAAGTCTATTTAATAAGCCTATTTAATAAGCCTATTTAATAAGCCTATTTATTGAGCCTATTTAATAAGCCTATTTAATAAGCCTTTTTAATAAGCCTATTTAATAAGCCTATTTAATAAGCCTATTTAATAAGTCTATTTAATAAGTCTATTTAATAAGCCTATTTAATAAGTATTTAATGTGCCTATTTAATAAGCCTATTTATTGAGCCTATTTAATAAGCCTATTTATTGAGCCTATTTAATGAGCCTATTTATTGAGCCTATTTAATAAGCCTATTTAATAAGTCTATTTAATAAACCTATTTAATAAGCCTAATTAATAAGCCTATTTAATAAGCCTATTTATTGAGCCTATTTAATGAGTCTATTTAATAAGCCTGTTTAATAAGCCTATTTAATAAGTATTGAATGAGCCTATTTAATAAGCCTAAGTTGCTGAATAAGCCTATTTAATAAGCCTAAGTTGCTGAAATAAGCCTATTTAATAAGCCTATTTGATAAGCCTAAGTTGCTGAATAAGCCTATTTAATAAGCCTAAGTTGCTGAAATAAGCCTATTTAATAAGTCTAAGTTGCTGAAATAAGGCTATTTAATAAGCCTAACTTGCTGAAATAAGCCTATTTAATAAGCCTAAGTTGTTGAAATAAGGCTATTTAATAAGTCCAAGTTGCTGAAATAAGCCTATTTAATACGCCTAAGTTGCTGAAATAAGTATATTTAATAAGAATAAGTTGCTGAAATAAGCCTATTTAATAAGTCTAAGTTGCTGAAATAAGGCTATTTAATAAGTCTAATTTGCTGAAATAAGCTTTTAATCAGCGTAAGTTGCTGAAATAAGCCTATTTAATAAGCCCAAGTTGCTGAAATAAGCCTACTTAATTAGGCTATTTAATAAGCCTAAGTTGCTGAAATAAGCCTATTTAATAAGTGTAAGTTGCTGAAATAAGGCTATTTAATAAGTCTAAGTTGCTGAAATAAGCCTATTTAATAACCCTTAGATGCTGAAATAAGCCTATTTAATGAGCCTGTTTAATAAGCCTAAGTTGCTGAAATAAGCCTATTTAATAAGCCTATTTAATAAGCCTATTTAATAGGCCTATTTAATAAGTCTAAGTTGCTGAAATAAGCCTATTTAATAAGCCTATATAATAGGCCTATTTAATAAGTCTAAGTTGCTGAAATAAGCCTATTTAATAAGCCTAAGTTGCTGAATGAGCCTATTTAATAAGCCTAAGTTGCTGAAATAAGCCTATTTAATAAGCCTAAGTTGCTGAATAAGCCTATTTAATACGCCTAAGTTGCTGAATAAACCTATTTAATAAGTCTAAGTTGCTGAAATAAGCCTATTTAATAAGGCTATTTAATAAGCCTAAGTTGCTGAATAAGCCTATTTAATAAGTCTAAGTTGCTGAAATAAGGCTATTTAATAAACCTAAGTTGCTGAAATAAGGCTATTTAATACGTTTAAGTTGCTGAAATAAGCCTATTTAATAAGCCTAAGTTGCTGAAATAAGCCTATTTAATAAGGCTATTTAATGAGCCTAAGTTGCTGATTTAAAAATGCTATTTAATAAGCCTAAGTTGCTGAAATAAACCTGTTTAATAAGGCTATTTAATAAGCATAAGTTGCTGAAATAAGCTTATTTAATAAGCCTAAGTTGCTGAAATAAGCCTATTTAATAAGCCTATTTAATAAGTCTAAGTTGCTGAAATGAACCTATTTAATAAGCCTAAGTTGCTAAAATAAGCCTATTTAATGAGGCTATTTAATAAGTCTATTTAATAAGCCTATTTAATAAGCCTATTTAATAAGCCTATTTAATAAGCCAATTTAATATGCCTATTTAATAAACATATTTAATAAGTATTTAATGAGCCTTTTTAATAAGTCTATTTAATAAGCCTTTTTAATAAGCCTATTTTATAAGTCTATTTAATAAGCCTATTTAATAAGTCTATTTAATAAGTCTATTTAATAAGTCTATTTAATAAGTATTTAATGAGCCTATTTAATAAGCCTATTTATTGAGCCTATTTAATAAGCCTATTTATTGAGCCTATTTAATAAGCTTATTTATTGAGCCTATTTAATAAGCCTATTTATTGAGCCTATTTAATAAGCCTATTTAATAAGTCTATTTAATAAGCCTATTTAATAAGCCTATTTATTGAGCCTATTTAATAAGCCTATTTAATAAGCCTATTTATTGAGCCTATTTAATAAGTCTATTTAATAAGCCTATTTAATAAGCCTATTTAATAAGTATTTAATGAGCCTATTTAATAAGTCTATTTAATACGCCTATTTAATAGGCCTATTTAATAAGTCTAAGTTGCTGAAATAAGCCTATTTAATAAGCCTAAGTTTCTGAATGAGCCTATTTAATAAGCCTAAGTTGCTGAAATAAGCCTATTTAATAAGACTAAGTTGCTGAACAAGCCTATTTAATAAGCCTAAGTTGCTGAAATAAGCCTTTTTAATCAGCGTAAGTTGCAGAAATAAGCCTATTTAATAAGCCCAAGTTGCTGAAATAAGCCTACTTAATTAGGCTATTTAATAAGCCTAAGTTGCTGAAATAAGCCTATTTAATAAGCGTAATTTGCTGAAATAAGGCTATTTAATAAGTCTAAGTTGCTGAAATAAGCCTATTTAATAAGCCTAAGTTGCTGAAATAAGCCTATTTAATAAGCCTGTTTAATAAGCCTAAGTTGCTGAAATAAGCCTATTTAATAAGCCTATTTAATAAGCCTATTTAATAGGCCTATTTAATAAGTCTAAGTTGCTGAAATAAGCCTATTTAAAAAGCCTATATAATCGGCCTATTTAATAAGTCTAAGTTGCTGAAATAAGCCTATTTAATAAGCCTAAGTTGCTGAATGAGCCTATTTAATAAGCCTAAGTTGCTGAAATAAGCCTATTTAATAAGCCTAAGTTGCTGAATAAGCCTATTTAATAAGTCTAAGTTGCTGAAATAAGCCTATTTAATAAGGCCATTTAATAAGCCTAAGTTGCTGAATAAGCCTATTTAATAAGTCTAAGTTGCTGAAATAAGGCTATTTAATAAGCCTAAGTTGCTGAAATAAGGCTATTTAATAAGTTTAAGTTGCTGAAATAAGCATATTTAATAAGCCTAAGTTGCTGAAATAAGCCTATTTAATAAGGCTATTTAATGAGCCTAAGTTGCTGATTTAAAAATGCTATTTAATAAGCCTAAGTTGCTGAAATAAACCTGTTTAATAAGGCTATTTAATAAGCATAAGTTGCTGAAATAAGCTTATTTAATAAGCCTAAGTTGCTGAAATAAGCCTATTTAATAAGGCTATTTAATAAGTCTAAGTTGCTGAAATAAACCTATTTAAAAAGCCTAAGTTGCTAAAATAAGCCTATTTAATGAGGCTATTTAATAAGCCTATTTAATAAGCCTATTAAATAAGCCTATTTAATAAGCCTATTTAATACGCCTATTTAATAAACATATTTAATAAGTATTTAATGAGCCTTTTTAATAAGTCTATTTAATAAGCCTTTTTAATAAGCCTATTTAATAAGTCTATTTAATAAGCCTATTTAATAAGTCTATTTAATAAGTCTATTTAATAAGCCTATTTAATAAGTATTTAATGAGCCTATTTAATAAGCCTATTTATTGAGCCTATTTAATAAGCCTATTTATTGAGCCTATTTAATAAGCCTATTTATTGAGCCTCTTTAATAAGCCTATTTATTGAGCCTATTTAATAAGCCTATTTAATAAGTCTATTTAATAAGCCTATTTAATAAGTATTTAATGAGCCTATTTAATAAGTCTATTTAATAAGCCTATTTAATAGACCTATTTAATAAGTCTAAGTTGCTGAAATAAGCCTATTTAATAAGCCTATTTAATAGGCCTATTTAATAAGTCTAAGTTGCTGAATTAAGCCTATTTAATAAGCCTAAGTTTCTGAATGAGCCTATTTAATAAGCCTAAGTTGCTGAAATAAGCCTATTTAATAAGCCTAAGTTGCTGAACAAGCCTATTTAATAAGCCTAATTTGCTGAAATAAGCCTTTTTAATCAGCGTAAGTTGCTGAAATAAGCCTATTTAATAAGCCCAAGTTGCTGAAATAAGCCTACTTAATTAGGCTATTTAATAAGCCTAAGTTGCTGAAATAAGCCTATTTAATAAGCGTAATTTGCTGAAATAAGGCTATTTAATAAGTATAAGTTGCTGAAATAAGCCTATTTAATAAGCCTAAGTTGCTGAAATAAGCCTATTTAATAAGCCTGTTTAATAAGCCTAAGTTGCTGACATAAGCCTATTTAATAAGCCTATTTAATAAGCCTATTTAATAGGCCTATTTAATAAGTCTAAGTTGCTGAAATAAGCCTATTTAATAAGCCTATTTAATAGGCCTATTTAATAAGTCTAAGTTGCTGAAATAAGCCTATTTAATAAGCCTAAGTTGCTGAATGAGCCTATTTAATAAGCCTAAGTTGCTGAAATAAGCCTATTTAATAAGCCTAAGTTGCTGATTAAGCCTATTTAATAAGCCTAAGTTGCTGAATAAACCTATTTAATAAGTCTAAGTTGCTGAAATAAGCTTATTTAATAAGGCTATTTAATAAGCCTAAGTTGCTGAATAAACCTATTTAATAAGTCTAAGTTGCTGAAATAAGCTTATTTAATAAGGCTATTTAATAAGCCTAAGTTGCTGAATAAACCTATTTAATAAGTCTAAGTTGCTGAAATAAACCTATTTAAAAATGCTATTTAATAAGCCTAAGTTGCTGAAATAAACCTGTTTAATAAGGCTATTTAATAAGCATAAGTTGCTGAAATAAGCTTATTTAATAAGCCTAAGTTGCTGAAATAAGCCTATTTAATAAGGCTATTTAATAAGTCTAAGTTGCTGAAATAATCCTATTTAATAAGCCTAAGTTGCTAAAAAAAGCCTATTTAATGAGGCTATTTAATAAGTCTATTTAATAAGCCTATTTAACAAGCCTATTTAATAAGCCTATTTAATAAGCCTATTTAATACCCCTATTTAATAAACATATTTAATACATATTTAATGAGCCTATTTAATAAGTCTATTTAATAAGCCTTTTTAAAAAGCCTATTTAATAAGTCTATTTAATAAGCCTATTTAATAAGTCTATTTAATAAGTCTATTTAATAAGCCTATTTAATAAGTATTTAATGAGCCTATTTAATAAGCCTATTTATTGGGCCTATTTAATAAGCCTATTTATTTAGCCTATTTAATAAGCCTATTTTTTGAGCCTATTTAATAAGCCTATTTATTGAGCCTATTTAATAAGCCTATTTAATAAGTCTATTTAATAAGCCTATTTAATAAGCCTATTTAATAAGCCTATTTATTGAGCCTATTTAATAAGCCTATTTATTGAGCCTATTTAATAAGTCTATTTAATAAGCCTATTTAATAAGCCTATTTAATAAGTATTTAATGAGCCTATTTAATAAGTCTATTCAATAAGCCTATTTAATAGGCCTATTTAATAAGTCTAAGTTGCTGAAATAAGTCTATTTAATAAGCCTATTTAATAGGCCTATTTAATAAGTCTAAGTTGCTGAAATAAGTCTATTTAATAAGCCTAAGTTTCTGAATGAGCCTATTTAATAAGCCTAAGTTGCTGAAATAAGCCTATTTAATAAGCCTAATTTGCTGAATAAGCCTATTTAATAAGCCTAAGTTGCTGAATAAACCTATTTAATAAGTCTAAGTTGCTGAAATAAGCCTATTTAATAAGGCTATTTAATAAGCCTAAGTTGCTGAAATAAGCCTATTTAATAAGGCTATTTAATGAGCCTAAGTTGCTGAAATAAGACTATTTAATAAGCCTAAGTTTCTGAACTAAGCCTATTTAAAAAGGCATATTTAATAAGTCTAAGTTGCTGAAATAAACCTATTTAAAAATGCTATTTAATAAGCCTAATTTGCTGAAATAAACCTGTTTAATAAGGCTATTTAATAAGCATAAGTTGCTGAAATAAACCTATTTAATAAGCCTAAGTTGCTAAAATAAGCCTATTTAATGAGGCTATTTAGTAAGTCTATTTAATAAGCCTATTTAATAAGCCTAATTAATAAGCCTATTTAATAAGCCTATTTAATACGCCTATTTAATAAACATATTTAATACGTCTATTTAATAAGTCTATTTAATAAGCCTATTTAATAAGTATTTAATTAGCCTATTTAATAAGCCTATTTATTGAGCCTATTTAATAAGCCTATTTATTGAGCCTATTTAATAAGCCTATTTATTGAGCCTATTTAATAAGCCTATTTATTGAGCCTATTTAATAAGCCGATTTAATAAGTCTATTTATTAAGCCTATTTAATAAGCCTATTTAATAAGCCTATTTATTGAGCCTATTTAATAAGCCTCTTTAATAAGCCTATTTATTGAGCCTATTTAATAAGTCTATTTAATAAGCCTATTTAATAAGCCTATTTAATAAGTATTTAATAAGCCTATTTAATAGGCCTATTTAATAAGTCTAAGTTGCTGAAATAAGCCTATTTAATAAGCCTAAGTTGCTGAATAAACCTATTTAATAAGCGTAAGTTGCTGAAATAAGCCTATTTAATAAGCCTAATTTGCTGAAATAAGCCTATTTAATAAGGCTATTTAATAAGCCTAAGTTGCTGAATAAGCCTATTTATTAAGTCTAAGTTGCTGAAATAACGCTATTTAATAAGCCTAAGTTGCTGAAATAAGCCTATTTAATAAGCCTAAGTTGCTAAAATAAGCCTATTTAATGAGGCTATTTAATAAGTCTATTTAATAAGCCTATTTAATAAGCCTATTTAATAAGCCTATTTAATACGCCTATTTAATAAACCTATTTAATAAGTATTTAATGAGCCTATTTAATAAGTCTATTTAATAAGCCTTTTTAATAAGCCTATTTAATAAACTTATTAATAAGCCTATTTAATAAGTCTATTTAATAAGTCTATTTGTTAAGCCTATTTAATAAGTATTTAATGAGCCTATTCAATAAGCCTATTTATTGAGCCTATTTAATAAGCCTATTTATTGAGCCTATTTAATAAGCCTATTTGTTGAGCCTATTTAATAAGCCTATTTAATAAGTCTATTTAATAAGCCTAATTAATAAGCCTATTTAATAAGCCTATTTAATGAGCCTATTTAATGAGTCTATTTAATAAGCCTGTTTAATAAGCCTATTTAATAAGTATTGAATGAGCCTATTTAATAAGCCTAAGTTGCTGAAATAAGCCTATTTAATAAGTCTAAGTTGCTGAAATAAGGCTATTTAATAAGCCTAAGTTGCTGAAATAAGCCTATTTAATAAGCCTAAGTTGCTGAAATAAGGCTATTTAATAAGTCTAAGTTGCTGAAATAAGCCTATTTAATAAGCCTAAGTTGCTGAAATAAGTATATTTAATAAGCATAAGTTGCTGAAATAAGCCTATTTAATAAGTTTAAGTTGCTGAAATAAGGCTATTTAATAAGTCTAAGTTGCTGAAATAAGCCTTTTTAATCAGCGTAAGTTGCTGAAATAAGCCTATTTAATAAGCCCAAGTTGCTGAAATAAACCTACTTAATAAGGCTATTTAAGAAGCCTAAGTTGCTGAAATAAGCCTATTTAATAAGCGTAAGTTGCTGAAATAAGGCTATTTAATAAGTCTAAGTTGCTGAAATAAGCCTATTTAATAAGCCCAAGTTGCTGAAATAAGCCTATTTAATAAGCCTAAGTTGCTGAAATAAGCCTATTTAATAGGCCTATCTAATAAGTCTAAGTTGCAGAAATAAGCATATTTCATAAGCATATTTAATGAGCCTAAGTTGCTGAAATGTCTATTTAATAAGTCGTTTTAATAAGTCTAAGTTGCTAAAATAAGCCTATTTAATAAGGCTATTTAATAAGCCTAAGTTGCTGAAATAAGCCTATTTAATAAGGCTATTTAATGAGCCTAAGTTGCTGAAATAAGCCTATTTAATAAGCCTAAGTTTCTGAACTAAGCCTATTTAAAAAGGTATATTTAATAAGTCTAAGTTGCTGAAATAAACATATTTTAAAATGCTATTTAATAAGCCTAAGTTGCTGAAATAAACCTGTTTAATAAGGCTATTTAATAAGCATAAGTTGCTGAAAAAAGCCTATTTAATAAACCTAAGTTGCTGAAATAAGCCTATTTAATAAGGCTATTTAATAAGTCTAAGTTGCTGAAATAAACCTATTTAATAAGCCTAAGTTGCTAAAATAAGCCTATTTAATGAGGCTATTTAATAAGTCTATTTAATAAGCCTATTTAATACGCCTATTTAATAAGTCTATTTAATAAGCATATTTAATAAGCCTATTTAATAAGCCTATTTATTGAGCCTATTTAATAAGCCTATTTAATAAGCCGATTTAATAAGCCTATTTATTGAGCCTATTTAATAAGCCTATTTAATAAGTCTTTTTAATAAGCCTATTCAATAAGCCTAATTAATAAGCCTATTTAATAAGCCTATTTATTGAACCTATTTAATGAGTCTATTTAATAAGCCTGTTTAATAAGCCTATTTAATGAGTATTGAATGAGCCTATTTAATAAGCCTAAGTTGCTGAATAAGCCTATTTAATAAGCCTAAGTTGCTGAAATAAGCCTATTTAATAAGCCTATTTAATAAGCCTAAATTGCTGAATAAGCCTATTTAATAAGCCTAAGTTGCTGAAATAAGCCTATTTAATAAGTCTAAGTTGCTGAAATAAGGCTATTTAATAAGTCTAAGTTGCTGAAATAAGCCTATTTAATAAGCCTAAGTTGCTGAAATAAGTATATTTAATAAGCATAAGTTGCTGAAATAAGCCTATTTAATAAGTTTAAGTTGCTGAAATAAGGCTATTTAATAAGTCTAAGTTGCTGAAATAAGCCTTTTTAATCAGCGTAAGTTGCTGAAATAAGCCTATTTAATAAGCCCAAGTTGCTGAAATAAACCTACTTAATAAGGCTATTTAAGAAGCCTAAGTTGCTGAAATAAGCCTATTTAATAAGCGTAAGTTGCTGAAATAAGGCTATTTAATAAGTCTAAGTTGCTGAAATAAGCCTATTTAATAAGCCCAAGTTGCTGAAATAAGCCTATTTAATAAGCCTAAGTTGCTGAAATAAGCCTATTTAATAGGCCTATCTAATAAGTCTAAGTTGCAGAAATAAGCATATTTCATAAGCATATTTAATGAGCCTAAGTTGCTGAAATGTCTATTTAATAAGTCGTTTTAATAAGTCTAAGTTGCTAAAATAAGCCTATTTAATAAGGCTATTTAATAAGCCTAAGTTGCTGAAATAAGCCTATTTAATAAGGCTATTTAATGAGCCTAAGTTGCTGAAATAAGCCTATTTAATAAGCCTAAGTTTCTGAACTAAGCCTATTTAAAAAGATATATTTAATAAGTCTAAGTTGCTGAAATACACATATTTTAAAATGCTATTTAATAAGCCTAAGTTGCTGAAATAAACCTGTTTAATAAGGCTATTTAATAAGCATAAGTTGCTGAAAAAAGCCTATTTAATAAGCGAAGTTGCTGAAATAAGCCTATTTAATAAGGCTATTTAATAAGTCTAAGTTGCTGAAATAAACCTATTTAATAAGCCTAAGTTGCTAAAATAAGCCTATTTAATGAGGCTATTTAATAAGTCTATTTAATAAGCCTATTTAATACGCCTATTTAATAAGTCTATTTAATAAGCATATTTAATAAGCCTATTTAATAAGCCTATTTATTCAGCCGATTTAATAAGCCTATTTATTGAGCCTATTTAATAAGCCTATTTAATAAGTCTTTTTAATAAGCCTATTCAATAAGCCTAATTAATAAGCCTATTTAATAAGCCTATTTATTGAGCCTATTTAATGAGTCTATTTAATAAGCCTGTTTAATAAGCCTATTTAATGAGTATTGAATGAGCCTATTTAATAAGCCTAAGTTGCTGAATAAGCCTATTTAATAAGCCTAAGTTGCTGAAATAAGCCTATTTAATAAGCCTATTTAATAAGCCTAAATTGCTGAATAAGCCTATTTAATAAGCCTAAGTTGCTGAAATAAGCCTATTTAATAAGTCTAAGTTGCTGAAATAAGGCTATTTAATAATCCTAAGTTGCTGAAATAAGCCTATTTAATAAGCCTAAGTTGCTGAAATAAGGCTATTTAATAAGTCTAAGTTGCTGAAATAAGCCTATTTAATAAGCCTAAGTTGCTGAAATAAGTATATTTAATAAGCATAAGTTGCTGAAATAAGCCAATTTAATAAGTCTAAGTTGCTGAAATAAGGCTATTTAATAAGTCTAAGTTGCTGAAATAAGCCTTTTTAATCAGCGTAAGTTGCTGAAATAAGCCTATTTAATAAGCCCAAGTTGCTGAAATAAGCCTACTTAATTAGGCTATTTAATAAGCCTAAGTTGCTGAAATAAGCCTATTTAATATGCGTAAGTTGCTGAAATAAGGCTATTTAATAAGTATAATTTGCTGAAATAAGCCTATTTAATAAGCCTAAGTTGCTGAAATAAGCCTATTTAATAAGCCTATTTAATAAGCCTAAGTTGCTGAAATAAGCCTATTCAATAAGCCTATTTAATATGCCTAAGCTGCTGAAATAAGCCTATTTAATAAGCCTATTTAATAAGCCTATTTAATAGGCCTATTTAATAAGCCTAAGTTGCTGAAATAAGCCTATTTAATAAGCCTAAGTTGCTGAATGAGCCTATTTAATAAGCCTAAGTTGCTGAAATAAGCCTATTTAATGAGCATAAGTTGCTGAATAAGCCTATTTAATAAGCCTAAGTTGCTGAATAAACCTATTTAATAAGTCTAAGTTGTTGAAATAAGCTTATTTAATAAGGCTATTTAATAAGCCTAAGTTGCTGAATAAGCCTATTTAATAAGTCTAAGTAGCTGAAATAAGGCTATTTAATAAGCCTAAGTTGCTGAAATAAGGCTATTTAATAAGTTTAAGTTGCTGAAATAAACCTATTTAATAAGCCTAAGTTGCTGAAATAAGCCTATTTAATAAGGCTATTTAATGAGCCTAAGTTGCTGAAATAAACCTATTTAATAAGCCTAAGTTTCTGAACTAAGCATATTTCAAAAGGTATATTTAATAAGTCTAAGTTGCTGAAATAAACATATTTTAAAATGCTATTTAATAAGCCTAAGTTGCTGAAATAAACCTGTTTAATAAAGCTATTTAACAAGCATAAGTTGCTGAAATAAGCCTATTTAATAAGCGTAAGTTGCTGAAATAAGCCTATTTAAAAAGGCTCTTTAATAAGTCTAAGTTGCTGAAATAAACCTATTTAATAAGCCTAAGTTGCTAAAATAAGCCTATTTAATGAGGCTATTTAGTAAGTCTATTTAATAAGCCTATTTAATAAGCCTAATTAATACGCCTATTTAATAAGCCTATTTAATACGCCTATTTAATAAACATATTTAATAAGTCTATTTAATAAGTCTATTTAATAAGCCTATTTAATAAGTATTTAATGAGCCTATTTAATAAGCCTATTTATTGAGCCTATTTAATAAGCCTATTTATTGAGCCTATTTAATAAGCCTATTTATTGAGCCTATTTAATAAGCCGATTTAATAAGTCTATTTATTAAGCCTATTTAATAAGCCTATTTAATAAGCCTATTTATTGAGCCTATTTAATAAGCCTCTTTAATAAGCCTATTTATTGAGCCTATTTAATACGTCTATTTAATAAGCCTATTTAATAAGCCTATTTAATAAGTATTTAATGAGCCTATTTAATAAGTCTATTTAATAAGCCTATTTAATAGGCCTATTTAATAAGTCTAAGTTGCTGAAATAAGCCTATTTAATAAGCTAAGTTGCTGAATAAGCCTATTTAATAAGCCTAAGTTGCTGAAATAAGCCAATTTAATAAGCCTAAGTTGCTGAATAAGCCTATTTATTAAGTCTAAGTTGCTGAAATAACGCTATTTAATAAGCCTAAGTTGCTGAAATAAGCCTATTTAATAAGCCTAAGTTGCTAAAATAAGCCTATTTAATGAGGCTATTTAATGAGTCTATTTAATAAGCCTGTTTAATAAGCCTATTTAATAAGTATTGAATGAGCATATTTAATAAGCCTAAGTTGCTGAAATAAGCCTATTTAATAAGTCTAAGTTGCTGAAATAAGGCTATTTAATAAGCCTAAGTTGCTGAAATAAGCCTATTTAATAAGCCTTAGTTGCTGAAATAAGGCTATTTAATAAGTCTAAGTTGCTGAAATAAGCCTATTTAATAAGCCTAAGTTGCTGAAATAAGTATATTTAATAAGCATAAGTTGCTGAAATAAGCCTATTTAATAAGTCTAAGTTGCTGAAATAAGGCTATTTAATAAGTCTAAGTTGCTGAAATAAGCCTTTTTAATCAGCGTAAGTTGCTGAAATAAGCCTATTTAATAAGCCCAAGTTGCTGAAATAAACCTACTTAATAAGGCTATTTAAGAAGCCTAAGTTGCTGAAATAAGCCTATTTAATAAGCGTAAGTTGCTGAAATAAGGCTATTTAATAAGTCTAAGTTGCTGAAATAAGCCTATTTAATAAGCCCAAGTTGCTGAAATAAGCCTATTTAATAAGCCTAAGTTGCTGAAATAAGCCTATTTAATAGGCCTATCTAATAAGTCTAAGTTGCAGAAATAAGCATATTTCATAAGCATATTTAATGAGCCTAAGTTGCTGAAATGTCTATTTAATAAGTCGTTTTAATAAGTCTAAGTTGCTAAAATAAGCCTGTTTAATAAGGCTATTTAATAAGCCTAAGTTGCTGAAATAAGCCTATTTAATAAGGCTATTTAATGAGCCTAAGTTGCTGAAATTAGCCTATTTAATAAGCCTAAGTTTCTGAACTAAGCCTATTTAAAAAGGTATATTTAATAAGTCTAAGTTGCTGAAATAAACATATTTTAAAATGCTATTTAATAAGCCTAAGTTGCTGAAATAAACCTGTTTAATAAGGCTATTTAATAAGCATAAGTTGCTTAAATAAGCCTATTTAATAAGCCTAAGTTGCTGAAATAAACCTGTTTAATAAGGCTATTTAATAAGCATAAGTTTGCTGAAATAAGCCTATTTAATAAGCGTAAGTTGCTGAAATAAGCCTAATTAAAAAGGCTCTTTAATAAGTCTAAGTTGCTGAAATAAACCTATTTAATAAGCCTAAGTTGCTAAAATAAGCCTATTTAATGAGGCTATTTAGTAAGTCTATTTAATAAGCCTATTTAATAAGCCTAATTAATAAGCCTATTTAATAAGCCTATTTAATACGCCTATTTAATAAACATATTTAATAAGTCTATTTAATAAGTCTATTTAATAAGCCTATTTAATAAGTATTGAATGAGCCTATTTAATAAGCCTAAGTTGCTGAAATAAGCCTATTTAATAAGTCTAAGTTGCTGAAATAAGGCTATTTAATAAGCCTAAGTTGCTGAAATAAGCCTATTTAATAAGTCTAAGTTGCTGAAATAAGGCTATTTAATAAGTCTAAGTTGCTGAAATAAGCCTATTTAATAAGCCTAAGTTGCTGAAATAAGTATATTTAATAAGCATAAGTTGCTGAAATAAGCCTATTTAATAAGTCTAAGTTGCTGAAATAAGGCTATTTAATAAGTCTAAGTTGCTGAAATAAGCCTTTTTAATCAGCGTAAGTTGCTGAAATAAGCCTATTTAATAAGCCCAAGTTGCTGAAATAAACCTACTTAATAAGGCTATTTAAGAAGCCTAAGTTGCTGAAATAAGCCTATTTAATAAGCGTAAGTTGCTGAAATAAGGCTATTTAATAAGTCTAAGTTGCTGAAATAAGCCTATTTAATAAGCCCAAGTTGCTGAAATAAGCCTATTTAATAAGCCTAAGTTGCTGAAATAAGCCTATTTAATAGGCCTATCTAATAAGTCTAAGTTGCAGAAATAAGCATATTTCATAAGCATATTTAATGAGCCTCAGTTGTTGAAATGTCTATTTAATAAGTCGTTTTAATAAGTCTAAGTTGCTAAAATAAGCCTATTTAATAAGGCTATTTAATAAGCCTAAGTTGCTGAAATAAGCCTATTTAATAAGGCTATTTAATGAGCCTAAGTTGCTGAAATAAGCCTATTTAATAAGCCTAAGTGTCTGAACTAAGCCTATTTAAAAAGGTATATTTAATAAGTCTAAGTTGCTGAAATAAACATATTTTAAAATGCTATTTAATAAGCCTAAGTTGCTGAAATAAACCTGTTTAATAAGGCTATTTAATAAGCATAAGTTGCTGAAATAAGCCTATTTAATAAGCCTAAGTTGCTGAAATAAGCCTATTTAATAAGGCTATTTAATAAGTCTAAGTTGCTGAAATAAACCTATTTAATAAGCCTAAGTTGCTAAAATAAGCCTATTTAATGAGGCTATTTAATAAGTCTATTTAATAAGCCTATTTAAAACGCCTATTTAATAAGTCTATTTAATAAGCATATTTAATAAGCCTATTTAATAAGCCTATTTATTGAGCCTATTTAATAAGCCTATTTAATAAGCCGATTTAATAAGCCTATTTATTGAGCCTATTTAATAAGCCTATTTAATAAGTCTTTTTAATAAGCCTATTCAATAAGCCTAATTAATAAGCCTATTTAATAAGCCTATTTATTGAGCCTATTTAATGAGTCTATTTAATAAGCCTGTTTAATAAGCCTATTTAATAAGTATTTAATGAGCCTATTTAATAAGCCTAAGTTGCTAAATAAGCCTATTTAATAAGCCTAAGTTGCTGTAATAAGCCTATTTAATAAGCCTATTTAATAAGCCTAAGTTGCTGAATAAGCCTATTTAATAAGCCTAAGTTGCTGAAATAAGCCTATTTAATAAGTCTAAGTTGCTGAAATAAGGCTATTTAATGATCCTAAGTTGCTGAAATAAGCCTATTTAATAAGCCTAAGTTGCTGAAATAAGGCTATTTAATAAGTCTAAGTTGCTGAAATAAGCCTATTTAATAAGCCTAAGTTGCTGAAATAAGTATATTTAATAAGCATAAGTTGCTGAAATAAGCCAATTTAATAAGTCTAAGTTGATGAAATAAGGCTATTTAATAAGTCTAAGTTGCTGAAATAAGCCTTTTTAATCAGCGTAAGTTGCTGAAATAAGCCTATTTAATAAGCCCAAGTTGCTGAAACAAGCCTACTTAATTAGGCTATTTAATAAGCCTAAGTTGCTGAAATAAGCCTATTTAATATGCGTAAGTTGCTGAAATAAGGCTATTTAATAAGTATAATTTGCTGAAATAAGCCTATTTAATAAGCCTAAGTTGCTGAAATAAGCCTATTTAATAAGCCTATTTAATAAGCCTAAGTTGCTGAAATAAGCCTATTTAATAAGCCTATTTAATATGCCTAAGTTGCTGAAATAAGCCTATTTAATAAGCCTATTTAATAAGCCTATTTAATAGGCCTATTTAATAAGTCTAAGTTGCTGAAATAAGCCTATTTAATAAGCCTAAGTTGCTGAATGAGCCTATTTAATAAGCCTAAGTTGCTGAAATAAGCCTATTTAATGAGCATAAGTTGCTGAATAAGCCTATTTAATAAGCCTAAGTTGCTGAATAAACCTATTTAATAAGTCTAAGTTGTTGAAATAAGCCTATTTAATAAGGCTATTTAATAAGCCTAAGTTGCTGAAATAAGCCTATTTAATAAGCGTAAGTTGCTGAAATAAGGCTATTTAATAAGTCTAAGTTGCTGAAATAAGCCTATTTAATAAGCCTAAGTTGCTGAAATAAGCCCATTTAATAAGCCTATTAAATAAGCCTAAGTTGCTGAAATAAGCCTATTTAATAAGCCTATTTAATAAGCCTATTTAATAGGCCTATTTAATAAGTCTAAGTTGCTGAAATAAGCCTACTTAATAAGCCTATTTAATAGGCCTATTTAATAAGTCTAAGTTGCTGAAATAAGCCTATTTAATAAGCCTAAGTTGCTGAATGAGCCTATTTAATAAGCCTATGTTGCTGAAATAAGCCTATTTAATAAGCCTAAGTTGCTGAATAAGCCTATTTAATAAGCCTAAGTTGCTGAATAAACCTATTTAATAAGTCTAAGTTGCTGAAATAAGCCTATTTAATAAGCCTAAGTTGCTGAATAAGCCTATTTAATAAGTCTAAGTTGCTGAAATAAGGCTATTTAATAAGCCTAAGTTGCTGAAATAAGGCTATTTAATAAGTTTAAGTTGCTGAAATAAGCCTATTTAATAAGCCTACATTGCTGAAATAAGCCTATTTAATAAGGCTATTTAATGAGGTTAAGTTGCTGAAATAAGCCTATTTAATAAGCCTAAGTTTCTGAACTAAGCCAATTTAAAAAGGTATATTTAATAAGTCTAAGTTGCTGAAATAAACCTATTTAAAAATGCTATTTAATAAGCCTAAGTTGCTGAAATAAGCCTATTTAATAAGGCTATTTAATAAGCATAAGTTGCTGAAATAAGCCTATTTAATAAGGCTATTTAATAAGCCTAAGTTGCTGAATAAGCCTATTTAATAAGTCTAAGTTGCTGAAATAAGGCTATTTAATAAGCCTAAGTTGCTGAAATAAGGCTATTTAATAAGTTTAGGTTGCTGAAATAAGCCTATTTAATAAGGCTATTTAATGAACCTAAGTTGCTGAAATAAGCCTATTTAATAAGCCTAAGTTTCTGAACTAAGCCTATTTAAAAAGGTATATTTAATAAGTCTAAGTTGCTGAAATAAGCCTATTTAATAAGCCTAAGTTTCTGAATGAGCCTATTTAATAAGCCTAAGTTGCTGAAATAAGCCTATTAAATAAGCCTAAGTTGCTGAAAAAAGCCGATTAAATACGCCTAAGTTGCTGAATAAGCCTATTTAATAAGCCTAAGTTGCTGAATAAACCTATTTAATAAGTCTAAGTTGCTGAACTAAGCCTATTTAAAAAGGTATATTTAATAAGTCTAAATTGCTGAAATAAACCTATTTTAAAATGCTATTTAATAAGCCTAAGTTGCTGAAATAAACCTGTTTAATAAGGCTATTTAATAAGCATAAGTTGCTGAAATAAGCTTATTTAATAAGCCTAAGTTGCTGAAATAAGGCTTTTTAATAAGTCTAAGTTGCTGAAATAAGCCTATTTAATAAGCCTAAGTTGCTTAAATAAGTATATTTAATAAGCATAAGTTGCTGAAATAAACCTATTTAATGAGTCTAAGTTGCTGAAATAAGGCTATTTAATAAGTCTAAGTTGCTGAAATAAGCCTTTTTAATCAGCGTAAGTTGCTGAAATAAGCCTATTTAATAAGCCCAAGTTGCTGAAATAAGCCTACTTAATTAGGCTATTTAATAAGCCTAAGTTGCTGAAATAAGCCTATTTAAAAAGCGTAAGTTGCTGAAATAAGGCTATTTAATAAGTCTAAGTTGCTGAAATAAGCCTATTTAATAAGCCTAAGTTGCTGAAATAAGCCCATTTAATGAGCCTATTTAATAAGCCTAAGTCGCTGAAATAAACCTATTTAATAAGCCTTTTTAATAATCCTATTTAATAGGCCTATTTAATAAGTCTAAGTTGCTGAAATACGCCTATTTAATAAGCCTATTTAATAGGCCTATTTAATAAGTCTAAGTTGCTGAAATAAGCATATTTAATAAGCCTAAGTTGCTGAATGAGCCTATTTAATAAGCCTAAGTTGCTGAAATAAGCCTATTTAATAAGCCTAAGTTGCTGAAATAAACCTGTTTAATAAGGCTATTTAATAAGCATAAGTTGCTGAAATAAGCTTATTTAATAAGCCTAAGTTGCTGAAATAAGGCTATTTAATAAGTCTAAGTTGCTGAAATAAGCCTATTTAATAAGCCTAAGTTGCTGAAATAAGTATATTTAATAAGCATAAGTTGCTGAAATAAACCTATTTAATGAGTGTAAGTTGCTGAAATAAGGCTATTTAATAAGTCTAAGTTGCTGAAATAAGCCTTTTTAATCAGCGTAAGTTGCTGAAATAAGCCTATTTAATAAGCCCAAGTTGCTGAAATAAGCCTACTTAATTAGGCTATTTAATAAGCCTAAGTTGCTGAAATAAGCCTATTTAAAAAGCGTAAGTTGCTGAAATAAGGCTATTTAATAAGTCTAAGTTGCTGAAATAAGCCTATTTAATAAGCCTAAGTTGCTGAAATAAGCCCATTTAATGAGCCTATTTAATAAGCCTAAGTCGCTGAAATAAACCTATTTAATAAGCCTTTTTAATAATCCTATTTAATAGGCCTATTTAATAAGTCTAAGTTGCTGAAATACGCCTATTTAATAAGCCTATTTAATAGGCCTATTTAATAAGTCTAAGTTGCTGAAATAAGCATATTTAATAAGCCTAAGTTGCTGAATGAGCCTATTTAATAAGCATAAGTTGCTGAAATAAGCCTATTTAATAAGCCTAAGTTGCTGAATAAGCCTATTTAATAAGCCTAAGTTGCTGAATAAACCTATTTAATAAGTCTAAGTTGATGAAATAAGCCTATTTAATAAGGTTAATTAATAAGCCTAAGTTGCTGAAATAAACCTATTTAAAAATGCTATTTAATAAGCCTAAGTTGCTGAAATAAACCTGTTTAATAAGGCTATTTAATAAGCATAAGTTGCTGAAATAAGCTTATTTAATAAGCCTAAGTTGCTGAAATAAGCCTATTTAATAAGGCTATTTAATAAGTCTATTTAATAAGCCTATTTAATAAGTATTTAATGCGCCTATTTAATAAGCCTATTTATTGAGCCAATTTAATAAGCCTATTTATTGAGCCTATTTAATAAGCCTATTTATTGAGCCTATTTAATAAGCCTATTTATTGAGCCTATTTAATAAGCCTATTTAATAAGTCTATTTAATAAGCCTATTTAATAAGCCTATTTAATAAGCCTATTTATTGAGCCTATTTAATAAGCCTATTTAATAAGCCTATTTATTGAGCCTATTTAATAAGTCTATTTAATAAGCCTATTTAATAAGCCTATTTAATAAGCCTATTTATTGAGCCTATTTATTGAGCCTATTTAATAAGCCTATTTATTGAGCCTATTTAATAAGCCTATTTATTGAGCCTATTTAATAGGCCTATTTAATAAGTCTAAGTTGCAGAAATAAGCCTATTTAATAAGCATATTTAATAGGCCTATTTAATAAGTCTAAGTTGCTGAAATAAGCCTATTTAATAAGCCTAAGTTTCTGAATGAGCCTATTTAATAAGCCTAAGTTGCTGAAATAAGCCTATTTAATAAGCCTAAGTTGCTGAATAAGCCTATTTAATAAGCCTAAGTTGCTGAAATAAGCCTATTTAATAAGTTTAAGTTGCTGAAATAAGGCTATTTAATAAGCCTAAGTTGCTGAAATACGCCTATTTAATAAGCCTAAGTTGCTGAAATAAGCCTATTTAATAAGTTTAAGTTGCTGAAATAAGGCTATTTAATAAGCCTAAGTTGCTGAAATACGCCTATTTAATAAGCCTAAGTTGCTGAAATAAAGCTATTTAATAAGTCTAAGTTGCTGAAATAAACCTATTTAATGAGTCTAAGTTGCTGAAATAAAGCTATTTAATAAGTCTAAGTTGCTGAAATAAGCATTTTTAATCAGCGTAAGTTGCTGAAATAAGTCTATTTAATAATCCCACGTTTCTGAAATAAGCCTACTTAATTAGGCTATTTAATAAGCCTAAGTTGCTGAAATAAGCCTATTTAATAAGCGTAAGTCGCTGAAATAAACCTATTTAATAAGCCTTTTTAATAATCCTATTTAATAGGCCTATTTAATAAGTCTAAGTTGCTGAAATACGCCTATTTAATAAGCCTATTTAATAGGCCTATTTAATAAGTCTAAGTTGCTGAAATAAGCATATTTAATAAGCCTAAGTTGCTGAATGAGCCTATTTAATAAGCATAAGTTGCTGAAATAAGCCTATTTAATAAGCCTAAGTTGCTGAATAAGCCTATTTAATAAGCCTAAGTTGCTGAATAAACCTATTTAATAAGTCTAAGTTGATGAAATAAGCCTATTTAATAAGGTTAATTAATAAGCCTAAGTTGCTGAAATAAACCTATTTAAAAATGCTATTTAATAAGCCTAAGTTGCTGAAATAAACCTGTTTAATAAGGCTATTTAATAAGCATAAGTTGCTGAAATAAGCTTATTTAATAAGCCTAAGTTGCTGAAATAAGCCTATTTAATAAGGCTATTTAATAAGTCTATTTAATAAGCCTATTTAATAAGTATTTAATGCGCCTATTTAATAAGCCTATTTATTGAGCCAATTTAATAAGCCTATTTATTGAGCCTATTTAATAAGCCTATTTATTGAGCCTATTTAATAAGCCTATTTATTGAGCCTATTTAATAAGCCTATTTAATAAGTCTATTTAATAAGCCTATTTAATAAGCCTATTTAATAAGCCTATTTATTGAGCCTATTTAATAAGCCTATTTAATAAGCCTATTTATTGAGCCTATTTAATAAGTCTATTTAATAAGCCTATTTAATAAGCCTATTTAATAAGCCTATTTATTGAGCCTATTTATTGAGCCTATTTAATAAGCCTATTTATTGAGCCTATTTAATAAGCCTATTTATTGAGCCTATTTAATAGGCCTATTTAATAAGTCTAAGTTGCAGAAATAAGCCTATTTAATAAGCATATTTAATAGGCCTATTTAATAAGTCTAAGTTGCTGAAATAAGCCTATTTAATAAGCCTAAGTTTCTGAATGAGCCTATTTAATAAGCCTAAGTTGCTGAAATAAGCCTATTTAATAAGCCTAAGTTGCTGAATAAGCCTATTTAATAAGCCTAAGTTGCTGAAATAAGCCTATTTAATAAGTTTAAGTTGCTGAAATAAGGCTATTTAATAAGCCTAAGTTGCTGAAATACGCCTATTTAATAAGCCTAAGTTGCTGAAATAAGCCTATTTAATAAGTTTAAGTTGCTGAAATAAGGCTATTTAATAAGCCTAAGTTGCTGAAATACGCCTATTTAATAAGCCTAAGTTGCTGAAATAAAGCTATTTAATAAGTCTAAGTTGCTGAAATAAACCTATTTAATGAGTCTAAGTTGCTGAAATAAAGCTATTTAATAAGTCTAAGTTGCTGAAATAAGCATTTTTAATCAGCGTAAGTTGCTGAAATAAGTCTATTTAATAATCCCACGTTTCTGAAATAAGCCTACTTAATTAGGCTATTTAATAAGCCTAAGTTGCTGAAATAAGCCTATTTAATAAGCGTAAGTTGCTGAAATAAGGCTATTTAATAAGTCTAAGTTGCTGAAATAAGCCTATTTAATAAGCCTAAGTTGCTGAAATAAGCCCATTTAATAAGCCTATTAAATAAGCCTAAGTTGCTGAAATAAGCCTATTTAATAAGCCTATTTAATAAGCATATTTAATAGGCCTATTTAATAAGTCAAAGTTGCTGAAATAAGCCTATTTAATAAGCCTATTTAATAGGCCTATTTAATAAGTCTAAGTTGCTGAAATAAGCCTATTTAATAAGCCTAAGTTGCTGAATGAGCCTATTTAATAAGCCTATGTTGCTGAAATAAGCCTATTTAATAAGCCTAAGTTGCTGAATAAGCCTATTTAATAAGCCTAAAGTTGCTGAATAAACCTATTTAATAAGTCTAAGTTGCTGAAATAAGCCTATTTAATAAGGCTATTTAATAAGCCTAAGTTGCTGAATAAGCCTATTTAATAAGTCTAAGTTGCTGAAATAAGGCTATTTAATAAGCCTAAGTTGCTGAAATAAGGCTATTTAATAAGTTTAAGTTGCTGAAATAAGCCTATTTAATAAGCCTACATTGCTGAAATAAGCCTATTTAATAAGGCTATTTAATGAGCCTAAGTTGCTGAAATAAGCCTATTTAATAAGCCTAAGTTTCTGAACTAAGCCTATTTAAAAAGGTATATTTAATAAGTCTAAGTTGCTGAAATAAACCTATTTAAAAATGCTATTTAATAAGCCTAAGTTGCTGAAATAAGCCTATTTAATAAGGCTATTTAATAAGCATAAGTTGCTGAAATAAGCCTATTTAATAAGCCTATTTAATAAGCCTATTTAATAAGCCTATGTTGCTGAAATAAGCCTATTTAATAAGCCTAAGTTGCTGAATAAGCCTATTTAATAAGCGTAATTTGCTGAATAAACCTATTTAATAAGTCTAAGTTGCTGAAATAAGCCTATTTAATAAGGCTATTTAATAAGCCTAAGTTGCTGAATAAGCCTATTTAATAAGTCTAAGTTGCTGAAATAAGGCTATTTAATAAGCCTAAGTTGCTGAAATAAGGCTATTTAATAAGTATAAGTTGCTGAAATAAGCCTATTTAATAAGCCTAAGTTGCTGAATAAACCTATTTAATAAGTCTAAGTTGCTGAAATAAGCCTATTTAATAAGGCTATTTAATAAGCCTAAGTTGCTGAAATAAGGCTATTTAATAAGCCTAAGTTTCTGAACTAAGCCTATTTAAAAAGGTATATTTAATAAGTCTAAGTTGCTGAAATGAACCTATTTAAAAATGCTATTTAATAAGCCTAAGTTGCTGAAATAAACCTGTTTAATAAGGCTATTTAATAAGCATAAGTTGCTGAAATAAGCTTATTTAATAAGCCTAAGTTGCTGAAATAAGCCTATTTAATAAGGCTATTTAATAAGTCTATTTAATAAGCCTATTTAATAAGTATTTAATGCACCTATTTAATTAGCCTATTTATTGAGCCTATTTAATAAGCCTATTTATTGAGCCTATTTAATAAGCCTATTTATTGAGCCTATTTAATAAGCCTATTTATTGAGCCTATTTAATAAGCCTATTTAATAAGTCTATTTAATAAGCCTATTTAATAAGCCTATTTAATAAGCCTATTTATTGAGCCTATTTAATAAGCCTATTTAATAAGCCTATTTATTGAGCCTATTTAATAAGTCTATTTAATAAGCCTATTTAATAAGCCTATTTAATAAGCCTATTTATTGAGCCTATTTATTGAGCCTATTTAATAAGCCTATTCATTGAGCCTATTTAATAAGCCTATTTATTGAGCCTATTTAATAGGCCTATTTAATAAGTCTAAGTTGCAGAAATAAGCCTATTTAATAAGCCTATTTAATAGGCCTATTTAATAAGTCTAAGTTGCTGAAATAAGCCTATTTAATAAGCCTAAGTTTCTGAATGAGCCTATTTAATAAGCCTAAGTTGCTGAAATAAGCCTATTCAATAAGCCTAAGTTGCTGAATAAGCCTATTTAATAAGCCTAAGTTGCTGAAATAAGCCTATTTAATAAGTTTAAGTTGCTGAAATAAGGTTATTTAATAAGCCTAAGTTGCTGAAATAAGCCTATTTAATAAGCCTAAGTTGCTGAAATAAAGCTATTTAATAAGTCTAAGTTGCTGAAATAAGCCTATTTAATAAGCCTAAGTTGCTGAAATAAGTATATTTAATAAGCATAAGTTGCTGAAATAAACCTATTTAATGAGTCTAAGTTGCTGAAATAAGGCTATTTAATAAGTCTAAGTTGCTGAAATAAACATTTTTAATCAGCGTAAGTTGCTGAAATAAGTCTATTTAATAATCCCAAGTTGCTGAAATAAGCCTACTTAATTAGGCTATTTAATAAGCCTAAGTTGCTGAAATAAGCCTATTTAATAAGCGTAAGTTGC
Source organism: Petromyzon marinus (assembly GCF_048934315.1). NCBI lineage: Eukaryota > Metazoa > Chordata > Hyperoartia > Petromyzontiformes > Petromyzontidae > Petromyzon > Petromyzon marinus. The sequence continues at coordinate 3,977,142 of NW_027422761.1, forward strand.
TGAAATAAGGCTATTTAATAAGTCTAAGTTGCTGAAATAAGCCTATTTAATAAGCCTAAGTTGCTGAAATAAGCCCATTTAATAAGCCTATTAAATAAGCCTAAGTTGCTGAAATAAGCCTATTTAATAAGCCTATTTAATAAGCATATTTAATAGGCCTATTTAATAAGTCTAAGTTGCTGAAATAAGCCTATTTAATAAGCCTATTTAATAAGCCTATGTTGCTGAAATAAGCCTATTTAATAAGCCTAAGTTGCTGAATAAGCCTATTTAATAAGCCTAAGTTGCTGAATAAACCTATTTAATAAGTCTAAGTTGCTGAAATAAGGCTATTTAATAAGGCTATTTAATAAGCCTAAGTTGCTGAATAAGCCTATTTAATAAGTCTAAGTTGCTGAAATAAGGCTATTTAATAAGCCTAAGTTGCTGAAATAAGGCTATTTAATAAGTATAAGTTGCTGAAATAAGCCTATTTAATAAGCCTAAGTTGCTGAATAAACCTATTTAATAAGTCTAAGTTGCTGAAATAAGCCTATTTAATAAGGCTATTTAATAAGCCTAAGTTGCTGAAATAAGGCTATTTAATAAGCCTAAGTTTCTGAACTAAGCCTATTTAAAAAGGTATATTTAATAAGTCTAAGTTGCTGAAATAAACCTATTTAAAAATGCTATTTAATAAGCCTAAGTTGCTGAAATAAACCTGTTTAATAAGGCTATTTAATAAGCATAAGTTGCTGAAATAAGCTTATTTAATAAGCCTAAGTTGCTGAAATAAGCCTATTTAATAAGGCTATTTAATAAGTCTATTTAATAAGCCTATTTAATAAGTATTTAATGCGCCTATTTAATAAGCCTATTTATTGAGCCAATTTAATAAGCCTATTTATTGAGCCTATTTAATAAGCCTATTTATTGAGCCTATTTAATAAGCCTATTTATTGAGCCTATTTAATAAGCCTATTTAATAAGTCTATTTAATAAGCCTATTTAATAAGCCTATTTAATAAGCATATTTATTGAGCCTATTTAATAAGCCTATTTAATAAGCCTATTTATTGAGCCTATTTAATAAGTCTATTTAATAAGCCTATTTAATAAGCCTATTTAATAAGCCTATTTATTGAGCCTATTTATTGAGCCTTTTTAATAAGCCTATTTATTGAGCCTATTTAATAAGCCTATTTATTGAGCCTATTTAATAGGCCTATTTAATAAGTCTAAGTTGCAGAAATAAGCCTATTTAATAAGCCTATTTAATAGGCCTATTTAATAAGTCTAAGTTGCTGAAATAAGCCTATTTAATAAGCCTAAGTTTCTGAATGAGCCTATTTAATAAGCCTAAGTTGCTGAAATAAGCCTATTTAATAAGCCTAAGTTGCTGAATAAGCCTATTTAATAAGCCTAAGTTGCTGAAATAAGCCTATTTAATAAGTTTAAGTTGCTGAAATAAGGCTATTTAATAAGCCTAAGTTGCTGAAATACGCCTATTTAATAAGCCTAAGTTGCTGAAATAAAGCTATTTAATAAGTCTAAGTTGCTGAAATAAGCCTATTTAATAAGCCTAAGTTGCTGAAATAAGTATATTTAATAAGCATAAGTTGCTGACATAAACCTATTTATTGAGTCTAAGTTGCTGAAATAAGGCTATTTAATAAGTCTAAGTTGCTGAAATAAGCATTTTTAATCAGCGTAAGTTGCTGAAATAAGTCTATTTAATAATCCCACGTTTCTGAAATAAGCCTACTTAATTAGGCTATTTAATAAGCCTAAGTTGCTGAAATAAGCCTATTTAATAAGCATAAGTTGCTGAAATAAGGCTATTTAATAAGTCTAAGTTGCTGAAATAAGCCTATTTAATAAGCCTAAGTTGCTGAAATAAGCCCATTTAATAAGCCTATTAAATAAGCCTAAGTTGCTGAAATAAGCCTATTTAATAAGCTTATTTAATAGGCCTATTTAATAAGTCTAAGTTGCTGAAATAAGCCTATTTAATAAGCCTAAGTTGCTGAATGAGCCTATTTAATAAGCCTATGTTGCTGAAATAAGCCTATTTAATAAGCCTAAGTTGCTGAATAAGCCTATTTAATAAGCCTAAGTTGCTGAATAAACCTATTTAATAAGTCTAAGTTGCTGAAATAAGCCTATTTAATAAGGCTATTTAATAAGCCTAAGTTGCTGAATAAGCCTATTTAATAAGTCTAAGTTGCTGAAATAAGGCTATTTAATAAGCCTAAGTTGCTGAATAAACCTATTTATTAAGCCTAAGTTGCTGAAATAAGGCTATTTAATAAGTTTAAGTTGCTGAAATAAGCCTATTTAATAAGCCTACATTGCTGAAATAAGCCTATTTAATAAGGCTATTTAATGAGCCTAAGTTGCTGAAATAAGCCTATTTAATAAGCCTAAGTTTCTGAACTAAGCCTATTTAAAAAGGTATATTTAATAAGTCTAAGTTGCTGAAATAAACCTATTTAAAAATGCTATTTAATAAGCCTAAGTTGCTGAAATAAGCCTATTTAATAAGGCTATTTAATAAGCATAAGTTGCTGAAATAAGCCTATTTAATAAGGCTATTTAATAAGTCTATTTAATAAGCCTATTTAATAAGTATTTAAATGCGCCTATTTAATAAGCCTATTTATTGAGCCTATTTAATAAGCCTATTTATTGAGCCTATTTAATAAGCCTATTTATTGAGCCTATTTAATAAGCCTATTTATTGAGCCTATTTAATAAGCCTATTTAATAAGTCTATTTAATAAGCCTATTTAATAGGCCTATTTAATAAGTTTAAGTTGCTGAAATAAGCCTATTTAATACGCCTATTTAATAGGCCTATTTAATAAGTCTAAGTTGCTGAAATAAGCCTATTTAATAAGCCTAAGTTTCTGAATGAGCCTATTTAATAAGCCTAAGTTGCTGAAATAAGCCTATTTAATAAGCCTAAGTTGCTGAATAAGCCTATTTAATAAGCCTAAGTTGCTGAAATAAGCCTATTTAATAAGTTTAAGTTGCTGAAATAAGGTTATTTAATAAGCCTAAGTTGCTGAAATAAGCCTATTTAATAAGCCTAAGTTGCTGAAATAAAGCTATTTAATAAGTCTAAGTTGCTGAAATAAGCCTATTTAATAAGCCTAAGTTGCTGAAATAAGTATATTTAATAAGCATAAGTTGCTGAAATAAACCTATTTAATGAGTCTAAGTTGCTGAAATAAGGCTATTTAATAAGTCTAAGTTGCTGAAATAAACATTTTTAATCAGCGTAAGTTGCTGAAATAAGTCTATTTAATAATCCCAAGTTGCTGAAATAAGCCTACTTAATTAGGCTATTTAATAAGCCTAAGTTGCTGAAATAAGCCTATTTAATAAGCGTAAGTTGCTGAAATAAGGCTATTTAATAAGTCTAAGTTGCTGAAATAAGCCTATTTAATAAGCCTAAGTTGCTGAAATAAGCCCATTTAATAAGCCTATTAAATAAGCCTAAGTTGCTGAAATAAGCCTATTTAATAAGCCTATTTAATAAGCATATTTAATAGGCCTATTTAATAAGTCTAAGTTGCTGAAATAAGCCTATTTAATAAGCCTATTTAATAAGCCTATTTAATAAGCCTATGTTGCTGAAATAAGCCTATTTAATAAGCCTAAGTTGCTGAATAAGCCTATTTAATAAGCGTAATTTGCTGAATAAACCTATTTAATAAGTCTAAGTTGCTGAAATAAGCCTATTTAATAAGGCTATTTAATAAGCCTAAGTTGCTGAATAAGCCTATTTAATAAGTCTAAGTTGCTGAAATAAGGCTATTTAATAAGCCTAAGTTGCTGAAATAAGGCTATTTAATAAGTATAAGTTGCTGAAATAAGCCTATTTAATAAGCCTAAGTTGCTGAATAAACCTATTTAATAAGTCTAAGTTGCTGAAATAAGCCTATTTAATAAGGCTATTTAATAAGCCTAAGTTGCTGAAATAAGGCTATTTAATAAGCCTAAGTTTCTGAACTAAGCCTATTTAAAAAGGTATATTTAATAAGTCTAAGTTGCTGAAATAAACCTATTTAAAAATGCTATTTAATAAGCCTAAGTTGCTGAAATAAACCTGTTTAATAAGGCTATTTAATAAGCATAAGTTGCTGAAATAAGCTTATTTAATAAGCCTAAGTTGCTGAAATAAGCCTATTTAATAAGGCTATTTAATAAGTCTATTTAATAAGCCTATTTAATAAGTATTTAATGCACCTATTTAATTAGCCTATTTATTGAGCCTATTTAATAAGCCTATTTATTGAGCCTATTTAATAAGCCTATTTATTGAGCCTATTTAATAAGCCTATTTATTGAGCCTATTTAATAAGCCTATTTAATAAGTCTATTTAATAAGCCTATTTAATAAGCCTATTTAATAAGCCTATTTATTGAGCCTATTTAATAAGCCTATTTAATAAGCCTATTTAATAAGCCTATTTAATAAGCCTATTTATTGAGCCTATTTATTGAGCCTATTTAATAAGCCTATTTATTGAGCCTATTTAATAAGCCTATTTATTGAGCCTATTTAATAGGCCTATTTAATAAGTCTAAGTTGCAGAAATAAGCCTATTTAATAAGCCTATTTAATAGGCCTATTTAATAAGTCTAAGTTGCTGAAATAAGCCTATTTAATAAGCCTAAGTTTCTGAATGAGCCTATTTAATAAGCCTAAGTTGCTGAAATAAGCCTATTCAATAAGCCTAAGTTGCTGAATAAGCCTATTTAATAAGCCTAAGTTGCTGAAATAAGCCTATTTAATAAGTTTAAGTTGCTGAAATAAGGCTATTTAATAAGCCTAAGTTGCTGAAATACGCCTATTTAATAAGCCTAAGTTGCTTAAATAAAGCTATTTAATAAGTCTAAGTTGCTGAAATAAGCCTATTTAATAAGCCTAAGTTGCTGAAATAAGTATATTTAATAAGCATAAGTTGCTGAAATAAACCTATTTATTGAGTCTAAGTTGCTGAAATAAGGCTATTTAATAAGTCTAAGTTGCTGAAATAAGCATTTTTAATCAGCGTAAGTTGCTGAAATAAGTCTATTTAATAATCCCACGTTGCTGAAATAAGCCTACTTAATTAGGCTATTTAATAAGCCTAAGTTGCTGAAATAAGCCTATTTAATAAGCGTAAGTTGCTGAAATAAGGCTATTTAATAAGTCTAAGTTGCTGAAATAAGCCTATTTAATAAGCCTAAGTTGCTGAAATAAGCCCATTTAATAAGAATATTAAATAAGCCTAAGTTGCTGAAATAAGCCTATTTAATAAGCCTATTTAATAGGCCTATTTAATAAGTCTAAGTTGCTAAAATAAGCCTATTTAATAAGGCTATTTAATAAGTCTATTTAATAAGCCTATTTAATAAGTATTTAAATGCGCCTATTTAATAAGCCTATTTATTGAGCCTATTTAATAAGCCTATTTATTGAGCCTATTTAATAAGCCTATTTATTGAGCCAATTTAATAAGCCTATTTATTGAGCCTATTTAATAAGCCTATTTAATAAGTCTATTTAATAAGCCTATTTAATAGGCCTATTTAATAAGTTTTATTTGCTGAAATAAGCCTATTTAATACGCCTATTTAATAGGCCTATTTAATAAGTCTAAGTTGCTGAAATAAGCCTATTTAATAAGCCTAAGTTTCTGAATGAGCCTATTTAATAAGCCTAAGTTGCTGAAATAAGCCTATTTAATAAGCCTAAGTTGCTGAATAAGCCTATTTAATAAGCCTAAGTTGCTGAAATAAGCCTATTTAATAAGTTTAAGTTGCTGAAATAAGGTTATTTAATAAGCCTAAGTTGCTGAAATAAGCCTATTTAATAAGCCTAAGTTGCTGAAATAAAGCTATTTAATAAGTCTAAGTTGCTGAAATAAGCCTATTTAATAAGCCTAAGTTGCTGAAATAAGTATATTTAATAAGCATAAGTTGCTGAAATAAACCTATTTAATGAGTCTAAGTTGCTGAAATAAGGCTATTTAATATGCTGAAATAAACATTTTTAATCAGCGTAAGTTGCTGAAATAAGTCTATTTAATAATCCCAAGTTGCTGAAATAAGCCTACTTAATTAGGCTATTTAATAAGCCTAAGTTGCTGAAATAAGCCTATTTAATAAGCGTAAGTTGCTGAAATAAGGCTATTTAATAAGTCTAAGTTGCTGAAATAAGCCTATTTAATAAGCCTAAGTTGCTGAAATAAGCCCATTTAATAAGCCTATTAAATAAGCTTAAGTTGCCGAAATAAGCCTATTTAATAAGCCTATTTAATAAGCCTATTTAATAGGCCTATTTAATAAGTCTAAGTTGCTGAGATAAGCCTATTTAATAAGCCTATTTAATAAGCCTATTTAATAAGCCTATTTAATAAGCCTATGTTGCTGAAATAAGCCTATTTAATAAGCCTAAGTTGCTGAATAAGCCTATTTAATAAGCCTAAGTTGCTGAATAAACCTATTTAATAAGTCTAAGTTGCTGAAATAAGCCTATTTAATAAGGCTATTTAATAAGCCTAAGTTGCTGAATAAGCCTATTTAATAAGTCTAAGTTGCTGAAATAAGGCTATTTAATAAGCCTAAGTTGCTGAAATAAGGCTATTTAATAAGTATAAGTTGCTGAAATAAGCCTATTTAATAAGCCTACATTGCTGAAACAAGCCTATTTAATAAGGCTATTTAATGAGCCTAAGTTGCTGAAATAAGCCTATTTAATAAGCATAAGTTTCTGAACTAAGCCTATTTAAAAATGTATATTTAATAAGTCTAAGTTGCTGAAATAAACCTATTTAAAAATGCTATTTAATAAGCCTAAGTTGCTGAAATAAGCCTATTTAATAAGGCTATTTAATAAGCATAAGTTGCTGAAATAAGCTTATTTAATAAGCCTAAGTTGCTGAAATAAGCCTATTTAATAAGGCTATTTAATAAGTCTATTTAATAAGCCTATTTAATAAGCCTATTTATTGAGCCTATTTAATAAGCCTATTTATTGAGCCTATTTAATAAGCCTATTTATTGAGCCTATTTAATAAGCCTATTTATTGAGCCTATTTAATAAGCCTATTTAATAAGTCTATTTAATAAGCCTATTTAATAGGCCTATTTAATAAGTTTAAGTTGCTGAAATAAGCCTATTTAATAAGCCTATTTAATAGGCCTATTTAATAAGTCTAAGTTGCTGAAATAAGCCTATTTAATAAGCCTAAGTTTCTGAATGAGCCTATTTAATAAGCCTAAGTTGCTGAAATAAGCCTATTAAATAAGCCTAAGTTGCTGAAAAAAAACTATTAAATAAGCCTAAGTTGCTGAATAAGCCTATTTAATAAGCCTAAGTTGCTGAATAAACCTATTTAATAAGTCTAAGTTGCTGAAATAAGCATATTTAATAAGGCTATTTAATAAGTCTAAGTTGCTGAAATAAACCTGCTTAATAAGGCTATTTAATAAAAATAAGTTGCTGAAATAAGCTTATTTAATAAGCCTAAGTTGCTGAAATAAGCCTATTTAATAAGGCTCTTTAATAAGTCTAAGTTGCTGAAATAAACCTATTTACTAAGCCTAAGTTGCTAAAATAAGCCTATTTAATGAGGCTATTTAATAAGTCTATTTAATAAGCCTATTCAATAAGCCTATTTAATAAGCCTATTTAATAAGCCTATTTAATAAGTCTATTTAATAAGTCTATTTAATGAGCCTATTTAATAAGCCTATTTATTGAGCCTATTTAATAAGCCTATTTATTGAGCCTATTTAATAAGCCTATCTATTGAGCCTATTTAATAAGCCTATTTATTGAGCCTATTTAATAAGCCTATTTAATAAGTCTATTTAATAAACCTATTTAATAAGCCTATTTAATAAACCTATTTATTGAGCCTATTTCATAAGCCTATTTAATAAGCCTATTTATTGAGCCTATTTAATAAGTCTATTTAATAAGCCTATTTAATAAGTATTTAATGCGCCTATTTAATAAGCCTATTTATTGAGCCTATTTAATAAGCCTATTTATTGAGCCTATTTAATAAGCCTATTTATTGAGCCTATTTAATAAGCCTATTTATTGAGCCTATTTAATAAGCCTATTTAATAAGTCTATTTAATAAGCCTATTTAATAGGCCTATTTAATAAGTCTAATTTGCTGAAATAAGCCTATTTAATAGGCCTATTTAATAAGTCTAAGTTGCTGAAATAAGCCTATTTAATAAGCCTAAGTTTCTGAATGAGCCTATTTAATAAGCCTAAGTTGCTGAAATAAGCCTATTAAATAAGCCTAAGTTGCTGAAAAAAGCATATTAAATAAGCCTAAGTTGCTGAATAAGCCTATTTAATAAGCCTAAGTTGCTGAATAAACCTATTTAATAAGTCTAAGTTGCTGAAATAAGCATATTTAATAAGGCTATTTAATAAGTCTAAGTTGCTGAAATAAACCTATTTAAAAATGCTATTTAATAAGCCTAAGTTGCTGAAATAAACCTGCTTAATAAGGCTATTTAATAAAAATAAGTTTCTGAAATAAGCTTATTTAATAAGCCTAAGTTGCTGAAATAAGCCTATTTAATAAGGCTCTTTAATAAGTCTAAGTTGCTGAAATAAACCTATTTAATAAGCCTAAGTTGCTAAAATAAGCCTATTTAATGAGGCTATTTAATAAGTCTATTTAATAAGCCTATTTAATAAGCCTATTTAATAAGCCTATTTAATAAGTCTATTTAATAAGTCTATTTAATAAGTATTTAATGAGCCTATTTAATAAGCCTATTTATTGAGCCTATTTAATAAGCCTATTTATTGAGCCTATTTAATAAGCCTATTTATTGAGCCTATTTCATGAGCCTATTTAATAAGCCTATTTATTGAGCCTATTTAATAAGTCTATTTAATAAGCCTATTTAATAAGCCTAAATAATAAGTATTTAATGAGCCTATTTAATAAGTCTATTTAATAAGCCTATTTAATAGGCCTATTTAATAAGTCTAAGTTGCTGAAATAAGCCTATTTAATAAGCCTATTTAATAGGCCTATTTAATAAGTCTAAGTTGCTGAAATAAGCCTATTTAATAAGCCTAAGTTTCTGAATGAGCCTATTTAATAAGCCTAAGTTGCTGAAATAAGCCTATTTAATAAGCCTAAGTTGCTGAATAAGCCTATTTAATAAGCCTAAGTTGCTGAAATTAGCCTATTTAATAAGTTTAAGTTGCTGAAATAAGGCTATTTAATAAGCCTAAGTTGCTGAAATACGCCTATTTAATAAGCCTAAGTTGCTGAAATAAAGCTATTTAATAAGTCTAAGTTGCTGAAATAAGCCTATTTAATAAGCCTAAGTTGCTGAAATAAGTATATTTAATAAGCATAAGTTGCTGAAATAAACCTATTTAATGAGTCTAAGTTGCTTAAATAAGGCTATTTAATAAGTCTAAGTTGCTGAAATAAGCCTATTTAATAAGCCTAAGTTGCTGAAATAAGCCCATTTAATAAGCCTATTTAATAAGCCTAAGTTGCTGAAATAAGCCTATTTAATAAGCCTATTTAATAAGCCTATTTAATAGGCCTATTTAATAAGTCTAAGTTGCTGAAATAAGCCTATTTAATAAGCCTATTTAATAGGCCTATTTAATAAGTCTAAGTTGCTGAAATAAGCCTATTTAATAAGCCTAAGTTGCTGAATGAGCCTATTTAATTTGCCTAAGTTGCTGAAATAAGCCTATTTAATAAGCCTAAGTTGCTGAATAAGCCTATTTAATAAGCCTAAGTTGCTGAATAAACCTATTTAATAAGTCTAAGTTGCTGAAATAAGCCTATTTAATAAGGCTATTTAATCAGCTTAAGTTGCTGAATAAGCCTATTTAATAAGTCTAAGTTGCTGAAATAAGGCTATTTAATAAGCCTAAGTTGCTGAAATAAGGCTATTTAATAAGTTTAAGTTGCTGAAATAAGCCTATTTAATAAGCCTAAGTTGCTGAAATAAGCCTATTTAATAAGGCTATTTAATGAGCCTCAGTTGCTGAAATAAGCCTATTTAATAAGCCTAAGTTTCTGAACTAAGCCTATTTAAAAAGGTATATTTAATAAGTCTAAGTTGCTGAAATAAACCTATTTAAAAATGCTATTTAATAAGCCTAAGTTGCTGAAATAAACCTGGTAATAAGGCTATTTAATAAGCATAAGTTGCTGAAATAAGCTTATTTAATAAGCCTAAGTTGCTGAAATAAGCCCATTTAATAAGCCTATTTAATAAGCCTAAGTTGCTGAAAAAAGCCTATTTAATAAGCCTATTTAATAAGCCTATTTAATAGGCCTATTTAATAAGTCTAAGTTGCTGAAATAAGCCTATTTAATAAGCCTATTTAATAGGCCTATTTAATAAGTCTAAGTTGCTGAAATAAGCCTATTTAATAAGCCTAAGTTGCTGAATGAGCCTATTTAATTTGCCTAAGTTGCTGAAATAAGCCTATTTAATAAGCCTAAGTTGCTGAATAAGCCTATTTAATAAGCCTAAGTTGCTGAATAAACCTATTTAATAAGTCTAAGTTGCTGAAATAAGCCTATTTAATAAGGCTATTTAATAAGCTTAAGTTGCTGAATAAGCCTATTTAATAAGTCTAAGTTGCTGAAATAAGGCTATTTAATAAGCCTAAGTTGCTGAAATAAGGCTATTTAATAAGTTTAAGTTGCTGAAATAAGCCTATTTAATAAGCCTAAGTTGCTGAAATAAGCCTATTTAATAAGGCTATTTAATGAGCCTCAGTTGCTGAAATAAGCCTATTTAATAAGCCTAAGTTTCTGAACTAAGCCTATTTAAAAAGGTATATTTAATAAGTCTAAGTTGCTGGAATAAACCTATTTAAAAATGCTATTTAATAAGCCTAAGTTGCTGAAATAAACCTGGTAATAAGGCTATTTAATAAGCATAAGTTGCTGAAATAAGCTTATTTAATAAGCCTAAGTTGCTGAAATAAGCCTATTTAATAAGGCTATTTAATAAGTCTATTTAATGAGCCTATTTAATAAGTATTTAATGCGCCTATTTAATAAGCCTATTTATTGAGCCTATTTAATAAGCCTATTTATTGAGCCTATTTAATAAGCCTATTTATTGAGCCTATTTAATAAGCCTTTTTATTGAGCCTATTTAATAAGCCTATTTAATAAGTCTATTTAATAAGCCTATTTAATAAGCCTATTTAATAAGCCTATTTATTGAGCCTATTTAATAAGCCTATTTAATAAGCCTATTTATTGAGCCTATTTAATAAGTCTATTTAATAAGCCTATTTAATAAGCCTAATTAATAAGCATTTAATGAGCCTATTTAATAAGTCTATTTAATAAGCCTATTTAATAGGCCTATTTAATAAGTCTAAGTTGCAGAAATAAGCCTATTTAATAAGCCTATTTAATAGGCCTATTTAATAAGTCTAAGTTGCTGAAATAAGCCTATTTAATAAGCCTAAGTTTCTGAATGAGCCTATTTAATAAGCCTAAGTTGCTGAAATAAGCCTATTTAATAAGCCTAAGTTGCTGAAATAAGTATATTTAATAAGCATAAGTTGCTGAAATAAACCTATTTAATGAGTATACGTTGCTGAAATAAAGCTATTTAATAAGTCTAAGTTGCTGAAATAAGCATTTTTAATCAGCGTAAGTTGCTGAAATAAGTCTATTTAATAATCCCAAGTTGCTGAAATAAGCCTACTTAATTAGGCTATTTAATAAGCCTAAGTTGCTGAAATAAGCCTATTTAATAAGCGTAAGTTGCTGAAATAAGGCTATTTAATAAGTCTAAGTTGCTGAAATAAGCCTATTTAATAAGCCTAAGTTGCTGAAATAAGCCCATTTAATAAGCCTATTAAATAAGCCTAAGTTGCTGAAATAAGCCTATTTAATAATCCTATTTAATAAGCCTATTTAATAGGCCTATTTAATAAGTCTAAGTTGCTGAAATAAGCCTATTTAATAAGCCTATTTAATAGGCCTATTTAATAAGTCTAAGTTGCTAAAATAAGCCTATTTAATAGGCCTAAGTTGCTGAATGAGCCTATTTAATAAGCCTATGTTGCTGAAATAAGCCTATTTAATAAGCCTAAGTTGCTGAATAAGCCTATTTAATAAGCCTAAGTTGCTGAAATTAGCCTATTTAATAAGTTTAGTTGCTGAAATAAGGCTATTTAATAAGCCTAAGTTGCTGAAATAAGCCTATTTAATAAGCCTAAGTTGCTGAAATAAAGCTATTTAATAAGTCTAAGTTGCTGAAATAAGCCTATTTAATAAGCCTAAGTTGCTGAAATAAGTATATTTAATAAGCATAAGTTGCTGAAATAAACCTATTTAATGAGTCTAAGTTGCTTAAATAAGGCTATTTAATAAGTCTAAGTTGCTGAAATAAGCCTATTTAATAAGCCTAAGTTGCTGAAATAAGCCCATTTAATAAGCCTATTTAATAAGCCTAAGTTGCTGAAATAAGCCTATTTAATAAGCCTATTTAATAAGCCTATTTAATAGGCCTATTTAATAAGTCTAAGTTGTTGAAATAAGCCTATTTAATAAGCCTATTTAATAGGCCTATTTAATAAGTCTAAGTTGCTGAAATAAGCCTATTTAATAAGCCTAAGTTGCTGAATGAGCCTATTTAATTTGCCTAAGTTGCTGAAATAAGCCTATTTAATAAGCCTAAGTTGCTGTATAAGCCTATTTAATAAGCCTAAGTTGCTGAATAAACCTATTTAATAAGTCTAAGTTGTTGAAATAAGCCTATTTAATAAGCCTATTTAATAGGCCTATTTAATAAGTCTAAGTTGCTGAAATAAGCCTATTTAATAAGCCTAAGTTGCTGAATGAGCCTATTTAATTTGCCTAAGTTGCTGAAATAAGCCTATTTAATGAGTATACGTTGCTGAAATAAAGCTATTTAATAAGTCTAAGTTGCTGAAATAAGCATTTTTAATCAGCGTAAGTTGCTGAAATAAGTCTATTTAATAATCCCAAGTTGCTGAAATAAGCCTACTTAATTAGGCTATTTAATAAGCCTAAGTTGCTGAAATAAGCCTATTTAATAAGCGTAAGTTGCTGAAATAAGGCTATTTAATAAGTCTAAGTTGCTGAAATAAGCCTATTTAATAAGCCTAAGTTGCTGAAATAAGCCCATTTAATAAGCCTATTAAATAAGCCTAAGTTGCTGAAATAAGCCTATTTAATAATCCTATTTAATAAGCCTATTTAATAGGCCTATTTAATAAGTCTAAGTTGCTGAAATAAGCCTATTTAATAAGCCTATTTAATAGGCCTATTTAATAAGTCTAAGTTGCTAAAATAAGCCTATTTAATAGGCCTAAGTTGCTGAATGAGCCTATTTAATAAGCCTATGTTGCTGAAATAAGCCTATTTAATAAGCCTAAGTTGCTGAATAAGCCTATTTAATAAGCCTAAGTTGCTGAAATTAGCCTATTTAATAAGTTTAGTTGCTGAAATAAGGCTATTTAATAAGCCTAAGTTGCTGAAATAAGCCTATTTAATAAGCCTAAGTTGCTGAAATAAAGCTATTTAATAAGTCTAAGTTGCTGAAATAAGCCTATTTAATAAGCCTAAGTTGCTGAAATAAGTATATTTAATAAGCATAAGTTGCTGAAATAAACCTATTTAATGAGTCTAAGTTGCTTAAATAAGGCTATTTAATAAGTCTAAGTTGCTGAAATAAGCCTATTTAATAAGCCTAAGTTGCTGAAATAAGCCCATTTAATAAGCCTATTTAATAAGCCTAAGTTGCTGAAATAAGCCTATTTAATAAGCCTATTTAATAAGCCTATTTAATAGGCCTATTTAATAAGTCTAAGTTGTTGAAATAAGCCTATTTAATAAGCCTATTTAATAGGCCTATTTAATAAGTCTAAGTTGCTGAAATAAGCCTATTTAATAAGCCTAAGTTGCTGAATGAGCCTATTTAATTTGCCTAAGTTGCTGAAATAAGCCTATTTAATAAGCCTAAGTTGCTGTATAAGCCTATTTAATAAGCCTAAGTTGCTGAATAAACCTATTTAATAAGTCTAAGTTGTTGAAATAAGCCTATTTAATAAGCCTATTTAATAGGCCTATTTAATAAGTCTAAGTTGCTGAAATAAGCCTATTTAATAAGCCTAAGTTGCTGAATGAGCCTATTTAATTTGCCTAAGTTGCTGAAATAAGCCTATTTAATAAGCCTAAGTTGCTGTATAAGCCTATTTAATAAGCCTAAGTTGCTGAATAAACCTATTTAATAAGTCTAAGTTGCTGAAATAAGCCTATTTAATAAGGCTATTTAATAAGCTTAAGTTGCTGAATAAGCCTATTTAATAAGTCTAAGTTGCTGAAATAAGGCTATTTAATAAGCCTAAGTTGCTGAAATAAGGCTATTTAATAAGTTTAAGTTGCTGAAATAAGCCTATTTAATAAGCCTAAGTTGCTGAAATAAGCCTATTTAATAAGGCTATTTAATGAGCCTCAGTTGCTGAAATAAGCCTATTTAATAAGCCTAAGTTTCTGAACTAAGCCTATTTAAAAAAGGTATATTTAATAAGTCTAAGTTGCTGAAATAAACCTATTTAAAAATGCTATTTAATAAGCCTAAGTTGCTGAAATAAACCTGGTAATAAGGCTATTTAATAAGCATAAGTTGCTGAAATAAGCTTATTTAATAAGCCTAAGTTGCTGAAATAAGCCCATTTAATAAGCCTATTTAATAAGCCTAAGTTGCTGAAAAAAGCCTATTTAATAAGCCTATTTAATAAGCCTATTTAATAGGCCTATTTAATAAGTCTAAGTTGCTGAAATAAGCCTATTTAATAAGCCTATTTAATAGGCCTATTTAATAAGTCTAAGTTGCTGAAATAAGCCTATTTAATAAGCCTAAGTTGCTGAATGAGCCTATTTAATTTGCCTAAGTTGCTGAAATAAGCCTATTTAATAAGCCTAAGTTGCTGAATAAGCCTATTTAATAAGCGTAAGTTGCTGAATAAACCTATTTAATAAGTCTAAGTTGCTGAAATAAGCCTATTTAATAAGGCTATTTAATAAGCTTAAGTTGCTGAATAAGCCTATTTAATAAGTCTAAGTTGCTGAAATAAGGCTATTTAATAAGCCTAAGTTGCTGAAATAAGGCTATTTAATAAGTTTAAGTTGCTGAAATAAGCCTATGTAATAAGCCTAAGTTGCTGAAATAAGCCTATTTAATAAGGCTATTTAATGAGCCTCAGTTGCTGAAATAAGCCTATTTAATAAGCCTAAGTTTCTGAACTAAGCCTATTTAAAAAGGTATATTTAATAAGTCTAAGTTGCTGAAATAAACCTATTTAAAAATGCTATTTAATAAGCCTAAGTTGCTGAAATAAACCTGGTAATAAGGCTATTTAATAAGCATAAGTTGCTGAAATAAGCTTATTTAATAAGCCTAAGTTGCTTAAATAAGCCTATTTAATAAGGCTATTTAATAAGTCTATTTAATGAGCCTATTTAATAAGTATTTAATGCGCCTATTTAATAAGCCTATTTATTGAGCCTATTTAATAAGCCTATTTATTGAGCCTATTTAATAAGCCTATTTATTGAGCCTATTTAATAAGCCTTTTTATTGAGCCTATTTAATAAGCCTATTTAATAAGTCTATTTAATAAGCCTATTTAATAAGCCTATTTAATAAGCCTATTTATTGAGCCTATTTAATAAGCCTATTTAATAAGCCTATTTATTGAGCCTATTTAATAAGTCTATTTAATAAGCCTATTTAATAAGCCTAATTAATAAGCATTTAATGAGCCTATTTAATAAGTCTATTTAATAAGCCTATTTAATAGGCCTATTTAATAAGTCTAAGTTGCAGAAATAAGCCTATTTAATAAGCCTATTTAATAGGCCTATTTAATAAGTCTAAGTTGCTGAAATAAGCCTATTTAATAAGCCTAAGTTTCTGAATGAGCCTATTTAATAAGCCTAAGTTGCTGAAATAAGCCTATTTAATAAGCCTAAGTTGCTGAATAAGCCTCTTTAATAAGCCTAAGTTGCTGAAATAAGCCTATTTAATAAGTTTAAGTTGCTGAAATAAGGCTATTTAATAAGCCTAAGTTGCTGAAATAAGCCTATTTAATAAGCCTAAGTTGCTGAAATAAGTATATTTAATAAGCATAAGTTGCTGAAATAAACCTATTTAATGAGTATACGTTGCTGAAATAAAGCTATTTAATAAGTCTAAGTTGCTGAAATAAGCATTTTTAATCAGCGTAAGTTGCTGAAATAAGTCTATTTAATAATCCCAAGTTGCTGAAATAAGCCTACTTAATTAGGCTATTTAATAAGCCTAAGTTGCTGAAATAAGCCTATTTAATAAGCGTAAGTTGCTGAAATAAGGCTATTTAATAAGTCTAAGTTGCTGAAATAAGCCTATTTAATAAGCCTAAGTTGCTGAAATAAGCCCATTTAATAAGCCTATTAAATAAGCCTAAGTTGCTGAAATAAGCCTATTTAATAAGCCTATTTAATAAGCCTATTTAATAGGCCTATTTAATAAGTCTAAGTTGCTGAAATAAGCCTATTTAATAAGCCTATTTAATAGGCCTATTTAATAAGTCTAAGTTGCTAAAATAAGCCTATTTAATAGGCCTAAGTTGCTGAATGAGCCTATTTAATAAGCCTATGTTGCTGAAATAAGCCTATTTAATAAGCCTAAGTTGCTGAATAAGCCTATTTAATAAGCCTAAGTTGCTGAAATTAGCCTATTTAATAAGTTTAGTTGCTGAAATAAGGCTATTTAATAAGCCTAAGTTGCTGAAATAAGCCTATTTAATAAGCCTAAGTTGCTGAAATAAAGCTATTTAATAAGTCTAAGTTGCTGAAATAAGCCTATTTAATAAGCCTAAGTTGCTGAAATAAGTATATTTAATAAGCATAAGTTGCTGAAATAAACCTATTTAATGAGTCTAAGTTGCTTAAATAAGGCTATTTAATAAGTCTAAGTTGCTGAAATAAGCCTATTTAATAAGCCTAAGTTGCTGAAATAAGCCCATTTAATAAGCCTATTTAATAAGCCTAAGTTGCTGAAATAAGCCTATTTAATAAGCCTATTTAATAAGCCTATTTAATAGGCCTATTTAATAAGTCTAAGTTGTTGAAATAAGCCTATTTAATAAGCCTATTTAATAGGCCTATTTAATAAGTCTAAGTTGCTGAAATAAGCCTATTTAATAAGCCTAAGTTGCTGAATGAGCCTATTTAATTTGCCTAAGTTGCTGAAATAAGCCTATTTAATAAGCCTAAGTTGCTGTATAAGCCTATTTAATAAGCCTAAGTTGCTGAATAAACCTATTTAATAAGTCTAAGTTGTTGAAATAAGCCTATTTAATAAGCCTATTTAATAGGCCTATTTAATAAGTCTAAGTTGCTGAAATAAGCCTATTTAATAAGCCTAAGTTGCTGAATGAGCCTATTTAATTTGCCTAAGTTGCTGAAATAAGCCTATTTAATAAGCCTAAGTTGCTGTATAAGCCTATTTAATAAGCCTAAGTTGCTGAATAAACCTATTTAATAAGTCTAAGTTGCTGAAATAAGCCTATTTAATAAGGCTATTTAATAAGCTTAAGTTGCTGAATAAGCCTATTTAATAAGTCTAAGTTGCTGAAATAAGGCTATTTAATAAGCCTAAGTTGCTGAAATAAGGCTATTTAATAAGTTTAAGTTGCTGAAATAAGCCTATTTAATAAGCCTAAGTTGCTGAAATAAGCCTATTTAATAAGGCTATTTAATGAGCCTCAGTTGCTGAAATAAGCCTATTTAATAAGCCTAAGTTTCTGAACTAAGCCTATTTAAAAAAGGTATATTTAATAAGTCTAAGTTGCTGAAATAAACCTATTTAAAAATGCTATTTAATAAGCCTAAGTTGCTGAAATAAACCTGGTAATAAGGCTATTTAATAAGCATAAGTTGCTGAAATAAGCTTATTTAATAAGCCTAAGTTGCTGAAATAAGCCCATTTAATAAGCCTATTTAATAAGCCTAAGTTGCTGAAAAAAGCCTATTTAATAAGCCTATTTAATAAGCCTATTTAATAGGCCTATTTAATAAGTCTAAGTTGCTGAAATAAGCCTATTTAATAAGCCTATTTAATAGGCCTATTTAATAAGTCTAAGTTGCTGAAATAAGCCTATTTAATAAGCCTAAGTTGCTGAATGAGCCTATTTAATTTGCCTAAGTTGCTGAAATAAGCCTATTTAATAAGCCTAAGTTGCTGAATAAGCCTATTTAATAAGCGTAAGTTGCTGAATAAACCTATTTAATAAGTCTAAGTTGCTGAAATAAGCCTATTTAATAAGGCTATTTAATAAGCTTAAGTTGCTGAATAAGCCTATTTAATAAGTCTAAGTTGCTGAAATAAGGCTATTTAATAAGCCTAAGTTGCTGAAATAAGGCTATTTAATAAGTTTAAGTTGCTGAAATAAGCCTATGTAATAAGCCTAAGTTGCTGAAATAAGCCTATTTAATAAGGCTATTTAATGAGCCTCAGTTGCTGAAATAAGCCTATTTAATAAGCCTAAGTTTCTGAACTAAGCCTATTTAAAAAGGTATATTTAATAAGTCTAAGTTGCTGAAATAAACCTATTTAAAAATGCTATTTAATAAGCCTAAGTTGCTGAAATAAACCTGGTAATAAGGCTATTTAATAAGCATAAGTTGCTGAAATAAGCTTATTTAATAAGCCTAAGTTGCTTAAATAAGCCTATTTAATAAGGCTATTTAATAAGTCTATTTAATGAGCCTATTTAATAAGTATTTAATGCGCCTATTTAATAAGCCTATTTATTGAGCCTATTTAATAAGCCTATTTATTGAGCCTATTTAATAAGCCTATTTATTGAGCCTATTTAATAAGCCTTTTTATTGAGCCTATTTAATAAGCCTATTTAATAAGTCTATTTAATAAGCCTATTTAATAAGCCTATTTAATAAGCCTATTTATTGAGCCTATTTAATAAGCCTATTTAATAAGCCTATTTATTGAGCCTATTTAATAAGTCTATTTAATAAGCCTATTTAATAAGCCTAATTAATAAGCATTTAATGAGCCTATTTAATAAGTCTATTTAATAAGCCTATTTAATAGGCCTATTTAATAAGTCTAAGTTGCAGAAATAAGCCTATTTAATAAGCCTATTTAATAGGCCTATTTAATAAGTCTAAGTTGCTGAAATAAGTCTATTTAATAAGCCTAAGTTTCTGAATGAGCCTATTTAATAAGCCTAAGTTGCTGAAATAAGCCTATTTAATAAGCCTAAGTTGCTGAATAAGCCTCTTTAATAAGCCTAAGTTGCTGAAATAAGCCTATTTAATAAGTTTAAGTTGCTGAAATAAGGCTATTTAATAAGCCTAAGTTGCTGAAATAAGCCTATTTAATAAGCCTAAGTTGCTGAAATAAAGCTATTTAATAAGTCTAAGTTGCTGAAATAAGCCTATTTAATAAGCCTAAGTTGCTGAAATAAGTATATTTAATAAGCATAAGTTGCTGAAATAAACCTATTTAATGAGTCTAAGTTGCTGAAATAAAGCTATTTAATAAGTCTAAGTTGCTGAAATAAGCATTTTTAATCAGCGTAAGTTGCTGAAATAAGTCTATTTAATAATCCCAAGTTGCTGAAATAAGCCTACTTAATTAGGCTATTTAATAAGCCTAAGTTGCTGAAATAAGCCTATTTAATAAGCGTAAGTTGCTGAAATAAGGCTATTTAATAAGTCTAAGTTGCTGAAATAAGCCTATTTAATAAGCCTAAGTTGCTGAAATAAGCCCATTTAATAAGCCTATTAAATAAGCCTAAGTTGCTGAAATAAGCCTATTTAATAAGCCTATTTAATAAGCCTATTTAATAGGCCTATTTAATAAGTCTAAGTTGCTGAAATAAGCCTATTTAATAAGCCTATTTAATAGGCCTATTTAATAAGTCTAAGTTGCTGAAATAAGCCTATTTAATAAGCCTAAGTTGCTGAATGAGCCTATTTAATAAGCCTAAGTTGCTGAATAAACCTATTTAATAAGTCTAAGTTGCTGAAATAAGCCTATTTAATAAGGCTATTTAATAAGCCCAAGTTGCTGAATAAGCCTATTTAATAAGCCTATGTTGCTGAAATAAGCCTATTTAATAAGCCTAAGTTGCTGAATAAGCCTATTTAATAAGCCTAAGTTGCTGAATAAACCTATTTAATAAGTCTAAGTTGCTGAAATAAGGCTATTTAATAAGCCTAAGTTGCTGAAATAAGGCTATTTAATAAGTTTAAGTTGCTGAAATAAGCCTATTTAATAAGCCTAAGTTTCTGAACTAAGCCTATTTAAAAAGGTATATTTAATAAATCTAAGTTGCTGAAATAAACCTATTTAAAAATGCTATTTAATAAGCCTAAGTTGCTGAAATAAACCTGTTTAAAAAGGCTAATTAATAAGCATAAGTTGCTTAAATAAGCTTATTTAATAAGCCTAAGTTGCTGAAATAAGCCTATTTAATAAGGCTATTTAATAAGTATATTTAATAAGCCTATTTAATAAGTATTTAATGCGCCTATTTAATAAGCCTATTTATTGAGCCTATTTAATAAGCCTATTTATTGAGCCTATTTAATAAGCCTATTTATTGAGCCTATTTAATAAGCCTATTTATTGAGCCTATTTAATAAGCCTATTTAATAAGTCTATTTAATAAGCCTATTTAATAGGCCTATTTAATAAGTCTAAGTTGCTGAAATAAGCCTACTTAATAAGCCTATTTAATAGGCCTATTTAATAAGTCTAAGTTGCTGAAATAAGCCTTTTTAATAAGCCTAAGTTTCTGAATGAGCCTATTTAATAAGCTTAAGTTGCTGAAATAAGCCTATTAAATAAGCCTAAGTTGCTGAAAAAAGCCTATTAAATAAGCCTAAGTTGCTGAATAAGCCTATTTAATAAGCCTAAGTTGCTGAATAAACCTGTTTAATAAGGCTATTTAATAAGCATAAGTTGCTGAAATAAAGCTATTTAATAAGTCTAAGTTGCTGAAATAAGCCTATTTAATAAGCCTAAGTTGCTGAAATAAGTATATTTAATAAGCATAAGTTGCTGAAATAAACCTATTTAATGAGTCTAAGTTGCTGAAATAAAGCTATTTAATAAGTCTAAGTTGCTGAAATAAGCATTTTTAATCAGCGTAAGTTGCTGAAATAAGTCTATTTAATAATCCCAAGTTGCTGAAATAAGCCTACTTAATTAGGCTATTTAATAAGCCTAAGTTGCTGAAATAAGCCTATTTAATAAGTGTAAGTTGCTGAAATAAGGCTATTTAATAAGTCTAAGTTGCTGAAATAAGCCTATTTAATAAGCCTAAGTTGCTGAAATAAGCCCATTTAATAAGCCTATTAAATAAGCCTAAGTTGCTGAAATAAGCCTATTTAATAAGCCTATTTAATAAGCCTATTTAATAGGCCTATTTAATAAGTCTAAGTTGCTGAAATAAGCCTATTTAATAAGCCTATTTAATAGGCCTATTTAATAGGTCTAAGTTTCTGAAATAAGCCTATTTAATAAGCCTAAGTTGCTGAATGAGCCTATTTAATAAGCCTATGTTGCTGAAATAAGCCTATTTAATAAGCCTAAGTTGCTGAATAAGCCTATTTAATAAGTCTAAGTTGCTGAAATAAGCCTATTTAATAAGCCTAAGTTGCTGAATAAGCCTATTTAATAAGTCTAAGTTGCTGAAATAAGGCTATTTAATAAGCCTAAGTTGCTGAAATAAGGCTATTTAATAAGTTTAAGTTGCTGAAATAAGCCTATTTAATAAGCTTACATTGCTGAAATAAGCCTATTTAATAAGGCTATTTAATGAGCCTAAGTTGCTGAAATAAGCCTATTTAATAAGCCTAAGTTTCTGAACTAAGCCTATTTAAAAAGGTATATTTAATAAGTCTAAGTTGCTGAAATAAACCTATTTAAAAATGCTATTTAATAAGCCTAAGTTGCTGAAATAAACCTGTTTAATAAGGCTATTTAATACGCATAAGTTGCTGAAATAAGCTTATTTAATAAGCCTAAGTTGCTGAAATAAGCCTATTTAATAAGGCTATTTAAAAAGTCTATTTAATAAGCCTATTTAATAAGTATTTAATGCGCCTATTTAATAAGCCTATTTATTGAGCCTATTTAATAAGCCTATTTATTGAGCCTATTTAATAAGCCTATTTATTGAGCCTATTTAATAAGCCTATTTATTGAGCCTATTTAATAAGACTATTTCATAAGTCTATTTAATAAGCCTATTTAATAGGCCTATTTAATAAGTCTAAGTTGCTGAAATAAGCCTATTTAATAAGCCTATTTAATAGGCCTATTTAATAAGTCTAAGTTGCTGAAATAAGCCTATTTAATAAACCTAAGTTTCTGAATGAGCCTATTTAATAAGCCTAAGTTGCTGAAATAAGCCTATTAAATAAGCCTAAGTTGCTGAAAAAAGCATATTAAATAAGCCTAAGTTGCTGAATAAGGCTATTTAATAAGCCTAAGTTGCTGAATAAACCTATTTAATAAGTCTAAGTTGCTGAAATAAGCATATTTAATAAGGCTATTTAATAAGTCTAAGTTGCTGAAATAAATCTATTTAAAATGCTATTTAATAAGCCTAAGTTGCTGAAATAAACCTGCTTAATACGGCTATTTAATAAAAATAAGTTGCTGAAATAAGCTTATTTAATAAGCCTAAGTTGCTGAAATAAGCCTATTTAATAAGGCTCTTTAATAAGTCTAAGTTGCTGAAATAAACCTATTTAATAAGCCTAAGTTGCTAAAATAAGCCTATTTAATGAGGCTATTTAATAAGTCTATTTAGTAAGCCTATTTAATAAGCCTATTTAATAAGCCTAAGTTGCTGAAATAAACCTGTTTAATAAGGCTATTTAATAAGCATAAGTTGCTGAAATAAAGCTATTTAATAAGTCTAAGTTGCTGAAATAAGCATTTTTAATCAGCGTAAGTTGCTGAAATAAGTATATTTAATAATCCCAAGTTGCTGAAATAAGCCTACTTAATTAGGCTATTTAATAAGCCTAAGTTGCTGAAATAAGCCTATTTAATAAGCGTAAGTTGTTGAAATAAGGCTATTTAATAAGTCTAAGTTGCTGAAATAAGCCTATTTAATAAGCCTAAGTTGCTGAAATAAGCCCATTTAATAAGCCTATTAAATAAGCCTAAGTTGCTGAAATAAGCCTATTTAATAAGCCAATTTAATAAGCCTATTTAATAGGCCTATTTAATAAGTCTAAGTTGCTGAAATAAGCCTATTTAATAAGCCTATTTAATAGGCCTATTTAATAAGTCTAAGTTGCTGAAATAAGCCTATTTAATAAGCCTAAGTTGCTGAATGAGCCTATTTAATAAGCCTATGTTGCTGAAATAAGCCTATTTAATAAGCCTAAGTTGCTGAATAAGCCTATTTAATAAGCCTAAGTTGCTGAATAAACCTATTTAATAAGTCTAAGTTGCTGAAATAAGCCTATTTGATAAGCCTATTTAATAGGCCTATTTAATAAGTCTAAGTTGCTGAAATAAGCCTATTTAATAAGCCTAAGTTGCTGAATGAGCCTATTTAATAAGCCTATGTTGCTGAAATAAGCCTATTTAATAAGCCTAAGTTGCTGAATAAGCCTATTTAATAAGTCTAAGTTGCTGAAATAAGGCTATTTAATAAGCCTAAGTTGCTGAAATAAGGCTATTTAATAAGTTTAAGTTGCTGAAATAAGCCTATTTAATAAGCCTACATTGCTGAAATAATCCTATTTAATAAGGCTATTTAATGAGCCTAAGTTGCTGAAATAAGCCTATTTAATAAGCCTAAGTTTCTGAACTAAGCCTATTTAAAAAGGTATATTTAATAAGTCTAAGTTGCTGAAATAAACCTATTTAAAAATGCTATTTAATAAGCCTAAGTTGCTGAATAAGCCTATTTAATAAGCCTAAGTTGCTGAATAAACCTATTTAATAAGTCTAAGTTGCTGAAATAAGCCTATTTAATAAGGCTATTTAATATGCCTAAGTTGCTGAATAAGCCTATTTAATAAGTCTAAGTTGCTGACGTAAGGCTATTTAATAAACCTAAGTTGCTGAAATAAGGCTATTTAATAAGTTTAAGTTGCTGAAATAAGCCCATTTAATAAGCCTAAGTTGCTGAAATAAGCCTATTTAATAAGGCTATTTAATGAGCCTAATTTGCTGAAATAAGCCTATTTAATAAGCCTAAGTTTCTGAACTAAGCCTATTTAAAAAGGTATATTTAATAAGTCTAAGTTGCTGAAATAAACCTATTTAAAAATGATATTTAATAAGCCTAAGTTGCTGAAATAAACCTGTTTAATAAGGCTATTTAATAAGCATAAGTTGCTGAAATAAGCTTATTTAATAAGCCTAAGTTGCTGAAATAAGCCTATTTAATAAGGCTATTTAATAAGTCTAAGTTGCTGAAATAAACCTATTTAATAAGCCTAAGTTCCTAAAATAAGCCTATTTAATGAGGCTATTTAATAAGTCTATTTAATAAGCCTATTTAATAAGCCTATTTAATAAGCCTATTTAATAAACCTATTTAATACACCTATTTAATAAACATATTTAATAAGTCTTTAATGAGCCTATTTAATAAGTCTATTTAAAAAGCCTTTTTAATGAGCCTATTTAATAAGTCTATTTAATAAGCCTATTTAATAAGTCTATTTAATAAGTCTATTTAATAAGCCTATTTAATAAGTATTTAATGAGCCTATTTAATAAGCCTATTTATTGAGCCTATTTAATAAGCCTATTTATTGAGCCTATTTTATAAGCCTATTTATTGAGCCTATTTAATAAGCCTATTTATTGAGCCTATTTAATTAGCCTATTTAATAAGTCTATTTAATAAGCCTATTTAATAAGCCTATTTAATAAGCCTATTTATTGAGCCTATTTAATAAGCCTATTTAATAAGCCTATTTATTGAGGCTATTTAATAAGTCTATTTAATAAGCCTATTTAATAATCCTATTTAATAAGTATTTAATGAGCCTATTTAATAAGTCTATTTAATAAGCCTATTTAATAAGGCTATTTAATGAGTCTAAGTTGCTGAAATAAGCCTATTTAATAAGCCTATTTAATAGGCCTATTTAATAAGTCTAAGTTGCTGAAATAAGCCGATTTAATAAGCCTAAGTTTCTGAATGAGCCTATTTAATAAGCCTAAGTTGCTGAAATAAGCTTATTTAATAAGCCTAAGTTGCTGAACAAGCCTATTTAATAAGCCTAAGTTGCTGAATAAACCTATTTAATAAGTCTAAGTTGCTGAAATAAGCATATTCAATAAGGCTATTTAATAAGCCTAAGTTGCTGAAATAGGCCTATTTAATAAGCCTATTTAATAAGCCTATTTAATAAGCCTATTTAATAAGCCTATTTAATACGCCTATTTAATAAACATATTTAATAAGTATTTAATGAGCCTATTTAATAAGCCTATTTATTGAGCCTATTTAATAAGCCTATTTATTGAGCCTATTTAATAAGCCTATTTATTGAGCCTATTTAATAAGCCTATTTATTGAGCCTATTTAATAAGCCTATTTAATAAGTCTATTTAATAAGCTTATTTAATAAGCCTATTTAATAAGCCTATTTATTGAGCCTTTTTAATAAGCCTATTTAATAAGCCTATTTATTGAGCCTATTTAATAAGTCTATTTAATAAGCCTATTTAATAAGCCTATTTAATAAGTGTTTAATGAGCCTATTTAATAAGTCTATTTAATAAGCCTATTTAATAGGCCTATTTAATAAGTCTAAGTTGCTGAAATAAGCCTATTTAATAAGCCTATTTAATAGGCCTATTTAATAAGCCTGAGTTGCTGAAATAAGCCTATTTAATAAGTCTAAGTTACTGAAATAAGGCTATTTAATAAGCCTAAGTTGCTGAAATAAGCCTATTTAATAAGCTTAAGTTGCTGAAATAAGGCTATTTAATAAGTCTAAGTTGCTGAAATAAGCCTATTTAATAAGCCTAAGTTGCTGAAATAAGTATATTTAATAAGCATAAGTTGCTGAAATAAGCCTATTTAATGAGTCTAAGTTGCTGAAATAAGGCTATTTAATAAGTCTAAGTTGCTGAAATAAGCCTATTTAATAAGGCTATTTAATAAGTCTAAGTTGCTGAAATAAACCTATTTAATAAGCCTAAGTTGCTAAAATAAGACTATTTAATGAGGCTATTTAATAAGTCTATTTAATAAGACTATTTAATAAGCCTATTTAATAAGCCTATTTAATACGCCTATTTAATAAACATATTTAATAAGTATTTAATGAGCCTATTTAATAAGTCTATTTAATAAGCCTTTTTAATAAGCCTATTTAATAAGTCTATTTAATATGCCTATTTAATAAGTCTATTTAATACGTCTATTTAATAAGCCTATTTAATAAGTATTTAATGAGAATATTTAATAAGCCTATTTATTGAGCCTATTTAATAAGCCTATTTATTGAGCCTATTTTATAAGCCTATTTATTGAGCCTATTTAATAAGCCTATTTATTGAGCCTATTTAATAAGCCTATTTAATAAGTCTATTTAATAAGCCTATTTAATAAGCCTATTTAATAAGCCTATTTATTGAGCCTATTTAATAAGCCTATTTAATAAGCCTATTTATTGAGCCTATTTAATAAGTCTATTTAATAAGCCTACTTAATAAGCCTATTTAATAAGTATTTAATGAGCCTATTTAATAAGTCTATTTAATAAGCCTATTTAATAAGGCTATTTAATGAGCCTAAGTTGCTTAAGTAAGCCTATTTAATAAGCCTATTTAATAGGTGTATTTAATAAGTCTAAGTTGCTGAAATAAGCCTATTTAATAAGCCTAAGTTTCTGAATGAGCCTATTTAATAAGCCTAAGTTGCTGAAATAAGCCTATTTAGTAAGCCTAAGTTGCTGAAATAAGGCTATTTAATAAGTCTTAGTTGCTGAAATAAGCCTATTTATTAAGCCTAAGTTGCTGAAATAAGTATATTTAATAAGCATAAGTTGCTGAAATAAGCCTATTTAATAAGCCTTAGTTGCTGAAATAAGCCTATTTAATAAGGCTATTTAATAAGTCTAAGTTGCTGAAATAAGCCTATTTAATAAGCCTAAGTTTCTGAACTAAGCCTATTTTAAAAGGTATATTTAATAAGTCTAAGTTGCTGAAATAAACCTATTTAAAAATGCTATTTAATAAGCCTAAGTTGCTGAAATAAACCTGTTTAATAAGGCTATTTAATAAGCATAAGTTGCTGAAATAAGCTTATTTAATAAGCCTAAGTTGCTGAAATAAGCCTATTTAATAAGGCTATTTAATAAGACTAAGTTGCTGAAATAAACCTAATTAATAAGCCTAAGTTGCTAAAATAAGCCTATTTAATGAGGCTATTTAATAAGTCTATTTAATAAGCCTATTTAATAAGCCTATTTAATAAGCCTATTTAATAAGCCTATTTAATACGCCTATTTAATAAACATATTTAATAAGTATTTAATGAGCCTATTTAATAAGTCTATTTAATAAGCCTTTTTAATAAGCCTATTTAATAAGTCTATTTAATAAGCCTATTTAATAAGTCTATTTAATAAGTCTATTTAATAAGCCTATTTAATAAGTATTTAATGAGCCTATTTAATAAGCCTATTTATTGAGCCTATTTTATAATCCTATTTATTGAGCCTATTTAATAAGCCTATTTATTGAGCCTATTTAATAAGCCTATTTAATAAGTCTATTTAATAAGCCTATTTAATAAGCCTATTTAATAAGCCTACTTATTGAGCCTATTTAATAAGCCTATTTAATAAGCCTATTTATTGAGCCTATTTAATAAGTCTATTTAATAAGCCTATTTAATAAGCCTATTTAATAAGTATTTAATGAGCCTATTTAATAAGTCTATTTAATAAGCCTATTTAATAAGGCTATTTAATGAGCCTAAGTTGCTGAAATAAGCCTATTTAATAAGGCTATTTAATGAGCCTAAGTTGCTGAAATAAGCCTATTCAATAAGCCTATTTAATAGGCCTATTTAATAAGTCTAAGTTGCTGAAATAAGCCTATTTAATAAGCCTAAGTTTCTGAATGAGCCTATTTAATAAGCCTAAGTTGCTGAAATAAGCCTATTAAATAAGCCTAAGTTGCTGAAATAAGCCTATTAAATAAGCCTAAGTTGCTGAATAAGCCTATTTAATAAGCCTAAGTTGCTGAATAAACCTATTTAATAAGTCTAAGTTGCTGAAATAAGCATATTTAATAAGGCTATTTAATAAGCCTAAGTTGCTGAATAAGCATATTTAATAAGGCTATTTAATGAGCCTAAGTTGCTGAAATAAGACTATTTAATAAGCCTAAGTTTCGGAACTAAGCCTATTTAAAAAGGTATATTTAATAAGTCTAATTTGCTGAAATAAACCTATTTAAAATGCTATTTAATAAGCCTAAGTTGCTGAAATAAACCTGTTTAATAAGGCTATTTAATAAAAAAAAAGTTGCTGAAATAAGCTTATTGAATAAGCCTAAGTTGCTGAAATAAGCCTATTTAATAAGGCTATTTAATAAGTCTATTTAATAAGCCTATTTAATAAATATTTAATGAGCCTATTTAATAAGCCTATTTATTGAGCCTATTTAATAAGCCTATGTATTGAGCCTATTTAATGAGCCTATTTATTGAGCCTATTTAATAAGCCTATTTATTGAGCCTATTTAATAAGCCTATTTAATAAGTCTATTTAATAAGCCTATTTAATAAGCCTATTTAATAAGCCTATTTATTGAGCCTATTTAATAAGCCTATTTATTGAGCCTATTAAATAAGTCTATTTAATAAGCCTATTTAATAAGCCTAATTAATAAGTATTTAATGAGCCTATTTAATAAGTCTATGTAATAAGGCTATTTAATAGGCCTATTTAATAAGTCTAAGTTGCTGAAATAAGCCTATTTAATAAGCCTAAGTTGCTGAATGAGCCTATTTAATAAGCCTAAGTTGCTGAAATAAGCCTATTTAATAAGCCTAAGTTGCTGAATAAGCCTATTTAATAAGCCTAAGTTGCTGAATAAACCTATTTAATAAGTCTAAGTAGCTGAAATAAGCCTATTTAATGAGGCTATTTAATAAGCCTAAGTTGCTGAATAAGCCTATTTAATAAGCCTAAGTTGCTGAATGAGCCTATTTAATAAGCCTAAGTTGCTGAATGAGCCTATTTAATAAGCCTAAGTTGCTGAATAAGCCTATTTAATAAGCCTAAGTTGCTGAATAAACCTATTTAATAAGTCTAAGTTGCTGAAATAAGCCTATTTAATAAGGCTATTTAATATGCCTAAGTTGCTGAATAAGCCTATTTAATAAGTCTAAGTTGCTGACGTAAGGCTATTTAATAAACCTAAGTTGCTGAAATAAGGCTATTTAATAAGTTTAAGTTGCTGAAATAAGCCTATTTAATAAGGCTATTTAATGAGCCTAATTTGCTGAAATAAGCCTATTTAATAAGCCTAAGTTTCTGAACTAAGCCTATTTAAAAAGGTATATTTAATAAGTCTAAGTTGCTGAAATAAACCTATTTAAAAATGCTATTTAATAAGCCTAAGTTGCTGAAATAAACCTGTTTAATAAGGCTATTTAATAAGCCTATTTATTGAGCCTATTTAATAAGCATATTTAATAAGCCTATTTATTGAGCCTATTTAATAAGTTTTATTTAATAAGCCTACTTAATAAGCCTATTTAATAAGTATTTAATGAGCCTATTTAATAAGTCTATTTAATAAGCCTATTTAATAAGGCTATTTAATGAGCCTAAGTTGCTAAAATAAGCCTATTTAATAAGCCTATTTAATAGGTGTATTTAATAAGTCTAAGTTGCTGAAATAAGCCTATTTAATAAGCCTAAGTTTCTGAATGAGCCTATTTAATAAGCCTAAGTTGCTGAAATAAGCCTATTTAATAAGCCTAAGTTGCTGAAATAAGCCTATTTAATAAGGCTATTTAATAAGTCTAAGTTGCTGAAATAAGCCTATTTAATAAGCCTAAGTTTCTGAACTAAGCCTATTTTAAAAGGTATATTTAATAAGTCTAAGTTGCTGAAATAAACCTATTTAAAAATGCTATTTAATAAGCCTAAGTTGCTGAAATAAACCTGTTTAATAAGGCTATTTAATAAGCATAAGTTGCTGAAATAAGCTTATTTAATAAGCCTAAGTTGCTGAAATAAGCCTATTTAATAAGGCTATTTAATAAGACTAAGTTGCTGAAATAAACCTAATTAATAAGCCTAAGTTGCTAAAATAAGCCTATTTAATGAGGCTATTTAATAAGTCTATTTAATAAGCCTATTTAATAAGCCTATTTAATAAGCCTATTTAATAAGCCTATTTAATACGCCTATTTAATAAACATATTTAATAAGTATTTAATGAGCCTATTTAATAAGTCTATTTAATAAGCCTTTTTAATAAGCCTATTTAATAAGTCTATTTAATAAGCCTATTTAATAAGTCTATTTAATAGCCTATTTAATAAGTATTTAATGAGCCTATTTAATAAGCCTATTTATTGAGCCTATTTTATAAGCCTATTTATTGAGCCTATTTAATAAGCCTATTTATTGAGCCTATTTAATAAGCCTATTTAATAAGTCTATTTAATAAGCCTATTTAATAAGCCTAGTTAATAAGCCTACTTATTGAGCCTATTTAATAAGCCTATTTAATAAGCCTATTTATTGAGCCTATTTAATAAGTCTATTTAATAAGCCTATTTAATAAGCCTATTTAATAAGTATTTAATGAGCCTATTTAATAAGTCTATTTAATAAGCCTATTTAATAAGGCTATTTAATGAGCCTAAGTTGCTGAAATAAGCCTATTTAATAAGGCTATTTAATGAGCCTACGTTGCTGAAATAAGCCTATTCAATAAGCCTATTTAATAGGCCTATTTAATAAGTCTAAGTTGCTGAAATAAGCCTATTTAATAAGCCTAAGTTTCTGAATGAGCCTATTTAATAAGCCTAAGTTGCTGAAATAAGCCTATTAAATAAGCCTAAGTTGCTGAAATAAGCCTATTAAATAAGCCTAAGTTGCTGAATAAGCCTATTTAATAAGCCTAAGTTGCTGAATAAACCTATTTAATAAGTCTAAGTTGCTGAAATAAGCATATTTAATAAGGCTATTTAATAAGCCTAAGTTGCTGAATAAGCCTATTTAGTAAGGCTATTTAATGAGCCTAAGTTGCTGAAATAAGACTATTTAATAAGCCTATTTAATAGGCCTATTTAATAAGTCTAAGTTGCTGAAATAAGCCTATTTAATAAGCCTATTTAATAGGCCTATTTAATAAGCCTGAGTTGCTGAAATAAGCCTATTTAATAAGTCTAAGTTACTGAAATAAGGCTATTTAATAAGCCTAAGTTGCTGAAATAAGCCTATTTAATAAGCTTAAGTTGCTGAAATAAGGCTATTTAATAAGTCTAAGTTGCTGAAATAAGCCTATTTAATAAGCCTAAGTTGCTGAAATAAGTATATTTAATAAGCATAAGTTGCTGAAATAAGCCTATTTAATGAGTCTAAGTTGCTGAAATAAGGCTATTTAATAAGTCTAAGTTGCTGAAATAAGCCTATTTAATAAGGCTATTTAATAAGTCTAAGTTGCTGAAATAAACCTATTTAATAAGCCTAAGTTGCTAAAATAAGACTATTTAATGAGGCTATTTAATAAGTCTATTTAATAAGACTATTTAATAAGCCTATTTAATAAGCCTATTTAATACGCCTATTTAATAAACATATTTAATAAGTATTTAATGAGCCTATTTAATAAGTCTATTTAATAAGCCTTTTTAATAAGCCTATTTAATAAGTCTATTTAATATGCCTATTTAATAAGTCTATTTAATACGTCTATTTAATAAGCCTATTTAATAAGTATTTAATGAGAATATTTAATAAGCCTATTTATTGAGCCTATTTAATAAGCCTATTTATTGAGCCTATTTTATAAGCCTATTTATTGAGCCTATTTAATAAGCCTATTTATTGAGCCTATTTAATAAGCCTATTTAATAAGTCTATTTAATAAGCCTATTTAATAAGCCTATTTAATAAGCCTATTTATTGAGCCTATTTAATAAGCCTATTTAATAAGCCTATTTATTGAGCCTATTTAATAAGTCTATTTAATAAGCCTACTTAATAAGCCTATTTAATAAGTATTTAATGAGCCTATTTAATAAGTCTATTTAATAAGCCTATTTAATAAGGCTATTTAATGAGCCTAAGTTGCTTAAGTAAGCCTATTTAATAAGCCTATTTAATAGGTGTATTTAATAAGTCTAAGTTGCTGAAATAAGCCTATTTAATAAGCCTAAGTTTCTGAATGAGCCTATTTAATAAGCCTAAGTTGCTGAAATAAGCCTATTTAGTAAGCCTAAGTTGCTGAAATAAGGCTATTTAATAAGTCTTAGTTGCTGAAATAAGCCTATTTATTAAGCCTAAGTTGCTGAAATAAGTATATTTAATAAGCATAAGTTGCTGAAATAAGCCTATTTAATAAGCCTTAGTTGCTGAAATAAGCCTATTTAATAAGGCTATTTAATAAGTCTAAGTTGCTGAAATAAGCCTATTTAATAAGCCTAAGTTTCTGAACTAAGCCTATTTTAAAAGGTATATTTAATAAGTCTAAGTTGCTGAAATAAACCTATTTAAAAATGCTATTTAATAAGCCTAAGTTGCTGAAATAAACCTGTTTAATAAGGCTATTTAATAAGCATAAGTTGCTGAAATAAGCTTATTTAATAAGCCTAAGTTGCTGAAATAAGCCTATTTAATAAGGCTATTTAATAAGACTAAGTTGCTGAAATAAACCTAATTAATAAGCCTAAGTTGCTAAAATAAGCCTATTTAATGAGGCTATTTAATAAGTCTATTTAATAAGCCTATTTAATAAGCCTATTTAATAAGCCTATTTAATAAGCCTATTTAATACGCCTATTTAATAAACATATTTAATAAGTATTTAATGAGCCTATTTAATAAGTCTATTTAATAAGCCTTTTTAATAAGCCTATTTAATAAGTCTATTTAATAAGCCTATTTAATAAGTCTATTTAATAAGTCTATTTAATAAGCCTATTTAATAAGTATTTAATGAGCCTATTTAATAAGCCTATTTATTGAGCCTATTTTATAATCCTATTTATTGAGCCTATTTAATAAGCCTATTTATTGAGCCTATTTAATAAGCCTATTTAATAAGTCTATTTAATAAGCCTATTTAATAAGCCTATTTAATAAGCCTACTTATTGAGCCTATTTAATAAGCCTATTTAATAAGCCTATTTATTGAGCCTATTTAATAAGTCTATTTAATAAGCCTATTTAATAAGCCTATTTAATAAGTATTTAATGAGCCTATTTAATAAGTCTATTTAATAAGCCTATTTAATAAGGCTATTTAATGAGCCTAAGTTGCTGAAATAAGCCTATTTAATAAGGCTATTTAATGAGCCTAAGTTGCTGAAATAAGCCTATTCAATAAGCCTATTTAATAGGCCTATTTAATAAGTCTAAGTTGCTGAAATAAGCCTATTTAATAAGCCTAAGTTTCTGAATGAGCCTATTTAATAAGCCTAAGTTGCTGAAATAAGCCTATTAAATAAGCCTAAGTTGCTGAAATAAGCCTATTAAATAAGCCTAAGTTGCTGAATAAGCCTATTTAATAAGCCTAAGTTGCTGAATAAACCTATTTAATAAGTCTAAGTTGCTGAAATAAGCATATTTAATAAGGCTATTTAATAAGCCTAAGTTGCTGAATAAGCATATTTAATAAGGCTATTTAATGAGCCTAAGTTGCTGAAATAAGACTATTTAATAAGCCTAAGTTTCGGAACTAAGCCTATTTAAAAAGGTATATTTAATAAGTCTAATTCGCTGAAATAAACCTATTTAAAATGCTATTTAATAAGCCTAAGTTGCTGAAATAAACCTGTTTAATAAGGCTATTTAATAAAAAATAAGTTGCTGAAATAAGCTTATTGAATAAGCCTAAGTTGCTGAAATAAGCCTATTTAATAAGGCTATTTAATAAGTCTATTTAATAAGCCTATTTAATAAATATTTAATGAGCCTATTTAATAAGCCTATTTATTGAGCCTATTTAATAAGCCTATGTATTGAGCCTATTTAATGAGCCTATTTATTGAGCCTATTTAATAAGCCTATTTATTGAGCCTATTTAATAAGCCTATTTAATAAGTCTATTTAATAAGCCTATTTAATAAGCCTATTTAATAAGCCTATTTATTGAGCCTATTTAATAAGCCTATTTATTGAGCCTATTAAATAAGTCTATTTAATAAGCCTATTTAATAAGCCTAATTAATAAGTATTTAATGAGCCTATTTAATAAGTCTATGTAATAAGGCTATTTAATAGGCCTATTTAATAAGTCTAAGTTGCTGAAATAAGCCTATTTAATAAGCCTAAGTTGCTGAATGAGCCTATTTAATAAGCCTAAGTTGCTGAAATAAGCCTATTTAATAAGCCTAAGTTGCTGAATAAGCCTATTTAATAAGCCTAAGTTGCTGAATAAACCTATTTAATAAGTCTAAGTAGCTGAAATAAGCCTATTTAATGAGGCTATTTAATAAGCCTAAGTTGCTGAATAAGCCTATTTAATAAGCCTAAGTTGCTGAATGAGCCTATTTAATAAGCCTAAGTTGCTGAAATAAGCCTATTTAATAAGCCTAAGTTGCTGAATAAGCCTATTTAATAAGCCTAAGTTGCTGAATAAACCTATTTAATAAGTCTAAGTTGCTGAAATAAGCCTATTTAATAAGGCTATTTAATATGCCTAAGTTGCTGAATAAGCCTATTTAATAAGTCTAAGTTGCTGACGTAAGGCTATTTAATAAACCTAAGTTGCTGAAATAAGGCTATTTAATAAGTTTAAGTTGCTGAAATAAGCCTATTTAATAAGGCTATTTAATGAGCCTAATTTGCTGAAATAAGCCTATTTAATAAGCCTAAGTTTCTGAACTAAGCCTATTTAAAAAGGTATATTTAATAAGTCTAAGTTGCTGAAATAAACCTATTTAAAAATGCTATTTAATAAGCCTAAGTTGCTGAAATAAACCTGTTTAATAAGGCTATTTAATAAGCCTATTTATTGAGCCTATTTAATAAGCCTATTTAATAAGCCTATTTATTGAGCCTATTTAATAAGTTTTATTTAATAAGCCTACTTAATAAGCCTATTTAATAAGTATTTAATGAGCCTATTTAATAAGTCTATTTAATAAGCCTATTTAATAAGGCTATTTAATGAGCCTAAGTTGCTAAAATAAGCCTATTTAATAAGCCTATTTAATAGGTGTATTTAATAAGTCTAAGTTGCTGAAATAAGCCTATTTAATAAGCCTAAGTTTCTGAATGAGCCTATTTAATAAGCCTAAGTTGCTGAAATAAGCCTATTTAATAAGCCTAAGTTGCTGAAATAAGCCTATTTAATAAGGCTATTTAATAAGTCTAAGTTGCTGAAATAAGCCTATTTAATAAGCCTAAGTTTCTGAACTAAGCCTATTTTAAAAGGTATATTTAATAAGTCTAAGTTGCTGAAATAAACCTATTTAAAAATGCTATTTAATAAGCCTAAGTTGCTGAAATAAACCTGTTTAATAAGGCTATTTAATAAGCATAAGTTGCTGAAATAAGCTTATTTAATAAGCCTAAGTTGCTGAAATAAGCCTATTTAATAAGGCTATTTAATAAGACTAAGTTGCTGAAATAAACCTAATTAATAAGCCTAAGTTGCTAAAATAAGCCTATTTAATGAGGCTATTTAATAAGTCTATTTAATAAGCCTATTTAATAAGCCTATTTAATAAGCCTATTTAATAAGCCTATTTAATACGCCTATTTAATAAACATATTTAATAAGTATTTAATGAGCCTATTTAATAAGTCTATTTAATAAGCCTTTTTAATAAGCCTATTTAATAAGTCTATTTAATAAGCCTATTTAATAAGTCTATTTAATAAGCCTATTTAATAAGTATTTAATGAGCCTATTTAATAAGCCTATTTATTGAGCCTATTTTATAAGCCTATTTATTGAGCCTATTTAATAAGCCTATTTATTGAGCCTATTTAATAAGCCTATTTAATAAGTCTATTTAATAAGCCTATTTAATAAGCCTAGTTAATAAGCCTACTTATTGAGCCTATTTAATAAGCCTATTTAATAAGCCTATTTATTGAGCCTATTTAATAAGTCTATTTAATAAGCCTATTTAATAAGCCTATTTAATAAGTATTTAATGAGCCTATTTAATAAGTCTATTTAATAAGCCTATTTAATAAGGCTATTTAATGAGCCTAAGTTGCTGAAATAAGCCTATTTAATAAGGCTATTTAATGAGCCTACGTTGCTGAAATAAGCCTATTCAATAAGCCTATTTAATAGGCCTATTTAATAAGTCTAAGTTGCTGAAATAAGCCTATTTAATAAGCCTAAGTTTCTGAATGAGCCTATTTAATAAGCCTAAGTTGCTGAAATAAGCCTATTAAATAAGCCTAAGTTGCTGAAATAAGCCTATTAAATAAGCCTAAGTTGCTGAATAAGCCTATTTAATAAGCCTAAGTTGCTGAATAAACCTATTTAATAAGTCTAAGTTGCTGAAATAAGCATATTTAATAAGGCTATTTAATAAGCCTAAGTTGCTGAATAAGCCTATTTAGTAAGGCTATTTAATGAGCCTAAGTTGCTGAAATAAGACTATTTAATAAGCCTAAGTTTCGGAACTAAGCCTATTTAAAAAGGTATATTTAATAAGTCTAATTTGCTGAAATAAACCTATTTAAAATGCTATTTAATAAGCCTAAGTTGCTGAAATAAACCTGTTTAATAAGGCTGTTTAATAAAAAATAAGTTGCTGAAATAAGCTTATTGAATAAGCCTAAGTTGCTGAAATAAGCCTATTTAATAAGGCTATTTAATAAGTCTATTTAATAAGCCTATTTAATAAATATTTAATGAGCCTATTTAATAAGCCTATTTATTGAGCCTATTTAATAAGCCTATGTATTGAGCCTATTTAATGAGCCTATTTATTGAGCCTATTTAATAAGCCTATTTATTGAGCCTATTTAATAAGCCTATTTAATAAGTCTATTTAATAAGCCTATTTAATAAGCCTATTTAATAAGCCTATTTATTGAGCCTATTTAATAAGCCTATTTATTGAGCCTATTAAATAAGTCTATTTAATAAGCCTATTTAATAAGCCTAATTAATAAGTATTTAATGAGCCTATTTAATAAGTCTATGTAATAAGGCTATTTAATAGGCCTATTTAATAAGTCTAAGTTGCTGAAATAAGCCTATTTAATAAGCCTAAGTTGCTGAATGAGCCTATTTAATAAGCCTAAGTTGCTGAAATAAGCCTATTTAATAAGCCTAAGTTGCTGAATAAGCTTATTTAATAAGCCTAAGTTGCTGAATAAACCTATTTAATAAGTCTAAGTTGCTGAAATAAGCCTATTTAAAAAGGCTATTTAATGAGTCTAAGTTGCTGAAATAAGCCTATTTAATAAGCCTATTTAATAGGCCTATTTAATAAGTCTAAGTTGCTGAAATAAGCCGATTTAATAAGCCTAAGTTTCTGAATGAGCCTATTTAATAAGCCTAAGTTGCTGAAATAAGCTTATTTAATAAGCCTAAGTTGCTGAACAAGCCTATTTAATAAGCCTAAGTTGCTGAATAAACCTATTTAATAAGTCTAAGTTGCTGAAATAAGCATATTCAATAAGGCTATTTAATAAGCCTAAGTTGCTGAAATAGGCCTATTTAATAAGCCTATTTAATAAGCCTATTTAATAAGCCTATTTAATAAGCCTATTTAATACGCCTATTTAATAAACATATTTAATAAGTATTTAATGAGCCTATTTAATAAGCCTATTTATTGAGCCTATTTAATAAGCCTATTTATTGAGCCTATTTAATAAGCCTATTTATTGAGCCTATTTAATAAGCCTATTTATTGAGCCTATTTAATAAGCCTATTTAATAAGTCTATTTAATAAGCTTATTTAATAAGCCTATTTAATAAGCCTATTTATTGAGCCTTTTTAATAAGCCTATTTAATAAGCCTATTTATTGAGCCTATTTAATAAGTCTATTTAATAAGCCTATTTAATAAGCCTATTTAATAAGTGTTTAATGAGCCTATTTAATAAGTCTATTTAATAAGCCTATTTAATAGGCCTATTTAATAAGTCTAAGTTGCTGAAATAAGCCTATTTAATAAGCCTATTTAATAGGCCTATTTAATAAGCCTGAGTTGCTGAAATAAGCCTATTTAATAAGTCTAAGTTACTGAAATAAGGCTATTTAATAAGCCTAAGTTGCTGAAATAAGCCTATTTAATAAGCTTAAGTTGCTGAAATAAGGCTATTTAATAAGTCTAAGTTGCTGAAATAAGCCTATTTAATAAGCCTAAGTTGCTGAAATAAGTATATTTAATAAGCATAAGTTGCTGAAATAAGCCTATTTAATGAGTCTAAGTTGCTGAAATAAG
Source organism: Petromyzon marinus (assembly GCF_048934315.1). Classification (NCBI taxonomy): domain Eukaryota; kingdom Metazoa; phylum Chordata; class Hyperoartia; order Petromyzontiformes; family Petromyzontidae; genus Petromyzon; species Petromyzon marinus. Next base: position 4,015,814 of record NW_027422761.1, read on the forward strand.
GCTATTTAATAAGTCTAAGTTGCTGAAATAAGCCTATTTAATAAGGCTATTTAATAAGTCTAAGTTGCTGAAATAAACCTATTTAATAAGCCTAAGTTGCTAAAATAAGACTATTTAATGAGGCTATTTAATAAGTCTATTTAATAAGACTATTTAATAAGCCTATTTAATAAGCCTATTTAATACGCCTATTTAATAAACATATTTAATAAGTATTTAATGAGCCTATTTAATAAGTCTATTTAATAAGCCTTTTTAATAAGCCTATTTAATAAGTCTATTTAATATGCCTATTTAATAAGTCTATTTAATACGTCTATTTAATAAGCCTATTTAATAAGTATTTAATGAGAATATTTAATAAGCCTATTTATTGAGCCTATTTAATAAGCCTATTTATTGAGCCTATTTTATAAGCCTATTTATTGAGCCTATTTAATAAGCCTATTTATTGAGCCTATTTAATAAGCCTATTTAATAAGTCTATTTAATAAGCCTATTTAATAAGCCTATTTAATAAGCCTATTTATTGAGCCTATTTAATAAGCCTATTTAATAAGCCTATTTATTGAGCCTATTTAATAAGTCTATTTAATAAGCCTACTTAATAAGCCTATTTAATAAGTATTTAATGAGCCTATTTAATAAGTCTATTTAATAAGCCTATTTAATAAGGCTATTTAATGAGCCTAAGTTGCTTAAGTAAGCCTATTTAATAAGCCTATTTAATAGGTGTATTTAATAAGTCTAAGTTGCTGAAATAAGCCTATTTAATAAGCCTAAGTTTCTGAATGAGCCTATTTAATAAGCCTAAGTTGCTGAAATAAGCCTATTTAGTAAGCCTAAGTTGCTGAAATAAGGCTATTTAATAAGTCTTAGTTGCTGAAATAAGCCTATTTATTAAGCCTAAGTTGCTGAAATAAGTATATTTAATAAGCATAAGTTGCTGAAATAAGCCTATTTAATAAGCCTTAGTTGCTGAAATAAGCCTATTTAATAAGGCTATTTAATAAGTCTAAGTTGCTGAAATAAGCCTATTTAATAAGCCTAAGTTTCTGAACTAAGCCTATTTTAAAAGGTATATTTAATAAGTCTAAGTTGCTGAAATAAACCTATTTAAAAATGCTATTTAATAAGCCTAAGTTGCTGAAATAAACCTGTTTAATAAGGCTATTTAATAAGCATAAGTTGCTGAAATAAGCTTATTTAATAAGCCTAAGTTGCTGAAATAAGCCTATTTAATAAGGCTATTTAATAAGACTAAGTTGCTGAAATAAACCTAATTAATAAGCCTAAGTTGCTAAAATAAGCCTATTTAATGAGGCTATTTAATAAGTCTATTTAATAAGCCTATTTAATAAGCCTATTTAATAAGCCTATTTAATAAGCCTATTTAATACGCCTATTTAATAAACATATTTAATAAGTATTTAATGAGCCTATTTAATAAGTCTATTTAATAAGCCTTTTTAATAAGCCTATTTAATAAGTCTATTTAATAAGCCTATTTAATAAGTCTATTTAATAAGTCTATTTAATAAGCCTATTTAATAAGTATTTAATGAGCCTATTTAATAAGCCTATTTATTGAGCCTATTTTATAATCCTATTTATTGAGCCTATTTAATAAGCCTATTTATTGAGCCTATTTAATAAGCCTATTTAATAAGTCTATTTAATAAGCCTATTTAATAAGCCTATTTAATAAGCCTACTTATTGAGCCTATTTAATAAGCCTATTTAATAAGCCTATTTATTGAGCCTATTTAATAAGTCTATTTAATAAGCCTATTTAATAAGCCTATTTAATAAGTATTTAATGAGCCTATTTAATAAGTCTATTTAATAAGCCTATTTAATAAGGCTATTTAATGAGCCTAAGTTGCTGAAATAAGCCTATTTAATAAGGCTATTTAATGAGCCTAAGTTGCTGAAATAAGCCTATTCAATAAGCCTATTTAATAGGCCTATTTAATAAGTCTAAGTTGCTGAAATAAGCCTATTTAATAAGCCTAAGTTTCTGAATGAGCCTATTTAATAAGCCTAAGTTGCTGAAATAAGCCTATTAAATAAGCCTAAGTTGCTGAAATAAGCCTATTAAATAAGCCTAAGTTGCTGAATAAGCCTATTTAATAAGCCTAAGTTGCTGAATAAACCTATTTAATAAGTCTAAGTTGCTGAAATAAGCATATTTAATAAGGCTATTTAATAAGCCTAAGTTGCTGAATAAGCATATTTAATAAGGCTATTTAATGAGCCTAAGTTGCTGAAATAAGACTATTTAATAAGCCTAAGTTTCGGAACTAAGCCTATTTAAAAAGGTATATTTAATAAGTCTAATTTGCTGAAATAAACCTATTTAAAATGCTATTTAATAAGCCTAAGTTGCTGAAATAAACCTGTTTAATAAGGCTATTTAATAAAAAATAAGTTGCTGAAATAAGCTTATTGAATAAGCCTAAGTTGCTGAAATAAGCCTATTTAATAAGGCTATTTAATAAGTCTATTTAATAAGCCTATTTAATAAATATTTAATAAGCCTATTTAATAAGCCTATTTATTGAGCCTATTTAATAAGCCTATGTATTGAGCCTATTTAATGAGCCTATTTATTGAGCCTATTTAATAAGCCTATTTATTGAGCCTATTTAATAAGCCTATTTAATAAGTCTATTTAATAAGCCTATTTAATAAGCCTATTTAATAAGCCTATTTATTGAGCCTATTTAATAAGCCTATTTATTGAGCCTATTAAATAAGTCTATTTAATAAGCCTATTTAATAAGCCTAATTAATAAGTATTTAATGAGCCTATTTAATAAGTCTATGTAATAAGGCTATTTAATAGGCCTATTTAATAAGTCTAAGTTGCTGAAATAAGCCTATTTAATAAGCCTAAGTTGCTGAATGAGCCTATTTAATAAGCCTAAGTTGCTGAAATAAGCCTATTTAATAAGCCTAAGTTGCTGAATAAGCCTATTTAATAAGCCTAAGTTGCTGAATAAACCTATTTAATAAGTCTAAGTAGCTGAAATAAGCCTATTTAATGAGGCTATTTAATAAGCCTAAGTTGCTGAATAAGCCTATTTAATAAGCCTAAGTTGCTGAATGAGCCTATTTAATAAGCCTAAGTTGCTGAAATAAGCCTATTTAATAAGCCTAAGTTGCTGAATAAGCCTATTTAATAAGCCTAAGTTGCTGAATAAACCTATTTAATAAGTCTAAGTTGCTGAAATAAGCCTATTTAATAAGGCTATTTAATATGCCTAAGTTGCTGAATAAGCCTATTTAATAAGTCTAAGTTGCTGACGTAAGGCTATTTAATAAACCTAAGTTGCTGAAATAAGGCTATTTAATAAGTTTAAGTTGCTGAAATAAGCCTATTTAATAAGGCTATTTAATGAGCCTAATTTGCTGAAATAAGCCTATTTAATAAGCCTAAGTTTCTGAACTAAGCCTATTTAAAAAGGTATATTTAAAAAGTCTAAGTTGCTGAAATAAACCTATTTAAAAATGCTATTTAATAAGCCTAAGTTGCTGAAATAAACCTGTTTAATAAGGCTATTTAATAAGCCTATTTATTGAGCCTATTTAATAAGCCTATTTAATAAGCCTATTTATTGAGCCTATTTAATAAGTTTTATTTAATAAGCCTACTTAATAAGCCTATTTAATAAGTATTTAATGAGCCTATTTAATAAGTCTATTTAATAAGCCTATTTAATAAGGCTATTTAATGAGCCTAAGTTGCTAAAATAAGCCTATTTAATAAGCCTATTTAATAGGTGTATTTAATAAGTCTAAGTTGCTGAAATAAGCCTATTTAATAAGCCTAAGTTTCTGAATGAGCCTATTTAATAAGCCTAAGTTGCTGAAATAAGCCTATTTAATAAGCCTAAGTTGCTGAAATAAGCCTATTTAATAAGGCTATTTAATAAGTCTAAGTTGCTGAAATAAGCCTATTTAATAAGCCTAAGTTTCTGAACTAAGCCTATTTTAAAAGGTATATTTAATAAGTCTAAGTTGCTGAAATAAACCTATTTAAAAATGCTATTTAATAAGCCTAAGTTGCTGAAATAAACCTGTTTAATAAGGCTATTTAATAAGCATAAGTTGCTGAAATAAGCTTATTTAATAAGCCTAAGTTGCTGAAATAAGCCTATTTAATAAGGCTATTTAATAAGACTAAGTTGCTGAAATAAACCTAATTAATAAGCCTAAGTTGCTAAAATAAGCCTATTTAATGAGGCTATTGAATAAGTCTATTTAATAAGCCTATTTAATAAGCCTATTTAATAAGCCTATTTAATAAGCCTATTTAATACGCCTATTTAATAAACATATTTAATAAGTATTTAATGAGCCTATTTAATAAGTCTATTTAATAAGCCTTTTTAATAAGCCTATTTAATAAGTCTATTTAATAAGCCTATTTAATAAGTCTATTTAATAAGCCTATTTAATAAGTATTTAATGAGCCTATTTAATAAGCCTATTTATTGAGCCTATTTTATAAGCCTATTTATTGAGCCTATTTAATAAGCCTATTTATTGAGCCTATTTAATAAGCCTATTTAATAAGTCTATTTAATAAGCCTATTTAATAAGCCTAGTTAATAAGCCTACTTATTGAGCCTATTTAATAAGCCTATTTAATAAGCCTATTTATTGAGCCTATTTAATAAGTCTATTTAATAAGCCTATTTAATAAGCCTATTTAATAAGTATTTAATGAGCCTATTTAATAAGTCTATTTAATAAGCCTATTTAATAAGGCTATTTAATGAGCCTAAGTTGCTGAAATAAGCCTATTTAATAAGGCTATTTAATGAGCCTACGTTGCTGAAATAAGCCTATTCAATAAGCCTATTTAATAGGCCTATTTAATAAGTCTAAGTTGCTGAAATAAGCCTATTTAATAAGCCTAAGTTTCTGAATGAGCCTATTTAATAAGCCTAAGTTGCTGAAATAAGCCTATTAAATAAGCCTAAGTTGCTGAAATAAGCCTATTAAATAAGCCTAAGTTGCTGAATAAGCCTATTTAATAAGCCTAAGTTGCTGAATAAACCTATTTAATAAGTCTAAGTTGCTGAAATAAGCATATTTAATAAGGCTATTTAATAAGCCTAAGTTGCTGAATAAGCCTATTTAGTAAGGCTATTTAATGAGCCTAAGTTGCTGAAATAAGACTATTTAATAAGCCTAAGTTTCGGAACTAAGCCTATTTAAAAAGGTATATTTAATAAGTCTAATTTGCTGAAATAAACCTATTTAAAATGCTATTTAATAAGCCTAAGTTGCTGAAATAAACCTGTTTAATAAGGCTGTTTAATAAAAAATAAGTTGCTGAAATAAGCTTATTGAATAAGCCTAAGTTGCTGAAATAAGCCTATTTAATAAGGCTATTTAATAAGTCTATTTAATAAGCCTATTTAATAAATATTTAATGAGCCTATTTAATAAGCCTATTTATTGAGCCTATTTAATAAGCCTATGTATTGAGCCTATTTAATGAGCCTATTTATTGAGCCTATTTAATAAGCCTATTTATTGAGCCTATTTAATAAGCCTATTTAATAAGTCTATTTAATAAGCCTATTTAATAAGCCTATTTAATAAGCCTATTTATTGAGCCTATTTAATAAGCCTATTTATTGAGCCTATTAAATAAGTCTATTTAATAAGCCTATTTAATAAGCCTAATTAATAAGTATTTAATGAGCCTATTTAATAAGTCTATGTAATAAGGCTATTTAATAGGCCTATTTAATAAGTCTAAGTTGCTGAAATAAGCCTATTTAATAAGCCTAAGTTGCTGAATGAGCCTATTTAATAAGCCTAAGTTGCTGAAATAAGCCTATTTAATAAGCCTAAGTTGCTGAATAAGCTTATTTAATAAGCCTAAGTTGCTGAATAAACCTATTTAATAAGTCTAAGTTGCTGAAATAAGCCTATTTAAAAAGGCTATTTAATAAGCCTAAGTTGCTGAATAAGCCTATTTAATAAGCCTAAGTTGCTGAATGAGCCTATTTAATAAGCCTAAGTTGCTGAAATAAGCCTATTTAATAAGCCTAAGTTGCTGAATAAGCCTATTTAATAAGCCTAAGTTGCTGAATAAACCTATTTAATAAGTCTAAGTTGCTGAAATAAGCCTATTTAATAAGGCAATTTAATATGCCTAAGTTGCTGAATAAGCCTATTTAATAAGTCTAAGTTGCTGATGTAAGGCTATTTAATAAACCTAAGTTGCTGAATAAACCTATTTAAAAATGCTATTTAATAAGCCTAAGTTGCTGAAATAAACCTGCTTAATAAGGCTATTTAATAAAAATAAGTTGCTGAAATAAGCTTATTTAATAAGCCTAAGTTGCTGAAATAAGCCTATTTAATAAGGCTCTTTAATAAGTCTAAGTTGCTGAAATAAACCTATTTAATAAGCCTAAGTTGCTAAAATAATCCTATTTAATGAGGCTATTTAATAAGTCTATTTAATAAGCCTATTTAATAAGCCTATTTAATAAGCCTAAGTTGCTGAAATAAACCTGTTTAATAAGGCTATTTAATAAGCATAAGTTGCTGAAATAAAGCTATTTAATAAGTCTAAGTTGCTGAAATAAGCCTATTTAATAAGCCTAAGTTGCTGAAATAAGTATATTTAATAAGCATACGTTGCTGAAATAAACCTATTTAATGAGTCTAAGTTGCTGAAATAAAGCTATTTAATAAGTCTAAGTTGCTGAAATAAGCATTTTGAATCAGCGTAAGTTGCTGAAATAAGTCTATTTAATAATCCCAAGTTGCTGAAATAAGCCTACTTAATTAGGCTATTTAATAAGCCTAAGTTGCTGAAATAAGCCTATTTAATAAGCGTAAGTTGCTGAAATAAGGCTATTTAATACGTCTAAGTTGCTGAAATAAGCCTATTTAATAAGCCTAAGTTGCTGAAATAAGACCATTTAATAAGCCTATTAAATAAGCCTAAGTTGCTGAAATAAGCCTATTTAATAAGCCTATTTAATAAGCCTATTTAATAGGCTTATTTAATAGGTCTAAGTTGCTGAAATAAGGCTATTTAATAAGTCTAAGTTGCTGAAATAAGGCTATTTAATAAGTCTAAGTTGCTGAAATAAGCCTATTTAATAAGCCTAAGTTGCTATTTAATAAGCCTATTTAATATGCCTATTTAATGAGCCTATTTAATAAGTCTATTTAATAAGCCTATTTAATAAGGCTATTTAATGAGCCTAAGTTGCTGAAATAATCCTATTTAATAAGGCTATTTAATGAGCCTAAGTTGCTGAAATAAGCCTATTTAATAAGCCTATTTAATAGGCCTATTTAATAAGTCTAAGTTGCTGAAATAAGCCTATTTAATAAGCCTAAGTTTCTGAATGAGCCTATTTAATAAGCCTAAGTTGCTGAAATAAGCCTATTAAATAAGCCTAAGTTGCTGAAATAAGCCTATTAAATAAGCCTAAGTTGCTGAATAAGCCTATTTAATAAGCCTAAGTTGCTGAATAAACCTATTTAATAAGTCTAAGTTGCTGAAATAAGCATATTTAATAAGGCTATTTAATAAGTCTAAGTTGCTGAATAAGCCTATTTAATAAGGCTATTTAATGAGCCTAAGTTGCTGAAATGAGACTATTTAATAAGCCTAAGTTTCTGAACTAAGCCTATTTAAAAAGGTATATTTAATAAGTCTAAGTTGCTGAAATAAACCTATTTAAAAATGCTATTTAATAAGCCTAAGTTGCTGAAATAAACCTGTTTAATAAGGCTATTTAATAAAAAATAAGTTGCTGAAATAAGCTTATTTAATAAGCCTAAGTTGCTGAAATAAGCCTATTTAATAAGGCTATTTAATAACTCTATTTAATAAGCCTATTTAATAAGCCTATTTAATAAGCCTGTTTAATAAGCCTATTTAATAAGTCTATTTAATAAATATTTAATGAGCCTATTTAATAAGCCTATTTATTGAGCCTATTTAATAAGCCTATGTATTGAGCCTATTTAATAAGCCTATTTACTGAGCCTATTTAATAAGTCTATTTATTGAGCCTATTTAATAAGCCTATTTAATAAGTCTATTTAATAAGCCTATTTAATAAGCCTATTTAATAAGCCTATTTATTGAGCCTATTTAATAAGCCTATTTAATAAGCCTATTTATTGAGCCTATTTAATAAGCCTAATTAATAAGTATTTAATGAGCCTATTTAATAAGTCTATGTAATAAGCCTATTTAATAGGCCTATTTAATAAGTCTAAGTTGCTGAAATAAGCCTATTTAATAAGCCTATTTAATAGGCCTATTTAATAAGTCTAAGTTGCTGAAATAAGCCTATTTAATAAGCCTAAGTTTCTGAATGAGCCTATTTGATAAGCCTAAGTTGCTGAAATAAGCCTATTTAATTAGCCTAAGTTGCTGAATAAGCCTATTTAATAAGCCTAAGTTGCTGAAATAAGCCTATTTAATAAGTTTAAGTTGCTGAAATAAGGCTATTTAATAAGCCTAAGTTGCTGAAATAAGCCTATTTAATAAGCCTAAGTTGCTGAAATAAGGCTATTTAATAAGTCTAAGTTGCTGAAATAAGCCTATTTATTAAGCCTAAGTTGCTGAAATAAGTATATTTAATAAGCATAAGTTGCTGAAATAAGCCTATTTAATGAGTCTAAGTTGCTGAAATAAGGCTATTTAATAAGTCTAAGTTGCTGAAATAAGCCTTTTTAATCAGCGTAAGTTGCTGAAATAAACTTATTTAATAAGCCCAAGTTGCTGAAATAAGCCTACTTAATTAGGCTATTTAATAAGCCTAAGTTGCTGAAATAAGCCTATTTAATAAGCGTAAGTTGCTGAAATAAGGCTATTTAATACGTCTAAGTTGCTGAAATAAGCCTATTTAATAAGCCTAAGTTGCTGAAATAAGCCCATTTAATAAGCCTATTTAATAAGCCTAAGTTGCTTAAATAAGCCTATTTAATAAGCCTATTTAATAAGCCTATTTGATAGGCCTATTTAATAAGTCTAAGTTGATGAAATAAGCCTATTTAATAAGCCTAAGTTGCTGAATGAGCCTATTTAATAAGCCTAAGTTGCTGAAATAAGCCTATTTAATAAGCCTAAGTTGCTGAATAAACCTATTTAATAAGTCTAAGTTGCTGAAATAAGCCTATTCAATAAGGCTATTTAATAAGCCCAAGTTGCTGAAATAAGCCTATTTAATAAGCCTATTTAATAAGCCTATTTAATAAGTATTTAATGAGGCTATTTAATAAGCCTATTTAATAAGCCTATTTAATAAGCCTATTTAATACGCCTATTTAATAAACATATTTAATAAGTATTTCATGAGCCTATTTAATAAGTCTATTTAATAAGCCTTTTTAATAAGCCTATTCAATAAGTCTATTTAATAAGCCTATTTAATAAGTCTATTTAATAAGTCTATTTAATAAGCCTATTTAATAAGTATTTAATGAGCCTATTTAATAAGCCTATTTATTGAGCCTATTTAATAAGCCTATTTATTGAGCCTATTTAATAAGCCTATTTATTGAGCCTATTTAATAAGCCTATTTATTGAGCCTATTTAATGAGCCTATTTAATAAGTCTATTTAATAAGCCTATTTAATAAGCCTATTTAATAAGCCTATTTATTGAGGCTATTTAATAGGCCTATTTAATAAGCCTATTTATTGACCCTATTTAATAAGTCTATTTAAAAAGCCTATTTAATAAGCCTATTTAATAAGTATTTAATGAGCCTATTTAATAAGTCTATTTAATAAGCCTATTTAATAGGCCTATTTAATAAGTCTAAGTTGCTGAAATAAGCCTATTTAATAAGTCTAAGTTGCTGAAATAAGGCTAATTAATAAGCCTAAGTTGCTGAAATAAGCCTATTTAATAAGCCTAAGTTGCTGAAATAAGTATATTTAATAAGCATAAGTTGCTGAAATAAGCCTATTTAATAAGTCTAAGTTGCTGAAATAAGGCTATTTAATAAGTCTAAGTTGCTGAAATAAACCTATTTAATAAGCCTAAGTTGCTAACATAAGCCTATTTAATGAGGTTATTTAATAAGTCTATTTAATAAGCCTATTTAATAAGCCTATTTAATAAGCCTATTTAATAAGCCTATATAATAAGTCTATTTAATAAGTCTATTTAATAAGTATTTAATGAGCCTATTTAATAAGCCTATTTATTGAGCCTATTTTATAAGCCTGTTTATTGAGCCTATTTAATAAGCCTATTTAATAAGCCTATTTAATAAACCTATTTATTGAGGCTATTTAATAGGCCTATTTAATAAGCCTATTTATTGACCCTATTTAATAAGTCTATTTAATAAGCCTATTTATTGAGTCTACTTAATAAGCCTATTTAATAAGCCTATTTATTGAGCCTATTTAATAAGTCTATTTAATAAGCCTATTTAATAGGCCTATTTAATAAGTCTAAGTTGCTGAAATAAGCCTATTTAATAAGCCTATTTAATAGGCCTATTTAATAAGCCTAAGTTGCTGAAATAAGCCTATTTAATAAGCCAAAGATGCTGAATAAGCCTATTTAATAAGCCTAAGTTGCTGAAATAAGCCTATTTAATAAGTCTAAGTTGCTGAAATAAGGCTATTTAATAAGCCTAAGTTGCTGAAATAAGCCTATTTAATAAGCGTAAGTTGCTGAAATAAGGCTATTTAATAAGTCTAAGTTGCTGAAATAAGCCTATTTAATAAGCCTAAGTTGCTGAAATAAGCCCATTTAATAAGCCTATTTAATAAGCCTAAGTTGCTCAAATAAGCCTATTTAATAAGCTTATTTAATAAGCCTATTTAATAGGCCTATTTAATAAGTCTAAGTTGCTGAAATAAGCCTATTTAATAAGCCTATTTAATAGGCCTATTTAATAAGTCTAAGTTGCTGAAATAAGCCTATTTAATAAGCCTACGTTTCTGAATGAGCCTATTTAATAAGCCTAAGTTGCTGAAATAAGCCTATTTAATAAGCCTAAGTTGCTGAATAAGCCTATTTAATAAGCCTAAGTTGCTGAAATAAGCCTATTTAATAAGTTTAAGTTGCTGAAATAGGGCTATTTAATAAGCCTAAGTTGCTGAAATAAGCCTATTTAATAAGCCTAAGTTGCTGAAATAAGGCTATTAAATAAGTCTAAGTTGCGGAAATTAGCCTATTTAATAAGCCTAAGTTGCTGAAATAAGTATATTTAATAAGCATAAGTTGCTGAAATAAGCCTATTTAATGAGTCTAAGTTGCTGAAATAGGGCTATTTAATAAGTCTAAGTTGCTGAAATAAGCCTTTTTAATCAGCGTAAGTTGCTGAAATAAGCCTATTTAATAAGCCCAAGTTGCTGAAATAAGCCTACTTAATTAGGCTATTTAATAAACCTAAGTTGCTGAAGTAAGCCTATTTAATAAGCGTAAGTTGCTGAAATAAGGCTATTTAATAAGTCTAAGTCGCTGAAATAAACCTATTAAATAAGCCTAAGTTGCTGAAATAAGCCCTTTTAATAAGCCTATTTAATAAGCCTAAGTTGCTGAAATAAGCCTATTTAATAAGCCTAAGTTGCTGAATAAGCCTATTTAATAAGCCTAAGTTGCTGAATAAACCTATTTAATAAGTCTAAGTTGCTGAAATAAGCCTAATTAATAAGGCTATTTAATAAGCCTAAGTTGCTGAATAAGCCTATTTAATAAGCCTAACTTGCTGAATAAGCCTATTTAATAAGTCTAAGTTGCTGAAATAAGGCTATTTAATAAGCCTAAGTTGCTGAAATAAGGCTATTTAATAAGTTTAAGTTGCTGAAATAAGCCTATTTAATAAGCCTAAGTTGCTGAAACAAGCCTATTCAATAAGCCTATTTAATAGGCCTATTTAATAAGTCTAAGTTGCTGAAATAAGCCTATTTAATAAGCCTAAGTTGCTGAATGAGCCTATTTAATAAGCCTAAGTTGCTGAAATAAGCCTATTTAATAAGCCTAAGTTGCTGAATAAGCCTATTTAATAAGCCTAAGTTGCTGAATAAACCTATTTAATAAGTCTAAGTTGCTGAAATAAGCCTAATTAATAAGGCTATTTAATAAGCCTAACTTGCTGAATAAGCCTATTTAATAAGTCTAAGTTGCTGAAATAAGGCTATTTAATAAGCCTAAGTTGCTGAAATAAGGCTATTTAATAAGTTTAAGTTGCTGAAATAATCCTATTTAATAAGCCTAAGTTGCTGAAACAAGCCTATTTAATAAGCCTATTTAATGAGCCTAAGTTGCTGAAATAAGCCTATTTAATAAGCCTAAGTTTCTGAACTAAGCCTATTTAAAAAGGTATATTTAATAAGTCTAAGTTTCTGAAATAAACCTATTTAAAAATGCTATTTAATAAGCCTAAGTTGCTGAAATAAACCTGTTTAATAAGGATATTTAATAAGCATAAGTTGCTGAAATAAGCTTATTTAATAAGCCTAATTTGCTGAAATAAGCCTATTTAATAAGGCTATTTAATGTCTATTTAATAAGCCTATTTAAAAAGCCTATTTAATAAGCCTATTTAATAAGCCTATTTAATACGCCTATTTAATGAACATATTTGATTAGTATTTAATGAGCCTATTTAATAAGTCTATTTAATAAGCCTTTTTAATAAGCCTATTTAATAAGTCTATTTAATACGCCTATTTATAAGTCTATTTAATAAGTCTATTTAATAAGCCTATTTAATAAGTATTTAATGAGCCTGTTTAATAAGCCTATTTATTGAGACTATTTAATAAGCCTATTTATTGAGCCGATTTTAAAAGCCTATTTATTGAGCCTATTAAATAAGCCTATTTATTGAGCCTATTTAATAAGCCTATTTAATAAGCCTATTTATTGAGCCTATTTAATAAGTCTTTTTAATAAGCCTATTTAATAAGCCTATTTATTGAGCCTATTTAATAAGCCTATTTAATAAGCCTATTTATTGAGCCTATTTAATAAGTCTTTTTAATAAGCCTATTTAATAAGCCTATTTAATAAGTATTTAATGAGCCTATTTAATAAGTCTATTTAATAAGTCTAAGTTGCTGAAATAAGCCTATTTAATAAGCCTAAGTTTCTGAATGAGCCTATTTAATAAGCCTAAGTTGCTGAAATAAGCTTATTTAATAAGCCTAAGTTGCTGAACAAGCCTATTTAATAAGCCTAAGTTGCTGAATAAACCTATTTAATAAGTCTAAGTTGCTGAAATAAGCCTATTTAATAAGCCTATGTAATAAGTATTTAATGAGGCTATTTAATAAGCCTATTTAATAAGCCTATTTAATAAGCCTATTTAATACGCCTATTTAATAAACATATTTAATAAGTATTTAATGAGCCTATTTAATAAGCCTATTTATTGAGCCTATTTAATAAGCCTATTTATTGAGCCTATTTAATAAGCCTATTTATCGAGCCTATTTAATAAGGCTATTTAATGAGCCTAAGTTGCTGAAATAAGCCTATTTAATAAGCCTAAGTTGCTGAAATAAGGCTATTAAATAAGTCTAAGTTGCGGAAATAAGCCTATTTAATAAGCCTAAGTTGCTGAAATAAGTATATTTAATAAGCATAAGTTGCTGAAATAAGCCTATTTAATGAGTCTAAGTTGCTGAAATAAGGCTATTTAATAAGTCTAAGTTGCTGAAATAAGCCTTTTTAATCAGCGTAAGTTGCTGAAATAAGCCTATTTAATAAGCCCAGGTTGCTGAAATAAGCCTACTTAATTAGGCTATTTAATAAGCCTAAGTTGCTGAAATAAGCCTATTTAATAAGCGTAAGTTGCTGAAATAAGGCTATTTAATAAGTCTAAGTCGCTGAAATAAACCTATTAAATAAGCCTAAGTTGCTGAAATAAGCCCTTTTAATAAGCCTATTTAATAAGCCTAAGTTGCTGAAATAAGCCTATTTAATAAGCCTAAGTTGCTGAATAAGCCTATTTAATAAGCCTAAGTTGCTGAATAAACCTATTTAATAAGTCTAAGTTGCTGAAATAAGCCTAATTAATAAGGCTATTTAATAAGCCTAACTTGCTGAATAAGCCTATTTAATAAGTCTAAGTTGCTGAAATAAGGCTATTTAATAAGCCTAAGTTGCTGAAATAAGGCTATTTAATAAGTTTAAGTTGCTGAAATAAGCCTATTTAATAAGCCTAAGTTGCTGAAACAAGCCTATTCAATAAGCCTATTTAATAGGCCTATTTAATAAGTCTAAGTTGCTGAAATAAGCCTATTTAATAAGCCTAAGTTGCTGAATGAGCCTATTTAATAAGCCTAAGTTGCTGAAATAAGCCTATTTAATAAGCCTAAGTTTCTGAACTAAGCCTATTTAAAAAGGTATATTTAATAAGTCTAAGTTTCTGAAATAAACCTATTTAAAAATGCTATTTAATAAGCCTAAGTTGCTGAAATAAACCTGTTTAATAAGGATATTTAATAAGCATAAGTTGCTGAAATAAGCTTATTTAATAAGCCTAATTTGCTGAAATAAGCCTATTTAATAAGGCTATTTAATGTCTATTTAATAAGCCTATTTAAAAAGCCTATTTAATAAGCCTATTTAATAAGCCTATTTAATACGCCTATTTAATGAACATATTTGATTAGTATTTAATGAGCCTATTTAATAAGTCTATTTAATAAGCCTTTTTAATAAGCCTATTTAATAAGTCTATTTAATAAGCCTATTTATAAGTCTATTTAATAAGTCTATTTAATAAGCCTATTTAATAAGTATTTAATGAGCCTGTTTAATAAGCCTATTTATTGAGACTATTTAATAAGCCTATTTAATAAGCCTATTTATTGAGCCTATTTAATAAGTCTTTTTAATAAGCCTATTTAATAAGCCTATTTATTGAGCCTATTTAATAAGCCTATTTAATAAGCCTATTTATTGAGCCTATTTAATAAGTCTTTTTAATAAGCCTATTTAATAAGCCTATTTAATAAGTATTTAATGAGCCTATTTAATAAGTCTATTTAATAAGTCTAAGTTGCTGAAATAAGCCTATTTAATAAGCCTAAGTTTCTGAATGAGCCTATTTAATAAGCCTAAGTTGCTGAAATAAGCTTATTTAATAAGCCTAAGTTGCTGAACAAGCCTATTTAATAAGCCTAAGTTGCTGAATAAACCTATTTAATAAGTCTAAGTTGCTGAAATAAGCCTATTTAATAAGCCTATGTAATAAGTATTTAATGAGGCTATTTAATAAGCCTATTTAATAAGCCTATTTAATAAGCCTATTTAATACGCCTATTTAATAAACATATTTAATAAGTATTTAATGAGCCTATTTAATAAGCCTATTTATTGAGCCTATTTAATAAGCCTATTTATTGAGCCTATTTAATAAGCCTATTTATCGAGCCTATTTAATAAGCCTATTTATTGAGCCTATTTAATATGCCTATTTAATAAGTCTATTTAATAAGCCTATTTAATAAGCCTATTTATTGAGCTTATTTAATAAGCCTATTTAATAAGCCTATTTATTGAGCCTACTTAATAAG
The DNA here is from genome assembly GCF_048934315.1 of Petromyzon marinus. Classification (NCBI taxonomy): domain Eukaryota; kingdom Metazoa; phylum Chordata; class Hyperoartia; order Petromyzontiformes; family Petromyzontidae; genus Petromyzon; species Petromyzon marinus. Next base: position 4,031,367 of record NW_027422761.1, read on the forward strand.
TCTATTTAATAAGCCTATTTAATAAGCCTATTTAATAAGTATTTAATGAGCCTATTAAATAAGTCTATTTAATAAGCTTATTTAATAGGCCTATTTAATAAGTCTAAGTTGCTGAAATAAGCCTATTTAATAAGCCTATTTAATAGGCCTATTTAATAAGCCTAAGTTGCTGAAATAAGCCTATTTAATAAGTCTAAGTTGCTGAAATAAGGCTAATTAATAAGCCTAAGTTGCTGAAATAAGGCTATTTAATAAGTCTAAGTTGCTGAAATAAGCCTATTTAATAAGCCTAAGTTGCTGAAATAAGTATATTTAATAAGCATAAGTTGCTGAAATAAGCCTATTTAATAAGTCTAAGTTGCTGAAATAAGGCTATTTAATAAGTCTAAGTTGCTGAAATAAACCTATTTAATAAGCCTAAGTTGCTAAAATAAGCCTATTTAATGAGGCTATTTAATAAGTCCATTTAATAAGCCTATTTAATAAGCCTATTTAATAAGCCTATTTAATAAGCCTATTTAATAAGTCTATTTAATAAGTCTATTTAATAAATATTTAATGAGCCTATTTAATAAGCCTGTTTATTGAGCCTATTTAATAAGCCTATTTATTGAGCCTATTTAATAAGCCTATTTATTGAGCCTATTTAATAAGCCTATTTAATAAGTCTATTTAATGAGCCTATTTAATAAGCCTATTTAATAAGCCTATTTATTGAGCCTATTTAATAAGCCTATTTAATAAGCCTATTTATTGAGCCTATTTAATAAGTCTATTTAATAAGCCCATTTAATAATCCTATTTAATAAGTATTTAATGAGCCTATTTAATAAGTCTATTTAATAAGCCTATTTAATAAGGCTATTTAATGAGCCTAAGTTGCTGAAATAAGCCTATTTAATAAGCCTAAGTTGCTGAAATAAGGCTATTAAATAAGTCTAAGTTGCGGAAATAAGCCTATTTAATAAGCCTAAGTTGCTGAAATAAGTATATTTAATAAGCATAAGTTGCTGAAATAAGCCTATTTAATGAGTCTAAGTTGCTGAAATAAGGCTATTTAATAAGTCTAAGTTGCTGAAATAAGCCTTTTTAATCAGCGTAAGTTGCTGAAATAAGCCTATTTAATAAGCCCAGGTTGCTGAAATAAGCCTACTTAATTAGGCTATTTAATAAGCCTAAGTTGCTGAAATAAGCCTATTTAATAAGCGTAAGTTGCTGAAATAAGGCTATTTAATAAGTCTAAGTCGCTGAAATAAACCTATTAAATAAGCCTAAGTTGCTGAAATAAGCCCTTTTAATAAGCCTATTTAATAAGCCTAAGTTGCTGAAATAAGCCTATTAATAAGCCTAAGTTGCTGAATAAGCCTATTTAATAAGCCTAAGTTGCTGAATAAACCTATTTAATAAGTCTAAGTTGCTGAAATAAGCCTAATTAATAAGGCTATTTAATAAGCCTAACTTGCTGAATAAGCCTATTTAATAAGTCTAAGTTGCTGAAATAAGGCTATTTAATAAGCCTAAGTTGCTGAAATAAGGCTATTTAATAAGTTTAAGTTGCTGAAATAAGCCTATTTAATAAGCCTAAGTTGCTGAAACAAGCCTATTCAATAAGCCTATTTAATAGGCCTATTTAATAAGTCTAAGTTGCTGAAATAAGCCTATTTAATAAGCCTAAGTTGCTGAATGAGCCTATTTAATAAGCCTAAGTTGCTGAAATAAGCCTATTTAATAAGCCTAAGTTGCTGAATAAGCCTATTTAATAAGCCTAAGTTGCTGAATAAACCTATTTAATAAGTCTAAGTTGCTGAAATAAGCCTAATTAATAAGGCTATTTAATAAGCCTAACTTGCTGAATAAGCCTATTTAATAAGTCTAAGTTGCTGAAATAAGGCTATTTAATAAGCCTAAGTTGCTGAAATAAGGCTATTTAATAAGTTTAAGTTGCTGAAATAAGCCTATTTAATAAGCCTAAGTTGCTGAAACAAGCCTATTTAATAAGGCTATTTAATGAGCCTAAGTTGCTGAAATAAGCCTATTTAATAAGCCTAAGTTTCTGAACTAAGCCTATTTAAAAAGGTATATTTAATAAGTCTAAGTTGCTGAAATAAACCTATTTAAAAATGCTATTTAATAAACCTAAGTTGCTGAAATAAACCTGTTTAATAAGGATATTTAATAAGCATAAGTTGCTGAAATAAGCTTATTTAATAAGCCTAATTTGCTGAAATAAGCCTATTTAATAAGGCTATTTAATAAGTCTATTTAATAAGCCTATTTAAAAAGCCTATTTAATAAGCCTATTTAATAAGCCTATTTAATACGCCTATTTAATAAACATATTTGATTAGTATTTAATGAGCCTATTTAATAAGTCTATTTAATAAGCCTTTTTAATAAGCCTATTTAATAAGTCTATTTAATAAGCCTATTTATAAGTCTATTTAATAAGTCTATTTAATAAGCCTATTTAATAAGTATTTAATGAGCCTGTTTAATAAGCCTATTTATTGAGACTATTTAATAAGCCTATTTATTGAGCCTATTTTAAAAGCCTATTTATTGAGCCTATTTAATAAGCCTATTTATTGAGCCTATTTAATAAGCCTATTTAGTAAGCCTATTTATTGAGCCTATTTAATAAGTCTTTTTAATAAGCCTATTTAATAAGCCTATTTATTGAGCCTATTTAATAAGCCTATTTAATAAGCCTATTTATTGAGCCTATTTAATAAGTCTTTTTAATAAGCCTATTTAATAAGCCTATTTAATAAGTATTTAATGAGCCTATTTAATAAGTCTATTTAATAAGTCTAAGTTGCTGAAATAAGCCTATTTAATAAGCCTAAGTTTCTGAATGAGCCTATTTAATAAGCCTAAGTTGCTGAAATAAGCTTATTTAATAAGCCTAAGTTGCTGAACAAGCCTATTTAATAAGCCTAAGTTTCTGAATGAACCTATTTAATAAGTCTAAGTTGCTGAAATAAGCCTATTTAATAAGCCTATGTAATAAGTATTTAATGAGGCTATTTAATAAGCCTATTTAATAAGCCTATTTAATAAGCCTATTTAATACGCCTATTTAATAAACATATTTAATAAGTATTTAATGAGCCTATTTAATAAGCCTATTTATTGAGCCTATTTAATAAGCCTATTTATTGAGCCTATTTAATAAGCCTATTTATCGAGCCTATTTAATAAGCCTATTTATTGAGCCTATTTAATATGCCTATTTAATAAGTCTATTTAATAAGCCTATTTAATAAGCCTATTTATTGAGCCTATTTAATAAGCCTATTTAATAAGCCTATTTATTGAGCCTATTTAATAAGTCTATTTAATAAGCCTATTTAATAAGCCTATTTAATAAGTATTTAATGAGCCTATTAAATAAGTCTATTTAATAATCTTATTTAATAGGCCTATTTAATAAGTCTAAGTTGCTGAAATAAGCCTATTTAATAAGCCTATTTAATAGGCCTATTTAATAAGCCTAAGTTGCTGAAATAAGCCTATTTAATAAGTCTAAGTTGCTGAAATAAGGCTAATTAATAAGCCTAAGTTGCTGAAATAAGGCTATTTAATAAGTCTAAGTTGCTGAAATAAGCCTATTTAATAAGCCTAAGTTGCTGAAATAAGTATATTTAATAAGCATAAGTTGCTGAAATAAGCCTATTTAATAAGTCTAAGTTGCTGAAATAAGGCTATTTAATAAGTCTAAGTTGCTGAAATAAACCTATTTAATAAGCCTAAGTTGCTAAAATAAGCCTATTTAATGAGGCTATTTAATAAGTCCATTTAATAAGCCTATTTAATAAGCCTATTTAATAAGCCTATTTAATAAGCCTATTTAATAAGTCTATTTAATAAGTCTATTTAATAAATATTTAATGAGCCTATTTAATAAACCTATTTATTGAGCCTATTTAATAAGCCTGTTTATTGAGCCTATTTAATAAGCCTATTTATTGAGCCTATTTAATAAGCCTATTTATTGAGCCTATTTAATAAGCCTATTTAATAAGTCTATTTAATGAGCCTATTTAATAAGCCTATTTAATAAGCCTATTTATTGAGCCTATTTAATAAGCCTATTTAATAAGCCTATTTATTGAGCCTATTTAATAAGTCTATTTAATAAGCCTATTTAATAAGCCTATTTAATAAGTATTTAATGAGCCTATTTAATAAGTCTATTTAATAAGCCTATTTAATAAGGCTATTTAATGAGCCTAAGTTGCTGAAATAAGCCTATTTAATAAGCCTATTTAAAAAGGTATATTTAATAAGTCTAAGTTGCTGAAATAAACCTATTTAAAAATGCTATTTAATAAGCCTAAGTTGCTGAAATAAACCTGTTTAATAAGGCTATTTAATAAGCATAAGTTGCTGAAATAAGCTTATTTAATAAGCCTAATTTGCTGAAATAAGCCTATTTAATAAGGCTATTTAATAAGTCTAAGTTGCTGAAATAAACCTATTTAATAAGCCTAAGTTGCTAAAATAAGCCTATTTAATGAGGCTATTTAATAAGTCTATTTAATAAGCTTATTTAAAAAGCCTATTTAATAAGCCTATTTAATAAGCCTATTTAATACGCCTTTTTAATAAACATATTTGATAAGTATTTAATGAGCCTATTTAATAAGTCTATTTAATAAGCCTTTTTAATAAGCCTATTTAATAAGTCTATTTAATAAGCCTATTTATAAGTCTATTTAATAAGTCTATTTAATAAGCCTATTTAATAAGTATTTAATGAGCCTATTTAATAAGCCTATTTATTGAGACTATTTAATAAGCCTATTTATTGAGCCTATTTTAAAAGCCTATTTATTGAGCCTATTTAATAAGCCTATTTATTGAGCCTATTTAATAAGCCTATTTAATAAGTCTATTTAATAAGCCTATTTAATAAGCCTATTTAATAAGCCTATTTATTGAGCCTATTTAATAAGCCTATTTAATAACCCTATTTATTGAGCCTATTTAATAAGTCTTTTTAATAAGCCTATTTAATAAGTCTATTTAATAAGTATTTAATGAGCCTATTTAATAAGTCTATTTAATAAGCCTATTTAATAAGGCTATTTAATGAGCCTAAGTTGCTGAAATAAGCCTATTTAATAAGCCTATTTAATAGGCCTATTTAATAAGTCTAAGTTGCTGAAATAAGCCTATTTAATAAGCCTAAGTTTCTGAATGAGCCTATTTAATAAGCCTAAGTTGCTGAAATAAGCTTATTTAATAAGCCTAAGTTGCTGAACAAGCCTATTTAATAAGCCTAAGTTGCTGAATAAACCTATTTAATAAGTCTAAGTTGCTGAAATAAGCCTATTTAATAAGCCTATGTAATAAGTATTTAATGATGCTATTTAATAAGCCTATTTAATAAGCCTATTTAATAAGCCTATTTAATACGCCTATTTAATAAGTATTTAATGAGCCTATTTAATAAGTCTATTTAATAAGCCTATTTAATAAGGCTATTTAATGAGCCTAAGTTGCTGAAATAAGCCTATTTAATAAACCTATTTAAAAAGGTATATTTAATAAGTCTAAGTTGCTGAAATAAACCTATTTAAAAATGCTATTTAATAAGCCTAAGTTGCTGAAATAAACCTGTTTAATAAGGCTATTTAATAAGCATAAGTTGCTGAAATAAGCTTATTTAATAAGCCTAATTTCCTGAAATAAGCCTATTTAATAAGGCTATTTAATAAGTCTAAGTTGCTGAAATAAACCTATTTAATAAGCCTAAGTTGCTAAAATAAGCCTATTTAATGAGGCTATTTAATAAGTCTATTTAATAAGCTTATTTAAAAAGCCTATTTAATAAGCCTATTTAATAAGCCTATTTAATACGCCTTTTTAATAAACATATTTGATAAGTATTTAATGAGCCTATTTAATAAGTCTATTTAATAAGCCTTTTTAATAAGCCTATTTAATAAGTCTATTTAATAAGCCTATTTATAAGTCTATTTAATAAGTCTATTTAATAAGCCTATTTAATAAGTATTTAACGAGCCTATTTAATAAGCCTATTTATTGAGACTATTTAATAAGCCTATTTATTGAGCCTATTTTAAAAGCCTATTTATTGAGCCTATTTAATAAGCCTATTTATTGAGCCTATTTAATAAGCCTATTTAATAAGTCTATTTAATAAGCCTATTTAATAAGCCTATTTAATAAGCCTATTTATTGAGCCTATTTAATAAGCCTATTTAATAACCCTATTTATTGAGCCTATTTAATAAGTCTTTTTAATAAGCCTATTTAATAAGTCTATTTAATAAGTATTTAATGAGCCTATTTAATAAGTCTATTTAATAAGCCTATTTAATAAGGCTATTTAATGAGCCTAAGTTGCTGAAATAAGCCTATTTAATAAGCCTATTTAATAGGCCTATTTAATAAGTCTAAGTTGCTGAAATAAGCCTATTTAATAAGCCTAAGTTTCTGAATGAGCCTATTTAATAAGCCTAAGTTGCTGAAATAAGCTTATTTAATAAGCCTAAGTTGCTGAACAAGCCTATTTAATAAGCCTAAGTTGCTGAATAAACCTATTTAATAAGTCTAAGTTGCTGAAATAAGCCTATTTAATAAGCCTATGTAATAAGTATTTAATGATGCTATTTAATAAGCCTATTTAATAAGCCTATTTAATAAGCCTATTTAATACGCCTATTTAATAAACATATTTAATGAGTATTTAATGAGCCTATTTAATAAGCCTATTTATTGAGCCTATTTAATAAGCCTATTTATTGAGCCTATTTAATAAGCCTATTTATCGAGCCTATTTAATAAGCCTATTTATTGAGCCTATTTAATATGCCTATTTAATAAGTCTATTTAATAAGCCTATTTAATAAGCCTATTTATTGAGCCTATTTAATAAGCCTATTTAATAAGCCTATTTATTGAGCCTATTTAATAAGTCTATTTAATAAGCCTATTTAATAAGCCTATTTAATAAGTATTTAATGAGCCTATTAAATAAGTCTATTTAATAAGCTTATTTAATAGGCCTATTTAATAAGTCTAAGTTGCTGAAATAAGCCTATTTAATAAGCCTATTTAATAGGCCTATTTAATAAGCCTAAGTTGCTGAAATAAGCCTATTTAATAAGTCTAAGTTGCTGAAATAAGGCTAATTAATAAGCCTAAGTTGCTGAAATAAGGCTATTTAATAAGTCTAAGTTGCTGAAATAAGCCTATTTAATAAGCCTAAGTTGCTGAAATAAGTATATTTAATAAGCATAAGTTGCTGAAATAAGCCTATTTAATAAGTCTAAGTTGCTGAAATAAGGCTATTTAATAAGTCTAAGTTGCTGAAATAAACCTGTTTAATAAGGCTATTTAATAAGCATAAGTTGCTGAAATAAGCTTATTTAATAAGCCTAATTTGCTGAAATATGCCTATTTAATAAGGCTATTTAATAAGTCTAAGTTGCTGAAATAAACCTATTTAATAAGCCTAAGTTGCTAAAATAAGCCTATTTAATGAGGCTATTTAATAAGTCTATTTAATAAGCTTATTTAAAAAGCCTATTTAATAAGCCTATTTAATAAGCCTATTTAATACGCCTTTTTAATAAACATATTTGATAAGTATTTAATGAGCCTATTTAATAAGTCTATTTAATAAGCCTTTTTAATAAGCCTATTTAATAAGTCTATTTAATAAGCCTATTTATAAGTCTATTTAATAAGTCTATTTAATAAGCCTATTTAATAAGTATTTAATGAGCCTATTTAATAAGCCTATTTATTGAGACTATTTAATAAGCCTATTTATTGAGCCTATTTTAAAAGCCTATTTATTGAGCCTATTTAATAAGCCTATTTATTGAGCCTATTTAATAAGCCTATTTAATAAGTCTATTTAATAAGCCTATTTAATAAGCCTATTTAATAAGCCTATTTATTGAGCCTATTTAATAAGCCTATTTAATAACCCTATTTATTGAGCCTATTTAATAAGTCTTTTTAATAAGCCTATTTAATAAGTCTATTTAATAAGTATTTAATGAGCCTATTTAATAAGTCTATTTAATAAGCCTATTTAATAAGGCTATTTAATGAGCCTAAGTTGCTGAAATAAGCCTATTTAATAAGCCTATTTTATAGGCCTATTTAATAAGTCTAAGTTGCTGAAATAAGCCTATTTAATAAGCCTAAGTTTCTGAATGAGCCTATTTAATAAGCCTAAGTTGCTGAAATAAGCTTATTTAATAAGCCTAAGTTGCTGAACAAGCCTATTTAATAAGCCTAAGTTGCTGAATAAACCTATTTAATAAGTCTAAGTTGCTGAAATAAGCCTATTTAATAAGCCTATGTAATAAGTATTTAATGAGGCTATTTAATAAGCCTATTTAATAAGCCTATTTAATAAGCCTATTTAATACGCCTATTTAATAAACATATTTAATGAGTATTTAATGAGCCTATTTAATAAGCCTATTTATTGAGCCTATTTAATAAGCCTATTTATTGAGCCTATTTAATAAGCCTATTTATCGAGCGTATTTAATAAGCCTATTTATTGAGCCTATTTAATATGCCTATTTAATAAGTCTATTTAATAAGCCTATTTAATAAGCCTATTTATTGAGCCTATTTAATAAGCCTATTTAATAAGCCTATTTATTGAGCCTATTTAATAAGTCTATTTAATAAGCCTATTTAATAAGCCTATTTAATAAGTATTTAATGAGCCTATTAAATAAGTCTATTTAATAAGCTTATTTAATAGGCCTATTTAATAAGTCTAAGTTGCTGAAATAAGCCTATTTAATAAGCCTAAGTTGCTGAAATAAGTATATTTAATAAGCATAAGTTGCTGAAATAAGCCTATTTAATAAGTCTAAGTTGCTGAAATAAGGCTATTTAATAAGTCTAAGTTGCTGAAATAAACCTATTTAATAAGCCTAAGTTGCTAAAATAAGCCTATTTAATGAGGCTATTTAATAAGTCCATTTAATAAGCCTATTTAATAAGCCTATTTAATAAGCCTATTTAATAAGCCTATTTAATAAGTCTATTTAATAAGTATTTAATGAGCCTATTTAATAAACCTATTTATTGAGCCTATTTAATAAGCCTGTTTATTGAGCCTATTTAATAAGCCTATTTATTGAGCCTATTTAATAAGCCTATTTATTGAGCCTATTTAATAAGCCTATTTAATAAGTCTATTTAATGAGCCTATTTAATAAGCCTATTTAATAAGCCTATTTATTGAGCCTATTTAATAAGCCTATTTAATAAGCCTATTTATTGAGCCTATTTAATAAGTATATTTAATAAGCCTATTTAATAAGCCTATTTAATAAGTATTTAATGAGCCTATTTAATAAGTCTATTTAATAAGCCTATTTAATAAGGCTATTTAATGAGCCTAAGTTGCTGAAATAAGCCTATTTAATAAGCCTATTTAATAGGCCTATTTAATAAGTCTAAGTTGCTGAAATAAGCCTATTTAATAAGCCTAAGTTTCTGAATGAGCCTATTTAATAAGCCTAAGTTGCTGAAATAAGCCTACTTAATTAGGCCATTTAATAAGCCTAAGTTGCTGAAATAAGCCTATTTAATAAGCGTAAGTTGCTGAAATAAGGCTATTTAATAAGTCTAAGTTGCTGAAATAAGCCTATTTAATAAGCCTAAGTTGCTGAAATAAGCCCATTTAATAAGCCTATTTAATAAGCCTAAGTTGCTGAAATAAGCCTATTTAATAAGCCTATTTAATAAGCCTATTTAATAGGCCTATTTAATAAGTCTAAGTTGCTGAAATAAGCCTATTTAATAAGCCTAAGTTGCTGAATGAGCCTATTTAATAAGCCTAAGTTGCTGGAATAAGCCTATTTAATAAGCCTAAGTTGCTGAATAAGCCTATTTAATAAGCCTAAGTTGCTGAATAAACCTATTTAATAAGTCTAAGTTGCTGAAATAAGCCTATTTAATAAAGCTATTTAATAAGCCTATTTAATAGGCCTATTTAATAAGTCTAAGTTGCTGAAATAAGCCTATTTAATAAGCCTAAGTTGCTGAATGAGCCTATTTAATAAGCCTAAGTTGCTGGAATAAGCCTATTTAATAAGCCTAAGTTGCTGAATAAGCCTATTTAATAAGTCTAAGTTGCTGAAATAAGGCTATTTAATAAGCCTAAGTTGCTGAAATAAGGCTATTTAAAAAGTTTAAGTTGCTGAAATAAGCCTTTTTAATAAGCCTTAGTTGCTGAAATAAGCCCATTTAATAAGGCTATTTAATGAGCCTAAGTTGCTGAAATAAGCCTATTTAATAAGCCTAAGTTTCTGAACTAAGCCTATTTAAAAAGGTATATTTAATAAGTCTAAGTTGCTGAAATAAACCTATTTAAAAATGCTATTTAATAAGCCTAAGTTGCTAAAATAAACCTGTTTAATAAGGCTATTTAATAAGCATAAGTTGCTGAAATGAGCTTATTTAATAAGCTTAAGTTGCTGAAATAAGCCTATTTAATAAGGCTATTTAATAAGTCTAAGTTGCTGAAATAAGCCTATTTAATAAGCCTATTTAATAGGCCTATTTAATGAGTCTAAGTTGCTGAAATAAGCCTATTTAATAAGCCTAAGTTTCTGAATGAGCCTATTTAATAAGCCTAAGTTGCTGAAATAAGCCTATTTAATAAGCCTAAGTTGCTGAATAAGCCTATTTAATAAGCCTAAGTTGCTGAAATAAGCCTATTTAATAAGTTTAAGTTGCTGAAATAAGGCTATTTAATAAGCCTAAGTTGCTGAAATAAGGCTATTTAATAAGTCTAAGTTGCTGAAATAAGCCTATTTAATAAGCCTAAGTTGCTGAAATAAGTATATTTAATAAGCATAAGTTGCTGAAATAAGCCTATTTAATGAGTCTAAGTTGCTGAAATAAGGCTATTTAATAAGTCTAAGTTGCTGAAATAAGCCTTTTTAATCAGCGTAAGTTGCTGAAATAAGCCTATTTAATAAGCCCAAGTTGCTGAAATAAGCCTACTTAATTAGGCTATTTAATAAGCCTAAGTTGCTGAAATAAGCCTATTTAATAAGCGTAAGTTGCTGAAATAAGGCTATTTAATAAGTCTAAGTTGCTGAAATAAGCCTATTTAATAAGCCTAAGTTGCTGAAATAAGCCCATTTAATAAGCCTATTTAATGAGCCTAAGTTGCTGAAATAAGCCTATTAAATAAGCCTATTTAATAAGCCTATTTAATAGGCCTATTTAATAAGTCTAAGTTGCTGAAATAAGCCTATTTAATAAGCCTAAGTTGCTGAATGAGCCTATTTAATAAGCCTAAGTTGCTGAAATAAGCCTATTTAATAAGCCTAAGTTGCTGAATAAGCCTATTTAATAAGCCTAAGTTGCTGAATAAACCTATTTAGGAAGTCTAAGTTGCTGAAATAAGCCTATTTAATAAGGCTATTTAATAAGCCTAAGTTGCTGAATAAGCCTATTTAATAAGTCTAAGTTGCTTAAATAAGGCTATTTAATAAGCCTAAGTGGCTGAAATAAGGCTATTTAATAAGTTTAAGTTGCTGAAATAAGCCTATTTAATAAGCCTTAGTTGCTGAAATAAGCCTATTTAATAAGGCTATTTAATGAGCCTAAGTTGCTGAAATAAGCCTATTTAATAAGCCTAAGTTTCTGAACTAAGCCTATTTTAAAAGGTATATTTAATAAGTCTAAGTTGCTGAAATAAACCTATTTAAAAATGCTATTTAATAAGCCTAAGTTGCTGAAATACACCTGTTTAATAAGGCTATTTAATAAGCATAAGTTGCTTAAATAAGCTTATTTAATAAGCCTAAGTTGCTGAAATAAGCCTATTTAAAAAGGCTATTTAATAAGACTAAGTTGCTGAAATAAACATAATTAATAAGCCTAAGTTGCTAAAATAAGCCTATTTAATGAGGCTATTTAATAAGTCTATTTAATAAGCCTATTTAATAAGCCTATTTAATAAGCCCATTTAATAAGCCTATTTAATAAGCCTATTTAATAAACATATTTAATAAGTATTTAATTAGCCTATTTAATAAGTCTATTTAATAAGCCTTTTTAATAAGCCTATTTAATAAGTCTATTTAATAAGCCTATTTAATAAGTCTATTTAATAAGTCTATTTAATAAGCCTATTTAATAAGTATTTAATGAGCCTATTTAATAAGCCTATTTATTGAGCCTATTTAATAAGCCTATTTATTGAGCCTATTTTATAAGCCTATTTATTGAGCCTATTTAATAAGCCTATTTATTGAGCCTATTTAATAAGCCTATTTAATAAGTCTATTTAATAAGCCTATTTAATAAGCCTATTTAATAAGCCTATTTATTGAGCCTATTTAATAAGCCTATTTAATAAGCCTATTTATTGAGCCTATTTAATAAGTCTATTTAATAAGCCTATTTAATAAGCCTATTTAATAAGTATTTAATGAGCCTATTTAATAAGTCTATTTAATAAGCCTATTTAATAAGGCTATTTAATGAGCATAAGTTGCTGAAATAAGCCTATTTAATAAGGCTATTTAATGAGCCTAAGTTGCTGAAATAAGCCTACTTAATAATCCTATTTAATAGGCCTATTTAATAAGTCTAAGTTGCTGAAATAAGCCTATTTAATAAGCCTAAGTTTCTGAATGAGCCTATTTAATAAGCCTAAGTTGCTGAAATAAGCCTATTAAATAAGCCTAAGTTGCTGAAATAAGCCTATTAAATAAGCCTAAGTTGCTGAATAAGCCTATTTAATAAGCCTAAGTTGCTGAATAAACCTATTTAATAAGTATAAGTTGCTGAAATAAGCATATTTAATAAGGCTATTTAATAAGCCTAAGTTGCTGAATAAGCCTATTTAATAAGGCTATTTAATGAGCCTAAGTTGCTGAAATAAGACTATTTAATAAGCCTAAGTTTCTGAACTAAGCCTATTTAAAAAGGTATATTTAATAAGTCTAAGTTGCTGAAATAAACCTATTTAAAAATGCTATTTAATAAGCCTAAGTTGCTGAAATAAACCTGTTTAATAAGGCTATTTAATAAAAAATAAGTTGCTGAAATAAGCTTATTTAATAAGCCTAAGTTGCTGAAATAAGCCTATTTAATAAGGCTATTTAATAAGTCTATTTAATAAGCCTATTTAATAAGCCTATTTAATAAGCCTATTTAATAAGCCTATTTAATAAGTCTATTTAATAAATATTTAATGAGCCTATTTAATAATCCTATTTATTGAGCCTATTTAATAAGCCTATGTATTGAGCCTATTTAATAAGCCTATTTATTGAGCCTATTTAATAAGCCTATTTATTGAGCCTATTTAATAAGCCTATTTAATAAGTCTATTTAATAAGCCTATTTAATAAGCCTATTTAATAAGCCTATTTATTGAGCCTATTTAATAAGCCTATTTAATAAGCCTATTTATTGAGCCTATTTAATAAGTCTATTTAATAAGCCTATTTAATAAGCCTAATTAATAAGTATTTAATGAGCCTATTTAATAAGTCGATGTAATAAGCCTATTTAATAGGCCTATTTAATAAGTCTAAGTTGCTGAAATAAGCCTATTTAATAAGCCTATTTAATAGGCCTATTTAATAAGTCTAAGTTGCTGAAATAAGCCTATTTAATAAGCCTAAGTTTCTGAATGAGCCTATTTGATAAGCCTAAGTTGCTGAAATAAGCCTATTTAATAAGCCTAAGTTGCTGAATAAGCCTATTTAATAAGCCTAAGTTGCTGAAATAAGCCTATTTAATAAGTTTAAGTTGCTGAAATAAGGCTATTTAATAAGCCTAAGTTGCTGAAATAAGCCTATTTAATAAGCCTATTTAATAGGCCTATTTAATAAGTCTAAGTTGCTGAAATAAGCCTATTTAATAAGCCTAAGTTTCTGAATGAGCCTATTTGATAAGCCTAAGTTGCTGAAATAAGCCTATTTAATAAGCCTATGTTGCTGAATAAGCCTATTTAATAAGCCTAAGTTGCTGAAATAAGCCTATTTAATAAGTTTAAGTTGCTGAAGTAAGGCTATTTAATAAGCCTAAGTTGCTGAAATAAGCCTATTTAGTAAGCCTAAGTTGCTGAAATAAGGCTATTTAATAAGTCTAAGTTGCTGAAATAAGCCTATTTATTAAGCCTAAGTTGCTCAAATAAGTATATTTAATAAGCATAAGTTGCTGAAATAAGCCTATTTAATAAGCCTTAGTTGCTGAAATAAGCCTATTTAATAAGGCTATTTAATAAGTCTAAGTTGCTGAAATAAGCCTATTTAATAAGCCTAAGTTTCTGAACTAAGCCTATTTAAAAAGGTATATTTAATAAGTCTAAGTTGCTGAAATAAACCTATTTAAAAATGCTATTTAATAAGCCTAAGTTGCTGAAATAAACCTGTTTAATAAGGCTATTTAATAAGCATAAGTTGCTGAAATAAGCTTATTTAATAAGCCTAAGTTGCTGAAATAAGCCTATTTAATAAGGCTATTTAATAAGACTAAGTTGCTGAAATAAACCTAATTAATAAGCCTAAGTTGCTAAAATAAGCCTATTTAATGAGGCTATTTAATACGTCTATTTAATAAGCCTATTTAATAAGCCTATTTAATAAGCCTATTTAATAAGCCTATTTAATACGCCTATTTAATAAACATATTTTATAAGTATTTAATGAGCTTATTTAATAAGTCTATTTAATAAGCCTTTTTAATAAGCCTATTTAATAAGTCTATTTAATAAGCCTATTTAATAAGTCTATTTAATAAGTCTATTTAATAAGCCTATTTAATAAGTATTTAATGAGCCTATTTAATAAGCCTATTTATTGAGCCTATTTTATAAGCCTATTTATTGAGCCTATTTAATAAGCCTATTTATTGAGCCTATTTAATAAGCCTATTTAATAAGTCTATTTAATAAGCCTATTTAATAAGCCTATTTAATAAGCCTACTTATTGAGCCTATTTAATAAGCCTATTTAATAAGCCTATTTATTGAGCCTATTTAATAAGTCTATTTAATAAGCCTATTTAATAAGCCTATTTAATAAGTATTTAATGAGCCTATTTAATAAGTCTATTTAATAAGCCTATTTAATAAGGCTATTTAATGAGCCTAAGTTGCTGAAATAAGCCTATTTAATATGGCTATTTAATGAGCCTAAGTTGCTGAAATAAGCCTATTCAATAAGCCTATTTAATAGGCCTATTTAATAAGTCTAAGTTGCTGAAATAAGCCTATTTAATAAGCCTAAGTTTCTGAATGAGCCTATTTAATAAGCCTAAGTTGCTGAAATAAGCCTATTAAATAAGCCTAAGTTGCTGAAATAAGCCTATTAAATAAGCCTAAGTTGCTGAATAAGCCTATTTAATAAGCCTAAGTTGCTGAATAAACCTATTTAATAAGTCTAAGTTGCTGAAATAAGCATATTTAATAAGGCTATTTAATAAGCCTAAGTTGCTGAATAAGCCTATTTAATAACGCTATTTAATGAGCCTAAGTTGCTGAAATAAGACTATTTAATAAGCCTAAGTTTCGGAACTAAGCCTATTTAAAAAGGTATATTTAATAAGTCTAATTTGCTGAAATAAACCTATTTAAAATGCTTTTTAATAAGCCTAAGTTGCTGAAATAAACCTGTTTAATAAGGCTATTTAATAAAAAATAAGTTGCTGAAATAAGCTTATTGAATAAGCCTAAGTTGCTGAAATAAGCCTATTTAATCAGGCTATTTAATAAGTCTATTTAATAAGCCTATTTAATAAATATTTAATGAGCCTATTTAATAAGCCTATTTATTGAGCCTATTTAATAAGCCTATGTATTGAGCCTATTTAATGAGCCTATTTATTGAGCCTATTTAATAAGCCTATTTATTGAGCCTATTTAATAAGCCTATTTAATAAGTCTATTTAATAAGCCTATTTAATAAGCCTATTTAATAAGCCTATTTATTGAGCCTATTTAATAAGCCTATTTATTGAGCCTATTAAATAAGTCTATTTAATAAGCCTATTTAATAAGCCTAATTAATAAATATTTAATGAGCCTATTTAATAAGTCTATGTAATAAGGCTATTTAATAGGCCTATTTAATAAGTCTAAGTTGCTGAAATAAGCCTATTTAATAAGCCTAAGTTGCTGAATGAGCCTATTTAATAAGCCTAAGTTGCTGAAATAAGCCTATTTAATAAGCCTAAGTTGCTGAATAAGCCTATTTAATAAGCCTAAGTTGCTGAATAAACCTATTTAATAAGTCTAAGTTGCTGAAATAAGCCTATTTAATAAGGCTATTTAATACGCCTAAGTTGCTGAATAAGCCTATTTAATAAGCCTAAGTTGCTGAATGAGCCTATTTAATAAGCCTAAGTTGCTGAAATAAGCCTATTTAATAAGCCTAAGTTGCTGAATAAGCCTATTTAATAAGCCTAAGTTGCTGAATAAACCTATTTAATAAGTCTAAGTTGCTGAAATAAGCCTATTTAATAAGCCTAAGTTGCTGAATAAGCCTATTTAATAAGCCTAAGTTGCTGAATAAACCTATTTAATAAGTCTAAGTTGCTGAAATAAACCTATTTAAAAATGCTATTTAATAAGCCTAAGTTGCTGAAATAAACCTGTTTAATAAGGCTATTTAATAAAAAATAAGTTGCTGAAATAAGCTTATTTAATAAGCCTAAGTTGCTGAAATAAGCCTATTTAATAAGGCTATTTAATAAGTCTATTTAATAAGCCTATTTAATAAGCCTATTTAATAAGCCTATTTAATAAGCCTATTTAATAAGTCTATTTAATAAATATTTAATGAGCCTATTTAATAATCCTATTTATTGAGCCTATTTAATAAGCCTATGTATTGAGCCTATTTAATAAGCCTATTTATTGAGCCTATTTAATAAGCCTATTTATTGAGCCTATTTAATAAGCCTATTTAATAAGTCTATTTAATAAGCCTATTTAATAAGCCTATTTAATAAGCCTATTTATTGAGCCTATTTAATAAGCCTATTTAATAAGCCTATTTATTGAGCCTATTTAATAAGTCTATTTAATAAGCCTATTTAATAAGCCTAATTAATAAGTATTTAATGAGCCTATTTAATAAGTCGATGTAATAAGCCTATTTAATAGGCCTATTTAATAAGTCTAAGTTGCTGAAATAAGCCTATTTAATAAGCCTATTTAATAGGCCTATTTAATAAGTCTAAGTTGCTGAAATAAGCCTATTTAATAAGCCTAAGTTTCTGAATGAGCCTATTTGATAAGCCTAAGTTGCTGAAATAAGCCTATTTAATAAGCCTAAGTTGCTGAATAAGCCTATTTAATAAGCCTAAGTTGCTGAAATAAGCCTATTTAATAAGTTTAAGTTGCTGAAATAAGGCTATTTAATAAGCCTAAGTTGCTGAAATAAGCCTATTTAATAAGCCTATTTAATAGGCCTATTTAATAAGTCTAAGTTGCTGAAATAAGCCTATTTAATAAGCCTAAGTTTCTGAATGAGCCTATTTGATAAGCCTAAGTTGCTGAAATAAGCCTATTTAATAAGCCTATGTTGCTGAATAAGCCTATTTAATAAGCCTAAGTTGCTGAAATAAGCCTATTTAATAAGTTTAAGTTGCTGAAGTAAGGCTATTTAATAAGCCTAAGTTGCTGAAATAAGCCTATTTAGTAAGCCTAAGTTGCTGAAATAAGGCTATTTAATAAGTCTAAGTTGCTGAAATAAGCCTATTTATTAAGCCTAAGTTGCTCAAATAAGTATATTTAATAAGCATAAGTTGCTGAAATAAGCCTATTTAATAAGCCTTAGTTGCTGAAATAAGCCTATTTAATAAGGCTATTTAATAAGTCTAAGTTGCTGAAATAAGCCTATTTAATAAGCCTAAGTTTCTGAACTAAGCCTATTTAAAAAGGTATATTTAATAAGTCTAAGTTGCTGAAATAAACCTATTTAAAAATGCTATTTAATAAGCCTAAGTTGCTGAAATAAACCTGTTTAATAAGGCTATTTAATAAGCATAAGTTGCTGAAATAAGCTTATTTAATAAGCCTAAGTTGCTGAAATAAGCCTATTTAATAAGGCTATTTAATAAGACTAAGTTGCTGAAATAAACCTAATTAATAAGCCTAAGTTGCTAAAATAAGCCTATTTAATGAGGCTATTTAATACGTCTATTTAATAAGCCTATTTAATAAGCCTATTTAATAAGCCTATTTAATAAGCCTATTTAATACGCCTATTTAATAAACATATTTTATAAGTATTTAATGAGCTTATTTAATAAGTCTATTTAATAAGCCTTTTTAATAAGCCTATTTAATAAGTCTATTTAATAAGCCTATTTAATAAGTCTATTTAATAAGTCTATTTAATAAGCCTATTTAATAAGTATTTAATGAGCCTATTTAATAAGCCTATTTATTGAGCCTATTTTATAAGCCTATTTATTGAGCCTATTTAATAAGCCTATTTATTGAGCCTATTTAATAAGCCTATTTAATAAGTCTATTTAATAAGCCTATTTAATAAGCCTATTTAATAAGCCTACTTATTGAGCCTATTTAATAAGCCTATTTAATAAGCCTATTTATTGAGCCTATTTAATAAGTCTATTTAATAAGCCTATTTAATAAGCCTATTTAATAAGTATTTAATGAGCCTATTTAATAAGTCTATTTAATAAGCCTATTTAATAAGGCTATTTAATGAGCCTAAGTTGCTGAAATAAGCCTATTTAATATGGCTATTTAATGAGCCTAAGTTGCTGAAATAAGCCTATTCAATAAGCCTATTTAATAGGCCTATTTAATAAGTCTAAGTTGCTGAAATAAGCCTATTTAATAAGCCTAAGTTTCTGAATGAGCCTATTTAATAAGCCTAAGTTGCTGAAATAAGCCTATTAAATAAGCCTAAGTTGCTGAAATAAGCCTATTAAATAAGCCTAAGTTGCTGAATAAGCCTATTTAATAAGCCTAAGTTGCTGAATAAACCTATTTAATAAGTCTAAGTTGCTGAAATAAGCATATTTAATAAGGCTATTTAATAAGCCTAAGTTGCTGAATAAGCCTATTTAATAACGCTATTTAATGAGCCTAAGTTGCTGAAATAAGACTATTTAATAAGCCTAAGTTTCGGAACTAAGCCTATTTAAAAAGGTATATTTAATAAGTCTAATTTGCTGAAATAAACCTATTTAAAATGCTTTTTAATAAGCCTAAGTTGCTGAAATAAACCTGTTTAATAAGGCTATTTAATAAAAAATAAGTTGCTGAAATAAGCTTATTGAATAAGCCTAAGTTGCTGAAATAAGCCTATTTAATCAGGCTATTTAATAAGTCTATTTAATAAGCCTATTTAATAAATATTTAATGAGCCTATTTAATAAGCCTATTTATTGAGCCTATTTAATAAGCCTATGTATTGAGCCTATTTAATGAGCCTATTTATTGAGCCTATTTAATAAGCCTATTTATTGAGCCTATTTAATAAGCCTATTTAATAAGTCTATTTAATAAGCCTATTTAATAAGCCTATTTAATAAGCCTATTTATTGAGCCTATTTAATAAGCCTATTTATTGAGCCTATTAAATAAGTCTATTTAATAAGCCTATTTAATAAGCCTAATTAATAAATATTTAATGAGCCTATTTAATAAGTCTATGTAATAAGGCTATTTAATAGGCCTATTTAATAAGTCTAAGTTGCTGAAATAAGCCTATTTAATAAGCCTAAGTTGCTGAATGAGCCTATTTAATAAGCCTAAGTTGCTGAAATAAGCCTATTTAATAAGCCTAAGTTGCTGAATAAGCCTATTTAATAAGCCTAAGTTGCTGAATAAACCTATTTAATAAGTCTAAGTTGCTGAAATAAGCCTATTTAATAAGGCTATTTAATACGCCTAAGTTGCTGAATAAGCCTATTTAATAAGCCTAAGTTGCTGAATGAGCCTATTTAATAAGCCTAAGTTGCTGAAATAAGCCTATTTAATAAGCCTAAGTTGCTGAATAAGCCTATTTAATAAGCCTAAGTTGCTGAATAAACCTATTTAATAAGTCTAAGTTGCTGAAATAAGCCTATTTAATAAGGCTATTTAATATGCCTAAGTTGCTGAATAAGCCTATTTAATAAGTCTAAGTTGCTGACGTAAGGCTATTTAATAAACTTAAGTTGCTGAAATAAGGCTATTTAATAAGTTTAAGTTGCTGAAATAAGCCTATTTAATAAGCCTAAGTTGCTGAAATAAGCCTATTTAATAAGGCTATTTAATGAGCCTAATTTGCTGAAATAAGCCTATTTAATAAGCCTAAGTTTCTGAACTAAGCCTATTTAAAAAGGTATATTTAATAAGTCTAAGTTGCTGAAATAAACCTATTTAAAAATGCTATTTAATAAGCCTAAGTTGCTGAAATAAACCTGTTTAATAAGGCTATTTAATAAGCATAATTTGCTGAAATAAGCTTATTTAATAAGCCTAAGTTGCTGAAATAAGCCTATTTAATAAGGCTATTTAATAAGTCTAAGTTGCTGAAATAAACCTATTTAATAAGCCTAAGTTCCTAAAATAAGCCTATTTAATGAGGCTATTTAATAAGTCTATTTAATAAGCCTATTTAATAAGCCTATTTAATAAGCCTATTTAATAAGCCTATTTAATACACCTATTTAATAAACATATTTAATAAGTCTTTAATGAGCCTATTTAATAAGTCTATTTAATAAGCCTTTTTAATGAGCCTATTTAATAAGTCTATTTAATATGCCTATTTAATAAGTCTATTTAATAAGTCTATTTAATAAGCCTATTTAATAAGTATTTAATGAGCCTATTTAATAAGCCTATTTATTGAGCCTATTTAATAAGCCTATTTATTGAGCCTATTTTATAAGCCTATTTATTGAGCCTATTTAATAAGCCTATTTATTGAGCCTATTTAATTAGCCTATTTAATAAGTCTATTTAATAAGCCTATTTAATAAGCCTATTTAATAAGCCTATTTATTGAGCCTATTTAATTAGCCTATTTAATAAGTCTATTTAATAAGCCTATTTAATAAGCCTATTTAATAAGCCTATTTATTGAGCCTATTTTAAAAGCCTATTTATTGAGCCTATTTAATAAGCCTGTTTATTGAGCCTATTTAATAAGCCTATTTAATAAGTCTATTTAATAAGCCTTTTTAATAAGCCTATTTACTAAGCCTATTTATTGAGCCTATTTAATAAGCCTATTTAATAAGCCTATTTATTGAGCCTATTTAATAAGTCTTTTTAATAAGCCTATTTAATAAGCCTATTTAATAAGTATTTAATGAGCCTATTTAATAAGTCTATTTAATAAGTCTAAGTTGCTGAAATAAGCCTATTTAATAAGCCTAAGTTTCTGAATGAGCCTATTTAATAAGCCTAAGTTGCTGAAATAAGCTTATTTAATAAGCCTAAGTTGCTGAACAAGCCTATTTAATAAGCCTAAGTTGCTGAATAAACCTATTTAATAAGTCTAAGTTGCTGAAATAAGCCTATTTAATAAGCCTATGTAATAAGTATTTAATGAGGCTATTTAATAAGCCTATTTAATAAGCCTATTTAATAAGCCTATTTAATACGCCTATTTAATAAACATATTTAATAAATATTTAATGAGCCTATTTAATAAGCCTATTTATTGAGCCTATTTAATAAGCCTATTTATTGAGCCTATTTAATAAGCCTATTTATCGAGCCTATTTAATAAGCCTATGTATTGAGCCTATTTAATATGCCTATTTAATAAGTCTATTTAATAAGCCTATTTAATAAGCCTATTTATTGAGCCTATTTAATAAGCCTATTTAATAAGCCTATTTATTGAGCCTATTTAATAAGTCTATTTAATAAGCCTAAGTTGCTGAAATAAGCCTATTTAATAAGTCTAAGTTGCTGAAATAAGGCTAATTAATAAGCCTAAGTTGCTGAAATAAGGCTATTTAATAAGTCTAAGTTGCTGAAATAAGCCTATTTAATAAGCCTAAGTTGCTGAAATAAGTATATTTAATAAGCATAAGTTGCTGAAATAAGCCTATTTAATAAGTCTAAGTTGCTGAAATAAGGCTATTTAATAAGCCTAAGTTGCTGAAATAAGGCTATTTAATAAGTTTAAGTTGCTGAAATAAGCCTACTTAATAAGCCTAAGTTGCTGAAACAAGCCTATTTAATAAGGCTATTTAATGAGCCTAAGTTGCTGAAATAAGCCTATTTAATAAGCCTAAGTTTCTGAACTAAGCCTATTTAAAAAGGTATATTTAATAAGTCTAAGTTGCTGAAATAAACCTATTTAAAAATGCTATTTAATAAGCCTAAGTTGCTGAAATAAACCTGTTTAATAAGGATATTTAATAAGCATAAGTTGCTGAAATAAGCTTATTTAATAAGCCTAATTTGCTGAAATAAGCCTATTTAATAAGGCTGTTTAATAAGTCTATTTAATAAGCCTATTTAAAAAGCCTATTTAATAAGCCTATTTAATAAGCCTATTTAATACGCCTATTTAATAAACATATTTGATTAGTATTTAATGAGCCTATTTAATAAGTCTATTTAATAAGCCTTTTTAATAAGCCTATTTAATAAGTCTATTTAATAAGCCTATTTATAAGTCTATTTAATAAGTCTATTTAATAAGCCTATTTAATAAGTATTTAATGAGCCTGTTTAATAAGCCTATTTATTGAGACTATTTAATAAGCCTATTTATTGAGTCTATTTTAAAAGCCTATTTATTGAGCCTATTTAATAAGCCTGTTTATTGAGCCTATTTAATAAGCCTATTTAATAAGTCTATTTAATAAGTCTATTTAATAAGCCTATTTAATAAGCCTATCTATTGAGCCTATTTAATAAGCCTATTTAATAAGCTTATTTATTGAGCTTATTTAATAAGTCTTTTTAATAAGCCTATTTAATAAGTATTTAATGAGCCTACTTAATAAGTCTATTTAATAAGTCTAAGTTGCTGAAATAAGCCTATTTAATAAGCCTAAGTTTCTGAATGAGCCTATTTAATAAGCCTAAGTTGCTGAAATAAGCTTATTTAATAAGCCTAAGTTGCTGAACAAGCCTATTTAATAAGCCTAAGTTGCTGAATAAACCTATTTAATAAGTCTAAGTTGCTGAAATAAGCCTATTTAATAAGCCTATGTAATAAGTATTTAATGAGGCTATTTAATAAGCCTATTTAATAAGCCTATTTAATAAGCCTATTTAATACGCCTATTTAATAAACATATTTAATAAGTATTTAATGAGCCTATTTAATAAGCCTATTTATTGAGCCTATTTAATAAGCCTATTTATTGAGCCTATTTAATAAGCCTATTTAATAAGCCTATTTATTGAGTCTATTTAATAAGTCTATTTAATAAGCCTATTTAATAAGCCTATTTAATAAGTATTTAATGAGCCTATTAAATAAGTCTATTTAATAAGCTTATTTAATAGGCCTATTTAATAAGTCTAAGTTGCTGAAATAAGCCTATTTAATAAGCCTAAGTTGCTGAAATAAGTATATTTAATAAGCATAAGTTGCTGAAATAAGCCTATTTAATAAGTCTAAGTTGCTGAAATAAGGCTATTTAATAAGTCTAAGTTGCTGAAATAAACCTATTTAATGAGCCTAAGTTGCTAAAATAAGCCTATTTAATGAGGCTATTTAATAAGTCCATTTAATAAGCCTATTTAATAAGCCTATTTAATAAGCCTATTTAATAAGCCTATTTAATAAGTCTATTTAATAAGTCTATTTAATAAGTATTTAATGAGCCTATTTAATAAACCTATTTATTGAGCCTATTTAATAAGCCTGTTTATTGAGCCTATTTAATAAGCCTATTTATTGAGCCTATTTAATAAGCCTATTTATTGAGCCTATTTAATAAGCCTATTTAATAAGTCTATTTAATGAGCCTATTTAATAAGCCTATTTAATAAGCCTATTTATTGAGCCTATTTAATAAGCCTATTTAATAAGCCTATTTATTGAGCCTATTTAATAAGTCTATTTAATAAGCCTATTTAATAAGCCTATTTAATAAGTATTTAATGAGCCTATTTAATAAGTCTATTTAATAAGCCTATTTAATAAGGCTATTTAATGAGCCTAAGTTGCTGAAATAAGCCTATTTAATAAGCCTATTTAATAGGCCTATTTAATAAGTCTAAGTTGCTGAAATAAGCCTATTTAATAAGCCTAAGTTTCTGAATGAGCCTATTTAATAAGCCTAAGTTGCTGAAATAAGCCTACTTAATTAGGCCATTTAATAAGCCTTAGTTGCTGAAATAAGCCTATTTAATAAGCGTAAGTTGCTGAAATAAGGCTATTTAATAAGTCTAAGTTGCTGAAATAAGCCTATTTAATAAGCCTAAGTTGCTGAAATAAGTCCATTTAATAAGCCTATTTAATAAGCCTAAGTTGCTGAAATAAGCCTATTTAATAAGCCTATTTAATAAGCCTATTTAATAAGCCTAAGTTGCTGAATGAGCCTATTTAATAAGCCTAAGTTGCTGAAATAAGCATATTTAATAAGCCTAAGTTGCTGAATAAGCCTATTTAATAAGCCTAAGTTGCTGAATAAACCTATTTAATAAGTCTAAGTTGCTGAAATAAGCCTATTTAATAAAGCTATTTAATAAGCTTAAGTTGCTGAATAAGCCTATTTAATAAGTCTAAGTTGCTGAAATAAGGCTATTTAAAAAGCCTAAGTTGCTGAAATAAGGCTATTTAAAAAGTTTAAGTTGCTGAAATAAGCCTTTTTAATAAGCCTTAGTTGCTGAAATAAGCCCATTTAATAAGGCTATTTAATGAGCCTAAGTTGCTGAAATAAGCCTATTTAATAAGCCTAAATTTCTGAACTAAGTCTATTTAAAAAGGTATATTTAATAAGTCTAAGTTGCTGAAATAAACCTATTTAAAAATGCTATTTAATAAGCCTAAGTTGCTAAAATAAACCTGTTTAATAAGGCTATTTAATAAGCATAAGTTGCTGAAATGAGCTTATTTAATAAGCTTAAGTTGCTGAAATAAGCCTATTTAATAAGGCTATTTAATAAGTCTAAGTTGCTGAAATAAGCCTATTTAATAAGCCTATTTAATAGGCCTATTTAATGAGTCTAAGTTGCTGAAATAAGCCTATTTAATAAGCCTAAGTTTCTGAATGAGCCTATTTAATAAGCCTAAGTTGCTGAAATAAGCCTATTTAATAAGCCTAAGTTGCTGAATAAGCCTATTTAATAAGCCTAAGTTGCTGAAATAAGCCTATTTAATAAGTTTAAGTTGCTGAAATAAGGCTATTTAATAAGCCTAAGTTGCTAAAATAAGCCTATTTAATAAGCCTAAGTTGCTGAAATAAGGCTATTTAATAAGTCTAAGTTGCTGAAATAAGCCTATTTAATAAGCCTAAGTTGCTGAAATAAGTATATTTAATAAGCATAAGTTGCTGAAATAAGCCTATTTAATAAGCCTAAGTTGCTGAAATAAGTATATTTAATAAGCATAAGTTGCTGAAATAAGCCTATTTAATGAGTCTAAGTTGCTGAAATAAGCCTATTTAATAAGCCTAAGTTGCTGAAATAAGTATATTTAATAAGCATAAGTTGCTGAAATAAGCCTATTTAATGAGTCTAAGTTGCTGAAATAAGGCTATTTAATAAGTCTAAGTTGCTGAAATAAGCCCTTTTAATCAGCGTAAGTTGCTGAAATAAGGCTATTTAATAAGTCTAAGTTGCTGAAATAAGCCTATTTAATAAGCCTAAGTTGCTGAAATAAGCCCATTTAATAAGCCTATTTAATGAGCCTAAGTTGCTGAAATAAGCCTATTAAATAAGCCTATTTAATAAGCCTATTTAATAGGCCTATTTAATAAGTCTAAGTTGCTGAAATAAGCCTATTTAATGAGCCTAAGTTGCTGAATGAGCCTATTTAATAAGCCTAAGTTGCTGAAATAAGCCTATTTAATAAGCCTAAGTTGCTGAATAAGCCTATTTAATAAGCCTAAGTTGCTGAATAAACCTATTTAGTAAGTCTAAGTTGCTGAAATAAGCCTATTTAATAAGGCTATTTAATAAGCCTAAGTTGCTGAATAAGCCTATTTAATAAGTCTAAGTTGCTTAAATAAGGCTATTTAATAAGCCTAAGTGGCTGAAATAAGGCTATTTAATAAGTTTAAGTTGCTGAAATAAGCCTATTTAATAAGCCTTAGTTGCTGAAATAAGCCTATTTAATAAGGCTATTTAATGAGACTAAGTTGCTGAAATAAGCCTATTTAATAAGCCTAAGTTTCTGAACTAAGCCTATTTTAAAAGGTATATTTAATAAGTCTAAGTTGCTGAAATAAACCTATTTAAAAATGCTATTTAATAAGCATAAGTTGCTGAAATACACCTGTTTAATAAGGCTATTTAATAAGCATAAGTTGCTGAAATAAGCTTATTTAATAAGCCTAAGTTGCTGAAATAAGCCTATTTAATAAGGCTATTTAATAAGACTAAGTTGCTGAAATAAACCTAATTAATAAGCCTAAGTTGCTAAAATAAGCCTATTTAATGAGGCTATTTAATAAGTCTATTTAATAAGCCTATTTAATAAGCCTAATTAATAAGCCTATTTAATAAGCCTATTTAATAAGCCTATTTAATAAACATATTTAATAAGTATTTAATTAGCCTATTTAATAAGTCTATTTAATAAGCCTTTTTAATAAGCATATTTAATAAGTCTATTTAATAAGCCTATTTAATAAGTCTATTTAATAAGTCTATTTAATAAGCCTATTTAATAAGTATTTAATGAGCCTATTTAATAAGCCTATTTATTGAGCCTATTTAATAAGCCTATTTATTGAGCCTATTTTATAAGCCTATTTATTGAGCCTATTTAATAAGCCTATTTATTGAGCCTATTTAATAAGCCTATTTAATAAGTCTATTTAATAAGCCTATTTAATAAGCCTATTTAATAAGCCTATTTATTGAGCCTATTTAATAAGCCTATTTAATAAGCCTATTTATTGAGCCTATTTAATAAGTCTATTTAATAAGCCTATTTAATAAGCCTATTTAATAAGTATTTAATGAGCCTATTTAATAAGTCTATTTAATAAGCCTATTTAATAAGGCTATTTAATGAGCATAAGTTGCTGAAATAAGCCTATTTAATAAGGCTATTTAATGAGCCTAAGTTGCTGAAATAAGCCTATTTATTAAGCCTATTTAATAGGCCTATTTAATAAGTCTAAGTTGCTGAAATAAGCCTATTTAATAAGCCTAAGTTTCTGAATGAGCCTATTTAATAAGCCTAAGTTGCTGAAATAAGCCTATTAAATAAGCCTAAGTTGCTGAAATAAGCCTATTAAATAAGCCTAAGTTGCTGAATAAGCCTATTTAATAAGCCTAAGTTGCTAAAATAAGCCTATTTAATAAGCCTAAGTTGCTGAAATAAGGCCATTTAATAAGTCTAAGTTGCTGAAATAAGCCTATTTAATAAGCCTAAGTTGCTGAAATAAGTATATTTAATAAGCATAAGTTGCTGAAATAAGCCTATTTAATGAGTCTAAGTTGCTGAAATAAGGCTATTTAATAAGTCTAAGTTGCTGAAATAAGCCTTTTTAATCAGCGTAAGTTGCTGAAATAAGCCTATTTAATAAGCCCAAGTTGCTGAAATAAGCCTACTTAATTAGGCTATTTAATAAGCCTAAGTTGCTGAAATAAGCCTATTTAATAAGCGTAAGTTGCTGAAATAAGGCTATTTAATAAGTCTAAGTTGCTGAAATAAGCCTATTTAATAAGCCTAAGTTGCTGAAATAAGCCCATTTAATAAGCCTATTTAATGAGCCTTAGTTGCTGAAATAAGCCTATTAAATAAGCCTATTTAATAAGCCTATTTAATAAGGCTATTTAATAAGCCTAAGTTGCTGAATAAGCCTATTTAATAAGCCTAAGTTGCTGAATGAGCCTATTTAATAAGCCTAAGTTGCTGAAATAAGCCTATTTAATAAGCCTAAGTTGCTGAATAAGCCTATTTAATAAGCCTAAGTTGCTGAATAAACCTATTTAGTAAGTCTAAGTTGCTGAAATAAGCCTATTTAATAAGGCTATTTAATATGCCTAAGTTGCTGAATAAGCCTATTTAATAAGTCTAAGTTGCTGACGTAAGGCTATTTAATAAACCTAAGTTGCTGAAATAAGGCTATTTAATAAGTTTAAGTTGCTGAAATAAGCCTATTTAATAAGCCTAAGTTGCTGAAATAAGCCTATTTAAAAAGGCTATTTAATGAGCCTAAGTTGCTGAAATAAGCCTATTTAATAAGCCTAAGTTTCTGAACTAAGCCTATTTTAAAAGGTATATTTAATAAGTCTAAGTTGCTGAAATAAACCTATTTAAAAATGCTATTTAATAAGCCTAAGTTGCTGAAATAAACCTGTTTAATAAGGCTATTTAATAAGCATAAGTTGCTGAAATAAGCTTATTTAATAAGCCTAAGTTGCTGAAATAAGCCTATTTAATAAGGCTATTTAATAAGTCTAAGTTGCTGAAATAAACCTATTTAATAAGCCTAAGTTCCTAAAATAAGCCTATTTAATGAGGCTATTTAATAAGTCTATTTAATAAGCCTATTTAATAAGCCTATTTAATAAGCCTATTTAATAAGCCTATTTAATACACCTATTTAATAAACATATTTAATAAGTCTTTAATGAGCCTATTTAATAAGTCTATTTAATAAGCCTTTTTAATGAGCCTATTTAATAAGTCTATTTAATAAGCCTATTTAATAAGTCTATTTAATAAGCCTATTTAATAAGCCTATTTAATAAGCCTATTTAATAAGCCTATTTAATAAGCCTATTTAATAAACATATTTAATAAGTATTTAATTAGCCTATTTAATAAGTCTATTTAATAAGCCTTTTTAATAAGCATATTTAATAAGTCTATTTAATAAGCCTATTTAATAAGTCTATTTAATAAGTCTATTTAATAAGCCTATTTAATAAGTATTTAATGAGCCTATTTAATAAGCCTATTTATTGAGCCTATTTAATAAGCCTATTTATTGAGCCTATTTTATAAGCCTATTTATTGAGCCTATTTAATAAGCCTATTTATTGAGCCTATTTAATACGCCTATTTAATAAGTCTATTTAATAAGCCTATTTAATAAGCCTATTTAATAAGCCTATTTATTGAGCCTATTTAATAAGCCTATTTAATAAGCCTATTTATTGAGCCTATTTAATAAGTCTATTTAATAAGCCTATTTAATAAGCCTATTTAATAAGTATTTAATGAGCCTATTTAATAAGTCTATTTAATAAGCCTATTTAATAAGGCTATTTAATGAGCATAAGTTGCTGAAATAAGCCTATTTAATAAGGCTATTTAATGAGCCTAAGTTGCTGAAATAAGCCTATTTATTAAGCCTATTTAATAGGCCTATTTAATAAGTCTAAGTTGCTGAAATAAGCCTATTTAATAAGCCTAAGTTTCTGAATGAGCCTATTTAATAAGCCTAAGTTGCTGAAATAAGCCTATTAAATAAGCCTAAGTTGCTGAAATAAGCCTATTAAATAAGCCTAAGTTGCTGAATAAGCCTATTTAATAAGCCTAAGTTGCTAAAATAAGCCTATTTAATAAGCCTAAGTTGCTGAAATAAGGCCATTTAATAAGTCTAAGTTGCTGAAATAAGCCTATTTAATAAGCCTAAGTTGCTGAAATAAGTATATTTAATAAGCATAAGTTGCTGAAATAAGCCTATTTAATGAGTCTAAGTTGCTGAAATAAGGCTATTTAATAAGTCTAAGTTGCTGAAATAAGCCTTTTTAATCAGCGTAAGTTGCTGAAATAAGCATATTTAATAAGCCCAAGTTGCTGAAATAAGCCTACTTAATTAGGCTATTTAATAAGCCTAAGTTGCTGAAATAAGCCTATTTAATAAGTGTAAGTTGCTGAAATAAGGCTATTTAATAAGTCTAAGTTGCTGAAATAAGCCTATTTAATAAGCCTAAGTTGCTGAAATAAGCCCATTTAATAAGCCTATTTAATGAGCCTTAGTTGCTGAAATAAGCCTATTAAATAAGCCTATTTAATAAGCCTATTTAATAAGGCTATTTAATAAGCCTAAGTTGCTGAATAAGCCTATTTAATAAGCCTAAGTTGCTGAATGAGCCTATTTAATAAGCCTAAGTTGCTGAAATAAGCCTATTTAATAAGCCTAAGTTGCTGAATAAGCCTATTTAATAAGCCTAAGTTGCTGAATTAACCTATTTAGTAAGTCTAAGTTGCTGAAATAAGCCTATTTAATAAGGCTATTTAATATGCCTAAGTTGCTGAATAAGCCTATTTAATAAGTCTAAGTTGCTGACGTAAGGCTATTTAATAAACCTAAGTTGCTGAAATAAGGCTATTTAATAAGTTTAAGTTGCTGAAATAAGCCTATTTAATAAGCCTAAGTTGCTGAAATAAGCCTATTTAAAAAGGCTATTTAATGAGCCTAAGTTGCTGAAATAAGCCTATTTAATAAGCCTAAGTTTCTGAACTAAGCCTATTTTAAAAGGTATATTTAATAAGTCTAAGTTGCTGAAATAAACCTATTTAAAAATGCTATTTAATAAGCCTAAGTTGCTGAAATAAACCTGTTTAATAAGGCTATTTAATAAGCATAAGTTGCTGAAATAAGCTTATTTAATAAGCCTAAGTTGCTGAAATAAGCCTATTTAATAAGGCTATTTAATAAGTCTAAGTTGCTGAAATAAACCTATTTAATAAGCCTAAGTTCCTAAAATAAGCCTATTTAATGAGGCTATTTAATAAGTCTATTTAATAAGCCTATTTAATAAGCCTATTTAATAAGCCTATTTAATAAGCCTATTTAATACACCTATTTAATAAACATATTTAATAAGTCTTTAATGAGCCTATTTAATAAGTCTATTTAATAAGCCTTTTTAATGAGCCTATTTAATAAGTCTATTTAATAAGCCTATTTAATAAGTCTATTTAATAAGTCTATTTAATAAGCCTATTTAATAAGTATTTAATGAGCCTATTTAATAAGCCTATTTATTGAGCCTATTTAATAAGCCTATTTATTGAGCCTATTTTATAAGCCTATTTATTGAGCCTATTTAATAAGCCTATTTATTGAGCCTATTTAATAAGCCTATTTAATAAGTCTATTTAATAAGCCTATTTAATAAGCCTATTTAATAAGCCTATTTATTGAGCCTATTTAATAAGCCTATTTAATAAGCCTATTTATTGAGCCTATTTAATAAGTCGATTTAATAAGCCTATTTAATAAGCCTATTTAATAAGTATTTAATGAGCCTATTTAATAAGTCTATTTAATAAGCCTATTTAATAAGGCTATTTAATGAGCATAAGTTGCTGAAATAAGCCTATTTAATAAGCCTATTTAATAGGCCTATTTAATAAGTCTAAGTTGCTGAAATAAGCCGATTTAATAAGCCTAAGTTTCTGAATGAGCCTATTTAATAAGCCTAAGTTGCTGAAATAAGCTTATTTAATAAGCCTAAGTTGCTGAACAAGCCTATTTAATAAGCCTAAGTTGCTGAATAAACCTATTTAATAAGTCTAAGTTGCTGAAATAGGCATATTCAATAAGGCTATTTAATAAGCCTAAGTTGCTGAAATAAGCCTATTTAATAAGCCTATTTAATAAGCCTATTTAATAAGCCTATTTAATAAGCCTATTTAATACGCCTATTTAATAAATATATTTAATAAGTATTTAATGAGCCTATTTAATAAGCCTATTTATTGAGCCTATTTAATAAGCCTATTTATTGAGCCTATTTAATAAGCCTATTTATTGAGCCTATTTAATAAGCCTATTTATTGAGCCTATTTAATAAGCCTATTTAATAAGTCTATTTAATAAGCCTATTTAATAAGCCTATTTAATAAGCCTATTTATTGAGCCTATTTAATAAGCCTATTTAATAAGCCTATTTATTGAGCCTATTTAATAAGTCTATTTAATAAGCCTATTTAATAAGCCTATTTAATAAGTGTTTAATGAGCCTATTTAATAAGTCTATTTAATAAGCCTATTTAATAGGCCTATTTAATAAGTCTAAGTTGCTGAAATAAGCCTATTTAATAAGCCTATTTAATAGGCCTATTTAATAAGCCTGAGTTGCTGAAATAAGCCTATTTAATAAGTCTAAGTTACTGAAATAAGGCTATTTAATAAGCCTAAGTTGCTGAAATAAGCCTATTTAATAAGCCTAAGTTGCTGAAATAAGGCTATTTAATAAGTCTAAGTTGCTGAAATAAGCCTATTTAATAAGCCTAAGTTGCTGAAATAAGTATATTTAATAAGCATAAGTTGCTGAAATAAGCCTATTTAATGAGTCTAAGTTGCTGAAATAAGGCTATTTAATAAGTCTAAGTTGCTGAAATAAGCCTATTTAATAAGGCTATTTAATAAGTCTAAGTTGCTGAAATAAACCTATTTAATAAGCCTAAGTTGCTAAAATAAGCCTATTTAATGAGGCTATTTAATAAGTCTATTTAATAAGACTATTTAATAAGTCTATTTAATAAGCCTATTTAATACGCCTATTTAATAAACATATTTAATAAGTATTTAATGAGCCTATTTAATAAGTCTATTTAATAAGCCTATTTAATAAGGCTATTTAATGAGCATAAGTTGCTGAAATAAGCCTATTTAATAAGCCTATTTAATAGGCCTATTTAATAAGTCTAAGTTGCTGAAATAAGCCGATTTAATAAGCCTAAGTTTCTGAATGAGCCTATTTAATAAGCCTAAGTTGCTGAAATAAGCTTATTTAATAAGCCTAAGTTGCTGAACAAGCCTATTTAATAAGCCTAAGTTGCTGAATAAACCTATTTAATAAGTCTAAGTTGCTGAAATAGGCATATTCAATAAGGCTATTTAATAAGCCTAAGTTGCTGAAATAAGCCTATTTAATAAGCCTATTTATTGAGCCTATTTAATGAGCCTATTTAATAAGTCTATTTAATAAGCCTATTTAATAAGGCTATTTAATGAGCATAAGTTGCTGAAATAAGCCTATTTAATAAGGCTATTTAATGAGCCTAAGTTGCTGAAATAAGCCTATTTATTAAGCCTATTTAATAGGCCTATTTAATAAGTCTAAGTTGCTGAAATAAGCCTATTTAATAAGCCTAAGTTTCTGAATGAGCCTATTTAATAAGCCTAAGTTGCTGAAATAAGCCTATTAAATAAGCCTAAGTTGCTGAAATAAGCCTATTAAATAAGCCTAAGTTGCTGAATAAGCCTATTTAATAAGCCTAAGTTGCTAAAATAAGCCTATTTAATAAGCCTAAGTTGCTGAAATAAGGCCATTTAATAAGTCTAAGTTGCTGAAATAAGCCTATTTAATAAGCCTAAGTTGCTGAAATAAGTATATTTAATAAGCATAAGTTGCTGAAATAAGCCTATTTAATGAGTCTAAGTTGCTGAAATAAGGCTATTTAATAAGTCTAAGTTGCTGAAATAAGCCTTTTTAATCAGCGTAAGTTGCTGAAATAAGCATATTTAATAAGCCCAAGTTGCTGAAATAAGCCTAATTAATTAGGCTATTTAATAAGCCTAAGTTGCTGAAATAAGCCTATTTAATAAGCGTAAGTTGCTGAAATAAGGCTATTTAATAAGTCTAAGTTGCTGAAATAAGCCTATTTAATAAGCCTAAGTTGCTGAAATAAGCCCATTTAATAAGCCTATTTAATGAGCCTTAGTTGCTGAAATAAGCCTATTAAATAAGCCTATTTAATAAGCCTATTTAATAAGGCTATTTAATAAGCCTAAGTTGCTGAATAAGCCTATTTAATAAGCCTAAGTTGCTGAATGAGCCTATTTAATAAGCCTAAGTTGCTGAAATAAGCCTATTTAATAAGCCTAAGTTGCTGAATAAGCCTATTTAATAAGCCTAAGTTGCTGAATTAACCTATTTAGTAAGTCTAAGTTGCTGAAATAAGCCTATTTAATAAGGCTATTTAATATGCCTAAGTTGCTGAATAAGCCTATTTAATAAGTCTAAGTTGCTGACGTAAGGCTATTTAATAAACCTAAGTTGCTGAAATAAGGCTATTTAATAAGTTTAAGTTGCTGAAATAAGCCTATTTAATAAGCCTAAGTTGCTGAAATAAGCCTATTTAAAAAGGCTATTTAATGAGCCTAAGTTGCTGAAATAAGCCTATTTAATAAGCCTAAGTTTCTGAACTAAGCCTATTTTAAAAGGTATATTTAATAAGTCTAAGTTGCTGAAATAAACCTATTTAAAAATGCTATTTAATAAGCCTAAGTTGCTGAAATAAACCTGTTTAATAAGGCTATTTAATAAGCATAAGTTGCTGAAATAAGCTTATTTAATAAGCCTAAGTTGCTGAAATAAGCCTATTTAATAAGGCTATTTAATAAGTCTAAGTTGCTGAAATAAACCTATTTAATAAGCCTAAGTTCCTAAAATAAGCCTATTTAATGAGGCTATTTAATAAGTCTATTTAATAAGCCTATTTAATAAGCCTATTTAATAAGCCTATTTAATAAGCCTATTTAATACACCTATTTAATAAACATATTTAATAAGTCTTTAATGAGCCTATTTAATAAGTCTATTTAATAAGCCTTTTTAATGAGCCTATTTAATAAGTCTATTTAATAAGCCTATTTAATAAGTCTATTTAATAAGTCTATTTAATAAGCCTATTTAATAAGTATTTAATGAGCCTATTTAATAAGCCTATTTATTGAGCCTATTTAATAAGCCTATTTATTGAGCCTATTTTATAAGCCTATTTATTGAGCCTATTTAATAAGCCTATTTATTGAGCCTATTTAATAAGCCTATTTAATAAGTCTATTTAATAAGCCTATTTAATAAGCCTATTTAATAAGCCTATTTATTGAGCCTATTTAATAAGCCTATTTAATAAGCCTATTTATTGAGCCTATTTAATAAGTCGATTTAATAAGCCTATTTAATAAGCCTATTTAATAAGTATTTAATGAGCCTATTTAATAAGTCTATTTAATAAGCCTATTTAATAAGGCTATTTAATGAGCATAAGTTGCTGAAATAAGCCTATTTAATAAGCCTATTTAATAGGCCTATTTAATAAGTCTAAGTTGCTGAAATAAGCCGATTTAATAAGCCTAAGTTTCTGAATGAGCCTATTTAATAAGCCTAAGTTGCTGAAATAAGCTTATTTAATAAGCCTAAGTTGCTGAACAAGCCTATTTAATAAGCCTAAGTTGCTGAATAAACCTATTTAATAAGTCTAAGTTGCTGAAATAGGCATATTCAATAAGGCTATTTAATAAGC
This sequence comes from Petromyzon marinus, assembly GCF_048934315.1. Classification (NCBI taxonomy): domain Eukaryota; kingdom Metazoa; phylum Chordata; class Hyperoartia; order Petromyzontiformes; family Petromyzontidae; genus Petromyzon; species Petromyzon marinus. Next base: position 4,066,751 of record NW_027422761.1, read on the forward strand.
CTAAGTTGCTGAAATAAGCCTATTTAATAAGCCTATTTAATAAGCCTATTTAATAAGCCTATTTAATAAGCCTATTTAATACGCCTATTTAATAAATATATTTAATAAGTATTTAATGAGCCTATTTAATAAGCCTATTTATTGAGCCTATTTAATAAGCCTATTTATTGAGCCTATTTAATAAGCCTATTTATTGAGCCTATTTAATAAGCCTATTTATTGAGCCTATTTAATAAGCCTATTTAATAAGTCTATTTAATAAGCCTATTTAATAAGCCTATTTAATAAGCCTATTTATTGAGCCTATTTAATAAGCCTATTTAATAAGCCTATTTATTGAGCCTATTTAATAAGTCTATTTAATAAGCCTATTTAATAAGCCTATTTAATAAGTGTTTAATGAGCCTATTTAATAAGTCTATTTAATAAGCCTATTTAATAGGCCTATTTAATAAGTCTAAGTTGCTGAAATAAGCCTATTTAATAAGCCTATTTAATAGGCCTATTTAATAAGCCTGAGTTGCTGAAATAAGCCTATTTAATAAGTCTAAGTTACTGAAATAAGGCTATTTAATAAGCCTAAGTTGCTGAAATAAGCCTATTTAATAAGCCTAAGTTGCTGAAATAAGGCTATTTAATAAGTCTAAGTTGCTGAAATAAGCCTATTTAATAAGCCTAAGTTGCTGAAATAAGTATATTTAATAAGCATAAGTTGCTGAAATAAGCCTATTTAATGAGTCTAAGTTGCTGAAATAAGGCTATTTAATAAGTCTAAGTTGCTGAAATAAGCCTATTTAATAAGGCTATTTAATAAGTCTAAGTTGCTGAAATAAACCTATTTAATAAGCCTAAGTTGCTAAAATAAGCCTATTTAATGAGGCTATTTAATAAGTCTATTTAATAAGACTATTTAATAAGTCTATTTAATAAGCCTATTTAATACGCCTATTTAATAAACATATTTAATAAGTATTTAATGAGCCTATTTAATAAGTCTATTTAATAAGCCTATTTAATAAGGCTATTTAATGAGCATAAGTTGCTGAAATAAGCCTATTTAATAAGCCTATTTAATAGGCCTATTTAATAAGTCTAAGTTGCTGAAATAAGCCGATTTAATAAGCCTAAGTTTCTGAATGAGCCTATTTAATAAGCCTAAGTTGCTGAAATAAGCTTATTTAATAAGCCTAAGTTGCTGAACAAGCCTATTTAATAAGCCTAAGTTGCTGAATAAACCTATTTAATAAGTCTAAGTTGCTGAAATAGGCATATTCAATAAGGCTATTTAATAAGCCTAAGTTGCTGAAATAAGCCTATTTAATAAGCCTATTTAATAAGCCTATTTAATAAGCCTATTTAATAAGCCTATTTAATACGCCTATTTAATAAATATATTTAATAAGTATTTAATGAGCCTATTTAATAAGCCTATTTATTGAGCCTATTTAATAAGCCTATTTATTGAGCCTATTTAATAAGCCTATTTATTGAGCCTATTTAATAAGCCTATTTATTGAGCCTATTTAATAAGCCTATTTAATAAGTCTATTTAATAAGCCTATTTAATAAGCCTATTTAATAAGCCTATTTATTGAGCCTATTTAATAAGCCTATTTAATAAGCCTATTTATTGAGCCTATTTAATAAGTCTATTTAATAAGCCTATTTAATAAGCCTATTTAATAAGTGTTTAATGAGCCTATTTAATAAGTCTATTTAATAAGCCTATTTAATAGGCCTATTTAATAAGTCTAAGTTGCTGAAATAAGCCTATTTAATAAGCCTATTTAATAGGCCTATTTAATAAGCCTGAGTTGCTGAAATAAGCCTATTTAATAAGTCTAAGTTACTGAAATAAGGCTATTTAATAAGCCTAAGTTGCTGAAATAAGCCTATTTAATAAGCCTAAGTTGCTGAAATAAGGCTATTTAATAAGTCTAAGTTGCTGAAATAAGCCTATTTAATAAGCCTAAGTTGCTGAAATAAGTATATTTAATAAGCATAAGTTGCTGAAATAAGCCTATTTAATGAGTCTAAGTTGCTGAAATAAGGCTATTTAATAAGTCTAAGTTGCTGAAATAAGCCTATTTAATAAGGCTATTTAATAAGTCTAAGTTGCTGAAATAAACCTATTTAATAAGCCTAAGTTGCTAAAATAAGCCTATTTAATGAGGCTATTTAATAAGTCTATTTAATAAGACTATTTAATAAGTCTATTTAATAAGCCTATTTAATACGCCTATTTAATAAACATATTTAATAAGTATTTAATGAGCCTATTTAATAAGTCTATTTAATAAGCCTTTTTAATAAGCCTATTTAATAAGTCTATTTAATAAGCCTATTTAATAAGTCTATTTAATAAGTCTATTTAATAACCCTATTTAATAAGTATTTATTGAGCCTATTTAATAAGCCTATTTATTGAGCCTATTTAATGTGCCTATTTATTGAGTCTATTTTATAAGCCTATTTATTGAGCCTATTTAATAAGCCTATTTATTGAGCCTATTTAATAAGCCTATTTAATAAGTCTATTTAATAAGCCTATTTAATAAGCCTATTTAATAAGCCTATTTATTGAGCCTATTTAATAAGCCTATTTAATAAGCCTATTTATTGAGGCTATTTAATAAGTCTATTTAATAAGCCTATTTAATAAGCCTATTTAATAAGTATTTAATGAGCCTATTTAATAAGTCTATTTAATAAGCCTATTTAATAAGGCTATTTAATGAGTCTAAGTTGCTGAAATAAGCCTATTTAATAAGCCTATTTAATAGGCCTATTTAATAAGTCTAAGTTGCTGAAATAAGCCGATTTAATAAGCCTAAGTTGCTGAAATAAAGCTATTAAATAAGTCTAAGTTGCTGAAATAGGCATATTCAATAAGGCTATTTAATAAGCCTAAGTTGCTGAAATATGCCTATTTAATAAGCCTATTTAATAAGCCTATTTAATACGCCTATTTAATAAACATATTTAATAAGTATTTAATGAGCCTATTTAATAAGCCTATTTATTGAGCCTATTTAATAAGCCTATTTATTGAGCCTATTTAATAAGCCTATTTATTGAGCCTATTTAATAAGCCTATTTATTGAGCCTATTTAATAAGCCTATTTAATAAGTCTATTTAATAAGCCTATTTAATAAGCCTATTTAATAAGCCTATTTATTGAGCCTATTTAATAAGCCTATTTAATAAGCCTATTTATTGAGCCTATTTAATAAGTCTATTTAATAAGCCTATTTAATAAGCCTATTTAATAAGTGTTTAATGAGCCTATTTAATAAGTCTATTTAATAAGCCTATTTAATAGGCCTATTTAATAAGTCTAAGTTGCTGAAATAAGCCTATTTAATAAGCCTATTTAATAGGCCTATTTAATAAGCCTGAGTTGCTGAAATAAGCCTATTTAATAAGTCTAAGTTACTGAAATTAGGCTATTTAATAAGCCTAAGTTTCTGAAATAAGCCTATTTAATAAGCCTAAGTTGCTGAAATAAGGCTATTTAATAAGTCTAAGTTGCTGAAATAAGCCTATTTAATAAGCCTAAGTTGCTGAAATAAGTATATTTAATAAGCATAAGTTGCTGAAATAAGCCTATTTAATGAGTCTAAGTTGCTGAAATAAGGCTATTTAATAAGTCTAAGTTGCTAAAATAAGCCTATTTAATGAGGCTATTTAATAAGTCTATTTAATAAGACTATTTAATAAGCCTATTTAATAAGCCTATTTAATACGCCTATTTAATAAACATATTTAATAAGTATTTAATGAGCCTATTTAATAAGCCTATTTATTGAGCCTATTTAATAAGCCTATTTATTGAGCCTATTTTATAAGCCTATTTATTGAGCCTATTTAATAAGCCTATTTATTGAGCCTATTTAATAAGCCTATTTAATAAGTCTATTTAAGAAGCCTATTTAATAAGCCTATTTAATAAGCCTATTTATTGAGCCTATTTAATAAGCCTATTTAATAAGCCTATTTATTGAGCCTATTTAATAAGTCTATTTAATAAGCCTACTTAATAAGCCTATTTAATAAGTATTTAATGAGCCTATTTAATAAGTCTATTTAATAAGCCTATTTAATAAGGCTATTTAATGAGCCTAAGTTGCTTAAGTAAGCCTATTTAATAAGCCTATTTAATAGGTGTATTTAATAAGTCTAAGTTGCTGAAATAAGCCTATTTAATAAGCCTAAGTTTCTGAATGAGCCTATTTAATAAGCCTAAGTTGCTGAATGAGCCTATTTAATAAGCCTAAGTTGCTGAAATAAGCCTATTTAATAAGCCTAAGTTGCTGAATAAGCCTATTTAATAAGCCTAAGTTGCTGAATAAACCTATTTAATAAGTCTAAGTTGCTTAAATAAGCCTATTTAATAAGGCTATTTAATAAGCCTAAGTTGCTGAATAAGCCTATTTAATAAGCCTAAGTTGCTGAATGAGCCTATTTAATAAGCCTAAGTTGCTGAAATAAGCCTATTTAATAAGCCTAAGTTGCTGAATAAGCCTATTTAATAAGCCTAAGTTGCTGAATAAACCTATTTAATAAGCCTAAGTTGCTGAATAAACCTATTTAATAAGTCTAAGTTGCTGAAATAAGCCTATTTAATAAGGCTATTTAATAAGCCTAAGTTGCTGAATAAGCCTATTTAATAAGTCTAAGTTGCTGAAATAAGGCTATTTAATAAGCCTAAGTTGCTGAAATAAGGCTATTTAATAAGTTTAAGTTGCTGAAATAAGCCTATTTAATAAGCCTACATTGCTGAAATAAGCCTATTTAATAAGGCTATTTAATGAGCCTAAGTTGCTGAAATAAGCCTATTTAATAAGCCTAAGTTTCTGAACTAAGCCCATTTAATAAGCCTATTAAATAAGCCTAAGTTGCTGAAATACGCCTATTTAATAAGGCTATTTAATAAGCCTATTTAATAGGCCTATTTAATAAGTCTAAGTTGCTGAAATAAGCCTATTTAATAAGCCTATTTAATAGGCCTATTTAATAAGTCTAAGTTGCTGAAATAAGCCTATTTAATAAGCCTAAGTTGCTGAATGAGCCTATTTAATAAGCCTAAGTTGCTGAAATAAGCCTATTTAATAAGCCTAAGTTGCTGAATAAGCCTATTTAATAAGCCTAAGTTGCTGAATAAACCTATTTAATAAGCCTAAGTTGCTGAATAAACCTATTTAATAAGTCTAAGTTGCTGAAATAAGCCTATTTAATAAGGCTATTTAATAAGCCTAAGTTGCTGAATAAGCCTATTTAATAAGTCTAAGTTGCTGAAATAAGGCTATTTAATAAGCCTAAGTTGCTGAAATAAGGCTATTTAATAAGTTTAAGTTGCTGAAATAAGCCTATTTAATAAGCCTACATTGCTGAAATAAGCCTATTTAATAAGGCTATTTAATGAGCCTAAGTTGCTGAAATAAGCCTATTTAATAAGCCTAAGTTTCTGAACTAAGCCTATTTAAAAAGGTATATTTAATAAGTCTAAGTTGCTGAAATAAACCTATTTAAAATGCTGTTTAATAAGCCTAAGTTGCTGAAATAAACCTGTTTAATAAGGCTATTTAATAAGCATAAGTTGCTGAAATAAGCCTATTTAATAAGGCTATTTAATAAGTCTATTTAATAAGCCTATTTAATAAGTATTTAATGCGACTATTTAATAAGCCTATTTATTGAGCCTATTTAATAAGCCTATTTATTGAGCCTATTTAATAAGCCTATTTATTGAGACTATTTAATAAGCCTATTTATTGAGCCTATTTAATAAGCCTATTTAATAAGTCTATTTAATAAGCCTATTTAATAGGCCTATTTAATAAGTCTAAGTTGCTGAAATAAGCCTATTTAATAAGCCTATTTAATAGGCCTATTTAATAAGTCTAAGTTGCTTAAATAAGCCTATTTAATAAGCCTAAGTTTCTGAATGAGCCTATTTAATAAGCCTAAGTTGCTGAAATAAGCCTATTAAATAAGCCTAAGTTGCTGAAAAAAGCCTATTAAATAAGCCTAAGTTGCTGAATAAGCCTATTTAATAAGCCTAAGTTGCTGAATAAACCTATTTAATAAGTCTAAGTTGCTGAAATAAGCATATTTAATAAGGCTATTTAATAAGTCTAAGTTGCTGAAATAAACCTATTTAAAAATGCTATTTAATAAGCCTAAGTTGCTGAAATAAACCTGCTTAATAAGGCTATTTAATAAAAATAAGTTGCTGAAATAAGCTTATTTAATAAGCCTAAGTTGCTGAAATAAGCCTATTTAATAAGGCTCTTTAATAAGTCTAAGTTGCCTATTTAATGAGGCTATTTAATAAGTCTATTTAATAAGCCTATTTAATAAGCCTATTTAATAAGCCTATTTAATAAGCCTATTTAATAAGTCAATTTAATAAGTCTATTTAATCAGTATTTAATGAGCCTATTTAATAAGCCTATTTATTGAGCCTATTTAATAAGCCTATTTATTGAGCCTATTTAATAAGCCTATTTATTGAGCCTATTTAATAAGCCTATTTAATAAGTCTATTTAATAAACCTATTTAATAAGCCTATTTAATAAACCTATTTATTGAGCCTATTTCATAAGCCTATTTAATAAGCCTATTTATTGAGCCTATTTAATAAGTCTATTTAATAAGCCTATTTAATAAGTATTTAATGCGCCTATTTAATAAGCCTATTTATTGAGCCTAGTTAATAAGCCTATTTATTGAGCCTATTTAATAAGCCGATTTATTGAGCCTATTTAATAAGCCTATTTAATAAGTCTATTTAATAAGCCTATTTAATAGGCCTATTTAATAAGTCCAAGTTGCTGAAATAAGCCTATTTAATAAGCCTATTTAATAGGCCTATTTAATAAGTCTAAGTTGCTGAAATAAGCCTATTTAATAAGCCTAAGTTTCTGAATGAGCCTATTTAATAAGCCTAAGTTGCTGAAATAAGCCTATTAAATAAGCCTAAGTTGCTGAAAAAAGCCTATTAAATAAGCCTAAGTTGCTGAATAAGCCTATTTAATAAGCCTAAGTTGCTGAATAAACCTATTTAATAAGACTAAGTTGCTGAAATAAGCCTATTTAATAAGCCTATTTAATAAGTCTATTTAATAAGTCTATTTAATAAGTATTTAATGAGCCTATTTAATAAGCCTATTTATTGAGCCTATTTAATAAGCCTATTTATTGAGCCTATTTAATAAGCCTATTTATTGAGCCTATTTAATAAGCCTATTTAATAAGTCTATTTAATAAACCTATTTAATAAGCCTATTTAATAAACCTATTTATTGAGCCTACTTTCATAAGCCTATTTAATAAGCCTATTTATTGAGCCTATTTAATAAGTCTATTTAATAAGCCTATTTAATAAGTATTTAATGCGCCTATTTAATAAGCCTATTTATTGAGCCTATTTAATAAGCTTATTTATTGACCCTATTTAATAAGCCTATTTATTGAGCCTATTTAATAAGCCTATTTATTGAGCCTATTTAATAAGCCTATTAAATAAGTCTATTTAATAAGCCTATTTAATAGGCTTATTTAATAAGTCTAAGTTGCTGAAATAAGCCTATTTAATAAGCCTATTTAATAGGCCTATTTAATAAGTCTAAGTTGCTGAAATAAGCCTATTTAATAAGCCTAAGTTTCTGAATGAGCCTATTTAATAAGGCTAAGTTGCTGAAATAAGTATATTTAATAAGCATAAGTTGCTGAAATAAGCCTATTTAATGAGTCTAAGTTGCTGAAATAAGGCTATTTAATAAGTCTAAGTTGCTGAAATAAGCCTATTTAATAAGGCTATTTAATAAGTCTAAGTTGCTGAAATAAACCTATTTAATAAGCCTAAGTTGCTAAAATAAGCCTATTTAATGAGGCTATTTAATAAGTCTATTTAATAAGACTATTTAATAAGCCTATTTAATAAGCCTATTTAATACGCCTATTTAATAAACATATTTAATAAGTATTTAATGAGCCTATTTAATAAGTCTATTTAATAAGCCTTTTTAATAAGCCTATTTAATAAGTCTATTTAATATGCCTATTTAATAAGTCTATTTAATACGTCTATTTAATAAGCCTATTTAATAAGTATTTAATGAGCCTATTTAATAAGCCTATTTATTGAGCCTATTTAATAAGCCTATTTATTGAGCCTATTTTATAAGCCTATTTATTGAGCCTATTTAATAAGCCTATTTATTGAGCCTATTTAATAAGCCTATTTAATAAGTCTATTTAATAAGCCTATTTAATAAGCCTATTTAATAAGCCTATTTATTGAGCCTATTTAATAAGCCTATTTATTGAGCCTATTTAATAAGTCTATTTAATAAGCCTACTTAATAAGCCTATTTAATAAGTATTTAATGAGCCTATTTAATAAGTCTATTTAATAAGCCTATTTAATAAGGCTATTTAATGAGCCTAAGTTGCTTAAGTAAGCCTATTTAATAAGCCTATTTAATAGGTGTATTTAATAAGTCTAAGTTGCTGAAATAAGCCTATTTAATAAGCCTAAGTTTCTGAATGAGCCTATTTAATAAGCCTAAGTTGCTGAATGAGCCTATTTAATAAGCCTAAGTTGCTGAAATAAGCCTATTTAATAAGCCTAAGTTGCTGAATAAGCCTATTTAATAAGCCTAAGTTGCTGAATAAACCTATTTAATAAGTCTAAGTTGCTTAAATAAGCCTATTTAATAAGGCTACTTAATAAGCCTAAGTTGCTGAATAAGCCTATTTAATAAGCCTAAGTTGCTGAATGAGCCTATTTAATAAGCCCAAGTTGCTGAAATAAGCCTATTTAATAAGCCTAAGTTGCTGAATAAGCCTATTTAATAAGCCTAAGTTGCTGAATAAACCTATTTAATAAGTCTAAGTTGCTGAAATAAGCCTATTTAATAAGGCTATTTAATAAGCCTAAGTTGCTGAATAAGCCTATTTAATAAGCCTAAGTTGCTGAATGAGCCTATTTAATAAGCCTAAGTTGCTGAAATAAGCCTATTTAATAAGCCTAAGTTGCTGAATAAGCCTATTTAATAAGCCTAAGTTGCTGAATAAACCTATTTAATAAGTCTAAGTTGCTGAAATAAGCCTATTTAATAAGGCTATTTAATAAGCCTAAGTTGCTGAATAAGCCTATTTAATAAGTCTAAGTTGCTGAAATAAGGCTATTTAATAAGCCTAAGTTGCTGAAATAAGGCTATTTAATAAGTTTAAGTTGTTGAAATAAGCCTATTTAATAAGCCTACATTGCTGAAATAAGCCTATTTAATAAGGCTATTTAATGAGCCTAAGTTGCTGAAATAAGCCTATTTAATAAGCCTAAGTTTCTGAACTAAGCCCATTTAATAAACCTATTAAATAAGCCTAAGTTGCTGAAATACGCCTATTTAATAAGCCTATTTAATAAGCCTATTTAATAGGCCTATTTAATAAGTCTAAGTTGCTGAAATACGCCTATTTAATAAGCCTATTTAATAAGCCTATTTAATAGGCCTATTTAATAAGTCTAAGTTGCTGAAATAAGCCTATTTAATAAGCCTAAGTTGCTGAATGAGCCTATTTAATAAGCCTAAGTTGCTGAAATAAGCCTATTTAATAAGCCTAAGTTGCTGAATAAGCCTATTTAATAAGCCTAAGTTGCTGAATAAACCTATTTAATAAGCCTAAGTTGCTGAATAAACCTATTTAATAAGTCTAAGTTGCTGAAATAAGCCTATTTAATAAGGCTATTTAATAAGCCTAAGTTGCTGAATAAGCCTATTTAATAAGTCTAAGTTGCTGAAATAAGGCTATTTAATAAGCCTAAGTTGCTGAAATAAGGCTATTTAATAAGATTAAGTTGCTGAAATAAGCCTATTTAATAAGCCTACATTGCTGAAATAAGCCTATTTAATAAGGCTATTTAATGAGCCTAAGTTGCTGAAATAAGCCTATTTAATAAGCCTAAGTTTCTGAACTAAGCCTATTTAAAAAGGTATATTTTAATAAGTCTAAGTTGCTGAAATAAACCTATTTAAAATGCTGTTTAATAAGCCTAAGTTGCTGAAATAAACCTGTTTAATAAGGCTATTTAATAAGCATAAGTTGCTGAAATAAGCCTATTTAATAAGGCTATTTAATAAGTCTATTTAATAAGCCTATTTAATAAGTATTTAATGCGACTATTTAATAAGCCTATTTATTGAGCCTATTTAATAAGCCTATTTATTGAGCCTATTTAATAAGCCTATTTATTGAGACTATTTAATAAGCCTATTTATTGCGCCTATTTAATAAGCCTATTTAATAAGTCTATTTAATAAGCCTATTTAATAGGCCTATTTAATAAGTCTAAGTTGCTGAAATAAGCCTATTTAATAAGCCTATTTAATAGGCCTATTTAATAAGTCTAAGTTGCTGAATAAGCCTATTTAATAAGCCTAAGTTGCTGAATGAGCCTATTTAATAAGCCTAAGTTGCTGAAATAAGCCTATTTAATAAGCCTAAGTTGCTGAATAAGCCTATTTAATAAGCCTAAGTTGCTGAATAAACCTATTTAATAGGTCTAAGTTGCTGAAATAAGCCTATTTAATAAGGCTATTTAATAAGCCTAAGTTGCTGAATAAGCCTATTTAATAAGCCTAAGTTGCTGAATGAGCCTATTTAATAAGCCTAAGTTGCTGAAATAAGCCTATTTAATAAGCCTAAGTTGCTGAATAAGCCTATTTAATAAGCCTAAGTTGCTGAATAAACCTATTTAATAAGTCTAAGTTGCTGAAATAAGCCTATTTAATAAGGCTATTTAATAAGCCTAAGTTGCTGAATAAGCCTATTTAATAAGTCTAAGTTGCTGAAATAAGGCTATTTAATAAGCCTAAGTTGCTGAAATAAGGCTATTTAATAAGTTTAAGTTGTTGAAATAAGCCTATTTAATAAGCCTACATTGCTGAAATAAGCCTATTTAATAAGGCTATTTAATGAGCCTAAGTTGCTGAAATAAGCCTATTTAATAAGCCTAAGTTTCTGAACTAAGCCCATTTAATAAGCCTATTAAATAAGCCTAAGTTGCTGAAATACGCCTATTTAATAAGCCTATTTAATAAGCCTATTTAATAGGCCTATTTAATAAGTCTAAGTTGCTGAAATAAGCCTATTTAATAAGCCTATTTAATAGGCCTATTTAATAAGTCTAAGTTGCTGACATAAGCCTATTTAATAAGCCTAAGTTGCTGAATGAGCCTATTTAATAAGCCTAAGTTGCTGAAATAAGCCTATTTAATAAGCCTAAGTTGCTGAATAAGCCTATTTAATAAGCCTAAGTTGCTGAATAAACCTATTTAATAAGCCTAAGTTGCTGAATAAACCTATTTAATAAGTCTAAGTTGCTGAAATAAGCCTATTTAATAAGGCTATTTAATAAGCCTAAGTTGCTGAATAAGCCTATTTAATAAGTCTAAGTTGCTGAAATAAGGCTATTTAATAAGCCTAAGTTGCTGAAATAAGGCTATTTAATAAGTTTAAGTTGCTGAAATAAGCCTATTTAATAAGCCTACATTGCTGAAATAAGCCTATTTAATAAGGCTATTTAATGAGCCTAAGTTGCTGAAATAAGCCTATTTAATAAGCCTAAGTTTCTGAACTAAGCCTATTTAAAAAGGTATATTTAATAAGTCTAAGTTGCTGAAATAAACCTATTTAAAATGCTGTTTAATAAGCCTAAGTTGCTGAAATAAACCTGTTTAATAAGGCTATTTAATAAGCATAAGTTGCTGAAATAAGCCTATTTAATAAGGCTATTTAATAAGTCTATTTAATAAGCCTATTTAATAAGTATTTAATGCGACTATTTAATAAGCCTATTTATTGAGCCTATTTAATAAGCCTATTTATTGAGCCTATTTAATAAGCCTATTTATTGAGACTATTTAATAAGCCTATTTATTGAGCCTATTTAATAAGCCTATTTAATAAGTCTATTTAATAAGCCTATTTAATAGGCCTATTTAATAAGTCTAAGTTGCTGAAATAAGCTTATTTAATAAGCCTAAGTTGCTGAAATAAGCCTATTTAATAAGGCTCTTTAATAAGTCTAAGTTGCCTATTTAATGAGGCTATTTAATAAGTCTATTTAATAAGCCTATTTAATAAGCCTATTTAATAAGCCTATTTAATAAGCCTATTTAATAAGTCTATTTAATAAGTCTATTTAATAAGTATTTAATGAGCCTATTTAATAAGCCTATTTATTGAGCCTATTTAATAAGCCTATTTATTGAGCCTATTTAATAAGCCTATTTATTGAGCCTATTTAATAAGCCTATTTAATAAGTCTATTTAATAAACCTATTTAATAAGCCTATTTAATAAACCTATTTATTGAGCCTATTTCATAAGCCTATTTAATAAGCCTATTTATTGAGCCTATTTAATAAGTCTATTTAATAAGCCTATTTAATAAGTATTTAATGCGCCTATTTAATAAGCCTATTTATTGAGCCTAGTTAATAAGCCTATTTATTGAGCCTATTTAATAAGCCGATTTATTGAGCCTATTTAATAAGCCTATTTAATAAGTCTATTTAATAAGCCTATTTAATAGGCCTATTTAATAAGTCTAAGTTGCTGAAATAAGCCTATTTAATAAGCCTATTTAATAGGCCTATTTAATAAGTCTAAGTTGCTGAAATAAGCCTATTTAATAAGCCTAAGTTTCTGAATGAGCCTATTTAATAAGCCTAAGTTGCTGAAATAAGCCTATTAAATAAGCCTAAGTTGCTGAAAAAAGCCTATTAAATAAGCCTAAGTTGCTGAATAAGCCTATTTAATAAGCCTAAGTTGCTGAATAAACCTATTTAATAAGTCTAAGTTGCTGAAATAAGCCTATTTAATAAGCCTATTTAATAAGTCTATTTAATAAGCCTATTTATTGAGCCTATTTAATAAGCCTATTTATTGAGCCTATTTAATAAGCCTATTTAATAAGTCTATTTAATAAACCTATTTAATAAGCCTATTTAATAAACCTATTTATTGAGCCTACTTTCATAAGCCTATTTAATAAGCCTATGTATTGAGCCTATTTAATAAGTCTATTTAATAAGCCTATTTAATAAGTATTTAATGCGCCTATTTAATAAGCCTATTTATTGAGCCTATTTAATAAGCTTATTTATTGAGCCTATTTAATAAGCCTATTTATTGAGCCTATTTAATAAGCCTATTTATTGAGCCTATTTAATAAGCCTATTTAATAAGTCTATTTAATAAGCCTATTTAATAGGCCTATTTAATAAGTCTAAGTTGCTGAAATAAGCCTATTTAATAAGCCTATTTAATAGGCCTATTTCATAAGTCTAAGTTGCTGAAATAAGCCTATTTAATAAGCCTAAGTTTCTGAATGAGCCTATTTAATAAGCCTAAGTTGCTGAAATAAGCCTATTAAATAAGCCTAAGTTGCTGAAAAAAGCCTATTAAATAAGCCTAAGTTGCTGAATAAGCCTATTTAATAAGCCTAAGTTGCTGAATAAACCTATTTAATAAGTCTAAGTTGCTGAAATAAGCATATTTAATAAGGCTATTTAATAAGTCTAAGTTGCTGAAATAAACCTATTTAAAAATGCTATTTAATAAGCCTAAGTTGCTGAAATAAACCTGCTTAATAAGGCTATTTAATAAAAATAAGTTGCTGAAATAAGCTTATTTAATAAGCCTAAGTTGCTGAAATAAGCCTATTTAATAAGGCTCTTTAATAAGTCTAAGTTGCTGAAATAACCCTATTTAATAAGCCTAAGTTGCTAAAATAAGCCTATTTAATGAGGCTATTTAATAAGTCTATTTAATAAGCCTATTTAATAAGCCTATTTAATAAGCCTATTTAATAAGCCTATTTAATAAGTCTATTTAATAAGTCTATTTAATAAGTATTTAATGAGCCTATTTAATAAGCCTATTTATTGAGCCTATTTAATAAGCCTATTTATTGAGCCTATTTAATAAGCCTATTTATTGAGCCTATTTAATGAGCCTATTTATTGAGCCTATTTAATAAGCCTATTTAATAAGTCTATTTAATAAACCTATTTAATAAGCCTATTTAATAAGCCTATTTATTGAGCCTATTTCATAAGCCTATTTAATAAGCCTATTTATTGAGCCTATTTAATAAGTCTATTTAATAAGCCTATTTAATGAGCCTAATTAATAAGTATTTAATGAGCCTATTTAATAAGTCTATTTAATAAGCCTATTTAATAGGCCTATTTAATAAGTCTAAGTTGCTGAAATAAGCCTATTTAATAAGCCTATTTAATAGGCCTATTTAATAAGTCTAAGTTGCTGAAATAAGCCTATTTAATAAGCCTAAGTTTCTGAATGAGCCTATTTAATAAGCCTAAGTTGCTGAAATAAGCCTATTTAATAAGAATAAGTTGCTGAATAAGCCTATTTAATAAGCCTAAGTTGCTGAAATAAGCCTATTTAATAAGTTTAAGTTGCTGAAATAAGGCTATTTAATAAGCCTAAGTTGCTGAAATAAGCCTATTTAATAAGCATAAGTTGCTGAAATAAAGCTATTTAATAAGTCTAAGTTGCTGAAATAAGCCTATTTAATAAGCCTAAGTTGCTGAAATAAGTATATTTAATAAGCATAAGTTGCTGAAATAAGCCTATTTAATAAGCCTAAGTTGCTGAAATAAGCCCATGTAATAAGCCTATTTAATACGCCTAAGTTGCTGAAATAAGCGTATTTAATAAGCCTATTTAATAAGCCTATTTAATAGGCCTATTTAATAAGTCTAAGTTGCTGAAATAAGCCTATTTAATAAGCCTATTTAATAGGCCTATTTAATAAGTCTAAGTTGCTGAAATAAGCCTATTTTATAAGCCTAAGTTGCTGAATGAGCCTATTTAATAAGCCTAAGTTGCTGAAATAAGCCTATTTAATAAGCCTAAGTTGCTGAATAAGCCTATTTAATAAGCCTAAGTTGCTGAATAAACCTATTTAATAAGTCTAAGTTGCTGAAATAAGCCTATTTAATAAGGCTATTTAATAAGCCTAAGTTGCTGAATAAGCCTATTTAATAAGTCTAAGTTGCTGAAATAAGGCTATTTAATAAGCCTAAGTTGCTGAAATAAGGCTATTTAATAAGTTTAAGTTGCTGAAATAAGCCTATTTAATAAGCCTAAGTTGCTGAAATAAGCCTATTTAATAAGGCTATTTAATGAGCCTAAGTTGCTGAAATAAGTCTATTTAATAAGCCTAAGTTTCTGAACTAAGCCTATTTTTAAAAGGTATATTTAATAAGTCTAAGTTGCTGAAATAAACCTATTTAAAAATGCTATTTAATAAGCCTAAGTTGCTGAAATAAACCTGTTTAATAACGCTATTTAATAAGCATAAGTTGCTGAAATAAGCTTATTTAATAAGCCTAAGTTGCTGAAATAAGCCTATTTAATAAGGCTATTTAATAAGTCTATTTAATAAGCCTATTTAATAAGTATTTAATGCGCCTATTTAATAAGCCTATTTATTGAGCCTATTTAATAAGCCTATTTATTGAGCCTACTTAATATGCCTATTTATTGTGCCTATTTAATGAGCCTATTTATTGAGCCTATTTAATAAGCCTATTTAATAAGTCTATTTAATAAGCCTATTTAATAGGCCTATTTAATAAGTCTAAGTTGCTGAAATAAGCCTATTTAATAAGCCTATTTAATAGGCCTATTTCATAAGTCTAAGTTGCTGAAATAAGCCTATTTAATAAGCCTAAGTTTCTGAATGAGCCTATTTAATAAGCCTAAGTTGCTGAAATAAGCCTATTAAATAAGCCTAAGTTGCTGAAAAAAGCCTATTAAATAAGCCTAAGTTGCTGAATAAGCCTATTTAATAAGCCTAAGTTGCTGAATAAACCTATTTAATAAGTCTAAGTTGCTGAAATAAGCATATTTAATAAGGCTATTTAATAAGTCTAAGTTGCTGAAATAAACCTATTTAAAAATGCTATTTAATAAGCCTAAGTTGCTGAAATAAACCTGTTTAATAAGGCTATTTAATAAAAATAAGTTGCTGAAATAAGCTTATTTAATAAGCCTAAGTTGCTGAAATAAGCCTATTTAATAAGGCTCTTTAATAAGTCTAAGTTGCTGAAATAAACCTATTTAATAAGCCTAAGTTGCTAAAATAAGCCTATTTAATAAGTCTAAGTTGCTGAAATAAGGCTATTTAATAAGCCTAAGTTGCTGAAATAAGGCTATTTAATAAGTTTAAGTTGCTGAAATAAGCCTATTTAATAAGCCTAAGTTGCTGAAATAAGCCTATTTAATAAGGCTATTTAATGAGCCTAAGTTGCTGAAATAAGTCTATTTAATAAGCCTAAGTTTCTGAACTAAGCCTATTTTTAAAAGGTATATTTAATAAGTCTAAGTTGCTGAAATAAACCTATTTAAAAATGCTATTTAATAAGCCTAAGTTGCTGAAATAAACCTGTTTAATAACGCTATTTAATAAGCATAAGTTGCTGAAATAAGCTTATTTAATAAGCCTAAGTTGCTGAAATAAGCCTATTTAATAAGGCTATTTAATAAGTCTATTTAATAAGCCTATTTAATAAGTATTTAATGCGCCTATTTAATAAGCCTATTTATTGAGCCTATTTAATAAGCCTATTTATTGAGCCTACTTAATATGCCTATTTATTGTGCCTATTTAATGAGCCTATTTATTGAGCCTATTTAATAAGCCTATTTAATAAGTCTATTTAATAAGCCTATTTAATAGGCCTATTTAATAAGTCTAAGTTGCTGAAATAAGCCTATTTAATAAGCCTATTTAATAGGCCTATTTCATAAGTCTAAGTTGCTGAAATAAGCCTATTTAATAAGCCTAAGTTTCTGAATGAGCCTATTTAATAAGCCTAAGTTGCTGAAATAAGCCTATTAAATAAGCGTAAGTTGCTGAAAAAAGCCTATTAAATAAGCCTAAGTTGCTGAATAAGCCTATTTAATAAGCCTAAGTTGCTGAATAAACCTATTTAATAAGTCTAAGTTGCTGAAATAAGCATATTTAATAAGGCTATTTAATAAGTCTAAGTTGCTGAAATAAACCTATTTAAAAATGCTATTTAATAAGCCTAAGTTGCTGAAATAAACCTGTTTAATAAGGCTATTTAATAAAAATAAGTTGCTGAAATAAGCTTATTTAATAAGCCTAAGTTGCTGAAATAAGCCTATTTAATAAGGCTCTTTAATAAGTCTAAGTTGCTGAAATAAACCTATTTAATAAGCCTAAGTTGCTAAAATAAGCCTATTTAATAAGTCTAAGTTGCTGAAATAAGGCTATTTAATAAGCCTAAGTTGCTGAAATAAGGCTATTTAATAAGTTTAAGTTGCTGAAATAAGCCTATTTAATAAGCCTAAGTTGCTGAAATAAGCCTATTTAATAAGGCTATTTAATGAGCCTAAGTTGCTGAAATAAGTCTATTTAATAAGCCTAAGTTTCTGAACTAAGCCTATTTTTAAAAGGTATATTTAATAAGTCTAAGTTGCTGAAATAAACCTATTTAAAAATGCTATTTAATAAGCCTAAGTTGCTGAAATAAACCTGTTTAATAACGCTATTTAATAAGCATAAGTTGCTGAAATAAGCTTATTTAATAAGCCTAAGTTGCTGAAATAAGCCTATTTAATAAGGCTATTTAATAAGTCTATTTAATAAGCCTATTTAATAAGTATTTAATGCGCCTATTTAATAAGCCTATTTATTGAGCCTATTTAATAAGCCTATTTATTGAGCCTACTTAATATGCCTATTTATTGTGCCTATTTAATGAGCCTATTTATTGAGCCTATTTAATAAGCCTATTTAATAAGTCTATTTAATAAGCCTATTTAATAGGCCTATTTAATAAGTCTAAGTTGCTGAAATAAGCCTATTTAATAAGCCTATTTAATAGGCCTATTTCATAAGTCTAGGTTGCTGAAATAAGCCTATTTAATAAGCCTAAGTTTCTGAATGAGCCTATTTAATAAGCCTAAGTTGCTGAAATAAGCCTATTAAATAAGCCTAAGTTGCTGAAAAAAGCCTATTAAATAAGCCTAAGTTGATGAATAAGCCTATTTAATAAGCCTAAGTTGCTGAATAAACCTATTTAATAAGTCTAAGTTGCTGAAATAAGCATATTTAATAAGGCTATTTAATAAGTCTAAGTTGCTGAAATAAACCTATTTAAAAATGCTATTTAATAAGCCTAAGTTGCTGAAATAAACCTGTTTAATAAGGCTATTTAATAAAAATAAGTTGCTGAAATAAGCTTATTTAATAAGCCTAAGTTGCTGAAATAAGCCTATTTAATAAGGCTCTTTAATAAGTCTAAGTTGCTGAAATAAACCTATTTAATAAGCCTAAGTTGCTAAAATAAGCCTATTTAATGAGGCTATTTAATAAGTCTATTTAATAAGCCTAAGTTGCTGAAATAAGCCTACCTAATAAGGCTATTAAATAAGCCTAAGTTGCTGAAAAAAGCCTATTAAATAAGCCTAAGTTGCTGAATAAGCCTATTTAAAAGGCCTAAGTTGCTGAATAAACCTATTTAATAAGTCTAAGTTGCTGAAATAAACCTATTTAAAAATGCTATTTAATAAGCCTAAGTTGCTGAAATAAACCTGTTTAATAAGGCTCTTTAATAAGTCTAAGTTCCTGAAATAAACCTATTTAATAAGCCTAAGTTGCTAAAATAAGCCTATTTAATAAGCCTAAGTTGCTGAAATAAGCCCATTTAATAAGCCTATTTAATAAGCCTAAGTTGCTGAAATAAGCCTATTTAATAAGCCTATTTAATAAGCCTATTTAATAGGCCTATTTAATAAGTCTAAGTTGCTGAAATAAGCCTATTTAATAAGCCTATTTAATAGGCCTATTTAATAAGTCTAAGTTGCTGAAATAAGCCTATTTTATAAGCCTAAGTTGCTGAATGAGCCTATTTAATAAGCCTAAGTTGCTGAAATAAGCCTATTTAATAAGCCTAAGTTGCTGAAATAAGCCTATTTAATAAGTTTAAGTTGCTGAAATAAGGCTATTTAATAAGCGTAAGTTGCTGAAATAAGCCTATTTAATAAGCATAAGTTGCTGAAATAAAGCTATTTAATAAGTCTAAGTTGCTGAAATAAGCCTATTTAATAAGCCTAAGTTGCTGAAATAAGTATATTTAATAAGCATAAGTTGCTGAAATAAACCTATTTAATGAGTCTAAGTTGCTGAAATAAGGCTATTTAATAAGTCTAAGTTGCTGAAATAAGCCTTTTTAATCAGCGTAAGTTGCTGAAATAAGTCTATTTAATAAGTCTAAGTTGCTGAAATAAGCCTATTTAATAAGCCTAAGTTGCTGAAATAAGCCCATTTAATAAGCCTATTTAATAAGCCTAAGTTGCTGAAATAAGCCTATTTAATAAGCCTATTTAATAAGCCTATTTAATAGGCCTATTTAATAAGTCTAAGTTGCTGAAATAAGCCTATTTAATAAGTCTATTTAATAGGCCTATTAAATAAGTCTAAGTTGCTGAAATAAGCCTATTTTATAAGCCTAAGTTGCTGAATGAGCCTATTTAATAAGCCTAAGTTGCTGAAATAAGCCTATTTAATAAGCCTAAGTTGCTGAATAAGCCTATATAATAAGCCTAAGTTGCTGAATAAACCTATTTAATAAGTCTAAGTTGCTGAAATAAGCCTATTTAATAAGGCTATTTAATAAGCCTAAGTTGCTGAATAAGCCTATTTAATAAGTCTAAGTTGCTGAAATAAGGCTATTTAATAAGCCTAAGTTGCTGAAATAAGGCTATTTAATAAGTTTAAGTTGCTGAAATAAGCCTATTTAATAAGCCTAAGTTGCTGAAATAAGCCTATTTAATAAGGCTATTTAATGAGCCTAAGTTGCTGAAATAAGTCTATTTAATAAGCCTAAGTTTCTGAACTAAGCCTATTTTTAAAAGGTATATTTAATAAGTCTAAGTTGCTGAAATAAACCTGTTTAATAACGCTATTTAATAAGCATAAGTTGCTGAAATAAGCTTATTTAATAAGCCTAAGTTGCTGAAATAAGCCAATTTAATAAGGCTATTTAATAAGTCTATTTAATAAGCCTATTTAATAAGTATTTAATGCGCCTATTTAATAAGCCTATTTATTGAGCCTATTTAATAAGCCTATTTATTGAGCCTACTTAATATGCCTATTTATTGAGCCTATTTAATAAGCCTATTTATTGAGCCTATTTAATAAGCCTATTTAATAAGTCTATTTAATAAGCCTATTTAATAGGCCTATTTAATAAGTCTAAGTTGCTGAAATAAGCCTATTTAATAAGCCTAAGTTTCTGAATGAGCCTATTTAATAAGCCTAAGTTGCTGAAATAAGCCTATTAAATAAGCCTAAGTTGCTGAAAAAAGCCTATTAAATAAGCCTAAGTTGCTGAATAAGCCTATTTAATAAGCCTAAGTTGCTGAATAAACCTATTTAATAAGTCTAAGTTGCTGAAATAAACCTATTTAAAAATGCTATTTAATAAGCCTAAGTTGCTGAAATAAACCTGTTTAATAAGGCTATTTAATAAAAATAAGTTGCTGAAATAAGCTTATTTAATAAGCCTAAGTTGCTGAAATAAGCCTATTTAATAAGGCTCTTAAATAAGTCTAAGTTGCTGAAATAAACCTATTTAATAAGCCTAAGTTGCTAAAATAAGCCTATTTAATTAGGCTATTTAATAAGTCTATTTAATAAGCCTAAGTTGCTGAAATAAGCCTACCTAATTAGGCTATTTAATAAGCCTAAGTTGCTGAAATAAGCCTATTTAATAAGCGTAAGTTGCTGAAATAAGGCTTTTTAATAAGTCTAAGTTGCTGAAATAAGCCTATTTAATAAGCCTAAGTTGCTGAAATAAGCCCATTTAATAAGCCTATTTAATAAGCCTAAGTTGCTGAAATAAGCCTATTTAATAAGCCTATTTAATAAGCCTATTTAATAGGCCTATATAATAAGTCTAAGTTTCTGAATGAGCCTATTTAATAAGCCTAAGTTGCTGAAATAAGGCTATTAAATAAGCCTAAGTTGCTGAAAAAAGCCTATTAAATAAGCCTAAGTTGCTGAATAAGCCTATTTAATAAGCCTAAGTTGCTGAATAAACCTATTTAATAATTCTAAGTTGCTGAAATAAGCCTATGAAATAAGCCTAAGTTGCTGAAAAAAGCCTATTAAATAAGCCTAAGTTGCTGAATAAGCCTATTTAATAAGCCTAAGTTGCTGAATAAACCTATTTAATAAGTCTAAGTTGCTGAAATAAGCATATTTAATAAGGCTATTTAATAAGTCTATTTAATAAGCCTATTTAATAAGTATTTAATGCGCCTATTTAATAAGCCTATTTATTGAGCCTATTTAATAAGCCTATTTATTGAGCCTACTTAATATGCCTATTTATTGAGCCTATTTAATAAGCCTATTTATTGAGCCTATTTAATAAGCCTATTTAATAGGCCTATTTAATAAGTCTAAGTTGCTGAAATAAGCCTATTTAATAAGCCTATTTAATAGGCCTATTTCATAAGTCTAAGTTGCTGAAATAAGCCTATTTAATAAGCCTAAGTTTCTGAATGAGCCTATTTAATAAGCCTAAGTTGCTGAAATAAGCCTATTAAATAAGCCTAAGTTGCTGAAAAAAGCCTATTAAATAAGCCTAAGTTGCTGAATAAGCCTATTTAATAAGCCTAAGTTGCTGAATAAACCTATTTAATAAGTCTAAGTTGCTGAAATAAGCATATTTAATAAGGCTATTTAATAAGTCTAAGTTGCTGAAATAAAGCTATTTAAAAATGCTATTTAATAAGCCTAAGTTGCTGAAATAAACCTGTTTAATAAGGCTATTTAATAAAAATAAGTTGCTGAAATAAGCTTATTTAATAAGCCTAAGTTGCTGAAATAAGCCTATTTAATAAGGCTCTTTAATAAGTCTAAGTTGCTGAAATAAACCTATTTAATAAGCCTAAGTTGCTAAAATAAGCCTATTTAATGAGGCTATTTAATAAGTCTATTTAATAAGTCTAAGTTGCTGAAATAAGCCTATTTAATAAGCCTAAGTTGCTGAAATAAGTATATTTAATAAGCATAAGTTGCTGAAATAAGCCTATTTAATGAGTCTAAGTTGCTGAAATAAGGCTATTTAATAAGTCTAAGTTGCTGAAATAAGCCTATTTAATAAGGCTATTTAATAAGTCTAAGTTGCTGAAATAAACCTATTTAATAAGCCTAAGTTGCTAAAATAAGCCTATTTAATGAGGCTATTTAATAAGTCTATTTAATAAGACTATTTAATAAGCCTATTTAATAAGCCTATTTAATACGCCTATTTAATAAACATATTTAATAAGTATTTAATGAGCCTATTTAATAAGTCTATTTAATAAGCCTTTTTAATAAGCCTATTTAATAAGTCTATTTAATATGCCTATTTAATAAGTCTATTTAATACGTCTATTTAATAAGCCTATTTAATAAGTATTTAATGAGCCTATTTAATAAGCCTATTTATTGAGCCTATTTAATAAGCCTATTTATTGAGCCTATTTTATAAGCCTATTTATTGAGCCTATTTAATAAGCCTATTTATTGAGCCTATTTAATAAGCCTATTTAATAAGTCTATTTAATAAGCCTATTTAATAAGCCTATTTAATAAGCCTATTTATTGAGCCTATTTAATAAGCCTATTTAATAAGCCTATTTATTGAGCCTATTTAATAAGTCTATTTAATAAGCCTACTTAATAAGCCTATTTAATAAGTATTTAATGAGCCTATTTAATAAGTCTATTTAATAAGCCTATTTAATAAGGCTATTTAATGAGCCTAAGTTGCTTAAGTAAGCCTATTTAATAAGCCTATTTAATAGGTGTATTTAATAAGTCTAAGTTGCTGAAATAAGCCTATTTAATAAGCCTAAGTTTCTGAATGAGCCTATTTAATAAGCCTAAGTTGCTGAATGAGCCTATTTAATAAGCCTAAGTTGCTGAAATAAGCCTATTTAATAAGCCTAAGTTGCTGAATAAGCCTATTTAATAAGCCTAAGTTGCTGAATAAACCTATTTAATAAGTCTAAGTTGCTTAAATAAGCCTATTTAATAAGGCTATTTAATAAGCCTAAGTTGCTGAATAAGCCTATTTAATAAGCCTAAGTTGCTGAATGAGCCTATTTAATAAGCCTAAGTTGCTGAAATAAGCCTATTTAATAAGCCTAAGTTGCTGAATAAGCCTATTTAATAAGCCTAAGTTGCTGAATAAACCTATTTAATAAGCCTAAGTTGCTGAATAAACCTATTTAATAAGTCTAAGTTGCTGAAATAAGCCTATTTAATAAGGCTATTTAATAAGCCTAAGTTGCTGAATAAGCCTATTTAATAAGTCTAAGTTGCTGAAATAAGGCTATTTAATAAGCCTAAGTTGCTGAAATAAGGCTATTTAATGAGCCTAAGTTGCTGAAATAAGCCTATTTAATAAGCCTAAGTTTCTGAACTAAGCCCATTTAATAAGCCTATTAAATAAGCCTAAGTTGCTGAAATACGCCTATTTAATAAGCCTATTTAATAAGCCTATTTAATAGGCCTATTTAATAAGTCTAAGTTGCTGAAATAAGCCTATTTAATAAGCCTATTTAATAGGCCTATTTAATAAGTCTAAGTTGCTGAAATAAGCCTATTTAATAAGCCTAAGTTGCTGAATGAGCCTATTTAATAAGCCTAAGTTGCTGAAATAAGCCTATTTAATAAGCCTAAGTTGCTGAATAAGCCTATTTAATAAGCCTAAGTTGCTGAATAAACCTATTTAATAAGCCTAAGTTGCTGAATAAACCTATTTAATAAGTCTAAGTTGCTGAAATAAGCCTATTTAATAAGGCTATTTAATAAGCCTAAGTTGCTGAATAAGCCTATTTAATAAGTCTAAGTTGCTGAAATAAGGCTATTTAATAAGCCTAAGTTGCTGAAATAAGGCTATTTAATAAGTTTAAGTTGCTGAAATAAGCCTATTTAATAAGCCTACATTGCTGAAATAAGCCTATTTAATAAGGCTATTTAATGAGCCTAAGTTGCTGAAATAAGCCTATTTAATAAGCCTAAGTTTCTGAACTAAGCCTATTTAAAAAGGTATATTTAATAAGTCTAAGTTGCTGAAATAAACCTATTTAAAATGTTGTTTAATAAGCCTAAGTTGCTGAAATAAACCTGTTTAATAAGGCTATTTAATAAGCATAAGTTGCTGAAATAAGCCTATTTAATAAGGCTATTTAATAAGTCTATTTAATAAGCCTATTTAATAAGTATTTAATGCGACTATTTAATAAGCCTATTTATTGAGCCTATTTAATAAGCCTATTTATTGAGCCTATTTAATAAGCCTATTTATTGAGACTATTTAATAAGCCTATTTATTGAGCCTATTTAATAAGCCTATTTAATAAGTCTATTTAATAAGCCTATTTAATAGGCCTATTTAATAAGTCTAAGTTGCTGAAATAAGCCTATTTAATAAGCCTATTTAATAGGCCTATTTAATAAGTCTAAGTTGCTTAAATAAGCCTATTTAATAAGCCTAAGTTTCTGAATGAGCCTATTTAATAAGCCTAAGTTGCTGAAATAAGCCTATTAAATAAGCCTAAGTTGCTGAAAAAAGCCTATTAAATAAGCCTAAGTTGCTGAATAAGCCTATTTAATAAGCCTAAGTTGCTGAATAAACCTATTTAATAAGTCTAAGTTGCTGAAATAAGCATATTTAATAAGGCTATTTAATAAGTCTAAGTTGCTGAAATAAAGCTATTTAAAAATGCTATTTAATAAGCCTAAGTTGCTGAAATAAACCTGTTTAATAAGGCTATTTAATAAAAATAAGTTGCTGAAGTAAGCTTATTTAATAAGCCTAAGTTGCTGAAATAAGCCTATTTAATAAGGCTCTTTAATAAGTCTAAGTTGCTGAAATAAACCTATTTAATAAGCCTAAGTTGCTAAAATAAGCCTATTTAATGAGGCTATTTAATAAGTCTATTTAATAAGTCTAAGTTGCTGAAATAAGCCTATTTAATAAGCCTAAGTTGCTGAAATAAGTATATTTAATAAGCATAAGTTGCTGAAATAAGCCTATTTAATGAGTCTAAGTTGCTGAAATAAGGCTATTTAATAAGTCTAAGTTGCTGAAATAAGCCTATTTAATAAGGCTATTTAATAAGTCTAAGTTGCTGAAATAAACCTATTTAATAAGCCTAAGTTGCTAAAATAAGCCTATTTAATGAGGCTATTTAATAAGTCTATTTAATAAGACTATTTAATAAGCCTATTTAATAAGCCTATTTAATACGCCTATTTAATAAACATATTTAATAAGTATTTAATGAGCCTATTTAATAAGTCTATTTAATAAGCCTTTTTAATAAGCCTATTTAATAAGTCTATTTAATATGCCTATTTAATAAGTCTATTTAATACGTCTATTTAATAAGCCTATTTAATAAGTATTTAATGAGCCTATTTAATAAACCTATTTATTGAGCCTATTTAATAAGCCTATTTATTGAGCCTATTTTATAAGCCTATTTATTGAGCCTATTTAATAAGCCTATTTATTGAGCCTATTTAATAAGCCTATTTAATAAGTCTATTTAATAAGCCTATTTAATAAGCCTATTTAATAAGCCTATTTATTGAGCCTATTTAATAAGCCTATTTAATAAGCCTATTTATTGAGCCTATTTAATAAGTCTATTTAATAAGCCTACTTAATAAGCCTATTTAATAAGTATTTAATGAGCCTATTTAATAAGTCTATTTAATAAGCCTATTTAATAAGGCTATTTAATGAGCCTAAGTTGCTTAAGTAAGCCTATTTAATAAGCCTATTTAATAGGTGTATTTAATAAGTCTAAGTTGCTGAAATAAGCCTATTTAATAAGCCTAAGTTTCTGAATGAGCCTATTTAATAAGCCTAAGTTGCTGAATGAGCCTATTTAATAAGCCTAAGTTGCTGAAATAAGCCTATTTAATAAGCCTAAGTTGCTGAATAAGCCTATTTAATAAGCCTAAGTTGCTGAATAAACCTATTTAATAAGTCTAAGTTGCTTAAATAAGCCTATTTAATAAGGCTATTTAATAAGCCTAAGTTGCTGAATAAGCCTATTTAATAAGCCTAAGTTGCTGAATGAGCCTATTTAATAAGCCTAAGTTGCTGAAATAAGCCTATTTAATAAGCCTAAGTTGCTGAATAAGCCTATTTAATAAGCCTAAGTTGCTGAATAAACCTATTTAATAAGCCTAAGTTGCTGAATAAACCTATTTAATAAGTCTAAGTTGCTGAAATAAGCCTATTTAATAAGGCTATTTAATAAGCCTAAGTTGCTGAATAAGCCTATTTAATAAGTCTAAGTTGCTGAAATAAGGCTATTTAATAAGCCTAAGTTGCTGAAATAAGGCTATTTAATGAGCCTAAGTTGCTGAAATAAGCCTATTTAATAAGCCTAAGTTTCTGAACTAAGCCCATTTAATAAGCCTATTAAATAAGCCTAAGTTGCTGAAATACGCCTATTTAATAAGCCTATTTAATAAGCCTATTTAATAGGCCTATTTAATAAGTCTAAGTTGCTGAAATAAGCCTATTTAATAAGCCTATTTAATAGGCCTATTTAATAAGTCTAAGTTGCTGAAATAAGCCTATTTAATAAGCCTAAGTTGCTGAATGAGCCTATTTAATAAGCCTAAGTTGCTGAAATAAGCCTATTTAATAAGCCTAAGTTGCTGAATAAGCCTATTTAATAAGCCTAAGTTGCTGAATAAACCTATTTAATAAGCCTAAGTTGCTGAATAAACCTATTTAATAAGTCTAAGTTGCTGAAATAAGCCTATTTAATAAGGCTATTTAATAAGCCTAAGTTGCTGAATAAGCCTATTTAATAAGTCTAAGTTGCTGAAATAAGGCTATTTAATAAGCCTAAGTTGCTGAAATAAGGCTATTTAATAAGTTTAAGTTGCTGAAATAAGCCTATTTAATAAGCCTACATTGCTGAAATAAGCCTATTTAATAAGGCTATTTAATGAGCCTAAGTTGCTGAAATAAGCCTATTTAATAAGCCTAAGTTTCTGAACTAAGCCTATTTAAAAAGGTATATTTAATAAGTCTAAGTTGCTGAAATAAACCTATTTAAAATGTTGTTTAATAAGCCTAAGTTGCTGAAATAAACCTGTTTAATAAGGCTATTTAATAAGCATAAGTTGCTGAAATAAGCCTATTTAATAAGGCTATTTAATAAGTCTATTTAATAAGCCTATTTAATAAGTATTTAATGCGACTATTTAATAAGCCTATTTATTGAGCCTATTTAATAAGCCTATTTATTGAGCCTATTTAATAAGCCTATTTATTGAGACTATTTAATAAGCCTATTTATTGAGCCTATTTAATAAGCCTATTTAATAAGTCTATTTAATAAGCCTATTTAATAGGCCTATTTAATAAGTCTAAGTTGCTGAAATAAGCCTATTTAATAAGCCTATTTAATAGGCCTATTTAATAAGTCTAAGTTGCTTAAATAAGCCTATTTAATAAGCCTAAGTTTCTGAATGAGCCTATTTAATAAGCCTAAGTTGCTGAAATAAGCCTATTAAATAAGCCTAAGTTGCTGAAAAAAGCCTATTAAATAAGCCTAAGTTGCTGAATAAGCCTATTTAATAAGCCTAAGTTGCTGAATAAACCTATTTAATAAGTCTAAGTTGCTGAAATAAGCATATTTAATAAGGCTATTTAATAAGTCTAAGTTGCTGAAATAAAGCTATTTAAAAATGCTATTTAATAAGCCTAAGTTGCTGAAATAAACCTGTTTAATAAGGCTATTTAATAAAAATAAGTTGCTGAAATAAGCTTATTTAATAAGGCTCTTTAATAAGTCTAAGTTGCTGAAATAAACCTATTTAATAAGCCTAAGTTGCTAAAATAAGCCTATTTAATGAGGCTATTTAATAAGTCTATTTAATAAGTCTAAGTTGCTGAAATAAGCCTATTTAATAAGCCTAAGTTGCTGAAATAAGTATATTTAATAAGCATAAGTTGCTGAAATAAGCCTATTTAATGAGTCTAAGTTGCTGAAATAAGGCTATTTAATAAGTCTAAGTTGCTGAAATAAGCCTATTTAATAAGGCTATTTAATAAGTCTAAGTTGCTGAAATAAACCTATTTAATAAGCCTAAGTTGCTAAAATAAGCCTATTTAATGAGGCTATTTAATAAGTCTATTTAATAAGACTATTTAATAAGCCTATTTAATAAGCCTATTTAATACGCCTATTTAATAAACATATTTAATAAGTATTTAATGAGCCTATTTAATAAGTCTATTTAATAAGCCTTTTTAATAAGCCTATTTAATAAGTCTATTTAATATGCCTATTTAATAAGTCTATTTAATACGTCTATTTAATAAGCCTATTTAATAAGTATTTAATGAGCCTATTTAATAAGCCTATTTATTGAGCCTATTTAATAAGCCTATTTATTGAGCCTATTTTATAAGCCTATTTATTGAGCCTATTTAATAAGCCTATTTATTGAGCCTATTTAATAAGCCTATTTAATAAGTCTATTTAATAAGCCTATTTAATAAGCCTATTTAATAAGCCTATTTATTGAGCCTATTTAATAAGCCTATTTAATAAGCCTATTTATTGAGCCTATTTAATAAGTCTATTTAATAAGCCTACTTAATAAGCCTATTTAATAAGTATTTAATGAGCCTATTTAATAAGTCTATTTAATAAGCCTATTTAATAAGGCTATTTAATGAGCCTAAGTTGCTTAAGTAAGCCTATTTAATAAGCCTATTTAATAGGTGTATTTAATAAGTCTAAGTTGCTGAAATAAGCCTATTTAATAAGCCTAAGTTTCTGAATGAGCCTATTTAATAAGCCTAAGTTGCTGAATGAGCCTATTTAATAAGCCTAAGTTGCTGAAATAAGCCTATTTAATAAGCCTAAGTTGCTGAATAAGCCTATTTAATAAGCCTAAGTTGCTGAATAAACCTATTTAATAAGTCTAAGTTGCTTAAATAAGCCTATTTAATAAGGCTATTTAATAAGCGTAATTTGCTGAATAAGCCTATTTAATAAGCCTAAGTTGCTGAATGAGCCTATTTAATAAGCCTAAGTTGCTGAAATAAGCCTATTTAATAAGCCTAAGTTGCTGAATAAGCCTATTTAATAAGCCTAAGTTGCTGAATAAACCTATTTAATAAGCCTAAGTTGCTGAATAAACCTATTTAATAAGTCTAAGTTGCTGAAATAAGCCTATTTAATAAGGCTATTTAATAAGCCTAAGTTGCTGAATAAGCCTATTTAATAAGTCTAAGTTGCTGAAATAAGGCTATTTAATAAGCCTAAGTTGCTGAAATAAGGCTATTTAATGAGCCTAAGTTGCTGAAATAAGCCTATTTAATAAGCCTAAGTCTCTGAACTAAGCCCATTTAATAAGCCTATTAAATAAGCCTAAGTTGCTGAAATACGCCTATTTAATAAGCCTATTTAATAAGCCTATTTAATAGGCCTATTTAATAAGTCTAAGTTGCTGAAATAAGCCTATTTAATAAGCCTATTTAATAGGCCTATTTAATAAGTCTAAGTTGCTGAAATAAGCCTATTTAATAAGCCTAAGTTGCTGAATGAGCCTATTTAATAAGCCTAAGTTGCTGAAATAAGCCTATTTAATAAGCCTAAGTTGCTGAATAAGCCTATTTAATAAGCCTAAGTTGCTGAATAAACCTATTTAATAAGCCTAAGTTGCTGAATAAACCTATTTAATAAGTATAAGTTGCTGAAATAAGCATATTTAATAAGGCTATTTAATAAGCCTAAGTTGCTGAATAAGCCTATTTAATAAGTCTAAGTTGCTGAAATAAGGCTATTTAATAAGCCTAAGTTGCTGAAATAAGGCTATTTAATAAGTTTAAGTTGCTGAAATAAGCCTATTTAATACATTGCTGAAATAAGCCTATTTAATAAGGCTATTTAATGAGCCTAAGTTGCTGAAATAAGCCTATTTAATAAGCCTAAGTTTCTGAACTAAGCCTATTTAAAAAGGTATATTTAATAAGTCTAAGTTGCTGAAATAAACCTATTTAAAATGTTGTTTAATAAGCCTAAGTTGCTGAAATAAACCTGTTTAATAAGGCTATTTAATAAGCCTATTTAATAAGTATTTAATGCGACTATTTAATAAGCCTATTTATTGAGCCTATTTAATAAGCCTATTTATTGAGCCTATTTAATAAGCCTATTTATTGAGACTATTTAATAAGCCTATTTATTGAGCCTATTTAATAAGCCTATTTAATAAGTCTATTTAATAAGCCTATTTAATAAGGCTATTTAATGAGCCTAAGTTGCTTAAGTAAGCCTATTTAATAAGCCTATTTAATAGGTGTATTTAATAAGTCTAAGTTGCTGAAATAAGCCTATTTAATAAGCCTAAGTTTCTGAATGAGCCTATTTAATAAGCCTAAGTTGCTGAATGAGCCTATTTAATAAGCCTAAGTTGCTGAAATAAGCCTATTTAATAAGCCTAAGTTGCTGAATAAGCCTATTTAATAAGCCTAAGTTGCTGAATAAACCTATTTAATAAGTCTAAGTTGCTTAAATAAGCCTATTTAATAAGGCTATTTAATAAGCGTAAGTTGCTGAATAAGCCTATTTAATAAGCCTAAGTTGCTGAATTAGCCTATTTAATAAGCCTAAGTTGCTGAAATAAGCCTATTTAATAAGCCTAAGTTGCTGAATAAGCCTATTTAATAAGCCTAAGTTGCTGAATAAACCTATTTAATAAGCCTAAGTTGCTGAATAAACCTATTTAATAAGTCTAAGTTGCTGAAATAAGCCTATTTAATAAGGCTATTTAATAAGCCTAAGTTGCTGAATAAGCCTATTTAATAAGTCTAAGTTGCTGAAATAAGGCTATTTAATAAGCCTAAGTTGCTGAAATAAGGCTATTTAATGAGCCTAAGTTGCTGAAATAAGCCTATTTAATAAGCCTAAGTCTCTGAACTAAGCCCATTTAATAAGCCTATTAAATAAGCCTAAGTTGCTGAAATACGCCTATTTAATAAGCCTATTTAATAAGCCTATTTAATAGGCCTATTTAATAAGTCTAAGTTGCTGAAATAAGCCTATTTAATAAGCCTATTTAATAGGCCTATTTAATAAGTCTAAGTTGCTGAAATAAGCCTATTTAATAAGCCTAAGTTGCTGAATGAGCCTATTTAATAAGCCTAAGTTGCTGAAATAAGCCTATTTAATAAGCCTAAGTTGCTGAATAAGCCTATTTAATAAGCCTAAGTTGCTGAATAAACCTATTTAATAAGCCTAAGTTGCTGAATAAACCTATTTAATAAGTATAAGTTGCTGAAATAAGCATATTTAATAAGGCTATTTAATAAGCCTAAGTTGCTGAATAAGCCTATTTAATAAGTCTAAGTTGCTGAAATAAGGCTATTTAATAAGCCTAAGTTGCTGAAATAAGGCTATTTAATAAGTTTAAGTTGCTGAAATAAGCCTATTTAATACATTGCTGAAATAAGCCTATTTAATAAGGCTATTTAATGAGCCTAAGTTGCTGAAATAAGCCTATTTAATAAGCCTAAGTTTCTGAACTAAGCCTATTTAAAAAGGTATATTTAATAAGTCTAAGTTGCTGAAATAAACCTATTTAAAATGTTGTTTAATAAGCCTAAGTTGCTGAAATAAACCTGTTTAATAAGGCTATTTAATAAGCATAAGTTGCTGAAATAAGCCTATTTAATAAGGCTATTTAATAAGTCTATTTAATAAGCCTATTTAATAAGTATTTAATGCGACTATTTAATAAGCCTATTTATTGAGCCTATTTAATAAGCCTATTTATTGAGCCTATTTAATAAGCCTATTTATTGAGACTATTTAATAAGCCTATTTATTGAGCCTATTTAATAAGCCTATTTAATAAGTCTATTTAATAAGCCTATTTAATAGGCCTATTTAATAAGTCTAAGTTGCTGAAATAAGCCTATTTAATAAGCCTATTTAATAGGCCTATTTAATAAGTCTAAGTTGCTTAAATAAGCCTATTTAATAAGCCTAAGTTTCTGAATGAGCGTATTTAATAAGCCTAAGTTGCTGAAATAAGCCTATTAAATAAGCCTAAGTTGCTGAAAAAAGCCTATTAAATAAGCCTAAGTTGCTGAATAAGCCTATTTAATAAGCCTAAGTTGCTGAATAAACCTATTTAATAAGTCTAAGTTGCTGAAATAAGCATATTTAATAAGGCTATTTAATAAGTCTAAGTTGCTGAAATAAACCTATTTAAAAATGCTATTTAATAAGCCTAAGTTGCTGAAATAAACCTGCTTAATAAGGCTATTTAATAAAAATAAGTTGCTGAAATAAGCTTATTTAATAAGCCTAAGTTGCTGAAATAAGCCTATTTAATAAGCCTAAGTTGCTGAATAAGCCTATTTAATAAGCCTAAGTTGCTGAATAAACCTATTTAATAAGCCTAAGTTGCTGAATAAACCTATTTAATAAGTCTAAGTTGCTGAAATAAGCCTATTTAATAAGGCTATTTAATAAGCCTAAGTTGCTGAATAAGCCTATTTAATAAGTCTAAGTTGCTGAAATAAGGCTATTTAATAAGCCTAAGTTGCTGAAATAAGGCTATTTAATAAGTTTAAGTTGCTGAAATAAGCCTATTTAATAAGCCTACATTGCTGAAATAAGCCTATTTAATAAGGCTATTTAATGAGCCTAAGTTGCTGAAATAAGCCTATTTAATAAGCCTAAGTTTCTGAACTAAGCCTATTTAAAAAGGTATATTTAATAAGTCTAAGTTGCTGAAATAAACCTATTTAAAATGTTGTTTAATAAGCCTAAGTTGCTGAAATAAACCTGTTTAATAAGGCTATTTAATAAGCATAAGTTGCTGAAATAAGCCTATTTAATAAGGCTATTTAATAAGTCTATTTAATAAGCCTATTTAATAAGTATTTAATGCGACTATTTAATAAGCCTATTTATTGAGCCTATTTAATAAGCCTATTTATTGAGCCTATTTAATAAGCCTATTTATTGAGACTATTTAATAAGCCTATTTATTGAGCCTATTTAATAAGCCTATTTAATAAGTCTATTTAATAAGCCTATTTAATAGGCCTATTTAATAAGTCTAAGTTGCTGAAATAAGCCTATTTAATAAGCCTATTTAATAGGCCTATTTAATAAGTCTAAGTTGCTTAAATAAGCCTATTTAATAAGCCTAAGTTTCTGAATGAGCGTATTTAATAAGCCTAAGTTGCTGAAATAAGCCTATTAAATAAGCCTAAGTTGCTGAAAAAAGCCTATTAAATAAGCCTAAGTTGCTGAATAAGCCTATTTAATAAGCCTAAGTTGCTGAATAAACCTATTTAATAAGTCTAAGTTGCTGAAATAAGCATATTTAATAAGGCTATTTAATAAGTCTAAGTTGCTGAAATAAACCTATTTAAAAATGCTATTTAATAAGCCTAAGTTGCTGAAATAAACCTGCTTAATAAGGCTATTTAATAAAAATAAGTTGCTGAAATAAGCTTATTTAATAAGCCTAAGTTGCTGAAATAAGCCTATTTAATAAGCCTAAGTTGCTGAATAAGCCTATTTAATAAGCCTAAGTTGCTGAATAAACCTATTTAATAAGCCTAAGTTGCTGAATAAACCTATTTAATAAGTCTAAGTTGCTGAAATAAGCCTATTTAATAAGGCTATTTAATAAGCCTAAGTTGCTGAATAAGCCTATTTAATAAGTCTAAGTTGCTGAAATAAGGCTATTTAATAAGCCTAAGTTGCTGAAATAAGGCTATTTAATAAGTTTAAGTTGCTGAAATAAGCCTATTTAATAAGCCTACATTGCTGAAATAAGCCTATTTAATAAGGCTATTTAATGAGCCTAAGTTGCTGAAATAAGCCTATTTAATAAGCCTAAGTTTCTGAACTAAGCCTATTTAAAAAGGTATATTTAATAAGTCTAAGTTGCTGAAATAAACCTATTTAAAATGTTGTTTAATAAGCCTAAGTTGCTGAAATAAACCTGTTTAATAAGGCTATTTAATAAGCATAAGTTGCTGAAATAAGCCTATTTAATAAGGCTATTTAATAAGTCTATTTAATAAGCCTATTTAATAAGTATTTAATGCGACTATTTAATAAGCCTATTTATTGAGCCTATTTAATACGCCTATTTATTGAGCCTATTTAATAAGCCTATTTATTGAGACTATTTAATAAGCCTATTTATTGAGCCTATTTAATAAGCCTATTTAATAAGTCTATTTAATAAGCCTATTTAATAGGCCTATTTAATAAGTCTAAGTTGCTGAAATAAGCCTATTTAATAAGCCTATTTAATAGGCCTATTTAATAAGTCTAAGTTGCTTAAATAAGCCTATTTAATAAGCCTAAGTTTCTGAATGAGCGTATTTAATAAGCCTAAGTTGCTGAAATAAGCCTATTAAATAAGCCTAAGTTGCTGAAAAAAGCCTATTAAATAAGCCTAAGTTGCTGAATAAGCCTATTTAATAAGCCTAAGTTGCTGAATAAACCTATTTAATAAGTCTAAGTTGCTGAAATAAGCATATTTAATAAGGCTATTTAATAAGTCTAAGTTGCTGAAATAAACCTATTTAAAAATGCTATTTAATAAGCCTAAGTTGCTGAAATAAACCTGCTTAATAAGGCTATTTAATAAAAATAAGTTGCTGAAATAAGCTTATTTAATAAGCCTAAGTTGCTGAAATAAGCCTATTTAATAAGCCTAAGTTGCTGAATAAGCCTATTTAATAAGCCTAAGTTGCTGAATAAACCTATTTAATAAGCCTAAGTTGCTGAATAAACCTATTTAATAAGTCTAAGTTGCTGAAATAAGCCTATTTAATAAGGCTATTTAATAAGCCTAAGTTGCTGAATAAGCCTATTTAATAAGTCTAAGTTGCTGAAATAAGGCTATTTAATAAGCCTAAGTTGCTGAAATAAGGCTATTTAATAAGTTTAAGTTGCTGAAATAAGCCTATTTAATAAGCCTACATTGCTGAAATAAGCCTATTTAATAAGGATATTTAATGAGCCTAAGTTGCTGAAATAAGCCTATTTAATAAGCCTAAGTTTCTGAACTAAGCCTATTTAAAAAGGTATATTTAATAAGTCTAAGTTGCTGAAATAAACCTATTTAAAATGTTGTTTAATAAGCCTAAGTTGCTGAAATAAACCTGTTTAATAAGGCTATTTAATAAGCATAAGTTGCTGAAATAAGCCTATTTAATAAGGCTATTTAATAAGTCTATTTAATAAGCCTATTTAATAAGTATTTAATGCGACTATTTAATAAGCCTATTTATTGAGCCTATTTAATAAGCCTATTTATTGAGCCTATTTAATAAGCCTATTTATTGAGACTATTTAATAAGCCTATTTATTGAGCCTATTTAATAAGCCTATTTAATAAGTCTATTTAATAAGCCTATTTAATAGGCCTATTTAATAAGTCTAAGTTGCTGAAATAAGCCTATTTAATAAGCCTATTTAATAGGCCTATTTAATAAGTCTAAGTTGCTTAAATAAGCCTATTTAATAAGCCTAAGTTTCTGAATGAGCGTATTTAATAAGCCTAAGTTGCTGAAATAAGCCTATTAAATAAGCCTAAGTTGCTGAAAAAAGCCTATTAAATAAGCCTAAGTTGCTGAATAAGCCTATTAAATAAGCCTAAGTTGCTGAAAAAAGCCTATTAAATAAGCCTAAGTTGCTGAATAAGCCTATTTAATAAGCCTAAGTTGCTGAATAAACCTATTTAATAAGTCTAAGTTGCTGAAATAAGCATATTTAATAAGGCTATTTAATAAGTCTAAGTTGCTGAAATAAACCTATTTAAAAATGCTATTTAATAAGCCTAAGTTGCTGAAATAAACCTGCTTAATAAGGCTATTTAATAAAAATAAGTTGCTGAAATAAGCTTATTTAATAAGCCTAAGTTGCTGAAATAAGCCTATTTAATAAGCCTAAGTTGCTGAATAAGCCTATTTAATAAGCCTAAGTTGCTGAATAAACCTATTTAATAAGCCTAAGTTGCTGAATAAACCTATTTAATAAGTCTAAGTTGCTGAAATAAGCCTATTTAATAAGGCTATTTAATAAGCCTAAGTTGCTGAATAAGCCTATTTAATAAGTTTAAGTTGCTGAAATAAGGCTATTTAATAAGCCTAAGTTGCTGAAATAAGGCTATTTAATAAGTTTAAGTTGCTGAAATAAGCCTATTTAATAAGCCTACATTGCTGAAATAAGCCTATTTAATAAGGCTATTTAATGAGCCTAAGTTGCTGAAATAAGCCTATTTAATAAGCCTAAGTTTCTGAACTAAGCCTATTTAAAAAGGTATATTTAATAAGTCTAAGTTGCTGAAATAAACCTATTTAAAATGTTGTTTAATAAGCCTAAGTTGCTGAAATAAACCTGTTTAATAAGGCTATTTAATAAGCATAAGTTGCTGAAATAAGCCTATTTAATAAGGCTATTTAATAAGTCTATTTAATAAGCCTATTTAATAAGTATTTAATGCGACTATTTAATAAGCCTATTTATTGAGCCTATTTAATAAGCCTATTTATTGAGCCTATTTAATAAGCCTATTTATTGAGACTATTTAATAAGCCTATTTATTGAGCCTATTTAATAAGCCTATTTAATAAGTCTATTTAATAAGCCTATTTAATAGGCCTATTTAATAAGTCTAAGTTGCTGAAATAAGCCTATTTAATAAGCCTATTTAATAGGCCTATTTAATAAGTCTAAGTTGCTTAAATAAGCCTATTTAATAAGCCTAAGTTTCTGAATGAGCCTATTTAATAAGCCTAAGTTGCTGAAATAAGCCTATTAAATAAGCCTAAGTTGCTGAAAAAAGCCTATTAAATAAGCCTAAGTTGCTGAATAAGCCTATTTAATAAGCCTAAGTTGCTGAATAAACCTATTTAATAAGTCTAAGTTGCTGAAATAAGCATATTTAATAAGGCTATTTAATAAGTCTAAGTTGCTGAAATAAACCTATTTAAAAATGCTATTTAATAAGCCTAAGTTGCTGAAATAAACCTGCTTAATAAGGCTATTTAATAAAAATAAGTTGCTGAAATAAGCTTATTTAATAAGCCTAAGTTGCTGAAATAAGCCTATTTAATAAGGCTCTTTAATAAGTCTAAGTTGCCTATTTAATGAGGCTATTTAATAAGTCTATTTAATAAGCCTATTTAATAAGCCTATTTAATAAGCCTATTTAATAAGCCTATTTAATAAGTCTATTTAATAAGTCTATTTAATAAGTATTTAATGAGCCTATTTAATAAGCCTATTTATTGAGCCTATTTAATAAGCCTATTTATTGAGCCTATTTAATAAGCCTATTTATTGAGCCTATTTAATAAGCCTATTTAATAAGTCTATTTAATAAACCTATTTAATAAGCCTATTTAATAAACCTATTTATTGAGCCTATTTCATAAGCCTATTTAATAAGCCTATTTATTGAGCCTATTTAATAAGTCTATTTAATAAGCCTATTTAATAAGTATTTAATGTGCCTATTTAATAAGCCTATTTATTGAGCCTAGTTAATAAGCCTATTTATTGAGCCTATTTAATAAGCCGATTTATTGAGCCTATTTAATAAGCCTATTTAATAAGTCTATTTAATAAGCCTATTTAATAGGCCTATTTAATAAGTCTAAGTTGCTGAAATAAGCCTATTTAATAAGCCTATTTAATAGGCCTATTTAATAAGTCTAAGTTGCTGAAATAAGCCTATTTAATAAGCCTAAGTTTCTGAATGAGCCTATTTAATAAGCCTAAGTTGCTGAAATAAGCCTATTAAATAAGCCTAAGTTGCTGAAAAAAGCCTATTAAATAAGCCTAAGTTGCTGAATAAGCCTATTTAATAAGCCTAAGTTGCTGAATAAACCTATTTAATAAGTCTAAGTTGCTGAAATAAGCCTATTTAATAAGCCTATTTAATAAGTCTATTTAATAAGTCTATTTAATAAGTATTTAATGAGCCTATTTAATAAGCCTATTTATTGAGCCTATTTAATAAGCCTATTTATTGAGCCTATTTAATAAGCCTATTTATTGAGCCTATTTAATAAGCCTATTTAATAAGTCTATTTAATAAACCTATTTAATAAGCCTATTTAATAAACCTATTTATTGAGCCTACTTTCATAAGCCTATTTAATAAGCCTATTTATTGAGCCTATTTAATAAGTCTATTTAATAAGCCTATTTAATAAGTATTTAATGCGCCTATTTAATACGCCTATTTATTGAGCCTATTTAATAAGCTTATTTATTGAGCCTATTTAATAAGCCTATTTATTGAGCCTATTTAATAAGCCTATTTATTGAGCCTATTTAATAAGCCTATTTAATAAGTCTATTTAATAAGCCTATTTAATAGGCCTATTTAATAAGTCTAAGTTGCTGAAATAAGCCTATTTAATAAGCCTATTTAATAGGCCTATTTAATAAGTCTAAGTTGCTGAAATAAGCCTATTTAATAAGCCTAAGTTTCTGAATGAGCCTATTTAATAAGCCTAAGTTGCTGAAATAAGTATATTTAATAAGCATAAGTTGCTGAAATAAGCCTATTTAATGAGTCTAAGTTGCTGAAATAAGGCTATTTAATAAGTCTAAGTTGCTGAAATAAGCCTATTTAATAAGGCTATTTAATAAGTCTAAGTTGCTGAAATAAACCTATTTAATAAGCCTAAGTTCCTAAAATAAGCCTATTTAATGAGGCTATTTAATAAGTCTATTTAATAAGACTATTTAATAAGCCTATTTAATAAGCCTATTTAATACGCCTATTTAATAAACATATTTAATAAGTATTTAATGAGCCTATTTAATAAGTCTATTTAATAAGCCTTTTTAATAAGCCTATTTAATAAGTCTATTTAATATGCCTATTTAATAAGTCTATTTAATACGTCTATTTAATAAGCCTATTTAATAAGTATTTAATGAGCCTATTTAATAAGCCTATTTATTGAGCCTATTTAATAAGCCTATTTATTGAGCCTATTTTATAAGCCTATTTATTGAGCCTATTTAATAAGCCTATTTATTGAGCCTATTTAATAAGCCTATTTAATAAGCCTATTTAATAAGCCTATTTAATAAGCCTATTTATTGAGCCTATTTAATAAGCCTATTTAATAAGCCTATTTATTGAGCCTATTTAATAAGTCTATTTAATAAGCCTACTTAATAAGCCTATTTAATAAGTATTTAATGAGCCTATTTAATAAGTCTATTTAATAAGCCTATTTAATAAGGCTATTTAATGAGCCTAAGTTGCTTAAGTAAGCCTATTTAATAAGCCTATTTAATAGGTGTATTTAATAAGTCTAAGTTGCTGAAATAAGCCTATTTAATAAGCCTAAGTTTATGAATGAGCCTATTTAATAAGCCTAAGTTGCTGAATGAGCCTATTTAATAAGCCTAAGTTGCTGAAATAAGCCTATTTAATAAGCCTAAGTTGCTGAATAAGCCTATTTAATAAGCCTAAGTTGCTGAATAAACCTATTTAATAAGTCTAAGTTGCTTAAATAAGCCTATTTAATAAGGCTATTTAATAAGCCTAAGTTGCTGAATAAGCCTATTTAATAAGCCTAAGTTGCTGAATGAGCCTATTTAATAAGCCTAAGTTGCTGAAATAAGCCTATTTAATAAGCCTAAGTTGCTGAATAAGCCTATTTAATAAGCCTAAGTTGCTGAATAAACCTATTTAATAAGCCTAAGTTGCTGAATAAACCTATTTAATAAGTCTAAGTTGCTGAAATAAGCCTATTTAATAAGGCTATTTAATAAGCCTAAGTTGCTGAATAAGCCTATTTAATAAGTCTAAGTTGCTGAAATAAGGCTATTTAATAAGCCTAAGTTGCTGAAATAAGGCTATTTAATAAGTTTAAGTTGTTGAAATAAGCCTATTTAATAAGCCTACATTGCTGAAATAAGCCTATTTAATAAGGCTATTTAATGAGCCTAAGTTGCTGAAATAAGCCTATTTAATAAGCCTAAGTTTCTGAACTAAGCCCATTTAATAAGCCTATTAAATAAGCCTAAGTTGCTAAAATAAGCCTATTTAATGAGGCTATTTAATAAGTCTATTTAATAAGACTATTTAATAAGCCTATTTAATAAGCCTATTTAATACGCCTATTTAATAAACATATTTAATAAGTATTTAATGAGCCTATTTAATAAGTCTATTTAATAAGCCTTTTTAATAAGCCTATTTAATAAGTCTATTTAATATGCCTATTTAATAAGTCTATTTAATACGTCTATTTAATAAGCCTATTTAATAAGTATTTAATGAGCCTATTTAATAAGCCTATTTATTGAGCCTATTTAATAAGCCTATTTATTGAGCCTATTTTATAAGCCTATTTATTGAGCCTATTTAATAAGCCTATTTATTGAGCCTATTTAATAAGCCTATTTAATAAGTCTATTTAATAAGCCTATTTAATAAGCCTATTTAATAAGCCTATTTATTGAGCCTATTTAATAAGCCTATTTAATAAGCCTATTTATTGAGCCTATTTAATAAGTCTATTTAATAAGCATACTTAATAAGCCTATTTAATAAGTATTTAATGAGCCTATTTAATAAGTCTATTTAATAAGCCTATTTAATAAGGCTATTTAATGAGCCTAAGTTGCTTAAGTAAGCCTATTTAATAAGCCTATTTAATAGGTGTATTTAATAAGTCTAAGTTGCTGAAATAAGCCTATTTAATAAGCCTAAGTTTCTGAATGAGCCTATTTAATAAGCCTAAGTTGCTGAATGAGCCTATTTAATAAGCCTAAGTTGCTGAAATAAGCCTATTTAATAAGCCTAAGTTGCTGAATAAGCCTATTTAATAAGCCTAAGTTGCTGAATAAACCTATTTAATAAGTCTAAGTTGCTTAAATAAGCCTATTTAATAAGGCTATTTAATAAGCCTAAGTTGCTGAATAAGCCTATTTAATAAGCCTAAGTTGCTGAATGAGCCTATTTAATAAGCCTAAGTTGCTGAAATAAGCCTATTTAATAAGCCTAAGTTGCTGAATAAGCCTATTTAATAAGCCTA
The DNA here is from genome assembly GCF_048934315.1 of Petromyzon marinus. Lineage (NCBI taxonomy): Eukaryota > Metazoa > Chordata > Hyperoartia > Petromyzontiformes > Petromyzontidae > Petromyzon > Petromyzon marinus. The sequence goes on from NW_027422761.1 coordinate 4,107,996, forward strand.
AGTTGCTGAATAAACCTATTTAATAAGCCTAAGTTGCTGAATAAACCTATTTAATAAGTCTAAGTTGCTGAAATAAGCCTATTTAATAAGGCTATTTAATAAGCCTAAGTTGCTGAATAAGCCTATTTAATAAGTCTAAGTTGCTGAAATAAGGCTATTTAATAAGCCTAAGTTGCTGAAATAAGGCTATTTAATGAGCCTAAGTTGCTGAAATAAGCCTATTTAATAAGCCTAAGTTTCTGAACTAAGCCCATTTAATAAGCCTATTAAATAAGCCTAAGTTGCTAAAATACGCCTATTTAATAAGCCTATTTAATAAGCCTATTTAATAGGCCTATTTAATAAGTCTAAGTTGCTGAAATAAGCCTATTTAATAAGCCTATTTAATAGGCCTATTTAATAAGTCTAAGTTGCTGAAATAAGCCTATTTAATAAGCCTAAGTTGCTGAATGAGCCTATTTAATAAGCCTAAGTTGCTGAAATAAGCCTATTTAATAAGCCTAAGTTGCTGAATAAGCCTATTTAATAAGCCTAAGTTGCTGAATAAACCTATTTAATAAGCCTAAGTTGCTGAATAAACCTATTTAATAAGTCTAAGTTGCTGAAATAAGCCTATTTAATAAGGCTATTTAATAAGCCTAAGTTGCTGAATAAGCCTATTTAATAAGTCTAAGTTGCTGAAATAAGGCTATTTAATAAGCCTAAGTTGCTGAAATAAGGCTATTTAATAAGCCTACATTGCTGAAATAAGCCTATTTAATAAGGCTATTTAATAAGCCTAAGTTGCTGAATAAGCCTATTTAATAAGTCTAAGTTGCTGAAATAAGGCTATTTAATAAGCCTAAGTTGCTGAATGAGCCTATTTAATAAGCCTAAGTTGCTGAAATAAGCCTATTTAATAAGCCTAAGTTGCTGAATAAGCCTATTTAATAAGCCTAAGTTGCTGAATAAACCTATTTAATAAGCCTAAGTTGCTGAATAAACCTATTTAATAAGTCTAAGTTGCTGAAATAAGCCTATTTAATAAGGCTATTTAATAAGCCTAAGTTGCTGAATAAGCCTATTTAATAAGTCTAAGTTGCTGAAATAAGGCTATTTAATAAGCCTAAGTTGCTGAATAAACCTATTTAATAAGTCTAAGTTGCTGAAATAAGCCTATTTAATAAGGCTATTTAATAAGCCTAAGTTGCTGAATAAGCCTATTTAATAAGTCTAAGTTGCTGAAATAAGGCTATTTAATAAGCCTAAGTTGCTGAAATAAGCCTATTTAATAAGCCTACATTGCTGAAATAAGCCTATTTAATAAGGCTATTTAATGAGCCTAAGTTGCTGAAATAAGCCTATTTAATAAGCCTAAGTTTCTGAACTAAGCCTATTTAAAAAGGTATATTTAATAAGTCTAAGTTGCTGAAATAAACCTATTTAAAATGTTGTTAATAAGCCTAAGTTGCTGAAATAAACCTGTTTAATAAGGCTATTTAATAAGCATAAGTTGCTGAAATAAGCCTATTTAATAAGGCTATTTAATAAGTCTATTTAATAAGCCTATTTAATAAGTATTTAATGCGACTATTTAATAAGCCTATTTATTGAGCCTATTTAATAAGCCTATTTATTGAGCCTATTTAATAAGCCTATTTATTGAGACTATTTAATAAGCCTATTTATTGAGCCTATTTAATAAGCCTATTTAATAAGTCTATTTAATAAGCCTATTTAATAGGCCTATTTAATAAGTCTAAGTTGCTGAAATAAGCCTATTTAATAAGCCTATTTAATAGGCCTATTTAATAAGTCTAAGTTGCTTAAATAAGCCTATTTAATAAGCCTAAGTTTCTGAATGAGCCTATTTAATAAGCCTAAGTTGCTGAAATAAGCCTATTAAATAAGCCTAAGTTGCTGAAAAAAGCCTATTAAATAAGCCTAAGTTGCTGAATAAGCCTATTTAATAAGCCTAAGTTGCTGAATAAACCTATTTAATAAGTCTAAGTTGCTGAAATAAGCATATTTAATAAGGCTATTTAATAAGTCTAAGTTGCTGAAATAAAGCTATTTAAAAATGCTATTTAATAAGCCTAAGTTGCTGAAATAAACCTGTTTAATAAGGCTATTTAATAAAAATAAGTTGCTGAAATAAGCTTATTTAATAAGCCTAAGTTGCTGAAATAAGCCTATTTAATAAGGCTCTTTAATAAGTCTAAGTTGCTGAAATAAACCTATTTAATAAGCCTAAGTTGCTAAAATAAGCCTATTTAATGAGGCTATTTAATAAGTCTATTTAATAAGTCTAAGTTGCTGAAATAAGCCTATTTAATAAGCCTAAGTTGCTGAAATAAGTATATTTAATAAGCATAAGTTGCTGAAATAAGCCTATTTAATGAGTCTAAGTTGCTGAAATAAGGCTATTTAATAAGTCTAAGTTGCTGAAATAAGCCTATTTAATAAGGCTATTTAATAAGTCTAAGTTGCTGAAATAAACCTATTTAATAAGCCTAAGTTGCTAAAATAAGCCTATTTAATGAGGCTATTTAATAAGTCTATTTAATAAGACTATTTAATAAGCCTATTTAATAAGCCTATTTAATACGCCTATTTAATAAACATATTTAATAAGTATTTAATGAGCCTATTTAATAAGTCTATTTAATACGTCTATTTAATAAGCCTATTTAATAAGTATTTAATGAGCCTATTTAATAAGCCTATTTATTGAGCCTATTTAATAAGCCTATTTATTGAGCCTATTTTATAAGCCTATTTATTGAGCCTATTTAATAAGCCTATTTATTGAGCCTATTTAATAAGCCTATTTAATAAGTCTATTTAATAAGCCTATTTAATAAGCCTATTTAATAAGCCTATTTATTGAGCCTATTTAATAAGCCTATTTAATAAGCCTATTTATTGAGCCTATTTAATAAGTCTATTTAATAAGCCTACTTAATAAGCCTATTTAATAAGTATTTAATGAGCCTATTTAATAAGTCTATTTAATAAGCCTATTTAATAAGGCTATTTAATGAGCCTAAGTTGCTTAAGTAAGCCTATTTAATAAGCCTATTTAATAGGTGTATTTAATAAGTCTAAGTTGCTGAAATAAGCCTATTTAATAAGCCTAAGTTTCTGAATGAGCCTATTTAATAAGCCTAAGTTGCTGAATGAGCCTATTTAATAAGCCTAAGTTGCTGAAATAAGCCTATTTAATAAGCCTAAGTTGCTGAATAAGCCTATTTAATAAGCCTAAGTTGCTGAATAAACCTATTTAATAAGTCTAAGTTGCTTAAATAAGCCTATTTAATAAGGCTATTTAATAAGCGTAAGTTGCTGAATAAGCCTATTTAATTAGCCTAAGTTGCTGAATGAGCCTATTTAATAAGCCTAAGTTGCTGAAATAAGCCTATTTAATAAGCCTAAGTTGCTGAATAAGCCTATTTAATAAGCCTAAGTTGCTGAATAAACCTATTTAATAAGCCTAAGTTGCTGAATAAACCTATTTAATAAGTCTAAGTTGCTGAAATAAGCCTATTTAATAAGGCTATTTAATAAGCCTAAGTTGCTGAATAAGCCTATTTAATAAGTCTAAGTTGCTGAAATAAGGCTATTTAATAAGCCTAAGTTGCTGAAATAAGGCTATTTAATGAGCCTAAGTTGCTGAAATAAGCCTATTTAATAAGCCTAAGTTTATGAACTAAGCCCATTTAATAAGCCTATTAAATAAGCCTAAGTTGCTGAAATACACCTATTTAATAAGCCTATTTAATAAGCCTATTTAATAGGCCTATTTAATAAGTCTAAGTTGCTGAAATAAGCCTATTTAATAAGCCTATTTAATAGGCCTATTTAATAAGTATAAGTTGCTGAAATAAGCCTATTTAATAAGCCTAAGTTGCTGAATGAGCCTATTTAATAAGCCTAAGTTGCTGAAATAAGCCTATTTAATAAGCCTAAGTTGCTGAATAAGCCTATTTAATAAGCCTAAGTTGCTGAATAAACCTATTTAATAAGCCTAAGTTGCTGAATAAACCTATTTAATAAGTCTAAGTTGCTGAAATAAGCCTATTTAATAAGGCTATTTAATAAGCCTAAGTTGCTGAATAAGCCTATTTAATAAGTCTAAGTTGCTGAAATAAGGCTATTTAATAAGCCTAAGTTGCTGAAATAAGGCTATTTAATAAGTTTAAGTTGCTGAAATAAGCCTATTTAATAAGCCTACATTGCTGAAATAAGCCTATTTAATAAGGCTATTTAATGAGCCTAAGTTGCTGAAATAAGCCTATTTAATAAGCCTAAGTTTCTGAACTAAGCCTATTTAAAAAGGTATATTTAATAAGTCTAAGTTGCTGAAATAAACCTATTTAAAATGTTGTTTAATAAGCCTAAGTTGCTGAAATAAACCTGTTTAATAAGGCTATTTAATAAGCATAAGTTGCTGAAATAAGCCTATTTAATAAGGCTATTTAATAAGTCTATTTAATAAGCCTATTTAATAAGTATTTAATGCGACTATTTAATAAGCCTATTTATTGAGCCTATTTAATAAGTCTATTTATTGAGCCTATTTAATAAGCCTATTTATTGAGACTATTTAATAAGCCTATTTATTGAGCCTATTTAATAAGCCTATTTAATAAGTCTATTTAATAAGCCTATTTAATAGGCCTATTTAATAAGTCTAAGTTGCTGAAATAAGCCTATTTAATAAGCCTATTTAATAGGCCTATTTAATAAGTCTAAGTTGCTTAAATAAGCCTATTTAATAAGCCTAAGTTTCTGAATGAGCGTATTTAATAAGCCTAAGTTGCTGAAATAAGCCTATTAAATAAGCCTAAGTTGCTGAAAAAAGCCTATTAAATAAGCCTAAGTTGCTGAATAAGCCTATTTAAAAAGCCTAAGTTGCTGAATAAACCTATTTAATAAGTCTAAGTTGCTGAAATAAGCATATTTAATAAGGCTATTTAATAAGTCTAAGTTGCTGAAATAAACCTATTTAAAAATGCTATTTAATAAGCCTAAGTTGCTGAAATAAACCTGCTTAATAAGGCTATTTAATAAAAATAAGTTGCTGAAATAAGCTTATTTAATAAGCCTAAGTTGCTGAAATAAGCCTATTTAATAAGCCTAAGTTGCTGAATAAGCCTATTTAATAAGCCTAAGTTGCTGAATAAACCTATTTAATAAGCCTAAGTTGCTGAATAAACCTATTTAATAAGTCTAAGTTGCTGAAATAAGCCTATTTAATAAGGCTATTTAATAAGCCTAAGTTGCTGAATAAGCCTATTTAATAAGTCTAAGTTGCTGAAATAAGGCTATTTAATAAGCCTAAGTTGCTGAAATAAGGCTATTTAATAAGTTTAAGTTGCTGAAATAAGCCTATTTAATAAGCCTACATTGCTGAAATAAGCCTATTTAATAAGGCTATTTAATGAGCCTAAGTTGCTGAAATAAGCCTATTTAATAAGCCTAAGTTTCTGAACTAAGCCTATTTAAAAAGGTATATTTAATAAGTCTAAGTTGCTGAAATAAACCTATTTAAAATGTTGTTTAATAAGCCTAAGTTGCTGAAATAAACCTGCTTAATAAGGCTATTTAATAAAAATAAGTTGCCTATTTAATGAGGCTATTTAATAAGTCTATTTAATAAGCCTATTTAATAAGCCTATTTAATAAGCCTAATTAATAAGCCTATTTAATAAGTCTATTTAATAAGTCTATTTAATAAGTATTTAATGAGCCTATTTAATAAGCCTATTTATTGAGCCTATTTAATAAGCCTATTTATTGAGCCTATTTAATAAGCCTATTTATTGAGCCTATTTAATAAGCCTATTTAATAAGTCTATTTAATAAACCTATTTAATAAGCCTATTTAATAAACCTATTTATTGAGCCTATTTCATAAGCCTATTTAATAAGCCTATTTATTGAGCCTATTTAATAAGTCTATTTAATAAGCCTATTTAATAAGTATTTAATGTGCCTATTTAATAAGCCTATTTATTGAGCCTAGTTAATAAGCCTATTTATTGAGCCTATTTAATAAGCCGATTTATTGAGCCTATTTAATAAGCCTATTTAATAAGTCTATTTAATAAGCCTATTTAATAGGCCTATTTAATAAGTCTAAGTTGCTGAAATAAGCCTATTTAATAAGCCTATTTAATAGGCCTATTTAATAAGTCTAAGTTGCTGAAATAAGCCTATTTAATAAGCCTAAGTTTCTGAATGAGCCTATTTAATAAGCCTAAGTTGCTGAAATAAGCCTATTAAATAAGCCTAAGTTGCTGAAAAAAGCCTATTAAATAAGCCTAAGTTGCTGAATAAGCCTATTTAATAAGCCTAAGTTGCTGAATAAACCTATTTAATAAGTCTAAGTTGCTGAAATAAGCCTATTTAATAAGCCTATTTAATAAGTCTATTTAATAAGTCTATTTAATAAGTATTTAATGAGCCTATTTAATAAGCCTATTTATTGAGCCTATTTAATAAGCCTATTTATTGAGCCTATTTAATAAGCCTATTTATTGAGCCTATTTAATAAGCCTATTTAATAAGTCTATTTAATAAACCTATTTAATAAGCCTATTTAATAAACCTATTTATTGAGCCTACTTTCATAAGCCTATTTAATAAGCCTATTTATTGAGCCTATTTAATAAGTCTATTTAATAAGCCTATTTAATAAGTATTTAATGCGCCTATTTAATAAGCCTATTTATTGAGCCTATTTAATAAGCTTATTTATTGAGCCTATTTAATAAGCCTATTTATTGAGCCTATTTAATAAGCCTATTTATTGAGCCTATTTAATAAGCCTATTTAATAAGTCTATTTAATAAGCCTATTTAATAGGCCTATTTAATAAGTCTAAGTTGCTGAAATAAGCCTATTTAATAAGCCTATTTAATAGGCCTATTTAATAAGTCTAAGTTGCTGAAATAAGCCTATTTAATGAGTCTAAGTTGCTGAAATAAGGCTATTTAATAAGTCTAAGTTGCTGAAATAAGCCTATTTAATAAGGCTATTTAATAAGTCTAAGTTGCTGAAATAAACCTATTTAATAAGCCTAAGTTGCTAAAATAAGCCTATTTAATGAGGCTATTTAATAAGTCTATTTAATAAGACTATTTAATAAGCCTATTTAATAAGCCTATTTAATACGCCTATTTAATAAACATATTTAATAAGTATTTAATGAGCCTATTTAATAAGTCTATTTAATAAGCCTTTTTAATAAGCCTATTTAATAAGTCTATTTAATATGCCTATTTAATAAGTCTATTTAATACGTCTATTTAATAAGCCTATTTAATAAGTATTTAATGAGCCTATTTAATAAGCCTATTTATTGAGCCTATTTAATAAGCCTATTTATTGAGCCTATTTTATAAGCCTATTTATTGAGCCTATTTAATAAGCCTATTTATTGAGCCTATTTAATAAGCCTATTTAATAAGCCTATTTAATAAGCCTATTTAATAAGCCTATTTATTGAGCCTATTTAATAAGCCTATTTAATAAGCCTATTTATTGAGCCTATTTAATAAGTCTATTTAATAAGCCTACTTAATAAGCCTATTTAATAAGTATTTAATGAGCCTATTTAATAAGTCTATTTAATAAGCCTATTTAATAAGGCTATTTAATGAGCCTAAGTTGCTTAAGTAAGCCTATTTAATAAGCCTATTTAATAGGTGTATTTAATAAGTCTAAGTTGCTGAAATAAGCCTATTTAATAAGCCTAAGTTTATGAATGAGCCTATTTAATAAGCCTAAGTTGCTGAATGAGCCTATTTAATAAGCCTAAGTTGCTGAAATAAGCCTATTTAATAAGCCTAAGTTGCTGAATAAGCCTATTTAATAAGCCTAAGTTGCTGAATAAACCTATTTAATAAGTCTAAGTTGCTTAAATAAGCCTATTTAATAAGCCTAAGTTTATGAATGAGCCTATTTAATAAGCCTAAGTTGCTGAATGAGCCTATTTAATAAGCCTAAGTTGCTGAAATAAGCCTATTTAATAAGCCTAAGTTGCTGAATAAGCCTATTTAATAAGCCTAAGTTGCTGAATAAACCTATTTAATAAGTCTAAGTTGCTTAAATAAGCCTATTTAATAAGGCTATTTAATAAGCCTAAGTTGCTGAATAAGCCTATTTAATAAGCCTAAGTTGCTGAATGAGCCTATTTAATAAGCCTAAGTTGCTGAAATAAGCCTATTTAATAAGCCTAAGTTGCTGAATAAGCCTATTTAATAAGCCTAAGTTGCTGAATAAACCTATTTAATAAGCCTAAGTTGCTGAATAAACCTATTTAATAAGTCTAAGTTGCTGAAATAAGCCTATTTAATAAGGCTATTTAATAAGCCTAAGTTGCTGAATAAGCCTATTTAATAAGTTTAAGTTGCTGAAATAAGGCTATTTAATAAGCCTAAGTTGCTGAAATAAGGCTATTTAATAAGTTTAAGTTGTTGAAATAAGCCTGTTTAATAAGCCTACATTGCTGAAATAAGCCTATTTAATAAGCCTAAGTTTCTGAACTAAGCCCATTTAATAAGCCTATTAAATAAGCCTAAGTTGTTGAAATACGCCTATTTAATAAGCCTATTTAATAAGCCTATTTAATAGGCCTATTTAATAAGTCTAAGTTGCTGAAATAAGCCTATTTAATATGCCTATTTAATAGGCCTATTTAATAAGTCTAAGTTGCTGAAATAAGCCTATTTAATAAGCCTAAGTTGCTGAATGAGCCTATTTAATAAGCCTAAGTTGTTGAAATAAGCCTATTTAATAAGCCTAAGTTGCTGAATAAGCCTATTTAATAAGCCTAAGTTGCTGAATAAACCTATTTAATAAGCCTAAGTTGCTGAATAAACCTATTTAATAAGTCTAAGTTGCTGAAATAAGCCTATTTAATAAGGCTATTTAATAAGCCTAAGTTGCTGAATAAGCCTATTTAATAAGTCTAAGTTGCTGAAATAAGGCTATTTAATAAGCCTAAGTTGCTGAAATAAGGCTATTTAATAAGTTTAAGTTGCTGAAATAAGCCTATTTAATAAGCCTACATTGCTGAAATAAGCCTATTTAATAAGGCTATTTAATGAGCCTAAGTTGCTGAAATAAGCCTATTTAATAAGCCTAAGATTCTGAACTAAGCCTATTTAAAAAGGTATATTTAATAAGTCTAAGTTGCTGAAATAAACCTATTTAAAATGCTGTTTAATAAGCCTAAGTTGCTGAAATAAACCTGTTTAATAAGGCTATTTAATAAGCATAAGTTGCTGAAATAAGCCTATTTAATAAGGCTATTTAATAAGTCTATTTAATAAGCCTATTTAATAAGTATTTAATGCGACTATTTAATAAGCCTATTTATTGAGCCTATTTAATAAGCCTATTTATTGAGCCTATTTAATAAGCCTATTTATTGAGACTATTTAATAAGCCTATTTATTGAGCCTATTTAATAAGCCTATTTAATAAGTCTATTTAATAAGCCTATTTAATAGGCCTATTTAATAAGTCTAAGTTGCTGAAATAAGCCTATTTAATAAGCCTATTTAATAGGCCTATTTAATAAGTCTAAGTTGCTTAAATAAGCCTATTTAATAAGCCTAAGTTTCCGAATGAGCCTATTTAATAAGCCTAAGTTGCTGAAATAAGCCTATTAAATAAGCCTAAGTTGCTGAAAAAAGCCTATTAAATAAGCCTAAGTTGCTGAATAAGCCTATTTAATAAGCCTAAGTTGCTGAATAAACCTATTTAATAAGTCTAAGTTGCTGAAATAAGCATATTTAATAAGGCTATTTAATAAGTCTAAGTTGCTGAAATAAACCTATTTAAAAATGCTATTTAATAAGCCTAAGTTGCTGAAATAAACCTGCTTAATAAGGCTATTTAATAAAAATAAGTTGCTGAAATAAGCTTATTTAATAAGCCTAAGTTGCTGAAATAAGCCTATTTAATAAGGCTCTTTAATAAGTCTAAGTTGCCTATTTAATGAGGCTATTTAATAAGTCTATTTAATAAGCCTATTTAATAAGCCTATTTAATAAGCCTATTTAATAAGCCTATTTAATAAGTCTATTTAATAAGTCTATTTAATAAGTATTTAATGAGCCTATTTAATAAGCCTATTTATTGAGCCTATTTAATAAGCCTATTTATTGAGCCTATTTAATAAGCCTATTTATTGAGCCTATTTAATAAGCCTATTTAATAAGTCTATTTAATAAACCTATTTAATAAGCCTATTTAATAAACCTATTTATTGAGCCTATTTCATAAGCCTATTTAATAAGCCTATTTATTGAGCCTATTTAATAAGTCTATTTAATAAGCCTATTTAATAAGTATTTAATGCGCCTATTTAATAAGCCTATTTATTGAGCCTAGTTAATAAGCCTATTTATTGAGCCTATTTAATAAGCCGATTTATTGAGCCTATTTAATAAGCCTATTTAATAAGTCTATTTAATAAGCCTATTTAATAGGCCTATTTAATAAGTCTAAGTTGCTGAAATAAGCCTATTTAATAAGCCTATTTAATAGGCCTATTTAATAAGTCTAAGTTGCTGAAATAAGCCTATTTAATAAGCCTAAGTTTCTGAATGAGCCTATTTAATAAGCCTAAGTTGCTGAAATAAGCCTATTAAATAAGCCTAAGTTGCTGAAAAAAGCCTATTAAATAAGCCTAAGTTGCTGAATAAGCCTATTTAATAAGCCTAAGTTGCTGAATAAACCTATTTAATAAGTCTAAGTTGCTGAAATAAGCCTATTTAATAAGCCTATTTAATAAGTCTATTTAATAAGTCTATTTAATAAGTATTTAATGAGCCTATTTAATAAGCCTATTTATTGAGCCTATTTAATAAGCCTATTTATTGAGCCTATTTAATAAGCCTATTTATTGAGCCTATTTAATAAGCCTATTTAATAAGTCTATTTAATAAACCTATTTAATAAGCCTATTTAATAAACCTATTTATTGAGCCTACTTTCATAAGCCTATTTAATAAGCCTATTTATTGAGCCTATTTAATAAGTCTATTTAATAAGCCTATTTAATAAGTATTTAATGCGCCTATTTAATAAGCCTATTTATTGAGCCTATTTAATAAGCTTATTTATTGAGCCTATTTAATAAGCCTATTTATTGAGCCTATTTAATTAGCCTATTTATTGAGCCTATTTAATAAGCCTATTTAATAAGTCTATTTAATAAGCCTATTTAATAGGCCTATTTAATAAGTCTAAGTTGCTGAAATAAGCCTATTTAATAAGCCTATCTAATAGGCCTATTTAATAAGTCTAAGTTGCTGAAATAAGCCTATTTAATAAGCCTAAGTTTCTGAATGAGCCTATTTAATAAGCCTAAGTTGCTGAAATAAGTATATTTAATAAGCATAAGTTGCTGAAATAAGCCTATTTAATGAGTCTAAGTTGCTGAAATAAGGCTATTTAATAAGTCTAAGTTGCTGAAATAAGCCTATTTAATAAGGCTATTTAATAAGTCTAAGTTGCTGAAATAAACCTATTTAATAAGCCTAAGTTGCTAAAATAAGCCTATTTAATGAGGCTATTTAATAAGTCTATTTAATAAGACTATTTAATAAGCCTATTTAATAAGCCTATTTAATACGCCTATTTAATAAACATATTTAATAAGTATTTAATGAGCCTATTTAATAAGTCTATTTAATAAGCCTTTTTAATAAGCCTATTTAATAAGTCTATTTAATATGCCTATTTAATAAGTCTATTTAATACGTCTATTTAATAAGCCTATTTAATAAGTATTTAATGAGCCTATTTAATAAGCCTATTTATTGAGCCTATTTAATAAGCCTATTTATTGAGCCTATTTTATAAGCCTATTTATTGAGCCTATTTAATAAGCCTATTTATTGAGCCTATTTAATAAGCCTATTTAATAAGCCTATTTAATAAGCCTATTTAATAAGCCTATTTATTGAGCCTATTTAATAAGCCTATTTAATAAGCCTATTTATTGAGCCTATTTAATAAGTCTATTTAATAAGCCTACTTAATAAGCCTATTTAATAAGTATTTAATGAGCCTATTTAATAAGTCTATTTAATAAGCCTATTTAATAAGGCTATTTAATGAGCCTAAGTTGCTTAAGTAAGCCTATTTAATAAGCCTATTTAATAGGTGTATTTAATAAGTCTAAGTTGCTGAAATAAGCCTATTTAATAAGCCTAAGTTTCTGAATGAGCCTATTTAATAAGCCTAAGTTGCTGAATGAGCCTATTTAATAAGCCTAAGTTGCTGAAATAAGCCTATTTAATAAGCCTAAGTTGCTGAATAAGCCTATTTAATAAGCCTAAGTTGCTGAATAAACCTATTTAATAAGTCTAAGTTGCTTAAATAAGCCTATTTAATAAGGCAATTTAATAAGCCTAAGTTGCTGAATAAGCCTATTTAATAAGCCTAAGTTGCTGAATGAGCCTATTTAATAAGCCTAAGTTGCTGAAATAAGCCTATTTAATAAGCCTAAGTTGCTGAATAAGCCTATTTAATAAGCCTAAGTTGCTGAATAAACCTATTTAACAAGCCTAAGTTGCTGAATAAACCTATTTAATAAGTCTAAGTTGCTGAAATAAGCCTATTTAATAAGGCTATTTAATAAGCCTAAGTTGCTGAATAAGCCTATTTAATAAGTCTAAGTTGCTGAAATAAGGCTATTTAATAAGCCTAAGTTGCTGAAATAAGGCTATTTAATAAGTTTAAGTTGTTGAAATAAGCCTATTTAATAAGCCTACATTGCTGAAATAAGCCTATTTAATAAGGCTATTTAATGAGCCTAAGTTGCTGAAATAAGCCTATTTAATAAGCCTAAGTTTCTGAACTAAGCCCATTTAATAAGCCTATTAAATAAGCCTAAGTTGCTGAAATATGCCTATTTAATAAGCCTATTTAATAAGCCTATTTAATAGGCCTATTTAATAAGTCTAAGTTGCTGAAATAAGCCTATTTAATAAGCCTATTTAATAGGCCTATTTAATAAGTCTAAGTTGCTGAAATAAGCCTATTTAATAAGCCTAAGTTGCTGAATGAGCCTATTTAATAAGCCTAAGTTGCTGAAATAAGCCTATTTAATAAGCCTAAGTTGCTGAATAAGCCTATTTAATAAGCCTAAGTTGCTGAATAAACCTATTTAATAAGCCTAAGTTGCTGAATAAACCTATTTAATAAGTCTAAGTTGCTGAAATAAGCCTATTTAATAAGGCTATTTAATAAGCCTAAGTTGCTGAATAAGCCTATTTAATAAGTCTAAGTTGCTGAAATAAGGCTATTTAATAAGCCTAAGTTGCTGAAATAAGGCTATTTAATAAGTTTAAGTTGCTGAAATAAGCCTATTTAATAAGCCTACATTCCTGAAATAAGCCTATTTAATAAGGCTATTTAATGAGCCTAAGTTGCTGAAATAAGCCTATTTAATAAGCCTAAGTTTCTGAACTAAGCCTATTTAAAAAGGTATATTTAATAAGTCTAAGTTGCTGAAATAAACCTATTTAAAATGCTGTTTAATAAGCCTAAGTTGCTGAAATAAACCTGTTTAATAAGGCTATTTAATAAGCATAAGTTGCTGAAATAAGCCTATTTAATAAGGCTATTTAATAAGTCTATTTAATAAGCCTATTTAATAAGTATTTAATGCGACTATTTAATAAGCCTATTTATTGAGCCTATTTAATAAGCCTATTTATTGAGCCTATTTAATAAGCCTATTTATTGAGACTATTTAATAAGCCTATTTATTGAGCCTATTTAATAAGCCTATTTAATAAGTCTATTTAATAAGCCTATTTAATAGGCCTATTTAATAAGTCTAAGTTGCTGAAATAAGCCTATTTAATAAGCCTATTTAATAGGCCTATTTAATAAGTCTAAGTTGCTTAAATAAGCCTATTTAATAAGCCTAAGTTTCTGAATGAGCCTATTTAATAAGCCTAAGTTGCTGAAATAAGCCTATTAAATAAGCCTAAGTTGCTGAAAAAAGCCTATTAAATAAGCCTAAGTTGCTGAATAAGCCTATTTAATAAGCCTAAGTTGCTGAATAAACCTATTTAATAAGTCTAAGTTGCTGAAATAAGCATATTTAATAAGGCTATTTAATAAGTCTAAGTTGCTGAAATAAACCTATTTAAAAATGCTATTTAATAAGCCTAAGTTGCTGAAATAAACCTGCTTAATAAGGCTATTTAATAAAAATAAGTTGCTGAAATAAGCTTATTTAATAAGCCTAAGTTGCTGAAATAAGCCTATTTAATAAGGCTCTTTAATAAGTCTAAGTTGCCTATTTAATGAGGCTATTTAATAAGTCTATTTAATAAGCCTATTTAATAAGCCTATTTAATAAGCCTATTTAATAAGCCTATTTAATAAGTCTATTTAATAAGTCTATTTAATAAGTATTTAATGAGCCTATTTAATAAGCCTATTTATTGAGCCTATTTAATAAGCCTATTTATTGAGCCTATTTAATAAGCCTATTTATTGAGCCTATTTAATAAGCCTATTTAATAAGTCTATTTAATAAACCTATTTAATAAGCCTATTTAATAAACCTATTTATTGAGCCTATTTCATAAGCCTATTTAATAAGCCTATTTATTGAGCCTATTTAATAAGTCTATTTAATAAGCCTATTTAATAAGTATTTAATGCGCCTATTTAATAAGCCTATTTATTGAGCCTAGTTAATAAGCCTATTTATTGAGCCTATTTAATAAGCCGATTTATTGAGCCTATTTAATAAGCCTATTTAATAAGTCTATTTAATAAGCCTATTTAATAGGCCTATTTAATAAGTCTAAGTTGCTGAAATAAGCCTATTTAATAAGCCTATTTAATAGGCCTATTTAATAAGTCTAAGTTGCTGAAATAAGCCTATTTAATAAGCCTAAGTTTCTGAATGAGCCTATTTAATAAGCCTAAGTTGCTGAAATAAGCCTATTAAATAAGCCTAAGTTGCTGAAAAAAGCCTATTAAATAAGCCTAAGTTGCTGAATAAGCCTATTTAATAAGCCTAAGTTGCTGAATAAACCTATTTAATGAGTCTAAGTTGCTGAAATAAGCCTATTTAATAAGCCTATTTAATAAGTCTATTTAATAAGTCTATTTAATAAGTATTTAATGAGCCTATTTAATAAGCCTATTTATTGAGCCTATTTAATAAGCCTATTTATTGAGCCTATTTAATAAGCCTATTTATTGAGCCTATTTAATAAGCCTATTTAATAAGTCTATTTAATAAAGCTATTTAATAAGCCTATTTAATAAACCTATTTATTGAGCCTACTTTCATAAGCCTATTTAATAAGCCTATGTATTGAGCCTATTTAATAAGTCTATTTAATAAGCCTATTTAATAAGTATTTAATGCGCCTATTTAATAAGCCTATTTATTGAGCCTATTTAATAAGCTTATTTATTGAGCCTATTTAATAAGCCTATTTATTGAGCCTATTTAATAAGCCTATTTATTGAGCCTATTTAATAAGCCTATTTAATAAGTCTATTTAATAAGCCTATTTAATAGGCCTATTTAATAAGTCTAAGTTGCTGAAATAAGCCTATTTAATAAGCCTATTTAATAGGCCTATTTAATAAGTCTAAGTTGCTGAAATAAGCCTATTTAATAAGCCTAAGTTTCTGAATGAGCCTATTTAATAAGCCTAAGTTGCTGAAATAAGCCTATTAAATAAGCCTAAGTTGCTGAAAAAAGCCTATTAAATAAGCCTAAGTTGCTGAATAAGTCTATTTAATAAGCCTAAGTTGCTGAATAAACCTATTTAATAAGTCTAAGTTGCTGAAATAAGCATCTTTAATAAGGCTATTTAATAAGTCTAAGTTGCTGAAATAAACCTATTTAAAAATGCTATTTAATAAGCCTAAGTTGCTGAAATAAACCTGCTTAATAAGGCAATTTAATAAAAATAAGTTGCTGAAATAAGCTTATTTAATAAGCCTAAGTTGCTGAAATAAGCCTATTTAATAAGACTCTTTAATAAGTCTAAGTTGCTGAAATAACCCTATTTAATAAGCCTAAGTTGCTAAAATAAGCCTATTTAATGAGGCTATTTAATAAGTCTATTTAATAAGCCTATTTAATAAGCCTATTTAATAAGCCTATTTAATAAGCCTATTTAATAAGTCTATTTAATAAGTCTATTTAATAAGTATTTAATGAGCCTATTTAATAAGCCTATTTATTGAGCCTATTTAATAAGCCTATTTATTGAGCCTATTTAATAAGCCTATTTATTGACCCTATTTAATGAGCCTATTTATTGAGCCTATTTAATAAGCCTATTTAATAAGTCTATTTAATAAACCTATTTAATAAGCCTATTTAATACGCCTATTTATTGAGCCTATTTCATAAGCCTATTTAATAAGCCTATTTATTGAGCCTATTTAATAAGTCTATTTAATAAGCCTATTTAATGAGCCTAATTAATAAGTATTTAATGAGCCTATTTAATAAGTCTATTTAATAAGCCTATTTAATAGGCCTATTTAATAAGTCTAAGTTGCTGAAATAAGCCTATTTAATAAGCCTATTTAATAGGCCTATTTAATAAGTCTAAGTTGCTGAAATAAGCCTATTTAATAAGCCTAAGTTTCTGAATGAGCCTATTTAATAAGCCTAAGTTGCTGAAATAAGCCTATTTAATAAGAATAAGTTGCTGAATAAGCCTATTTAATAAGCCTAAGTTGCTGAAATAAGCCTATTTAATAAGTTTAAGTTGCTGAAATAAGGCTATTTAATAAGCCTAAGTTGCTGAAATAAGCCTATTTAATAAGCATAAGTTGCTGAAATAAAGCTATTTAATAAGTCTAAGTTGCTGAAATAAGCCTATTTAATAAGCCTAAGTTGCTGAAATAAGTATATTTAATAAGCATGAGTTGCTGAAATAAGCCTATTTAATAAGCCTAAGTTGCTGAAATAAGCCCATTTAATAAGCCTATTTAATACGCCTAAGTTGCTGAAATAAGCCTATTTAATAAGCCTATTTAATAAGCCTATTTAATAGGCCTATTTAATAAGTCTAAGTTGCTGAAATAAGCCTATTTAATAAGCCTATTTAATAGGCCTATTTAATAAGTCTAAGTTGCTGAAATAAGCCTATTTTATAAGGCTAAGTTGCTGAATGAGCCTATTTAATAAGCCTAAGTTGCTGAAATAAGCCTATTTAATAAGCCTAAGTTGCTGAATAAGCCTATTTAATAAGCCTAAGTTGCTGAATAAACCTATTTAATAAGTCTAAGTTGCTGAAATAAGCCTATTTAATAAGGCTATTTAATAAGCCTAAGTTGCTGAATAAGCCTATTAAATAAGTCTAAGTTGCTGAAATAAGGCTATTTAATAAGCCTAAGTTGCTGAAATAAGGCTATTTAATAAGTTTAAGTTGCTGAAATAAGCCTATTTAATAAGCCTAAGTTGCTGAAATAAGCCTATTTAAAAATGCTATTTAATAAGCCTAAGTTGCTGAAATAAACCTGTTTAATAAGGCTCTTTAATAAGTCTAAGTTCCTGAAATAAACCTATTTAATAAGCCTAAGTTGCTAAAATAAGCCTATTTAATAAGCCTAAGTTGCTGAAATAAGCCCATTTAATAAGCCTATTTAATAAGCCTAAGTTGCTGAAATAAGCCTATTTAATAAGCCTATTTAATAAGCCTATTTAATAGGCCTATTTAATAAGTCTAAGTTGCTGAAATAAGCCTATTTAATAAGCCTATTTAATAGGCCTATTTAATAAGTCTAAGTTGCTGAAATAAGCCTATTTTATAAGCCTAAGTTGCTGAATGAGCCTATTTAATAAGCCTAAGTTGCTGAAATAAGCCTATTTAATAAGTTTAAGTTGCTGAAATAAGGCTATTTAATAAGCATAAGTTGCTGAAATAAGCCTATTTAATAAGGCTATTTAATGAGCCTAAGTTGCTGAAATAAGTCTATTTAATAAGCCTAAGTTTCTGAACTAAGCCTATTTTTAAAAGGTATATTTAATAAGTCTAAGTTGCTGAAATAAACCTATTTAAAAATGCTATTTAATAAGCCTAAGTTGCTGAAATAAACCTGTTTAATAACGCTATTTAATAAGCATAAGTTGCTGAAATAAGCTTATTTAATAAGCCTAAGTTGCTGAAATAAGCCTATTTAATAAGGCTATTTAATAAGTCTATTTAATAAGCCTATTTAATAAGTATTTAATGCGCCTATTTAATAAGCCTATTTATTGAGCCTACTTAATATGCCTATTTATTGAGCCTATTTAATAAGCCTATTTATTGAGCCTATTTAATAAGCCTATTTAATAAGTCTATTTAATAAGCCTATTTAATAGGCCTATTTAATAAGTCTAAGTTGCTGAAATAAGCCTATTTAATAAGCCTATTTAATAGGCCTATTTCATAAGTCTAAGTTGCTGAAATAAGCCTATTTAATAAGCCTAAGTTTCTGAATGAGCCTATTTAATAAGCCTAAGTTGCTGAAATAAGCCTATTTAATAAGGCTATTTAATAAGCCTAAGTTGCTGAATAAGCCTATTTAATAAGTCTAAGTTGCTGAAATAAGGCTATTTAATAAGCCTAAGTTGCTGAAATAAGGCTATTTAATAAGTTTAAGTTGCTGAAATAAGCCTATTTAATAAGCCTAAGTTGCTGAAATAAGCCTATTTAATAAGGCTATTTAATGAGCCTAAGTTGCTGAAATAAGTCTATTTAATAAGCCTAAGTTTCTGAACTAAGCCTATTTTTAAAAGGTATATTTAATAAGTCTAAGTTGCTGAAATAAACCTATTTAAAAATGCTATTTAATAAGCCTAAGTTGCTGAAATAAACCTGTTTAATAACGCTATTTAATAAGCATAAGTTGCTGAAATAAGCTTATTTAATAAGCCTAAGTTGCTGAAATAAGCCTATTTAATAAGGCTATTTAATAAGTCTATTTAATAAGCCTATTTAATAAGTATTTAATGCGCCTATTTAATAAGCCTATTTATTGAGCCTATTTAATAAGCCTATTTATTGAGCCTACTTAATATGCCTATTTATTGAGCCTATTTAATAAGCCTATTTATTGAGCCTATTTAATAAGCCTATTTAATAAGTCTATTTAATAAGCCTATTTAATAGGCCTATTTAATAAGTCTAAGTTGCTGAAATAAGCCTATTTAATAAGCCTATTTAATAGGCCTATTTCATAAGTCTAAGTTGCTGAAATAAGCCTATTTAATAAGCCTAAGTTTCTGAATGAGCCTATTTAATAAGCCTAAGTTGCTGAAATAAGCCTATTAAATAAGCCTAAGTTGCTGAAAAAAGCCTATTAAATAAGCCTAAGTTGCTGAATAAGCCTATTTAATAAGCCTAAGTTGCTGAATAAACCTATTTAATAAGTCTAAGTTGCTGAAATAAGCATATTTAATAAGGCTATTTAATAAGTCTAAGTTGCTGAAATAAACCTATTTAAAAATGCTATTTAATAAGCCTAAGTTGCTGAAATAAACCTGTTTAATAAGGCTATTTAATAAAAATAAGTTGCTGAAATAAGCTTATTTAATAAGCCTAAGTTGCTGAAATAAGCCTATTTAATAAGGCTCTTTAATAAGTCTAAGTTGCTGAAATAAACCTATTTAATAAGCCTAAGTTGCTAAAATAAGACTATTTAATGAGGCTATTTAATAAGTCTATTTAATAAGCCTAAGTTGCTGAAATAAGCCTACCTAATAAGGCTATTAAATAAGCCTAAGTTGCTGAAAAAAGCCTATTAAATAAGCCTAAGTTGCTGAATAAGCCTATTTAAAAGGCCTAAGTTGCTGAATAAACCTATTTAATAAGTCTAAGTTGCTGAAATAAACCTATTTAAAAATGCTATTTAATAAGCCTAAGTTGCTGAAATAAACATGTTTAATAAGGCTCTTTAATAAGTCTAAGTTCCTGAAATAAACCTATTTAATAAGCCTAAGTTGCTAAAATAAGCCTATTTAATAAGCCTAAGTTGCTGAAATAAGCCCATTTAATAAGCCTATTTAATAAGCCTAAGTTGCTGAAATAAGCCTATTTAATAAGCCTATTTAATAAGCCTATTTAATAGGCCTATTTAATAAGTCTAAGTTGCTGAAATAAGCCTATTTAATAAGCCTATTTAATAGGCCTATTTAATAAGTCTAAGTTGCTGAAATAAGCCTATTTTATAAGCCTAAGTTGCTGAATGAGCCTATTTAATAAGCCTAAGTTGCTGAAATAAGCCTATTTAATAAGCCTAAGTTGCTGAAATAAGCCTATTTAATAAGTTTAAGTTGCTGAAATAAGGCTATTTAATAAGCCTAAGTTGCTGAAATAAGCCTATTTAATAAGCATAAGTTGCTGAAATAAAGCTATTTAATAAGTCTAAGTTGCTGAAATAAGCCTATTTAATAAGCCTAAGTTGCTGAAATAAGTATATTTAATAAGCATAAGTTGCTGAAATAAACCTATTTAATGAGTCTAAGTTGCTGAAATAAGGCTATTTAATAAGTCTAAGTTGCTGAAATAAGCCTTTTTAATCAGCGTAAGTTGCTGAAATAAGTCTATTTAATAAGTCTAAGTTGCTGAAATAAGCCTATTTAATAAGCCTAAGTTGCTGAAATAAGCCCATTTAATAAGCCTATTTAATAAGCCTAAGTTGCTGAAATAAGCCTATTTAATAAGCCTATTTAATAAGCCTATTTAATAGGCCTATTTAATAAGTCTAAGTTGCTGAAATAAGCCTATTTAATAAGCCTATTTAATAGGCCTATTTAATAAGTCTAAGTTGCTGAAATAAGCCTATTTTATAAGCCTAAGTTGCTGAATGAGCCTATTTAATAAGCCTAAGTTGCTGAAATAAGCCTATTTAATAAGCCTAAGTTGCTGAATAAGCCTATTTAATAAGCCTAAGTTGCTGAATAAACCTATTTAATAAGTCTAAGTTGCTGAAATAAGCCTATTTAATAAGGCTATTTAATAAGCCTAAGTTGCTGAATAAGCCTATTTAATAAGTCTAAGTTGCTGAAATAAGGCTATTTAATAAGCCTAAGTTGCTGAAATAAGGCTATTTAATAAGTTTAAGTTGCTGAAATAAGCCTATTTAATAAGCCTAAGTTGCTGAAATAAGCCTATTTAATAAGGCTATTTAATGAGCCTAAGTTGCTGAAATAAGTCTATTTAATAAGCCTAAGTTTCTGAACTAAGCCTATTTTTAAAAGGTATATTTAATGTCTAAGTTGCTGAAATAAACCTATTTAAAAATGCTATTTAATAAGCCTAAGTTGCTGAAATAAACCTGTTTAATAACGCTATTTAATAAGCATAAGTTGCTGAAATAAGCTTATTTAATAAGCCTAAGTTGCTGAAATAAGCCTATTTAATAAGGCTATTTAATAAGTCTATTTAATAAGCCTATTTAATAAGTATTTAATGTGCCTATTTAATAAGCCTATTTATTGAGCCTATTTAATAAGCCTATTTATTGAGCCTACTTAATATGCCTATTTATTGAGCCTATTTAATAAGCCTATTTATTGAGCCTATTTAATAAGCCTATTTAATAAGTCTATTTAATAAGCCTATTTAATAGGCCTATTTAATAAGTCTAAGTTGCTGAAATAAGCCTATTTAATAAGCCTATTTAATAGGCCTATTTCATAAGTCTAAGTTGCTGAAATAAGCCTATTTAATAAGCCTAAGTTTCTGAATGAGCCTATTTAATAAGCCTAAGTTGCTGAAATAAGCCTATTAAATAAGCCTAAGTTGCTGAAAAAAGCCTATTAAATAAGCCTAAGTTGCTGAATAAGCCTATTTAATAAGCCTAAGTTGCTGAATAAACCTATTTAATAAGTCTAAGTTGCTGAAATAAGCATATTTAATAAGGCTATTTAATAAGTCTAAGTTGCTGAAATAAACCTATTTAAAAATGCTATTTAATAAGCCTAAGTTGCTGAAATAAACCTGTTTAATAAGGCTATTTAAAAAAAATAAGTTGCTGAAATAAGCTTATTTAATAAGCCTAAGTTGCTGAAATAAGCCTATTTAATAAGTCTCTTAAATAAGTCTAAGTTGCTGAAATAAACCTATTTAATAAGCCTAAGTTGCTAAAATAAGCCTATTTAATGAGGCTATTTAATAAGTCTATTTAAAAAGCCTAAGTTGCTGAAATAAGCCTACCTAATTAGGCTATTTAATAAGCCTAAGTTGCTGAAATAAGCCTATTTAATAAGCGTAAGTTGCTGAAATAAGGCTTTTTAATAAGTCTAAGTTGCTGAAATAAGCCTATTTAATAAGCCTAAGTTGCTGAAATAAGCCCATTTAATAAGCCTATTTAATAAGCCTAAGTTGCTGAAATAAGCCTATTTAATAAGCCTGTTTAATAAGCCTATTTAATAGGCCTATTTAATAAGTCTAAGTTTCTGAATGAGCCTATTTAATAAGCCTAAGTTGCTGAAATAAGGCTATTAAATAAGCCTAAGTTGCTGAAAAAAGCCTATTAAATAAGCCTAAGTTGCTGAATAAGCCTATTTAATAAGCCTAAGTTGCTGAATAAACCTATTTAATAAGTCTAAGTTGCTGAAATAAGCATATTTAATAAGGCTATTTAATAAGTCTAAGTTGCTGAAATAAAGCTATTTAAAAATGCTATTTAATAAGCCTAAGTTGCTGAAATAAACCTGTTTAATAAGGCTATTTAATAAAAATAAGTTGCTGAAATAAGCTTATTTAATAAGCCTAAGTTGCTGAAATAAGCCTATTTAATAAGGCTCTTTAATAAGTCTAAGTTGCTGAAATAAACCTATTTAATAAGCCTAAGTTGCTAAAATAAGCCTATTTAATGAGGCTATTTAATAAGTCTAAGTTGCTGAAATAAACCTATTTAATAAGCCTAAGTTGCTGAAATAAGCCTACCTAATTAGGCTATTTAATAAGCCTAAGTTGCTGAAATAAGCCTATTTAATAAGCGTAAGTTGCTGAAATAAGGCTTTTTAATAAGTCTAAGTTGCTGAAATAAGCCTATTTAATAAGCCTAAGTTGCTGAAATAAGCCCATTTAATAAGCCTATTTAATAAGCCTAAGTTGCTGAAATAAGCCTATTTAATAAGCCTATTTAATAAGCCTATTTAATAGGCCTATTTAATAAGTCTAAGTTTCTGAATGAGCCTATTTAATAAGCCTAAGTTGCTGAAATAAGGCTATTAAATAAGCCTAAGTTGCTGAAAAAAGCCTATTAAATAAGCCTAAGTTGCTGAATAAGCCTATTTAATAAGCCTAAGTTGCTGAATAAACCTATTTAATAAGTCTAAGTTGCTGAAATAAACCTATTTAAAAATGCTATTTAATAAGCCTAAGTTGCTGAAATAAACCTGTTTAATAAGGCTCTTTAATAAGTCTAAGTTCCTGAAATAAACCTATTTAATAAGCCTAAGTTGCTAAAATAAGCCTATTTAATGAGACTATTTAATAAGTCTATTTAATAAGCCTATTTAATAAGCCAATTTAATAAGCCTATTTAATAAGCCTATTTAATAAGTATATTTAATAATTCTTTTTAATAAGTATTTAATGAGCCTATTTAATAAGCCTATTTATTGAGCATATTTAATAAGCCTATTTATTGAGCCTATTTAATAAGCCTATTTAATAAGTCTATTTAATAAACCTATTTAATAAGCCTATTTAATAAGCCTATTTATTGAGCCTATTTAATAAGCCTATTTAATAAGCCTATTTATTGAGCCTATTTAATAAGTCTATTTAATAAGCCTATTTAATAAGCCTAATTAATAAGTATTTAATGAGCCTATTTAATAAGTCTATTTAATACGCCTATTTAATAGGCCTATTTAATAAGACTAAGTTGCTGAAATAAGCCTATTTAATAAGCCTATTTAATAGGCCTATTTAATAAGTCTAAGTTGCTGAAATAAGCCTATTTAATAAGCCTACGTTTCTGAATGAGCCTATTTAATAGGCCTAAGTTGCTGAAATAAGCCTATTTAATAAGCCTAAGTTGCTGAATAAGCCTATTTAATAAGCCTAAGTTGCTGAAATAAGCCTATTTAATAAGTTTAAGTTGCTGAAATAAGGCTATTTAATAAGCCTAAGTTGCTGAAATAAGCCTATTTAATAAGCCTAAGTTGCTGAAATAAAGCTAATAAATAAGTCTAAGTTGCGGAAATAAGCCTATTTAATAAGCCTAAGTTGCTGAAATAAGTATATTTAATAAGCATAAGTTGCTGAAATAAGCCTATTTAATGAGTCTAAGTTGCTGAAATAAGGCTATTTAATAAGTCTAAGTTGCTGAAATAAGCCTTTTTAATCAGCGTAAGTTGCTGAAATAAGCCTATTTAATAAGCCCAAGTTGCTGAAATAAGCCTACTTAATTAGGCTATTTAATAAGCCTAAGTTGCTGAAATAAGCCTATTTAATAAGCGTAAGTTGCTGAAATAAGGCTATTTAATAAGTCTAAGTCGCTGAAATAAACCTATTAAATAAGCCTAAGTTGCTGAAATAAGCCCTTTTAATAAGCCTATTTAATAAGCCTAAGTTGCTGAAATAAGCCTATTTAATAAGCCTATTTAATAAGCCTATTTAATAGGCCTATTTAATAAGTCTAAGTTGCTGAAATAAGCCTATTTAATAAGCCTAAGTTGCTGAATAAGCCTATTTAATAAGCCTAAGTTGCTGAATAAACCTATTTAATAAGTCTAAGTTGCTGAAATAAGCCTAATTAATAAGGCTATTTAATAAGCCTAACTTGCTGAATAAGCCTATTTAATAAGTCTAAGTTGCTGAAATAAGGCTATTTAATAAGCCTAAGTTGCTGAAATAAGGCTATTTAATAAGTTTAAGTTGCTGAAATAAGCCTATTTAATAAGCCTAAGTTGCTGAAACAAGCCTATTCAATAAGCCTATTTAAAAGGCCTATTTAATAAGTCTAAGTTGCTGAAATAAGCCTATTTAATAAGCCTAAGTTGCTGAATGAGCCTATTTAATAAGCCTAAGTTGCTGAAATAAGCCTATTTAATAAGCCTAAGTTGCTGAATAAGCCTATTTAATAAGCCTAAGTTGCTGAATAAACCTATTTAATAAGTCTAAGTTGCTGAAATAAGCCTAATTAATAAGGCTATTTAATAAGCCTAACTTGCTGAATAAGCCTATTTAATAAGTCTAAGTTGCTGAAATAAGGCTATTTAATAAGCCTAAGTTGCTGAAATAAGGCTATTTAATAAGTTTAAGTTGCTGAAATAAGCCTATTTAATAAGCCTAAGTTGCTGAAACAAGCCTATTTAATAAGGCTATTTAATGAGCCTAAGTTGCTGAAATAAGCCTATTTAATAAGCCTAAGTTTCTGAACTAAGCCTATTTAAAAAGGTATATTTAATAAGTCTAAGTTGCTGAAATAAACCTATTTAAAAATGCTATTTAATAAGCCTAAGTTGCTGAAATAAACCTGTTTAATAAGGATATTTAATAAGCATAAGTTGCTGAAATAAGCTTATTTAATAAGCCTAATTTGCTGAAATAAGCCTATTTAATAAGGCTATTTAATAAGTCTATTTAATAAGCCTATTTAAAAAGCCTATTTAATAAGCCTATTTAATACGCCTATTTAATAAACATATTTGATAAACATATTTGATTAGTATTTAATGAGCCTATTTAATAAGTCTATTTAATAAGCCTTTTTAATAAGCCTATTTAATAAGTCTATTTAATAAGCCTATTTATAAGTCTATTTAATAAGTCTATTTAATAAGCCTATTTAATAAGTATTTAATGAGCCTGTTTAATAAGCCTATTTATTGAGACTATTTAATAAGCCTATTTATTGAGCCTATTTTAAAAGCCTATTTATTGAGCCTATTTAATAAGCCTGTTTATTGAGCCTATTTAATAAGCCTATTTATTGAGCCTATTTAATAAGCCTATTTAATAAGCCTATTTATTGAGCCTATTTAATAAGTCTTTTTAATAAGCCTATTTAATAAGCCTATTTAATACGTATTTAATGAGCCTATTTAATAAGTCTATTTAATAAGTCTAAGTTGCTGAAATAAGCCTATTTAATAAGCCTAAGTTTCTGAATGAGCCTATTTAATAAGCCTAAGTTGCTGAAATAAGCTTATTTAATAAGCCTAAGTTGCTGAACAAGCCTATTTAATAAGCCTAAGTTGCTGAAAAAACCTATTTAATAAGTCTAAGTTGCTGAAATAAGCCTATTTAATAAGCCTATGTAATAAGTATTTAATGAGGCTATTTAATAAGCCTATTTAATAAGCCTATTTAATAAGCCTATTTAATACGCCTATTTAATAAACATATTTAATAAGTATTTAATGAGCCTATTTAATAAGCCTATTTATTGAGCCTATTTAATAAGCCTATTTATTGAGCCTATTTAATAAGCCTATTTATCGAGCCTATTTAATAAGCCTATTTATTGAGCCTATTTAATATACCTATTTAATAAGTCTATTTAATAAGCCTATTTATTGAGCCTATTTAATATGCCTATTTAATAAGCCTATTTATTGAGCCTATTTAATAAGTCTATTTAATAAGGCTATTTAATAAGCCTATTTAAGAAGTATTTAATGAGCCTATTAAATAAGTCTATTTAATAAGCTTATTTAATAGGCCTATTTAATAAGTCTAAGTTGCTGAAATAAGCCTATTTAATAAGCCTATTTAATAGGCCTATTTAATAAGCCAAAGTTGCTGAAATAAGCCTATTTAATAAGTCTAAGTTGCTGAAATAAGGCTAATTAATAAGCCTAAGTTGCTGAAATAAGGCTATTTAATAAGTCTAAGTTGCTGAAATAAGCCTATTTAATAAGCCTAAGTTGCTGAAATAAGTATATTTAATAAGCATAAGTTGCTGAAATAAGCCTATTTAATAAGTCTAAGTTGCTGAAATAAGGCTATTTAATAAGTCTAAGTTGCTGAAATAAACCTATTTAATACGCCTAAGTTGCTAAAATAAGCCTATTTAATGAGGCTATTTAATAAGTCCATTTAATAAGCCTATTTAATACGCCTATTTAATAAGCCTATTTAATAAGCCTATTTAATAAGTCTATTTAATAAGTCTATTTAATAAGTATTTAATGAGCCTATTTAATAAACCTATTTATTGAGCCTATTTAATAAGCCTGTTTATTGAGCCTATTTAATAAGCCTATTTATTGAGCCTATTTAATAAGCCTATTTATTGAGCCTATTTAACAAGCCTATTTAATAAGTCTATTTAATGAGCCTATTTAATAAGCCTATTTAATAAGCCTATTTATTGAGCCTATTTAATAAGCCTATTTAATAAGCCTATTTATTGAGCCTATTTAATAAGTCTATTTAATAAGCCTATTTAATTAGCCTATTTAATAAGTATTTAATGAGCCTATTTAATAAGTCTATTTAATAAGCCTATTTAATAAGGCTATTTAATGAGCCTAAGTTGCTGAAATAAGCCTATTTAATAAGCCTATTTAAAAAGGTATATTTAATAAGTCTAAGTTGCTGAAATAAACCTATTTAAAAATGCTATTTAATAAGCCTAAGTTGCTGAAATAAACCTGTTTAATAAGGCTATTTAATAAGCATAAGTTGCTGAAATAAGCTTATTTAATAAGCCTAATTTGCTGAAATAAGCCTATTTAATAAGGCTATTTAATAAGTCTAAGTTGCTGAAATAAACCTATTTAATAAGCCTAAGTTGCTAAAATAAGCCTATTTAATGAGGCTATTTAATAAGTCTATTTAATAAGCTTATTTAAAAAGCCTATTTAATAAGCCTATTTAATAAGCCTATTTAATACGCCTTTTTAATAAACATATTTGATAAGTATTTAATGAGCCTATTTAATAAGTCTATTTAATAAGCCTTTGTTGCTGAATAAACCTATTTAATAAGTCTAAGTTGCTGAAATAAGCCTATTTAATAAGTCTAAGTTGCTGAAGTAAGGCTATTTAATAAACCTAAGTTGCTGAAATAAGGCTATTTAATAAGTTTAAGTTGCTGAAATAAGCCTATTTAATAAGCCTAAGTTGCTGAAATAAGCCTATTTAATAAGGCTATTTAATGAGCCTAAGTTGCTGAAATAAGCCTATTTAATAAGCCTAAGTTTCTGAACTAAGCCTATTTAAAAAGGTATATTTAATAAGTCTAAGTTGCTGAAATAAACTTATTTAAAA
This sequence comes from Petromyzon marinus, assembly GCF_048934315.1. NCBI lineage: Eukaryota > Metazoa > Chordata > Hyperoartia > Petromyzontiformes > Petromyzontidae > Petromyzon > Petromyzon marinus. Next base: position 4,136,225 of record NW_027422761.1, read on the forward strand.
ATGCTATTTAATAAGCCTAAGTTGCTGAAATAAACCTGTTTAATGAGGCTATTTAATAAGCATAAGTTGCTGAAATAAGCTTATTTAATAAGCCTAAGTTGCTGAAATAAACCTATTTAATAAGGCTATTTAATAAGTCTAAATTGCTGAAATAAACCTATTTAATAAGCCTAAGTTGCTAAAATAAGCCTATTTAATGAGGCTATTTAATAAGTCTATTTAATAAGCCTTTTTAATGAGCCTATTTAATAAGTCTATTTAATAAGCCTATTTAATAAGTCTATTTAACAAGTCTATTTAATAAGCCTATTTAATAAGTATTTAATGAGCCTATTTAATAAGCCTATTTATTGAGCCTATTTAATAAGCCTATTTATTGAGCCTATTTTATACGCCTATTTATTGAGCCTATTTAATAAGCCTATTTATTGAGCCTATTTAATTAGCCTATTTAATAAGTCTATTTAATAAGCCTATTTAATAAGCCTATTTAATAAGCCTATTTATTGAGCCTATTTAATAAGCCTATTTAATAAGCCTATTTATTGAGGCTATTTAATAAGTCTATTTAATAAGCCTATTTAATAAGCCTATTTAATAAGGCTATTTAATGAGTCTAAGTTGCTGAAATAAGCCTATTCAATAAGGCTATTTAATAAGCCTAAGTTGCTGAAATAAGCCTATTTAATAAGCCTATTTAATAAGCCTATTTAATAAGTATTTAATGAGGCTATTTAATAAGCCTATTTATTGAGCCTATTTAATAAGCCTATTTATTGAGCCTATTTAATAAGCCTATTTAATAAGAATATTTAATACGCCTATTTAATAAACATATTTAATAAATATTTAATGAGCCTATTTAATAAGCCTATTTATTGAGCCTATTTAATAAGCCTATGTATTGAGCCTATTTAATAAGCCTATTTATTGAGCCTATTTAATAAGCCTATTTATTGAGCCTATTTAATAAGCCTATTTAATAAGTCTATTTAATGAGCCTATTTTTTAAGCCTATTTAATAAGCCTATTTATTGAGCCTATTTAATAAGCCTATTTAATAAGCCTATTTATTGAGCCTATTTAATAAGTCTATTTAATAAGCCTATTTAATAAGCCTAATTAATAAGTATTTAATGAGCCTATTTAATAAGTCTATGTAATAAGCCTATTTAATAGGCCTATTTAATAAGTCTAAGTTGCTGAAATAAGCCTATTTAATAAGCCTATTTAATAGGCCTATTTATTAAGTCTAAGTTGCTGAAATAAGCCTATTTAATAAGCCTAAGTTTCGGAAAGAGCCTATTTGATAAGCCTAAGTTGCTGAAATAAGCCTATTTAATAAGCCTAAGTTGCTGAATAAGCCTATTTAATAAGCCTAAGTTGCTGAAATAAGCCTATTTAATAAGTTTAAGTTGCTGAAATAAGGCTATTTAATAAGCCTAAGTTGCTGAAATAAGCCTATTTAACAAGCCTAAGTTGCTGAAATAAGGCTATTTAATAAGTCTAAGTTGCTGAAATAAGCCTATTTATTAAGCCTAAGTTGCTGAAATAAGTATATTTAATAAGCATAAGTTGCTGAAATAAGCCTATTTAATGAGTCTAAGTTGCTGAAATAAGGCTATTTAATAAGTCTAAGTTGCTGAAATAAGCCTTTTTAATCAGCGTAAGTTGCTGAAATAAGCCTATTTAATAAGCCCAAGTTGCTGAAATAAACCTACTTAATTAGGCTATTTAATAAGATTAAGTTGCTGAAATAAGCCTATTTAATAAGCGTAAGTTGCTGAAATAAGGCTATTTAATACGTCTAAGTTGCTGAAATAAGCCTATTTAATAAGCCTAAGTTGCTGAAATAAGCCCATTTAATAAGCCTATTTAATAAGCCTATTTGATAGGCCTATTTAATAAGTCTAAGTTGCTGAAATAAGCCTATTTAATAAGCCTAAATTGCTGAATGAGCCTAATTAATAAGCCTAAGTTGCTGAAATAAGCCTATTTAATAAGCCTAAGTTGCTGAATAAGCCTATTTAATAAGCCTAAGTTGCTGAATAAACCTATTTAATAAGTCTAAGTTGCTGAAATAAGCCTATTTAATAAGGCTATTTAATAAGCCTAAGTTGCTGAAAAAGCCTATTTAATAAGCCTAAGTTGCTGAATGAGCCTATTTAATAAGCCTAAGTTGCTGAAATAAGCCTATTTAATAAGCCTAAGTTGCTGAATAAGCCTATTTAATAAGCCTAAGTTGCTGAATAAACCTATTTAATAAGTCTAAGTTGCTGAAATAAGCCTATTTAATAAGGCTATTTAATATGCCTAAGTTGCTGAATAAGCCTATTTAATAAGTCTAAGTTGCTGACGTAAGGCTATTTAATAAACCTAAGTTGCTGAAATAAGGCTATTTAATAAGTTTAAGTTGCTGAAATAAGCCTATTTAATAAGCCTAAGTTGCTGAAATAAGCCTATTTAATAAGGCTATTTAATGAGCCTAAGTTGCTGAAATAAGCCTATTTAATAAGCCTAAGTTTCTGAACTAAGCCTATTTAAAAAGGTATATTTAATAAGTCTAAGTTGCTGAAATAAACCTATTTAAAAATGCTATTTAATAAGCCTAAGTTGCTGAAATAAACCTGTTTAATAAGGCTATTTAATAAGCATAAGTTGCTGAAATAAGCTTATTTAATAAGCCTAAGTTGCTGAAATAAGCCTATTTAATAAGGCTATTTAATATGTCTAAGTTGCTGAAATAAACCTATTTAATAAGCCTAAGTTCCTAAAATAAGCCTATTTAATGAGGCTATTTAATAAGTCTATTTAATAAGCCTATTTAATAAGCCTATTTAATAAGCCTATTTAATAAGCCTATTTAATACACCTATTTAATAAACATATTTAATAAGTCTTTAATGAGCCTATTTAATAAGTCTATTTAATAAGCCTTTTTAATGAGCCTATTTAATAAGTCTATTTAATAAGCCTGTTTAATAAGTCTATTTAATAAGTCTATTTAATAATCCTATTTAATAAGTATTTAATGAGCCTATTTAATAAGCCTATTTATTGAGCCTATTTAATAAGCCTATTTATTGAGCCTATTTTATAAGCCTATTTATTGAGCCTATTTAATAAGCCTATTTATTGAGCCTATTTAATTAGCCTATTTAATAAGTCTATTTAATAAGCCTATTTAATAAGCCTATTTAATAAGCCTTTTTAATGAGCCTATTTAATAAGTCTATTTAATAAGCCTATTTAATAAGTCTATTTAACAAGTCTATTTAATAAGCCTATTTAATAAGTATTTAATGAGCCTATTTAATAAGCCTATTTATTGAGCCTATTTAATAAGCCTATTTATTGAGCCTATTTTATACGCCTATTTATTGAGCCTATTTAATAAGCCTATTTATTGAGCCTATTTAATTAGCCTATTTAATAAGTCTATTTAATAAGCCTATTTAATAAGCCTATTTAATAAGCCTATTTATTGAGCCTATTTAATAAGCCTATTTAATAAGCCTATTTATTGAGGCTATTTAATAAGTCTATTTAATAAGCCTATTTAATAAGCCTATTTAATAAGGCTATTTAATGAGTCTAAGTTGCTGAAATAAGCCTATTTAATAAGCCTATTTAATAGGCCTATTTAATAAGTCTAAGTTGCTGAAATAAGCCTATTTAATAAGCCTAAGTTTCTGAATGAGCCTATTTAATAAGCCTAAGTTGCTGAAATAAGCTTATTTAATAAGCCTAAGTTGCTGAACAAGCCTATTTAATAAGCCTAAGTTGCTGAATAAACCTATTTAATAAGTCTAAGTTGCTGAAATAAGCCTATTCAATAAGGCTATTTAATAAGCCTAAGTTGCTGAAATAAGCCTATTTAATAAGCCTATTTAATAAGCCTATTTAATAAGTATTTAATGAGGCTATTTAATAAGCCTATTTAATAAGCCTATTTAATAAGCCTATTTAATACGCCTATTTAATAAACATATTTAATAAATATTTAATGAGCCTATTTAATAAGCCTATTTATTGAGCCTATTTAATAAGCCTATGTATTGAGCCTATTTAATAAGCCTATTTATTGAGCCTATTTAATAAGCCTATTTATTGAGCCCTTTTAATAAGCCTATTTAATAAGTCTATTTAATGAGCCTATTTTTTAAGCCTATTTAATAAGCCTATTTATTGAGCCTATTTAATAAGCCTATTTAATAAGCCTATTTATTGAGCCTATTTAATAAGTCTATTTAATAAGCCTATTTAATAAGCCTAATTAATAAGTATTTAATGAGCCTATTTAATAAGTCTATGTAATAAGCCTATTTAATAGGCCTATTTAATAAGTCTAAGTTGCTGAAATAAGCCTATTTAATAAGCCTATTTAATAGGCCTATTTAATAAGTCTAAGTTGCTGAAATAAGCCTATTTAATAAGCCTAAGTTTCTGAATGAGCCTATTTGATAAGCCTAAGTTGCTGAAATAAGCCTATTTAATAAGCCTAAGTTGCTGAATAAGCCTATTTAATAAGCCTAAGTTGCTGAAATAAGCCTATTTAATAAGTTTAAGTTGCTGAAATAAGGCTATTTAATAAGCCTAAGTTGCTGAAATAAGCCTATTTAATAAGCCTAAGTTGCTGAAATAAGGCTATTTAATAAGTCTAAGTTGCTGAAATAAGCCTATTTATTAAGCCTAAGTTGCTGAAATAAGTATATTTAATAAGCATAAGTTGCTGAAATAAGCCTATTTAATGAGTCTAAGTTGCTGAAATAAGGCTATTTAATAAGTCTAAGTTGCTGAAATAAGCCTTTTTAATCAGCGTAAGTTGCTGAAATAAGCCTATTTAATAAGCCCAAGTTGCTGAAATAAACCTACTTAATTAGGCTATTTAATAAGATTAAGTTGCTGAAATAAGCCTATTTAATAAGCGTAAGTTGCTGAAATAAGGCTATTTAATACGTCTAAGTTGCTGAAATAAGCCTATTTAATAAGCCTAAGTTGCTGAAATAAGCCCATTTAATAAGCCTATTTAATAAGCCTATTTGATAGGCCTATTTAATAAGTCTAAGTTGCTGAAATAAGCCTATTTAATAAGCCTAAATTGCTGAATGAGCCTATTTAATAAGCCTAAGTTGCTGAAATAAGCCTATTTAATAAGCCTAAGTTGCTGAATAAGCCTATTTAATAAGCCTAAGTTGCTGAATAAACCTATTTAATAAGTCTAAGTTGCTGAAATAAGCCTATTTAATAAGGCTATTTAATAAGCCTAAGTTGCTGAAAAAGCCTATTTAATAAGCCTAAGTTGCTGAATGAGCCTATTTAATAAGCCTAAGTTGCTGAAATAAGCCTATTTAATAAGCATAAGTTGCTGAATAAGCCTATTTAATAAGCCTAAGTTGCTGAATAAACCTATTTAATAAGTCTAAGTTGCTGAAATAAGCCTATTTAATAAGGCTATTTAATATGCCTAAGTTGCTGAATAAGCCTATTTAATAAGTCTAAGTTGCTGACGTAAGGCTATTTAATAAACCTAAGTTGCTGAAATAAGGCTATTTAATAAGTTTAAGTTGCTGAAATAAGCCTATTTAATAAGCCTAAGTTGCTGAAATAAGCCTATTTAATAAGGCTATTTAATGAGCCTAAGTTGCTGAAATAAGCCTATTTAATAAGCCTAAGTTTCTGAACTAAGCCTATTTAAAAAGGTATATTTAATAAGTCTAAGTTGCTGAAATAAACCTATTTAAAAATGCTATTTAATAAGCCTAAGTTGCTGAAATAAACCTGTTTAATAAGGCTATTTAATAAGCATACGTTGCTGAAATAAGCTTATTTAATAAGCCTAAGTTGCTGAAATAAGCCTATTTAATAAGGCTATTTAATATGTCTAAGTTGCTGAAATAAACCTATTTAATAAGCCTAAGTTCCTAAAATAAGCCTATTTAATGAGGCTATTTAATAAGTCTATTTAATAAGCCTATTTAATAAGCCTATTTAATAAGCCTATTTAATAAGCCTATTTAATACACCTATTTAATAAACATATTTAATAAGTCTTTAATGAGCCTATTTAATAAGTCTATTTAATAAGTCTATTTAATAAGCCTATTTAATAAGTATTTAATGAGCCAATTTAATAAGCCTATTTATTGAGCCTATTTAATAAGCCTATTTATTGAGCCTATTTTATAAGCCTATTTATTGAGCCTATTTAATAAGCCTATTTATTGAGCCTATTTAATTAGCCTATTTAATAAGTCTATTTAATAAGCCTATTTAATAAGCCTATTTAATAAGCCTATTTATTGAGCCTATTTAATAATCCTATTTAATAAGCCTATTTAATAAGTATTTAATGAGCCTATTTAATAAGTCTATTTAATAAGCCTATTTAATAAGGCTATTTAATGAGTCTAAGTTGCTGAAATAAGCCTATTTAATAAGCCTATTTAATAGGCCTATTTAATAAGTCTAAGTTGCTGAAATAAGCCGATTTAATAAGCCTAAGTTTCTGAATGAGCCTATTTAATAAGCCTAAGTTGCTGAAATAAGCTTATTTAATAAGCCTAAGTTGCTGAACAAGCCTATTTAATAAGCCTAAGTTGCTGAATAAACCTATTTAATAAGTCTAAGTTGCTGAAATAAGCCTATTCAATAAGGCTATTTAATAAGCCTAAGTTGCTGAAATAAGCCTATTTAATAAGCCTATTTAATAAGCCTATTTAATAAGCCTATTTAATACACCTATTTAATAAACATATTTAATAAGTATTTAATGAGCCTATTTAATAAGCCTATTTATTGAGCCTATTTAATAAGCCTATTTATTGAGCCTATTTAATAAGCCTATTTATTGAGCCTATTTAATAAGCCTATTTATTGAGCCTATTTAATAAGCCTATTTATTGAGCCTATTTAATAAGCCTATTTAATAAGTCTATTTAATAAGCCTATTTAATAAGCCTATTTAATAAGCCTATTTATTGAGCCTATTTAATAAGCCTATTTAATAAGCCTATTTATTGAGCCTATTTAATAAGTCAATTTAATAAGCCTATTTAATAAGCCTATTTAATAAGTGTTTAATGAGCCTATTTAATAAGTCTATTTAATAAGCCTATTTAATAGGCCTATTTAATAAGTCTAAGTTGCTGAAATAAGCCTATTTAATAAGCCTATTTAATAGGCCTATTTAATAAGCCTAAGTTGCTGAAATAAGCCTATTTAATAAGTCTAAGTTGCTGAAATAAGGCTAATTAATAAGCCTAAGTTGCTGAAATAAGCCTATTTAATAAGCCTAAGTTGCTGAAATAAGGCTATTTAATAAGTCTAAGTTGCTGAAATAAGCCTATTTAATAAGCCTAAATTGCTGAAGTAAGTATATTTAATAAGCATAAGTTGCTGAAATAAGCCTATTTAATAAGTCTAAGTTGCTGAAATAAGTCTATTTAATAAGTCTAAGTTGCTGAAATAAACCTATTTAATAAGCCTAAGTTGCTAAAATAAGCCTATTTAATGAGGCTATTTGATAAGTCTATTTAATAAGCCTATTTAATAAGCCTATTTAATAAGCCTATTTAATAAGCCTATTTATTGAGCCTATTTAATAAGCCTGTTTATTGAGCCTATTTAATAAGCCTATTTATTGATCCTATTTAATAAGCCTATTTATTGAGCCTATTTAATAAGCCTATTTAATAAGTCTATTTAATAAGCCTATTTAATAAGCCTATTTAATAAGCCTATTTATTGAGCCTACTTAATAAGCCTATTTAATAAGCCTATTTATTGAGCCTATTTAATAAGCCTATTTAATAAGTATTTAATGAACCTATTTAATAAGTCTATTTAATAAGCCTATTTAATAGGCCTATTTAATAAGTCTAAGTTGCTGAAATAAGCCTATTTAATAAGCCTATTTAATAGGCCTATTTAATAAGCCTAAGTTGCTGAAATAAGCCTATTTAATAAGTCTAAGTTACTGAAATAAGGCTATTTAATAAGCCTAAGTTGCTGAAATAAGCCTATTTAATAAGCCTAAGTTGCTGAAATAAGGCTATTTAATAAGTCTAAGTTGCTGAAATAAGCCTATTTAATAAGCCTAAGTTGCTGAAATAAGTATATTTAATAAGTTTAAGTTGCTGAAATAAGGCTATTTAATAAGCCTAAGTTGCTGAAATAAGCCTATTTAATAAGCATAAGTTGCTGAAATAAGCCTATTTAATGAGTCTAAGTTGCTGAAATAAGGCTATTTAATAAGTCTAAGTTGCTGAAATAAGCCTATTTAATAAGGTTATTTAATAAGTCTAAGTTGCTGAAATAAACCTATTTAATAAGCCTAAGTTGCTAAAATAAGCCTATTTAATGAGGCTATTTAATAAGTCTATTTAATAAGACTATTTAATAAGCCTATTTAATAAGCCTATTTAATAAGCCTATTTAATAAACATATTTAATAAGTATTTAATGAGCCTATTTAATAAGTCTATTTAATAAGCCTTTTTAATAAGCCTATTTAATAAGTCTATTTAATAAGCCTATTTAATAAGTCTATTTAATACGTCTATTTAATAAGCCTATTTAATAAGTATTTAATGAGCCTATTTAATAAGCCTATTTATTGAGCCTATTTTATAAGCCTATTTATTGAGCCTATTTTATAAGCCTATTTATTGAGCCTATTTAAAAAAGCCTATTTATTGAGCCTATTTAATAAGCCTATTTAATAAGTCTATTTAATAAGCCTATTTAATAAGCCTATTTAATAAGCCTATTTATTGAGCCTATTTAATAAGCCTATTTAATAAGCCTATTTATTGAGCCTATTTAATAAGTCTATTTAATAAGCCTACTTAATAAGCCTATTTAATAAGTATTTAATGAGCCTATTTAATAAGTCTATTTAATAAGCCTATTTAATAAGGCTATTTAATGAGCCTAAGTTGCTGAAATAAGCCTATTTAATAAGCCTATTTAATAGGTGTATTTAATAAGTCTAAGTTGCTGAAATAAGCCTATTTAATAAGCCTAAGTTTCTGAATGAGCCTATTTAATAAGCCTAAGTTGCTGAAATAAGCTTATTTAATAAGCCTAAGTTGCTGAACAAGCCTATTTAATAAGCCTAAGTTGCTGAATAAACCTATTTAATAAGTCTAAGTTGCTGAAATAAGCCTATTCAATAAGGCTATTTAATAAGCCCAAGTTGCTGAAATAAGCCTATTTAATAAGCCTATTTAATAAGCCTATTTAATAAGTATTTAATGAGGCTATTTAATAAGCCTATTTAATAAGCCTAATTAATAAGCCTATTTAATACGCCTATTTAATAAACATATTTAATAAGTATTTCATGAGCCTATTTAATAAGTCTATTTAATAAGCCTTTTTAATAAGCCTATTCAATAAGTCTATTTAATAAGCCTTTTTAATAAGTCTATTTAATAAGTCTATTTAATAAGCCTATTTAATAAGTATTTAATGAGCCTATTTAATAAGCCTATTTATTGAGCCTATTTAATAAGCCTATTTTTTGAGCCTATTTAATAAGCCTATTTATTGAGCCTATTTAATAAGCCTATTTATTGAGCCTATTTAATAAACCTATTTAATAAGTCTATTTAATAAGCCTATTTAATAAGCCTATTTAATAAGCCTATTTATTGAGGCTATTTAATAGGCCTATTTTATAAGCCTATTTATTGACCCTATTTAATAAGTCTATTTAATAAGCCTATTTAATAAGCCTATTTAATAAGCCTATTTATTGAGCCTATTTAATAAGCCTGTTTATTGAGCCTATTTAATAAGCCTATTTATTGATCCTATTTAATAAGCCTATTTATTGAGCCTATTTAATAAGCCTATTTAATAAGTCTATTTAATAAGCCTATTTAATAAGCCTATTTAATAAGCCTATTTATTGAGCCTACTTAATAAGCCTATTTAATAAGCCTATTTATTGAGCCTATTTAATAAGTCTATTTAATAAGCCTTTTTAATAAGCCTATTTAATAAGTATTTAATGAACCTATTTAATAAGTCTATTTAATAAGCCTATTTAATAGGCCTATTTAATAAGTCTAAGTTGCTGAAATAAGCCTATTTAATAAGCCTATTTAATAGGCCTATTTAATAAGCCTAAGTTGCTGAAATAAGCCTATTTAATAAGTCTAAGTTACTGAAATAAGGCTATTTAATAAGCCTAAGTTGCTGAAATAAGCCTATTTAATAAGCCTAAGTTGCTGAAATAAGGCTATTTAATAAGTCTAAGTTGCTGAAATAAGCCTATTTAATAAGCCTAAGTTGCTGAAATAAGTATATTTAATAAGCATAAGTTGCTGAACTAAGCCTATTTAATGAGTCTAAGTTGCTGAAATACGGCTAATTAATAAGTCTAAGTTGCTGAAATAAGCCTATATAATAAGGCTATTTAATAAGTCTAAGTTGCTGAAATAAACCTATTTAATAAGCCTAAGTTGCTAAAATAAGCCTATTTAATGAGGCTATTTAATAAGTCTATTTAATAAGACTATTTAATAAGCCTATTTAATAAGCCTATTTAATAAGCCTATTTAATACGCCTATTTAATAAACATATTTAATAAGTATTTAATGAGCCTATTTAATAAGTCTATTTAATAAGCCTTTTTAATAAGCCTATTTAATAAGTCTATTTAATAAGCCTATTTAATAAGTCTATTTAATACGTCTATTTAATAAGCCTATTTAATAAGTATTTAATGAGCCTATTTAATAAGCCTATTTATTGAGCCTATTTAATAAGCCTATTTATTGAGCCTATTTTATAAGCCTATTTATTGAGCCTATTTAATAAGCCTATTTATTGAGCCTATTTAATAAGCCTATTTAATAAGTCTATTTAATAAGCCTATTTAATAAGCCTATTTAATAAGCCTATTTATTGAGCCTATTTAATAAGCCTATTTAATAAGCCTATTTATTGAGCCTATTTAATAAGTCTATTTAATAAGCCTACTTAATAAGCCTATTTAATAAGTATTTAATGAGCCTATTTAATAAATCTATTTAATAAGCCTATTTAATAAGGCTATTTAATGAGCCTAAGTTGCTGAAATAAGCCTATTTAATATGCCTATTTAATAGGTGTATTTAATAAGTCTAAGTTGCTGAAATAAGCCTATTTAATAAGCCTAAGTTTCTGAATGAGCCTATTTAATAAGCCTAAGTTGCTGAAATAAGCTTATTTAATAAGCCTAAGTTGCTGAACAAGCCTATTTAATAAGCCTAAGTTGCTGAATAAACCTATTTAATAAGTCTAAGTTGCTGAAATAAGCCTATTCAATAAGGCTATTTAATAAGCCCAAGTTGCTGAAATAAGCCTATTTAATAAGCCTATTTAATAAGCCTATTTAATAAGTATTTAATGAGGCTATTTAATAAGCCTATTTAATAAGCCTATTTAATAAGCCTATTTAATACGCCTATTTAATAAACATATTTAATAAGTATTTCATGAGCCTATTTAATAAGTCTATTTAATAAGCCTTTTTAATAAGCCTATTCAATAAGTCTATTTAATAAGCCTATTTAATAAGCCTATTTAATAAGTCTATTTAATAAGCCTATTTAATAAACCTATTTAATAAGCCTATTTATTGAGGCTATTTAATAGGCCTATTTAATAAGCCTATTTATTGACCCTATTTAATAAGTCTATTTAATAAGCCTATTTAATAAGCCTATTTAATAAGTATTTAATGAGCCTATTTAATAAGTCTATTTAATAAGCCTATTTAATAGGCCTATTTAATAAGTCTAAGTTGCTGAAATAAGCCTATTTAATAAGTCTAAGTTGCTGAAATAAGGCTAATTAATAAGCCTAAGTTGCTGAAATAAGCCTATTTAATAAGCCTAAGTTGCTGAAATAAGGCTATTTAATAAGTCTAAGTTGCTGAAATAAGCCTATTTAATAAGCCTAAGTTGCTGAAATAAGTATATTTAATAAGCATAAGTTGCTGAAATAAGCCTATTTAATAAGTCTAAGTTGCTGAAATAAGGCTATTTAATAAGTCTAAGTTGCTGAAATAAACCTATTTAATAAGCCTAATTTGCTAACATAAGCCTATTTAATGAGGTTATTTAATAAGTCTATTTAATAAGCCTATTTATTGAGCCTATTTTATAAGCCTGTTTATTGAGCCTATTTAATAAGCCTATTTATTGAGCCTATTTAATAAGCCTATTTATTGAGCCTATTTAATAAGCCTATTTAATAAGTCTATTTAATAAGCCTATTTAATAAGCCTATTTAATAAGCCTATTTATTGAGTCTACTTAATAAGCCTATTTAATAAGCCTATTTATTGAGCCTATTTAATAAGTCTATTTAATAAGCCTATTTAATAGGCCTATTTAATAAGTCTAAGTTGCTGAAATAAGCCTATTTAATAAGCCTATTTAATAGGCCTATTTAATAAGCCTAAGTTGCTGAAATAAGCCTATTTAATAAGCCTAAGTTGCTGAATAAGCCTATTTAATAAGCCTAAGTTGCTGAAATAAGCCTATTTAATAAGTCTAAGTTGCTGAAATAAGGCTATTTAATAAGCCTAAGTTGCTGAAATAAGCCTATTTAATAAGCGTAAGTTGCTGAAATAAGGCTATTTAATAAGTCTAAGTTGCTGAAATAAGCCTATTTAATAAGCCTAAGTTGCTGAAATAAGCCCATTTAATAAGCCTATTTAATAAGCCTAAGTTGCTGAAATAAGCCTATTTAATAAGCCTATTTAATAAGCCTATTTAATAGGCCTATTTAATAAGTCTAAGTTGCTGAAATAAGCCTATTTAATAAGCCTAAGTTGCTGAATGAGCCCTTTTAATAAGCCTAAGTTGCTGAATAAGCCTATTAAATAAGTCTAAGTTGCTGAAATAAGCCTATTTAATAAGGCTATTTAATAAGCCTAAGTTGCTGAATAAGCCTATTTAATAAGCCTTAGTTGCTGAAATAAGCCTATTTAATAAGGCTATTTAATGAGCCTAAGTTGCTGAAATAAGCCTATTTAATAAGCCTAAGTTTTTGAACTAAGCCTATTTAAAAAGGTATATTTAATAAGTCTAAGTTGCTGACATAAACCTATTTAAAAATGCTATTTAATATGCCTAAGTTGCTGAAATAAACCTGTTTAGCAAGGCTATTTAATAAGCATAAGTTGCTGAAATAAGCCTATTTAATAAGGCTATTTAATAAGTCTAAGTTGCTGAAATAAACCTATTTAATAAGCCTAAGTTGCTAAAATAAGCCTATTTAATGAGGCTATTTAATAAGTCTATTTAATAAGCCTATTTAATAAGCCTATTTAATAAGCCTATTTAATAAGCCTATTTAATACGCCTATTTAATAAACATATTTAATAAGTATTTAATGAGCCTATTTAATAAGTCTATTTAATAAGCCTTTTTAATAAGCCTATTTAATAAGTCTATTTAATAAGCCTATTTAATAAGTCTATTTAATAAGTCTATTTAATAAGCCTATTTAATAAGTATTTAATGAGCCTATTTAATAAGCCTATTTATTGAGCCTATTTAATAAGCCTATTTATTGAGCCTATTTTATAAGCCTATTTATTGTGCCTATTTAATAAGCATATTTATTGAGCCTATTTAATAAGCCTATTTAATAAGTCTATTTAATAAGCCTATTTAATAAGTCTATTTAATAAGCCTATTTATTGAGCCTATTTAATAAGCCTATTTAATAAGCCTATTTATTGAGCCTATTTAATAAGTCTATTTAATAAGCCTATTTAATAAGCCTATTTAATAAGTATTTAATGAGCCTATTTAATACGTCTATTTAATAAGCCTATTTAATAAGGCTATTTAATGAGCCTAAGTTACTGAAATAAGCCTATTTAATAAGCCTATTTAATAGGCCTATTTAATAAGTCTAAGTTGCTGAAATAAGCCTATTTAATAAGCCTAAGTTTCTGAATGAGCCTATTTAATAAGCCTAAGTTGCTGAAATAAGCTTATTTAATAAGCCTAAGTTGCTGAATAAGCCTATTTAATAAGCCTAAGTTGCTGAATAAACCTATTTAATAAGTCTAAGTTGCTGAAATAAGCCTATTCAATAAGGCTATTTAATAAGCCTAAGTTGCTGAAATAAGCCTATTTAATAAGCCTATTTAATAAGCCTATTTAATAAGTATTTAATGAGGCTATTTAATAAGCCTATTTAATAAGCCTATTTAATACGCCTATTTAATAAACATATTTAATAAGTATTTAATGAGCCTATTTAATAAGTCTATTTAATAAGCCTTTTTAATAAGCCTATTTAACAAGTCTATTTAATAAGCCTATTTAATAAGTCTATTTAATAAGTCTATTTAATAAGCCTATTTAATAAGTATTTAATGCGCCTATTTAATAAGCCTATTTATTGAGCCTATTTAATAAGCCTATTTATTGAGCCTATTTAATAAGCCTATTTATTGAGCCTATTTAATAAGCCTATTTATTGAGCCTATTTAATAAGCCTATTTAATAAGTCTATTTAATAAGCCTATTTAATAAGCCTATTTAATAAACCTATTTATTGAGCCTATTTAATAAGCCTATTTAATAAGCCTATTTATTGAGCCTATTTAATAAGTCTATTTAATAAGCCTATTTAATAAGCCTATTTAATAAGTATTTAATGAGCCTATTTAATACGTCTATTTAATAAGCCTATTTAATAAGGCTATTTAATGAGCCTAAGTTGCTGAAATAAGCCTATTTAATAAGCCTATTTAATAGGCCTATTTAATAAGTCTAAGTTGCTGAAATAAGCCTATTTAATAAGCCTAAGTTTCTGAATGAGCCTATTTATTAAGCCTAAGTTGCTGAAATAAGCTTATTTAATAAGCCTAAGTTGCTGAATAAGCCTATTTAATAAGCCTAAGTTGCTGAATAAACCTATTTAATAAGTCTAAGTTGCTGAAATAAGCCTATTCAATACGGCTATTTAATAAGCCTAAGTTGCTGAAATAAGCCTATTTAATAAGCCTATTTAATAAGCCTATTTAATAAGTATTTAATGAGGCTATTTAATAAGCCTATTTAATAAGCCTATTTAATACGCCTATTTAATAAACATATTTAATAAGTATTTAATGAGCCTATTTAATAAGTCTATTTAATAAGCCTATTTAATAAGTATTTAATGCGCCTATTTAATAAGCCTATTTATTGAGCCTATTTAATAAGTATTTAATGCGCCTATTTAATAAGCCTATTTATTGAGCCTATTTAATAAGCCTATTTATTGAGCCTATTTAATAAGCCTATTTATTGAGCCTATTTAATAAGCCTATTTAATAAGTCTATTTAATAAGCCTATTTAATAAGCTTATTTAATAAGCCTATTTATTGAGCCTATTTAATAAGCCTATTTAATAAGCCTATTTATTGAGCCAATTTAATAAGTCTATTTAATAAGCCTATTTAATAAGCCTATTTAATAAGTATTTAATGAGCCTATTTAATATGTCTATTTAATAAGCCTATTAAATAAGGCTATTTAATGAGCCTAAGTTGCTGAAATAAGCCTATTTAATAAGCCTATTTAATAGGCCTATTTAATAAGTCTAAGTTGCTGAAATAAGCCTATTAAATAAGCCTAAGTTTCTGAATGAGCCTATTTAATAAGCCTAAGTTGCTGAAATAAGCTTATTTAATAAGCCTAAGTTGCTGAATAAGCCTATTTAATAAGCCTAAGTTACTGAATAAACCTATTTAATAAGTCTAAGTTGCTGAAATAAGCCTATTCAATAAGGCTATTTAATAAGCCTAAGTTGATGAAATAAGCCTATTTAATAAGCCTATTTAATAAGCCTATTTAATAAGTATTTAATGAGGCTATTTAATAAGCCTATTTAATAAGCCTATTTAATACGCCTATTTAATAAACATATTTAATAAGTATTTAATGAGCCTATTTAATAAGTCTATTTAATAAGCCTTTTTAATAAGCCTATTTAATAAGTCTATTTAATAAGCCTATTTAATAAGTCTATTTAATAAGTCTATTTAAAAAGCCTATTTAATAAGTATTTAATGTGCCTATTTAATAAGCCTATTTATTGAGCCTATTTAATAAGCCTATTTATTGAGCCTATTTAATAAGCCTATTTATTGAGCCTATTTAATAAGCCTATTTATTGAGCCTATTTAATAAGCCTATTTAATACGTCTATTTAATAAGCCTATTTAATAAGCCTATTTAATAAGCCTATTTATTGAGCCTATTTAATAAGCCTATTTAATAAGCCTATTTATTGAGCCTATTTAATAAGTCTATTTAATAAGCCTATTTAATAGGCCTATTTAATAAGTCTAAGTTGCTGAAATAAGCCTATTTAATAAGCCTATTTAATAGGCCTATTTAATAAGTCTAAGTTGCTGAAATAAGCCTATTTAATAAGCCTAAGTTTCTGAATGAGCCTATTTAATAAGCCTAAGTTGCTGAAATAAGCCTATTAAATAAGCCGAAGTTGCTGAAATAAGCCTATTAAATAAGCCTAAGTTGCTGAATAAGCCTATTTAATAAGCCCAAGTTGCTGAATAAACCTATTTAATAAGTCTAAGTTGCTGAAATAAGCATATTTAATAAGGCTATTTAATAAGCCTATGTTGCTGAATAAGCCTATTTAATAAGGCTATTTAATGAGCCTAAGTTTCTGAAATAAGACTATTTAATAAGCCTAAGTTTATGAACTAAGCCTATTTAAAAAGGTATATTTAATAAGTCTAAGTTGCTGGAATAAACCTATTTAAAAATGCTATTTAATAAGCCTAAGTTGCTGAAATAAACCTGTTTAATAAGGCTATTTAATAAAAATAAGTTGCTGAAATAAGCTTATTTAATAAGCCTAAGTTGCTGAAATAAGCCTATTTAATAAGGCTATTTAATAAGTCTATTTAATAAGCCTATTTAATAAGCCTATTTAATAAGCCTATTTAATAAGTCTATTTAATAAGTATTTAATGAGCCTATTTAATAAGCCTATTTATTGAGCCTATTTAATAAGCCTATTTATTGAGCCTATTTAATAAGCCTATTTAATAAGTCTATTTAATAAGCCTATTTAATAAGCCTATTTAATAAGCCTATTTATTGAGCCTCTTTAATAAGCCTATTTAATAAGCCTATTATTTGAGCCTATTTAATAAGTCTATTTAATAAGCCTATTTAATAAGGCTATTTAATGAGCCTAAGTTGCTGAAATAAGCCTATTTAATAAGCCTATTTATTGAGCCTCTTTAATAAGCCTATTTAATAAGCCTATTATTTGAGCCTATTTAATAAGTCTATTTAATAAGCCTATTTAATAAGGCTATTTAATGAGCCTAAGTTGCTGAAATAAGCCTATTTAATAAGCCTATTTATTGAGCCTCTTTAATAAGCCTATTTAATAAGTATTTAATGAGGCTATTTAATAAGCCTATTTAATAAGCCTATTTAATACGCCTATTTAATAAACATATTTAATAAGTATTTAATGAGCCTATTTAATAAGTCTATTTAATAAGCCTTTTTAATAAGCCTATTTAACAAGTCTATTTAATAAGCCTATTTAATAAGTCTATTTAATAAGTCTATTTAATAAGCCTAAGTTGCTGAATAAGCCTATTTAATAAGCCCAAGTTGCTGAATAAACCTATTTAATAAGTCTAAGTTGCTGAAATAAGCATATTTAATAAGGCTATTTAATAAGCCTATGTTGCTGAATAAGCCTATTTAATAAGGCTATTTAATGAGCCTAAGTTTCTGAAATAAGACTATTTAATAAGCCTAAGTTTATGAACTAAGCCTATTTAAAAAGGTATATTTAATAAGTCTAAGTTGCTGGAATAAACCTATTTAAAAATGCTATTTAATAAGCCTAAGTTGCTGAAATAAACCTGTTTAATAAGGCTATTTAATAAAAATAAGTTGCTGAAATAAGCTTATTTAATAAGCCTAAGTTGCTGAAATAAGCCTATTTAATAAGGCTATTTAATAAGTCTATTTAATAAGCCTATTTAATAAGCCTATTTAATAAGCCTATTTAATAAGTCTATTTAATAAGTATTTAATGAGCCTATTTAATAAGCCTATTTATTGAGCCTATTTAATAAGCCTATTTATTGAGCCTATTTAATAAGCCTATTTAATAAGTCTATTTAATAAGCCTATTTAATAAGCCTATTTAATAAGCCTATTTATTGAGCCTCTTTAATAAGCCTATTTAATAAGCCTATTATTTGAGCCTATTTAATAAGTCTATTTAATAAGCCTATTTAATAAGGCTATTTAATGAGCCTAAGTTGCTGAAATAAGCCTATTTAATAAGCCTATTTATTGAGCCTCTTTAATAAGCCTATTTAATAAGCCTATTATTTGAGCCTATTTAATAAGTCTATTTAATAAGCCTATTTAATAAGGCTATTTAATGAGCCTAAGTTGCTGAAATAAGCCTATTTAATAAGCCTATTTATTGAGCCTCTTTAATAAGCCTATTTAATAAGTATTTAATGAGGCTATTTAATAAGCCTATTTAATAAGCCTATTTAATACGCCTATTTAATAAACATATTTAATAAGTATTTAATGAGCCTATTTAATAAGTCTATTTAATAAGCCTTTTTAATAAGCCTATTTAACAAGTCTATTTAATAAGCCTATTTAATAAGTCTATTTAATAAGTCTATTTAATAAGCCTATTTAATAAGTATTTAATGCGCCTATTTAATAAGCCTATTTATTGAGCCTATTTAATAAGTATTTAATGTGCCTATTTAATAAGCCTATTTATTGAGCCTATTTAATAAGCCTATTTATTGAGCCTATTTAATAAGCCTATTTATTGAGCCTATTTAATAAGCCTATTTAATAAGTCTATTTAATAAGCCTATTTAATAAGCTTATTTAATAAGCCTATTTATTGAGCCTATTTAATAAGGCTATTTAATAAGCCTATTTATTGAGCCAATTTAATAAGTCTATTTAATAAGCCTATTTAATAAGCCTATTTAATAAGTATTTAATGAGCCTATTTAATATGTCTATTTAATAAGCCTATTAAATAAGGCTATTTAATGAGCCTAAGTTGCTGAAATAAGCCTATTTAATAAGCCTATTTAATAGGCCTATTTAATAAGTCTAAGTTGCTGAAATAAGCCTATTTAATAAGCCTAAGTTTCTGAATGAGCCTATTTAATAAGCCTAAGTTGCTGAAATAAGCTTATTTAATAAGCCTAAGTTGCTGAATAAGCCTATTTAATAAGCCTAAGTTACTGAATAAACCTATTTAATAAGTCTAAGTTGCTGAAATAAGCCTATTCAATAAGGCTATTTAATAAGCCTAAGTTGATGAAATAAGCCTATTTAATAAGCCTATTTAATAAGCCTATTTAATAAGTATTTAATGAGGCTATTTAATAAGCCTATTTAATAAGCCTATTTAATACGCCTATTTAATAAACATATTTAATAAGTATTTAATGAGCCTATTTAATAAGTCTATTTAATAAGCCTTTTTAATAAGCCTATTTAATAAGTCTATTTAATAAGCCTATTTAATAAGTCTATTTAATAAGTCTATTTAATAAGCCTATTTAATAAGTATTTAATGTGCCTATTTAATAAGCCTATTTATTGAGCCTATTTAATAAGCCTATTTATTGAGCCTATTTAATAAGCCTATTTATTGAGCCTATTTAATAAGCCTATTTATTGAGCCTATTTAATAAGCCTATTTAATACGTCTATATAATAAGCCTATTTAATAAGCCTATTTAAAAAGCCTATTTATTGAGCCTATTTAATAAGCCTATTTAATAAGCCTATTTATTGAGCCTATTTAATAAGTCTATTTAATAAGCCTATTTAATAGGCCTATTTAATAAGTCTATGTTGCTGAAATAAGCCTATTTAATAAGCCTATTTAATAGGCCTATTTAATAAGTCTAAGTTGCTGAAATAAGCCTATTTAATAAGCCTAAGTTTCTGAATGAGCCTATTTAATAAGCCTAAGTTGCTGAAATAAGCCTATTAAATAAGCCGAAGTTGCTGAAATAAGCCTATTAAATAAGCCTAAGTTGCTGAATAAGCCTATTTAATAAGCCCAAGTTGCTGAATAAACCTATTTAATAAGTCTAAGTTGCTGAAATAAGCATATTTAATAAGGCTATTTAATAAGCCTATGTTGCTGAATAAGCCTATTTAATAAGGCTATTTAATGAGCCTAAGTTTCTGAAATAAGACTATTTAATAAGCCTAAGTTTCTGAACTAAGCCTATTTAAAAAGGTATATTTAATAAGTCTAAGTTGCTGAAATAAACCTATTTAAAAATGGTATTTAATAAGCCTAAGTTGCTGAAATAAACCTGTTTAATAAGGCTATTTAATAAAAAATAAGTTGCTGAAATAAGCTTATTTAATAAGCCTAAGTTGCTGAAATAAGCCTATTTAATGAGGCTATTTAATAAGTCTATTTAATAAGCCTATTTAATAAGCCTATTTAATAAGCCTATTTAATAAGTCTATTTAATAAGTATTTAATGAGCCTATTTAATAAGCCTATTTATTGAGCCTATTTAATAAGCCTATTTATTGAGCCTATTTTATAAGCCTATTTATTGAGCCTATTTAATAAGCATATTTATTGAGCCTATTTAATAAGCCTATTTAATAAGTCTATTTAATAAGCCTATTTAATAAGCCTATTTAATAAGCCTATTTATTGAGCCTCTTTAATAAGCCTATTTAATAAGCCTATTTATTGAGCCTATTTAATAAGTCTATTTAATAAGCCTATTTAATAAGGCTATTTAATGAGCCTAAGTTGCTGAAATAAGCCTATTTAATAAGCCTATTTAATAGGCCTATTTAATAAGTCTAAGTTGCTGAAATAAGCCTATTTAATAAGCCTAAGTTTCTGAATGAGCCTATTTAATAAGCCTAAGTTGCTGAAATAAGCCTATTAAATAAGCCGAAGTTGCTGAAATAAGCCTATTAAATAAGCCTAAGTTGCTGAATAAGCCTATTTAATATGCCCAAGTTGCTGAATAAACCTATTTAATAAGTCTAAGTTGCTGAAATAAGCATATTTAATAAGGCTATTTAATAAGCCTATGTTGCTGAATAAGCCTATTTAATAAGGCTATTTAATAAGCCTAAGTTTCTGAAATAAGACTATTTAATAAGCCTAAGTTTCTGAACTAAGCCTATTTATAAAGGTATATTTAATAAGTCTAAGTTGCTGAAATAAACCTATTTAAAAATGCTATTTAATAAGCCTAAGTTGCTGAAATAAACCTGTTTAATAAGGCTATTTAATAAAAATAAGTTGCTGAAATAAGCTTATTTAATAAGCCTAAGTTGCTGAAATAAGCCTATTTAATAAGGCTATTTAATAAGTTTATTTAATAAGCCTATTTAATAAGCCTATTTAATAAGCCTATTTAATAAGTCTATTTAATAAGTATTTAATGAGCCTATTTAATAAGCCTATTTATTGAGCCTATTTAATAAGCCTATTTATTGAGCCTATTTTATAAGCCTATTTATTGAGCCTATTTAATAAGCATATTTATTGAGCCTATTTAATAAGCCTATTTAATAAGTCTATTTAATAAGCCTATTTAATAAGCCTATTTAATAAGCCTATTTATTGAGCCTATTTAATAAGCCTACTTAATAAGCCTATTTATTGAGCCTATTTAATAAGTCTATTTAATAAGCCTATTTAATAAGGCTATTTAATGAGCCTAAGTTGCTGAAATAAGCCTATTTAATAAGCCTATTTAATAGGCCTATTTAATAAGTCTAAGTTGCTGAAATAAGCCTATTTAATAAGCCTAAGTTGCTGAATAAACCTATTTAATAAGTCTAAGTTGCTGAAATAAGCCTATTAAATAAGGCAATTTAATAAGCATAAGTTGCTGAAATAAGCCTATTTAATAAGCCTATTTAATAAGCCTATTTAATAAGTATTTAATGAGGCTATTTAATAAGCCTATTTAATAGGCCTATTTAATAAGTCTAAGTTGCTGAAATAAGCCTATTTAATAAGCCTAAGTTGCTGAATAAACCTATTTAATAAGTCTAAGTTGCTGAAATAAGCCTATTAAATAAGGCAATTTAATAAGCCTAAGTTGCTGAAATAAGCCTATTTAATAAGCCTATTTAATAAGCCTATTTAATAAGTATTTAATGAGGCTATTTAATAAGCCTATTTAATAAGCCTATTTAATATGCCTATTTAATAAACATATTTAATAAGTATTTAATGAGCCTATTTAATAAGTCTATTTAATAAGCCTTTTTAATAAGCCTATTTAATAAGTCTATTTAATAAGCCTATTTAATAAGTCTATTTAATAAGTCTATTTAATAAGCCTATTTAATAAGTATTTAATGCGCCTATTTAATAAGCCTATTTATTGAGCCTATTTAATAAGCCTATTTATTGAGCCTATTTAATAAGCCTATTTATTGAGCCTATTTAATAAGTATTTAATGAGGCTATTTAATAAGCCTATTTAATAAGCCTATTTAATATGCCTATTTAATAAACATATTTAATAAGTATTTAATGAGCCTATTTAATAAGTCTATTTAATAAGCCTTTTTAATAAGCCTATTTAATAAGTCTATTTAATAAGCCTATTTAATAAGTCTATTTAATAAGTCTATTTAATAAGCCTATTTAATATGTATTTAATGCGCCTATTTAATAAGCCTATTTATTGAGCCTATTTAATAAGCCTATTTATTGAGCCTATTTAATAAGCCTATTTAATAAGTCTATTTAATAAGCCTATTTAATAAGCCTATTTAATAAGCCTATTTATTGAGCCAATTTAATTAGCCTATTTAATATGCCTATTTATTGAGCCTATTTAATAAGTCTATTTAATAAGCCTATTTAATAAGCCTATTTAATAAGTATTTAATGAGCCTATTTAATACGTCTATTTAATAAGCCTATTTAATAAGGCTATTTAATGAGCCTAAGTTGCTGAAATAAGCCTATTTAATAAGCCTATTTAATCGGCCTATTTAATAAGTCTAAATTGCTGAAATAAACCTATTTAATAAGCCTAAGTTTCTGAATGAGCCTATTTAATAAGCCTAAGTTGCTGAAATAAGCTTATTTAATAAGCCTAAGTTGCTGAATAAGCCTATTTAATAAGCCTAAGTTACTGAATAAACCTATTTAATAAGTCTAAGTTGCTGAAATAAGCCTATTCAATAAGGCTATTTAATAAGCCTAAGTTGCTGAAATAAGCCTATTTAATAAGGCTATTTAATAAGTTTATTTAATAAGCCTATTTAATAAGCCTATTTAATAAGCCTATTTAATAAGTCTATTTAATAAGTATTTAATGAGCCTATTTAATAAGCCTATTTATTGAGCCTATTTAATAAGCCTATTTATTGAGCCTATTTTATAAGCCTATTTATTGAGCCTATTTAATAAGCATATTTATTGAGCCTATTTAATAAGCCTATTTAATAAGTCTATTTAATAAGCCTATTTAATAAGCCTATTTAATAAGCCTATTTATTGAGCCTATTTAATAAGCCTACTTAATAAGCCTATTTATTGAGCCTATTTAATAAGTCTATTTAATAAGCCTATTTAATAAGGCTATTTAATGAGCCTAAGTTGCTGAAATAAGCCTATTTAATAAGCCTATTTAATAGGCCTATTTAATAAGTCTAAGTTGCTGAAATAAGCCTATTTAATAAGCCTAAGTTGCTGAATAAACCTATTTAATAAGTCTAAGTTGCTGAAATAAGCCTATTAAATAAGGCAATTTAATAAGCCTAAGTTGCTGAAATAAGCCTATTTAATAAGCCTATTTAATAAGCCTATTTAATAAGTATTTAATGAGGCTATTTAATAAGCCTATTTAATAAGCCTATTTAATATGCCTATTTAATAAACATATTTAATAAGTATTTAATGAGCCTATTTAATAAGTCTATTTAATAAGCCTTTTTAATAAGCCTATTTAATAAGTCTATTTAATAAGCCTATTTAATAAGTCTATTTAATAAGTCTATTTAATAAGCCTATTTAATAAGTATTTAATGCGCCTATTTAATAAGCCTATTTATTGAGCCTATTTAATAAGCCTATTTATTGAGCCTATTTAATAAGCCTATTTATTGAGCCTATTTAATAAGCCTATTTATTGAGCCTATTTAATAAGCCTATTTAATAAGTCTATTTAATAAGCCTATTTAATAAGCCTATTTAATAAGCCTATTTATTGAGACTATTTAATAAGCCTATTTAATAAGCCTATTTATTGAGCCTATTTAATAAGTCTATTTAATACGCCTATTTAATAAGCCTATTTAATAAGTATTTAATGAGCCTATTTAATACGTCTATTTAATAAGCCTATTTAATAAAGCTATTTAATGAGCCTAAGTTGCTGAAATAAGCCTATTTAATAAGCCTATTTAATAGGCCTATTTAATAAGTCTAAGTTGCTGAAATAAACCTATTTAATAAGCCTAAGTTTCTGAATGAGCCTATTTAATAAGCCTAAGTTGCTGAAATAAGCTTATTTAATAAGCCTAAGTTGCTGAATAAGCCTATTTAATAAGCCTAAGTTACTGAATAAACCTATTTAATAAGTCTAAGTTGCTGAAATAAGCCTATTCAATAAGGCTATTTAATAAGCCTAAGTTGCTGAAATAAGCCTATTTAATAAGCCTATTTAATAAGCCTATTTAATAAGTATTTAATGAGGATATTTAATAAGCCGATTTAATAAGCCTATTTAATACGCCTATTTAATAAACATATTTAATAAGTATTTAATGAGCCTATTTAATAAGTCTATTTAATAAGCCTTTTTAATAAGCCTATTTAATAAGTCTATTTAATAAGCCTATTTAATAAGTCTATTTAATAAGTCTATTTAATAAGCCTATTTAATAAGTATTTAATGCGCCTATTTAATAAGCCTATTTATTGAGCCTATTTAATAAGCCTATTTATTGAGCCTATTTAATAAGCCTATTTATTGAGCCTATTTAATAAGCCTATTTATTGAGCCTATTTAATAAGCCTATTTAATAAGTCTATTTAATAAGCCTATTTAATAAGTCTATTTAATAAGCCTATTTAATAAGCCTATTTAATAAGCCAATTTATTGAGCCTATTTAATAAGCCAATTTAATAAGTCTATTTATTGAGCCTTTTTAATAAGTCTATTTAATAAGCCTATTTAATAAGCCTATTTAATAAGCCTATTTATTGAGCCTATTTAATAAGTCTATTTAATAAGCCTATTTAATAGGCCTATTTAATAAGTCTAAGTTGCTGAAATAAGCCTATTTAATAAGACTATTTAATAGGCCTATTTAATAAGTCTAAGTTGCTGAAATAAGCCTATTTAATAAGCCTAAGTTTCTGAATGAGCCTATTTAATAAGCCTAAGTTGCTGAAATAAGCCTATTAAATAAGCCTAAGTTGCTGAAATAAGCCTATTAAATAAGCCTAAGTTGCTGAATAAGCCTATTTAATAAGCCCAAGTTGCTGAATAAACCTATTTAATAAGTCTAAGTTGCTGAAATAAGCATATTTAATAAGGCTATTTAATAAGCCTATTTAATAAGTCTATTTAATAAGCCTATTTAATAAGCCTATTTAATAAGCCTATTTATTGAGCCTATTTAATAAGCCTACTTAATAAGCCTATTTATTGAGCCTATTTAATAAGTCTATTTAATAAGCCTATTTAATAAGGCTATTTAATGAGCCTAAGTTGCTGAAATAAGCCTATTTAATAAGCCTATTTAATAGGCCTATTTAATAAGTCTAAGTTGCTGAAATAAGCCTATTTAATAAGCCTAAGTTGCTGAATAAACCTATTTAATAAGTCTAAGTTGCTGAAATAAGCCTATTAAATAAGGCAATTTAATAAGCCTAAGTTGCTGAAATAAGCCTATTTAATAAGCCTATTTAATAAGCCTATTTAATAAGTATTTAATGAGGCTATTTAATAAGCCTATTTAATAAGCCTATTTAATATGCCTATTTAATAAACATATTTAATAAGTATTTAATGAGCCTATTTAATAAGTCTATTTAATAAGCCTTTTTAATAAGCCTATTTAATAAGTCTATTTAATAAGCCTATTTAATAAGTCTATTTAATAAGTCTATTTAATAAGCCTATTTAATAAGTATTTAATGCGCCTATTTAATAAGCCTATTTATTGAGCCTATTTAATAAGCCTATTTATTGAGCCTATTTAATAAGCCTATTTATTGAGCCTATTTAATAAGCCTATTTATTGAGCCTATTTAATAAGCCTATTTAATAAGTCTATTTAATAAGCCTATTTAATAAGCCTATTTAATAAGCCTATTTATTGAGCCTATTTAATAAGCCTATTTAATAAGCCTATTTATTGAGCCTATTTAATAAGTCTATTTAATAAGCCTATTTAATAAGCCTATTTAATAAGTATTTAATGAGCCTATTTAATACGTCTATTTAATAAGCCTATTTAATAAGGCTATTTAATGAGCCTAAGTTGCTGAAATAAGCCTATTTAATAAGCCTATTTAATAGGCCTATTTAATAAGTCTAAGTTGCTGAAATAAGCCTATTTAATAAGCCTAAGTTGCTGAATAAACCTATTTAATAAGTCTAAGTTGCTGAAATAAGCCTATTAAATAAGGCAATTTAATAAGCCTAAGTTGCTGAAATAAGCCTATTTAATAAGCCTATTTAATAAGCCTATTTAATAAGTATTTAATGAGGCTATTTAATAAGCCTATTTAATAAGCCTATTTAATATGCCTATTTAATAAACATATTTAATAAGTATTTAATGAGCCTATTTAATAAGTCTATTTAATAAGCCTTTTTAATAAGCCTATTTAATAAGTCTATTTAATAAGCCTATTTAATAAGTCTATTTAATAAGTCTATTTAATAAGCCTATTTAATAAGTATTTAATGCGCCTATTTAATAAGCCTATTTATTGAGCCTATTTAATAAGCCTATTTATTGAGCCTATTTAATAAGCCTATTTATTGAGCCTATTTAATAAGCCTATTTATTGAGCCTATTTAATAAGCCTATTTAATAAGTCTATTTAATAAGCCTATTTAATAAGCCTATTTAATAAGCCTATTTATTGAGCCTATTTAATAAACCTATTTAATAAGCCTATTTATTGAGCCTATTTAATAAATCTATTTAATAAGCCTATTTAATAAGCCTATTTAATAAGTATTTAATGAGCCTATTTAATACGTCTATTTAATAAGCCTATTTAATAAGGCTATTTAATGAGCCTAAGTTGCTGAAATAAGCCTATTTAATAAGCCTATTTAATAGGCCTATTTAATAAGTCTAAGTTGCTGAAATAAACCTATTTAATAAGCCTAAGTTTCTGAATGAGCCTATTTAATAAGCCTAAGTTGCTGAAATAAGCTTATTTAATAAGCCTAAGTTGCTGAATAAGCCTATTTAATAAGCCTAAGTTACTGAATAAACCTATTTAATAAGTCTAAGTTGCTGAAATAAGCCTATTCAATAAGGCTATTTAATAAGCCTAAGTTGCTGAAATAAGCCTATTTAATAAGCCTATTTAATAAGCCTATTTAATAAGTATTTAATGAGGCTATTTAATAAGCCGATTTAATAAGCCTATTTAATACGCCTATTTAATAAACATATTTAATAAGTATTTAATTAGCCTATTTAATAAGTCTATTTAATAAGCCTTTTTAATAAGCCTATTTAATAAGTCTATTTAATAAGCCTATTTAATAAGTCTATTTAATAAGTCTATTTAATAAGCCTATTTAATAAGTATTTAATGCGCCTATTTAATAAGCCTATTTATTGAGCCTATTTAATCAGCCTATTTATTGAGCCTATTTAATAAGCCTATTTATTGAGCCTATTTAATAAGCCTATTTATTGAGCCTATTTAATAAGCCTATTTAATAAGTCTATTTAATAAGCCTATTTAATAAGTCTATTTAATAAGCCTATTTAATAAGCCTATTTAATAAGCCAATTTATTGAGCCTATTTAATAAGCCAATTTAATAAGTCTATTTATTGAGCCTTTTTAATAAGTCTATTTAATAAGCCTATTTAATAAGCCTATTTAATAAGCCTATTTATTGAGCCTATTTAATAAGTCTATTTAATAAGCCTATTTAATAGGCCTATTTAATAAGTCTAAGTTGCTGAAATAAGCCTATTTAATAAGACTATTTAATAGGCCTATTTAATAAGTCTAAGTTGCTGAAATAAGCCTATTTAATAAGCCTAAGTTTCTGAATGAGCCTATTTAATAAGCCTAAGTTGCTGAAATAAGCCTATTAAATAAGCCTAAGTTGCTGAAATAAGCCTATTAAATAAGCCTAAGTTGCTGAATAAGCCTATTTAATAAGCCCAAGTTGCTGAATAAACCTATTTAATAAGTCTAAGTTGCTGAAATAAGCATATTTAATAAGGCTATTTAATAAGCCTATGTTGCTGAATAAGCCTATTTAATAAGGCTATTTAATGAGCCTAAGTTTCTGAAATAAGACTATTTAATAAGCCTAAGTTTCTGAACTAAGCCTATTTAAAAAGGTATATTTAATAAGTCTAAGTTGCTGAAATAAACCTATTTAAAAATGCTATTTAATAAGCCTAAGTTGCTGAAATAAACCTGTTTAATAAGGCTATTTAATAAAAATAAGTTGCTGAAATAAGCTTATTTAATAAGCCTAAGTTGCTGAAATAAGCCTATTTAATAAGGCTATTTAATAGGCCTATTTAATAAGTATAAGTTGCTGAAATAAGCTTATTTAATAAGCCTAAGTTGCTGAAATAAGCCTATTTAATAAGGCTATTTAATAGGCCTATTTAATAAGCCTAAGTTTCTGAATGAGACTATTTAATAAGCCTAAGTTGCTGAAATAAGCCTATTAAATAAGCCTAAGTTGCTGAAATAAGCCTATTAAATAAGCCTAAGTTGCTGAATAAGCCTATTTAATAAGCCCAAGTTGCTGAATAAACCTATTTAATAAGTCTAAGTTGCTGAAATAAGCATATTTAATAAGTCTAAGTTTCTGAACTAAGCCTATTTAAAAAGGTATATTTAATAAGTCTAAGTTGCTGAAATAAACCTATTTAAAAATGCTATTTAATAAGCCTAAGTTGCTGAAATAAACCTGTTTAATAAGGCTATTTAATAAAAATAAGTTGCTGAAATAAGCTTATTTAATAAGCCTAAGTTGCTGAAATAAGCCTATTTAATAAGGCTATTTAATAAGTCTATTTAATAAGCCTATTTAATAAGCCTATTTAATAAGTCTATTTAATAAGTATTTAATGAGCCTATTTAATAAGCCTATTTATTGAGCCTATTTAATAAGCCTATTTATTGAGCCTATTTAATAAGCCTATTTATTGAGCCTATTTAATAAGCCTATTTATTGAGCCTATTTAATAAGCCTATTTAATAAGTCTATTTAATAAGCCTATTTAATAAGCCTATTTAATAGGCCTATTTATTGAGCCTATTTAATAAGCCTATTTAATAAGCCTATTTATTGAGCCTATTTAATAAGTCTATTTATTAAGCCTATTTAATAAGCCTAATTAATAAGTATTTAATGAGCCTATTTAATAAGTCTATTTAATAAGCCTATTTAATAGGCCTATTTAATAAGTCTAAGTTGCTGAAATAAGCCTATTTAATAAGCCTATTTAATAGGCCTATTTAATAAGTCTAAGTTACTGAAATAAGCCTATTTAATAAGCCTAAGTTTCTGAATGAGCCTATTTGATAAGCCTAAGTTGCTGAAATAAGCCTATTTAATAAGCCTAAGTTGCTGAATAAGCCTATTTAATAAGCCTAAGTTGCTGAAATAAGCCTATTTAATAAGCATAAGTTGCTGAAATAAGCCTATTTAATGAGTCTAAGTTGCTGAAATAAGGCTATTTAATAAGCCTAAGTTGCTGATATAAGCCTTTTTAATCAGCGTAAGTTGCTGAAATAAGCCTATTTAATAAGCCCAAGTTGCTGAAATAAGCCTACTTAATTAGGCTATTTAATAAGCCTAAGTTGCTGAAATAAGCCTATTTAATAAGCGTAAGTTGCTGAAATAAGGCTATTTAATAAGTCTAAGTTGCTGAAATAAGCCTATTTAATAAGCCTAAGTTGCTGAAATAAGCCCATTTAATAAGCCTATTTAATAAGTCTAAGTTGCTGAAATAAGCCTATTTAATAAGCCTATTTATTGAGCCTATTTAATAAGCCTATTTAATAAGTCTATTTAATAAGCCTATTTAATAAGCCTATTTAATAGGCCTATTTATTGAGCCTATTTAATAAGCCTATTTAATAAGCCTATTTATTGAGCCTATTTAATAAGTCTATTTATTAAGCCTATTTAATAAGCCTAATTAATAAGTATTTAATGAGCCTATTTAATAAGTCTATTTAATAAGCCTATTTAATACGCCTATTTAATAAGTCTAAGTTGCTGAAATAAGCCTATTTAATAAGCCTATTTAATAGGCCTATTTAATAAGTCTAAGTTACTGAATTAAGCCTATTTAATAAGCCTAAGTTTCTGAATGAGCCTATTTGATAAGCCTAAGTTGCTGAAATAAGCCTATTTAATAAGCCTAAGTTGCTGAATAAGCCTATTTAATAAGCCTAAGTTGCTGAAATAAGCCTATTTAATAAGCATAAGTTGCTGAAATAAGCCTATTTAATGAGTCTAAGTTGCTGAAATAAGGCTATTTAATAAGCCTAAGTTGCTGATATAAGCCTTTTTAATCAGCGTAAGTTGCTGAAATAAGCCTATTTAATAAGCCCAAGTTGCTGAAATAAGCCTACTTAATTAGGCTATTTAATAAGCCTAAGTTGCTGAAATAAGCCTATTTAATAAGCGTAAGTTGCTGAAATAAGCCTATTTAATAAGTCTAAGTTGCTGAATGAGCCTATTTAATAAGCCTAAGTTGCTGAAATAAGCCTATTTAATAAGCCTAAGTTGCTGAATAAGCCTATTTAATAAGCCTAAGTTGCTGAATAAACCTATTTAATAAGTCTTAGTTGCTGAAATAAGCCTATTTAATAAGGCTATTTAATAAGCCTAAGTTGCTGAATAAGCCTATTTAATAAGTCTAAGTTGCTGAAATAAGGCTATTTAATAAGCCTAAGTTGCTGAAATAAGGCTATTTAATAAGTTTAAGTTGCTGAAATAAGCCTATTTAATAAGCCTAAGTTGCTGAAATAAGCCTATTTAATAAGGCTATTTAATGAGCCTAACTTGCTGAAATAAGCCTATTTAATAAGCCTAAGTTTCTGAACTAAGCCTATTTAAAAAGGTATATTTAATAAGTCTAAGTTGCTGAAATAAACCTATTTAAAAATGCTATTTAATAAGCCTAAGTTGCTGAAATAAACCTGTTTAATAAGCCTAAGTTGCTGAAATAAGCCTATTTAATAAGGCTATTTAATAAGTCTAAGTTGCTGAAATAAACCTATTTAATAAGCCTAAGTTGATAAAATAAGCCTATTTAATGAGGTTATTTAATAAGTCTACTTAATAAGCCTATTTAATAAGCCTATTTGATAAGCCTATTTAATAAGCCTATTTAATACGCCTATTTAATAAACATATTTAATAAGTATTTAATGAGCCTATTTAATAAGTCTATTTAATAAGCCTTTTTAATAAGCCTATTTAATAAGTCTATTTAATAAGCCTATTTAATAAGTCTATTTAATAAGTCTATTTAATAAGCCTATTTAATAAGTATTTAATGAGCCTATTTAATAAGCCTATTTATTGAGCCTATTTAATAAGCCTATTTATTGAGCCTATTTTATAAGCCTATTTATTGAGCCTATTTAATAAGCCTATTTATTGAGCCTATTTAATAAGCCTATTTATTGACCTTATTTAATAAGCCTATTTAATAAGCCTATTTATTGAGCATATTTAATAAGCCTATTTAATAAGCCTATTTATTGAGCCTATTTAATAAGTCTATTTATTAAGCCTATTTAATAAGCCTAATTAATAAGTATTTAATGAGCCTATTTAATAAGTCTATTTAATAAGCCTATTTAATAGGCCTATTTAATAAGTCTAAGTTGCTGAAATAAGCCTATTTAATAAGCCTATTTAATAGGCCTATTTAATAAGTCTAAGTTGCTGAAATAAGCCTATTTAATAAGCCTAAGTTTCTAAATGAGCCTATTTGATAAGCCTAAGTTGCTGAAATAAGCCTATTTAATACGCCTCAGTTGCTGAATAAGCCTATTTAATAAGCCTAAGTTGCTGAAATAAGCCTATTTAATAAGTTTAAGTTGCTGAAATAAGGCTATTTAATAAGCCTAAGTTGCTGAAATAAGCCTATTTAATAAGCATAAGTTGCTGAAATAAGCCTATTTAATAAGGCTAATTAATAAGTCTAAGTTGCTGAAATAAGGCTATTTAATAAGTCTAAGTTGCTGATATACGCCTTTTTAATCAGCATAAGTTGCTGAAATAAGCCTATTTAATAAGCCCAAGTTGCTGAAATAAGCCTACTTAATTAGGCGATTTAATAAGCCTAAGTTGCTGAAATAAGCCTATTTATTAAGCGTAAGTTGCTGAAATAAGGCTATTTAATAAGTCTAAGTTGCTGAAATAAGCCTATTTAATAAGCCTAAGTTGCTGAAATAAGCCCATTTAATAAGCCTATTTAATAAGCCTAAGTTGCTGAAATAAGCCTATTTAATAAGCCTATTTAATAAGCCTATTAAATAGGCCTATTTAATAAGTCTAAGTTACTGAAATAAGCCTATTTAATAAGCCTATTTAATAGGCCTATTTAATAAGTCTAAGTTGCTGAAATAAGCCTATTTAATAAGCCTAAGTTGCTGAATGAGCCTATTTAATAAGCCTAAGTTGCTGAAATAAGCCTATTTAATAAGCCTAAGTTGCTGAATAAGCCTATTTAATAAGCCTAAGTTGCTGAATAAACCTATTTAATAAGTCTAAGTTGCTGAAATAAGCCTAATTAATAAGGCTATTTAATAAGCCTAAGTTGCTGAATAAGCCTATTTAATAAGTCTAAGTTGCTGAAATAAGGCTATTTAATAAGCCTAAGTTGCTGAAATAAGGCTATTTAATAAGTTTAAGTTGCTGAAATAAGCCTATTTAATAAGCCTAAGTTGCTGAAATAAGCCTATTTAATAAGGCTATTTAATGAGCCTAAGTTGCTGAAATAAGCCTATTTAATAAGCCTAAGTTTCTGAACTAAGCCTATTTAAAAAGGTATATTTAATAAGTCTAAGTTGCTGAAATAAACCTATTTAAAAATGCTATTTAATAAGCCTAAGTTGCTGAAATAAACCTGTTTAATAAGCCTAAGTTGCTGAAATAAGCCTATTTAATAAGGCTTTTTAATAAGTCTAAGTTGCTGAAAAAAAACCTATTTAATAAGCCTAAGTTGATAAAATAAGCCTATTTAATGAGGCTATTTAATAAGTCTACTTAATAAGCCTATTTAATAAGCCTATTTGATAAGCCTATTTAATAAGCCTATTTAATAAGCCTATTTAATAAGTCTATTTAATAAGTCTATTTAATAAGCCTATTTAATAAGTATTTAATGAGCCTATTTTATAAGCCTATTTATTGAGCCTATTTAATAAGCCTATTTATTGAGCCTATTTAATAAGTCTATTTAATAAGCCTATTTAATAAGTCTATTTAATAAGTCTATATAATAAGCCTATTTAATAAGTATTTAATGAGCCTATTCAATAAGCCTATTTAATAAGCCTATTTATTGAGCCTATTTTATAAGCCTATTTATTGAGCCTATTTAATAAGCCTATTTATTGAGCCTATTTAATAAGCCTATTTATTGAGCCTATTTAATAAGCCTATTTAATAAGCCTATTTATTGAGCCTATTTAATAAGCCTATTTAATAAGCCTATCTATTGAGCTTATTTAATAAGTCTATTTAATAAGCCTATTTATTGAGCCTATTTAAAAAGTCTATTTAATAAGCCTATTTAATAGGCCTATTTAATAAGTCTAAGTTGCTGAAATAAGCCTATTTAATAAGCCTAAGTTTCTGAATGAGCCTATTTAATAAGCCTAAGTTGCTGAAATAAGCTTATTTAATAAGCCTAAGTTGCTGTAACAAGCCTATTTAATAAGCCTAAGTTGCTGAATAAACCTATTTAATAAGTCTAAGTTGCTGAAATAAGCCTATTCAATAAGGCTATTTAATAAGCCTAAGTTGCTGAAATAAGCCTATTTAATAAGCCTATTTAATAAGCCTATTTAATAAGTATTTAATGAGGCTATTTAATGAGCCTATTTAATAAGCCTATTTAATAAGCCTATTTAATACGCCTATTTAATAAACATATTTAATAAGTATTTAATGAGCCTATTTAATAAGCCTATTTATTGATCCTATTTAATAAGCCTATTTATTGAGCCTATTTAATAAGCCTATTTATTGAGCCTATTTAATAAGCCTATTTATTGAGCCTATTTAATAAGCATATTTATTGAGCCTATTTAATAAGCCTATTTAATAAGTCTATTTAATAAGCCTATTTAATAAGCCTATTTATTGAGTCTATTTAATAAGCCTATTTATTAAGCCTATTTATTGAGCCTATTTAAGAAGTCTATTTAATAAGCCTA
The DNA here is from genome assembly GCF_048934315.1 of Petromyzon marinus. Lineage (NCBI taxonomy): Eukaryota > Metazoa > Chordata > Hyperoartia > Petromyzontiformes > Petromyzontidae > Petromyzon > Petromyzon marinus. Next base: position 4,170,950 of record NW_027422761.1, read on the forward strand.
TTTAATAAGCCTATTTAATAAGTATTTAATGAGCCTATTTAATAAGTCTATTTAATAAGCCTATTTAATAGGCCTATTTAATAAGTTTAAGTTGCTGAAATAAGCCTATTTAATAAGCCTATTTAATAGGCCTATTTAATAAGCCTAAGTTGCTGAAATAAGCCTATTTAATAAGTCTAAGTTGCTGAAATAAGGCTAATTAATAAGCCTAAGTTGCTGAAATAAGCCTATTTAATAAGCCTAAGTTGCTGAAATAAGGCTATTTAATAAGTCTAAGTTGCTGAAATAAGCCTATTTAATACGCCTAAATTGCTGAAATAAGTATATTTAATAAGCATAAGTTGCTGAAATAAGCCTATTTAATAAGTCTAAGTTGCTGAAATAAGGCTATTTAATAAGTCTAAGTTGCTGAAATAAACCTATTTAATAAGCCTAAGTTGCTAAAATAAGCCTATTTAATGAGGCTATTTAATAAGTCTATTTAATAAGCCTATTTAATAAGCCTATTTAATAAGCCTATTTAATAAGCCTATTTATTGAGTATATTTAATAAGCCTATTTAATAAGCCTGTTTATTGAGCCTATTTAATAAGCCTATTTATTGAGCCTATTTAATAAGCTTATTTATTGAGCCTATTTAATAAGTCTATTTAATAAGTCAATTTAAAAAGCCTATTTAATAAGCCTATTTAATAAGCCTATTTATTGAGCCTACTTAATAAGCCTATTTAATAAGCCTATTTATTGAGCCTATTTAATAAGTCTATTTAATAAGCCTATTTAATAAGCCTATTTAATAAGTATTTAATGAGCCTATTTAATAAATCTATTTAATAAGCCTATTTAATAGGCCTATTTAATAAGTCTAAGTTGCTGAAATAAACCTATTTAATAAGCCTATTTAATAGGCCTATTTAATAAGCCTAAGTTGCTGAAATAAGCCTATTTAATAAGCCTAAGTTGCTGAATAAGCCTATTTAATAAGCCAAAGTTGCTGAAATAAGCCTATTTAATAAGTCTAAGTTGCTGAAATAAGGCTATTTAATAAGCCTAAGTTGCTGAAATAAGCCTATTTAATAAGCCTAAGTTGCTGAAATAAGGCTATTTAATAAGTCTAAGTTGCTGAAATAAGCCTATTTAATAAGCCTAAGTTGCTGAAATAAGTATATTTAATAAGCATAAGTTGCTGAAATAAGCCTATTTAATAAGCCTAAGTTGCTGAATAAGCCTATTTAATAAGCCTAAGTTGCTGAATAAACCTATTTAATAAGTCTAAGTTGCTGAAATAAGCCTATTTAATAAGGCTATTTAATAAGCCTAAGTTGCTGAATAAGCCTATTTAATAAGTCTAAGTTGCTGAAATAAGGCTATTTAATAAGCCTAAGTTGCTGAAATAAGGCTATTTAATAAATTTAAGTTGCTGAAATAAGCCTATTTAATAAGCCTAAGTTGCTGAAATAAGCCTTTTTAATAAGGCTATTTAATGAGCCTAAGTTGCTGAAATAAGCCTATTTAATAAGCCTAAGTTTCTGAACTAAGCCTATTTAAAAAGGTATATTTAATAAGTCTAAGTTGCTGAAATAAACCTATTTAAAAATGCTATTTAATAAGCCTAAGTTGCTGAAATAAACCTGTTTAATAAGCCTAAGTTGCTGAAATAAGCCTATTTAATAAGGCTTTTTAATAAGTCTAAGTTGCTGAAATAAACCTATTTAATAAGCCTAAGTTGATAAAATAAGCCTATTTAATGAGGCTATTTAATAAGTCTACTTAATAAGCCTATTTAATAAGCCTATTTGATAAGCCTATTTAATAAGCCTATTTAATATGCCTATTTAATAAACATATTTAATAAGTATTTAATGAGCCTATTTAATAAGTCTATTTAATAAGCCTTTTTAATAAGCCTATTTAATAAGTCTATTTAATAAGCCTATTTAATAAGTCTATTTAATAAGTCTATTTAATAAGCCTATTTAATAAGTATTTAATGAGCCTATTCAATAAGCCTATTTAATAAGCCTATTTATTGAGCCTATTTTATAAGCCTATTTATTGAGCCTATTTAATAAGCCTATTTATTGAGCCTATTTAATAAGCCTATTTATTGAGCCTATTTAATAAGCCTATTTAATAAGCCTATTTATTGAGCCTATTTAATAAGCCTATTTAATAAGCCTATCTATTGAGCTTATTTAATAAGTCTATTTAATAAGCCTATTTATTGAGCCTATTTAAAAAGTCTATTTAATAAGCCTATTTAATAGGCCTATTTAATAAGTCTAAGTTGCTGAAATAAGCCTATTTAATAAGCCTAAGTTTCTGAATGAGCCTATTTAATAAGCCTAAGTTGCTGAAATAAGCTTATTTAATAAGCCTAAGTTGCTGTAACAAGCCTATTTAATAAGCCTAAGTTGCTGAATAAACCTATTTAATAAGTCTAAGTTGCTGAAATAAGCCTATTCAATAAGGCTATTTAATAAGCCTAAGTTGCTGAAATAAGCCTATTTAATAAGCCTATTTAATAAGCCTATTTAATAAGTATTTAATGAGGCTATTTAATGAGCCTATTTAATAAGCCTATTTAATAAGCCTATTTAATACGCCTATTTAATAAACATATTTAATAAGTATTTAATGAGCCTATTTAATAAGCCTATTTATTGATCCTATTTAATAAGCCTATTTATTGAGCCTATTTAATAAGCCTATTTATTGAGCCTATTTAATAAGCCTATTTATTGAGCCTATTTAATAAGCATATTTATTGAGCCTATTTAATAAGCCTATTTAATAAGTCTATTTAATAAGCCTATTTAATAAGCCTATTTATTGAGTCTATTTAATAAGCCTATTTATTAAGCCTATTTATTGAGCCTATTTAAGAAGTCTATTTAATAAGCCTATTTAATAAGCCTATTTAATAAGTATTTAATGAGCCTATTTAATAAGTCTATTTAATAAGCCTATTTAATAGGCCTATTTAATAAGTTTAAGTTGCTGAAATAAGCCTATTTAATAAGCCTATTTAATAGGCCTATTTAATAAGCCTAAGTTGCTGAAATAAGCCTATTTAATAAGTCTAAGTTGCTGAAATAAGGCTAATTAATAAGCCTAAGTTGCTGAAATAAGCCTATTTAATAAGCCTAAGTTGCTGAAATAAGGCTATTTAATAAGTCTAAGTTGCTGAAATAAGCCTATTTAATACGCCTAAATTGCTGAAATAAGTATATTTAATAAGCATAAGTTGCTGAAATAAGCCTATTTAATAAGTCTAAGTTGCTGAAATAAGGCTATTTAATAAGTCTAAGTTGCTGAAATAAACCTATTTAATAAGCCTAAGTTGCTAAAATAAGCCTATTTAATGAGGCTATTTAATAAGTCTATTTAATAAGCCTATTTAATAAGCCTATTTAATAAGCCTATTTAATAAGCCTATTTATTCAGCCTATTTAATAAGCCTATTTAATAAGTATTTAATGAGCCTATTTAATAAATCTATTTAATAAGCCTATTTAATAGGCCTATTTAATAAGTCTAAGTTGCTGAAATAAACCTATTTAATAAGCCTATTTAATAGGCCTATTTAATAAGCCTAAGTTGCTGAAATAAGCCTATTTAATAAGCCTAAGTTGCTGAATAAGCCTATTTAATAAGCCAAAGTTGCTGAAATAAGCCTATTTAATAAGTCTAAGTTGCTGAAATAAGGCTATTTAATAAGCCTAAGTTGCTGAAATAAGCCTATTTAATAAGCCTAAGTTGCTGAAATAAGGCTATTTAATAAGTCTAAGTTGCTGAAATAAGCCTATTTAATAAGCCTAAGTTGCTGAAATAAGTATATTTAATAAGCATAAGTTGCTGAAATAAGCCTATTTAATGAGTCTAAGTTGCTGAAATAAGGCTATTTAATAAGTCTAAGTTGCTGAAATAAGCCTTTTCAATCAGCGTAAGTTGCTGAAATAAGCCTATTTAATACGCCCAAGTTGCTGAAATAAGCCTACTTAATTAGGCTATTTAATAAGCCTAAGTTGCTGAAATAAGCCTATTTAATAAGTGTAAGTTGCTGAAATAAGCCTATTTAATGAGTCTATTTAATAAGCCTATTTAATAAGCCTATTTATTGAGTCTATTTAATAAGCCTATTTAATAAGCCTATTTATTGAGCCTATTTAAGAAGTCTATTTAATAAGCCTATTTAATAAGTCTATTTAATAAGCCTATTTAATAAGCCTATTTATTGAGTCTATTTAATAAGCCTATTTTATAAGCCTATTTATTGAGCCTATTTAAGAAGTCTATTTAATAAGCCTATTTAATAAGCCTATTTAATAAGCATTTAATGAGCCTATTTAATAAGTCTATTTAATAAGCCTATTTAATAGGCCTATTTAATAAGTCGAAGTTGCTGAAATAAGCCTATTTAATAAGCCTATTTAATCGGCCTATTTAATAAGCCTAAGTTGCTGAAATAAGGCTATTTAATAAGTCTAAGTTGCTGAAATAAGCCTATTTAATACGCCTAAATTGCTGAAATAAGTATATTTAATAAGCATAAGTTGCTGAAATAAGCCTAATTAATAAGTCTAAGTTGCTGAAATAAGGCTATTTAATAAGTCTAAGTTGCTGAAATAAACCTATTTAATAAGCCTAAGTTGCTAAAATAAGCCTATTTAATGAGGCTATTTAATAAGTCTATTTAATAAGCCTATTTAATAAGCCTATTTAATAAGCCTATTTAATAAGCCTATTTATTCAGCCTATTTAATAAGCCTGTTTATTGAGCCTATTTAATAAGCCTATTTATTGAGCCTATTTAATAAGCCTATTTATTGAGCCTATTTAATGAGTCTATTTAAAAAGTCAATTTAAAAAGCCTATTTAATAAGCCTATTTAATAAGCCTATTTATTGAGCCTACTTAATAAGCCTATTTAATAAGCCTATTTATTGAGCCGATTTAATAAGTCTATTTAATAAGCCTATTTAATAAGCCTATTTAATAAGTATTTAATGAGCCTATTTAATAAATCTATTTAATAAGCCTATTTAATAGGCCTATTTAATAAGTCTAAGTTGCTGAAATAAGCCTATTTAATAAGCCTATTTAATAGGCCTATTTAATAAGCCTAAGTTGCTGAAATAAGCCTATTTAATGAGCCTAAGTTGCTGAATAAGCCTATTTAATAAGCCAAAGTTGCTGAAATAAGCCTATTTAATAAGTCTAAGTTGCTGAAATAAGGCTATTTAATAAGCCTAAGTTGCTGAAATAAGCCTATTTAATAAGCCTAAGTTGCTGAAATAAGGCTATTTAATAAGTCTAAGTTGCTGAAATAAGCCTATTTAATAAGCCTAAGTTGCTGAAATAAGTATATTTAATAAGCATAAGTTGCTGAAATAAGCCTATTTAATGAGTCTAAGTTGCTGAAATAAGGCTATTTAATAAGTCTAAGTTGCTGAAATAAGCCTTTTCAATCAGCGTAAGTTGCTGAAATAAGCCTATTTAATAGGCCCAAGTTGCTGAAATAAGCCTACTTAATTAAGCTATTTAATAAGTCTAAGTTGCTGAAATAAGGCTAATTAATAAGCCTAAGTTGCTGAAATAAGCCTATTTAATAAGCCTAAGTTGCTGAAATAAGGCTATTTAATAAGTCTAAGTTGCTGAAATAAGCCTATTTAATACGCCTAAATTGCTGAAATAAGTATATTTAATAAGCATAAGTTGCTGAAATAAGCCTATTTAATAAGTCTAAGTTGCTGAAATAAGGCTATTTAATAAGTCTAAGTTGCTGAAATAAACCTATTTAATAAGCCTAAGTTGCTAAAATAAGCCTATTTAATGAGGCTATTTAATAAGTCTATTTAATAAGCCTATTTAATAAGCCTATTTAATAAGCCTATTTAATAAGCCTATTTATTCAGCCTATTTAATAAGCCTGTTTATTGAGCCTATTTAATAAGCCTATTTATTGAGCCTATTTAATAAGCCTATTTATTGAGCCTATTTAATGAGTCTATTTAAAAAGTCAATTTAAAAAGCCTATTTAATAAGCCTATTTAATAAGCCTATTTATTGAGCCTACTTAATAAGCCTATTTAATAAGCCTATTTATTGAGCCGATTTAATAAGTCTATTTAATAAGCCTATTTAATAAGCCTATTTAATAAGTATTTAATGAGCCTATTTAATAAATCTATTTAATAAGCCTATTTAATAGGCCTATTTAATAAGTCTAAGTTGCTGAAATAAGCCTATTTAATAAGCCTATTTAATAGTCCTATTTAATAAGCCTAAGTTGCTGAAATAAGCCTATTTAATGAGCCTAAGTTGCTGAATAAGCCTATTTAATAAGCCAAAGTTGCTGAAATAAGCCTATTTAATAAGTCTAAGTTGCTGAAATAAGGCTATTTAATAAGCCTAAGTTGCTGAAATAAGCCTATTTAATAAGCCTAAGTTGCTGAAATAAGGCTATTTAATAAGTCTAAGTTGCTGAAATAAGCCTATTTAATAAGCCTAAGTTGCTGAAATAAGTATATTTAATAAGCATAAGTTGCTGAAATAAGCCTATTTAATGAGTCTAAGTTGCTGAAATAAGGCTATTTAATAAGTCTAAGTTGCTGAAATAAGCCTTTTCAATCAGCGTAAGTTGCTGAAATAAGCCTATTTAATAGGCCCAAGTTGCTGAAATAAGCCTACTTAATTAAGCTATTTAATAAGCCTAAGTTGCTGAAATAAGCCTATTTAATAAGCGTAAGTTGCTGAAATAAGGCTATTTAATAAGACTAAGTTGCTGAAATAAGCCTATTTAATAAACCTAAGTTGCTGAAATAAGCCTATTTAATAAGCCTATTTAATAAGCCTAAGTTGCTGAAATAAGCCTATTTAATAAGCCTATTTAATAAGCCTATTTTTTGTGCCTATTTAATAAGCCTGTTTATTGAGCCTATTTAATAAGCCTATTTATTGAGCCTATTTAATAAGCCTATTTATTGAACCTATTTAATAAGCCGATTTAATAAGTCTATCTAATAAGCCTATTTAATAAGCCTATTTAATAAGCCTATTTATTGAGCCTACTTAATAAGCCTATTTAATAAGCCTATTTATTGAGCCTATTTATTGAGCCTATTTAATAAGTCTATTTAATAAGTCAATTTAAAAAGCCTATTTAATAAGCCTATTTAATAAGCCTATTTATTGAGCCTACTTAATAAGCCTATTTAATAAGCCTATTTATTGAGCCTATTTAATAAGTCTATTTAATAAGCCTATTTAATAAGCCTATTTAATAAGTATTTAATGAGCCTATTTAATAAATATATTTAATAAGCCTATTTAATAGGCCTATTTAATAAGTCTAAGTTGCTGAAATAAGCCTATTTAATAAGCCTATTTAATAGGCCTATTTAATAAGCCTAAGTTGCTGAAATAAGCCTATTTAATAAGCCTAAGTTGCTGAATAAGCCTATTTAATAAGCCAAAGTTGCTGAAATAAGCCTATTTAATAAGTCTAAGTTGCTGATATAAGGCTATTTAATAAGCCTAAGTTGCTGAAATAAGCCTATTTAATAAGCCTAAGTTGCTGAAATAAGGCTATTTAATAAGTCTAAGTTGCTGAAATAAGCCTATTTAATAAGCCTAAGTTGCTGAAATAAGTATATTTAATAAGCATAAGTTGCTGAAATAAGCCTATTTAATGAGTCTAAGTTGCTGAAATAAGGCTATTTAATAAGTCAAAGTTGCTGAAATAAGCCTACTTAATTAGGCTATTTAATAAGCCTAAGTTGCTGAAATAAGCCTATTTAATAAGCGTAAGTTGCTGAAATAAGGCTATTTAATAAGACTAAGTTGCTGAAATAAGCCTATTTAATAAACCTAAGTTGCTGAAATAAGCCTATTTAATAAGCCTATTTAATAAGCCTAAGTTGCTGAAATAAGCCTATTTAATAAGCCTATTTAATAAGCCTATTTTTTGTGCCTATTTAATAAGCCTGTTTATTGAGCCTATTTAATAAGCCTATTTATTGAGCCTATTTAATAAGCCTATTTATTGAGCCTATTTAATAAGCCGATTTAATAAGTCTATCTAATAAGCCTATTTAATAAGCCTATTTAATAAGCCTATTTATTGAGCCTACTTAATAAGCCTATTTAATAAGCCTATTTATTGAGCCTATTTAATAAGTCTATTTAATAAGCCTATTTAATAAGCCTATTTAATAAGTATTTAATGAGCCTATTTAATAAGTATATTTAATAAGCCTATTTATTAGGCCTATTTAATAAGTCTAAGTTGCTTAAATAAGCCTATTTAATAAGCCTATTTAAAAGGCCTATTTAATAAGCCTAAGTTGCTGAAATAAGCCTATTTAATAAGCCTAAGTTGCTGAATAAGCCTATTTAATAAGCCTAAGTTGCTGAAATAAGCCTATTTAATAAGTCTAAGTTGCTGAAATAAGGCTATTTAATAAGCCTAAGTTGCTGAAATAAGCCTATTTAATAAGCCTAAGTTGCTGAAATAAGGCTATTTAATAAGCCTAAGTTGCTGAAATAAGTATATTTAATAAGCATAAGTTGCTGAAATAAGCCTATTTCATGAGTCTAAGTTGCTGAAATAAGGCTATTTAATAAGTCTAAGTTGCTGAAATAAGCCTATTTAATAAGGCTATTTAATAAGTCTAAGTTGCTGAAATAAACCTATTTAATAAGCCTAAGTTGCTAAAATAAGCCTATTTAATGAGGCTATTTAATAAGTATATTTAATAAGCCTATTTAATAAGCCTATTTAATAAGCCTATTTAATAAGCCTATTTAATACGCCTATTTAATAAACATATTTAATAAGTATTTAATGAGCCTATTTAATAAGTCTATTTAATAAGCCTTTTTAATAAGCCTATTTAATAAATCTATTTAATAAGCCTATTTAATAAGTCTATTTAATAAGTCTATTTAATAAGCCTATTTAATAAGTATTTAATGAGCCTATTTAATAAGCCTATTTATTGAGCCTATTTAATAAGCCTATTTATTGAGCCTATTTTATAAGCCTATTTATTGAGCCTATTTAATAAGCCTATTTATTGAGCCTATTTAATAAGCCTATTTATTGAGCCTATTTAATAAGCCTATTTATTGAGCCTATTTAATAAGCCTATTTATTGAGCCTATTTAATAAGCCTATTTAATAAGTCTATTTAATAAGCCTATTTAATAAGCCTATATAATAAGCCTATTTATTGAGGCTATTTAATAGGCCTATTTAATAAGCCTATTTATTGAGCCTGTTTAATAAGTCTATTTAATAAGCCTATTTAATAAGCCTATTTAATAAGTATTTAATGAGCCTATTTAATAAGTCTATTTAATAAGCCTATTTAATAGGCCTATTTAATAAGTCTAAGTTGCTGAAATAAGGCTAATTAATAAGCCTATGTTGCTGAAATAAGCTTATTTAATAAGCCTAAGTTGCTGAAATAAGGCTATTTAATCAGTCTAAGTTGCTAAAATAAGCCTATTTAATGAGGCTATTTAATAAGTCTATTTAATAAGCCTATTTAATAAGCCTATTTAATAAGCCTATTTAATGAGCCTATTTAATAAGTCTATTTAATAAGTCAATTTAAAAAGTCTATTTAATAAGCCTATTAAATAAGCCTATTTATTGAGCCTACTTAATAAGCCTATTTAATAAGCCTATTTATTGAGCCTATTTAATAAGTCTATTTAATAAGCCTATTTAATAAGCCTATTTAATAAGTATTTAATGAGCCTATTTAATAAGTCTATTTAATAAGCCTATTTAATAGGCCTATTTAATAAGTCTAAGTTGCTGAAATAAGCCTATTTAATAAGCCTATTTAATAGGCCTATTTAATAAGCCTAAGTTGCTGAAATAAGCCTATTTAATAAGCCTAAGTTGCTGAATAAGCCTATTTAATAAGCCAAAGTTGCTGAAATAAGCCTATTTAATAAGTCTAAGTTGCTGAAATAAGGCTATTTAATAAGCCTAAGTTGCTGAAATAAGGCTATTTAATAAGTCTAAGTTGCTGAAATAAGCCTATTTAATAAGCCTAAGTTGCTGAAATAAGTATATTTAATAAGCATAAGTTGCTGAAATAAGCCTATTTAATGAGTCTAAGTTGCTGAAATAAGGCTATTTAATAAGTCTAAGTTGCTGAAATAAGCCTTTTTAATCAGCGTAAGTTGCTGAAATAAGCCTATTTAATACGCCTATTTAATAGGCCTATTTAATAAGTCTAAGTTGCTGAAATAAGCCTATTTAATAAGCCTAAGTTTCTGAATGAGCCTATTTAATAAGCATAAGTTGCTGAAATAAGCCTATTTAATAAGCCTAAGTTGCTGAATAAGCCTATTTAATAAGCCTAAGTTGCTGAAATAAGCCTATTTAATAAGGCTATTTAATAAGTCTAAGTTGCTGAAATAAACCTATTTAATAAGCCTAAGTTGCTAAAATAAGCCTATTTAATGAGGCTATTTAATAAGTCTATTTAATAAGCCTATTTAATAAGACTATTTAATAAGCCTATTTAATAAGCCTATTTAATACGCCTATTTAATAAGTCTATTTAATAAGCCTATTTAATAAGTCTATTTAATAAGTCTATTTAATAAGCCTATTTAATAAGTATTTAATGAGCCTATTTAATAAGCCTATTTATTGAGCCTATTTAATAAGCCTATTTATTGAGCCTATTTTATAAGCCTATTTATTGAGCCTATTTAATGAGCCTATTTATTGAGCCTATTTAATAAGCCTATTTAATGATTCTATTTAATAAGCCTATTTAATAAGCCTATTTAATAAGTATTTAATTAGCCTATTTAATAAGTCTATTTAATAAGCCTATTTAATAAGGCTATTTAATGAGCCTAAGTTGCTGAAATAAGCCTATTTAATAAGCCTATTTAATAGGCCTATTTAATAAGTCTAAGTTGTTGAACTAAGCCTATTTAATAAACCTAAGTTTCTGAATGAGCCTATTTAATAAGCCTAAGTTGCTGAAATAAGCCTATTTAATAAGTCTAAGTTGCTGAAATAAGGCTATTTAATAAGCCTAAGTTGCTGAAATAAGCCTATTTAATAAGCCTAAGTTGCTGAAATAAGGCTATTTAATAAGTCTAAGTTGCTGAAATAAGCCTATTTAATAAGCCTAAGTTGCTGAAATAAGTATATTTAATAAGCATAAGTTGCTGAAATAAGCCTATTTAATGAGTCTAAGTTGCTGAAATAAGGCTATTTAATAAGTCTAAGTTGCTGAAATAAGCCTTTTTAATCAGCGTAAGTTGCTGAAATAAGCCTATTTAATAAGCCCAAGTTGCTGAAATAAGCCTACTTAATTAGGCTATTTAATAAGCCTAAGTTGCTGAAATAAGCCTGTTTAATAAGCGTAAGTTGCTGAAATAAGGCTATTTAATAAGACTAAGTTGCTGAAATAAGCCTATTTAATAAACCTAAGTTGCTGAAATGAGCCTATTTAATAAGCCTATTTAATAAGCCTATTTATTGAGCCTACTTAATAAGCCTATTTAATAAGCCTATTTATTGAGACTATTTAATAAGTCTATTTAATAAGCCTATTTAATAAGCCTATTTAATAAGTATTTAATGAGCCTATTTAATAAATCTATTTAATAAGCCTATTTAATAGGCCTATTTAATAAGTCTAAGTTGCTGAAATAAGCCTATTTAATAAGCCTATTTAATAGGCCTATTTAATAAGCCTAAGTTGCTGAAATAAGCCTATTTAATAAGCCTAAGTTGCTGAATAAGCCTATTTAATAAGCCAAAGTTGCTGAAATAAGCCTATTTAATAAGTCTAAGTTGCTGAAATAAGGCTATTTAATAAGCCTAAGTTGCTGAAATAAGCCTATTTAATAAGCCTAAGTTGCTGAAATAAGGCTATTTAATAAGTCTAAGTTGCTGAAATAAGCCTATTTAATAAGCCTAAGTTGCTGAAATAAGTATATTTAATAAGCATAAGTTGCTGAAATAAGCCTATTTAATGAGTCTAAGTTGCTGAAATAAGGCTATTTAATAAGTCTAAGTTGCTGAAATAAGCCTTTTCAATCAGCGTAAGTTGCTGAAATAAGCCTATTTAATAAGCCCAAGTTGCTGAAATAAGCCTACTTAATTAGGCTATTTAATAAGCCTAAGTTGCTGAAATAAGCCTATTTAATAAGCGTAAGTTGCTGAAATAAGGCTATTTAATAAGACTAAGTTGCTGAAATAAGCCTATTTAATGAGTCTAAGTTGCTGAAATAAGGCTATTTAATAAGTCTAAGTTGCTGAAATAAGCCTTTTCAATCAGCGTAAGTTGCTGAAATAAGCCTATTTAATAAGCCCAAGTTGCTGAAATAAGCCTACTTAATTAGGCTATTTAATAAGCCTAAGTTGCTGAAATAAGCCTATTTAATAAGCGTAAGTTGCTGAAATAAGGCTATTTAATAAGACTAAGTTGCTGAAATAAGCCTATTTAATAAACCTAAGTTGCTGAAATAAGCCTATTTAATAAGCCTATTTAATAAGCCTAAGTTGCTGAAATAAGCCTATTTAATAAGCCTATTTAATAAGCCTATTTTTTGTGCCTATTTAATAAGCCTGTTTATTGAGCCTATTTAATAAGCCTATTTATTGAGCCTATTTAATAAGCCTATTTATTGAGCCTATTTAATAAGCCGATTTAATAAGTCTATCTAATAAGCCTATTTAATAAGCCTATTTAATAAGCCTATTTATTGAGCCTACTTAATAAGCCTATTTAATAAGCCTATTTATTGAGCCTATTTAATAAATCTATTTAATAAGCCTATTTAATAAGCCTATTTAATAAGTATTTAATGAGCCTATTTAATAAGTCTATTTAATAAGCCTATTTATTAGGCCTATTTAATAAGTCTAAGTTGCTTAAATAAGCCTATTTAATAAGCCTATTTAATAGGCCTATTTAATAAGCCTAAGTTGCTGAAATAAGCCTATTTAATAAGCCTAAGTTGCTGAATAAGCCTATTTAATAAGCCTAAGTTGCTGAAATAAGCCTATTTAATAAGTCTAAGTTGCTGAAATAAGGCTATTTAATAAGCCTAAGTTGCTGAAATAAGCCTATTTAATAAGCCTAAGTTGCTGAAATAAGGCTATTTAATAAGCCTAAGTTGCTGAAATAAGTATATTTAATAAGCATAAGTTGCTGAAATAAGCCTATTTAATGAGTCTAAGTTGCTGAAATAAGGCTATTTAATAAGTCTAAGTTGCTGAAATAAGCCTATTTAATAAGGCTATTTAATAAGTCTATTTAATAAGCCTATTTAATAAGCCTATTTAATAAGCCTATTTAATATGCCTATTTAATAAACATATTTAATAAGTATTTAATGAGCCTATTTAATAAGTCTATTTAATAAGCCTTTTTAATAAGCCTATTTAATAAATCTATTTAATAAGCCTATTTAATAAGTCTATTTAATAAGTCTATTTAATAAGCCTATTTAATAAGTATTTAATGAGCCTATTTAATAAGCCTATTTATTGAGCCTATTTAATAAGCCTATTTATTGAGCCTATTTTATAAGCCTATTTATTGAGCCTATTTAATAAGCCTATTTATTGAGCCTATTTAATAAGCCTATTTATTGAGCCTATTTAATAAGTCTATTTAATAAGCCTATTTAATAAGCCTATTTAATAAGTATTTAATGAGCCTATTTAATAAGTCTATTTAATAAGCCTATTTAATAGGCCTATTTAATAAGTCTAAGTTGCTGAAATAAGCCTATTTAATAAGCCTATTTAATAGGCCTATTTAATAAGCCTAAGTTGCTGAAATAAGCCTATTTAATAAGCCTAAGTTGCTGAATAAGCCTATTTAATAAGCCAAAGTTGCTGAAATAAGCCTATTTAATAAGTCTAAGTTGCTGAAATAAGGCTATTTAATAAGCCTAAGTTGCTGAAATAAGGCTATTTAATAAGTCTAAGTTGCTGAAATAAGCCTATTTAATAAGCCTAAGTTGCTGAAATAAGTATATTTAATAAGCATAAGTTGCTGAAATAAGCCTATTTAATGAGTCTAAGTTGCTGAAATAAGGCTATTTAATAAGTCTAAGTTGCTGAAATAAGCCTTTTTAATCAGCGTAAGTTGCTGAAATAAGCCTATTTAATACGCCTATTTAATAGGCCTATTTAATAAGTCTAAGTTGCTGAAATAAGCCTATTTAATAAGCCTAAGTTTCTGAATGAGCCTATTTAATAAGCATAAGTTGCTGAAATAAGCCTATTTAATAAGCCTAAGTTGCTGAATAAGCCTATTTAATAAGCCTAAGTTGCTGAAATAAGCCTATTTAATAAGGCTATTTAATAAGTCTAAGTTGCTGAAATAAACCTATTTAATAAGCCTAAGTTGCTAAAATAAGCCTATTTAATGAGGCTATTTAATAAGTCTATTTAATAAGCCTATTTAATAAGACTATTTAATAAGCCTATTTAATAAGCCTATTTAATACGCCTATTTAATAAGTCTATTTAATAAGCCTATTTAATAAGTCTATTTAATAAGTCTATTTAATAAGCCTATTTAATAAGTATTTAATGAGCCTATTTAATAAGCCTATTTATTGAGCCTATTTAATAAGCCTATTTATTGAGCCTATTTTATAAGCCTATTTATTGAGCCTATTTAATGAGCCTATTTATTGAGCCTATTTAATAAGCCTATTTAATGATTCTATTTAATAAGCCTATTTAATAAGCCTATTTAATAAGTATTTAATTAGCCTATTTAATAAGTCTATTTAATAAGCCTATTTAATAAGGCTATTTAATGAGCCTAAGTTGCTGAAATAAGCCTATTTAATAAGCCTATTTAATAGGCCTATTTAATAAGTCTAAGTTGTTGAACTAAGCCTATTTAATAAACCTAAGTTTCTGAATGAGCCTATTTAATAAGCCTAAGTTGCTGAAATAAGCCTATTTAATAAGTCTAAGTTGCTGAAATAAGGCTATTTAATAAGCCTAAGTTGCTGAAATAAGCCTATTTAATAAGCCTAAGTTGCTGAAATAAGGCTATTTAATAAGTCTAAGTTGCTGAAATAAGCCTATTTAATAAGCCTAAGTTGCTGAAATAAGTATATTTAATAAGCATAAGTTGCTGAAATAAGCCTATTTAATGAGTCTAAGTTGCTGAAATAAGGCTATTTAATAAGTCTAAGTTGCTGAAATAAGCCTTTTTAATCAGCGTAAGTTGCTGAAATAAGCCTATTTAATAAGCCCAAGTTGCTGAAATAAGCCTACTTAATTAGGCTATTTAATAAGCCTAAGTTGCTGAAATAAGCCTGTTTAATAAGCGTAAGTTGCTGAAATAAGGCTATTTAATAAGACTAAGTTGCTGAAATAAGCCTATTTAATAAACCTAAGTTGCTGAAATGAGCCTATTTAATAAGCCTATTTAATAAGCCTATTTATTGAGCCTACTTAATAAGCCTATTTAATAAGCCTATTTATTGAGCCTATTTAATAAGTCTATTTAATAAGCCTATTTAATAAGCCTATTTAATAAGTATTTAATGAGCCTATTTAATAAATCTATTTAATAAGCCTATTTAATAGGCCTATTTAATAAGTCTAAGTTGCTGAAATAAGCCTATTTAATAAGCCTATTTAATAGGCCTATTTAATAAGCCTAAGTTGCTGAAATAAGCCTATTTAATAAGCCTAAGTTGCTGAATAAGCCTATTTAATAAGCCAAAGTTGCTGAAATAAGCCTATTTAATAAGTCTAAGTTGCTGAAATAAGGCTATTTAATAAGCCTAAGTTGCTGAAATAAGCCTATTTAATAAGCCTAAGTTGCTGAAATAAGGCTATTTAATAAGTCTAAGTTGCTGAAATAAGCCTATTTAATAAGCCTAAGTTGCTGAAATAAGTATATTTAATAAGCATAAGTTGCTGAAATAAGCCTATTTAATGAGTCTAAGTTGCTGAAATAAGGCTATTTAATAAGTCTAAGTTGCTGAAATAAGCCTTTTCAATCAGCGTAAGTTGCTGAAATAAGCCTATTTAATAAGCCCAAGTTGCTGAAATAAGCCTACTTAATTAGGCTATTTAATAAGCCTAAGTTGCTGAAATAAGCCTATTTAATAAGCGTAAGTTGCTGAAATAAGGCTATTTAATAAGACTAAGTTGCTGAAATAAGCCTATTTAATGAGTCTAAGTTGCTGAAATAAGGCTATTTAATAAGTCTAAGTTGCTGAAATAAGCCTTTTCAATCAGCGTAAGTTGCTGAAATAAGCCTATTTAATAAGCCCAAGTTGCTGAAATAAGCCTACTTAATTAGGCTATTTAATAAGCCTAAGTTGCTGAAATAAGCCTATTTAATAAGCGTAAGTTGCTGAAATAAGGCTATTTAATAAGACTAAGTTGCTGAAATAAGCCTATTTAATAAACCTAAGTTGCTGAAATAAGCCTATTTAATAAGCCTATTTAATAAGCCTAAGTTGCTGAAATAAGCCTATTTAATAAGCCTATTTAATAAGCCTATTTTTTGTGCCTATTTAATAAGCCTGTTTATTGAGCCTATTTAATAAGCCTATTTATTGAGCCTATTTAATAAGCCTATTTATTGAGCCTATTTAATAAGCCGATTTAATAAGTCTATCTAATAAGCCTATTTAATAAGCCTATTTAATAAGCCTATTTATTGAGCCTACTTAATAAGCCTATTTAATAAGCCTATTTATTGAGCCTATTTAATAAATCTATTTAATAAGCCTATTTAATAAGCCTATTTAATAAGTATTTAATGAGCCTATTTAATAAGTCTATTTAATAAGCCTATTTATTAGGCCTATTTAATAAGTCTAAGTTGCTTAAATAAGCCTATTTAATAAGCCTATTTAATAGGCCTATTTAATAAGCCTAAGTTGCTGAAATAAGCCTATTTAATAAGCCTAAGTTGCTGAATAAGCCTATTTAATAAGCCTAAGTTGCTGAAATAAGCCTATTTAATAAGTCTAAGTTGCTGAAATAAGGCTATTTAATAAGCCTAAGTTGCTGAAATAAGCCTATTTAATAAGCCTAAGTTGCTGAAATAAGGCTATTTAATAAGCCTAAGTTGCTGAAATAAGTATATTTAATAAGCATAAGTTGCTGAAATAAGCCTATTTAATGAGTCTAAGTTGCTGAAATAAGGCTATTTAATAAGTCTAAGTTGCTGAAATAAGCCTATTTAATAAGGCTATTTAATAAGTCTATTTAATAAGCCTATTTAATAAGCCTATTTAATAAGCCTATTTAATATGCCTATTTAATAAACATATTTAATAAGTATTTAATGAGCCTATTTAATAAGTCTATTTAATAAGCCTTTTTAATAAGCCTATTTAATAAATCTATTTAATAAGCCTATTTAATAAGTCTATTTAATAAGTCTATTTAATAAGCCTATTTAATAAGTATTTAATGAGCCTATTTAATAAGCCTATTTATTGAGCCTATTTAATAAGCCTATTTATTGAGCCTATTTTATAAGCCTATTTATTGAGCCTATTTAATAAGCCTATTTATTGAGCCTATTTAATAAGCCTATTTATTGAGCCTATTTAATAAGCGTATTTAATAAGTCTATTTAATAAGCCTATTTAATAAGCCTATATAATAAGCCTATTTATTGAGGCTATTTAATAGGCCTATTTAATAAGCCTATTTATTGAGCCTGTTTAATAAGTCTATTTAATAAGCCTATTTAATAAGCCTATTTAATAAGTATTTAATGAGCCTATTTAATAAGTCTATTTAATAAGCCTATTTAATAGGCCTATTTAATAAGTCTAAGTTGCTGAAATAAGGCTAATTAATAAGCCTATGTTGCTGAAATAAGCTTATTTAATAAGCCTAAGTTGCTGAAATAAGGCTATTTAATCAGTCTAAGTTGCTGAAATAAGCCTATTTAATAAGCCTAAGTTGCTGAAATGAGTATATTTAATAAGCATAAGTTGCTGAAATAAGCCTATTTAATAAGTCTATTTTGCTGAAATAAGGCTATTAAATAAGCCTAAGTTGCTGAAATAAGCCTATTTAATAAGCCTAAGTTGCTGAATAAGCCTATTTAATAAGCCAAAGTTGCTGAAATAAGCCTATTTAATAAGTCTAAGTTGCTGAAATAAGGCTATTTAATAAGCCTAAGTTGCTGAAATAAGGCTATTTAATAAGTCTAAGTTGCTGAAATAAGCCTATTTAATACGCCTAAGTTGCTGAAATAAGTATATTTAATAAGCATAAGTTGCTGAAATAAGCCTATTTAATGAGTCTAAGTTGCTGAAATAAGGCTATTTAATAAGTCTAAGTTGCTGAAATAAGCCTTTTTAATCAGCGTAAGTTGCTGAAATAAGCCTATTTAATACGCCTATTTAATAGGCCTATTTAATAAGTCTAAGTTGCTGAAATAAGCCTATTTAATAAGCCTAAGTTTCTGAATGAGCCTATTTAATAAGCATAAGTTGCTGAAATAAGCCTATTTAATAAGGCTATTTAATAAGTCTAAGTTGCTGAAATAAACCTATTTAATAAGCCTAAGTTGCTAAAATAAGCCTATTTAATGAGGCTATTTAATAAGTCTATTTAATAAGCCTATTTAATAAGACTATTTAATAAGCCTATTTAATAAGCCTATTTAATACGCCTATTTAATAAGTCTATTTAATAAGCCTATTTAATAAGTCTATTTAATAAGTCTATTTAATAAGCCTATTTAATAAGTATTTAATGAGCCTATTTAATAAGCCTATTTATTGAGCCTATTTAATAAGCCTATTTATTGAGCCTATTTTATAAGCCTATTTATTGAGCCTATTTAATGAGCCTATTTATTGAGCCTATTTAATAAGCCTATTTAATGAGTCTATTTAATAAGCCTATTTAATAAGCCTATTTAATATGCCTATTTATTGAGCCTATTTAATAAGCCTATTTATTGAGCCTATTTAATAAGTCTATTTAATAAGCCTACTTAATAAGCCTATTTAATAAGTATTTAATGAGCCTATTTAATAAGTCTATTTAATAAGCCTATTTAATAAGGCTATTTAATGAGCCTAAGTTGCTGAAATAAGCCTATTTAATAAGCCTATTTAATAGGCCTATTTAATAAATCTAAGTTGTTGAACTAAGCCTATTTAATAAACCTAAGTTTCTGAATGAGCCTATTTAATAAGCCTAAGTTGCTGAAATAAGCCTATTTAATAAGTCTAAGTTGCTGAAATAAGGCTATTTAATAAGCCTAAGTTGCTGAAATAAGCCTATTTAATAAGCCTAAGTTGCTGAAATAAGGCTATTTAATAAGTATAAGTTGCTGAAATAAGCCTATTTAATAAGCCTAAGTTGCTGAAATAACTATATTTAATAAGCATAAGTTGCTGAAATAAGCCTATTTAATGAGTCTAAGTTGCTGAAATAAGGCTATTTAATAAGTCTAAGTTGCTGAAATAAGCCTTTTTAATCAGCGTAAGTTGCTGAAATAAGCCTATTTAATAAGCACAAGTTGCTGAAATAAGCCTACTTAATTAGGCTATTTAATAAGCCTAAGTTGCTGAAATAAGCCTGTTTAATAAGCGTAAGTTGCTGAAATAAGGCTATTTAATAAGACTAAGTTGCTGAAATAAGCCTATTTAATAAACCTAAGTTGCTGAAATGAGCCTATTTAATAAGCCTATTTAATAAGCCTATTTATTGAGCCTACTTAATAAGCCTATTTAATAAGCCTATTTATTGAGCCTATTTAATAAGTCTATTTAATAAGCCTATTTAATAAGCCTATTTAATAAGTATTTAATGAGCCTATTTAATAAATCTATTTAATAAGCCTATTTAATAGGCCTATTTAATAAGTCTAAGTTGCTGAAATAAGCCTATTTAATAAGCCTATTTAATAGGCCTATTTAATAAGCCTAAGTTGCTGAAATAAGCCTATTTAATAAGCCAAAGTTGCTGAATAAGCCTATTTAATAAGCCAAAGTTGCTGAAATAAGCCTATTTAATAAGTCTAAGTTGCTGAAATAAGGCTATTTAATAAGCCTAAGTTGCTGAAATAAGCCTATTTAATAAGCCTAAGTTGCTGAAATAAGGCTATTTAATAAGTCTAAGTTGCTGAAATAAGCCTATTTAATAAGCCTAAGTTGCTGAAATAAGTATATTTAATAAGCATAAGTTGCTGAAATAAGCCTATTTAATGAGTCTAAGTTGCTGAAATAAGGCTATTTAATAAGTCTAAGTTGCTGAAATAAGCCTTTTCAATCAGCGTAAGTTGCTGAAATAAGCCTATTTAATAAGCCCAAGTTGCTGAAATAAGCCTACTTAATTAGGCTATTTAATAAGCCTAAGTTGCTGAAATAAGCCTATTTAATAAGCGTAAGTTGCTGAAATAAGGCTATTTAATAAGACTAAGTTGCTGAAATAAGCCTATTTAATGAGTCTAAGTTGCTGAAATAAGGCTATTTAATAAGTCTAAGTTGCTGAAATAAGCCTTTTCAATCAGCGTAAGTTGCTGAAATAAGCCTATTTAATAAGCCCAAGTTGCTGAAATAAGCCTACTTAATTAGGCTATTTAATAAGCCTAAGTTGCTGAAATAAGCCTATTTAATAAGCGTAAGTTGCTGAAATAAGGCTATTTAATAAGACTAAGTTGCTGAAATAAGCCTATTTAATAAACCTAAGTTGCTGAAATAAGCCTATTTAATAAGCCTATTTAATAAGCCTAAGTTGCTGAAATAAGCCTATTTAATAAGCCTATTTAATAAGCCTATTTTTTGTGCCTATTTAATAAGCCTGTTTATTGAGCCTATTTAATAAGCCTATTTATTGAGCCTATTTAATAAGCCTATTTATTGAGCCTATTTAATAAGCCGATTTAATAAGTCTATCTAATAAGCCTATTTAATAAGCCTATTTAATAAGCCTATTTATTGAGCCTACTTAATAAGCCTATTTAATAAGCCTATTTATTGAGCCAATTTAATAAATCTATTTAATAAGCCTATTTAATAAGCCTATTTAATAAGTATTTAATGAGCCTATTTAATAAGTCTATTTAATAAGCCTATTTATTAGGCCTATTTAATAAGTCTAAGTTGCTTAAATAAGCCTATTTAATAAGCCTATTTAATAGGCCTATTTAATAAGCCTAAGTTGCTGAAATAAGCCTATTTAATAAGCCTAAGTTGCTGAATAAGCCTATTTAATAAGCCTAAGTTGCTGAAATAAGCCTATTTAATAAGTCTAAGTTGCTGAAATAAGGCTATTTAATAAGCCTAAGTTGCTGAAATAAGCCTATTTAATAAGCCTAAGTTGCTGAAATAAGGCTATTTAATAAGCCTAAGTTGCTGAAATAAGTATATTTAATAAGCATAAGTTGCTGAAATAAGCCTATTTAATGAGTCTAAGTTGCTGAAATAAGGCTATTTAATAAGTCTAAGTTGCTGAAATAAGCCTATTTAATAAGGCTATTTAATAAGTCTAAGTTGCTGAAATAAACCTATTTAATAAGCCTAAGTTGCTAAAATAAGCCTATTTAATGAGGCTATTTAATAAGTCTATTTAATAAGCCTATTTAATAAGCCTATTTAATAAGCCTATTTAATAAGCCTATTTAATATGCCTATTTAATAAACATATTTTATAAGTATTTAATGAGCCTATTTAATAAGTCTATTTAATAAGCCTTTTTAATAAGCCTATTTAATAAATCTATTTAATAAGCCTATTTAATAAGTCTATTTAATAAGTCTATTTAATAAGCCTATTTAATAAGTATTTAATGAGCCTATTTAATAAGCCTATTTATTGAGCCTATTTAATAAGCCTATTTATTGAGCCTATTTTATAAGCCTATTTATTGAGCCTATTTAATAAGCCTATTTATTGAGCCTATTTAATAAGCCTATTTATTGAGCCTATTTAATAAGCCTATTTATTGAGCCTATTTAATAAGCCTATATAATAAGCCTATTTATTGAGGCTATTTAATAGGCCTATTTAATAAGCCTATTTATTGAGCCTGTTTAATAAGTCTATTTAATAAGCCTATTTAATAAGCCTATTTAATAAGTATTTAATGAGCCTATTTAATAAGTCTATTTAATAAGTCTATTTAATAGGCCTATTTAATAAGTCTAAGTTGCTGAAATAAGGCTAATTAATAAGCCGATGTTGCTGAAATAAGCTTATTTAATAAGCCTAAGTTGCTGAAATAAGGCTATTTAATCAGTCTAAGTTGCTGAAATAAGCCTATTTAATAAGCCTAAGTTGCTGAAATGAGTATATTTAATAAGCATAAGTTGCTGAAATAAGCCTATTTAATAAGTCTATTTTGCTGAAATAAGGCTATTAAATAAGTCTAAGTTGCTGAAATAAACCTATTTAATAAGCCTAAGTTGCTAAAATAAGCCTATTTAATGAGGCTATTTAATAAGTCTATTTAATAAGCCTATTTAATAAGCCTATTTAATAAGCCTATTTAATAAGCCTATTTAATAAGTCTATTTAATAAGTCAATTTAAAAAGCCTATTTAATAAGCCTATTTAATAAGCCTATTTATTGAGCCTACTTAATAAGCCTATTTAATAAGCCTATTTATTGAGCCTATTTAATAAGTCTATTTAATAAGCCTATTTAATAAGCCTATTTAATAAGTATTTAATGAGCCTATTTAATAAGTCTATTTAATAAGCCTATTTAATAGGCCTATTTAATAAGTCTAAGTTGCTGAAATAAGCCTATTTAATAAGCCTATTTAATAGGCCTATTTAATAAGCCTAAGTTGCTGAAATAAGCCTATTTAATAAGCCAAAGTTGCTGAAATAAGCCTATTTAATAAGTCTAAGTTGCTGAAATAAGGCTATTTAATAAGCCTAAGTTGCTGAAATAAGGCTATTTAATAAGTCTAAGTTGCTGAAATAAGCCTATTTAATAAGCCTAAGTTGCTGAAATAAGTATATTTAATAAGCATAAGTTGCTGAAATAAGCCTATTTAATGAGTCTAAGTTGCTGAAATAAGGCTATTTAATAAGTCTAAGTTGCTGAAATAAGCCTTTTTAATCAGCGTAAGTTGCTGAAATAAGCCTATTTAATACGCCTATTTAATAGGCCTATTTAATAAGTCTAAGTTGCTGAAATAAGCCTATTTAATAAGCCGAAGTTTCTGAATGAGCCTATTTAATAAGCATAAGTTGCTGAAATAAGCCTATTTAATAAGCCTAAGTTGCTGAATAAGCCTATTTAATAAGCCTAAGTTGCTGAAATAAGCCTATTTAATAAGGCTATTTAATAAGTCTAAGTTGCTGAAATAAACCTATTTAATAAGCCTAAGTTGCTAAAATAAGCCTATTTAATGAGGCTATTTAATAAGTCTATTTAATAAGCCTATTTAATAAGACTATTTAATAAGCCTATTTAATAAGCCTATTTAATATGCCTATTTAATAAGTCTATTTAATAAGCCTATTTAATAAGTCTATTTAATAAGTCCAATTAATAAGCCTATTTAATAAGTATTTAATGAGCCTATTTAATAAGCCTATTTATTGAGCCTATTTAATAAGCCTATTTATTGAGCCTATTTTATAAGCCTATTTATTGAGCCTATTTAATGAGCCTATTTATTGAGCCTATTTAATAAGCCTATTTAATGAGTCTATTTAATAAGCCTATTTAATAAGCCTATTTAATATGCCTATTTATTGAGCCTATTTAATAAGCCTATTTATTGAGCCTATTTAATAAGTCTATTTAATAAGCCTACTTAATAAGCCTATTTAATAAGTATTTAATGAGCCTATTTAATAAGTCTATTTAATAAGCCTATTTAATAAGGCTATTTAATGAGCCTAAGTTGCTGAAATAAGCCTATTTAATAAGCCTATTTAATAGGCCTATTTAATAAGTCTAAGTTGTTGAACTAAGCCTATTTAATAAACCTAAGTTTCTGAATGAGCCTATTTAATAAGCCTAAGTTGCTGAAATAAGCCTATTTAATAAGTCTAAGTTGCTGAAATAAGGCTATTTAATAAGCCTAAGTTGCTGAAATAAGCCTATTTAATAAGCCTAAGTTGCTGAAATAAGGCTATTTAATAAGTATAAGTTGCTGAAATAAGCCTATTTAATAAGCCTAAGTTGCTGAAATAAGTATATTTAATAAGCATAAGTTGCTGAAATAAGCCTATTTAATGAGTCTAAGTTGCTGAAATAAGGCTATTTAATAAGTCTAAGTTGCTGAAATAAGCCTTTTTAATCAGCGTAAGTTGCTGAAATAAGCCTATTTAATAAGCCCAAGTTGCTGAAATAAGCCTACTTAATTAGGCTATTTAATAAGCCTAAGTTGCTGAAATAAGCCTGTTTAATAAGCGTAAGTTGCTGAAATAAGGCTATTTAATAAGACTAAGTTGCTGAAATAAGCCTATTTAATAAACCTAAGTTGCTGAAATGAGCCTATTTAATAAGCCTATTTAATAAGCCTATTTATTGAGCCTACTTAATAAGCCTATTTAATAAGCCTATTTATTGAGCCTATTTAATAAGTCTATTTAATAAGCCTATTTAATAAGCCTATTTAATAAGTATTTAATGAGCCTATTTAATAAATCTATTTAATAAGCCTATTTAATAGGCCTATTTAATAAGTCTAAGTTGCTGAAATAAGCCTATTTAATAAGCCTATTTAATAGGCCTATTTAATAAGCCTAAGTTGCTGAAATAAGCCTATTTAATAAGCCAAAGTTGCTGAATAAGCCTATTTAATAAGCCAAAGTTGCTGAAATAAGCCTATTTAATAAGTCTAAGTTGCTGAAATAAGGCTATTTAATAAGCCTAAGTTGCTGAAATAAGCCTATTTAATAAGCCTAAGTTGCTGAAATAAGGCTATTTAATAAGTCTAAGTTGCTGAAATAAGCCTATTTAATAAGCCTAAGTTGCTGAAATAAGTATATTTAATAAGCATAAGTTGCTGAAATAAGCCTATTTAATGAGTCTAAGTTGCTGAAATAAGGCTATTTAATAAGTCTAAGTTGCTGAAATAAGCCTTTTCAATCAGCGTAAGTTGCTGAAATAAGCCTATTTAATAAGCCCAAGTTGCTGAAATAAGCCTACTTAATTAGGCTATTTAATAAGCCTAAGTTGCTGAAATAAGCCTATTTAATAAGCGTAAGTTGCTGAAATAAGGCTATTTAATAAGACTAAGTTGCTGAAATAAGCCTATTTAATGAGTCTAAGTTGCTGAAATAAGGCTATTTAATAAGTCTAAGTTGCTGAAATAAGCCTTTTCAATCAGCGTAAGTTGCTGAAATAAGCCTATTTAATAAGCCCAAGTTGCTGAAATAAGCCTACTTAATTAGGCTATTTAATAAGCCTAAGTTGCTGAAATAAGCCTATTTAATAAGCGTAAGTTGCTGAAATAAGGCTATTTAATAAGACTAAGTTGCTGAAATAAGCCTATTTAATAAACCTAAGTTGCTGAAATAAGCCTATTTAATAAGCCTATTTAATAAGCCTAAGTTGCTGAAATAAGCCTATTTAATAAGCCTATTTAATAAGCCTATTTTTTGTGCCTATTTAATAAGCCTGTTTATTGAGCCTATTTAATAAGCCTATTTATTGAGCCTATTTAATAAGCCTATTTATTGAGCCTATTTAATAAGCCGATTTAATAAGTCTATCTAATAAGCCTATTTAATAAGCCTATTTAATAAGCCTATTTATTGAGCCTACTTAATAAGCCTATTTAATAAGCCTATTTATTGAGCCAATTTAATAAATCTATTTAATAAGCCTATTTAATAAGCCTATTTAATAAGTATTTAATGAGCCTATTTAATAAGTCTATTTAATAAGCCTATTTATTAGGCCTATTTAATAAGTCTAAGTTGCTTAAATAAGCCTATTTAATAAGCCTATTTAATAGGCCTATTTAATAAGCCTAAGTTGCTGAAATAAGCCTATTTAATAAGCCTAAGTTGCTGAATAAGCCTATTTAATAAGCCTAAGTTGCTGAAATAAGCCTATTTAATAAGTCTAAGTTGCTGAAATAAGGCTATTTAATAAGCCTAAGTTGCTGAAATAAGCCTATTTAATAAGCCTAAGTTGCTGAAATAAGGCTATTTAATAAGCCTAAGTTGCTGAAATAAGTATATTTAATAAGCATAAGTTGCTGAAATAAGCCTATTTAATGAGTCTAAGTTGCTGAAATAAGGCTATTTAATAAGTCTAAGTTGCTGAAATAAGCCTATTTAATAAGGCTATTTAATAAGTCTAAGTTGCTGAAATAAACCTATTTAATAAGCCTAAGTTGCTAAAATAAGCCTATTTAATGAGGCTATTTAATAAGTCTATTTAATAAGCCTATTTAATAAGCCTATTTAATAAGCCTATTTAATAAGCCTATTTAATATGCCTATTTAATAAACATATTTAATAAGTATTTAATGAGCCTATTTAATAAGTCTATTTAATAAGCCTTTTTAATAAGCCTATTTAATAAATCTATTTAATAAGCCTATTTAATAAGTCTATTTAATAAGTCTATTTAATAAGCCTATTTAATAAGTATTTAATGAGCCTATTTAATAAGCCTATTTATTGAGCCTATTTAATAAGCCTATTTATTGAGCCTATTTTATAAGCCTATTTATTGAGCCTATTTAATAAGCCTATTTATTGAGCCTATTTAATAAGCCTATTTATTGAGCCTATTTAATAAGCCTATTTATTGAGCCTATTTAATAAGCCTATTTATTGAGCCTATTTAATAAGCCTATTTAATAAGTCTATTTAATAAGCCTATTTAATAAGCCTATATAATAAGCCTATTTATTGAGGCTATTTAATAGGCCTATTTAATAAGCCTATTTATTGAGCCTGTTTAATAAGTCTATTTAATAAGCCTATTTAATAAGCCTATTTAATAAGTATTTAATGAGCCTATTTAATAAGTCTATTTAATAAGTCTATTTAATAGGCCTATTTAATAAGTCTAAGTTGCTGAAATAAGGCTAATTAATAAGCCGATGTTGCTGAAATAAGCTTATTTAATAAGCCTAAGTTGCTGAAATAAGGCTATTTAATCAGTCTAAGTTGCTGAAATAAGCCTATTTAATAAGCCTAAGTTGCTGAAATGAGTATATTTAATAAGCATAAGTTGCTGAAATAAGCCTATTTAATAAGTCTATTTTGCTGAAATAAGGCTATTAAATAAGTCTAAGTTGCTGAAATAAACCTATTTAATAAGCCTAAGTTGCTAAAATAAGCCTATTTAATGAGGCTATTTAATAAGTCTATTTAATAAGCCTATTTAATAAGCCTATTTAATAAGCCTATTTAATAAGCCTATTTAATAAGTCTATTTAATAAGTCAATTTAAAAAGCCTATTTAATAAGCCTATTTAATAAGCCTATTTATTGAGCCTACTTAATAAGCCTATTTAATAAGCCTATTTATTGAGCCTATTTAATAAGTCTATTTAATAAGCCTATTTAATAAGCCTATTTAATAAGTATTTAATGAGCCTATTTAATAAGTCTATTTAATAAGCCTATTTAATAGGCCTATTTAATAAGTCTAAGTTGCTGAAATAAGCCTATTTAATAAGCCTATTTAATAGGCCTATTTAATAAGCCTAAGTTGCTGAAATAAGCCTATTTAATAAGCCAAAGTTGCTGAAATAAGCCTATTTAATAAGTCTAAGTTGCTGAAATAAGGCTATTTAATAAGCCTAAGTTGCTGAAATAAGGCTATTTAATAAGTCTAAGTTGCTGAAATAAGCCTATTTAATAAGCCTAAGTTGCTGAAATAAGTATATTTAATAAGCATAAGTTGCTGAAATAAGCCTATTTAATGAGTCTAAGTTGCTGAAATAAGGCTATTTAATAAGTCTAAGTTGCTGAAATAAGCCTTTTTAATCAGCGTAAGTTGCTGAAATAAGCCTATTTAATACGCCTATTTAATAGGCCTATTTAATAAGTCTAAGTTGCTGAAATAAGCCTATTTAATAAGCCTAAGTTTCTGAATGAGCCTATTTAATAAGCATAAGTTGCTGAAATAAGCCTATTTAATAAGCCTAAGTTGCTGAATAAGCCTATTTAATAAGCCTAAGTTGCTGAAATAAGCCTATTTAATAAGGCTATTTAATAAGTCTAAGTTGCTGAAATAAACCTATTTAATAAGCCTAAGTTGCTAAAATAAGCCTATTTAATGAGGCTATTTAATGAGTCTATTTAATAAGCCTATTTAATAAGACTATTTAATAAGCCTATTTAATAAGCCTATTTAATATGCCTATTTAATAAGTCTATTTAATAAGCCTATTTAATAAGTCTATTTAATAAGTCTATTTAATAAGCCTATTTAATAAGTATTTAATGAGCCTATTTAATAAGCCTATTTATTGAGCCTATTTAATAAGCCTATTTATTGAGCCTATTTTATAAGCCTATTTATTGAGCCTATTTAATGAGCCTATTTATTGAGCCTATTTAATAAGCCTATTTAATGAGTCTATTTAATAAGCCTATTTAATAAGCCTATTTACTATGCCTATTTATTGAGCCTATTTAATAAGCCTATTTATTGAGCCTATTTAATAAGTCTATTTAATAAGCCTACTTAATAAGCCTATTTAATAAGTATTTAATTAGCCTATTTAATAAGTCTATTTAATAAGCCTATTTAATAAGGCTATTTAATGAGCCTAAGTTGCTGAAATAAGCCTATTTAATAAGCCTATTTAATAGGCCTATTTAATAAGTCTAAGTTGTTGAACTAAGCCTATTTAATAAACCTAAGTTTCTGAATGAGCCTATTTAATAAGCCTAAGTTGCTGAAATAAGCCTATTTAATAAGTCTAAGTTGCTGAAATAAGGCTATTTAATAAGCCTAAGTTGCTGAAATAAGCCTATTTAATAAGCCTAAGTTGCTGAAATAAGGCTATTTAATAAGTATAAGTTGCTGAAATAAGCCTATTTAATAAGCCTAAGTTGCTGAAATAAGTATATTTAATAAGCATAAGTTGCTGAAATAAGCCTATTTAATGAGTCTAAGTTGCTGAAATAAGGCTATTTAATAAGTCTAAGTTGCTGAAATAAGCCTTTTTAATCAGCGTAAGTTGCTGAAATAAGCCTATTTAATAAGCCCAAGTTGCTGAAATAAGCCTACTTAATTAGGCTATTTAATAAGCCTAAGTTGCTGAAATAAGCCTGTTTAATAAGCGTAAGTTGCTGAAATAAGGCTATTTAATAAGACTAAGTTGCTGAAATAAGCCTATTTAATAAACCTAAGTTGCTGAAATGAGCCTATTTAATAAGCCTATTTAATAAGCCTATTTATTGAGCCTACTTAATAAGCCTATTTAATAAGCCTATTTATTGAGCCTATTTAATAAGTCTATTTAATAAGCCTATTTAATAAGCCTATTTAATAAGTATTTAATGAGCCTATTTAATAAATCTATTTAATAAGCCTATTTAATAGGCCTATTTAATAAGTCTAAGTTGCTGAAATAAGCCTATTTAATAAGCCTATTTAATAGGCCTATTTAATAAGCCTAAGTTGCTGAAATAAGCCTATTTAATAAGCCTAAGTTGCTGAATAAGCCTATTTAATAAGCCAAAGTTGCTGAAATAAGCCTATTTAATAAGTCTAAGTTGCTGAAATAAGGCTATTTAATAAGCCTAAGTTGCTGAAATAAGCCTATTTAATAAGCCTAAGTTGCTGAAATAAGGCTATTTAATAAGTCTAAGTTGCTGAAATAAGCCTATTTAATAAGCCTAAGTTGCTGAAATAAGTATATTTAATAAGCATAAGTTGCTGAAATAAGCCTATTTAATGAGTCTAAGTTGCTGAAATAAGGCTATTTAATAAGTCTAAGTTGCTGAAATAAGCCTTTTCAATCAGCATAAGTTGCTGAAATAAGCCTATTTAATAAGCCCAAGTTGCTGAAATAAGCCTACTTAATTAGGCTATTTAATAAGCCTAAGTTGCTGAAATAAGCCTATTTAATAAGCGTAAGTTGCTGAAATAAGGCTATTTAATAAGACTAAGTTGCTGAAATAAGCCTATTTAATGAGTCTAAGTTGCTGAAATAAGGCTATTTAATAAGTCTAAGTTGCTGAAATAAGCCTTTTCAATCAGCGTAAGTTGCTGAAATAAGCCTATTTAATAAGCCCAAGTTGCTGAAATAAGCCTACTTAATTAGGCTATTTAATAAGCCTAAGTTGCTGAAATAAGCCTATTTAATAAGCGTAAGTTGCTGAAATAAGGCTATTTAATAAGACTAAGTTGCTGAAATAAGCCTATTTAATAAACCTAAGTTGCTGAAATAAGCCTATTTAATAAGCCTATTTAATAAGCCTAAGTTGCTGAAATAAGCCTATTTAATAAGCCTATTTAATAAGCCTATTTTTTGTGCCTATCTAATAAGCCTATTTAATAAGCCTATTTAATAAGCCTATTTATTGAGCCTACTTAATAAGCCTATTTAATAAGCCTATTTATTGAGCCTATTTAATAAGTCTATTTAATAAGCCTATTTAATAAGCCTATTTAATAAGTATTTAATGAGCCTATTTAATAAGTCTATTTAATAAGCCTATTTATTAGGCCTATTTAATAAGTCTAAGTTGCTTAAATAAGCCTATTTAATAAGCATATTTAATAGGCCTATTTAATAAGCCTAAGTTGCTGAAATAAGCCTATTTAATAAGCCTAAGTTGCTGAAATAAGGCTATTTAATAAGCCTAAGTTGCTGAAATAAGCCTATTTAATAAGCCTAAGTTGCTGAAATAAGGCTATTTAATAAGCCTAAGTTGCTGAAATAAGTATATTTAATAAGTCTAAGTTGCTGAAATAAACCTATTTAATAAGCCTAAGTTGCTAAAATAAGCCTATTTAATGAGGCTATTTAATAAGTCTATTTAATAAGCCTATTTAATAAGCCTATTTAATAAGCCTATTTAATAAGCCTATTTAATATGCCTATTTAATAAACATATTTAATAAGTATTTAATGAGCCTATTTAATAAGTCTATTTAATAAGCCTTTTTAATAAGCCTATTTAATAAATCTATTTAATAAGCCTATTTAATAAGTCTATTTAATAAGTCTATTTAATATGCCTATTTAATAAGTATTTAATGAGCCTATTTAATAAGCCTATTTATTGAGCATATTTAATAAGCCTATTTATTGAGCCTATTTTATAAGCCTATTTATTGAGCCTATTTAATAAGCCTATTTATTGAGCCTATTTAATAAGCCTATTTATTGAGCCTATTTAATAAGCCTATTTATTGAGCCTATTTAATAAGCCTATTTATTGAGCCTATTTAATAAGCCTATTTAATAAGTCTATTTAATAAGCCTATTTAATAAGCCTATATAATAAGCCTATTTATTGAGGCTATTTAATAGGCCTATTTAATAAGCCTATTTATTGAGCCTATTTAATTAGTCTATTTAATAAGCCTATTTAATAAGCCTATTTAATAAGTATTTAATGAGCCTATTTAATAAGTCTATTTAATAAGCCTATTTAATAGGCCTATTTAATAAGTCTAAGTTGCTGAAATAAGGCTAATTAATAAGCCTATGTTGCTGAAATAAGCTTATTTAATAAGCCTAAGTTGCTGAAATAAGGCTATTTAATAAGTCTAAGTTGCTGAAATAAGCCTATTTAATAAGCCTAAGTTGCTGAAATAAGTATATTTCATAAGCATAAGTTGCTGAAATAAGCCTATTTAATAAGTCTATTTTGCTGAAATAAGGCTATTTAATAAGTCTAAGTTGCTGAAATAAACCTATTTAATAAGCCTAAGTTGCTAAAATAAGCCTATTTAATGAGGCTATTTAATAAGTCTATTTAATAAGCCTATTTAATAAGCCTATTTAATAAGCCTATTTAATAAGCCTATTTAATAAGTCTATTTAATAAGTCAATTTAAAAAGCCTATTTAATAAGCCTATTTAATAAGCCTATTTATTGAGCCTACTTAATAAGCCTATTTAATAAGCCTATTTATTGAGCCTATTTAATAAGTCTATTTAATAAGCCTATTTAATAAGCCTATTTAATAAGTATTTAATGAGCCTATTTAATAAGTCTATTTAATAAGCCTATTTAATACGCCTATTTAATAAGTCTAAGTTGCTGAAATAAGCCTATTTAATAAGCCTATTTAATAGGCCTATTTAATAAGCCTAAGTTGCTGAAATAAGCCTATTTAATAAGCCTAAGTTGCTGAATAAGCCTATTTAATAAGCCAAAGTTGCTGAAATAAGCCTATTTAATAAGTCTAAGTTGCTGAAATAAGGCTATTTAATAAGCCTAAGTTGCTGAAATAAGGCTATTTAATAAGTCTAAGTTGCTGAAATAAGCCTATTTAATAAGCTTAAGTTGCTGAAATAAGTATATTTAATAAGCATAAGTTGCTGAAATAAGCCTATTTAATGAGTCTAAGTTGCTGAAATAAGGCTATTTAATAAGTCTAAGTTGCTGAAATAAGCCTTTTTAATCAGCGTAAGTTGCTGAAATAAGCCTATTTAATACGCCTATTTAATAGGCCTATTTAATAAGTCTAAGTTGCTGAAATAAGCCTATTTAATAAGCCTAAGTTTCTGAATGAGCCTATTTAATAAGCATAAGTTGCTGAAATAAGCCTATTTAATAAGCCTAAGTTGCTGAATAAGCCTATTTAATAAGCCTAAGTTGCTGAAATAAGCCTATTTAATAAGGCTATTTAATAAGTCTAAGTTGCTGAAATAAACCTATTTAATAAGCCTAAGTTGCTAAAATAAGCCTATTTAATGAGGCTATTTAATAAGTCTATTTAATAAGCCTATTTAATAAGAATATTTAATAAGCCTATTTAATAAGCCTATTTAATACGCCTATTTAATAAGTCTATTTAATAAGCCTATTTAATAAGTCTATTTAATAAGCCTATTTAATACGTATTTAATGAGCCTATTTAATAAGCCTATTTATTGAGCCTATTTAATAAGCCTATTTATTGAGCCTATTTTATAAGCCTATTTATTGAGCCTATTTAATGAGCCTATTTATTGAGCCTATTTAATAAGCCTATTTAATGAGTCTATTTAATAAGCCTATTTAATATGCCTATTTAATATGCCTATTTATTGAGCCTATTTAATAAGCCTATTTATTGAGCCAATTTAATAAGTCTATTTAATAAGCCTATTTAATAAGTATTTAATGAGCCTATTTAATAAGTCTATTTAATAAGCCTATTTAATAAGGCTATTTAATGAGCCTAAGTTGCTGAAATAAGCCTATTTAATAAGCCTATTTAATAGGCCTATTTAATAAGTCTAAGTTGTTGAAATAAGCCTATTTAATAAGCCTAAGTTTCTGATTGAGCCTATTTAATAAGCCTAAGTTGCTGAAATAAGCCTATTTAATAAGTCTAAGTTGCTGAAATAAGGCTATTTAATAAGCCTAAGTTGCTGAAATAAGCCTATTTAATAAGCCTAAGTTGCTGAAATAAGGCTATTTAATAAGTCTAAGTTGCTGAAATAAGCCTATTTAATAAGCCTAAGTTGCTGAAATAAGTATATTTAATAAGCATAAGTTGCTGAAATAAGCCTATTTAATGAGTCTAAGTTGCTGAAATAAGGCTATTTAATAAGTCTAAGTTTCTGAAATAAGCCTTTTTAATCAGCGTAAGTTGCTGAAATAAGCCTATTTAATAAGCCCAAGTTGCTGAAATAAGCCTACTTAATTAGGCTATTTAATAAGCCTAAGTTGCTGAAATAAGCCTGTTTAATAAGCGTAAGTTGCTGAAATAAGGCTATTTAATAAGACTAAGTTGCTGAAATAAGCCTATTTAATAAACCTAAGTTGCTGAAATGAGCCTATTTAATAAGCCTATTTAATAAGCCTAAGTTGCTGAAATAAGCCTATTTAATAAGCCTATTTAATAAGCCTATTTAATAGGCCTATTTAATAAGTCTAAGTTGCTGAAATAAGCCTATTTAATAAGCCTAAGTTGCTGAATAAGCCTATTTAATAAGCCTAAGTTGCTGAAATAAGCCTATTTAATAAGTCTAAGTTTCTGAAATAAGGCTATTTAATAAGCCTAAGTTGCTGAAATAAGGCTATTTAATAAGTTTAAGTTGCTGAAATAAGCCTATTTAATAAGCCTAAGTTGCTGAAATAAGCCTATTTAATAAGGCTATTTAATGAGCCCAAGTTGCTGAAATAAGCCTATTAAATAAGCCTAAGTTTCTGAACTAAGCCTATTTAAAAAGGTATATTTAATAAGTCTAAGTTGCTGAAATAAACCTATTTAATAAGCCTATTTAATAAGCCTAAGTTGCTGAAATAAGCCTATTTAATAAGGCTATTTAATAAGTCTAAGTTGCTGAAATAAGCCTATTTAATAAGCTTAAGTTTCTGAATGAGCCTATTTAATAAGCCTAAGTTGCTGAAATAAGCCTATTTAATAAGTCTAAGTTGCTGAAATAAGGCTATTTAATAAGCCTAAGTT
Organism: Petromyzon marinus; assembly: GCF_048934315.1. Lineage (NCBI taxonomy): Eukaryota > Metazoa > Chordata > Hyperoartia > Petromyzontiformes > Petromyzontidae > Petromyzon > Petromyzon marinus. Next base: position 4,205,498 of record NW_027422761.1, read on the forward strand.
GCTGAAATAAGCCTATTTAATAAGCCTAAGTTGCTGAAATAAGGCTATTTAATAAGTCTAAGTTGCTGTAATAAGCCTATTTAATAAGCCTAAGTTGCTGAAATAAGTATATTTAATAAGCATAAGTTGCTGAAATAAGCCTATTTAATGAGTCTAAGTTGCTGAAATAAGGCTATTTAATAAGTCTAAGTTTCTGAAATAAGCCTTTTTAATCAGCGTAAGTTGCTGAAATAAGCCTATTTAATAAGCCCAAGTTGCTGAAATAAGCCTACTTAATTAGGCTATTTAATAAGCCTAAGTTGCTGAAATAAGCCTGTTTAATAAGCGTAAGTTGCTGAAATAAGGCTATTTAAAAAGACTAAGTTGCTGAAATAAGCCTATTTAATAAACCTAAGTTGCTGAAATGAGCCTATTTAATAAGCCTATTTAATAAGCCTAAGTTGCTGAAATAAGCCTATTTAATAAGCCTATTTAATAAGCCTATTTAATAGGCCTATTTAATAAGTCTAAGTTGCTGAAATAAGCCTATTTAATAAGCCTAAGTTGCTGAATAAGCCTATTTAATAAGCCTAAGTTGCTGAAATAAGCCTATTTAATAAGTCTAAGTTTCTGAAATAAGGCTATTTAATAAGCCTAAGTTGCTGAAATAAGGCTATTTAATAAGTTTAAGTTGCTGAAATAAGCCTATTTAATAAGCCTAAGTTGCTGAAATAAGCCTATTTAATAAGGCTATTTAATGAGCCCAAGTTGCTGAAATAAGCCTATTAAATAAGCCTAAGTTTCTGAACTAAGCCTATTTAAAAAGGTATATTTAATAAGTCTAAGTTGCTGAAATAAACCTATTTAATAAGCCTATTTAATAAGCCTAAGTTGCTGAAATAAGCCTATTTAATAAGGCTATTTAATAAGTCTAAGTTGCTGAAATAAGCCTATTTAATAAGCCTAAGTTTCTGAATGAGCCTATTTAATAAGCCTAAGTTGCTAAAATAAGCCTATTTAATAAGTCTAAGTTGCTGAAATAAGGCTATTTAATAAGCCTAAGTTGCTGAAATAAGCCTATTTAATAAGCCTAAGTTGCTGAAATAAGGCTATTTAATAAGTCTAAGTTGCTGAAATAAGCCTATTTAATAAGCCTAAGTTGCTGAAATAAGTATATTTAATAAGCATAAGTTGCTGAAATAAGCCTATTTAATGAGTCTAAGTTGCTGAAATAAGGCTATTTAATAAGTCTAAGTTGCTGAAATAAGCCTTTTTAATCAGCGTAAGTTGCTGAAATAAGCCGATTTAATAAGCCCAAGTTGCTGAAATAAGCCTACTTAATTAGGCTATTTAATAAGCCTAAGTTGCTGAAATAAGCCTATTTAATAAGGCTATTTAATAAGTCTAAGTTGTTGAAATAAACCTATTTAATAAGCCTAAGTTGCTAAAATAAGCCTATTTAATGAGGCTATTTAATAAGTCTATTTAATAAGCCTATTTAATAAGCCTATTTAATAAGCCTATTTAATAAGCCTATTTAATACGCCTATTTAATAAACATATTTAATAAGTATTTAATGAGCCTATTTAATAAGCCTATTTAATAAGCCTATTTATTGAGCCTATATAATAAGTCTATTTAATAAGCCTATTTAATAAGCCTATTTAATAAGTGTTTAATGAGCCTATTTAATAAGTCTATTTAATAAGCCTGTTTAATAAGGCTATTTAATGAGCCTAAGTTGCTGAAATAAGCCTATTTAATAAGCCTATTTAATAGGCCTATTTAATAAGTCTAAGTTGCTGAAATAAGCCTATTTAATAAGCCTAAGTTTCTGAATGAGCCTATTTAATAAGCATAAGTTGCTGAAATAAGCCTATTTAATAAGCCTAAGTTGCTGAATAAGCCTATTTAATAAGCCTAAGTTGCTGAAATAAGCCTATTTAATAAGGCTATTTAATAAGTCTAAGTTGATGAAATAAGCCTATTTAATAAGCATAAGTTTCTGAATGAGCCTATTTAATAAGCCTAAGTTGCTGAAATAAGCCTATTTAATAAGTCTAAGTTGCTGAAATAAGGCTATTTAATAAGCCTAAGTTGCTGAAATAAGGCTATTTAATAAGTCTAAGTTGCTGAAATAAGCCTATTTAATAAGCCCAAGTTGCTGAAATAAGTATATTTAATAAGCATAAGTTGCTGAAATAAGCCTATTTAATGAGTCTAAGTTGCTGAAATAAGGCTATTTAATAAGTCTAAGTTGCTGAAATAAGCCTTTTTAATCAGCATAAGTTGCTGAAATAAGCCGATTTAATAAGCCCAAGTTGCTGAAATAAGCCTACTTAATTAGGCTATTTAATAAGCCTAAGTTGCTGAAATAAGCCTATTTAATAAGCGTAAGTTGCTGAAATAAGGCTATTTAATAAGACTAAGTTGCTGAAATAAGCCTATTTAATAAGCCTAAGTTGCTGAAATAAGCCTATTTAATAAGCCTATTTAATAAGCCTAAGTTGATGAAATTAGCCGATTTAATAAGCCTATTTAATAAGCCTATTTAATAGGCCTATTTAATAAGTCTAAGTTGCTGAAATAAGCCTATTTAATAAGCCTAAGTTGCTGAATAAGCCTATTTAATAAGCCTAAGTTGCTGAAATAAGCCTATTTAATAAGTCTAAGTTTCTGAAATAAGGCTATTTAATAAGTTTAAGTTGCTGAAATAAACCTATTTAATAAGCCTAAGTTGCTGAAATAAGCCTATTTAAAAAGGCTATTTAATGAGCCTAAGTTGCTGAAATAAGCCTATTTAATAAGCCTAAGTTTCTGAACTAAGCCTATTTAAAAAGGTATATTTAATAAGTCTAAGTTGCTGAAATAAACCTATTTAAAAATGCTATTTAATAAGCCTAAGTTGCTGAAATAAACCTGTTTAATAAGGCTATTTAATAAGCATAAGTTGCTGAAATAAGCTTATTTAATAAGCCTAAGTTGCTGAAATAAACCTATTTAATAAGTCTAAGTTGCTGAAATAAGCCTTTTTAATCAGCATAAGTTGCTGAAATAAGCCGATTTAATAAGCCCAAGTTGCTGAAATAAGCCTACTTAATTAGGCTATTTAATAAGCCTAAGTTGCTGAAATAAGCCTATTTAATAAGCGTAAGTTGCTGAAATAAGGCTATTTAATAAGAATAAGTTGCTGAAATAAGCCTATTTAATAAGCCTAAGTTGCTGAAATAAGCCTATTTAATAAGCCTATTTAATAAGCCTAAGTTGATGAAATTAGCCGATTTAATAAGCCTATTTAATAAGCCTATTTAATAGACCTATTTAATAAGTCTAAGTTGCTGAAATAAGCCTATTTAATAAGCCTAAGTTGCTGAATAAGCCTATTTAATAAGCCTAAGTTGCTGAAATAAGCCTATTTAATAAGTCTAAGTTTCTGAAATAAGGCTATTTAATAAGTTTAAGTTGCTGAAATAAGCCTATTTAATAAGCCTAAGTTGCTGAAATAAGCCTATATAATAAGGCTATTTAATGAGCCTAAGTTGCTGAAATAAGCCTATTTAATAAGCCTAAGTTTCTGAACTAAGCCTATTTAAAAAGGTATATTTAATAAGTCTAAGTTGCTGAAATAAACCTATTTAAAAATGCTATTTAATAAGCATAAGTTGCTGAAATAAACCTGTTTAATAAGGCTATTTAATAAGCATAAGTTGCTGAAATAAGCTTATTTAATAAGCCTAAGTTGCTGAAATAAGCCTATTTAATAAGGCTATTTAATAAGACTAAGTTGCTGAAATAAACCTATTTAATAAGCCTAAGTTGCTAAAATAAGCCTATTTAATGAGGGTATTTAATAAGCCTATTTAATAAGTCTAAGTTGCTGAAATAAGCCTATTTAATAAGCCTAAGTTGCTGAATAAGCCTATATAATAAGCCTAAGTTGCTGAAATAAGCCTATTTAATAAGTCTAAGTTTCTGAAATAAGGCTATTTAATAAGCCTAAGTTGCTGAAATAAGGCTATTTAATAAGTTTAAGTTGCTGAAATAAGCCTATTTAATAAGCCTAAGTTGCTGAAATCAGCCTATTTAATAAGGCTATTTAATGAGCCTAAGTTGCTGAAATAAGCCTATTTAATAAGCCTAAGTTTCTGAACTAAGCCTATTTAAAAAGGTATATTTAATAAGTCTAAGTTGCTGAAATAAACCTAATTAAAAATGCTATTTAATATGCCTAAGTTGCTGAAATAAACCTTTTTAATAAGGCTATTTAATAAGCATAAGTTGCTGAAATAAGCTTATTTAATAAGCCTAAGTTGCTGAAATAAGCCTATTTAATAAGGCTATTTAATAAGTCTAAGTTGTTGAAATAAACCTATTTAATAAGCCTAAGTTGCTAAAATAAGCCTATTTAATGAGGCTATTTAATAAGTCTATTTAATAAGCCTATTTAATAAGCCTATTTAATAAGCCTATTTAATAAGCCTATTTAATACGCCTATTTAATAAACATATTTAATAAGTATTTAATGAGCCTATTTAATAAGCCTATTTAATAAGCCTATTTATTGGGCCTATATAATAAGTCTATTTAATAAGCCTATTTAATAAGCCTATTTAATAAGTGTTTAATGAGCCTATTTAATAAGTCTATTTAATAAGCCTGTTTAATAAGGCTATTTAATGAGCCTAAGTTGCTGAAATAAGCCTATTTAATAAGCCTATTTAATAGGCCTATTTAATAAGTCTAAGTTGCTGAAATAAGCCTATTTAATAAGCCTAAGTTTCTGAATGAGCCTATTTAATAAGCATAAGTTGCTGAAATAAGCCTATTTAATAAGCCTAAGTTGCTGAATAAGCCTATTTAATAAGCCTAAGTTGCTGAAATAAGCCTATTTAATAAGGCTATTTAATAAGTCTAAGTTGCTGAAATAAGCCTATTTAATAAGCCTAAGTTTCTGAATGAGCCTATTTAATAAGCCTAAGTTGCTGAAATAAGCCTATTTAATAAGTCTAAGTTGCTGAAATAAGGCTATTTAATAAGCCTAAGTTGCTGAAATAAGCCTATTTAATAAGCCTAAGTTGCTGAAATAAGGCTATTTAATAAGTCTAAGTTGCTGAAATAAGCCTATTTAATAAGCCTAAGTTGCTGAAATAAGTATATTTAATAAGCATAAGTTGCTGAAATAAGCCTATTTAATGAGTCTAAGTTGCTGAAATAAGGCTATTTAATAAGTCTAAGTTGCTGAAATAAGCCTTTTTAATCAGCGTAAGTTGCTGAAATAAGCCGATTTAATAAGCCCAAGTTGCTGAAATAAGCCTACTTAATTAGGCTATTTAATAAGCCTAAGTTGCTGAAATAAGCCTATTTAATAAGCGTAAGTTGCTGAAATAAGGCTATTTAATAAGACTAAGTTTCTGAAATAAGGCTATTTAATAAGCCTAAGTTGCTGAAATAAGGCTATTTAATAAGTTTAAGTTGCTGAAATAAGCCTATTTAATAAGCCTAAGTTGCTGAAATCAGCCTATTTAATAAGGCTATTTAATGAGCCTAAGTTGCTGAAATAAACCTATTTAATAAGCCTAAGTTGCTAAAATAAGCCTATTTAATGAGGCTATTTAATAAGTCTATTTAATAAGCCTATTTAATAAGCCTATTTAATAAGCCTATTTAATACGCCTATTTAATACGCCTATTTAATAAACATATTTAATAAGTATTTAATGAGCCTATTTAATAAGCCTATTTAATAAGCCTATTTATTGGGCCTATATAATAAGTCTATTTAATAAGCCTATTTAATAAGCCTATTTAATAAGTGTTTAATGTGCCTATTTAATAAGTCTATTTAATAAGCCTGTTTAATAAGGCTATTTAATGAGCCTAAGTTGCTGAAATAAGCCTATTTAATAAGCCTATTTAATAGGCCTATTTAATAAGTCTAAGTTGCTGAAATAAGCCTATTTAATAAGCCTAAGTTTCTGAATGAGCCTATTTAATAAGCATAAGTTGCTGAAATAAGCCTATTTAATAAGCCTAAGTTGCTGAATAAGCCTATTTAATAAGCCTAAGTTGCTGAAATAAGCCTATTTAATAAGGCTATTTAATAAGTCTAAGTTGCTGAAATAAGCCTATTTAATAAGCCTAAGTTTCTGAATGAGCCTATTTAATAAGCCTAAGTTGCTGAAATAAGCCTATTTAATAAGTCTAAGTTGCTGAAATAAGGCTATTTAATAAGCCTAAGTTGCTGAAATAAGCCTATTTAATAAGCCTAAGTTGCTGAAATAAGGCTATTTAATAAGTCTAAGTTGCTGAAATAAGTATATTTAATAAGCATAAGTTGCTGAAATAAGCCTATTTAATGAGTCTAAGTTGCTGAAATAAGGCTATTTAATAAGTCTAAGTTGCTGAAATAAGCCTTTTTAATCAGCATAAGTTGCTGAAATAAGCCGATTTAATAAGCCCAAGTTGCTGAAATAAGCCTACTTAATTAGGCTATTTAATAAGCCTAAGTTGCTGAAATAAGCCTATTTAATAAGCGTAAGTTGCTGAAATAAGGCTATTTAATAAGACTAAGTTGCTGAAATAAGCCTATTTAATAAGCCTAAGTTGCTGAAATAAGCCTATTTAATAAGCCTATTTAATAAGCCTAAGTTGATGAAATTAGCCGATTTAATAAGCCTATTTAATAAGCCTATTTAATAGGCCTATTTAATAAGTCTAAGTTGCTGAAATAAGCCTATTTAATAAGCCTAAGTTGCTGAATAAGCCTATTTAATAAGCCTAAGTTGCTGAAATAAGCCTATTTAATAAGTCTAAGTTTCTGAAATAAGGCTATTTAATAAGCCTAAGTTGCTGAAATAAGGCTATTTAATAAGTTTAAGTTGCTGAAATAAGCCTATTTAATAAGCCTAAGTTGCTGAAATCAGCCTATTTAATAAGGCTATTTAATGAGCCTAAGTTGCTGAAATAAGCCTATTTAATAAGCCTATGTTTCTGAACTAAGCCTATTTAAAAAGGTATATTTAATAAGTCTAAGTTGCTGAAATAAACCTATTTAAAAATGCTATTTAATATGCCTAAGTTGCTGAAATAAACCTTTTTAATAAGGCTATTTAATAAGCATAAGTTGCTGAAATAAGCTTATTTAATAAGCCTAAGTTGCTGAAATAAGCCTATTTAATAAGGCTATTTAATAAGTCTAAGTTGTTGAAATAAACCTATTTAATAAGCCTAAGTTGCTAAAATAAGCCTATTTAATGAGGCTATTTAATAAGTCTATTTAATAAGCCTATTTAATAAGCCTATTTAATAAGCCTATTTAATACGCCTATTTAATACGCCTATTTAATAAACATATTTAATAAGTATTTAATGAGCCTATTTAATAAGCCTATTTAATAAGCCTATTTATTGGGCCTATATAATAAGTCTATTTAATAAGCCTATTTAATAAGCCTATTTAATAAGTGTTTAATGTGCCTATTTAATAAGTCTATTTAATAAGCCTGTTTAATAAGGCTATTTAATGAGCCTAAGTTGCTGAAATAAGCCTATTTAATAAGCCTATTTAATAGGCCTATTTAATAAGTCTAAGTTGCTGAAATAAGCCTATTTAATAAGCCTAAGTTTCTGAATGAGCCTATTTAATAAGCATAAGTTGCTGAAATAAGCCTATTTAATAAGCCTAAGTTGCTGAATAAGCCTATTTAATAAGCCTAAGTTGCTGAAATAAGCCTATTTAATAAGGCTATTTAATAAGTCTAAGTTGCTGAAATAAGCCTATTTAATAAGCCTAAGTTTCTGAATGAGCCTATTTAATAAGCCTAAGTTGCTGAAATAAGCCTATTTAATAAGTCTAAGTTGCTGAAATAAGGCTATTTAATAAGCCTAAGTTGCTGAAATAAGCCTATTTAATAAGCCTAAGTTGCTGAAATAAGGCTATTTAATAAGTCTAAGTTGCTGAAATAAGTATATTTAATAAGCATAAGTTGCTGAAATAAGCCTATTTAATGAGTCTAAGTTGCTGAAATAAGGCTATTTAATAAGTCTAAGTTGCTGAAATAAGCCTTTTTAATCAGCATAAGTTGCTGAAATAAGCCGATTTAATAAGCCCAAGTTGCTGAAATAAGCCTACTTAATTAGGCTATTTAATAAGCCTAAGTTGCTGAAATAAGCCTATTTAATAAGCGTAAGTTGCTGAAATAAGGCTATTTAATAAGACTAAGTTGCTGAAATAAGCCTATTTAATAAGCCTAAGTTGCTGAAATAAGCCTATTTAATAAGCCTATTTAATAAGCCTAAGTTGATGAAATTAGCCGATTTAATAAGCCTATTTAATAAGCCTATTTAATAGGCCTATTTAATAAGTCTAAGTTGCTGAAATAAGCCTATTTAATAAGCCTAAGTTGCTGAATAAGCCTATTTAATAAGCCTAAGTTGCTGAAATAAGCCTATTTAATAAGTCTAAGTTTCTGAAATAAGGCTATTTAATAAGTTTAAGTTGCTGAAATAAACCTATTTAATAAGCCTAAGTTGCTGAAATAAGCCTATTTAAAAAGGCTATTTAATGAGCCTAAGTTGCTGAAATAAGCCTATTTAATAAGCCTAAGTTTCTGAACTAAGCCTATTTAAAAAGGTATATTTAATAAGTCTAAGTTGCTGAAATAAACCTATTTAAAAATGCTATTTAATAAGCCTAAGTTGCTGAAATAAACCTGTTTAATAAGGCTATTTAATAAGCATAAGTTGCTGAAATAAGCTTATTTAATAAGCCTAAGTTGCTGAAATAAACCTATTTAATAAGTCTAAGTTGCTGAAATAAGCCTTTTTAATCAGCATAAGTTGCTGAAATAAGCCGATTTAATAAGCCCAAGTTGCTGAAATAAGCCTACTTAATTAGGCTATTTAATAAGCCTAAGTTGCTGAAATAAGCCTATTTAATAAGCGTAAGTTGCTGAAATAAGGCTATTTAATAAGAATAAGTTGCTGAAATAAGCCTATTTAATAAGCCTAAGTTGCTGAAATAAGACTATTTAATAAGCCTATTTAATAAGCCTAAGTTGATGAAATTAGCCGATTTAATAAGCCTATTTAATAAGCCTATTTAATAGACCTATTTAATAAGTCTAAGTTGCTGAAATAAGCCTATTTAATAAGCCTAAGTTGCTGAATAAGCCTATTTAATAAGCCTAAGTTGCTGAAATAAGCCTATTTAATAAGTCTAAGTTTCTGAAATAAGGCTATTTAATAAGTTTAAGTTGCTGAAATAAGCCTATTTAATAAGCCTAAGTTGCTGAAATAAGCCTATTTAATAAGGCTATTTAATGAGCCTAAGTTGCTGAAATAAGCCTATTTAATAAGCCTAAGTTTCTGAACTAAGCCTATTTAAAAAGGTATATTTAATAAGTCTAAGTTGCTGAAATAAACCTATTTAAAAATGCTATTTAATAAGCCTAAGTTGCTAAAATAAACCTGTTTAATAAGGCTATTTAATAAGCATAAGTTGCTGAAATAAGCTTATTTAATAAGCCTAAGTTGCTGAAATAAGCCTATTTAATAAGGCTATTTAATAAGACTAAGTTGCTGAAATAAACCTATTTAATAAGCCTAAGTTGCTAAAATAAGCCTATTTAATGAGGGTATTTAATAAGCCTATTTAATAAGTCTAAGTTGCTGAAATAAGCCTATTTAATAAGCCTAAGTTGCTGAATAAGCCTATTTAATAAGCCTAAGTTGCTGAAATAAGCCTATTTAATAAGTCTAAGTTTCTGAAATAAGGCTATTTAATAAGCCTAAGTTGCTGAAATAAGGCTATTTAATAAGTTTAAGTTGCTGAAATAAGCCTATTTAATAAGCCTAAGTTGCTGAAATCAGCCTATTTAATAAGGCTATTTAATGAGCCTAAGTTGCTGAAATAAGCCTATTTAATAAGCCTAAGTTTCTGAACTAAGCCTATTTAAAAAGGTATATTTAATAAGTCTAAGTTGCTGAAATAAACCTATTTAAAAATGCTATTTAATATGCCTAAGTTGCTGAAATAAACCTTTTTAATAAGGCTATTTAATAAGCATAAGTTGCTGAAATAAGCTTATTTAATAAGCCTAAGTTGCTGAAATAAGCCTATTTAATAAGGCTATTTAATAAGTCTAAGTTGTTGAAATAAACCTATTTAATAAGCCTAAGTTGCTAAAATAAGCCTATTTAATGAGGCTATTTAATAAGTCTATTTAATAAGCCTATTTAATAAGCCTATTTAATAAGCCTATTTAATAAGCCTATTTAATACGCCTATTTAATAAACATATTTAATAAGTATTTAATGAGCCTATTTAATAAGCCTATTTAATAAGCCTATTTATTGGGCCTATATAATAAGTCTATTTAATAAGCCTATTTAATAAGCCTATTTAATAAGTGTTTAATGAGCCTATTTAATAAGTCTATTTAATAAGCCTGTTTAATAAGGCTATTTAATGAGCCTAAGTTGCTGAAATAAGCCTATTTAATAAGCCTATTTAATAGGCCTATTTAATAAGTCTAAGTTGCTGAAATAAGCCTATTTAATAAGCCTAAGTTTCTGAATGAGCCTATTTAATAAGCATAAGTTGCTGAAATAAGCCTATTTAATAAGCCTAAGTTGCTGAATAAGCCTATTTAATAAGCCTAAGTTGCTGAAATAAGCCTATTTAATAAGGCTATTTAATAAGTCTAAGTTGCTGAAATAAGCCTATTTAATAAGCCTAAGTTTCTGAATGAGCCTATTTAATAAGCCTAAGTTGCTGAAATAAGCCTATTTAATAAGTCTAAGTTGCTGAAATAAGGCTATTTAATAAGCCTAAGTTGCTGAAATAAGCCTATTTAATAAGCCTAAGTTGCTGAAATAAGGCTATTTAATAAGTCTAAGTTGCTGAAATAAGCCTATTTAATAAGCCTAAGTTGCTGAAATAAGTATATTTAATAAGCATAAGTTGCTGAAATAAGCCTATTTAATGAGTCTAAGTTGCTGAAATAAGGCTATTTAATAAGTCTAAGTTGCTGAAATAAGCCTTTTTAATCAGCGTAAGTTGCTGAAATAAGCCGATTTAATAAGCCCAAGTTGCTGAAATAAGCCTACTTAATTAGGCTATTTAATAAGCCTAAGTTGCTGAAATAAGCCTATTTAATAAGCGTAAGTTGCTGAAATAAGGCTATTTAATAAGACTAAGTTTCTGAAATAAGGCTATTTAATAAGCCTAAGTTGCTGAAATAAGGCTATTTAATAAGTTTAAGTTGCTGAAATAAGCCTATTTAATAAGCCTAAGTTGCTGAAATCAGCCTATTTAATAAGGCTATTTAATGAGCCTAAGTTGCTGAAATAAGCCTATTTAATAAGCCTATGTTTCTGAACTAAGCCTATTTAAAAAGGTATATTTAATAAGTCTAAGTTGCTGAAATAAACCTATTTAAAAATGCTATTTAATATGCCTAAGTTGCTGAAATAAACCTTTTTAATAAGGCTATTTAATAAGCATAAGTTGCTGAAATAAGCTTATTTAATAAGCCTAAGTTGCTGAAATAAGCCTATTTAATAAGGCTATTTAATAAGTCTAAGTTGTTGAAATAAACCTATTTAATAAGCCTAAGTTGCTAAAATAAGCCTATTTAATGAGGCTATTTAATAAGTCTATTTAATAAGCCTATTTAATAAGCCTATTTAATAAGCCTATTTAATACGCCTATTTAATACGCCTATTTAATAAACATATTTAATAAGTATTTAATGAGCCTATTTAATAAGCCTATTTAATAAGCCTATTTATTGGGCCTATATAATAAGTCTATTTAATAAGCCTATTTAATAAGCCTATTTAATAAGTGTTTAATGTGCCTATTTAATAAGTCTATTTAATAAGCCTGTTTAATAAGGCTATTTAATGAGCCTAAGTTGCTGAAATAAGCCTATTTAATAAGCCTATTTAATAGGCCTATTTAATAAGTCTAAGTTGCTGAAATAAGCCTATTTAATAAGCCTAAGTTTCTGAATGAGCCTATTTAATAAGCATAAGTTGCTGAAATAAGCCTATTTAATAAGCCTAAGTTGCTGAATAAGCCTATTTAATAAGCCTAAGTTGCTGAAATAAGCCTATTTAATAAGGCTATTTAATAAGTCTAAGTTGCTGAAATAAGCCTATTTAATAAGCCTAAGTTTCTGAATGAGCCTATTTAATAAGCCTAAGTTGCTGAAATAAGCCTATTTAATAAGTCTAAGTTGCTGAAATAAGGCTATTTAATAAGCCTAAGTTGCTGAAATAAGCCTATTTAATAAGCCTAAGTTGCTGAAATAAGGCTATTTAATAAGTCTAAGTTGCTGAAATAAGCCTATTTAATAAGCCTAAGTTGCTGAAATAAGTATATTTAATAAGCATAAGTTGCTGAAATAAGCCTATTTAATGAGTCTAAGTTGCTGAAATAAGGCTATTTAATAAGTCTAAGTTGCTGAAATAAGCCTTTTTAATCAGCGTAAGTTGCTGAAATAAGCCGATTTAATAAGCCCAAGTTGCTGAAATAAGCGTACTTAATTAGGCTATTTAATAAGCCTAAGTTGCTGAAATAAGCCTATTTAATAAGCGTAAGTTGCTGAAATAAGGCTATTTAATAAGACTAAGTTGCTGAAATAAGCCTATTTAATAAGCCTAAGTTGCTGAAATAAGCCTATTTAATAAGCCTATTTAATAAGCCTAAGTTGATGAAATAAGCCGATTTAATAAGCCTATTTAATAAGCCTATTTAATAGGCCTATTTAATAAGTCTAAGTTGCTGAAATACGCCTATTTAATAAGCCTAAGTTGCTGAATAAGCCTATTTAATAAGCCTAAGTTGCTGAAATAAGCCTATTTAATAAGTCTAAGTTTCTGAAATAAGGCAATTTAATAAGCCTAAGTTGCTGAAATAAGGCTATTTAATAAGTTTAAGTTGCTGAAATAAGCCTATTTAATAAGCCTAAGTTGCTGAAATAAGCCTATTTAATAAGGCTATTTAATGAGCCTAAGTTGCTGAAATATGCCTATTTAATAAGACTAAGTTTCTGAACTAAGCCTATTTAAAAAGGTATATTTAATAAGTCTAAGTTGCTGAAATAAACCTATTTAAAAATGCTATTTAATAAGCCTAAGTTGCTGAAATAAACCTGTTTAATAAGGCTATTTAATAAGCATAAGTTGCTGAAATAAGCTTATTTAATAAGCCTAAGTTGCTGAAATAAGCCTATTTAATAAGGCTATTTAATAAGTCTAAGTTGCTGAAATAAACCTATTTAATAAGCCTAAGTTGCTAAAATAAGCCTATTTAATGAGGCTATTTAATAAGCCTATTTAATAGGCCTATTTAATAAGTCTAAGTTGCTGAAATAAGCCTATTTAATAAGCCTAAGTTGCTGAATAAGCCTATTTAATAAGCCTAAGTTGCTGAAATAAGCCTATTTAATAAGTCTAAGTTTCTGAAATAAGGCTATTTAATAAGCCTAAGTTGCTGAAATAAGGCTATTTAATAAGTTTAAGTTGCTGAAATAAGCCTATTTAATAAGCCTAAGTTGCTGAAATAAGCCTATTTAATAAGGCTATTTAATGAGCCTAAGTTGCTGAAATAAGCCTATTTAATAAGCCTAAGTTTCTGAACTAAGCCTATTTAAAAAGGTATATTTAATAAGTCTAAGTTGCTGAAGTAAACCTATTTAAAAATGCTATTTAATATGCCTAAGTTGCTGAAATAAACCTGTTTAATAAGGCTATTTAATAAGCATAAGTTGCTGAAATAAGCTTATTTAATAAGCCTAAGTTGCTGAAATAAGCCTATTTAATAAGGCTATTTAATAAGTCTAAGTTGTTGAAATAAACCTATTTAATAAGCCTAAGTTGCTAAAATAAGCCTATTTAATGAGGCTATTTAATAAGTCTATTTAATAAGCCTATTTAATAAGCCTATTTAATAAGCCTATTTAATAAGCCTATTTAATACGCCTATTTCATAAACATATTTAATAAGTATTTAATGAGCCTATTTAATAAGCCTATTTAATAAGCCTATTTATTGGGCCTATATAATAAGTCTATTTAATACGCCTATTTAATAAGCCTATTTAATAAGTGTTTAATGAGCCTATTTAATAAGTCTATTTAATAAGCCTGTTTAATAAGGCTATTTAATGAGCCTAAGTTGCTGAAATAAGCCTATTTAATAAGCCTATTTAATAGGCCTATTTAATAAGTCTAAGTTGCTGAAATAAGCCTATTTAATAAGCCTAAGTTTCTGAATGAGCCTATTTAATAAGCATAAGTTGCTGAAATAAGCCTATTTAATAAGCCTAAGTTGCTGAATAAGCCTATTTAATAAGCCTAAGTTGCTGAAATAAGCCTATTTAATAAGGCTATTTAATAAGTCTAAGTTGCTGAAATAAGCCTATTTAATAAGCCTAAGTTTCTGAATGAGCCTATTTAATAAGCCTAAGTTGCTGAAATAAGCATATTTAATAAGTCTAAGTTGCTGAAATAAGGCTATTTAATAAGCCTAAGTTGCTGAAATAAGCCTATTTAATAAGCCTAAGTTGCTGAAATAAGGCTATTTAATAAGTCTAAGTTGCTGAAATAAGCCTATTTAATAAGCCTAAGTTGCTGAAATAAGTATATTTAATAAGCATAAGTTGCTGAAATAAGCCTATTTAATGAGTCTAAGTTGCTGAAATAAGGCTATTTAATAAGTCTAAGTTGCTGACATAAGCCTTTTTAATCAGCGTAAGTTGCTGAAATAAGCCGATTTAATAAGCCCAAGTTGCTGAAATAAGCCTACTTAATTAGGCTATTTAATAAGCCTAAGTTGCTGAAATAAGCCTATTTAATAAGCGTAAGTTGCTGAAATAAGGCTATTTAATAAGACTAAGTTGCTGAAATAAGCCTATTTAATAAGCCTAAGTTGCTGAAATAAGCCTATTTAATAAGCCTATTTAATAAGCCTAAGTTGATGAAATAAGCCGATTTAATAAGCCTATTTAATAAGCCTATTTAATAGGCCTATTTAATAAGTCTAAGTTGCTGAAATAAGCCTATTTAATAAGCCTAAGTTGCTGAATAAGCCTATTTAATAAGCCTAAGTTGCTGAAATAAGCCTATTTAATAAGTCTAAGTTTCTGAAATAAGGCAATTTAATAAGCCTAAGTTGCTGAAATAAGGCTATTTAATAAGTTTAAGTTGCTGAAATAAGCCTATTTAATAAGCCTAAGTTGCTGAAATAAGCCTATTTAATAAGGCTATTTAATGAGCCTAAGTTGCTGAAATATGCCTATTTAATAAGCCTAAGTTTCTGAACTAAGCCTATTTAAAAAAGTATATTTAATAAGTCTAAGTTGCTGAAATAAACCTATTTAAAAATGCTATTTAATAAGCCTAAGTTGCTGAAATAAACCTGTTTAATAAGGCTATTTAATAAGCATAAGTTGCTGAAATAAGCTTATTTAATAAGCCTAAGTTGCTGAAATAAGCCTATTTAATATGGCTATTTAATAAGTCTAAGTTGCTGAAATAAACCTATTTAATAAGCCTAAGTTGCTAAAATAAGCCTATTTAATGAGGCTATTTAATAAGCCTATTTAATAGGCCTATTTAATAAGTCTAAGTTGCTGAAATAAGCCTATTTAATAAGCCTAAGTTGCTGAATAAGCCTATTTAATAAGCCTAAGTAGCTGAAATAAGCCTATTTTATAAGTCTACGTTTCTGAAATAAGGCTATTTAATAAGCCTAAGTTGCTGAAATAAGGCTATTTAATAAGTTTAAGTTGCTGAAATAAGCCTATTTAATAAGCCTAAGTTGCTGAAATAAGCCTATTTAATAAGGCTATTTAATGAGCCTAAGTTGCTGAAATAAGCCTATTTAATAAGCCTAAGTTTATGAACTAAGCCTATTTAAAAAGGTATATTTAATAAGTCTAAGTTGCTGAAGTAAACCTATTTAAAAATGCTATTTAATATGCCTAAGTTGCTGAAATAAACCTGTTTAATAAGGCTATTTAATAAGCATAAGTTGCTGAAATAAGCTTATTTAATAAGCCTAAGTTTCTGAAATAAGCCTATTTAATAAGGCTATTTAATAAGTCTAAGTTGTTGAAATAAACCTATTTAATAAGCCTAAGTTGCTAAAATAAGCCTATTTAATGAGGCTATTTAATAAGTCTATTTAATAAGCCTATTTAATAAGCCTATTTAATAAACCTATTTAATAAGCCTATTTAATACGCCTATTTAATAAACATATTTAATAAGTATTTAATGAGCCTATTTAATAAGCCTATTTAATAAGCCTACTTATTGGGCCTATATAATAAGTCTATTTAATACGCCTATTTAATAAGCCTATTTAATAAGTGTTTAATGAGCCTATTTAATAAGTCTATTTAATAAGCCTGTTTAATAAGGCTATTTAATGAGCCTAAGTTGCTGAAATAAGCCTATTTAATAAGCCTATTTAATAGGCCTATTTAATAAGTCTAAGTTGCTGAAATAAGCCTATTTAATAAGCCTAAGTTTCTGAATGAGCCTATTTAATAAGCATAAGTTGCTGAAATAAGCCTATTTAATAAGCCTAAGTTGCTGAATAAGCCTATTTAATAAGCCTAAGTTGCTGAAATAAGCCTATTTAATAAGGCTATTTAATAAGTCTAAGTTGCTTAAATAAACCTATTTAATAAGCCTAAGTTGCTAAAATAAGCCTATTTAATGAGGCTATTTAATAAGTCTATTTAATAAGCCTATTTAATAAGCCTATTTAATAAGCCTATTTGATAAGCCTATTTAATAAACATATTTAATAAGTATTTAATGAGCCTATTTAATAAGTCTATTTAATAAGCCTTTTTAATAAGCCTATTTAATAAGTCTATTTAATACGCCTATTTAATAAGTCTATTTAATAAGTCTATTTAATAAGCCTATTTAATAAGTATTTAATGAGCCTATTTAATAAGCCTATTTATTGAGCCTATTTAATAAGCCTATTTATTGAGCCTATTTTATAAGCCTATTTATTGAGCCTATTTAATAAGCCTATTTATTGAGCCCATTTAATAAGCCTATTTAATGAGTCTATTTAATAAGCCTATTTAATAAGCCTATTTAATATGCCTATTTATTGAGCCTATTTAATAAGCCTATTTAATGAGCCTATTTAATAAGTCTATTTAATAAGCCTACTTAATAAGCCTATTTAATAAGTATTTCATGAGCCTATTTAATAAGTTTATTTAATAAGCCTATTTAATAAGGCTATTTAATGAGCCTAAGTTGCTGAAATAAGCCTATTTAATAAGCCTATTTAATAGGCCTATTTAATAAGTCTAAGTTGCTGAAATAAGCCTATTTAATAAGCCTAAGTTTCTGAATGAGCCTATTTAATAAGCCTAAGTTGCTGAAATAAGCCTATTTAATAAGTCTAAGTTGCTGAAATAAGGCTATTTAATAAGCCTAAGTTGCTGAAATAAGCCTATTTAATAAGCCTAAGTTGCTGAAATAAGGCTATTTAATAAGTCTAAGTTGCTGAAATAAGCCTATTTAATAAGCCTAAGTTGCTGCAATAAGTATATTTAATAAGCATAAGTTGCTGAAATAAGCCTATTTAATAAGGCTATTTAATAAGTCTAAGTTGCTGAAATAAGCCTATTTAATAAGCCTAAGTTTCTGAATGAGCCTATTTAATAAGCCTAAGTTGCTGAAATAAGCCTATTTAATAAGTCTAAGTTGCTGAAATAAGGCTATTTAATAAGCCTAAGTTGCTGAAATAAGCCTACTTAATTAGGCTATTTAATAAGCCTAAGTTGCTGAAATAAGCCTATTTAATAAGCGTAAGTTGCTGAAATAAGGCTATTTAATAAGACTAAGTTGCTGAAATAAGCCTATTTAATAAGCCTAAGTTGCTGAAATAAGCCTATTTAATAAGCCTATTTAATAAGCCTAAGTTGATGAAATAAACCGATTTAATAAGCCTATTTAATAAGCCTATTTAATAGGCCTATTTAATAAGACTAAGTTGCTGAAATAAGCCTATTTAATAAGCCTAAGTTGCTGAATAAGCCTATTTAATAAGCCTAAGTTGCTGAAATAAGCCTATTTAATAAGTCTAAGTTTCTGAAATAAGCCTATTTAATAAGCCTAAGTTGCTGAAATAAGGCTATTTAATAAGTCTAAGTTGCTGAAATAAGCCTTTTTAATCAGCGTAAGTTGCTGAAATAAGCCGATTTAATAATCCCAAGTTGCTGAAATAAGCCTACTTAATTAGGCTATTTAATAAGCCTAAGTTGCTGAAATAAGCCTATTTAATAAGCGTAAGTTGCTGAAATAAGGCTATTTAATAAGACTAAATTGCTGAAATAAGCCTATTTAATAAGTCTAAGTTGCTGAAATAAGCCTATTTAATAAGCCTAAGTTGCTGAATAAGCCTATTTAATAAGCCTAAGTTGCTGAAATAAGGCTATTTAATAAGTCTAAGTTGCTGAAATAAGCCTATTTAATAAGCCTAAGTTGCTGAAATAAGTATATTTAATAACCCTAAGTTGCTGAAATAAGCCTATTTAATGAGTCTAACTTGCTGAAATAAGGCTATTTAATAAGTCTAAGTTGCTGAAATAAGCCTTTTTAATCAGCGTAAGTTGCTGAAATAAGCCGATTTAATAATCCCAAGTTGCTGAAATAAGCCTACTTAATTAGGCTATTTAATAAGCCTAAGTTGCTGAAATAAGCCTATTTAATAAGCGTAAGTTGCTGAAATAAGGCTATTTAATAAGACTAAGTTGCTGAAATAAGCCTATTTAATAAGCCTAAGTTGCTGAAATAAGCCTATTTAATAAGCCTATTTAATAAGCCTAAGTTGATGAAATAAACCGATTTAATAAGCCTATTTAATAAGCCTATTTAATAGGCCTATTTAATAAGTCTAAGTTGCTGAAATAAGCCTATTTAATAAGCCTAAGTTTCTGAATGAGCCTATTTAATAAGCCTAAGTTGCTGAAATAAGCCTATTTAATAAGTCTAAGTTTCTGAAATAAGGCTATTTAATAAGCCTAAGTTGCTGAAATAAGGCTATTTAATAAGTTTAAGTTGCTGAAATAAGCCTATTTAATATGCCTAAGTTGCTGAAATAAGCCTATTTAATAAGGCTATTTAATGAGCCTAGTTGCTGAAATAAGCCTATTTAATAAGCCTAAGTTTCTGAACTAAGCTTATTTAAAAAGGTATATTTAATAAGTCTAAGTTGCTGAAATAAACCTATTTAAAAATGCTATTTAATAAGCCTAAGTTGCTGAAATAAACCTGTTTAATAAGGCTATTTAATAAGCATAAGTTGCTGAAATAAGCTTATTTAATAAGCCTAAGTTGCTGAAATAAGCCTATTTAATAAGGCTATTTAATAAGTCTAAGTTGCTGAAATAAACCTATTTAATAAGCCTAAGTTGCTAAAATAAGCCTATTTAATGAGGCTATTTAATACGCCTATTTAATAGGCCTATTTAATAAGTCTACGTTGCTGAAATAAGCCTATTTAATAAGCCTAAGTTGCTGAATAAGCCTATTTAATAAGCCTAAGTTGCTGAAATAAGCCTATTTAATAAGTCTAAGTTTCTGAAATAAGGCTATTTAATAAGCCTAAGTTGCTGAAATAAGGCTATTTAATAAGTTTAAGTTGCTGAAATAAGCCTATTTAATAAGCCTAAGTTGCTGAAATAAGCCTATTTAATAAGGCTATTTAATGAGCCTAAGTTGCTGAAATAAGCCTATTTAATAAGCCTAAGTTTCTGAACTAAGCCTATTTAAAAAGGTATATTTAATAAGTCTAAGTTGCTGAAATAAACCTATTTAAAAATGCTATTTAATATGCCTAAGTTGCTGAAATAAACCTGTTTAATAAGGCTATTTAATAAGCATAAGTTGCTGAAATAAGCTTATTTAATAAGCCTAAGTTGCTGAAATAAGCCTATTTAATAAGGCAATTTAATAAGTCTAAGTTGTTGAAATAAACCTATTTAATAAGCCTAAGTTGCTAAAATAAGCCTATTTAATGAGGCTATTTAATAAGTCTATTTAATAAGCCTATTTAATAAGCCTATTTAATAAGCCTATTTAATAAGCCTATTTAATACGCCTATTTAATAAACACATTTAATAAGCATTTAATGAGCCTATTTAATAAGCCTATTTAATAAGCCTATTTATTGGGCCTATATAATAAGTCTATTTAATAAGCCTATTTAATAAGCCTATTTAATAAGTGTTTAATGAGCCTATTTAATAAGTCTATTTAATAAGCCTGTTTAATAAGGCTATTTAATGAGCCTAAGTTGCTGAAATAAGCCTATTTAATAAGCCTATTTAATAGGCCTATTTAATCAGTCTAAGTTGCTGAAATAAGCCTATTTAATAAGCCTAAGTTTCTGAATGAGCCTATTTAATAAGCATAAGTTGCTGAAATAAGCATATTTAATAAGCCTAAGTTGCTGAATAAGCCTATTTAATAAGCCTAAGTTGCTTAAATAAGCCTATTTAATAAGGCTATTTAATAAGTCTAAGTTGCTGAAATAAACCTATTTAATAAGCCTAAGTTTCTGAATGAGCCTATTTAATAAGCATAAGTTGCTGAAATAAGCATATTTAATAAGCCTAAGTTGCTGAATAAGCCTATTTAATGAGTCTAAGTTGCTGAAATAAGGCTATTTAATAAGTCTAAGTTGCTGACATAAGCCTTTTTAATCAGCGTAAGTTGCTGAAATAAGCCGATTTAATAAGCCCAAGTTGCTGAAATAAGCCTACTTAATTAGGCTATTTAATAAGCCTAAGTTGCTGAAATAAGCCTATTTAATAAGCGTAAGTTGCTGAAATAAGGCTATTTAATAAGACTAAGTTGCTGAAATAAGCCTATTTAATAAGCCTAAGTTGCTGAAATAAGCCTATTTAATAAGCCTATTTAATAAGCCTAAGTTGATGAAATAAGCCGATTTAATAAGCCTATTTAATAAGCCTATTTAATAGGCCTATTTAATAAGTCTAAGTTGCTGAAATAAGCCTATTTAATAAGCCTAAGTTGCTGAATAAGCCTATTTAATAAGCCTAAGTTGCTGAAATAAGCCTATTTAATAAGTCTAAGTTTCTGAAATAAGGCAATTTAATAAGCCTAAGTTGCTGAAATAAGGCTATTTAATAAGTTTAAGTTGCTGAAATAAGCCTATTTAATAAGCCTAAGTTGCTGAAATAAGCCTATTTAATAAGGCTATTTAATGAGCCTAAGTTGCTGAAATATGCCTATTTAATAAGCCTAAGTTTCTGAACTAAGCCTATTTAAAAAAGTATATTTAATAAGTCTAAGTTGCTGAAATAAACCTATTTAAAAATGCTATTTAATAAGCCTAAGTTGCTGAAATAAACCTGTTTAATAAGGCTATTTAATAAGCATAAGTTGCTGAAATAAGCTTATTTAATAAGCCTAAGTTGCTGAAATAAGCCTATTTAATATGGCTATTTAATAAGTCTAAGTTGCTGAAATAAACCTATTTAATAAGCCTAAGTTGCTAAAATAAGCCTATTTAATGAGGCTATTTAATAAGCCTATTTAATAGGCCTATTTAATAAGTCTAAGTTGCTGAAATAAGCCTATTTAATAAGCCTAAGTTGCTGAATAAGCCTATTTAATAAGCCTAAGTAGCTGAAATAAGCCTATTTTATAAGTCTACGTTTCTGAAATAAGGCTATTTAATAAGCCTAAGTTGCTGAAATAAGGCTATTTAATAAGTTTAAGTTGCTGAAATAAGCCTATTTAATAAGCCTAAGTTGCTGAAATAAGCCTATTTAATAAGGCTATTTAATGAGCCTAAGTTGCTGAAATAAGCCTATTTAATAAGCCTAAGTTTCTGAACTAAGCCTATTTAAAAAGGTATATTTAATAAGTCTAAGTTGCTGAAGTAAACCTATTTAAAAATGCTATTTAATATGCCTAAGTTGCTGAAATAAACCTGTTTAATAAGGCTATTTAATAAGCATAAGTTGCTGAAATAAGCTTATTTAATAAGCCTAAGTTTCTGAAATAAGCCTATTTAATAAGGCTATTTAATAAGTCTAAGTTGTTGAAATAAACCTATTTAATAAGCCTAAGTTGCTAAAATAAGCCTATTTAATGAGGCTATTTAATAAGTCTATTTAATAAGCCTATTTAATAAGCCTATTTAATAAACCTATTTAATAAGCCTATTTAATACGCCTATTTAATAAACAT
Organism: Petromyzon marinus; assembly: GCF_048934315.1. NCBI lineage: Eukaryota > Metazoa > Chordata > Hyperoartia > Petromyzontiformes > Petromyzontidae > Petromyzon > Petromyzon marinus. The sequence continues at coordinate 4,227,751 of NW_027422761.1, forward strand.
ATTTAATAAGTATTTAATGAGCCTATTTAATAAGCCTATTTAATAAGCCTACTTATTGGGCCTATATAATAAGTCTATTTAATACGCCTATTTAATAAGCCTATTTAATAAGTGTTTAATGAGCCTATTTAATAAGTCTATTTAATAAGCCTGTTTAATAAGGCTATTTAATGAGCCTAAGTTGCTGAAATAAGCCTATTTAATAAGCCTATTTAATAGGCCTATTTAATAAGTCTAAGTTGCTGAAATAAGCCTATTTAATAAGCCTAAGTTTCTGAATGAGCCTATTTAATAAGCATAAGTTGCTGAAATAAGCCTATTTAATAAGCCTAAGTTGCTGAATAAGCCTATTTAATAAGCCTAAGTTGCTGAAATAAGCCTATTTAATAAGGCTATTTAATAAGTCTAAGTTGCTTAAATAAACCTATTTAATAAGCCTAAGTTGCTAAAATAAGCCTATTTAATGAGGCTATTTAATAAGTCTATTTAATAAGCCTATTTAATAAGCCTATTTAATAAGCCTATTTGATAAGCCTATTTAATAAACATATTTAATAAGTATTTAATGAGCCTATTTAATAAGTCTATTTAATAAGCCTTTTTAATAAGCCTATTTAATAAGTCTATTTAATACGCCTATTTAATAAGTCTATTTAATAAGTCTATTTAATAAGCCTATTTAATAAGTATTTAATGAGCCTATTTAATAAGCCTATTTATTGAGCCTATTTAATAAGCCTATTTATTGAGCCTATTTTATAAGCCTATTTATTGAGCCTATTTAATAAGCCTATTTATTGAGCCCATTTAATAAGCCTATTTAATGAGTCTATTTAATAAGCCTATTTAATAAGCCTATTTAATATGCCTATTTATTGAGCCTATTTAATAAGCCTATTTAATGAGCCTATTTAATAAGTCTATTTAATAAGCCTACTTAATAAGCCTATTTAATAAGTATTTCATGAGCCTATTTAATAAGTTTATTTAATAAGCCTATTTAATAAGGCTATTTAATGAGCCTAAGTTGCTGAAATAAGCCTATTTAATAAGCCTATTTAATAGGCCTATTTAATAAGTCTAAGTTGCTGAAATAAGCCTATTTAATAAGCCTAAGTTTCTGAATGAGCCTATTTAATAAGCCTAAGTTGCTGAAATAAGCCTATTTAATAAGTCTAAGTTGCTGAAATAAGGCTATTTAATAAGCCTAAGTTGCTGAAATAAGCCTATTTAATAAGCCTAAGTTGCTGAAATAAGGCTATTTAATAAGTCTAAGTTGCTGAAATAAGCCTATTTAATAAGCCTAAGTTGCTGCAATAAGTATATTTAATAAGCATAAGTTGCTGAAATAAGCCTATTTAATAAGGCTATTTAATAAGTCTAAGTTGCTGAAATAAGCCTATTTAATAAGCCTAAGTTTCTGAATGAGCCTATTTAATAAGCCTAAGTTGCTGAAATAAGCCTATTTAATAAGTCTAAGTTGCTGAAATAAGGCTATTTAATAAGCCTAAGTTGCTGAAATAAGCCTACTTAATTAGGCTATTTAATAAGCCTAAGTTGCTGAAATAAGCCTATTTAATAAGCGTAAGTTGCTGAAATAAGGCTATTTAATAAGACTAAGTTGCTGAAATAAGCCTATTTAATAAGCCTAAGTTGCTGAAATAAGCCTATTTAATAAGCCTATTTAATAAGCCTAAGTTGATGAAATAAACCGATTTAATAAGCCTATTTAATAAGCCTATTTAATAGGCCTATTTAATAAGACTAAGTTGCTGAAATAAGCCTATTTAATAAGCCTAAGTTGCTGAATAAGCCTATTTAATAAGCCTAAGTTGCTGAAATAAGCCTATTTAATAAGTCTAAGTTTCTGAAATAAGCCTATTTAATAAGCCTAAGTTGCTGAAATAAGGCTATTTAATAAGTCTAAGTTGCTGAAATAAGCCTTTTTAATCAGCGTAAGTTGCTGAAATAAGCCGATTTAATAATCCCAAGTTGCTGAAATAAGCCTACTTAATTAGGCTATTTAATAAGCCTAAGTTGCTGAAATAAGCCTATTTAATAAGCGTAAGTTGCTGAAATAAGGCTATTTAATAAGACTAAATTGCTGAAATAAGCCTATTTAATAAGTCTAAGTTGCTGAAATAAGCCTATTTAATAAGCCTAAGTTGCTGAATAAGCCTATTTAATAAGCCTAAGTTGCTGAAATAAGGCTATTTAATAAGTCTAAGTTGCTGAAATAAGCCTATTTAATAAGCCTAAGTTGCTGAAATAAGTATATTTAATAACCCTAAGTTGCTGAAATAAGCCTATTTAATGAGTCTAACTTGCTGAAATAAGGCTATTTAATAAGTCTAAGTTGCTGAAATAAGCCTTTTTAATCAGCGTAAGTTGCTGAAATAAGCCGATTTAATAATCCCAAGTTGCTGAAATAAGCCTACTTAATTAGGCTATTTAATAAGCCTAAGTTGCTGAAATAAGCCTATTTAATAAGCGTAAGTTGCTGAAATAAGGCTATTTAATAAGACTAAGTTGCTGAAATAAGCCTATTTAATAAGCCTAAGTTGCTGAAATAAGCCTATTTAATAAGCCTATTTAATAAGCCTAAGTTGATGAAATAAACCGATTTAATAAGCCTATTTAATAAGCCTATTTAATAGGCCTATTTAATAAGTCTAAGTTGCTGAAATAAGCCTATTTAATAAGCCTAAGTTTCTGAATGAGCCTATTTAATAAGCCTAAGTTGCTGAAATAAGCCTATTTAATAAGTCTAAGTTTCTGAAATAAGGCTATTTAATAAGCCTAAGTTGCTGAAATAAGGCTATTTAATAAGTTTAAGTTGCTGAAATAAGCCTATTTAATATGCCTAAGTTGCTGAAATAAGCCTATTTAATAAGGCTATTTAATGAGCCTAGTTGCTGAAATAAGCCTATTTAATAAGCCTAAGTTTCTGAACTAAGCTTATTTAAAAAGGTATATTTAATAAGTCTAAGTTGCTGAAATAAACCTATTTAAAAATGCTATTTAATAAGCCTAAGTTGCTGAAATAAACCTGTTTAATAAGGCTATTTAATAAGCATAAGTTGCTGAAATAAGCTTATTTAATAAGCCTAAGTTGCTGAAATAAGCCTATTTAATAAGGCTATTTAATAAGTCTAAGTTGCTGAAATAAACCTATTTAATAAGCCTAAGTTGCTAAAATAAGCCTATTTAATGAGGCTATTTAATACGCCTATTTAATAGGCCTATTTAATAAGTCTACGTTGCTGAAATAAGCCTATTTAATAAGCCTAAGTTGCTGAATAAGCCTATTTAATAAGCCTAAGTTGCTGAAATAAGCCTATTTAATAAGTCTAAGTTTCTGAAATAAGGCTATTTAATAAGCCTAAGTTGCTGAAATAAGGCTATTTAATAAGTTTAAGTTGCTGAAATAAGCCTATTTAATAAGCCTAAGTTGCTGAAATAAGCCTATTTAATAAGGCTATTTAATGAGCCTAAGTTGCTGAAATAAGCCTATTTAATAAGCCTAAGTTTCTGAACTAAGCCTATTTAAAAAGGTATATTTAATAAGTCTAAGTTGCTGAAATAAACCTATTTAAAAATGCTATTTAATATGCCTAAGTTGCTGAAATAAACCTGTTTAATAAGGCTATTTAATAAGCATAAGTTGCTGAAATAAGCTTATTTAATAAGCCTAAGTTGCTGAAATAAGCCTATTTAATAAGGCAATTTAATAAGTCTAAGTTGTTGAAATAAACCTATTTAATAAGCCTAAGTTGCTAAAATAAGCCTATTTAATGAGGCTATTTAATAAGTCTATTTAATAAGCCTATTTAATAAGCCTATTTAATAAGCCTATTTAATAAGCCTATTTAATACGCCTATTTAATAAACACATTTAATAAGCATTTAATGAGCCTATTTAATAAGCCTATTTAATAAGCCTATTTATTGGGCCTATATAATAAGTCTATTTAATAAGCCTATTTAATAAGCCTATTTAATAAGTGTTTAATGAGCCTATTTAATAAGTCTATTTAATAAGCCTGTTTAATAAGGCTATTTAATGAGCCTAAGTTGCTGAAATAAGCCTATTTAATAAGCCTATTTAATAGGCCTATTTAATCAGTCTAAGTTGCTGAAATAAGCCTATTTAATAAGCCTAAGTTTCTGAATGAGCCTATTTAATAAGCATAAGTTGCTGAAATAAGCATATTTAATAAGCCTAAGTTGCTGAATAAGCCTATTTAATAAGCCTAAGTTGCTTAAATAAGCCTATTTAATAAGACTATTTAATAAGTCTAAGTTGCTGAAATAAACCTATTTAATAAGCCTAAGTTGCTAAAATAAGCCTATTTAATGAGGCTATTTAATAAGTCTATTTAATAAGCCTATTTAATAAGCCTTTTTAATAAGCCTATTTAAAAGCCTATTTAATAAGCCTATTTAATAAGTCTATTTAATAAGTCTATTTAATAAGCCTATTTAATAAGTATTTAATGAGCCTATTTAATAAGCCTATTTATTGAGCCTATTTAATAAGCCTATTTATTGAGCCTATTTTATAAGCCTATTTATTGAGCCTATTTAATAAGCCTATTTATTAAGCCTATTTAATAAGCCTATTTAATGAGTCTATTTAATAAGCCTATTTAATAAGCCTATTTAATAAGCCTATTTATTGAGCCTATTTAATAAGCCTATTTAATGAGCCTATTTAATAAGTCTATTTAATAAGCCTACCTAATAAGCCTATTTAATAAGTATTTCATGAGCCTATTTAATAAGTTTATTTAATAAGCCTATTTAATAAGGCTATTTAATGAGCCTAAGTTGCTGAAATAAGCATATTTAATAAGCCTATTTAATAGGCCTATTTAATAAGTCTAAGTTGCTGAAATAAGCCTATTTAATAAGCCTAAGTTTCTGAATGAGCCTATTTAATAAGCCTAAGTTGCTGAAATAAGCCTATTTAATACGTCTAAGTTGCTGAAATAAGGCTATTTAATAAGCCTAAGTTGCTGAAATAAGCCTATTTAATAAGCCTAAGTTGCTGAAATAAGGCTATTTAATAAGTCTAAGTTGCTGAAATAAGCCTATTTAATAAGCCTAAGTTGCTGCAATAAGTATATTTAATAAGCATAAGTTGCTGAAATAAGCCTATTTAATAAGGCTATTTAATAAGTCTAAGTTGCTGAAATAAGCCTATTTAATAAGCCTAAGTTTCTGAATGAGCCTATTTAATAAGCCTAAGTTGCTGAAATAAGCCTATTTAATAAGTCTAAGTTGCTGAAATAAGGCTATTTAATAAGCCTAAGTTGCTGAAATAAGCCTATTTAATAAGCCTAAGTTGCTGAAATAAGGCTATTTAATAAGTCTAAGTTGCTGAAATAAGCCTATTTAATAAGCCTAAGTTGCTGAAATAAGTATATTTAATAAGCATAAGTTGCTGAAATAAGCCTATTTAATGAGTCTAAGTTGCTGAAATAAGGCTATTTAATAAGTCTAAGTTGCTGAAATAAGCCTTTTTAATCAGCGTAAGTTGCTGAAATAAGCCGATTTAATAATCCCAAGTTGCTGAAATAAGCCTACTTAATTAGGCTATTTAATAAGCCTAAGTTGCTGAAATAAGCCTATTTAATAAGCGTAAGTTGCTGAAATAAGGCTATTTAATAAGACTAAGTTGCTGAAATAAGCCTATTTAATAAGCCTAAGTTGCTGAAATAAGCCTATTTAATAAGCCTATTTAATAAGCCTAAGTTGATGAAATAAACCGATTTAATAAGCCTATTTAATAAGCCTATTTAATAGGCCTATTTAATAAGACTAAGTTGCTGAAATAAGCCTATTTAATAAGCCTAAGTTGCTGAATAAGCCTATTTAATAAGCCTAAGTTGCTGAAATAAGCCTATTTAATAAGTCTAAGTTTCTGAAATAAGCCTATTTAATAAGCCTAAGTTGCTGAAATAAGTATATTTAATAAGCATAAGTTGCTGAAATAAGCCTATTTAATGAGTCTAAGTTGCTGAAATAAGGCTATTTAATAAGTCTAAGTTGCTGAAATAAGCCTTTTTAATCAGCGTAAGTTGCTGAAATAAGCCGATTTAATAATCCCAAGTTGCTGAAATAAGCCTACTTAATTAGGCTATTTAATAAGCCTAAGTTGCTGAAATAAGCCTATTTAATAAGCGTAAGTTGCTGAAATAAGGCTATTTAATAAGACTAAGTTGCTGAAATAAGCCTATTTAATAAGTCTAAGTTGCTGAAATAAGCCTATTTAATAAGCCTAAGTTGCTGAATAAGCCTATTTAATAAGCCTAAGTTGCTGAAATAAGGCTATTTAATAAGTCTAAGTTGCTGAAATAAGCCTATTTAATAAGCCTAAGTTGCTGAAATAAGTATATTTAATAAGCATAAGTTGCTGAAATAAGCCTATTTAATGAGTCTAAGTTGCTGAAATAAGGCTATTTAATAAGTCTAAGTTGCTGAAATAAGCCTTTTTAATCAGCGTAAGTTGCTGAAATAAGCCGATTTAATAATCCCAAGTTGCTGAAATAAGCCTACTTAATTAGGCTATTTAATAAGCCTAAGTTGCTGAAATAAGCCTATTTAATAAGCGTAAGTTGCTGAAATAAGGCTATTTAATAAGACTAAGTTGCTGAAATAAGCCTATTTAATAAGCCTAAGTTGCTGAAATAAGCCTATTTAATAAGCCTATTTAATAAGCCTAAGTTGATGAAATAAACCGATTTAATAAGCCTATTTAATAAGCCTATTTAATAGGCCTATTTAATAAGTCTAAGTTGCTGAAATAAGCCTATTTAATAAGCCTAAGTTGCTGAATAAGCCTATTTAATAAGCCTAAGTTGCTGAAATAAGCCTATTTAATAAGTCTAAGTTTCTGAAATAAGGCTATTTAATAAGCCTAAGTTGCTGAAATAAGGCTATTTAATAAGTTTAAGTTGCTGAAATAAGCCTATTTAATACGCCTAAGTTGCTGAAATAAGCCTATTTAATAAGGCTATTTAATGAGCCTAGTTGCTGAAATAAGCCTATTTAATAAGCCTAAGTTTCTGAACTAAGCTTATTTAAAAAGGTATATTTAATAAGTCTAAGTTGCTGAAATAAACCTATTTAAAAATGCTATTTAATAAGCCTAAGTTGCTGAAATAAACCTGTTTAATAAGGCTATTTAATAAGCATAAGTTGCTGAAATAAGCTTATTTAATAAGCCTAAGTTGCTGAAATAAGCCTATTTAATAAGGCTATTTAATAAGTCTAAGTTGCTGAAATAAACCTATTTAATAAGCCTAAGTTGCTAAAATAAGCCTATTTAATGAGGCTATTTAATACGCCTATTTAATAGGCCTATTTAATAAGTCTACGTTGCTGAAATAAGCCTATTTAATAAGCCTAAGTTGCTGAATAAGCCTATTTAATAAGCCTAAGTTGCTGAAATAAGCCTATTTAATAAGTCTAAGTTTCTGAAATAAGGCTATTTAATAAGCCTAAGTTGCTGAAATAAGGCTATTTAATAAGTTTAAGTTGCTGAAATAAGCCTATTTAATAAGCCTAAGTTGCTGAAATAAGCCTATTTAATAAGGCTATTTAATGAGCCTAAGTTGCTGAAATAAGCCTATTTAATAAGCCTAAGTTTCTGAACTAAGCCTATTTAAAAAGGTATATTTAATAAGTCTAAGTTGCTGAAATAAACCTATTTAAAAATGCTATTTAATATGCCTAAGTTGCTGAAATAAACCTGTTTAATAAGGCTATTTAATAAGCATAAGTTGCTGAAATAAGCTTATTTAATAAGCCTAAGTTGCTGAAATAAGCCTATTTAATAAGGCAATTTAATAAGTCTAAGTTGTTGAAATAAACCTATTTAATAAGCCTAAGTTGCTAAAATAAGCCTATTTAATGAGGCTATTTAATAAGTCTATTTAATAAGCCTATTTAATAAGCCTATTTAATAAGCCTATTTAATACGCCTATTTAATAAACACATTTAATAAGCATTTAATGAGCCTATTTAATAAGCCTATTTAATAAGCCTATTTATTGGGCCTATATAATAAGTCTATTTAATAAGCCTATTTAATAAGCCTATTTAATAAGTGTTTAATGAGCCTATTTAATAAGTCTATTTAATAAGCCTGTTTAATAAGGCTATTTAATGAGCCTAAGTTGCTGAAATAAGCCTATTTAATAAGCCTATTTAATAGGCCTATTTAATCAGTCTAAGTTGCTGAAATAAGCCTATTTAATAAGCCTAAGTTTCTGAATGAGCCTATTTAATAAGCATAAGTTGCAGAAATAAGCCTATTTAATAAGCCTAAGTTGCTGAATAAGCCTATTTAATAAGCCTAAGTTGCTGAAATAAGCCTATTTAATAAGGCTATTTAATAAGTCTAAGTTGCTGAAATAAACCTATTTAATAAGCCTAAGTTGCTAAAATAAGCCTATTTAATGAGGCTATTTAATAAGTCTATTTAATAAGCCTATTTAATAAGCCTTTTTAATAAGCCTATTTAAAAGCCTATTTAATAAGCCTATTTAATAAGTCTATTTAATAAGTCTATTTAATAAGCCTATTTAATAAGTATTTAATGAGCCTATTTAATAAGCCTATTTATTGAGCCTATTTAATAAGCCTATTTATTGAGCCTATTTTATAAGCCTATTTATTGAGCCTATTTAATAAGCCTATTTATTAAGCCTATTTAATAAGCCTATTTAATGAGTCTATTTAATAAGCCTATTTAATAAGCCTATTTAATAAGCCTATTTATTGAGCCTATTTAATAAGCCTATTTAATGAGCCTATTTAATAAGTCTATTTAATAAGCCTACCTAATAAGCCTATTTAATAAGTATTTCATGAGCCTATTTAATAAGTTTATTTAATAAGCCTATTTAATAAGGCTATTTAATGAGCCTAAGTTGCTGAAATAAGCATATTTAATAAGCCTATTTAATAGGCCTATTTAATAAGTCTAAGTTGCTGAAATAAGCCTATTTAATAAGCCTAAGTTTCTGAATGAGCCTATTTAATAAGCCTAAGTTGCTGAAATAAGCCTATTTAATAAGTCTAAGTTGCTGAAATAAGGCTATTTAATAAGCCTAAGTTGCTGAAATAAGCCTATTTAATAAGCCTAAGTTGCTGAAATAAGGCTATTTAATAAGTCTAAGTTGCTGAAATAAGCCTATTTAATAAGCCTAAGTTTCTGCAATAAGTATATTTAATAAGCATAAGTTGCTGAAATAAGCCTATTTAATGAGTCTAAGTTGCTGAAATAAGGCTATTTAATAAGTCTAAGTTGCTGAAATAAGCCTTTTAAATCAGCGTAAGTTGCTGAAATAAGCCGATTTAATAAGCCCAAGTTGCTGAAATAAGCCTACTTAATTAGGCTATTTAATAAGCCTAAGTTGCTGAAATAAGCCTATTTAATAAGCGTAAGTTGCTGAAATAAGACTATTTAATAAGACTAAGTTGCTGAAATAAGCCTATTTAATAAGCCTAAGTTGCTGAAATAAGCCTATTTAATAAGCCTATTTAATAAGCCTAAGTTGATGAAATAAGCCTTTTTAATAAGCCTATTTAAAAGCCTATTTAATAAGCCTATTTAATAAGTCTATTTAATAAGTCTATTTAATAAGCCTATTTAATAAGTATTTAATGAGCCTATTTAATAAGCCTATTTATTGAGCCTATTTAATAAGCCTATTTATTGAGCCTATTTTATAAGCCTATTTATTGAGCCTATTTAATAAGCCTATTTATTAAGCCTATTTAATAAGCCTATTTAATGAGTCTATTTAATAAGCCTATTTAATAAGCCTATTTAATAAGCCTATTTATTGAGCCTATTTAATAAGCCTATTTAATGAGCCTATTTAATAAGTCTATTTAATAAGCCTACCTAATAAGCCTATTTAATAAGTATTTCATGAGCCTATTTAATAAGTTTATTTAATAAGCCTATTTAATAAGGCTATTTAATGAGCCTAAGTTGCTGAAATAAGCATATTTAATAAGCCTATTTAATAGGCCTATTTAATAAGTCTAAGTTGCTGAAATAAGCCTATTTAATAAGCCTAAGTTTCTGAATGAGCCTATTTAATAAGCCTAAGTTGCTGAAATAAGCCTATTTAATAAGTCTAAGTTGCTGAAATAAGGCTATTTAATAAGCCTAAGTTGCTGAAATAAGCCTATTTAATAAGCCTAAGTTGCTGAAATAAGGCTATTTAATAAGTCTAAGTTGCTGAAATAAGCCTATTTAATAAGCCTAAGTTTCTGCAATAAGTATATTTAATAAGCATAAGTTGCTGAAATAAGCCTATTTAATGAGTCTAAGTTGCTGAAATAAGGCTATTTAATAAGTCTAAGTTGCTGAAATAAGCCTTTTAAATCAGCGTAAGTTGCTGAAATAAGCCGATTTAATAAGCCCAAGTTGCTGAAATAAGCCTACTTAATTAGGCTATTTAATAAGCCTAAGTTGCTGAAATAAGCCTATTTAATAAGCGTAAGTTGCTGAAATAAGACTATTTAATAAGACTAAGTTGCTGAAATAAGCCTATTTAATAAGCCTAAGTTGCTGAAATAAGCCTATTTAATAAGCCTATTTAATAAGCCTAAGTTGATGAAATAAGCCGATTTAATAAGCCTATTTAATAAGCCTATTTAATAGGCCTATTTAATAAGTCTAAGTTGCTGAAATAAGCCTATTTAATAAGCCTAAGTTGCTGAATAAGCCTATTTAATAAGCCTAAGTTGCTGAAATAAGCCTATTTAATAAGTCTAAATTTCTGAAATAAGGCTATTTAATAAGCCTAATTTGCTGAAATAAGGCTATTTAATAAGTTTAAGTTGCTGAAATAAGCCTATTTAATAAGCCTAAGTTGCTGAAATAAGCCTATTTAATAAGGCTATTTAATGAGCCTAAGTTGCTGAAATAAGCCTATTTAATAAGCCTAAGTTTCTGAACTAAGCCTATTTAAAAAGGTATATTTAATAAGTCTAAGTTGCTGAAATAAACCTATTTAAAAATGCTATTTAATAAGCCTAAGTTGCTGAAATAAACCTGTTTAATAAGGCTATTTAATAAGCATAAGTTGCTGAAAAAAGCTTATTTAATAAGCCTAAGTTGCTGAAATCAGCCTATTTAATAAGGCTATTTAATAAGTCTAAGTTGCTGAAATAAACCTATTTAATAAGCCTAAGTTGCTAAAATAAGCCTATTTAATGAGGCTATTTAATTAGTCTATTTAATAAGCCTTTTTAATAAGCCTATTTAATAAGCCTATTTAATAAGCCTATTTAATACGCCTATTTAATAAACATATTTAATAAGTATTTAATGAGCCTATTTAATAAGTCTATTTAATACGCCTTTTTAATAAGCCTATTTAATAAGTCTATTTAATAAGCCTATTTAATAAGTCTATTCAATAAGTCTATTTAATAAGCCTATTTAATAAGTATTTAATGAGCCTATTTAATAAGCCTATTTATTGAGCCTATTTAATAAGCCTATTTATTGAGCCTATTTAATAAGCCTATTTATTGAGCCTATTTAATAAGCCTATTTATTGAGCCTATTTAATAAGCCTATTTCATAAGTCTATTTAATAAGCCTATTTAATAAGCCTATTTAAAAAGCCTATTTATTGAGCCAATTTAATAAGCCTATTTAATAAGCCTATTTATTGAGCCTATTTAATAAGTCTATTTAATAAGCCTATTTAATAAGCCTATTTAATAAGTGTTTAATGAGCCTATTTAATAAGTCTATTTAATAAGCCTGTTTAATAAGGCTATTTAATGAGCCTAAGTTGCTGAAATAAGCCTATTTAATAAGCCTATTTAATAGGCCTATTTAATAAGTCTAAGTTGCTGAAATAAGCCTATTTAATAAGCCTAAGTTGCTGAAATAAGTATATTTAATAAGCATAAGTTGCTGAAATAAGCCTATTTAATGAGTCTAAGTTGCTGAAATAAGGCTATTTAATAAGTCTAAGTTGCTGAAATAAGCCTTTTTAATCAGCGTAAGTTGCTGAAATAAGCCGATTTAATAATCCCAAGTTGCTGAAATAAGCCTACTTAATTAGGCTATTTAATAAGCCTAAGTTGCTGAAATAAGCCTATTTAATAAGCGTAAGTTGCTGAAATAAGGCTATTTAATAAGACTAAGTTGCTGAAATAAGCCTATTTAATAAGCCTAAGTTGCTGAAATAAGCCTATTTAATAAGCCTATTTAATAAGCCTAAGTTGATGAAATAAACCGATTTAATAAGCCTATTTAATAAGCCTATTTAATAGGCCTATTTAATAAGTCTAAGTTGCTGAAATAAGCCTATTTAATAAGCCTAAGTTGCTGAATAAGCCTATTTAATAAGCCTAAGTTGCTGAAATAAGCCTATTTAATAAGTCTAAGTTTCTGAAATAAGGCTATTTAATAAGCCTAAGTTGCTGAAATAAGGCTATTTAATAAGTTTAAGTTGCTGAAATAAGCCTATTTAATACGCGTAAGTTGCTGAAATAAGCCTATTTAATAAGGCTATTTAATGAGCCTAGTTGCTGAAATAAGCCTATTTAATAAGCCTAAGTTTCTGAACTAAGCTTATTTAAAAAGGTATATTTAATAAGTCTAAGTTGCTGAAATAAACCTATTTAAAAATGCTATTTAATAAGCCTAAGTTGCTGAAATAAACCTGTTTAATAAGGCTATTTAATAAGCATAAGTTGCTGAAATAAGCTTATTTAATAAGCCTAAGTTGCTGAAATAAGCCTATTTAATAAGGCTATTTAATAAGTCTAAGTTGCTGAAATAAACCTATTTAATGAGCCTAAGTTGCTGAAATAAGCCTACTTAATTAGGCTATTTAATAAGCCTAAGTTGCTGAAATAAGCCTATTTAATAAGCGTAAGTTGCTGAAATAAGACTATTTAATAAGACTAAGTTGCTGAAATAAGCCTATTTAATAAGCCTAAGTTGCTGAAATAAGCCTATTTAATAAGCCTATTTAATAAGCCTAAGTTGATGAAATAAGCCGATTTAATAAGCCTATTTAATAAGCCTATTTAATAGGCCTATTTAATAAGTCTAAGTTGCTGAAATAAGCCTATTTAATAAGCCTAAGTTGCTGAATAAGCCTATTTAATAAGCCTAAGTTGCTGAAATAAGCCTATTTAATAAGTCTAAATTTCTGAAATAAGGCTATTTAATAAGCCTAATTTGCTGAAATAAGGCTATTTAATAAGTTTAAGTTGCTGAAATAAGCCTATTTAATAAGCCTAAGTTGCTGAAATAAGCCTATTTAATAAGGCTATTTAATGAGCCTAAGTTGCTGAAATAAGCCTATTTAATAAGCCTAAGTTTCTGAACTAAGCCTATTTAAAAAGGTATATTTAATAAGTCTAAGTTGCTGAAATAAACCTATTTAAAAATGCTATTTAATAAGCCTAAGTTGCTGAAATAAACCTGTTTAATAAGGCTATTTAATAAGCATAAGTTGCTGAAAAAAGCTTATTTAATAAGCCTAAGTTGCTGAAATCAGCCTATTTAATAAGGCTATTTAATAAGTCTAAGTTGCTGAAATAAACCTATTTAATAAGCCTAAGTTGCTAAAATAAGCCTATTTAATGAGGCTATTTAATTAGTCTATTTAATAAGCCTTTTTAATAAGCCTATTTAATAAGCCTATTTAATAAGCCTATTTAATACGCCTATTTAATAAACATATTTAATAAGTATTTAATGAGCCTATTTAATAAGTCTATTTAATACGCCTTTTTAATAAGCCTATTTAATAAGTCTATTTAATAAGCCTATTTAATAAGTCTATTCAATAAGTCTATTTAATAAGCCTATTTAATAAGTATTTAATGAGCCTATTTAATAAGCCTATTTATTGAGCCTATTTAATAAGCCTATTTATTGAGCCTATTTAATAAGCCTATTTATTGAGCCTATTTAATAAGCCTATTTATTGAGCCTATTTAATAAGCCTATTTCATAAGTCTATTTAATAAGCCTATTTAATAAGCCTATTTAAAAAGCCTATTTATTGAGCCAATTTAATAAGCCTATTTAATAAGCCTATTTATTGAGCCTATTTAATAAGTCTATTTAATAAGCCTATTTAATAAGCCTATTTAATAAGTGTTTAATGAGCCTATTTAATAAGTCTATTTAATAAGCCTGTTTAATAAGGCTATTTAATGAGCCTAAGTTGCTGAAATAAGCCTATTTAATAAGCCTATTTAATAGGCCTATTTAATAAGTCTAAGTTGCTGAAATAAGCCTATTTAATAAGCCTAAGTTGCTGAAATAAGTATATTTAATAAGCATAAGTTGCTGAAATAAGCCTATTTAATGAGTCTAAGTTGCTGAAATAAGGCTATTTAATAAGTCTAAGTTGCTGAAATAAGCCTTTTTAATCAGCGTAAGTTGCTGAAATAAGCCGATTTAATAATCCCAAGTTGCTGAAATAAGCCTACTTAATTAGGCTATTTAATAAGCCTAAGTTGCTGAAATAAGCCTATTTAATAAGCGTAAGTTGCTGAAATAAGGCTATTTAATAAGACTAAGTTGCTGAAATAAGCCTATTTAATAAGCCTAAGTTGCTGAAATAAGCCTATTTAATAAGCCTATTTAATAAGCCTAAGTTGATGAAATAAACCGATTTAATAAGCCTATTTAATAAGCCTATTTAATAGGCCTATTTAATAAGTCTAAGTTGCTGAAATAAGCCTATTTAATAAACCTAAGTTGCTGAATAAGCCTATTTAATAAGCCTAAGTTGCTGAAATAAGCCTATTTAATAAGTCTAAGTTTCTGAAATAAGGCTATTTAATAAGCCTAAGTTGCTGAAATAAGGCTATTTAATAAGTTTAAGTTGCTGAAATAAGCCTATTTAATACGCGTAAGTTGCTGAAATAAGCCTATTTAATAAGGCTATTTAATGAGCCTAGTTGCTGAAATAAGCCTATTTAATAAGCCTAAGTTTCTGAACTAAGCTTATTTAAAAAGGTATATTTAATAAGTCTAAGTTGCTGAAATAAACCTATTTAAAAATGCTATTTAATAAGCCTAAGTTGCTGAAATAAACCTGTTTAATAAGGCTATTTAATAAGCATAAGTTGCTGAAATAAGCTTATTTAATAAGCCTAAGTTGCTGAAATAAGCCTATTTAATAAGGCTATTTAATAAGTCTAAGTTGCTGAAATAAACCTATTTAATAAGCCTAAGTTGCTAAAATAAGCCTATTTAATGAGGCTATTTAATACGCCTATTTAATAGGCCTATTTAATAAGTCTACGTTGCTGAAATAAGCCTATTTAATAAGCCTAAGTTGCTGAATAAGCCTATTTAATAAGCCTAAGTTGCTGAAATAAGCCTATTTAATAAGTCTAAGTTTCTGAAATAAGGCTATTTAATAAGCCTAAGTTGCTGAAATAAGGCTATTTAATAAGTTTAAGTTGCTGAAATAAGCCTATTTAATAAGCCTAAGTTGCTGAAATAAGCCTATTTAATAAGGCTATTTAATGAGCCTAAGTTGCTGAAATAAGCCTATTTAATAAGCCTAAGTTTCTGAACTAAGCCTATTTAAAAAGGTATATTTAATAAGTCTAAGTTGCTGAAATAAACCTATTTAAAAATGCTATTTAATATGCCTAAGTTGCTGAAATAAACCTGTTTAATAAGGCTATTTAATAAGCATAAGTTGCTGAAATAAGCTTATTTAATAAGCCTAAGTTGCTGAAATAAGCCTATTTAATAAGGCAATTTAATAAGTCTAAGTTGTTGAAATAAACCTATTTAATAAGCCTAAGTTGCTAAAATAAGCCTATTTAATGAGGCTATTTAATAAGTCTATTTAATAAGCCTATTTAATAAGCCTATTTAATAAGCCTATTTAATAAGCCTATTTAATACGCCTATTTAATAAACACATTTAATAAGCATTTAATGAGCCTATTTAATAAGCCTATTTAATAAGCCTATTTATTGGGCCTATATAATAAGTCTATTTAATAAGCCTATTTAATAAGCCTATTTAATAAGTGTTTAATGAGCCTATTTAATAAGTCTATTTAATAAGCCTGTTTAATAAGGCTATTTAATGAGCCTAAGTTGCTGAAATAAGCCTATTTAATAAGCCTATTTAATAGGCCTATTTAATCAGTCTAAGTTGCTGAAATAAGCCTATTTAATAAGCCTAAGTTTCTGAATGAGCCTATTTAATAAGCATAAGTTGCTGAAATAAGCCTATTTAATAAGCCTAAGTTGCTGAATAAGCCTATTTAATAAGCCTAAGTTGCTGAAATAAGCCTATTTAATAAGGCTATTTAATAAGTCTAAGTTGCTGAAATAAACCTATTTAATAAGCCTAAGTTGCTAAAATAAGCCTATTTAATGAGGCTATTTAATAAGTCTATTTAATAAGCCTATTTAATAAGCCTTTTTAATAAGCCTATTTAAAAGCCTATTTAATAAGCCTATTTAATAAGTCTATTTAATAAGTCTATTTAATAAGCCTATTTAATAAGTATTTAATGAGCCTATTTAATAAGCCTATTTATTGAGCCTATTTAATAAGCCTATTTATTGAGCCTATTTTATAAGCCTATTTATTGAGCCTATTTAATAAGCCTATTTATTAAGCCTATTTAATAAGCCTATTTAATGAGTCTATTTAATAAGCCTATTTAATAAGCCTATTTAATAAGCCTATTTATTGAGCCTATTTAATAAGCCTATTTAATGAGCCTATTTAATAAGTCTATTTAATAAGCCTACCTAATAAGCCTATTTAATAAGTATTTCATGAGCCTATTTAATAAGTTTATTTAATAAGCCTATTTAATAAGGCTATTTAATGAGCCTAAGTTGCTGAAATAAGCATATTTAATAAGCCTATTTAATAGGCCTATTTAATAAGTCTAAGTTGCTGAAATAAGCCTATTTAATAAGCCTAAGTTTCTGAATGAGCCTATTTAATAAGCCTAAGTTGCTGAAATAAGCCTATTTAATAAGTCTAAGTTGCTGAAATAAGGCTATTTAATAAGCCTAAGTTGCTGAAATAAGCCTATTTAATAAGCCTAAGTTGCTGAAATAAGGCTATTTAATAAGTCTAAGTTGCTGAAATAAGCCTATTTAATAAGCCTAAGTTTCTGCAATAAGTATATTTAATAAGCATAAGTTGCTGAAATAAGCCTATTTAATGAGTCTAAGTTGCTGAAATAAGGCTATTTAATAAGTCTAAGTTGCTGAAATAAGCCTTTTTAATCAGCGTAAGTTGCTGAAATAAGCCGATTTAATAAGCCCAAGTTGCTGAAATAAGCCTACTTAATTAGGCTATTTAATAAGCCTAAGTTGCTGAAATAAGCCTATTTAATAAGCGTAAGTTGCTGAAATAAGACTATTTAATAAGACTAAGTTGCTGAAATAAGCCTATTTAATAAGCCTAAGTTGCTGAAATAAGCCTATTTAATAAGCCTATTTAATAAGCCTAAGTTGATGAAATAAGCCGATTTAATAAGCCTATTTAATAAGCCTATTTAATAGGCCTATTTAATAAGTCTAAGTTGCTGAAATAAGCCTATTTAATAAGCCTAAGTTGCTGAATAAGCCTATTTAATAAGCCTAAGTTGCTGAAATAAGCCTATTTAATAAGTCTAAATTTCTGAAATAAGGCTATTTAATAAGCCTAATTTGCTGAAATAAGGCTATTTAATAAGTTTAAGTTGCTGAAATAAGCCTAAGTTGCTGAAATAAGCCTATTTAATAAGGCTATTTAATGAGCCTAAGTTGCTGAAATAAGCCTATTTAATAAGCCTAAGTTTCTGAACTAAGCCTATTTAAAAAGGTATATTTAATAAGTCTAAGTTGCTGAAATAAACCTATTTAAAAATGCTATTTAATAAGCCTAAGTTGCTGAAATAAACCTGTTTAATAAGGCTATTTAATAAGCATAAGTTGCTGAAAAAAGCTTATTTAATAAGCCTAAGTTGCTGAAATCAGCCTATTTAATAAGGCTATTTAATAAGTCTAAGTTGCTGAAATAAACCTATTTAATAAGCCTAAGTTGCTAAAATAAGCCTATTTAATGAGGCTATTTAATAAGTCTATTTAATAAGCCTTTTTAATAAGCCTATTTAATAAGCCTATTTAATAAGCCTATTTAATACGCCTATTTAATAAACATATTTAATAAGTATTTAATGAGCCTATTTAATAAGTCTATTTAATACGCCTTTTTAATAAGCCTATTTAATAAGTCTATTTAATAAGCCTATTTAATAAGTCTATTCAATAAGTCTATTTAATAAGCCTATTTAATAAGTATTTAATGAGCCTATTTAATAAGCCTATTTATTGAGCCTATTTAATAAGCCTATTTATTGAGCCTATTTAATAAGCCTATTTATTGAGCCTATTTAATAAGCCTATTTATTGAGCCTATTTAATAAGCCTATTTCATAAGTCTATTTAATAAGCCTATTTAATAAGCCTATTTAAAAAGCCTATTTATTGAGCCAATTTAATAAGCCTATTTAATAAGCCTATTTATTGAGCCTATTTAATAAGTCTATTTAATAAGCCTATTTAATAAGCCTATTTAATAAGTGTTTAATGAGCCTATTTAATAAGTCTATTTAATAAGCCTGTTTAATAAGGCTATTTAATGAGCCTAAGTTGCTGAAATAAGCCTATTTAATAAGCCTATTTAATAGGCCTATTTAATAAGTCTAAGTTGCTGAAATAAGCCTATTTAATAAGCCTAAGTTTCTGAATGAGCCTATTTAATAAGCATAAGTTGCTGAAATAAGCCTATTTAATAAGCCTATTTAATAAGTATTTAATGAGCCTATTTAATAAGCCTATTTATTGAGCCTATTTAATAAGCCTATTTATTGAGCCTATTTAATAAGCCTATTTATTGAGCCTATTTAATAAGCCTATTTATTGAGCCTATTTAATAAGCCTATTTCATAAGTCTATTTAATAAGCCTATTTAATAAGCCTATTTAAAAAGCCTATTTATTGAGCCAATTTAATAAGCCTATTTAATAAGCCTATTTATTGAGCCTATTTAATAAGTCTATTTAATAAGCCTATTTAATAAGCCTATTTAATAAGTGTTTAATGAGCCTATTTAATAAGTCTATTTAATAAGCCTGTTTAATAAGGCTATTTAATGAGCCTAAGTTGCTGAAATAAGCCTATTTAATAAGCCTATTTAATAGGCCTATTTAATAAGTCTAAGTTGCTGAAATAAGCCTATTTAATAAGCCTAAGTTTCTGAATGAGCCTATTTAATAAGCATAAGTTGCTGAAATAAGCCTATTTAATAAGCCTAAGTTGCGGAATAAGCCTATTTAATAAGCCTAAGTTGCTGAATAAACCTATTTAATAAGTGTAAGTTGCTGAAATAAGCCTATTTAATAAGGCTATTTAATAAGCCTAAGTTGCTGAAATAAGCCTATTTAATAAGCCTATTTAATAAGCCTATTTAATAAGCCTATTTAATAAGCCTATTTAATACGCCTATGTAATAAACATATTTAATAAGCATTTAATGAGCCTATTTAATAAGTCTATTTAATAAGCCTTTTTAATAAGCCTATTTAATAAGTCTATTTAATAAGCCTATTTAATAAGTCTATTTAATAATTCTATTTAATAAGCCTATTTAATAAGTATTTAATGAGCCTATTTAATAAGCCTATTTATTGAGCCTATTTAATAAGCCTATTTATTGAGCTTATTTAATAAGCCTATTTATTGAGCCTATTTAATAAGCCAATTTATTGAGCCTATTTAATAAGCCTATTTAATAAGCCTATTTATTGAGCCTATTTAATAACCTTCTTTGTTTCTTTCGGTAAAGTCACGTAGAATGAGAATAAAATAATAAATTGATAAAATAAAATAACACAATAATATTCTCACGACGTTTCGACAGTGCTGTCCTACCAGACAGTCTCGCCCCCTTCACCTGATGAAGGCCGCTTGTGTTGTGGCCGAAACGTCGTGAGAATATTATTGTGTTATTTTATTTTATCAATTTATTATTTTATTCTCATTCTACGTGACTTTACCGAAAGAACCAAAGAAGATGAATCATTGCAGTCACGAAAGCTTTAAATCGAAACCTATTTAATAAGCCTATTTAATAAGCCTATTTATTGAGCCTATTTAATAAGTCTATTTAATAAGCCTATTTATTGAGCCTATTTAATAAGCCTATTTAATAAGGCTATTTAATGAGCCTAAGTTGCTGAAATAAGCCTATTTAATAAGCCTATTTAATAGGCCTATTTAATAAGTCTAAGTTGCTGAAATAAGCCTATGTAATAAGCCTAAGTTTCTGAATGAGCCTATTTAATAAGCCTAAGTTGCTGAAATAAGCCTATTTAATAAGTCTAAGTTGCTGAAATAAGGCTATTTAATAAGCCTAAGTTGCTGAAATAAGGCTATTTAATAAGCCTAAGTTGCTGAAATAAGCCTATTTAATGAGTCTAAGTTGCTGAAATAAAGCTATTTAATAAGCCTAAGTTGCTGAAATAAGTATATTTAATAAGCATAAGTTGCTGAAATAAGCCTATTTAATAAGCCTAAGTTGCTGAAATAAGTATATTTAATAAGCATAAGTTGCTGAAATAAGCCTATTTAGTGAGTCTAAGTTGCTGAAATAAAGCTATTTAATAAGTCTAAGTTGCTGAAATAAGCCTTTTTAATCAGCGTAAGTTGCTGAAATAAGCCTATTTAATAAGCCCAAGTTGCTGAAATAAGCCTACTTAATTAGGCTATTTAATAAGCCTAAGTTGCTGAAATAAACCTATTTAATAAGCGTAAGTTGCTGAAATAAGGCTATTTAATAAGACTAAGTTGCTGAAATAAGCCTATTTAATAAGCCTAAGTTGCTGAAATATGCCTATTTAATAAGCCTATTTAATAAGCCTAAGTTGCTGAAATAAGCCTATTTAATAAGCCTAAGTTTCTGAATGAGCCTATTTAATAAGCCTAAGTTGCTGAAATAAGCCTATTTAATAAGTCTAAGTTGCTGAAATAAGGCTATTTAATAAGCCTAAGTTGCTGAAATAAGCCTATTTAATAAGCCTAAGTTGCTGAAATAAGGCTATTTAATAAGTCTAAGTTGCTGAAATAAGCCTATTTAATAAGCCTAAGTTTCTGCAATAAGTATATTTAATAAGCATAAGTTGCTGAAATAAGCCTATTTAATGAGTCTAAGTTGCTGAAATAAGGCTATTTAATAAGTCTAAGTTGCTGAAATAAGCCTTTTTAATCAGCGTAAGTTGCTGAAATAAGCCGATTTAATAAGCCCAAGTTGCTGAAATAAGCCTACTTAATTAGGCTATTTAATAAGCCTAAGTTGCTGAAATAAGCCTATTTAATAAGCGTAAGTTGCTGAAATAAGACTATTTAATAAGACTAAGTTGCTGAAATAAGCCTATTTAATAAGCCTAAGTTGCTGAAATAAGCCTATTTAATAAGCCTATTTAATAAGCCTAAGTTGATGAAATAAGCCGATTTAATAAGCCTATTTAATAAGCCTATTTAATAGGCCTATTTAATAAGTCTAAGTTGCTGAAATAAGCCTATTTAATAAGCCTAAGTTGCTGAATAAGCCTATTTAATAAGCCTAAGTTGCTGAAATAAGCCTATTTAATAAGTCTAAATTTCTGAAATAAGGCTATTTAATAAGCCTAATTTGCTGAAATAAGGCTATTTAATAAGTTTATGTTGCTGAAATAAGCCTATTTAATAAGCCTAAGTTGCTGAAATAAGCCTATTTAATAAGGCTATTTAATGAGCCTAAGTTGCTGAAATAAGCCTATTTAATAAGCCTAAGTTTCTGAACTAAGCCTATTTAAAAAGGTATATTTAATAAGTCTAAGTTGCTGAAATAAACCTATTTAAAAATGCTATTTAATAAGCCTAAGTTGCTGAAATAAACCTGTTTAATAAGGCTATTTAATAAGCATAAGTTGCTGAAAAAAGCTTATTTAATAAGCCTAAGTTGCTGAAATCAGCCTATTTAATAAGGCTATTTAATAAGTCTAAGTTGCTGAAATAAACCTATTTAATAAGCCTAAGTTGCTAAAATAAGCCTATTTAATGAGGTTATTTAATAAGTCTATTTAATAAGCCTTTTTAATAAGCCTATTTAATAAGCCTATTTAATAAGCCTATTTAATACGCCTATTTAATAAACATATTTAATAAGTATTTAATGAGCCTATTTAATAAGTCTATTTAATACGCCTTTTTAATAAGCCTATTTAATAAGTCTATTTAATAAACCTATTTAATAGGTCTATTCAATAAGTCTATTTAATAAGCCTATTTATTAAGTATTTAATGAGCCTATTTAATAAGCCTATTTATTGAGCCTATTTAATAAGCCTATTTATTGAGCCTATTTAATAAGCCTATTTATTGAGCCTATTTAATAAGCCTATTTATTGAGCCTATTTAATAAGCCTATTTCATAAGTCTATTTAATAAGCCTATTTAATAAGCCTATTTAAAAAGCCTATTTATTGAGCCAATTTAATAAGCCTATTTAATAAGCCTATTTATTGAGCCTATTTAATAAGTCTATTTAATAAGCCTATTTAATAAGCCTATTTAATAAGTGTTTAATGAGCCTATTTAATAAGTCTATTTAATAAGCCTGTTTAATAAGGCTATTTAATGAGCCTAAGTTGCTGAAATAAGCCTATTTAATAAGCCTATTTAATAGGCCTATTTAATAAGTCTAAGTTGCTGAAATAAGCCTATTTAATAAGCCTAAGTTTCTGAATGAGCCTATTTAATAAGCATAAGTTGCTGAAATAAGCCTATTTAATAAGCCTAAGTTGCGGAATAAGCCTATTTAATAAGCCTAAGTTGCTGAATAAACCTATTTAATAAGTGTAAGTTGCTGAAATAAGCCTATTTAATAAGGCTATTTAATAAGCCTAAGTTGCTGAAATAAGCCTATTTAATAATCCTATTTAATAATCCTATTTAATAAGCCTATTTAATAAGCCTATTTAATACGCCTATGTAATAAACATATTTAATAAGCATTTAATGAGCCTATTTAATAAGTCTATTTAATAAGCCTTTTTAATAAGCCTATTTAATAAGTCTATTTAATAAGCCTATTTAATAAGTCTATTTAATAATTCTATTTAATAAGCCTATTTAATAAGCCTATTTATTGAGCTTATTTAATAAGCCTATTTATTGAGCCTATTTAATAAGCCAATTTATTGAGCCTATTTAATAAGCCTATTTAATAAGCTATTATTTATTGAGCCTATTTAATAACCTTCTTTGTTTCTTTCGGTAAAGTCACGTAGAATGAGAATAAAATAATAAATTGATAAAATAAAATAACACAATAATATTCTCACGACGTTTCGACAGTGCTGTCCTACCAGACAGTCTCGCCCCCTTCACCTGATGAAGGCCGCTTGTGTTGTGGCCGAAACGTCGTGAGAATATTATTGTGTTATTTTATTTTATCAATTTATTATTTTATTCTCATTCTACGTGACTTTACCGAAAGAACCAAAGAAGATGAATCATTGCAGTCACGAAAGCTTTAAATCGAAACCTATTTAATAAGCCTATTTAATAAGCCTATTTATTGAGCCTATTTAATAAGTCTATTTAATAAGCCTATTTATTGAGCCTATTTAATAAGCCTATTTAATAAGGCTATTTAATGAGCCTAAGTTGCTGAAATAAGCCTATTTAATACGCCTATTTAATAGGCCTATTTAATAAGTCTAAGTTGCTGAAATAAGCCTATTTAATAAGCCTAAGTTTCTGAATGAGCCTATTTAATAAGCCTAAGTTGCTGAAATAAGCCTATTTAATAAGTCTAAGTTGCTGAAATAAGGCTATTTAATAAGCCTAAGTTGCTGAAATAAGGCTATTTAATAAGCCTAAGTTGCTGAAATAAGCCTATTTAATGAGTCTAAGTTGCTGAAATAAAGCTATTTAATAAGCCTAAGTTGCTGAAATAAGTATATTTAATAAGCATAAGTTGCTGAAATAAGCCTATTTAATAAGCCTAAGTTGCTGAAATAAGTATATTTAATAAGCATAAGTTGCTGAAATAAGCCTATTTAATGAGTCTAAGTTGCTGAAATAAAGCTATTTAATAAGTCTAAGTTGCTGAAATAAGCCTTTTTAATCAGCGTAAGTTGCTGAAATAAGCCTATTTAATAAGCCCAAGTTGCTGAAATAAGCCTACTTAATTAGGCTATTTAATAAGCCTAAGTTGCTGAAATAAGCCTATTTAATAAGCGTAAGTTGCTGAAATAAGGCTATTTAATAAGACTAAGTTGCTGAAATAAGCCTATTTAATAAGCCTAAGTTGCTGAAATAAGCCTATTTAATAAGCCTATTTAATAAGCCTAAGTTGCTGAAATAAGCCTATTTAATAAGCCTATTTAATAAGCCTATTTGATAGGCCTATTCAATAAGTCTAAGTTGCTGAAATAAGCCTATTTAATAAGCCTAAGTTGCTGAAATAAGCCTATTTAATAAGTCTAAGTTTCTGAAATAAGCCTATTTAATAAGCCTAAGTTGCTGAAATAAGCCTATTTAATAAGGCTATTTAATGAGCCTAAGTTGCTGAAATAAGCCTATTTAATAAGCCTAAGTTTCTGAACTAAGCCTATTAAAAAAGGTATATTTAATAAGTCTAAGTTGCAGAAATAAACCTATTTAAAAATGCTATTTAATAAGCCTAAGTTGCTGAAATAAACCTGTTTAATAAGGCTATTTAATAAGCATAAGTTGCTGAGATAAGCTTATTTAATAATCCTAAGTTGCTGAAATAAGCATATTTAATAAGGCTATTTAATAAGTCTAAGTTGCTGAAATAAACCTTTTTAATAAGCCTAAGTTGCTAAAATAAGCCTATTTAATGAGGCTATTTAATAAGTCTATTTAATAAGCCTATTTAATAAGCCTATTTAATAAGCCTATTTAATATGCCTATTTAATAAACATATTTAATAAGTATTTAATGAGCCTATTTAATAAGTCTATTTAATAAGCCTTTTTAATAAGCCTATTTAATAAGTCTATTTAATAAGCCTATTTAATAATTCTATTCAATAAGTCTATTTAATAAGCCTATTTAATAAGTATTTAATGAGCCTATTTAATAAGCCTATTTATTGAGCGTATTTAATAAGCCTATTTATTGAGCCTATTTAATAAGCCTATTTATTGAGCCTATTTAATAAGCCTATTTATTGAGCCTATTTAATAAGCCTATTTAATAAGTCTATTTAATAAGCCCATTTAATAAGCCTATTTAATACGCCTATTTATTGAGCCTATTTAATAAGCCTATTTAATAAGCCTATTTATTGAGCCTATTTAATAAGTCTATTTAATGAGCCTATTTAATAAGCCTATTTAATAAGTGTTTAATGAGCCTATTTAATAAGTCCATTTAATAAGCCTGTTTAATAAGGCTATTTAATGAGCCTAAGTTGCTGAAATAAGCCTATTTAATAAGCCTATTTAATAGACCTATTTAATAAGTCTAAGTTGCTGAAATAAGCCTATTTAATAAGCCTACGTTTCTGAATGAGCCTATTTAATAAGCATAAGTTGCTGAAATAAGCCTATTTAATAAGCCTAAGTTGCTGAATAAGCCTATTTAATAAGCCTAATTTGCTGAAATAAGCCTATTTAATAAGGCTATTTAATAAGTCTAAGTTGCTGAAATAAATCTATTTAATAAGCCTAAGTTGCTAAAATAAGCCTATTTAATGAGGCTATTTAATAAGTCTATTTAATAAGCCTATTTAAAAAGCCTATTTAATAAGCCTATTTAATAAGCCTATTTAATACACCTATTTAATAAACATATTTAATAAGTATTTAATGAGCCTATTTAATAAGTCTATTTAATAAGCCTTTTTAATAAGCCTATTTAATAAGTCTATTTAATAAGCCTATTTAATAAGTCTATTTAATAATCTATTTAATAAGCCTATTTAATAAGTATTTAATGAGCCTATTTAATAAGCCTATTTATTGAGCCTATTTAATAGCCTATTTATTGAGCCTATTTTATAAGCCTATTTATTGAGCCTATTTAATAAGCCTATTTATTGAGGCTATTTAATAAGCCTATTTAATAAGTCTATTTAATAAGCCTATTTAATAAGCCTATTTAATAAGCCTGTTTATTGAGCCTATTTAATAAGCCTATTTAATAAGCCTATTTATTGAGCCTATTTAATAAGTCTATTTAATAAGCCTACTTAATAAGCCTATTTAATAAGTATTTAATGAGCCTATTTAATAAGTCTATTTAATAAGCCTATTTAATAAGGCTATTTAATGAGCCTAAGTTGCTGAAATAAGCCTATTTAATAAGCCTATTTAATAGGCCTATTTAATAAGTCTAAGTTGCTGAAATAAGCCTATTTAATAAGCCTAAGTTTCTGAATGAGCCTATTTAATAAGCCTAAGTTGCTGAAATGAGCTTATTTAATAAGCCTAAGTTGCTGAATGGGCCTATTTAATAAGCCTAAGTTGCTGAACAAGCCTATTTAATAAGCCTAAGTTGCTGAATAAACCTATTTAATAAGTCTAAGTTGCTGAAATAAGCCTATTCAATAAGGCTATTTAATAAGCCTAAGTTGCTGAAATAAGCCTATTTAATAAGCCTATTTAATAAGCCTATTTAATAAGTAATTAATGAGGCTATTTAATAAGCCTATTTAATAAGCCTATTTAATAAGCCTATTTAATAAGCCTATTTAATAAACATATTTAATAAGTATTTCATGAGCCTATTTAATAAGTCTATTTAATAAGTCTATTTAATAAGCCTATTTAATAAGTATTTAATGAGCCTATTTAATAAGCCTATTTATTGAGCCTATTTAATAAGCCTGTTTATTGAGCCTATTTAATAAGCCTATTTATTGAGCCTATTTAATAAGCCTATTTATTGAGCCTATTTAATAAGCCTATTTAATAAGTCTATTTAATAAGCCTATTTAATTAGCCTATTTAATAAGCCTATTTATTGAGCCTACTTAATAAGCCTATTTAATAAGCCTATTTCTTGAGCCTATTTAATAAGTCTAGTAATAAGCCTATTTAATATGCCTATTTAATAAGTATTTAATGAGCCTATTTAATAAGTCTATTTAATAAGCCTATTTAATAGGCCTATTTAATAAGTCTAAGTTGCTGAAATAAGCCTATTTAATAAGCCTATTTAATAGGCCTATTTAATAAGCCTAAGTTGCTGAAATAAGCCTATTTAATAAGCCTAAGGTGCTGAATAAGCCTATTTAATAAGCCTAAGTTGCTGAAATAGGCCTATTTAATAAGCATAAGTTGCTGAAATAAGGCAATTTAATAAGCCTAAGTTGCTGAAATAAACCTATATAATAAGCCTAAGTTGCTGAAATAAGGCTATTTAATAAGTCTAAGTTGCTGAAATAAGCCTATTTAATAAGCCTAAGTTGCTGAAATAAGTATTTTTAATAAGCATAAGTTGCTGAAATAAGCCTATTTAATGAGTCTAAGTTGCTGAAATAAGGCTATTTAATAAGTCTAAGTTGCTGAAATAAGCCTTTTTAATCAGCGTGAGTTGCTGAAATAAGCCTATTTAATAAGCCCAAGTTGCTGAAATAAGCCTACTTAATTAGGCTATTTAATAAGCCTAAGTTGCTGAAATAAGCCTATTTAATAAGCGTAAGTTGCTGAAATAAGGCTATTTAATAAGACTAAGTTGCTGAAATAAGCCTATTAATAAGCCTAAGTTGCTGAAATAAGCCTATTTAATAAGCCTATTTAATAAGCCTAAGTTGCTAAAATAAGCCTATTTAATAAGCCTATTTAATAAGCCTATTTAATAGGCCTATTTAATAAGTCTAAGTTGCTGAAATAAGCCTATTTAATAAGCCTAAGTTGCTGAATAAGCCTATTTAATAAGCCTAAGTTGCTGAAATAAGCCTATTTAATAAGTCTAAGTTTCTGAAATAAGGCTATTTATTAAGCCTAAGTTGCTGAAATAAGGCTATTTAATAAGTTTAAGTTGCTGAAATAAGCCTATTTAATAAGCCTAAGTTGCTGAAATAAGCCTATTTAATAAGGCTATTTAATGAGCCTAAGTTGCTGAAATAAGCCTATTTAATAAGCCTAAGTTTCTGAACTAAGACTATTTAAAAAGGTATATTTAATAAGTCTAAGTTGCTGAAATAAACCTGTTTAAAAATGCTATTTAATAAGCCTACGTTGCTGAAATAAACCTGTTTAATAAGGCTATTTAATAAGCATAAGTTGCTGAAATAAGCTTATTTAATAAGCCTAAGTTGCTGAAATAAGCCTATTTAATGAGGCTATTTAATAAGTCTATTTAATAAGCCTATTTAATAAGCCTATTTAATAAGCATATTTAATAAGCCTATTTAATACGCCTATTTAATAAACATATTTAATAATATTTAATGAGCCTATTTAATAAGTCTATTTAATAAGCCTTTTTAATAAGTCTATTCAATAAGTCTATTTAATAAGCCTATTTAATAAGTATTTAATGAGCCTATTTAATAAGCCTATTTATTGAGCCTATTTAATAAGCCTATTTATTGAGCCTATTTAATAAGCCTATTTATTGAGCCTATTTAATAAGCCTATTTATTGAGCCTATTTAATAAGCCTATTTAATAAGTCTATTTAATAAGCCAATTTAATAAGCCTATTTAAAAAACCTATTTATTGAGCCAATTTAATAAGCCTATTTAATAAGCCTATTTATTGAGCCTATTTAATAAGTCTATTTAATAAGCCTATTTAATAAGCCTATTTAATAAGTGTTTAATGAGCCTATTTAATAAGTCTATTTAATAATCCTGTTTAATAAGGCTATTTAATGAGCCTAAGTTGCTGAAATAAGCCTATTTAATAAGCCTATTTAATAGGCCTATTTAATAAGTCTAAGTTGCTGAAATAAGCCTATTTAATAAGCCTAAGTTTCTGAATGAGCCTATTTAATAAGCATAAGTTGCTGAAATAAGCCTATTTAATAAGCCTAAGTTGCTGAATAAGCCTATTTAATAAGCCTAAGTTGCTGAATAAACCTATTTAATAAGTCTAAGTTGCTGAAATAAGCCTATTTAATAAGGCTATTTAATAAGCCTAAGTTGCTGAATTAAGCCTATTTAATAAGCCTATTTAATAAGCCTATTTAATAAGCCTATTTAATAAGCCTATTTAATACGCCTATTTAATAAACATATTTAATAAGCATTTAATGAGCCTATTTAATAAGTCTATTTAATAAGCCTTTTTAATAAGCCTATTTAATAAGTCTATTTAATAAGCCTATTTAATAAGTCTATTTAAAAATTATATTTAATAAGCCTATTTATTGAGCCTATTTAATAAGCCTATTTATTGAGCTTATTTAATAAGCCTATTTATTGAGCCTATTTAATAAGCCTATTTAAAAAGCCTATTTATTGAGCCAATTTAATAAGCCTATTTAATAAGCCTATTTATTGAGCCTATTTAATAAGTCTATTTAATAAGCCTATTTAATAAGCCTATTTAATAAGTGTTTAATGAGCCTATTTAATAAGTCTATTTAATAATCCTGTTTAATAAGGCTATTTAATGAGCCTAAGTTGCTGAAATAAGCCTATTTAATAAGCCTATTTAATAGGCCTATTTAATAAGTCTAAGTTGCTGAAATAAGCCTATTTAATAAGCCTAAGTTTCTGAATGAGCCTATTTAATAAGCATAAGTTGCTGAAATAAGCCTATTTAATAAGCCTAAGTTGCTGAATAAGCCTATTTAATAAGCCTAAGTTGCTGAATAAACCCATTTAATAAGTCTAAGTTGCTGAAATAAGCCTATTTAATAAGGCTATTTAATAAGCCTAAGTTGCTGAAATAGGCCAATTTAATAAGCCTATTTAATAAGCCTATTTAATAAGCCTATTTAATAAGCCTATTTAATACGCCTATTTAATAAACATATTTAATAAGCATTTAATGAGCCTATTTAATAAGTCTATTTAATAAGCCTTTTTAATAAGCCTATTTAATAAGTCTATTTAATAAGCCTATTTAATAAGTCTATTTAAAAATTCTATTTAATAAGCCTATTTATTGAGCCTATTTAATAAGCCTATTTATTGAGCTTATTTAATAAGCCTATTTATTGAGCCTATTTCATAAGCCTATTTATTGAGCCTATTTAATAAGCCTATTTAATACGCCTATTTATTGAGCCTATTTAATAACCTTCTTTGTTTCTTTCGGTAAAGTCACGTAGAATGAGAATAAAATAATAAATTGATAAATAAAATAACACAATAATATTCTCACGACGTTTCGACAGTGCTGTCCTACCAGACAGTCTCGCCCCCTTCACCTGATGAAGGCCGCTTGTGTTGTGGCCGAAACGTCGTGAGAATATTATTGTGTTATTTTATTTTATCAATTTATTATTTTATTCTCATTCTACGTGACTTTACCGAAAGAACCAAAGAAGATGAATCATTGTAGTCACGAAAGCTTTAAATCGAAACCTATTTAATAAGCCTATTTAATAAGCCTATTTATTGAGCCTATTTAATAAGTCTATTTAATAAGCCTATTTATTGAGCCTATTTAATAAGCCTATTTATTGAGCCTATTTAATAAGTCTATTTAATAAGCCTACTTAATAAGCCTATTTAATAAGTATTTAATGAGCCTATTTAATAAGTCTATTTAATAAGCCTATTTAATAAGGCTATTTAATGAGCCTAAGTTGCTGAAATAAGCCTATTTAATAAGCCTATTTAATAGGCCTATTTAATAAGTCTAAGTTGCTGAAATAAGCCTATTTAATAAGCCTAAGTTGCTGAATAAGCCTATTTAATAAGCCTAAGTTGCTGAAATAAGCCTATTTAATAAGTCTAAGTTTCTGAAATAAGGCTATTTAATAAGCCTAAGTTGCTGAAATAAGCCTATTTAATAAGTCTAAGTTTCTGAAATAAGCCTATTTAATAAGCCTAAGTTGCTGAAATAAGCCTATTTAATAAGCCTATTTAATAGGCCTATTTAATAAGTCTAAGTTGCTGAAATAAGCCTATTTAATAAGCCTAAGTTTCTGAATGAGCCTATTTAATAAGCCTAAGTTGCTGAAATAAGCCTATTTAATAAGTCTAAGTTGCTGAAATAAGGCTATTTAATAAGCCTAAGTTGCTGAAATAAGGCTATTTAATAAGCCTAAGTTGCTGAAATAAGCCTATTTAATAAGCCTAAGTTGCTGAAATACGGCTATTTAATAAGTCTAAGTTGCTGAAATAAGTATATTTAATAAGCATAAGTTGCTGAAATAAGCCTATTTAATGAGTCTAAGTTGCTGAAATAAAGCTATTTAATAAGTCTAAGTTGCTGAAATAAGCCTTTTTAATCAGCATAAGTTGCTGAAATAAGCCTATTTAATAAGTCCAAGTTGCTGAAATAAGCCTACTTAATTAGGCTATTTAATAAGCCTAAGTTGCTGAAATAAGCCTATTTAATAAGCGTAAGTTGCTGAAATAAGGCTATTTAATAAGACTAAGTTGCTGAAATAAGCCTATTTAATAAGCCTAAGTTGCTGAAATAAGCCTATTTAATAAGCCTATTTAATAAGCCTAAGTTGCTGAAATAAGCCTATTTAATAAGCCTATTTAATAAGCCTATTTGATAGGCCTATTTAATAAGTCTAAGTTGCTGAAATAAGCCTATTTAATAAGCCTAAGTTGCTGAATAAGCCTATTTAATAAGCCTAAGTTGCTGAAATAAGCCTATTTAATAAGTCTAAGTTTCTGAAATAAGGCTATTTAATAAGCCTAAGTTGCTGAAATAAGCCTAGTTAATAAGTCTAAGTTTCTGAAATAAGCCTATTTAATAAGCCTAAGTTGCTGAAATAAGCCTATTTAATAAGTCTATTTAATGAGCCTAAGTTGCTGAAATAAGCCTATTTAATAAGCCTAAGTTTCTGAACTAAGCCTATTAAAAAAGGTATATTTAATAAGTCTAAGTTACTGAAATAAACCTATTTAAAAATGCTATTTAATAAGCCTAAGTTGCTGAAATAAACCTGTTTAATAAGGCTATTTAATAAGCATAAGTTGCTGAAATAAGCTTATTTAATAAGCCTAAGTTGCTGAAATAAGCATATTTAATAAGGCTATTTAATAAGTCTAAGTTGCTGAAATAAACCTTTTTAATAAGCCTAAGTTGCTAAAATAAGCCTATTTAATGAGGCTATTTAATAAATCTATTTAATAAGCCTATTTAATAAGCCTATTTAATAAGCCTATTTAATAAGCCTATTTAATATGCCTATTTAATAAACATATTTAATAAATATTTAATGAGCCTATTTAAAAAGCCTATTTATTGAGCCAATTTAATAAGCCTATTTAATAAGCCTATTTATTGAGCCTATTTAATAAGTCTATTTAATAAGCCTATTTAATAAGCCTATTTAATAAGTGTTTAATGAGCCTATTTAATAAGTCTATTTAATAATCCTGTTTAATAAGGCTATTTAATGAGCCTAAGTTGCTGAAATAAGCCTATTTAATAAGCCTATTTAATAGGCCTATTTAATAAGTCTAAGTTGCTGAAATAAGCCTATTTAATAAGCCTAAGTTTCTGAATGAGCCTATTTAATAAGCATAAGTTGCTGAAATAAGCCTATTTTATAAGCCTAAGTTGCTGAATAAGCCTATTTAATAAGCCTAAGTTGCTGAATAAACCTATTTAATAAGTCTAAGTTGCTGAAATAAGCCTATTTAATAAGGCTATTTAATAAGCCTAAGTTGCTGAAATAAGCCTATTTAATAAGCCTATTTAATAAGCCTATTTAATAAGCCTATTTAATAAGCCTATTTAATACGCCTATTTAATAAACATATTTAATAAGCATTTAATGAGCCTATTTAATAAGTCTATTTAATAAGCCTTTTTAATAAGCCTATTTAATAAGTCTATTTAATAAGCCTATTTAATAAGTCTATTTAAAAATTCTATTTAATAAGCCTATTTATTGAGCCTATTTAATAAGCCTATTTATTGAGCTTATTTAATAAGCCTATTTATTGAGCCTATTTAATAAGCCTATTTATTGAGCCTATTTAATAAGCCTATTTAATACGCCTATTTATTGAGCCTATTTAATAACCTTCTTTGTTTCTTTCGGTAAAGTCACGTAGAATGAGAATAAAATAATAAATTGATAAATAAAATAACACAATAATATTCTCACGACGTTTCGACAGTGCTGTCCTACCAGACAGTCTCGCCCCCTTCACCTGATGAAGGCCGCTTGTGTTGTGGCCGAAACGTCGTGAGAATATTATTGTGTTATTTTATTTTATCAATTTATTATTTTATTCTCATTCTACGTGACTTTACCGAAAGAACCAAAGAAGATGAATCATTGTAGTCACGAAAGCTTTAAATCGAAACCTATTTAATAAGCCTATTTAATAAGCCTATTTATTGAGCCTATTTAATAAGTCTATTTAATATACCTATTTATTGAGCCTATTTAATAAGCCTATTTAATACGCCTATTTATTGAGCCTATTTAATAAGTCTATTTAATAAGCCTACTTAATAAGCCTATTTAATAAGTATTTAATGAGCCTATTTAATAAGTCTATTTAATAAGCCTATTTAATAAGGCTATTTAATGAGCCTAAGTTGCTGAAATAAGCCTATTTAATAAGCCTATTTAATAGGCCTATTTAATAAGTCAAAGTTGCTGAAATAAGCCTATTTAATAAGCCTAAGTTTCTGAATGAGCCTATTTAATAAGCCTAAGTTGCTGAAATAAGCCTATTTAATAAGTCTAAGTTGCTGAAATAAGGCTATTTAATAAGCCTAAGTTGCTGAAATAAGGCTATTTAATAAGGCTAAGTTGCTGAAATAAGCCTATTTAATAAGCCTAAGTTGCTGAAATAAGGCTATTTAATAAGTCTAAGTTGCTGAAATAACCCTATTTAATAAGCCTAAGTTGCTGAAATAAGTATATTTAATAAGCATAAGTTGCTGAAATAAGCCTATTTAATGAGTCTAAGTTGCTGAAATAAAGCTATTTAATAAATCTAAGTTGCTGAAATAAGCCTTTTTAATCAGCATAAGTTGCTGAAATAAGCCTATTTAATAAGCCCAAGTTGCTGAAATAAGCCTACTTAATTAGGCTATTTAATAAGCCTAAGTTGCTGAAATAAGCCTATTTAATAAGCGTAAGTTGCTGAAATAAGGCTATTTAATAAGACTAAGTTGCTGAAATAAGCCTATTTAATAAGCCTAAGTTGCTGAAATAAGCCTATTTAATAAGCCTATTTAATAAGCCTAAGTTGCTGAAATAAGGCTATTTAATAAGTCTAAGTTGCTGATATACGCCTTTTTAATCAGCATAAGTTGCTGAAATAAGCCTATTTAATAAGCCTAAGTTGCTGAATAAGCCTATTTAATAAGCCTAAGTTGCTGAATAAGCCTATTTAATAAGCCTAAGTTGCTGAAATAAGCCTATTTAATAAGTCTAAGTTTCTGAAATAAGGCTATTTAATAAGCCTAAGTTGCTGAAATAAGCCTATTTAATAAGTCTATTTAATGAGCCTAAGTTGCTGAAATAAGCCTATTTAATAAGCCTAAGTTTCTGAACTAAGCCTATTAAAAAAGGTATATTTAATAAGTCTAAGTTACTGAAATAAACCTATTTAAAAATGCTATTTAATAAGCCTAAGTTGCTGAAATAAACCTGTTTAATAAGCCTATTTAATAAGTCTATTTAAAAATTATATTTAATAAGCCTATTTATTGAGCCTATTTAATAAGCCTATTTATTGAGCTTATTTAATAAGCCTATTTATTGAGCCTATTTAATAAGCCTATTTAAAAAGCCTATTTATTGAGCCAATTTAAAAAGCCTATTTAATAAGCCTATTTATTGAGCCTATTTAATAAGTCTATTTAATAAGCCTATTTAATAAGCCTATTTAATAAGTGTTTAATGAGCCTATTTAATAAGTCTATTTAATAATCCTGTTTAATAAGGCTATTTAATGAGCCTAAGTTGCTGAAATAAGCCTATTTAATAAGCCTATTTAATAGGCCTATTTAATAAGTCTAAGTTGCTGAAATAAGCCTATTTAATAAGCCTAAGTTTCTGAATGAGCCTATTTAATAAGCATAAGTTGCTGAAATAAGCCTATTTAATAAGCCTAAGTTGCTGAATAAGCCTATTTAATAAGCCTAAGTTGCTGAATAAACCCATTTAATAAGTCTAAGTTGCTGAAATAAGCCTATTTAATAAGGCTATTTAATAAGCCTAAGTTGCTGAAATAGGCCAATTTAATAAGCCTATTTAATAAGCCTATTTAATAAGCCTATTTAATAAGCCTATTTAATACGCCTATTTAATAAACATATTTAATAAGCATTTAATGAGCCTATTTAATAAGTCTATTTAATAAGCCTTTTTAATAAGCCTATTTAATAAGTCTATTTAATAAGCCTATTTAATAAGTCTATTTAAAAATTCTATTTAATAAGCCTATTTATTGAGCCTATTTAATAAGCCTATTTATTGAGCTTATTTAATAAGCCTATTTATTGAGCCTATTTCATAAGCCTATTTATTGAGCCTATTTAATAAGCCTATTTAATACGCATATTTATTGAGCCTATTTAATAACCTTCTTTGTTTCTTTCGGTAAAGTCACGTAGAATGAGAATAAAATAATAAATTGATAAATAAAATAACACAATAATATTCTCACGACGTTTCGACAGTGCTGTCCTACCAGACAGTCTCGCCCCCTTCACCTGATGAAGGCCGCTTGTGTTGTGGCCGAAACGTCGTGAGAATATTATTGTGTTATTTTATTTTATCAATTTATTATTTTATTCTCATTCTACGTGACTTTACCGAAAGAACCAAAGAAGATGAATCATTGTAGTCACGAAAGCTTTAAATCGAAACCTATTTAATAAGCCTATTTAATAAGCCTATTTATTGAGCCTATTTAATAAGTCTATTTAATAAGCCTATTTATTGAGCCTATTTAATAAGCCTATTTATTGAGCCTATTTAATAAGTCTATTTAATAAGCCTACTTAATAAGCCTATTTAATAAGTATTTAATGAGCCTATTTAATAAGTCTATTTAATAAGCCTATTTAATAAGGCTATTTAATGAGCCTAAGTTGCTGAAATAAGCCTATTTAATAAGCCTATTTAATAGGCCTATTTAATAAGTCTAAGTTGCTGAAATAAGCCTATTTAATAAGCCTAAGTTGCTGAATAAGCCTATTTAATAAGCCTAAGTTGCTGAAATAAGCCTATTTAATAAGTCTAAGTTTCTGAAATAAGGCTATTTAATAAGCCTAAGTTGCTGAAATAAGCCTATTTAATAAGTCTAAGTTTCTGAAATAAGCCTATTTAATAAGCCTAAGTTGCTGAAATAAGCCTATTTAATAAGCCTATTTAATAGGCCTATTTAAAAAGTCTAAGTTGCTGAAATAAGCCTATTTAATAAGCCTAAGTTTCTGAATGAGCCTATTTAATAAGCCTAAGTTGCTGAAATAAGCCTATTTAATAAGTCTAAGTTGCTGAAATAAGGCTATTTAATAAGCCTAAGTTGCTGAAATAAGGCTATTTAATAAGCCTAAGTTGCTGAAATAAGCCTATTTAATAAGCCTAAGTTGCTGAAATACGGCTATTTAATAAGCCTAAGTTGCTGAAATAAGGCTATTTAATAAGTTTAAGTTGCTGAAATAAGCCTATTTAATAAGCCTAAGTTGCTGAAATAAGCCTATTTAATAAGGCTACTTAATGAGCCTAAGTTGCTGAAATAAGCCTATTTAATAAGCATAAGTTTCTGAACTAAGCCTATTTAAAAAGGTATATTTAATAAGTCTAAGTCGCTGAAATAAACCTATTTAAAAATGCTATTTAATAAGCCTAAGTTGCTGAAATAAACCTGTTTAATAAGGCTATTTAATAAGCATAAGTTGCTGAAATAAACTTATTTAATAAGCCTAAGTTGCTGAAATAAGCCTATTTAATAAGGCTACTTAATAAGCCTAAGTTGCTGAATAAGGCTATTTAATAAGTCTAAGTTGCTGAAATAAACCTATTTAATAAGCCTAAGTTGCTAAAATAAGCCTATTTAATGAGGCTATTTATTAAGTCTATTTAATAAGCCTATTTATTAAGCCTATTTAATAAGCCTATTTAATAAGCCTATTTAATAAGCCTATTTAATAAACATATTTAATAAGTATTTAATGAGCCTATTTAATAAGTCTATTTAATAAGCCTTTTTAATAAGCCTATTTAATAAGCCTATTTAATAAGCCTATTTAATAAGTCTATTTAATAAGTCTATTTAATAAGCCTATTTAATAAGTATTTAATGAGCCTATTTAATAAGCCTATTTATTGAGCCTATTTAATAAGCCTATTTATTGAGCCTATTTAATAAGCCTATTTAATAAGTCTATTTAATAAGCCTATTTAATAAGCCTATTTAATACGCCTATTTATTGA
This sequence comes from Petromyzon marinus, assembly GCF_048934315.1. Classification (NCBI taxonomy): domain Eukaryota; kingdom Metazoa; phylum Chordata; class Hyperoartia; order Petromyzontiformes; family Petromyzontidae; genus Petromyzon; species Petromyzon marinus. Next base: position 4,265,374 of record NW_027422761.1, read on the forward strand.
GCCTATTTAATAAGCCTATTTAATAAGCCTATTTAATGAGCCTATTTAATAAGTCTATTTAATAAGCCTATTTAATAAGTATTTAATGAGCCTATTTAATAAGTCTATTTAATAAGCCTATTTAATAAAGCTATTTAATGAGCCTAAGTTGCTGAAATAAGCCTATTTAATAAGCCTATTTGATAGGCCTATTTAATAAGTCTAAGTTGCTGAAATAAGCCTATTTAATAAGGCTATTTAATAAGCCTAAGTTGCTGAATAAGCCTATTTAATAAGGCTATTTAATGAGCCTAAGTTGCTGAAATAAGACTATTTAATAAGCCTAAGTTTCTGAATGAGCCTATTTAATAAGCCTAAATTGCTGAAATAAGCCTATTTAATAAGCCTAAGTTGCTGAAATAAGCCTTTTAAATCAGCGTAAGTTGCTGAAATAGGCCTATTTAATAAGCCCAAGTTGCTGAAATAAGCCTACTTAATTAGGCTATTTAATAAGCCTAAGTTGCTGAAATAAGCCTATTTAATAAGCGTAAGTTGCTGAAATAAGGCTATTTAATAAGTCTAAGTTGCTGAAATAAGCCTATTTAATAAGTCTATTTAAAAATTATATGTAATAAGCCTATTTATTGAGCCTATTTAATAAGCCTATTTATTGAGCTTATTTAATAAGCCTATTTATTGAGCCTATTTAATAAGCCTATTTAAAAAGCCTATTTATTGAGCCAATTTAATAAGCCTATTTAATAAGCCTATTTATTGAGCCTATTTAATAAGTCTATTTAATAAGCCTATTTAATAAGCCTATTTAATAAGTGTTTAATGAGCCTATTTAATAAGTCTATTTAATAATCCTGTTTAATAAGGCTATTTAATGAGCCTAAGTTGCTGAAATAAGCCTATTTAATAAGCCTATTTAATAGGCCTATTTAATAAGTCTAAGTTGCTGAAATAAGCCTATTTAATAAGCCTAAGTTTCTGAATGAGCCTATTTAATAAGCATAAGTTGCTGAAATAAGCCTATTTAATAAGCCTAAGTTGCTGAATAAGCCTATTTAATAAGCCTAAGTTGCTGAATAAACCCATTTAATAAGTCTAAGTTGCTGAAATAAGCCTATTTAATAAGGCTATTTAATAAGCCTAAGTTGCTGAAATAGGCCAATTTAATAAGCCTATTTAATAAGCCTATTTAATAAGCCTATTTAATAAGCCTATTTAATACGCCTATTTAATAAACATATTTAATAAGCATTTAATGAGCCTATTTAATAAGTCTATTTAATAAGCCTTTTTAATAAGCCTATTTAATAAGTCTATTTAATAAGCCTATTTAATAAGTCTATTTAAAAATTCTATTTAATAAGCCTATTTATTGAGCCTATTTAATAAGCCTATTTATTGAGCTTATTTAATAAGCCTATTTATTGAGCCTATTTCATAAGCCTATTTATTGAGCCTATTTAATAAGCCTATTTAATACGCCTATTTATTGAGCCTATTTAATAACCTTCTTTGTTTCTTTCGGTAAAGTCACGTAGAATGAGAATAAAATAATAAATTGATAAATAAAATAACACAATAATATTCTCACGACGTTTCGACAGTGCTGTCCTACCAGACAGTCTCGCCCCCTTCACCTGATGAAGGCCGCTTGTGTTGTGGCCGAAACGTCGTGAGAATATTATTGTGTTATTTTATTTTATCAATTTATTATTTTATTCTCATTCTACGTGACTTTACCGAAAGAACCAAAGAAGATGAATCATTGTAGTCACGAAAGCTTTAAATCGAAACCTATTTAATAAGCCTATTTAATAAGCCTATTTATTGAGCCTATTTAATAAGTCTATTTAATAAGCCTATTTATTGAGCCTATTTAATAAGCCTATTTATTGAGCCTATTTAATAAGTCTATTTAATAAGCCTACTTAATAAGCCTATTTAATAAGTATTTAATGAGCCTATTTAATAAGTCTATTTAATAAGCCTATTTAATAAGGCTATTTAATGAGCCTAAGTTGCTGAAATAAGCCTATTTAATAAGCCTATTTAATAGGCCTATTTAATAAGTCTAAGTTGCTGAAATAAGCCTATTTAATAAGCCTAAGTTGCTGAATAAGCCTATTTAATAAGCCTAAGTTGCTGAAATAAGCCTATTTAATAAGTCTAAGTTTCTGAAATAAGGCTATTTAATAAGCCTAAGTTGCTGAAATAAGCCTATTTAATAAGTCTAAGTTTCTGAAATAAGCCTATTTAATAAGCCTAAGTTGCTGAAATAAGCCTATTTAATAAGCCTATTTAATAGGCCTATTTAATAAGTCTAAGTTGCTGAAATAAGCCTATTTAATAAGCCTAAGTTTCTGAATGAGCCTATTTAATAAGCCTAAGTTGCTGAAATAAGCCTATTTAATAAGTCTAAGTTGCTGAAATAAGGCTATTTAATAAGCCTAAGTTGCTGAAATAAGGCTATTTAATAAGCCTAAGTTGCTGAAATAAGCCTATTTAATAAGCCTAAGTTGCTGAAATACGGCTATTTAATAAGTCTAAGTTGCTGAAATAAGTATATTTAATAAGCATAAGTTGCTGAAATAAGCCTATTTAATGAGTCTAAGTTGCTGAAATAAAGCTATTTAATAAGTCTAAGTTGCTGAAATAAGCCTTTTTAATCAGCATAAGTTGCTGAAATAAGCCTATTTAATAAGTCCAAGTTGCTGAAATAAGCCTACTTAATTAGGCTATTTAATAAGCCTAAGTTGCTGAAATAAGCCTATTTAATAAGCGTAAGTTGCTGAAATAAGGCTATTTAATAAGACTAAGTTGCTGAAATAAGCCTATTTAATAAGCCTAAGTTGCTGAAATAAGCCTATTTAATAAGCCTATTTAATAAGCCTAAGTTGCTGAAATAAGCCTATTTAATAAGCCTATTTAATAAGCCTATTTGATAGGCCTATTTAATAAGTCTAAGTTGCTGAAATAAGCCTATTTAATAAGCCTAAGTTGCTGAATAAGCCTATTTAATAAGCCTAAGTTGCTGAAATAAGCCTATTTAATAAGTCTAAGTTTCTGAAATAAGGCTATTTAATAAGCCTAAGTTGCTGAAATAAGCCTAGTTAATAAGTCTAAGTTTCTGAAATAAGCCTATTTAATAAGCCTAAGTTGCTGAAATAAGCCTATTTAATAAGTCTATTTAATGAGCCTAAGTTGCTGAAATAAGCCTATTTAATAAGCCTAAGTTTCTGAACTAAGCCTATTAAAAAAGGTATATTTAATAAGTCTAAGTTACTGAAATAAACCTATTTAAAAATGCTATTTAATAAGCCTAAGTTGATGAAATAAACCTGTTTAATAAGGCTATTTAATAAGCATAAGTTGCTGAAATAAGCTTATTTAATAAGCCTAAGTTGCTGAAATAAGCATATTTAATAAGGCTATTTAATAAGTCTAAGTTGCTGAAATAAACCTTTTTAATAAGCCTAAGTTGCTAAAATCAGCCTATTTAATGAGGCTATTTAATGAGGCTATTTAATAAATCTATTTAATAAGCCTATTTAATAAGCCTATTTAATAAGCCTATTTAATATGCCTATTTAATAAACATATTTAATAAATATTTAATGAGCCTATTTAAAAAGCCTATTTATTGAGCCAATTTAATAAGCCTATTTAATAAGCCTATTTATTGAGCCTATTTAATAAGTCTATTTAATAAGCCTATTTAATAAGCCTATTTAATAAGTGTTTAATGAGCCTATTTAATAAGTCTATTTAATAATCCTGTTTAATAAGGCTATTTAATGAGCCTAAGTTGCTGAAATAAGCCTATTTAATAAGCCTATTTAATAGGCCTATTTAATAAGTCTAAGTTGCTGAAATAAGCCTATTTAATAAGCCTAAGTTTCTGAATGAGCCTATTTAATAAGCATAAGTTGCTGAAATAAGCCTATTTTATAAGCCTAAGTTGCTGAATAAGCCTATTTAATAAGCCTAAGTTGCTGAATAAACCTATTTAATAAGTCTAAGTTGCTGAAATAAGCCTATTTAATAAGGCTATTTAATAAGCCTAAGTTGCTGAAATAAGCCTATTTAATAAGCCTATTTAATAAGCCTATTTAATAAGCCTATTTAATAAGCCTATTTAATACGCCTATTTAATAAACATATTTAATAAGCATTTAATGAGCCTATTTAATAAGTCTATTTAATAAGCCTTTTTAATAAGCCTATTTAATAAGTCTATTTAATAAGCCTATTTAATAAGTCTATTTAAAAATTCTATTTAATAAGCCTATTTATTGAGCCTATTTAATAATCCTATTTATTGAGCTTATTTAATAAGCCTATTTATTGAGCCTATTTAATAAGCCTATTTATTGAGCCTATTTAATAAGCCTATTTAATACGCCTATTTATTGAGCCTATTTAATAACCTTCTTTGTTTCTTTCGGTAAAGTCACGTAGAATGAGAATAAAATAATAAATTGATAAATAAAATAACACAATAATATTCTCACGACGTTTCGACAGTGCTGTCCTACCAGACAGTCTCGCCCCCTTCACCTGATGAAGGCCGCTTGTGTTGTGGCCGAAACGTCGTGAGAATATTATTGTGTTATTTTATTTTATCAATTTATTATTTTATTCTCATTCTACGTGACTTTACCGAAAGAACCAAAGAAGATGAATCATTGTAGTCACGAAAGCTTTAAATCGAAACCTATTTAATAAGCCTATTTAATAAGCCTATTTATTGAGCCTATTTAATAAGTCTATTTAATATACCTATTTATTGAGCCTATTTAATAAGCCTATTTAATACGCCTATTTATTGAGCCTATTTAATAAGTCTATTTAATAAGCCTACTTAATAAGCCTATTTAATAAGTATTTAATGAGCCTATTTAATAAGTCTATTTAATAAGCCTATTTAATAAGGCTATTTAATGAGCCTAAGTTGCTGAAATAAGCCTATTTAATAAGCCTATTTAATAGGCCTATTTAATAAGTCAAAGTTGCTGAAATAAGCCTATTTAATAAGCCTAAGTTTCTGAATGAGCCTATTTAATAAGCCTAAGTTGCTGAAATAAGCCTATTTAATAAGTCTAAGTTGCTGAAATAAGGCTATTTAATAAGCCTAAGTTGCTGAAATAAGGCTATTTAATAAGCCTAAGTTGCTGAAATAAGCCTATTTAATAAGCCTAAGTTGCTGAAATAAGGCTATTTAATAAGTCTAAGTTGCTGAAATAACCCTATTTAATAAGCCTAAGTTGCTGAAATAAGTATATTTAATAAGCATAAGTTGCTGAAATAAGCCTATTTAATGAGTCTAAGTTGCTGAAATAAAGCTATTTAATAAGTCTAAGTTGCTGAAATAAGCCTTTTTAATCAGCATAAGTTGCTGAAATAAGCCTATTTAATAAGCCCAAGTTGCTGAAATAAGCCTACTTAATTAGGCTATTTAATAAGCCTAAGTTGCTGAAATAAGCCTATTTAATAAGCGTAAGTTGCTGAAATAAGGCTATTTAATAAGACTAAGTTGCTGAAATAAGCCTATTTAATAAGCCTAAGTTGCTGAAATAAGCCTATTTAATAAGCCTATTTAATAAGCCTAAGTTGCTGAAATAAGGCTATTTAATAAGTCTAAGTTGCTGATATACGCCTTTTTAATCAGCATAAGTTGCTGAAATAAGCCTATTTAATAAGCCTAAGTTGCTGAATAAGCCTATTTAATAAGCCTAAGTTGCTGAATAAGCCTATTTAATAAGCCTAAGTTGCTGAAATAAGCCTATTTAATAAGTCTAAGTTTCTGAAATAAGGCTATTTAATAAGCCTAAGTTGCTGAAATAAGCCTATTTAATAAGTCTATTTAATGAGCCTAAGTTGCTGAAATAAGCCTATTTAATAAGCCTAAGTTTCTGAACTAAGCCTATTAAAAAAGGTATATTTAATAAGTCTAAGTTACTGAAATAAACCTATTTAAAAATGCTATTTAATAAGCCTAAGTTGCTGAAATAAACCTGTTTAATAAGCCTATTTAATAAGTCTATTTAAAAATTATATTTAATAAGCCTATTTATTGAGCCTATTTAATAAGCCTATTTATTGAGCTTATTTAATAAGCCTATTTATTGAGCCTATTTAATAAGCCTATTTAAAAAGCCTATTTATTGAGCCAATTTAAAAAGCCTATTTAATAAGCCTATTTATTGAGCCTATTTAATAAGTCTATTTAATAAGCCTATTTAATAAGCCTATTTAATAAGTGTTTAATGAGCCTATTTAATAAGTCTATTTAATAATCCTGTTTAATAAGGCTATTTAATGAGCCTAAGTTGCTGAAATAAGCCTATTTAATAAGCCTATTTAATAGGCCTATTTAATAAGTCTAAGTTGCTGAAATAAGCCTATTTAATAAGCCTAAGTTTCTGAATGAGCCTATTTAATAAGCATAAGTTGCTGAAATAAGCCTATTTAATAAGCCTAAGTTGCTGAATAAGCCTATTTAATAAGCCTAAGTTGCTGAATAAACCCATTTAATAAGTCTAAGTTGCTGAAATAAGCCTATTTAATAAGGCTATTTAATAAGCCTAAGTTGCTGAAATAGGCCAATTTAATAAGCCTATTTAATAAGCCTATTTAATAAGCCTATTTAATAAGCCTATTTAATACGCCTATTTAATAAACATATTTAATAAGCATTTAATGAGCCTATTTAATAAGTCTATTTAATAAGCCTTTTTAATAAGCCTATTTAATAAGTCTATTTAATAAGCCTATTTAATAAGTCTATTTAAAAATTCTATTTAATAAGCCTATTTATTGAGCCTATTTAATAAGCCTATTTATTGAGCTTATTTAATAAGCCTATTTATTGAGCCTATTTCATAAGCCTATTTATTGAGCCTATTTAATAAGCCTATTTAATACGCCTATTTATTGAGCCTATTTAATAACCTTCTTTGTTTCTTTCGGTAAAGTCACGTAGAATGAGAATAAAATAATAAATTGATAAATAAAATAACACAATAATATTCTCACGACGTTTCGACAGTGCTGTCCTACCAGACAGTCTCGCCCCCTTCACCTGATGAAGGCCGCTTGTGTTGTGGCCGAAACGTCGTGAGAATATTATTGTGTTATTTTATTTTATCAATTTATTATTTTATTCTCATTCTACGTGACTTTACCGAAAGAACCAAAGAAGATGAATCATTGTAGTCACGAAAGCTTTAAATCGAAACCTATTTAATAAGCCTATTTAATAAGCCTATTTATTGAGCCTATTTAATAAGTCTATTTAATAAGCCTATTTATTGAGCCTATTTAATAAGCCTATTTATTGAGCCTATTTAATAAGTCTATTTAATAAGCCTACTTAATAAGCCTATTTAATAAGTATTTAATGAGCCTATTTAATAAGTCTATTTAATAAGCCTATTTAATAAGGCTATTTAATGAGCCTAAGTTGCTGAAATAAGCCTATTTAATAAGCCTATTTAATAGGCCTATTTAATAAGTCTAAGTTGCTGAAATAAGCCTATTTAATAAGCCTAAGTTGCTGAATAAGCCTATTTAATAAGCCTAAGTTGCTGAAATAAGCCTATTTAATAAGTCTAAGTTTCTGAAATAAGGCTATTTAATAAGCCTAAGTTGCTGAAATAAGCCTATTTAATAAGTCTAAGTTTCTGAAATAAGCCTATTTAATAAGCCTAAGTTGCTGAAATAAGCCTATTTAATAAGCCTATTTAATAGGCCTATTTAATAAGTCTAAGTTGCTGAAATAAGCCTATTTAATAAGCCTAAGTTTCTGAATGAGCCTATTTAATAAGCCTAAGTTGCTGAAATAAGCCTATTTAATAAGTCTAAGTTGCTGAAATAAGGCTATTTAATAAGCCTAAGTTGCTGAAATAAGGCTATTTAATAAGCCTAAGTTGCTGAAATAAGCCTATTTAATAAGCCTAAGTTGCTGAAATACGGCTATTTAATAAGTCTAAGTTGCTGAAATAAGTATATTTAATAAGCATAAGTTGCTGAAATAAGCCTATTTAATGAGTCTAAGTTGCTGAAATAAAGCTATTTAATAAGTCTAAGTTGCTGAAATAAGCCTTTTTAATCAGCATAAGTTGCTGAAATAAGCCTATTTAATAAGTCCAAGTTGCTGAAATAAGCCTACTTAATTAGGCTATTTAATAAGCCTAAGTTGCTGAAATAAGCCTATTTAATAAGCGTAAGTTGCTGAAATAAGGCTATTTAATAAGACTAAGTTGCTGAAATAAGCCTATTTAATAAGCCTAAGTTGCTGAAATAAGCCTATTTAATAAGCCTATTTAATAAGCCTAAGTTGCTGAAATAAGCCTATTTAATAAGCCTATTTAATAAGCCTATTTGATAGGCCTATTTAATAAGTCTAAGTTGCTGAAATAAGCCTATTTAATAAGCCTAAGTTGCTGAATAAGCCTATTTAATAAGCCTAAGTTGCTGAAATAAGCCTATTTAATAAGTCTAAGTTTCTGAAATAAGGCTATTTAATAAGCCTAAGTTGCTGAAATAAGCCTATTTAATAAGTCTAAGTTTCTGAAATAAGCCTATTTAATAAGCCTAAGTTGCTGAAATAAGCCTATTTAATAAGTCTATTTAATGAGCCTAAGTTGCTGAAATAAGCCTATTTAATAAGCCTAAGTTTCTGAACTAAGCCTATTAAAAAAGGTATATTTAATAAGTCTAAGTTACTGAAATAAACCTATTTAAAAATGCTATTTAATAAGCCTAAGTTGCTGAAATAAACCTGTTTAATAAGGCTATTTAATAAGCATAAGTTGCTGAAATAAGCTTATTTAATAAGCCTAAGTTGCTGAAATAAGCATATTTAATAAGGCTATTTAATAAGTCTAAGTTGCTGAAATAAACCTTTTTAATAAGCCTAAGTTGCTAAAATAAGCCTATTTAATGAGGCTATTTAATAAATCTATTTAATAAGCCTATTTAATAAGCCTATTTAATAAGCCTATTTAATAAGCCTATTTAATATGCCTATTTAATAAACATATTTAATAAATATTTAATGAGCCTATTTAAAAAGCCTATTTATTGAGCCAATTTAATAAGCCTATTTAATAAGCCTATTTATTGAGCCTATTTAATAAGTCTATTTAATAAGCCTATTTAATAAGCCTATTTAATAAGTGTTTAATGAGCCTATTTAATAAGTCTATTTAATAATCCTGTTTAATAAGGCTATTTAATGAGCCTAAGTTGCTGAAATAAGCCTATTTAATAAGCCTATTTAATAGGCCTATTTAATAAGTCTAAGTTGCTGAAATAAGCCTATTTAATAAGCCTAAGTTTCTGAATGAGCCTATTTAATAAGCATAAGTTGCTGAAATAAGCCTATTTTATAAGCCTAAGTTGCTGAATAAGCCTATTTAATAAGCCTAAGTTGCTGAATAAACCTATTTAATAAGTCTAAGTTGCTGAAATAAGCCTATTTAATAAGGCTATTTAATAAGCCTAAGTTGCTGAAATAAGCCTATTTAATAAGCCTATTTAATAAGCCTAATTAATAAGCCTATTTAATAAGCCTATTTAATACGCCTATTTAATAAACATATTTAATAAGCATTTAATGAGCCTATTTAATAAGTCTATTTAATAAGCCTTTTTAATAAGCCTATTTAATAAGTCTATTTAATAAGCCTATATAATAAGTCTATTTAAAAATTCTATTTAATAAGCCTATTTATTGAGCCTATTTAATAAGCCTATTTATTGAGCTTATTTAATAAGCCTATTTATTGAGCCTATTTAATAAGCCTATTTATTGAGCCTATTTAATAAGCCTATTTAATACGCCTATTTATTGAGCCTATTTAATAACCTTCTTTGTTTCTTTCGGTAAAGTCACGTAGAATGAGAATAAAATAATAAATTGATAAATAAAATAACACAATAATATTCTCACGACGTTTCGACAGTGCTGTCCTACCAGACAGTCTCGCCCCCTTCACCTGATGAAGGCCGCTTGTGTTGTGGCCGAAACGTCGTGAGAATATTATTGTGTTATTTTATTTTATCAATTTATTATTTTATTCTCATTCTACGTGACTTTACCGAAAGAACCAAAGAAGATGAATCATTGTAGTCACGAAAGCTTTAAATCGAAACCTATTTAATAAGCCTATTTAATAAGCCTATTTATTGAGCCTATTTAATAAGTCTATTTAATATACCTATTTATTGAGCCTATTTAATAAGCCTATTTAATACGCCTATTTATTGAGCCTATTTAATAAGTCTATTTAATAAGCCTACTTAATAAGCCTATTTAATAAGTATTTAATGAGCCTATTTAATAAGTCTATTTAATAAGCCTATTTAATAAGGCTATTTAATGAGCCTAAGTTGCTGAAATAAGCCTATTTAATAAGCCTATTTAATAGGCCTATTTAATAATTCAAAGTTGCTGAAATAAGCCTATTTAATAAGCCTAAGTTTCTGAATGAGCCTATTTAATAAGCCTAAGTTGCTGAAATAAGCCTATTTAATAAGTCTAAGTTGCTGAAATAAGGCTATTTAATAAGACTAAGTTGCTGAAATAAGCCTATTTAATAAGCCTAAGTTGCTGAAATAAGCCTATTTAATAAGCCTATTTAATAAGCCTAAGTTGCTGAAATAAGGCTATTTAATAAGTCTAAGTTGCTGATATACGCCTTTTTAATCAGCATAAGTTGCTGAAATAAGCCTATTTAATAAGCCTAAGTTGCTGAATAAGCCTATTTAATAAGCCTAAGTTGCTGAATAAGCCTATTTAATAAGCCTAAGTTGCTGAAATAAGCCTATTTAATAAGTCTAAGTTTCTGAAATAAGGCTATTTAATAAGCCTAAGTTGCTGAAATAAGCCTATTTAATAAGTCTATTTAATGAGCCTAAGTTGCTGAAATAAGCCTATTTAATAAGCCTAAGTTTCTGAACTAAGCCTATTAAAAAAGGTATATTTAATAAGTCTAAGTTACTGAAATAAACCTATTTAAAAATGCTATTTAATAAGCCTAAGTTGCTGAAATAAACCTGTTTAATAAGGCTATTTAATAAGCATAAGTTGCTGAAATAAGCTTATTTAATAAGCCTAAGTTGCTGAAATAAGCATATTTAATAAGGCTATTTAATAAGTCTAAGTTGCTGAAATAAACCTTTTTAATAAGCCTAAGTTGCTAAAATAAGCCTATTTAATGAGGCTATTTAATAAGTCTATTTAATAAGCCTATTTAATAAGCCTATTTAATAAGCCTATTTAATAAGCCTATTTAATATGCCTATTTAATAAACATATTTAATAAGTATTTAATGAGCCTATTTAATAAGTCTATTTAATAAGCCTTTTTAATAAGCCTATTTAATAAGTCTATTTAATAAGCCTATTTAATAAGTCTATTCAATAAGTCTATTTAATAAGCCTATTTAATAAATATTTAATGAGCCTATTTAAAAAGCCTATTTATTGAGCCAATTTAATAAGCCTATTTAATAAGCCTATTTATTGAGCCTATTTAATAAGTCTATTTAATAAGCCTATTTAATAAGCCTATTTAATAAGTGTTTAATGAGCCTATTTAATAAGTCTATTTAATAATCCTGTTTAATAAGGCTATTTAATGAGCCTAAGTTGCTGAAATAAGCCTATTTAATAAGCCTATTTAATAGGCCTATTTAATAAGTCTAAGTTGCTGAAATAAGCCTATTTAATAAGCCTAAGTTTCTGAATGAGCCTATTTAATAAGCATAAGTTGCTGAAATAAGCCTATTTTATAAGCCTAAGTTGCTGAATAAGCCTATTTAATAAGCCTAAGTTGCTGAATAAACCTATTTAATAAGTCTAAGTTGCTGAAATAAGCCTATTTAATAAGGCTATTTAATAAGCCTAAGTTGCTGAAATAAGCCTATTTAATAAGCCTATTTAATAAGCCTATTTAATAAGCCTATTTAATAAGCCTATTTAATACGCCTATTTAATAAACATATTTAATAAGCATTTAATGAGCCTATTTAATAAGTCTATTTAATAAGCCTTTTTAATAAGCCTATTTAATAAGTCTATTTAAAAATTCTATTTAATAAGCCTATTTATTGAGCCTATTTAATAAGCCTATTTATTGAGCTTATTTAATAAGCCTATTTATTGAGCCTATTTAATAAGCCTATTTATTGAGCCTATTTAATAACCTTCTTTGTTTCTTTCGGTAAAGTCACGTAGAATGAGAATAAAATAATAAATTGATAAATAAAATAACACAATAATATTCTCACGACGTTTCGACAGTGCTGTCCTACCAGACAGTCTCGCCCCCTTCACCTGATGAAGGCCGCTTGTGTTGTGGCCGAAACGTCGTGAGAATATTATTGTGTTATTTTATTTTATCAATTTATTATTTTATTCTCATTCTACGTGACTTTACCGAAAGAACCAAAGAAGATGAATCATTGTAGTCACGAAAGCTTTAAATCGAAACCTATTTAATAAGCCTATTTAATAAGCCTATTTATTGAGCCTATTTAATAAGTCTATTTAATAAGCCTATTTATTGAGCCTATTTAATAAGCCTATTTAATAAGCCTATTTATTGAGCCTATTTAATAAGTCTATTTAATAAGCCTACTTAATAAGCCTATTTAATAAGTATTTAATGAGCCTATTTAATAAGTCTATTTAATAAGCCTATTTAATAAGGCTATTTAATGAGCCTAAGTTGCTGAAATAAGCCTATTTAATAAGCCTATTTAATAGGCCTATTTAATAAGTCTAAGTTGCTGAAATAAGCCTATTTAATAAGCCTAAGTTTCTGAATGAGCCTATTTAATAAGCCTAAGTTGCTGAAATAAGCCTATTTAATAAGTCTAAGTTGCTGAAATAAGGCTATTTAATAAGCCTAAGTTGCTGAAATAAGGCTATTTAATAAGCCTAAGTTGCTGAAATAAGCCTATTTAATAAGCCTAAGTTGCTGAAATAAGGCTATTTAATAAGTCTAAGTTGCTGAAATAAGCCTATTTAATAAGCCTAAGTTGCTGAAATAAGTATATTTAATAACATAAGTTGCTGAAATAAGCCTATTTAATGAGTCTAAGTTGCTGAAATAAAGCTATTTAATAAGTCTAAGTTGCTGAAATAAGCCTTTTTAATCAGCATAAGTTGCTGAAATAAGCCTATTTAATAAGCCCAAGTTGCTGAAATAAGCCTACTTAATTCGGCTATTTAATAAGCCTAAGTTGCTGAAATAAGCCTATTTAATAAGCGTAAGTTGCTGAAATAAGGCTATTTAATAAGAATAAGTTGCTGAAATACGCCTATTTAAAAAGCCTAAGTTGCTGAAATAAGCCTATTTAATAAGCCTATTTAATAAACCTAAGTTGCTGAAATAAGCCTATTTAATAAGCCTATTTAATAAGCCTATTTGATAGTCTAAGTTTCTGAAATAAGGCTATTTAATAAGCCTAAGTTGCTGAAATAAGCCTATTTAATAAGTCTAAGTTTCTGAAATAAGCCTATTTAATAAGCCTAAGTTGCTGAAATAAGCCTATTTAAGAAGTCTATTTAATGAGCCTAAGTTGCTGAAATAAGCCTATTTAATAAGCCTAAGTTTCTGAACTAAGCCTATTAAAAAAGGTATATTTAATAAGTCTAAGTTACTGAAATAAACCTATTTAAAAATGCTATTTAATAAGCCTAAGTTGCTGAAATAAACCTGTTTAATAAGGCTATTTAATAAGCATAAGTTGCTGAAATAAGCTTATTTAATAAGCCTAAGTTGCTGAAATAAGCATATTTAATAAGGCTATTTAATAAGTCTAAGTTGCTGAAATAAACCTTTTTAATAAGCCTAAGTTGCTAAAATAAGCCTATTTAATGAGGCTATTTAATAAGTCTATTTAATAAGCCTATTTAATAAGCCTATTTAATAAGCCTATTTAATAAGCCTATTTAATATGCCTATTTAATAAACATATTTAATAAGTATTTAATGAGCCTATTTAATAAGTCTATTTAATAAGCCTTTTAATAAGCCTATTTAATAAGTCTATTTAATAAGCCTATTTAATAAGTCTATTCAATAAGTCTATTTAATAAGCTTATTTAATAAATATTTAATGAGCCTATTTAAAAAGCCTATTTATTGAGCCAATTTAATAAGCCTATTTAATAAGCCTATTTATTGAGCCTATTTAATAAGTCTATTTAATAAGCCTATTTAATAAGCCTATTTAATAAGTGTTTAATGAGCCTATTTAATAAGTCTATTTAATAATCCTGTTTAATAAGGCTATTTAATGAGCCTAAGTTGCTGAAATAAGCCTATTTAATAAGCCTATTTAATAGGCCTATTTAATAAGTCTAAGTTGCTGAAATAAGCCTATTTAATAAGCCTAAGCTTCTGAATGAGCCTATTTAATAAGCATAAGTTGCTGAAATAAGCCTATTTTATAAGCCTAAGTTGCTGAATAAGCCTATTTAATAAGCCTAAGTTGCTGAATAAACCTATTTAATAAGTCTAAGTTGCTGAAATAAGCCTATTTAATAAGGCTATTTAATAAGCCTAAGTTGCTGAAATAAGCCTATTTAATAAGCCTATTTAATAAGCCTATTTAATAAGCCTATTTAATAAGCCTATTTAATACGCCTATTTAATAAACATATTTAATAAGCATTTAATGAGCCTATTTAATAAGTCTATTTAATAAGCCTTTTTAATAAGCCTATTTAATAAGTCTATTTAATAAGCCTATTTAATAAGTCTATTTAAAAATTCTATTTAATAAGCCTATTTATTGAGCCTATTTAATAAGCCTATTTATTGAGCTTATTTAATAAGCCTATTTATTGAGCCTATTTAATAAGCCTATTTATTGAGCCTATTTAATAAGCCTATTTAATACGCCTATTTATTGAGCCTATTTAATAACCTTCTTTGTTTCTTTCGGTAAAGTCACGTAGAATGAGAATAAAATAATAAATTGATAAATAAAATAACACAATAATATTCTCACGACGTTTCGACAGTGCTGTCCTACCAGACAGTCTCGCCCCCTTCACCTGATGAAGGCCGCTTGTGTTGTGGCCGAAACGTCGTGAGAATATTATTGTGTTATTTTATTTTATCAATTTATTATTTTATTCTCATTCTACGTGACTTTACCGAAAGAACCAAAGAAGATGAATCATTGTAGTCACGAAGCTTTAAATCAAAACCTATTTAATAAGCCTATTTAATAAGCCTATTTATTGAGCCTATTTAATAAGTCTATTTAATAAGCCTATTTATTGAGCCTATTTAATAAGCCTATTTAATAATCCTATTTATTGAGCCTATTTAATAAGTCTATTTAATAAGCCTACTTAATAAGCCTATTTAATAAGTATTTAATGAGCCTATTCAATAAGTCTATTTAATAAGCCTATTTAATAAGGCTATTTAATGAGCCTAAGTTGCTGAAATAAGCCTATTTAATAAGCCTATTTAATAGGCCTATTTAATAAGTCTAAGTTGCTGAAATAAGCCTATTTAATAAGCCTAAGTTTCTGAATGAGCCTATTTAATAAGCCTAAGTTGCTGAAATAAGCCTATTTAATAAGTCTAAGTTGCTGAAATAAGGCTATTTAATAAGCCTAAGTTGCTGAAATAAGGCTATTTAATAAGCCTAAGTTGCTGAAATAAGCCTATTTAATGAGTCTAAGTTGCTGAAATAAAGCTATTTAATAAGTCTAAGTTGCTGAAATAAGCCTTTTTAATCAGCATAAGTTGCTGAAATAAGCCTATTTAATAAGCCCAAGTTGCTGAAATAAGCCTACTTAATTAGGCTATTTAATAAGCCTAAGTTGCTGAAATAAGCCTATTTAATAAGCGTAAGTTGCTGAAATAAGGCTATTTAATAAGACTAAGTTGCTGAAATAAGCCTATTTAATAAGCCTAAGTTGCTGAAATAAGCCTATTTAATAAGCCTATTTAATAAGCCTAAGTTGCTGAAATAAGCCTATTTAATAAGCCTATTTAATAAGCCTATTTGATATGCCTATTTAATAAGTCTAAGTTGCTGAAATAAGCCTTTTTAATCAGCATAAGTTGCTGAAATAAGCCTATTTAATAAGCCCAAGTTGCTGAAATAAGCCTACTTAATTAGGCTATTTAATAAGCCTAAGTTGCTGAAATAAGCCTATTTAATAAGCGTAAGTTGCTGAAATAAGGCTATTTAATAAGACTAAGTTGCTGAAATACGCCTATTTAATAAGCCTAAGTTGCTGAAATAAGCCTATTTAATAAGGCTATTTAATAAGCCTAAGTTGCTGAAATAAGCCTATTTAATAAGCCTATTTAATAAGCCTATTTAATAAGCCTATTTAATAAGCCTATTTAATACGCCTATTTAATAAACATATTTAATAAGCATTTAATGAGCCTATTTAATAAGTCTATTTAATAAGCCTTTTTAATAAGCCTATTTAATAAGTCTATTTAATAAGCCTATTTAATAAGTCTATTTAAAAATTCTATTTAATAAGCCTATTTATTGAGCCTATTTAATAAGCCTATTTATTGAGCTTATTTAATAAGCCTATTTATTGAGCCTATTTAATAAGCCTATTTATTGAGCCTATTTAATAAGCCTATTTAATACGCCTATTTATTGAGCCTATTTAATAACCTTCTTTGTTTCTTTCGGTAAAGTCACGTAGAATGAGAATAAAATAATAAATTGATAAATAAAATAACACAATAATATTCTCACGACGTTTCGACAGTGCTGTCCTACCAGACAGTCTCGCCCCCTTCACCTGATGAAGGCCGCTTGTGTTGTGGCCGAAACGTCGTGAGAATATTATTGTGTTATTTTATTTTATCAATTTATTATTTTATTCTCATTCTACGTGACTTTACCGAAAGAACCAAAGAAGATGAATCATTGTAGTCACGAAGCTTTAAATCAAAACCTATTTAATAAGCCTATTTAATAAGCCTATTTATTGAGCCTATTTAATAAGTCTATTTAATAAGCCTATTTATTGAGCCTATTTAATAAGCCTATTTAATAATCCTATTTATTGAGCCTATTTAATAAGTCTATTTAATAAGCCTACTTAATAAGCCTATTTAATAAGTATTTAATGAGCCTATTCAATAAGTCTATTTAATAAGCCTATTTAATAAGGCTATTTAATGAGCCTAAGTTGCTGAAATAAGCCTATTTAATAAGCCTATTTAATAGGCCTATTTAATAAGTCTAAGTTGCTGAAATAAGCCTATTTAATAAGCCTAAGTTTCTGAATGAGCCTATTTAATAAGCCTAAGTTGCTGAAATAAGCCTATTTAATAAGTCTAAGTTGCTGAAATAAGGCTATTTAATAAGCCTAAGTTGCTGAAATAAGGCTATTTAATAAGCCTAAGTTGCTGAAATAAGCCTATTTAATGAGTCTAAGTTGCTGAAATAAAGCTATTTAATAAGTCTAAGTTGCTGAAATAAGCCTTTTTAATCAGCATAAGTTGCTGAAATAAGCCTATTTAATAAGCCCAAGTTGCTGAAATAAGCCTACTTAATTAGGCTATTTAATAAGCCTAAGTTGCTGAAATAAGCCTATTTAATAAGCGTAAGTTGCTGAAATAAGGCTATTTAATAAGACTAAGTTGCTGAAATAAGCCTATTTAATAAGCCTAAGTTGCTGAAATAAGCCTATTTAATAAGCCTATTTAATAAGCCTAAGTTGCTGAAATAAGCCTATTTAATAAGCCTATTTAATAAGCCTATTTGATATGCCTATTTAATAAGTCTAAGTTGCTGAAATAAGCCTTTTTAATCAGCATAAGTTGCTGAAATAAGCCTATTTAATAAGCCCAAGTTGCTGAAATAAGCCTACTTAATTAGGCTATTTAATAAGCCTAAGTTGCTGAAATAAGCCTATTTAATAAGCGTAAGTTGCTGAAATAAGGCTATTTAATAAGACTAAGTTGCTGAAATACGCCTATTTAATAAGCCTAAGTTGCTGAAATAAGCCTATTTAATAAGCCTATTTAATAAACCTAAGTTGCTGAAATAAGCCTATTTAATAAGCCTATTTAATAAGCCTATTTGATAGTCTAAGTTTCTGAAATAAGGCTATTTAATAAGCCTAAGTTGCTGAAATAAGCTTATTTAATAAGTCTAAGTTTCTGAAATAAGCCTATTTAATAAGCCTAAGTTGCTGAAATAAGCCTATTTAATAAGTCTATTTAATGAGCCTAAGTTGCTGAAATAAGCCTATTTAATAAGCCTAAGTTTCTGAACTAAGCCTATTAAAAAAGGTATATTTAATAAGTCTAAGTTACTGAAATAAACCTATTTAAAAATGCTATTTAATAAGCCTAAGTTGCTGAAATAAACCTGTTTAATAAGGCTATTTAATAAGCATAAGTTGCTGAAATAAGCTTATTTAATAAGCCTAAGTTGCTGAAATAAGCATATTTAATAAGGCTATTTAATAAGTCTAAGTTGCTGAAATAAACCTTTTTAATAAGCCTAAGTTGCTAAAATAAGCCTATTTAATGAGGCTATTTAATAAGTCTATTTAATAAGCCTATTTAATAAGCCTATTTAATAAGCCTATTTAATAAGCCTATTTAATATGCCTATTTAATAAACATATTTAATAATTATTTAATGAGCCTATTTAATAAGTCTATTTAATAAGCCTTTTTAATAAGCCTATTTAATAAGTCTATTTAATATGCCTATTTAATAAACATATTTAATAAATATTTAATGAGCCTATTTAAAAAGCCTATTTATTGAGCCAATTTAATAAGCCTATTTAATAAGCCTATTTATTGAGCCTATTTAATAAGTCTATTTAATAAGCCTATTTAATAAGCCTATTTAATAAGTGTTTAATGAGCCTATTTAATAAGTCTATTTAATAATCCTGTTTAATAAGGCTATTTAATGAGCCTAAGTTGCTGAAATAAGCCTATTTAATAAGCCTATTTAATAGGCCTATTTAATAAGTCTAAGTTGCTGAAATAAGCCTATTTAATAAGCCTAAGTTTCTGAATGAGCCTATTTAATAAGCATAAGTTGCTGAAATAAGCCTATTTTATAAGCCTAAGTTGCTGAATAAGCCTATTTAATAAGCCTAAGTTGCTGAATAAACCTATTTAATAAGTCTAAGTTGCTGAAATAAGCCTATTTAATAAGGCTATTTAATAAGCCTAAGTTGCTGAAATAAGCCTATTTAATAAGCCTATTTAATAAGCCTATTTAATAAGCCTATTTAATACGCCTATTTAATAAACATATTTAATAAGCATTTAATGAGCCTATTTAATAAGTCTATTTAATAAGCCTTTTTAATAAGCCTATTTAATAAGTCTATTTAATAAGCCTATTTAATAAGTCTATTTAAAAATTCTATTTAATAAGCCTATTTATTGAGCCTATTTAATAAGCCTATTTATTGAGCTTATTTAATAAGCCTATTTATTGAGCCTATTTAATAAGCCTATTTATTGAGCCTATTTAATAAGCCTATTTAATACGCCTATTTATTGAGCCTATTTAATAACCTTCTTTGTTTCTTTCGGTAAAGTCACGTAGAATGAGAATAAAATAATAAATTGATAAATAAAATAACACAATAATATTCTCACGACGTTTCGACAGTGCTGTCCTACCAGACAGTCTCGCCCCCTTCACCTGATGAAGGCCGCTTGTGTTGTGGCCGAAACGTCGTGAGAATATTATTGTGTTATTTTATTTTATCAATTTATTATTTTATTCTCATTCTACGTGACTTTACCGAAAGAACCAAAGAAGATGAATCATTGTAGTCACGAAAGCTTTAAATCAAAACCTATTTAATAAGCCTATTTAATAAGCCTATTTATTGAGCCTATTTAATAAGTCTATTTAATAAGCCTATTTATTGAGCCTATTTAATAAGCCTATTTAATAAGCCTATTTATTGAGCCTATTTAATAAGTCTATTTAATAAGCCTACTTAATAAGCCTATTTAATAAGTATTTAATGAGCCTATTTAATAAGTCTATTTAATAAGCCTATTTAATAAGGCTATTTAATGAGCCTAAGTTGCTGAAATAAGCCTATTTAATAAGCCTATTTAATAGGCCTATTTAATAAGTCTAAGTTGCTGAAATAAGCCTATTTAATAAGCCTAAGTTTCTGAATGAGCCTATTTAATAAGTCTAAGTTGCTGAAATAAGGCTATTTAATAAGCCTAAGTTGCTGAAATAAGGCTATTTAATAAGCCTAAGTTGCTGAAATAAGCCTATTTAATGAGTCTAAGTTGCTGAAATAAAGCTATTTAATAAGTCTAAGTTGCTGAAATAAGCCTTTTTAATCAGCATAAGTTGCTGAAATAAGCCTATTTAATAAGCCCAAGTTGCTGAAATAAGCCTACTTAATTAGGCTATTTAATAAGCCTAAGTTGCTGAAATAAGCCTATTTAATAAGCGTAAGTTGCTGAAATAAGGCTATTTAATAAGACTAAGTTGCTGAAATAAGCCTATTTAATAAGCCTAAGTTGCTGAAATAAGCCTATTGAATAAGCCTATTTAATAAGCCTAAGTTGCTGAAATAAGCCTATTTAATAAGCCTATTTAATAAGCCTATTTGATATGCCTATTTAATAAGTCTAAGTTGCTGAAATAAGCCTATTTAATAAGCCTAAGTTGCTGAATAAGCCTATTTAATAAGCCTAAGTTGCTGAAATAAGCCTATTTAATAAGTCTAAGTTTCTGAAATAAGGCTATTTAATAAGCCTAAGTTGCTGAAATAAGCCTATTTAATAAGTCTAAGTTTCTGAAATAAGCCTATTTAATAAGCCTAAGTTGCTGAAATAAGCCTATTTAATAAGGCTATTTAATGAGCCTAAGTTGCTGAAATAAGCCTATTTAATAAGCCTAAGTTTCTGAACTAAGCCTATTAAAAAAGGTATATTTAATAAGTCTAAGTTACTGAAATAAACCTATTTAAAATGCTATTTAATAAGCCTAAGTTGCTGAAATAAACCTGTTTAATAAGGCTATTTAATAAGCATAAGTTGCTGAAATAAGCTTATTTAATAAGCCTAAGTTGCTGAAATAAGCATACTTAATAAGGCTATTTAATAAGTCTAAGTTGCTGAAATAAACCTTTTTAATAAGCCTAAGTTGCTAAAATAAGCCTATTTAATGAGGCTATTTAATAAGTCTATTTAATAAGCCTATTTAATAAGCCTATTTAATAAGCCTATTTAATATGCCTATTTAATAAACATATTTAATAAGTATTTAATGAGCTATTTAATAAGTCTATTTAATAAGCCTTTTTAATAAGCCTATTCAATAAGTCTATTTAATAAGCCTATTTAATAAATATTTAATGAGCCTATTTAATAAGCCTATTTATTGAGCCTATTTAATAAGCCTATTTATTGAGCCTATTTAATAAGCCTATTTATTGTGCCTATTTAATAAGCCTATTTATTGAGCCTATTTAATAAGCCTATTTAATAAGTCTATTTAATAAGCCCATTTAATAAGCCTATTTAATAAGCCTATTTATTGAGCCTATTTAATAAGCCTATTTAATAAGCCTATTTATTGAGCCTATTTAATAAGTCTATTTAATGAGCCTATTTAATGAGCCTATTTAATAAGTGTTTAATGAGCCTATTTAATAAGTCCATTTAATAAGCCTGTTTAATAAGGCTATTTAATGAGCCTAAGTTGCTGAAATAAGCCTATTTAATAAGCCTATTTAATAGGCCTATTTAATAAGTCTAAGTTGCTGAAATAAGCCTATTTAATAAGCCTAAGTTTCTGAATGAGCCTATTTAATAAGCATAAGTTGCTGAAATAAGCCTATTTAATAAGCCTAAGTTGCTGAATAAGCCTATTTAATAAGCCTAAGTTGCTGAATAAACCTATTTAATAAGTCTAAGTTGCTGAAATAAGCCTATTTAATAGGGCTATTTAATAAGCCTAAGTTGCTGAAATAAGCCTATTTAATAAGCCTATTTAATAAGCCTATTTAATAAGCCTATTTAATAAGCCTATTTAATACGCCTATTTAATAAACATATTTAATAAGCATTTAATGAGCCTATTTAATAAGTCTATTTAATAAGCCTTTTTAATAAGCCTATTTAATAAGTCTATTTAATAAGCCTATTTAATAAGTCTATTTAAAAATTCTATTTAATAAGCCTATTTATTGAGCCTATTTAATAAGCCTATTTATTGAGCTTATTTAATAAGCCTATTTATTGAGCCTATTTAATAAGCCTATTTAAAAAGCCTATTTATTGAGCCAATTTAATAAGCCTATTTAATAAGCCTATTTATTGAGCCTATTTAATAAGTCTATTTAATAAGCCTATTTAATAAGCCTATTTAATAAGTGTTTAATGAGCCTATTTAATAAGTCTATTTAATAATCCTGTTTAATAAGGCTATTTAATGAGCCTAAGTTGCTGAAATAAGCCTATTTAATAAGCCTATTTAATAGGCCTATTTAATAAGTCTAAGTTGCTGAAATAAGCCTATTTAATAAGCCTAAGTTTCTGAATGAGCCTATTTAATAAGCATAAGTTGCTGAAATAAGCCTATTTAATAAGCCTAAGTTGCTGAATAAGCCTATTTAATAAGCCTAAGTTGCTGAATAAACCTATTTAATAAGTCTAAGTTGCTGAAATAAGCCTATTTAATAAGGCTATTTAATAAGCCTAAGTTGCTGAAATAAGCCTATTTAATAAGCCTATTTAATAAGCATATTTAATAAGCCTATTTAATAAGCCTATTTAATACGCCTATTTAATAAACATATTTAATAAGCATTTAATGAGCCTATTTAATAAGTCTATTTAATAAGCCTTTTTAATAAGCCTATTTAATAAGTCTATTTAATAAGCCTATTTAATAAGTCTATTTAAAAATTCTATTTAATAAGCCTATTTATTGAGCCTATTTAATAAGCCTATTTATTGAGCTTATTTAATAAGCCTATTTATTGAGCCTATTTAATAAGCCTATTTATTGAGCCTATTTAATAAGCCTATTTAATACGCCTATTTATTGAGCCTATTTAATAACCTTCTTTGTTTCTTTCGGTAAAGTCACGTAGAATGAGAATAAAATAATAAATTGATAAATAAAATAACACAATAATATTCTCACGACGTTTCGACAGTGCTGTCCTACCAGACAGTCTCGCCCCCTTCACCTGATGAAGGCCGCTTGTGTTGTGGCCGAAACGTCGTGAGAATATTATTGTGTTATTTTATTTTATCAATTTATTATTTTATTCTCATTCTACGTGACTTTACCGAAAGAACCAAAGAAGATGAATCATTGTAGTCACGAAAGCTTTAAATCGAAACCTATTTAATAAGCCTATTTAATAAGCCTATTTATTGAGCCTATTTAATAAGTCTATTTAATAAGCCTATTTATTGAGCCTATTTAATAAGCCTATTTAATAAGCCTATTTAGTGAGCCTATTTAATAAGTCTATTTAATAAGCCTACTTAATAAGCCTATTTAATAAGTATTTAATGAGCCTATTTAATAAGTCGTTTTAATAAGCCTATTTAATAAGGCTATTTCATGAGCCTAAGTTGCTGAAATAAGCCTATTTAATAAGCCTATTTAATAGGCCTATTTAATAAGTGTAAGTTGCTGAAATAAGCCTATTTAATAAGCCTAAGTTTCTGAATGAGCCTATTTAATAAGCCTAAGTTGCTGAAATAAGCCTATTTAATAAGTCTAAGTTGCTGAAATAAGGCTATTTAATAAGCCTAAGTTGCTGCAATAAGGCTATTTAATAAGCCTAAGTTGCTGAAATAAGCCTATTTAATAAGCCTAAGTTGCTGAAATAAGGCTATTTAATAAGTCTAAGTTGCTGAAATAAGCCTATTTAATAAGCCTAAGTTGCTGAAATAAGTATATTTAATAAGCATAAGTTGCTGAAATAAGCCTATTTAATGAGTCTAAGTTGCTGAAATAAAGCTATTTAATAAGTCTAAGTTGCTGAAATAAGCCATTTTAATCAGCATAAGTTGCTGAAATAAGCCTATTTAATAAGCCCAAGTTGCTGAAATAAGCCTACTTAATTAGGCTATTTAATAAGCCTAAGTTGCTGAAATAAGCCTATTTAATAAGCGTAAGTTGCTGAAATAAGGCTATTTAATAAGACTAAGTTGCTGAAATAAGCATATTTAATAAGGCTATTTAATAAGTCTAAGTTGCTGAAATAAACCTTTTTAATAAGCCTAAGTTGCTAAAATAAGCCTATTTAATAAGTCTAAGTTTCTGAAATAAGCCTATTTAATAAGCCTAAGTTGCTGAAATAAGCCTATTTAATAAGGCTATTTAATGAGCCTAAGTTGCTGAAATAAGCCTATTTAATAAGCCTAAGTTTCTGAACTAAGCCTATTAAAAAAGGTATATTTAATAAGTCTAAGTTACTGAAATAAACCTATTTAAAATGCTATTTAATAAGCCTAAGTTGCTGAAATAAACCTGTTTAATAAGGCTATTTAATAAGCATAAGTTGCTGAAATAAGCTTATTTAATAAGCCTAAGTTGCTGAAATAAGCATACTTAATAAGGCTATTTAATAAGTCTAAGTTGCTGAAATAAACCTTTTTAATAAGCCTAAGTTGCTAAAATAAGCCTATTTAATGAGGCTATTTAATAAGTCTATTTAATAAGCCTATTTAATAAGCCTATTTAATAAGCCTATTTAATATGCCTATTTAATAAACATATTTAATAAGTATTTAATGAGCTATTTAATAAGTCTATTTAATAAGCCTTTTTAATAAGCCTATTCAATAAGTCTATTTAATAAGCCTATTTAATAAATATTTAATGAGCCTATTTAATAAGCCTATTTATTGAGCCTATTTAATAAGCCTATTTATTGAGCCTATTTAATAAGCCTATTTATTGTGCCTATTTAATAAGCCTATTTATTGAGCCTATTTAATAAGCCTATTTAATAAGTCTATTTAATAAGCCCATTTAATAAGCCTATTTAATAAGCCTATTTATTGAGCCTATTTAATAAGCCTATTTAATAAGCCTATTTATTGAGCCTATTTAATAAGTCTATTTAATGAGCCTATTTAATGAGCCTATTTAATAAGTGTTTAATGAGCCTATTTAATAAGTCCATTTAATAAGCCTGTTTAATAAGGCTATTTAATGAGCCTAAGTTGCTGAAATAAGCCTATTTAATAAGCCTATTTAATAGGCCTATTTAATAAGTCTAAGTTGCTGAAATAAGCCTATTTAATAAGCCTAAGTTTCTGAATGAGCCTATTTAATAAGCATAAGTTGCTGAAATAAGCCTATTTAATAAGCCTAAGTTGCTGAATAAGCCTATTTAATAAGCCTAAGTTGCTGAATAAACCTATTTAATAAGTCTAAGTTGCTGAAATAAGCCTATTTAATAGGGCTATTTAATAAGCCTAAGTTGCTGAAATAAGCCTATTTAATAAGCCTATTTAATAAGCCTATTTAATAAGCCTATTTAATAAGCCTATTTAATACGCCTATTTAATAAACATATTTAATAAGCATTTAATGAGCCTATTTAATAAGTCTATTTAATAAGCCTTTTTAATAAGCCTATTTAATAAGTCTATTTAATAAGCCTATTTAATAAGTCTATTTAAAAATTCTATTTAATAAGCCTATTTATTGAGCCTATTTAATAAGCCTATTTATTGAGCTTATTTAATAAGCCTATTTATTGAGCCTATTTAATAAGCCTATTTAAAAAGCCTATTTATTGAGCCAATTTAATAAGCCTATTTAATAAGCCTATTTATTGAGCCTATTTAATAAGTCTATTTAATAAGCCTATTTAATAAGCCTATTTAATAAGTGTTTAATGAGCCTATTTAATAAGTCTATTTAATAATCCTGTTTAATAAGGCTATTTAATGAGCCTAAGTTGCTGAAATAAGCCTATTTAATAAGCCTATTTAATAGGCCTATTTAATAAGTCTAAGTTGCTGAAATAAGCCTATTTAATAAGCCTAAGTTTCTGAATGAGCCTATTTAATAAGCATAAGTTGCTGAAATAAGCCTATTTAATAAGCCTAAGTTGCTGAATAAGCCTATTTAATAAGCCTAAGTTGCTGAATAAACCTATTTAATAAGTCTAAGTTGCTGAAATAAGCCTATTTAATAAGGCTATTTAATAAGCCTAAGTTGCTGAAATAAGCCTATTTAATAAGCCTATTTAATAAGCATATTTAATAAGCCTATTTAATAAGCCTATTTAATACGCCTATTTAATAAACATATTTAATAAGCATTTAATGAGCCTATTTAATAAGTCTATTTAATAAGCCTTTTTAATAAGCCTATTTAATAAGTCTATTTAATAAGCCTATTTAATAAGTCTATTTAAAAATTCTATTTAATAAGCCTATTTATTGAGCCTATTTAATAAGCCTATTTATTGAGCTTATTTAATAAGCCTATTTATTGAGCCTATTTAATAAGCCTATTTATTGAGCCTATTTAATAAGCCTATTTAATACGCCTATTTATTGAGCCTATTTAATAACCTTCTTTGTTTCTTTCGGTAAAGTCACGTAGAATGAGAATAAAATAATAAATTGATAAATAAAATAACACAATAATATTCTCACGACGTTTCGACAGTGCTGTCCTACCAGACAGTCTCGCCCCCTTCACCTGATGAAGGCCGCTTGTGTTGTGGCCGAAACGTCGTGAGAATATTATTGTGTTATTTTATTTTATCAATTTATTATTTTATTCTCATTCTACGTGACTTTACCGAAAGAACCAAAGAAGATGAATCATTGTAGTCACGAAAGCTTTAAATCGAAACCTATTTAATAAGCCTATTTAATAAGCCTATTTATTGAGCCTATTTAATAAGTCTATTTAATAAGCCTATTTATTGAGCCTATTTAATAAGCCTATTTAATAAGCCTATTTAGTGAGCCTATTTAATAAGTCGTTTTAATAAGCCTATTTAATAAGGCTATTTCATGAGCCTAAGTTGCTGAAATAAGCCTATTTAATAAGCCTATTTAATAGGCCTATTTAATAAGTGTAAGTTGCTGAAATAAGCCTATTTAATAAGCCTAAGTTTCTGAATGAGCCTATTTAATAAGCCTAAGTTGCTGAAATAAGCCTATTTAATAAGTCTAAGTTGCTGAAATAAGGCTATTTAATAAGCCTAAGTTGCTGCAATAAGGCTATTTAATAAGCCTAAGTTGCTGAAATAAGCCTATTTAATAAGCCTAAGTTGCTGAAATAAGGCTATTTAATAAGTCTAAGTTGCTGAAATAAGCCTATTTAATAAGCCTAATTTGCTGAAATAAGTATATTTAATAAGCATAAGTTGCTGAAATAAGCCTATTTAATGAGTCTAAGTTGCTGAAATAAAGCTATTTAATAAGTCTAAGTTGCTGAAATAAGCCATTTTAATCAGCATAAGTTGCTGAAATAAGCCTATTTAATAAGCCCAAGTTGCTGAAATAAGCCTACTTAATTAGGCTATTTAATAAGCCTAAGTTGCTGAAATAAGCCTATTTAATAAGCGTAAGTTGCTGAAATAAGGCTATTTAATAAGACTAAGTTGCTGAAATAAGCATATTTAATAAGGCTATTTAATAAGTCTAAGTTGCTGAAATAAACCTTTTTAATGAGCCTAAGTTGCTAAAATAAGCCTATTTAATGAGGCTATTTAATAAGTCTATTTAATAAGCCTATTTAATAAGCCTATTTAATAAGCCTATTTAATAAGCCTATTTAATATGCCTATTTAATAAACATATTTAATAAGTATTTAATGAGCCTATTTAATAAGTCTATTTAATAAGCCTTTTTAATAAGCCTATTTAATAAGTCTATTTAATAAGCCTATTTAATAAGTCTATTCAATAAGTCTATTTAATAAGCCTATTTAATAAGCCTATTTAATAAGCCTATTTAATAAGCCTATTTAATATGCCTATTTAATAAACATATTTAATAAGTATTTAATGAGTCTATTTAATAAGCCTATTTAATAAGTCTATTCAATAAGTCTATTTAATAAGCCTATTTAATAAATATTTAATGAGCCTATTTAAAAAGCCTATTTATTGAGCCAATTTAATAAGCCTATTTAATAAGCCTATTTATTGAGCCTATTTAATAAGTCTATTTAATAAGCCTATTTAATAAGCCTATTTAATAAGTGTTTAATGAGCCTATTTAATAAGTCTATTTAATAATCCTGTTTAATAAGGCTATTTAATGAGCCTAAGTTGCTGAAATAAGCCTATTTAATAAGCCTATTTAATAGGCCTATTTAATAAGTCTAAGTTACTGAAATAAGCCTATTTAATAAGCCTAAGTTTCTGAATGAGCCTATTTAATAAGCATAAGTTGCTGAAATAAGCCTATTTTATAAGCCTAAGTTGCTGAATAAGCCTATTTAATAAGCCTAAGTTGCTGAATAAACCTATTTAATAAGTCTAAGTTGCTGAAATAAGCCTATTTAATAAGCCTATTTAATAAGCCTATTTAATAAGCCTATTTAATAAGCCTATTTAATACGCCTATTTAATAAACATATTTAATAAGCATTTAATGAGCCTATTTAATAAGTCTATTTAATAAGCCTTTTTAATAAGCCTATTTAATAAGTCTATTTAATAAGCCTATTTAATAAGTCTATTTAAAAATTCTATTTAATAAGCCTATTTATTGAGCCTATTTAATAAGCCTATTTATTGAGCTTATTTAATAAGCCTATTTATTGAGCCTATTTAATAAGCCTATTTATTGAGCCTATTTAATAAGCCTATTTAATACGCCTATTTATTGAGCCTATTTAATAACCTTCTTTGTTTCTTTCGGTAAAGTCACGTAGAATGAGAATAAAATAATAAATTGATAAATAAAATAACACAATAATATTCTCACGACGTTTCGACAGTGCTGTCCTACCAGACAGTCTCGCCCCCTTCACCTGATGAAGGCCGCTTGTGTTGTGGCCGAAACGTCGTGAGAATATTATTGTGTTATTTTATTTTATCAATTTATTATTTTATTCTCATTCTACGTGACTTTACCAAAAGAACCAAAGAAGATGAATCATTGTAGTCACGAAAGCTTTAAATCGAAACCTATTTAATAAGCCTATTTAATAAGCCTATTTATTGAGCCTATTTAATAAGTCTATTTAATAAGCCTATTTATTGAGCCTATTTAATAAGCCTATTTAATAAGCCTATTTATTGAGCCTATTTAATAAGTCTATTTAATAAGCCTACTTAATAAGCCTATTTAATAAGTATTTAATGAGCCTATTTAATAAGTCTATTTAATAAGCCTATTTAATAAGGCTATTTAATGAGCCTAAGTTGCTGAAATAAGCCTATTTAATAAGCCTATTTAATAGGCCTATTTAATAAGTCTAAGTTGCTGAAATAAGCCTATTTAATAAGCCTAAGTTTCTGAATGAGCCTATTTAATAAGCCTAAGTTGCTGAAATAAGCCTATTTAATAAGTCTAAGTTGCTGAAATAAGCCTATTTAATAAGCCTAAGTTGCTGAAATAAGGCTATTTAATAAGCCTAAGTTGCTGAAATAAGCCTATTTAATGAGTCTAAGTTGCTGAAATAAAGCTATTTAATAAGTCTAAGTTGCTGAAATAAGCCTTTTTAATCAGCATAAGTTGCTGAAATAAGCCTATTTAATAAGCCCAAGTTGCTGAAATAAGCCTACTTAATTAGGCTATTTAATAAGCCTAAGTTGCTGAAATAAGCCTATTTAATAAGCGTAAGTTGCTGAAATAAGGCTATTCAATAAGACTAAGTTGCTGAAATAAGCCTATTTAATAAGCCTAAGTTGCTGAAATAAGCCTATTTAATAAGCCTATTTAATAAGCCTAAGTTGCTGAAATAAGCTTATTTAATAAGCCTATTTAATAAGCCTATTTGATATGCCTATTTAATAAGTCTAAGTTGCTGAAATAAGCCTATTTAATAAGCCTAAGTTGCTGAATAAGCCTATTTAATAAGCCTAAGTTGCTGAAATAAGCCTATTTAATAAGTCTAAGTTTCTGAAATAAGGCTATTTAATAAGCCTAAGTTGCTGAAATAAGCCTATTTAATAAGTCTAAGTTTCTGAAATAAGCCTATTTAATAAGCCTAAGTTGCTGAAATAAGCCTATTTAATAAGGCTATTTAATGAGCCTAAGTTGCTGAAATAAGCCTATTTAATAAGCCTAAGTTTCTGAACTAAGCCTATTAAAAAAGGTATATTTAATAAGTCTAAGTTACTGAAATAAACCTATTTAAAATGCTATTTAATAAGCCTAAGTTGCTGAAATAAACCTGTTTAATAAGGCTATTTAATAAGCATAAGTTGCTGAAATAAGCTTATTTAATAAGCCTAAGTTGCTGAAATAAGCATATTTAATAAGGCTATTTAATAAGTCTAAGTTGCTGAAATAAACCTTTTTAATAAGCCTAAGTTGCTAAAATAAGCCTATTTAATGAGGCTATTTAATAAGTCTATTTAATAAGCCTATTTAATAAGCCTATTTAATAAGCCTATTTAATATGCCTATTTAATAAACATATTTAATAAGTATTTAATGAGCTATTTAATAAGTCTATTTAATAAGCCTTTTTAATAAGCCTATTTAATAAGTCTATTTAATAAGCCTATTTAATAAGTCTATTCAATAAGTCTATTTAATAAGCCTATTTAATAAATATTTAATGAGCCTATTTTATAAGCCTATTTATTGAGCCTATTTAATAAGCCTATTTATTGAGCCTATTTAATAAGCCTATTTATTGTGCCTATTTAATAAGCCTATTTATTGAGCCTATTTAATAAGCCTATTTAATAAGTCTATTTAATAAGCCCATTTAATAAGCCTATTTAATAAGCCTATTTATTGAGCCTATTTAATAAGCCTATTTAATAAGCCTATTTATTGAGCCTATTTAATAAGTCTATTTAATGAGCCTATTTAATGAGCCTATTTAATAAGTGTTTAATGAGCCTATTTAATAAGTCCATTTAATAAGCCTGTTTAATAAGGCTATTTAATGAGCCTAAGTTGCTGAAATAAGCCTATTTAATAAGCCTAAGTTGCTGAATAAGCCTATTTAATAAGCCTAAGTTGCTGAATAAACCTATTTAATAAGTCTAAGTTGCTGAAATAAGCCTATTTAATAAGCCTAAGTTTCTGAATGAGCCTATTTAATAAGCATAAGTTGCTGAAATAAGCCTATTTAATAAGCCTAAGTTGCTGAATAAGCCTATTTAATAAGCCTAAGTTGCTGAATAAACCTATTTAATAAGTCTAAGTTGCTGAAATAAGCCTATTTAATAAGGCTATTTAATAAGCCTAAGTTGCTGAAATAAGCCTATTTAATAAGCCTATTTAATAAGCCTATTTAATAAGCCTATTTAATAAGCCTATTTAATACGCCTATTTAATAAACATATTTAATAAGCATTTAATGAGCCTATTTAATAAGTCTATTTAATAAGCCTTTTTAATAAGCCTATTTAATAAGTCTATTTAATAAGCCTATTTAATAAGTCTATTTAAAAATTCTATTTAATACGCCTATTTATTGAGCCTATTTAATAAGCCTATTTATTGAGCTTATTTAATAAGCCTATTTATTGAGCCTATTTAATAAGCCTATTTAAAAAGCCTATTTATTGAGCCAATTTAATAAGCCTATTTAATAAGCCTATTTATTGAGCCTATTTAATAAGTCTATTTAATAAGCCTATTTAATAAGCCTATTTAATAAGTGTTTAATGAGCCTATTTAATAAGTCTATTTAATAATCCTGTTTAATAAGGCTATTTAATGAGCCTAAGTTGCTGAAATAAGCCTATTTAATAAGCCTATTTAATAGGCCTATTTAATAAGTCTAAGTTGCTGAAATAAGCCTATTTAATAAGCCTAAGTTTCTGAATGAGCCTATTTAATAATCATAAGTTGCTGAAATAAGCCTATTTAATAAGCCTAAGTTGCTGAATAAGCCTATTTAATAAGCCTAAGTTGCTGAATAAACCTATTTAATAAGTCTAAGTTGCTGAAATAAGCCTATTTAATAAGGCTATTTAATAAGCCTAAGTTGCTGAAATAAGCCTATTTAATAAGCCTATTTAATAAGCATATTTAATAAGCCTATTTAATAAGCCTATTTAATACGCCTATTTAATAATCATATTTAATAAGCATTTAATGAGCCTATTTAATAAGTCTATTTAATAAGCCTTTTTAATAAGCCTATTTAATAAGTCTATTTAATAAGCCTATTTAATAAGTCTATTTAAAAATTCTATTTAATAAGCCTATTTATTGAGCCTATTTAATAAGCCTATTTATTGAGCTTATTTAATAAGCCTATTTATTGAGCCTATTTAATAAACCTATTTATTGAGCCTATTTAATAAGCCTATTTAATACGCCTATTTATTGAGCCTATTTAATAACCTTCTTTGTTTCTTTCGGTAAAGTCACGTAGAATGAGAATAAAATAATAAATTGATAAATAAAATAACACAATAATATTCTCACGACGTTTCGACAGTGCTGTCCTACCAGACAGTCTCGCCCCCTTCACCTGATGAAGGCCGCTTGTGTTGTGGCCGAAACGTCGTGAGAATATTATTGTGTTATTTTATTTTATCAATTTATTATTTTATTCTCATTCTACGTGACTTTACCGAAAGAACCAAAGAAGATGAATCATTGTAGTCACGAAAGCTTTAAATCGAAACCTATTTAATAAGCCTATTTAATAAGCCTATTTATTGAGCCTATTTAATAAGTCTATTTAATAAGCCTATTTATTGAGCCTATTTAATAAGCCTATTTAATAAGCCTATTTAGTGAGCCTATTTAATAAGTCTATTTAATAAGCCTACTTAATAAGCCTATTTAATAAGTATTTAATGAGCCTATTTAATAAGTCTATTTAATAAGCCTATTTAATAAGGCTATTTCATGAGCCTAAGTTGCTGAAATAAGCCTATTTAATAAGCCTATTTAATAGGCCTATTTAATAAGTGTAAGTTGCTGAAATAAGCCTATTTAATAAGCCTAAGTTTCTGAATGAGCCTATTTAATAAGCCTAAGTTGCTGAAATAAGCCTATTTAATAAGTCTAAGTTGCTGAAATAAGGCTATTTAATAAGCCTAAGTTGCTGCAATAAGGCTATTTAATAAGCCTAAGTTGCTGAAATAAGCCTATTTAATAAGCCTAAGTTGCTGAAATAAGGCTATTTAATAAGTCTAAGTTGCTGAAATAAGCCTATTTAATAAGCCTAAGTTGCTGAAATAAGTATATTTAATAAGCATAAGTTGCTGAAATAAGCCTATTTAATGAGTCTAAGTTGCTGAAATAAAGCTATTTAATAAGTCTAAGTTGCTGAAATAAGCCTTTTTAATCAGCATAAGTTGCTGAAATAAGCCTATTTAATAAGCCCAAGTTGCTGAAATAAGCCTACTTAATTAGGCTATTTAATAAGCCTAAGTTGCTGAAATAAGCCTATTTAATAAGCGTAAGTTGCTGAAATAAGGCTATTTAATAAGACTAAGTTGCTGAAATAAGCCTATTTAATAAGCCTAAGTTGCTGAAATAAGCCTATTTAATAAGCCTATTTAATAAGCCTAAGTTGCTGAAATAAGCCTATTTAATAAGCCTATTTAATAAGCCTATTTGATAGGCCTATTTAATAAGTCTAAGTTGCTGAAATAAGCCTATTTAATAAGCCTAAGTTGCTGAATAAGCCTATTTAATGAGCCTAAGTTGCTGAAATAAGCCTATTTAATAAGTCAAATTTTCTGAAATAAGGCTATTTAATAAGCCTAAGTTGCTGAAATAAGCCTATTTAATAAGTCTAAGTTTCTGAAATAAGCCTATTTAATAAGCCTAAGTTGCTGAAATAAGCCTATTTAATAAGTCTATTTAATGAGCCTAAGTTGCTGAAATAAGCCTATTTAATAAGCCTAAGTTTCTGAACTAAGCCTATTAAAAAAGGTATATTTAGTAAGTCTAAGTTACTGAAATAAACCTATTTAAAAATGCTATTTAATAAGCCTAAGTTGCTGAAATAAACCTGTTTAATAAGGCTATTTAATAAGCATAAGTTGCTGAAATAAGCTTATTTAATAAGCCTAAGTTGCTGAAATAAGCATATTTAATAAGGCTATTTAATAAGTCTAAGTTGCTGAAATAAACCTTTTTAATAAGCCTAAGTTGCTAAAATAAGCCTATTTAATGAGGCTATTTAATAAGTCTATTTAATAAGCCTATTTAATAAGCCTATTTAATAAGCCTATTTAATATGCCTATTTAATAAACATATTTAATAAGTATTTAATGAGCCTATTTAATAAGTCTATTTAATAAGCCTTTTTAATAAGCCTATTTAATAAGTCTATTTAATAAGCCTATTTAATAAGTCTATTCAATAAGTATATTTAATAAGCCTATTTAATAAATATTTAATGAGCCTATTTAAAAAGCCTATTTATTGAGCCAATTTAATAAGCCTATTTAATACGCCTATTTATTGAGCCTATTTAATACGTCTATTTAATAAGCCTATTTAATAAGCCTAGTTAATAAGTGTTTAATGAGCCTATTTAATAAGTCTATTTAATAATCCTGTTTAATAAGCCTATTTATTGAGCTTATTTAATAAGCCTATTTATTGAGCCTATTTAATAAGCCTATTTATTGAGCCTATTTAATAAGCCTATTTAATACGCCTATTTATTGAGCCTATTTAATAACCTTCTTTGTTTCTTTCGGTAAAGTCACGTAGAATGAGAATAAAATAATAAATTGATAAATAAAATAACACAATAATATTCTCACGACGTTTCGACAGTGCTGTCCTACCAGACAGTCTCGCCCCCTTCACCTGATGAAGGCCGCTTGTGTTGTGGCCGAAACGTCGTGAGAATATTATTGTGTTATTTTATTTTGTCAATTTATTATTTTATTCTCATTCTACGTGACTTTACCGAAAGAACCAAAGAAGATGAATCATTGTAGTCACGAAAGCTTTAAATCGAAACCTATTTAATAAGCCTATTTAATAAGCCTATTTATTGAGCCTATTTAATAAGTCTATTTAATACGCCTATTTATTGAGCCTATTTAATAAGCCTATTTAATAAGCCTATTTATTGAGCCTATTTAATAAGTCTATTTAATAAGCCTACTTAATAAGCCTATTTAATAAGTATTTAATGAGCCTATTTAATAAGTCTATTTAATAAGCCTATTTAATAAGGCTATTTCATGAGCCTAAGTTGCTGAGATAAGCCTATTTAATAAGCCTATTTAATAGGCCTATTTAATAAGCCTAAGTTTCTGAAATAAGCCTATTTAATAAGTCTAAGTTGCTGAAATAAGGCTATTTAATAAGCCTAAGTTGCTGAAATAAGGCTATTTAATAAGTCTAAGTTGCTGAAATAAGGCTATTTAATAAGCCTAAGTTGCTGAAATAAGGCTATTTAATAAGCCTAAGTTGCTGAAATAAGCCTATTTAATAAGCCTAAGTTGCTGAAATAAGGCTATTTAATAAGTCTAAGTTGCTGAAATAAGCCTATTTAATAAGCCTAAGTTGCTGAAATAAGTATATTTAATAAGCATAAGTTGCTGAAATAAGCCTATTTAATGAGTCTAAGTTGCTGAAATAAAGCTATTTAATAAGTCTAAGTTGCTGAAATAAGCCTTTTTAATCAGCATAAGTTGCTGAAATAAGCCTATTTAATAAGCCCAAGTTGCTGAAATAAGCCTACTTAATTAGGCTATTTAATAAGCCTAAGTTGCTGAAATAAGCCTATTTAATAAGCGTAAGTTGCTGAAATAATGCTATTTAATAAGACTAAGTTGCTGAAATAAGCCTATTTAATAAGCCTAAGTTGCTGAAATAAGCCTATTTAATAAGCCTATTTAATAAGCCTAAGTTGCTGAAATAAGCCTATTTAATAAGCCTATTTAATAAGCCTATTTGATAGGCCTATTTAATAAGTCTAAGTTGCTGAAATAAGCCTATTTAATAAGCCTAAGTTGCTGAATAAGCCTATTTAATAAGCCTAAGTTGCTGAAATAAGCCTATTTAATAAGTCTAAGTTTCTGAAATAAGGCTATTTAATAAGCCTAAGTTGCTGAAATAAGCCTATTTAATAAGTCTAAGTTTCTGAAATAAGCCTATTTAATAAGCCTAAGTTGCTGAAATAAGCCTATTTAATAAGGCTATGTAATGAGCCTAAGTTGCTGAAATAAGCCTATTTAATAAGCCTAAGTTTCTGAACTAAGCCTATTAAAAAAGGTATATTTAATAAGTCTAAGTTACTGAAATAAACCTATTTAAAAATGCTATTTAATAAGCCTAAGTTGCTGAAATAAACCTGTTTAATAAGGCTATTTAATAAGCATAAGTTGCTGAAATAAGCATATTTAATAAGGCTATTTAATAAGTCTAAGTTGCTGAAATAAACCTTTTTAATAAGCCTAAGTTGCTAAAATAAGCCTATTTAATGAGGCTATTTAATAAGTCTATTTAATAAGCCTATTTAATAAGCCTATTTAATAAGCCTATTTAATAAGCCTATTTAATATGCCTATTTAATAAACATATTTAATAAGTATTTAATGAGCCTATTTAATAAGTCTATTTAATAAGCCTTTTTTATAAGCCTATTTAATAAGTCTATTTAATAAGCCTATTTAATAAGTCTATTCAATAAGTCTATTTAATAAGCCTATTTAATAAATATTTAATGAGCCTATTTAATAAGCCTATTTATTGAGCCTATTTAATAAGCCTATTTATTGAGCCTATTTAATAAGCCTATTTATTGAGCCTATTTAATAAGCCTATTTATTGAGCCTATTTAATAAGCCTATTTAATAAGTCTATTTAATAAGCCCATTTAATAAGCCTATTTAATAAGCCTATTTATTGAGCCTATTTAATAAGCCTATTTAATAAGCCTATTTATTGAGCCTATTTAATAAGTCTATTTAATGAGCCTATTTAATGAGCCTATTTAATAAGTGTTTAATGAGCCTATTTAATAAGTCCATTTAATAAGCCTGTTTAATAAGGCTATTTAATGAGCCTAAGTTGCTGAAATAAGCCTATTTAATAAGCCTATTTAATAGGCCTATTTAATAAGTCTAAGTTGCTGAAATATGCCTATTTAATAAGCCTACGTTTCTGAATGAGCCTATTTAATAAGCATAAGTTGCTGAAATAAGCCTATTTAATAAGCCTAAGTTGCTGAATAAGCCTATTTAATAGGCCTAATTTGCTGAAATAAGCCTATTTAATAAGGCTATTTAATAAGTCTAAGTTGCTGAAATAAACCTATTTAATAAGCCTAAGTTGCTAAAATAAGCCTATTTAATGAGGCTATTTAATAAGTCTATTTAATAAGCCTATTTAATAAGCCTATTTAATAAGCCTATTTAATACGCCTATTTAATAAACATATTTAATAAGTATTTAATGAGCCTATTTAATAAGTCTATTTAATAAGCCTTTTTAATAAGCCTATTTAATAAGTCTATTTAATAAGCCTATTTAATAAGTCTATTTAATAATCTATTTAATAAGCCTATTTAATAAGTATTTAATGAGCCTATTTAATAAGCCTATTTATTGAGCCTATTTAATAGCCTATTTATTGAGCCTATTTTATAAGCCTATTTATTGAGCCTATTTAATAAGCCTATTTATTGAGGCTATTTAATAAGCCTATTTAATAAGTATATTTAATAAGCCTATTTAATAACCTATTTATTGAGCCTATTTAATAAGCCTATTTAATAAGCCTATTTATTGAGCCTATTTAATAAGTCTATTTAATAAGCCTACTTAATAAGCCTATTTAATAAGTATTTAATGAGCCTATTTAATAAGTTTATTTAATAAGCCTATTTAATAAGGCTATTTAATGAGCCTAAGTTGCTGAAATAAGCCTATTTAATAAGCCTATTTAATAGGCCTATTTAATAAGTCTAAGTTGCTGAAATAAGCCTATTTAATAAGCCTAAGTTTCTGAATGAGCCTATTTAATAAGCCTAAGTTGCTGAAATGAGCTTATTTAATAAGCCTAAGTTGCTGAACAAGCCTATTTAATAAGCCTAAGTTGCTGAATAAACCTATTTAATAAATCTAAGTTGCTGAAATAAGCCTATTCAATAAGGCTATTTAATAAGCCTAAGTTGCTGAAATAAGCCTATTTAATAAGCCTATTTAATAAGCCTATTTAATAAGTAATTAATGAGGCTATTTAATAAGCCTATTTAATAAGCCTATTTAATAAGCCTATTAAATAAGCCTATTTAATAAACATATTTAATAAGTATTTCATGAGCCTATTTAATATTCTATTTAATAAGTCTATTTAATAAGCCTATTTAATAAGTATTTAATGAGCCTATTTAATAAGCCTATTTATTGAGCCTATTTAATAAGCCTGTTTATTGAGCCTATTTAATAGGCCTATTTAATGAACATATTTAATAAGCATTTAATGAGCCTATTTAATAAGTCTATTTAATAAGCCTTTTTAATAAGCCTATTTAATAAGTCTATTTAATAAGCCTATTTAATAAGTCTATTTAAAAATTCTATTTAATAAGCCTATTTATTGAGCCTATTTAATAAGCCTATTTATTGAGCTTATTTAATAAGCCTATTTATTGAGCCTATTTAATACGCCTATTTATTGAGCCTATTTAATAAGCCTATTTAATACGCCTATTTATTGAGCCTATTTAATAACCTTCTTTGTTTCTTTCGGTAAAGTCACGTAGAATGAGAATAAAATAATAAATTGATAAATAAAATAACACAATAATATTCTCACGACGTTTCGACAGTGCTGTCCTACCAGACAGTCTCGCCCCCTTCACCTGATGAAGGCCGCTTGTGTTGTGGCCGAAACGTCGTGAGAATATTATTGTGTTATTTTATTTTATCAATTTATTATTTTATTCTCATTCTACGTGACTTTACCGAAAGAACCAAAGAAGATGAATCATTGTAGTCACGAAAGCTTTAAATCGAAACCTATTTAATAAGCCTATTTAATAAGCCTATTTATTGAGCCTATTTAATAAGTCTATTTAATACGCCTATTTATTGAGCCTATTTAATAAGCCTATTTAATAAGCCTATTTATTGAGCCTATTTAATAAGTCTATTTAATAAGCCTACTTAATAAGCCTATTTAATAAGTATTTAATGAGCCTATTTAATAAGTCTATTTAATAAGCCTATTTAATAAGGCTATTTCATGAGCCTAAGTTGCTGAAATAAGCCTATTTAATAAGCCTATTTAATAGGCCTATTTAATAAGCCTAAGTTTCTGAAATAAGCCTATTTAATAAGTCTAAGTTGCTGAAATAAGGCTATTTAATAAGCCTAAGTTGCTGAAATAAGGCTATTTAATAAGTCTAAGTTGCTGAAATAAGGCTATTTAATAAGCCTAAGTTGCTGAAATAAGGCTATTTAATAAGCCTAAGTTGCTGAAATAAGCCTATTTAATAAGCCTAAGTTGCTGAAATAAGGCTATTTAATAAGTCTAAGTTGCTGAAATAAGCCTATTTAATAAGCCTAAGTTGCTGAAATAAGTATATTTAATAAGCATAAGTTGCTGAAATAAGCCTATTTAATGAGTCTAAGTTGCTGAAATAAAGCTATTTAATAAGTCTAAGTTGCTGAAATAAGCCTTTTTAATCAGCATAAGTTGCTGAAATAAGCCTATTTAATAAGCCCAAGTTGCTGAAATAAGCCTACTTAATTAGGCTATTTAATAAGCCTAAGTTGCTGAAATAAGCCTATTTAATAAGCGTAAGTTGCTAAAATAAGGCTATTTAATAAGACTAAGTTGCTGAAATAAGCCTATTTAATAAGCCTAAGTTGCTGAAATAAGCCTATTTAATAAGCCTATTTAATAAGCCTAAGTTGCTGAAATAAGCCTATTTAATAAGCCTATTTAATAAGCCTATTTGATAGGCCTATTTAATAAGTCTAAGTTGCTGAAATAAGCCTATTTAATAAGCCTATTTAATAAGCCTAAGTTGCTGAAATAAGCCTATTTAATAAGCCTATTTAATAAGCCTATTTGATAGGCCTATTTAATAAGTCTAAGTTGCTGAAATAAGCCTATTTAATAAGCCTAAGTTGCTGAATAAGCCTATTTAATAAGCCTAAGTTGCTGAAATAAGCCTATTTAATAAGTCTAAGTTTCTGAAATAAGGCTATTTAATAAGCCTAAGTTGCTGAAATAAGCCTATTTAATAAGTCTAAGTTTCTGAAATAAGCATATTTAATAAGCCTAAGTTGCTGAAATAAGCCTATTTAATAAGTGTATTTAATGAGCCTAAGTTGCTGAAATAAGCCTATTTAATAAGCCTAAGTTTCTGAACTAAGCCTATGAAAAAAGGTATATTTAATAAGTCTAAGTTACTGAAATAAACCTATTTAAAAATGCTATTTAATAAGCCTAAGTTGCTGAAATAAACCTGTTTAATAAGGCTATTTAATAAGCATAAGTTGCTGAAATAAGCTTATTTAATAAGCCTAAGTTGCTAAAATCAGCCTATTTAATGAGGCTATTTAATAAGTCTATTTAATAAGCCTATTTAATAAGCCTATTTAATAAGCCTATTTAATAAGTCTATTTAATATGCCTATTTAATAAACATATTTAATAAGTATTTAATGAGCCTATTTAATAAGTCTATTTAATAAGCCTTTTTAATAAGCCTATTTAATAAGTCTATTTAATAAGCCTATTTAATAAGTCTATTGAATAAGTCTATTTAATAAGCCTATTTAATAAATATTTAATGAGCCTATTTAAAAAGCCTATTTATTGAGCCAATTTAATAAGCCTATTTAATAAGCCTATTTATTGAGCCTATTTAATAAGTCTATTTAATAAGCCTATTTAATAAGCCTAGTTAATAAGTGTTTAATGAGCCTATTTAATAAGTCTATTTAATAATCCTGTTTAATAAGGCTATTTAATGAGCCTAAGTTGCTGAAATAAGCCTATTTAATAAGCCTATTTAATAGGCCTATTTAATAAGTCTAAGTTGCTGAAATAAGCCTATTTAATAAGCCTAAGTTTCTGAATGAGCCTATTTAATAAGCATAAGTTGCTGAAATAAGCCTATTTATAAGCCTAAGTTGCTGAATAAGCCTATTTAATAAGCCTAAGTTGCTGAATAAACCTATTTAATAAGTCTAAGTTGCTGAAATAAGCCTATTTAATAAGGCTATTTAATAAGCCTAAGTTGCTGAAATAAGCCTATTTAATAAGCCTATTTAATAAGCCTATTTAATAAGCCTATTTAATACGCCTATTTAATAAACATATTTAATAAGCATTTAATGAGCCTATTTAATAAGTCTATTTAATAAGCCTTTTTAATAAGCCTATTTAATAAGTCTATTTAATAAGTCTATTTAAAAATTCTATTTAATAAGCCTATTTATTGAGCCTATTTAATAAGCCTATTTATTGAGCTTATTTAATAAGCCTATTTATTGAGTCTATTTAATAAGCCTTTTTAATAAGCCTATTTAATAAGTCTATTTAATAAGCCTATTTAATAAGTCTATTTAATAATCTATTTAATAAGCCTATTTAATAAGTATTTAATGAGCCTATTTAATAAGCCTATTTATTGAGCCTATTTAATAGCCTATTTATTGAGCCTATTTTATAAGCCTATTTATTGAGCCTATTTAATAAGCCTATTTATTGAGGCTATTTAATAAGCCTATTTAATAAGTCTATTTAATAAGCCTATTTAATAACCTATTTATTGAGCCTATTTAATAAGCCTATTTAATAAGCCTATTTATTGAGCCTATTTAATAAGTCTATTTAATAAGCCTTTTTAATAAGCCTATTTAATAAGTCTATTTAATAAGTCTATTTAAAAATTCTATTTAATAAGCCTATTTATTGAGCCTATTTAATAAGCCTATTTATTGAGCTTATTTAATAAGCCTATTTATTGAGCCTATTTAATAAGCCTATTTATTGAGCCTATTTAATAAGCCTATTTAATACGCCTATTTATTGAGCCTATTTAATAACCTTCTTTGTTTCTTTCGGTAAAGTCACGTAGAATGAGAATAAAATAATAAATTGATAAATAAAATAACACAATAATATTCTCACGACGTTTCGACAGTGCTGTCCTACCAGACAGTCTCGCCCCCTTCACCTGATGAAGGCCGCTTGTGTTGTGGCCGAAACGTCGTGAGAATATTATTGTGTTATTTTATTTTATCAATTTATTATTTTATTCTCATTCTACGTGACTTTACCGAAAGAACCAAAGAAGATGAATCATTGTAGTCACGAAAGCTTTAAATCAAAACCTATTTAATAAGCCTATTTAATAAGCCTATTTATTGAGCCTATTTAATAAGTCTATTTAATACGCCTATTTATTGAGCCTATTTAATAAGCCTATTTAATAAGCCTATTTATTGAGCCTATTTAATAAGTCTATTTAATAAGCCTACTTAATAAGCCTATTTAATAAGTATTAAATGAGCCTATTTAATAAGTCTATTTAATAAGCCTATTTAATAAGGCTATTTAATGAGCCTAAGTTGCTGAAATAAGCCTATTTAATAAGCCTATTTAATAGGCCTATTTAATAAGTCTAAGTTGCTGAAATAAGGCTATTTAATAAGCCTAAGTTGCTGAAATAAGGCTATTTAATAAGCCTAAGTTGCTGAAATAAGCCTATTTAATAAGCCTAAGTTGCTGAAATAAGGCTATTTAATAAGTCTAAGTTGCTGAAATAAGCCTATTTAATAAGCCTAAGTTGCTGAAATAAGTATATTTAATAAGCATAAGTTGCTGAAATAAGCCTATTTAATGAGTCTAAGTTGCTGAAATAAAGCTATTTAATAAGTCTAAGTTGCTGAAATAAGCCTTTTTAATCAGCATAAGTTGCTGAAATAAGCCTATTTAATAAGCCCAAGTTGCTGAAATAAGCCTACTTAATTAGGCTATTTAATAAGCGTAAGTTGCTGAAATAAGGCTATTTAATAAGCGTAAGTTGCTGAAATAAGGCTATTTAATAAGACTAAGTTGCTGAAATAAGCCTATTTAATAAGCCTAAGTTGCTGAAATAAGCCTATTTAATAAGCCTATTTAATAAGCCTAAGTTGCTGAAATAAGCCTATTTAATAAGCCTATTTAATAAGCCTATTTGATAGGCCTATTTAATAAGTCTAAGTTGCTGAAATAAGCCTATTTAATAAGCCTAAGTTGCTGAATAAGCCTATTTAATAAGCCTAAGTTGCTGAAATAAGCCTATTTAATAAGTCTAAGTTTCTGAAATAAGGCTATTTAATAAGCCTAAGTTGCTGAAATAAGCCTATTTAATAAGTCTAAGTTTCTGAAATAAGCCTATTTAATAAGCCTAAGTTGCTGAAATAAGCCTATTTAATAAGGCTATTTAATGAGCCTAAGTTGCTGAAATAAGCCTATTTAATAAGCCTAAGTTTCTGAACTAAGCCTATTAAAAAAGGTATATTTAATAAGTCTAAGTTACTGAAATAAACCTATTTAAAAATGCTATTTAATAAGCCTAAGTTGCTGAAATAAACCTGTTTAATAAGGCTATTTAATAAGCATAAGTTGCTGAAATAAGCATATTTAATAAGGCTATTTAATAAGTCTAAGTTGCTGAAATAAACCTTTTTAATAAGCCTAAGTTGCTAAAATAAGCCTATTTAATGAGGCTATTTAATAAGTCTATTTAATAAGCCTATTTAATAAGCCTATTTAATAAGCCTATTTAATATGCCTATTTAATAAACATATTTAATAAGTATTTAATAAGCCTATTTAATAAGTCTATTTAATAAGCCTTTTTAATAAGCCTATTTAATAAGTCTATTTAATAAGCCTATTTAATAAGTCTATTCAATAAGTCTATTTAATAAGCCTATTTAATAAATATTTAATGAGCCTATTTAATAAGCCTATTTATTGAGCCTATTTAATAAGCCTATTTATTGAGCCTATTTAATAAGCCTATTTATTGAGCCTATTTAATAAGCCTATTTATTGAGCCTATTTAATAAGCCTATTTCATAAGTCTATTTAATAAGCCCATTTAATAAGCCTATTTAATAAGCCTATTTATTGAGCCTATTTAATAAGCCTATTTAATAAGCCTATTTATTGAGCCTATTTAATAAGTCTATTTAATGAGCCTATTTAATGAGCCTATTTAATAAGTGTTTAATGAGCCTATTTAATAAGTCCATTTAATAAGCCTGTTTAATAAGGCTATTTAATGAGCCTAAGTTGCTGAAATAAGCCTATTTAATAAGCCTATTTAATAGGCCTATTTAATAAGTCTAAGTTGCTGAAATATGCCTATTTAATAAGCCTACGTTTCTGAATGAGCCTATTTAATAAGCATAAGTTGCTGAAATAAGCCTATTTAATAAGCCTAAGTTGCTGAATAAGCCTATTTAATAGGCCTAATTTGCTGAAATAAGCCTATTTAATAAGGCTATTTAATAAGTCTAAGTTGCTGAAATAAACCTATTTAATAAGCCTAAGTTGCTAATATAAGCCTATTTAATGAGGCTATTTAATAAGTCTATTTAATAAGCCTATTTAATAAGCCTATTTAATAAGCCTATTTAATACGCCTATTTAATAAACATATTTAATAAGTATTTAATGAGCCTATTTAATAAGTCTATTTAATAAGCCTTTTTAATAAGCCTATTTAATAAGTCTATTTAATAAGCCTATTTAATAAGTCTATTTAATAATCTATTTAATAAGCCTATTTAATAAGTATTTAATGAGCCTATTTAATAAGCCTATTT
The DNA here is from genome assembly GCF_048934315.1 of Petromyzon marinus. NCBI lineage: Eukaryota > Metazoa > Chordata > Hyperoartia > Petromyzontiformes > Petromyzontidae > Petromyzon > Petromyzon marinus. Next base: position 4,310,315 of record NW_027422761.1, read on the forward strand.
ATTGAGCCTATTTAATAGCCTATTTATTGAGCCTATTTTATAAGCCTATTTATTGAGCCTATTTAATAAGCCTATTTATTGAGGCTATTTAATAAGCCTATTTAATAAGTCTATTTAATAAGCCTATTTAATAACCTATTTATTGAGCCTATTTAATAAGCCTATTTAATAAGCCTATTTATTGAGCCTATTTAATAAGTCTATTTAATAAGCCTTTTTAATAAGCCTATTTAATAAGTCTATTTAATAAGTCTATTTAAAAATTCTATTTAATAAGCCTATTTATTGAGCCTATTTAATAAGCCTATTTATTGAGCTTATTTAATAAGCCTATTTATTGAGCCTATTTAATAAGCCTATTTATTGAGCCTATTTAATAAGCCTATTTAATACGCCTATTTATTGAGCCTATTTAATAACCTTCTTTGTTTCTTTCGGTAAAGTCACGTAGAATGAGAATAAAATAATAAATTGATAAATAAAATAACACAATAATATTCTCACGACGTTTCGACAGTGCTGTCCTACCAGACAGTCTCGCCCCCTTCACCTGATGAAGGCCGCTTGTGTTGTGGCCGAAACGTCGTGAGAATATTATTGTGTTATTTTATTTTATCAATTTATTATTTTATTCTCATTCTACGTGACTTTACCGAAAGAACCAAAGAAGATGAATCATTGTAGTCACGAAAGCTTTAAATCAAAACCTATTTAATAAGCCTATTTAATAAGCCTATTTATTGAGCCTATTTAATAAGTCTATTTAATACGCCTATTTATTGAGCCTATTTAATAAGCCTATTTAATAAGCCTATTTATTGAGCCTATTTAATAAGTCTATTTAATAAGCCTACTTAATAAGCCTATTTAATAAGTATTAAATGAGCCTATTTAATAAGTCTATTTAATAAGCCTATTTAATAAGGCTATTTAATGAGCCTAAGTTGCTGAAATAAGCCTATTTAATAAGCCTATTTAATAGGCCTATTTAATAAGTCTAAGTTGCTGAAATAAGGCTATTTAATAAGCCTAAGTTGCTGAAATAAGGCTATTTAATAAGCCTAAGTTGCTGAAATAAGCCTATTTAATAAGCCTAAGTTGCTGAAATAAGGCTATTTAATAAGTCTAAGTTGCTGAAATAAGCCTATTTAATAAGCCTAAGTTGCTGAAATAAGTATATTTAATAAGCATAAGTTGCTGAAATAAGCCTATTTAATGAGTCTAAGTTGCTGAAATAAAGCTATTTAATAAGTCTAAGTTGCTGAAATAAGCCTTTTTAATCAGCATAAGTTGCTGAAATAAGCCTATTTAATAAGCCCAAGTTGCTGAAATAAGCCTACTTAATTAGGCTATTTAATAAGCGTAAGTTGCTGAAATAAGGCTATTTAATAAGCGTAAGTTGCTGAAATAAGGCTATTTAATAAGACTAAGTTGCTGAAATAAGCCTATTTAATAAGCCTAAGTTGCTGAAATAAGCCTATTTAATAAGCCTATTTAATAAGCCTAAGTTGCTGAAATAAGCCTATTTAATAAGCCTATTTAATAAGCCTATTTGATAGGCCTATTTAATAAGTCTAAGTTGCTGAAATAAGCCTATTTAATAAGCCTAAGTTGCTGAATAAGCCTATTTAATAAGCCTAAGTTGCTGAAATAAGCCTATTTAATAAGTCTAAGTTTCTGAAATAAGGCTATTTAATAAGCCTAAGTTGCTGAAATAAGCCTATTTAATAAGTCTAAGTTTCTGAAATAAGCCTATTTAATAAGCCTAAGTTGCTGAAATAAGCCTATTTAATAAGGCTATTTAATGAGCCTAAGTTGCTGAAATAAGCCTATTTAATAAGCCTAAGTTTCTGAACTAAGCCTATTAAAAAAGGTATATTTAATAAGTCTAAGTTACTGAAATAAACCTATTTAAAAATGCTATTTAATAAGCCTAAGTTGCTGAAATAAACCTGTTTAATAAGGCTATTTAATAAGCATAAGTTGCTGAAATAAGCATATTTAATAAGGCTATTTAATAAGTCTAAGTTGCTGAAATAAACCTTTTTAATAAGCCTAAGTTGCTAAAATAAGCCTATTTAATGAGGCTATTTAATAAGTCTATTTAATAAGCCTATTTAATAAGCCTATTTAATAAGCCTATTTAATATGCCTATTTAATAAACATATTTAATAAGTATTTAATGAGCCTATTTAATAAGTCTATTTAATAAGCCTTTTTAATAAGCCTATTTAATAAGTCTATTTAATAAGCCTATTTAATAAGTCTATTCAATAAGTCTATTTAATAAGCCTATTTAATAAATATTTAATGAGCCTATTTAATAAGCCTATTTATTGAGCCTATTTAATAAGCCTATTTATTGAGCCTATTTAATAAGCCTATTTATTGAGCCTATTTAATAAGCCTATTTATTGAGCCTATTTAATAAGCCTATTTAATAAGTCTATTTAATAAGCCCATTTAATAAGCCTATTTAATAAGCCTATTTATTGAGCCTATTTAATAAGCCTATTTAATAAGCCTATTTATTGAGCCTATTTAATAAGTCTATTTAATGAGCCTATTTAATGAGCCTATTTAATAAGTGTTTAATGAGCCTATTTAATAAGTCCATTTAATAAGCCTGTTTAATAAGGCTATTTAATGAGCCTAAGTTGCTGAAATAAGCCTATTTAATAAGCCTATTTAATAGGCCTATTTAATAAGTCTAAGTTGCTGAAATATGCCTATTTAATAAGCCTACGTTTCTGAATGAGCCTATTTAATAAGCATAAGTTGCTGAAATAAGCCTATTTAATAAGCCTAAGTTGCTGAATAAGCCTATTTAATAGGCCTAATTTGCTGAAATAAGCCTATTTAATAAGGCTATTTAATAAGTCTAAGTTGCTGAAATAAACCTATTTAATAAGCCTAAGTTGCTAATATAAGCCTATTTAATGAGGCTATTTAATAAGTCTATTTAATAAGCCTATTTAATAAGCCTATTTAATAAGCCTATTTAATACGCCTATTTAATAAACATATTTAATAAGTATTTAATGAGCCTATTTAATAAGTCTATTTAATAAGCCTTTTTAATAAGCCTATTTAATAAGTCTATTTAATAAGCCTATTTAATAAGTCTATTTAATAATCTATTTAATAAGCCTATTTAATAAGTATTTAATGAGCCTATTTAATAAGCCTATTTATTGAGCCTATTTAATAGCCTATTTATTGAGCCTATTTTATAAGCCTATTTATTGAGCCTATTTAATAAGCCTATTTATTGAGGCTATTTAATAAGCCTATTTAATAAGTCTATTTAATAAGCCTATTTAATAACCTATTTATTGAGCCTATTTAATAAGCCTATTTAATAAGCCTATTTATTGAGCCTATTTAATAAGTCTATTTAATAAGCCTTTTTAATAAGCCTATTTAATAAGTCTATTTAATAAGTCTATTTAAAAATTCTATTTAATAAGCCTATTTATTGAGCCTATTTAATAAGCCTATTTATTGAGCTTATTTAATAAGCCTATTTATTGAGCCTATTTAATAAGCCTATTTATTGAGCCTATTTAATAAGCCTATTTAATACGCCTATTTATTGAGCCTATTTAATAACCTTCTTTGTTTCTTTCGGTAAAGTCACGTAGAATGAGAATAAAATAATAAATTGATAAATAAAATAACACAATAATATTCTCACGACGTTTCGACAGTGCTGTCCTACCAGACAGTCTCGCCCCCTTCACCTGATGAAGGCCGCTTGTGTTGTGGCCGAAACGTCGTGAGAATATTATTGTGTTATTTTATTTTATCAATTTATTATTTTATTCTCATTCTACGTGACTTTACCGAAAGAACCAAAGAAGATGAATCATTGTAGTCACGAAAGCTTTAAATCAAAACCTATTTAATAAGCCTATTTAATAAGCCTATTTATTGAGCCTATTTAATAAGTCTATTTAATACGCCTATTTATTGAGCCTATTTAATAAGCCTATTTAATAAGCCTATTTATTGAGCCTATTTAATAAGTCTATTTAATAAGCCTACTTAATAAGCCTATTTAATAAGTATTAAATGAGCCTATTTAATAAGTCTATTTAATAAGCCTATTTAATAAGGCTATTTAATGAGCCTAAGTTGCTGAAATAAGCCTATTTAATAAGCCTATTTAATAGGCCTATTTAATAAGTCTAAGTTGCTGAAATAAGGCTATTTAATAAGCCTAAGTTGCTGAAATAAGGCTATTTAATAAGCCTAAGTTGCTGAAATAAGCCTATTTAATAAGCCTAAGTTGCTGAAATAAGGCTATTTAATAAGTCTAAGTTGCTGAAATAAGCCTATTTAATAAGCCTAAGTTGCTGAAATAAGTATATTTAATAAGCATAAGTTGCTGAAATAAGCCTATTTAATGAGTCTAAGTTGCTGAAATAAAGCTATTTAATAAGTCTAAGTTGCTGAAATAAGCCTTTTTAATCAGCATAAGTTGCTGAAATAAGCCTATTTAATAAGCCCAAGTTGCTGAAATAAGCCTACTTAATTAGGCTATTTAATAAGCGTAAGTTGCTGAAATAAGGCTATTTAATAAGCGTAAGTTGCTGAAATAAGGCTATTTAATAAGACTAAGTTGCTGAAATAAGCCTATTTAATAAGCCTAAGTTGCTGAAATAAGCCTATTTAATAAGCCTATTTAATAAGCCTAAGTTGCTGAAATAAGCCTATTTAATAAGCCTATTTAATAAGCCTATTTGATAGGCCTATTTAATAAGTCTAAGTTGCTGAAATAAGCCTATTTAATAAGCCTAAGTTGCTGAATAAGCCTATTTAATAAGCCTAAGTTGCTGAAATAAGCCTATTTAATAAGTCTAAGTTTCTGAAATAAGGCTATTTAATAAGCCTAAGTTGCTGAAATAAGCCTATTTAATAAGTCTAAGTTTCTGAAATAAGCCTATTTAATAAGCCTAAGTTGCTGAAATAAGCCTATTTAATAAGGCTATTTAATGAGCCTAAGTTGCTGAAATAAGCCTATTTAATAAGCCTAAGTTTCTGAACTAAGCCTATTAAAAAAGGTATATTTAATAAGTCTAAGTTACTGAAATAAACCTATTTAAAAATGCTATTTAATAAGCCTAAGTTGCTGAAATAAACCTGTTTAATAAGGCTATTTAATAAGCATAAGTTGCTGAAATAAGCATATTTAATAAGGCTATTTAATAAGTCTAAGTTGCTGAAATAAACCTTTTTAATAAGCCTAAGTTGCTAAAATAAGCCTATTTAATGAGGCTATTTAATAAGTCTATTTAATAAGCCTATTTAATAAGCCTATTTAATAAGCCTATTTAATATGCCTATTTAATAAACATATTTAATAAGTATTTAATGAGCCTATTTAATAAGTCTATTTAATAAGCCTTTTTAATAAGCCTATTTAATAAGTCTATTTAATAAGCCTATTTAATAAGTCTATTCAATAAGTCTATTTAATAAGCCTATTTAATAAATATTTAATGAGCCTATTTAATAAGCCTATTTATTGAGCCTATTTAATAAGCCTATTTATTGAGCCTATTTAATAAGCCTATTTATTGAGCCTATTTAATAAGCCTATTTATTGAGCCTATTTAATAAGCCTATTTAATAAGTCTATTTAATAAGCCCATTTAATAAGCCTATTTAATAAGCCTATTTATTGAGCCTATTTAATAAGCCTATTTAATAAGCCTATTTATTGAGCCTATTTAATAAGTCTATTTAATGAGCCTATTTAATGAGCCTATTTAATAAGTGTTTAATGAGCCTATTTAATAAGTCCATTTAATAAGCCTGTTTAATAAGGCTATTTAATGAGCCTAAGTTGCTGAAATAAGCCTATTTAATAAGCCTATTTAATAGGCCTATTTAATAAGTCTAAGTTGCTGAAATATGCCTATTTAATAAGCCTACGTTTCTGAATGAGCCTATTTAATAAGCATAAGTTGCTGAAATAAGCCTATTTAATAAGCCTAAGTTGCTGAATAAGCCTATTTAATAGGCCTAATTTGCTGAAATAAGCCTATTTAATAAGGCTATTTAATAAGTCTAAGTTGCTGAAATAAACCTATTTAATAAGCCTAAGTTGCTAATATAAGCCTATTTAATGAGGCTATTTAATAAGTCTATTTAATAAGCCTATTTAATAAGCCTATTTAATAAGCCTATTTAATACGCCTATTTAATAAACATATTTAATAAGTATTTAATGAGCCTATTTAATAAGTCTATTTAATAAGCCTTTTTAATAAGCCTATTTAATAAGTCTATTTAATAAGCCTATTTAATAAGTCTATTTAATAATCTATTTAATAAGCCTATTTAATAAGTATTTAATGAGCCTATTTAATAAGCCTATTTATTGAGCCTATTTAATAGCCTATTTATTGAGCCTATTTTATAAGCCTATTTATTGAGCCTATTTAATAAGCCTATTTATTGAGGCTATTTAATAAGCCTATTTAATAAGTCTATTTAATAAGCCTATTTAATAACCTATTTATTGAGCCTATTTAATAAGCCTATTTAATAAGCCTATTTATTGAGCCTATTTAATAAGTCTATTTAATAAGCCTACTTAATAAGCCTATTTAATAAGTATTTAATGAGCCTATTTAATAAGTCTATTTAATAAGCCTATTTAATAAGGCTATTTAATGAGCCTAAGTTGCTGAAATAGGCCTATTTAATAAGCCTATTTAATAGGCCTATTTAATAAGTCTAAGTTGCTGAAATAAGCCTATTTAATAAGCCTAAGTTTCTGAATGAGCCTATTTAATAAGCCTAAGTTGCTGAAATGAGCTTATTTAATAAGCCTAAGTTGCTGAACAAGCCTATTTAATAAGCCTAAGTTGCTGAATAAACCTATTTAATAAATCTAAGTTGCTGAAATAAGCCTATTCAATAAGGCTATTTAATAAGCCTAAGTTGCTGAAATAAGCCTATTTAATAAGCCTATTTAATAAGCCTATTTAATAAGTAATTAATTAGGCTATTTAATAAGCCTATTTAATAAGCCTATTTAATAAGCCTATTAAATAAGCCTATTTAATAAACATATTTAATAAGTATTTCATGAGCCTATTTAATAAGTCTATTTAATAAGTCTATTTAATAAGCCTATTTAATAAGTATTTAATTAGCCTATTTAATAAGCCTATTTATTGAGCCTATTTAATAAGCCTGTTTATTGAGCCTATTTAATAGGCCTATTTATTGAGCCTATTTAATAAGCCTATTTATTGAGCCTATTTAATAAGCCTATTTAATAAGTCTATTTAATAAGCCTATTTAATAAGCCTATTTAATAAGCCTATTTATTGAGCCTACTTAATAAGCCTATTTAATAAGCCTATTTATTGAGCCTATTTAATAAGTCTATTTAATAAGCCTATTTAATAAGCCTATTTAATATGTATTTAATGAGCCTATTTAATAAGTCTATTTAATAAGCCTATTTAATAGGCCTATTTAATAAGTCTAAGTTGCTGAAATAAGCCTATTTAATAAGCCTATTTAATAGGCCTATTTAATAAGCCTAAGTTGCTGAAATAAGCCTATTTAATAAGCCTAAGTTGCTGAATAAGCCTATTTAATAAGCCTAAGTTGCTGAAATAAGCCTATTTAATAAGCATAAGTTGCTGAAATAAGGCAATTTAATAAGCCTAAGTTGCTGAAATAAGCCTATTTAATAAGCCTAAGTTGCTGAAATAAGGCTATTTAATAAGTCTAAGTTGCTGAAATAAGCCTATTTAATAAGCCTAAGTTGCTGAAATAAGCCTATTTAATAAGCCCAAGTTGCTGAAATAAGCCTACTTAATTAGGCTATTTAATAAGCCTAAGTTGCTGAAATAAGCCTATTTAATAAGCGTAAGTTGCTGAAATAAGGCTATTTAATAAGACTAAGTTGCTGAAATAAGCCTATTTAATAAGCCTAAGTTGCTGAAATAAGCCTATTTAATAAGCCTATTTAATAAGCCTAAGTTGCTGAAATAAGCCTATTTAATAAGCCTATTTAATAAGCCTATATAATAGGCCTATTTAATAAGTCTAAGTTGCTGAAATAAGCCTATATAATAAGCCTAAGTTGCTGAATAAGCCTATTTAATAAGCCTAAGTTGCTGAAATAAGCCTATTTAATAAGCGTAAGTTGCTGAAATAAGGCTATTTAATAAGACTAAGTTGCTGAAATAAGCCTATTTAATAAGCCTAAGTTGCTGAAATAAACCTGTTTAATAAGGCTATTTAATAAGTCTAAGTTGCTGAAATAAGCCTATTTAATAAGCCTAAGTTGCTGAAATAAGCCTAATTAATAAGTCTAAGTTTCTGAAATAAGGCTATTTAATAAGCCTAAGTTGCTGAAATAAGGCTATTTAATAAGTTTAAGTTGCTGAAATAAGCCTATTTAATAAGCCTAAGTTGCTGAAATAAGCCTATTTAATAAGGCTATTTAATGAGCCTAAGTTGCTGAAATAAGCCTATTTAATAAGCCTAAGTTTCTGAACTAAGCCTATTTAAAAAGGTATATTCAATAAGCTAAGTTGCTGAAATAAACCTGTTTAAAAATGCTATTTAATAAGCCTACGTTGCTGAAATAAACCTGTTTAATAAGGCTATTTAATAAGCATAAGTTGCTGAAATAAGCTTATTTAATAAGCCTAAGTTGCTGAAATAAGCCTATTTAATGAGGCTATTTAATAAGTCTATTTAATAAGCCTATTTAATAAGCCTATTTAATAAGCCTATTTAATACGCCTATTTAATAAACATATTTAATAAGTATTTAATGAGCCTATTTAATAAGTCTATTTAATAAGCCTTTTTAATAAGCCTATTTAATAAGTCTATTTAATAAGCCTATTTAATAAGTCTATTCAATAAGTCTATTTAATAAGCCTATTTAATAAGTATTTAATGAGCCTATTTAATAAGCCTATTTATTGAGCCTATTTAATAAGCCTATTTATTGAGCCTATTTAATAAGCCTATTTATTGAGCCTATTTAATAAGCCTATTTATTGAGCATATTTAATAAGCCTATTTAATAAGTCTATTTAATAAGCCTATTTAATAAGCCAATTTAAAAAGCCTATTTATTGAGCCTATTTAATAAGCCTATTTAATAAGCCTATTTATTGAGCCTATTTAATAAGTCTATTTAATAAGCCTATTTAATAAGCCCATTTAATAAGTGTTTAATGAGCCTATTTAATAAGTCTATTTAATAAGCCTGTTTAATAAGGCTATTTAATGAGCCTAAGTTGCTGAAATAAGCCTATTTAATAAGCCTATTTAATAGGCATATTTAATAAGTCTAAGTTGCTGAAATAAGCCTATTTAATAAGCCTAAGTTTCTGAATGAGCCTATTTAATAAGCATAAGTTGCTGAAATAAGCCTATTTAATAAGCCTAAGTTGCTGAATAAGCCTATTTAATAAGTTGCTGAAATGAGCTTATTTAATAAGCCTAAGTTGCTGAACAAGCCTATTTAATAAGCCTAAGTTGCTGAATAAACCTATTTAATAAATCTAAGTTGCTGAAATAAGCCTATTCAATAAGGCTATTTAATAAGCCTAAGTTGCTGAAATAAGCCTATTTAATAAGCCTATTTAATAGGCCTATTTAATAAGTCTAAGTTGCTGAAATAAGGCTATTTAATAAGACTAAGTTGCTGAAATAAGCCTATTTAATAAGCCTAAGTTGCTGAAATAAACCTGTTTAATAAGGCTATTTAATAAGTCTAAGTTGCTGAAATAAGCCTATTTAATAAGCCTAAGTTGCTGAATAAGCCTATTTAATAAGCCTAAGTTGCTGAAATAAGCCTATTTAATAAGTCTAAGTTTCTGAAATAAGGCTATTTAATAAGCCTAAGTTGCTGAAATAAGGCTATTTAATAAGTTTAAGTTGCTGAAATAAGCCTATTTAATAAGCCTAAGTTGCTGAAATAAGCCTATTTAATAAGGCTATTTAATGAGCCTAAGTTGCTGAAATAAGCCTATTTAATAAGCCTAAGTTTCTGAACTAAACCTATTTAAAAAGGTATATTCAATAAGTCTAAGTTGCTGAAATAAACCTGTTTAAAAATGCTATTTAATAAGCCTACGTTGCTGAAATAAACCTGTTTAATAAGGCTATTTAATAAGCATAAGTTGCTGAAATAAGCTTATTTAATAAGCCTAAGTTGCTGAAATAAGCCTATTTAATGAGGCTATTTAATAAGTCTATTTAATAAGCCTATTTAATAAGCCTATTTAATAAGCCTATTTAATAAGCCTATTTAATACGCCTATTTAATAAACATATTTAATACGTATTTAATGAGCCTATTTAATAAGTCTATTTAATAAGCCTTTTTAATAAGCCTATTTAATAAGTCTATTTAATAAGCCTATTTAATAAGTCTATTCAATAAGTCTATTTAATAAGCCTATTTAATAAGTATTTAATGAGCCTATTTAATAAGCCTATTTATTGAGCCTATTTAATAAGCCTATTTATTGAGCCTATTTAATAAGCCTATTTATTGAGCCTATTTAATAAGCCTATTTATTGAGCATATTTAATAAGCCTATTTAATAAGTCTATTTAATAAGCCTATTTAATAAGCCTATTTAAAAAGCCTATTTATTGAGCCTATTTAATAAGCCTATTTAATAAGCCTATTTATTGAGCCTATTTATTGAGCCTATTTAATAAGCCTATTTAATAAGCCTATTTAAAAAGCCTATTTATTGAGCCTATTTAATAAGTCTATTTAATAAGCCTGTTTAATAAGGCTATTTAATGTGCCTAAGTTGCTGAAATAAGCCTATTTAATAAGCCTATTTAATAGGCATATTTAATAAGTCTAAGTTGCTGAAATAAGCCTATTTAATAAGCCTAAGTTTCTGAATGAGCCTATTTAATAAGCATAAGTTGCTGAAATAAGCCTATTTAATAAGCCTAAGTTGCTGAATAAGCCTATTTAATAAGCCTAAGTTGCTGAAATGAGCTTATTTAATAAGCCTAAGTTGCTGAACAAGCCTATTTAATAAGCCTAAGTTGCTGAATAAACCTATTTAATAAATCTAAGTTGCTGAAATAAGCCTATTCAATAAGGCTATTTAATAAGCCTAAGTTGCTGAAATAAGCCTATTTAATAAGCCTATTTAATAGGCCTATTTTATAAGTCTAAGTTGCTGAAATAAGCCTATTTAATAAGCCTAAGTTTCTGAATGAGCCTATTTAATAAGCCTAAGTTGCTGAAATGAGCTTATTTAATAAGCCTAAGTTGCTGAACAAGCCTATTTAATAAGCCTAAGTTGCTGAATAAACCTATTTAATAAATCTAAGTTGCTGAAATAAGCCTATTCAATAAGGCTATTTAATAAGCCTAAGTTGCTGAAATAAGCCTATTTAATAAGCCTATTTAATAAGCCTATTTAATAAGTAATTAATGAGGCTATTTAATAAGCCTATTTAATAAGCCTATTTAATAAGCCTATTAAATAAGCCTATTTAATAAACATATTTAATAAGTATTTCATGAGCCTATTTAATAAGTCTATTTAATAAGTCTATTTAATAAGCCTATTTAATAAGTATTTAATGAGCCTATTTAATAAGCCTATTTATTGAGCCTATTTAATAAGCCTGTTTATTGAGCCTATTTAAAAGCCTATTTATTGAGCCTATTTAATAAGCCTATTTATTGAGCCTATTTAATAATCCTATTTAATAAGTCTATTTAATAAGCCTATTTAATAAGCCTATTTAATAAGCCTATTTATTGAGCCTACTTAATAAGCCTATTTAATAAGCCTATTTATTGAGCCTATTTAATAAGTCTATTTAATAAGCCTATTTAATAAGCCTATTTAATATGTATTTAATGAGCCTATTTAATAAGTCTATTTAATAAGCCTATTTAATAGGCCTATTTAATAAGTCTAAGTTGCTGAAATAAGCCTATTTAATAAGCCTATTTAATAGGCCTATTTAATAAGCCTAAGTTGCTGAAATAAGCCTATTTAATAAGCCTAAGTTGCTGAATAAGCCTATTTAATAAGCCTAAGTTGCTGAAATAAGCCTATTTAATAAGCATAAGTTGCTGAAATAAGGCAATTTAATAAGCCTAAGTTGCTGAAATAAGCCTATTTAATAAGCCTAAGTTGCTGAAATAAGGCTATTTAATAAGTCTAAGTTGCTGAAATAAGCCTATTTAATAAGCCTAAGTTGCTGAAATAAGTATATTTAATAAGCATAAGTTGCTGAAATATGCCTATTTAATGAGTCTAAGTTGCTGAAATAAGGCTATTTAATAAGTCTAAGTTGCTGAAATAAGCCTTTTTAATCAGCGTAAGTTGCTGAAATAAGCCTATTTAATAAGCCCAAGTTGCTGAAATAAGCCTACTTAATTAGGCTATTTAATAAGCCTAAGTTGCTGAAATAAGCCTATTTAATAAGCGTAAGTTGCTGAAATAAGGCTATTTAATAAGACTAAGTTGCTGAAATAAGCCTATTTAATAAGCCTAAGTTGCTGAAATAAGCCTATTTAATAAGCCTATTTAATAAGCCTAAGTTGCTGAAATAAGCCTATTTAATAAGCCTAAGTTGCTGAAATAAGTATATTTAATAAGCATAAGTTGCTGAAATATGCCTATTTAATGAGTCTAAGTTGCTGAAATAAGGCTATTTAATAAGTCTAAGTTGCTGAAATAAACCTTTTTAATCAGCGTAAGTTGCTGAAATAAGCTTATTTAATAGGCCCAAGTTGCTGAAATAAGCCTACTTAATTAGGCTATTTAATAAGCCTAAGTTGCTGAAATAAGCCTATTTAATAAGCGTAAGTTGCTGAAATAAGGCTATTTAATAAGACTAAGTTGCTGAAATAAGCCTATTTAATAAGCCTAAGTTGCTGAAATAAACCTGTTTAATAAGGCTATTTAATAAGTCTAAGTTGCTGAAATAAGCCTATTTAATAAGCCTAAGTTGCTGAATAAGCCTATTTAATAAGCCTAAGTTGCTGAAATAAGCCTATTTAATAAGTCTAAGTTTCTGAAATAAGGCTATTTAATAAGCCTAAGTTGCTGAAATAAGGCTATTTAATAAGCCTAAGTTGCTGAAATAAGCCTATTTAATAAGGCTATTTAATGAGCCTAAGTTGCTGAAATAAGCCTATTTAATAAGCCTAAGTTTCTGAACTAAGCCTATTTAAAAAGGTATATTCAATAAGTCTAAGTTGCTGAAATAAACCTGTTTAAAAATGCTATTTAATAAGCCTACGTTGCTGAAATAAACCTGTTTAATAAGGCTATTTAATAAGCATAAGTTGCTGAAATAAGCTTATTTAATAAGCCTAAGTTGCTGAAATAAGCCTATTTAATGAGGCTATTTAATAAGTCTATTTAATAAGCCTATTTAATAAGCCTATTTAATACGCCTATTTAATAAACATATTTAATAAGTATTTAATGAGCCTATTTAATAAGTCTATTTAATAAGCCTTTTTAATAAGCCTATTTAATAAGTCTATTTAATAAGCCTATTTAATAAGTCTATTCAATAAGTCTATTTAATAAGCCTATTTAATAAGTATTTAATGAGCCTATTTAATAAGCCTATTTATTGAGCCTATTTAATAAGCCTATTTATTGAGCCTATTTAATAAGCCTATTTATTGAGCCTATTTAATAAGTCTATTTATTGAGCATATTTAATAAGCCTATTTAATAAGTCTATTTAATAAGCCTATTTAATAAGCCTATTTAAAAAGCCTATTTATTGAGCCTATTTAATAAGCCTATTTAATAAGCCTATTTATTGAGCCTATTTAATAAGTCTATTTAATAAGCCTATTTAATAAGCCTATTTAATAAGTGTTTAATGAGCCTATTTAATAAGTCTATTTAATAAGCCTGTTTAATAAGGCTATTTAATGAGCCTAAGTTGCTGAAATAAGCCTATTTAATAAGCCTATTTAATAGGCGTATTTAATAAGTCTAAGTTGCTGAAATTAGCCTATTTAATAAGCCTAAGTTTCTGAATGAGCCTATTAAATAAGCATAAGTTGCTGAAATAAGCCTATTTAATAAGCCTAAGTTGCTGAATAAGCCTATTTAATAAGCCTAAGTTGCTGAATAAACCTATTTAATAAGTCTAAGTTGCTGAAATAAGCCTATTTAATAAGGCTATTTAATAAGCCTAAGTTGCTGAAATGCCTATTTAATAAGCCTTTTTAAAAGCCTATTTAATAAGTCTATTTAATAAGCCTATTTAATAAGTCTATTTAATAAGTCTATTTAATACGCCTATTTAATAAGTATTTAATGAGCCTATTTAATAAGCCTATTTATTGAGCCTATTTAATAAGCCTATTTATTGAGCCTATTTAATAAGCCTATTTATTGAGCCTATTTAATAAGCCTATTTATTGAGCCTATTTAATAATCCTATTTAATAAGTCTATTTAATAAGCCTATTTAATAAGCCTATTTAATAAGCCTATTTATGAGCCTATTTAATAACCTTCTTTGTTTCTTTCGGTAAAGTCACGTAGAATGAGAATAAAATAATAAATTGATAAAATAAAATAACACAATAATATTCTCACGACGTTTCGGCCACAACACAAGCGGCCTTCATCAGGTGAAGGGGGCGAGACTGTCTGGTAGGACAGTGCTGTCTGGTAGGACAGTGCTGTCCTACCAGACAGTCTCGCCCCATTCACCTGATGAAGGCCGCTTGTGTTGTGGCCGAAACGTCGTGAGAATATTATTGTGTTATTTTATTTTATCAATTTATTATTTTATTCTCATTCTACGTGACTTTACCGAAAGAACCAAAGAAGATGAATCATTGCAGTCACGAAAGCTTTAAATCGAAACCTATTTAATAAGCCTATTTAATAAGCCTATTTATTGAGCCTATTTAATGAGTCTATTTAATAAGCCTATTTAATAAGCCTATTTAATAAGTATTTAATGAGCCTATTTAATAAGCCTATTTAATAGGCCTATTTAATAGGCCTATTTAATAAGCCTAAGTTGCTGAAATAAGCCTATTTAATAAGTCTAAGTTGCTGAAATAAGGCTATTTAAAAAGCCTAAGTTGCTGAAATAAGCCTATTTAATAAGCCTAAGTTGCTGAAATAAGGCTGTTTAATAAGTCTAAGTTGCTGAAATAAGCCTATTTAATAAGCCTAAGTTGCTGAAATAAGTATATTTAATAAGCATAAGTTGCTGAAATAAGGCTATTTAATAAGTCTAAGTTGCTGAAATAAGCCTTTTAAATCAGCGTAAGTTGCTGAAATAAGCCTATTTAATAAGCCCAAGTTGCTGAAATAAGCCTACTTAATTAGGCTATTTAATAAGCCTAAGTTGCTGAAATAAGCCTATTTAATAAGCGTAAGTTGCTGAAATAAGGCTATTTAATAAGTCTAAGTTGCTGAAATAAGCCTATTTAATAAGCCTAAGTTGCTGAAGTAAGCCTATTTAATGAGCCAATTTAATAAGCCTAAGTTGCTGAAGTAAGCCTATTTAATAAGCCTATGTAATAAGCCTATTTAATTGCTGAAATAAGCCTATTTAATAAGAATATTTAATAGGCCTATTTAATAAGTCTAAGTTGCTGAAATAAGCCTATTTAATAAGCCTAAGTTGCTGAATGAGCCTATTTAATAAGCCTAAGTTGCTGAAATAAGCCTATTTAAAAAGCCTAAGTTGCTGAATAAGCCTATTTAATAAGCCTAAGTTGCTGAATAAACCTATTTAATAAGTCTAAGTTGCTGAAATAAGCCTATTTAATAAGGCTATTTAATAAGCCTAAGTTGCTGAATAAGCCTATTTAATAAGTCTAAGTTGCTGAAATAAGGCTATTTAATAAGCCTAAGTTGCTGAAATAAGGCTATTTATTAAGTTTAAGTTGGTGAAATAAGCCTATTTAATAAGGCTATTTAATGAGCCTAAGTTGCTGAAATAAGCCTATTTAATAAGCCTAAGTTTCTGAACTAAGCCTATTTAAAAAGGTAGATTTAATAAGTCTAAGTTGCTGAAATAAACCTATTTAAAAATGATATTTAATAAGCCTAAGTTGCTGAAATAAACCTGTTTAATAAGGCTATTTAATAAGCATAAGTTGCTGAAATAAGCTTATTTAATAAGCCTAAGTTGCTGAAATAAGCCTATTTAATAAGGCTATTTAATAAGCCTAAGTTGCTGAAATAAACCTATTTAATAAGCCTAAGTTGCTAAAATAAGCCTATTTAATGAGGCTATTTAATAAGTCTATTTAATAAGCCTATTTAATAAGCCTATTTAATAAGCCTATTTAATAAGCCTATTTAATAAGCCTATTTAATAAGCCTATTTAATATGCCTATTTAATAAACATATTTAATAAGTATTTAATGAGCCTATTTAATAAGTCTATTTAATAAGCCTGTTTAATAAGCATATTTAATAAGTCTATTTAATAAGCCTATTTAATAAGTCTATTTAATAAGTCTATTTAATAAGCCTATTTAATAAGTATTTAATGAGCCTATTTAATAAGCCTATTTATTGAGCCTATTTAATGAGCCTATTTATTGAGCCTATTTAATAAGCCTATTTATTGAGCCTATTTAATAAGCCTATTTATTGAGCCTATTTAATAAGCCTATTTAAAAAGTCTATTTAATAAGCCTATTTAATAAGCCTATTTATTGAGCCTATTTAATAAGCCAATTTAATAAGTCTATTTAATAAGCCTATTTAATAGGCCTATTTAATAAGTCTAAGTTGCTGAAATAAGCCTATTTAATAAGCCTATTTAATAGGCCTATTTAATAAGTCTAAGTTGCTGAAATAAGCCTATTTAATAAGCCTAAGTTTCTGAATGAGCCTATTTAATAAGCCTAAGTTGCTGAAATAAGCCTATTTAATAAGGCTATTTAATAAGCCTAAGTTGCTGAAATAAACCTATTTAATAAGCCTAAGTTGCTAAAATAAGCCTATTTAATGAGGCTATTTAATAAGTCTATTTAATAAGCCTATTTAATAAGCCTATTTAATAAGCCTATTTAATAAGCCTATTTAATATGCCTATTTAATAAACATATTTAATAAGTATTTAATGAGCCTATTTAATAAGTCTATTTAGTAAGCCTGTTTAATAAGCCTATTTAATAAGTCTATTTAATAAGCCTATTTAATAAGTCTATTTAATAAGTCTATTTAATAAGCCTATTTAATAAGTATTTAATGAGCCTATTTAATAAGCCTATTTATTGAGCCTATTTAATGAGCCTATTTATTGAGCCTATTTAATAAGCCTATTTATTGAGCCTATTTAATAAGCCTATTTATTGAGCCTATTTAATAAGCCTATTTAAAAAGTCTATTTAATAAGCCTATTTAATAAGCCTATTTATTGAGCCTATTTAATAAGCCAATTTAATAAGTCTATTTAATAAGCCTATTTAATAGGCCTATTTAATAAGTCTAAGTTGCTGAAATAAGCCTATTTAATAAGCCTATTTAATAGGCCTATTTCATAAGTCAAAGTTGCTGAAATAAGCCTATTTTATAAGCCTAAGTTTCTGAATGAGCCTATTTAATAAGCCTAAGTTGCTGAAATAAGCCTATTTAATAAGCCTAAGTTGCTGAATAAGCCTATTTAATAAGCCTAAGTTGCTGAATAAACCTATTTAATAAGTCTAAGTTGCTGAAATAAGCCTATTTAATAAGGCTATTTAATAAGACTAAGTTGCTGAAATAAGACTATTTAATAAGCCTAAGTTTCTGAACTAAGCCTATTTAAAAAGGTATATTTAATAAGTCTAAGTTGCTGAAATAAACCTATTTAAAAATGCTATTTAATAAGCCTAAGTTGCTGAAATTAACCTGTTTAATAAGGCTATTTAATAAGCATAAGTTGCTGAAATAAGCTTATTTAATAAGCCTAAGTTGCTGAAATAAGCCTATTTAATAAAGCTCTTTAATAAGTCTAAATTGCTGAAATAAACCTATTTAATAAGCCTATGTTGCTAAAATAACCCTATTTAATGAGGCTATTTAATAAGTCTATTTAATAAGCCTATTTAATAAGCCTATTTAATGAGTCTATTTAATAAGTCTATTTAATAAGCCTATTTAATAAGCCTAACTTGCTGAAATAAGTATATTTAATAAGCATAAGTTGCTAAAATAAGCCTATTTAATAAGACTAAGTTCCTGAAATAAACCTATTTAATAAGCCTAAGTTGCTAAAATAAGCCTATTTAATGAGGCTATTTAATAAGTCTATTTAATAAGCCTATATAATAAGCCTATTTAATAAGCCTATTTAATAAGCCTATTTAATAAGTCTATTTAATAAGTCTATTTAATAAGTATTTAATGAGCCTATTTAATAAGCCTATTTATTGAGCCTATTTAATAAGCCTGTTTATTGAGCCTATTTAATAAGCCTATTTATTGAGCCTATTTAATAAGCCTATTTATTGAGCCTATTTAATAAGCCTATTTAATAAGTCTATTTAATAAGCCTATTTAATAAGCCTATTTAATAAGCCTATTTATTGAGCCTACTTAATAAGCCTATTTAATAAGCCTATTTATTGAGCTTATTTAATAAGTCTATTTAATAAGCCTAGTTAATAAGCCTATTTAATAAGTATTTAATGAGCCTATTTAATAAGTCTATTTAATAAGCCTATTTAATAGGCCTATTTAATAAGTCTAAGTTGCTGAAATAAGCCTATTTAATAAGCCTATTTAATAGGCCTATTTAATAAGCCTAAGTTGCTGAAATAAGCCTATTTAATAAGCCTAAGTTGCTGAATAAGCCTATTTAATAAGCCTAAGTTGCTGAAATAAGCCTATTTAATAAGCCTAAGTTGCTGAAATAAGGCTATTTAATAAGTCTAAGTTGCTGAAATAAGCCTATTTAATAAGCCTAAGTTGCTGAAATAAGTATATTTAATAAGCATAAGTTGCTGAAATAAGCCTATTTAATGAGTCTAAGTTGCTGAAATAAGGCTATTTAATAAGTCTAAGTTGCTGAAATAAGCCTTTTTAATCAGCGTAAGTTGCTGAAAATAGCCTATTTAATAAGCCCAAGTTGCTGAAATAAACCTACTTAATTAGGCTATTTAATAAGCCTAAGTTGCTGAAATAAACCTATTTAATAAGCCTAAGTTGCTGAAATAAGGCTGTTTAATAAGTCTAAGTTGCTGAAATAAGCCTATTTAATAAGCCTAAGTTGCTGAAATAAGTATATTTAATAAGCATAAGTTGCTGAAATAAGGCTATTTAATAAGTCTAAGTTGCTGAAATAAGCCTTTTAAATCAGCGTAAGTTGCTGAAATAAGCCTATTTAATAAGCCCAAGTTGCTGAAATAAGCCTACTTAATTAGGCTATTTAATAAGCCTAAGTTGCTGAAATAAGCCTATTTAATAAGCGTAAGTTGCTGAAATAAGGCTATTTAATAAGTCTAAGTTGCTGAAATAAGCCTATTTAATAAGCCTAAGTTGCTGAAGTAAGCCTATTTAATGAGCCAATTTAATAAGCCTAAGTTGCTGAAGTAAGCCTATTTAATAAGCCTATGTAATAAGCCTATTTAATTGCTGAAATAAGCCTATTTAATAAGAATATTTAATAGGCCTATTTAATAAGTCTAAGTTGCTGAAATAAGCCTATTTAATAAGCCTAAGTTGCTGAATGAGCCTATTTAATAAGCCTAAGTTGCTGAAATAAGCCTATTTAAAAAGCCTAAGTTGCTGAATAAGCCTATTTAATAAGCCTAAGTTGCTGAATAAACCTATTTAATAAGTCTAAGTTGCTGAAATAAGCCTATTTAATAAGGCTATTTAATAAGCCTAAGTTGCTGAATAAGCCTATTTAATAAGTCTAAGTTGCTGAAATAAGGCTATTTAATAAGCCTAAGTTGCTGAAATAAGGCTATTTATTAAGTTTAAGTTGGTGAAATAAGCCTATTTAATAAGGCTATTTAATGAGCCTAAGTTGCTGAAATAAGCCTATTTAATAAGCCTAAGTTTCTGAACTAAGCCTATTTAAAAAGGTAGATTTAATAAGTCTAAGTTGCTGAAATAAACCTATTTAAAAATGATATTTAATAAGCCTAAGTTGCTGAAATAAACCTGTTTAATAAGGCTATTTAATAAGCATAAGTTGCTGAAATAAGCTTATTTAATAAGCCTAAGTTGCTGAAATAAGCCTATTTAATAAGGCTATTTAATAAGCCTAAGTTGCTGAAATAAACCTATTTAATAAGCCTAAGTTGCTAAAATAAGCCTATTTAATGAGGCTATTTAATAAGTCTATTTAATAAGCCTATTTAATAAGCCTATTTAATAAGCCTATTTAATAAGCCTATTTAATAAGCCTATTTAATAAGCCTATTTAATATGCCTATTTAATAAACATATTTAATAAGTATTTAATGAGCCTATTTAATAAGTCTATTTAATAAGCCTGTTTAATAAGCATATTTAATAAGTCTATTTAATAAGCCTATTTAATAAGTCTATTTAATAAGTCTATTTAATAAGCCTATTTAATAAGTATTTAATGAGCCTATTTAATAAGCCTATTTATTGAGCCTATTTAATGAGCCTATTTATTGAGCCTATTTAATAAGCCTATTTATTGAGCCTATTTAATAAGCCTATTTATTGAGCCTATTTAATAAGCCTATTTAAAAAGTCTATTTAATAAGCCTATTTAATAAGCCTATTTATTGAGCCTATTTAATAAGCCAATTTAATAAGTCTATTTAATAAGCCTATTTAATAGGCCTATTTAATAAGTCTAAGTTGCTGAAATAAGCCTATTTAATAAGCCTATTTAATAGGCCTATTTAATAAGTCTAAGTTGCTGAAATAAGCCTATTTAATAAGCCTAAGTTTCTGAATGAGCCTATTTAATAAGCCTAAGTTGCTGAAATAAGCCTATTTAATAAGGCTATTTAATAAGCCTAAGTTGCTGAAATAAACCTATTTAATAAGCCTAAGTTGCTAAAATAAGCCTATTTAATGAGGCTATTTAATAAGTCTATTTAATAAGCCTATTTAATAAGCCTATTTAATAAGCCTATTTAATAAGCCTATTTAATATGCCTATTTAATAAACATATTTAATAAGTATTTAATGAGCCTATTTAATAAGTCTATTTAGTAAGCCTGTTTAATAAGCCTATTTAATAAGTCTATTTAATAAGCCTATTTAATAAGTCTATTTAATAAGTCTATTTAATAAGCCTATTTAATAAGTATTTAATGAGCCTATTTAATAAGCCTATTTATTGAGTCTAAGTTGCTGAAATAAGCCTATTTAATAAGCCTAAGTTTCTGAATGAGCCTATTTAATAAGCCTAAGTTGCTGAAATAAGCCTATTTAATAAGGCTATTTAATAAGCCTAAGATGCTGAAATAAACCTATTTAATAAGCCTAAGTTGCTAAAATAAGCCTATTTAATGAGGCTATTTAATAAGTCTATTTAATAAGCCTATTTAATAAGCCTATTTAATAAGCCTATTTAATAAGCCTATTTAATATGCCTATTTAATAAACATATTTAATAAGTATTTAATGAGCCTATTTAATAAGTCTATTTAGTAAGCCTGTTTAATAAGCCTATTTAATAAGTCTATTTAATAAGCCTATTTAATAAGTCTATTTAATAAGTCTATTTAATAAGCCTATTTAATAAGTATTTAATGAGCCTATTTAATAAGCCTATTTATTGAGCCTATTTAATGAGCCTATTTATTGAGCCTATTTAATAAGTCTATTTAATAAGCCTGTTTAATAAGCATATTTAATAAGTCTATTTAATAAGCCTATTTAATAAGTCTATTTAATAAGTCTATTTAATAAGCCTATTTAATAAGTATTTAATGAGCCTATTTAATAAGCCTATTTATTGAGCCTATTTAATGAGCCTATTTATTGAGCCTATTTAATAAGCCTATTTATTGAGCCTATTTAATAAGCCTATTTATTGAGCCTATTTAATAAGCCTATTTAAAAAGTCTATTTAATAAGCCTATTTAATAAGCCTATTTAATAAGTCTAAGTTGCTGAAATAAGCCTATTTAATAAGCCTATTTAATAGGCCTATTTAATAAGTCTAAGTTGCTGAAATAAGCCTATTTAATAAGCCTAAGTTTCTGAATGAGCCTATTTAATAAGCCTAAGTTGCTGAAATAAGCCTATTTAATAAGGCTATTTAATAAGCCTAAGTTGCTGAAATAAACCTATTTAATAAGCCTAAGTTGCTAAAATAAGCCTATTTAATGAGGCTATTTAATAAGTCTATTTAATAAGCCTATTTAATAAGCCTATTTAATAAGCCTATTTAATAAGCCTATTTAATATGCCTATTTAATAAACATATTTAATAAGTATTTAATGAGCCTATTTAATAAGTCTATTTAGTAAGCCTGTTTAATAAGCCTATTTAATAAGTCTATTTAATAAGCCTATTTAATAAGTCTATTTAATAAGTCTATTTAATAAGCCTATTTAATAAGTATTTAATGAGCCTATTTAATAAGCCTATTTATTGAGCCTATTTAATGAGCCTATTTATTGAGCCTATTTAATAAGCCTATTTATTGAGCCTATTTAATAAGCCTATTTAATAAGCCAATTTAATAAGTCTATTTAATAAGCCTTTTTAATAAGCCTATTTAATAAGCCTATTTAATAAGTATTTAATGAGCCTATTTAATAAGTCTATTTAATAAGCCTATTTAATATGCCTAAGTTGCTGAAATAAGGCTATTTAATAAGTCTAAGTTGCTGAAATAAGCCTATTTAATAAGCCTAAGTTGCTGAAATAAGTATATTTAATAAGCATAAGTTGCTGAAATAAGCCTATTTAATGAGTCTAAGTTGCTGAAATAAGGCTATTTAATAAGTCTAAGTTGCTGAAATAAGCCTTTTTAATCAGCGTAAGTTGCTGAAAATAGCCTATTTAATAAGCCCAAGTTGCTGAAATAAACCTACTTAATTAGGCTATTTAATAAGCCTAAGTTGCTGAAATAAGCCTATTTAATAAGCGTAAGTTGCTGAAATAAGGCTATTTAATAAGATTAAGTTGCTGAAATAAGCCTATTTAATAAGCCTAAGTTGCTGAAATAAGCCTATTTAATAAGCCTATTTAATAAGCCTAAGTTGCTGAAATAAGCCTATTTAATAAGCCTATTTAATAAGCCTATTTAATAGGCCTATTTAATAAGTCTAAGTTGCTGAAATAAGCCTATTAATAAGCCTAAGTTGCTGAATAAGCCTATTTAATAAGCCTAAGTTGCTGAAATAAGCCTATTTAATAAGTCTAAGTTTCTGAAATAAGGCTATTTAATAAGCCAAGTTGCTGAAATAAGGCTATTTAATAAGTTTAAGTTGCTGAAATAAGCCTATTTAATAAGCCTAAGTTGCTGAAATAAGCCTATTTAATAAGGCTATTTAATGAGCCTAAGTTGCTCAAATAAGCCTATTTAATAAGCCTACGTTTCTGAACTAAGCCTATTTAAAAAGGTATATTTAATAAGTCTAAGTTGCTGAAATAAACCTATTTAAAAATGCTATTTAATAAGCCTAAGTTGCTGAAATAAACCTGTTTAATAAGGCTATTTAATAAGCATAAGTTGCTGAAATAAGCTTATTTAATAAGCCTAAGTTGCTGAAATAAGCCTATTTAATGAGGCTATTTAATAAGTCTATTTAATAAGCCTATTTAATAAGCCTATTTAATAAGCCTATTTAATACGCCTATTTAATAAACATATTTAATAAGTATTTAATGAGCCTATTTCATAAGTCTATTTAATAAGCCTTTTAATAAGCCTATTTAATAAATCTATTTAATAAGCCTATTTAATAAGTCTATTCAATAAGTCTATTTAATAAGCCTATTTAATAAGTATTTAATGAGCCTATTTAATAAGTCTATTTATTGAGCCTATTTAATAGGCCTATTTAATAAGCCTAAGTTGCTGAAATAAGCCTATTTAATAGGCCTATTTAATAGGCCTATTTAATAAGCCTAAGTTGCTGAAATAAGCCTATTTAATAAGTCTAAGTTGCTGAAATAAGGCTATTTAAAAAGCCTAAGTTGCTGAAATAAGCCTATTTAATAAGCCTAAGTTGCTGAAATAAGGCTGTTTAATAAGTCTAAGTTGCTGAAATAAGCCTATTTAATAAGCCTAAGTTGCTGAAATAAGTATATTTAATAAGCATAAGTTGCTGAAATAAGCCTATTTAATAAGTCTAAGTTGCTGAAATAAGCCTATTTAATAGGCCTATTTAATAGGCCTATTTAATAACCCTAAGTTGCTGAAATAATCTTATTTAATAAGTCTAAGTTGCTGAAATAAGGCTATTTAAAAAGTCTAAGTTGCTGAAATAAACCTATTTAAAAATGCTATTTAATAAGCCTAAGTTGCTGAAATAAACCTGTTTAATAAGGCTATTTAATAAGCATAAGTTGCTGAAATAAGCTTACTTGATAAGCCTAAGTTGCTGAAATAAGCCTATTTAATGAGGCTATTTAATAAGTCTATTTAATAAGCCTATTTAATAAGCCTATTTAATACGCCTATTTAATAAGCCTATTTAATACGCCTATTTAATAAACATATTTAATAAGTATTTAATGAGCCTATTTCATAAGTCTATTTAATAAGCCTTTTAATAAGCCTATTTAATAAGTCTATTTAATAAGCCTATTTAATAAGTCTATTCAATAAGTCTATTTAATAAGCCAATTTAATAAGTATTTAATGAGCCTATTTAATAAGTCTATTTATTGAGCCTATTTAATAGGCCTATTTAATAAGTCTAAGTTGCTGAAATAAGCCTATTTAATAGGCCTATTTAATAGGCCTATTTAATAAGCCTAAGTTGCTGAAATAAGCCTATTTAATAAGTCTAAGTTGCTGAAATAAGGCCATTTAAAAAGCCTAAGTTGCTGAAATAAGCCTATTTAATAAGCCTAAGTTGCTGAAATAAGGCTGTTTAATAAGTCTAAGTTGCTGAAATAAGCCTATTTAATAAGCCTAAGTTGCTGAAATAAGTATATTTAATAAGCATAAGTTGCTGAAATAAGCCTATTTAATGAGGCTATTTAATAAGTCTATTTAATAAGCCTATTTAATAAGCCTATTTAATAAGCCTATTTAATAAGCCTATTTAATACGCCTATTTAATAAACATATTTAATAAGTATTTAATGAGCCTATTTCATAAGTCTATTTAATAAGCCTTTTAATAAGCCTATTTAATAAGTCTATTTAATAAGCCTATTTAATAAGTCTATTCAATAAGTCTATTTAATAAGCCTATTTAATAAGTATTTAATGAGCCTATTTAATAAGTCTATTTATTGAGCCTATTTAATAGGCCTATTTAATAAGTCTAAGTTGCTGAAATAAGCCTATTTAATAGGCCTATTTAATAGGCCTATTTAATAAGCCTAAGTTGCTGAAATAAGCCTATTTAATAAGTCTAAGTTGCTGAAATAAGGCCATTTAAAAAGCCTAAGTTGCTGAAATAAGCCTATTTAATAAGCCTAAGTTGCTGAAATAAGGCTGTTTAATAAGTCTAAGTTGCTGAAATAAGCCTATTTAATAAGCCTAAGTTGCTGAAATAAGTATATTTAATAAGCATAAGTTGCTGAAATAAGCCTATTTAATAAGCCTAAGTTGCTGAAATAAGTATATTTAATAAGCATAAGTTGCTGAAATAAGCCTATTTAATAAGGCTATTTAATAAGTCTAAGTTGCTGAAATAAGCCTATTTAATAAGTCTAAGTTGCTGAAATAAGCCTATTTAATAGGCCTATTTAATAGGCCTATTTAATAAGCCTAAGTTGCTGAAATAAGCCTATTTAATAAGTCTAAGTTGCTGAAATAAGGCTATTTAAAAAGCCTAAGTTGCTGAAATAAGCCTATTTAATAAGCCTAAGTTGCTGAAATAAGGCTGTTTAATAAGTCTAAGTTGCTGAAATAAGCCTATTTAATAAGCCTAAGTTGCTGAAATAAGTATATTTAATAAGCATAAGTTGCTGAAATAAGCCTATTTAATAAGGCTATTTAATAAGTCTAAGTTGCTGAAATAAGCCTTTTTAATCAGCGTAAGTTGCTGAAATAAGCCTATTTAATAAGCCCAAGTTGCTGAAATAAGCCTACTTAATTAGGCTATTTAATAAGCCTAAGTTGCTGAAATAAGCCTATTTAATAAGCGTAAGTTGCTGAAATAAGGCTATTTAATAAGTCTAAGTTGCTGAAATAAGCCTATTTAATAAGCCTAAGTTGCTGAAATAAGCCTAATTAATAAGCCTATTTAATAAGCCTAAGTTGCTGAAGTAAGCCTATTTAATAAGCCTATTTAATAGGCATATTTAATAAGTATAAGTTGCTGAAATAAGCCTGTTTAATAAGCATATTTAATAGGCCTATTTAATAAGTCTAAGTTGCTGAAATAAGCCTATTTAATAAGCCTAAGTTGCTGAATGAGCCCATTTAATAAGCCTAAGTTGCTGAAATAAGCCTATTTAATAAGCCTAAGTTGCTGAATAAGCCTATTTAATAAGCCTAAGTTGCTGAATTAACCTATTTAATAAGTCTAAGTTTCTGAAATAAGCCTATTTAATAAGGCTATTTAATAAGCCTAAGTTGCTGAATAAGCCTATTTAATAAGTCTAAGTTGCTGAAATAAGGCTATTTAATAAGTTTAAGTTGCTGAAATAAGCCTATTTAATAAGGTTATTTAATGAGCCTAAGTTGCTGAAATAAGCCTATTTAATAAGCCTAAGTTTCTGAACTAAGCCTATTTAAAAAGGTATATTTAATAAGTCTAAGTTGCTGAAATAAACCTATTTAAAAATGATATTTAATAAGCCTAATTTGCTTAAATAAACCTATTTAATAAGGCTATTTAATAAGCATAAGTTGCTGAAATAAGCTTATTTAATAAGCCTAAGTTGCTGAAATAAGCCTATTTAATAAGGCTATTTAATAAGCCTCAGTTGCTGAAATAAACCTATTTAATAAGCCTAAGTTGCTAAAATAAGCCTATTTAATGAGGCTATTTAATAAGTCTATTTAATAAGCCTATTTAATAAGCCTATTTAATAAGCCTATTTAATAAGCCTATTTAATAAACATATTTAATAAGTATTTAATGAGCCTATTTAATAAGTCTATTTAATAAGCCTTTTTAATAAGCCTATTTAATAAGTCTATTTAATAAGCCTATTTAATAAGTCTATTTAATAAGTCTATTTAATAAGCCTATTTAATAAGTATTTAATGAGCCTATTTAATAAGCCTATTTATTGAGCCTATTTAATAAGCCTATTTATTGAGCCTATTCAATAAGCCTAATTATTGAGCCTATTTAATAAGCCTATTTATTGAGCCTATTTAATAAGCCTATTTCATAAGCCTATTTAATAAGCCTATTTAATAAGCCTATTTATTGTGCCTATTTAATAAGCCTATTTAATAAGCCTATTTATTGAGCCTATTTAATAAGTCTATTTAATAAGCCTATTTAATAAGCCTATTTAATAAGTATTTAATGAGCCTATTTAATAAGTCTATTTAATAAGCCTATTTAATAGGCCTATTTAAAAAGTCTAAGTTGCTGAAATAAGCCTATTTAATAAGCCTATTTAATAGGCCTATTTAATAAGTCTAAGTTGCTGAAATAAACCTATTTAATAAGCCTAAGTTTCTGAATGATCCTATTTAATAAGCCTAAGTTGCTGAAATAAACCTATTTAATAAGCCTAAGTTGCTGAATAAGCCTATTTAATAAGCCTAAGTTGCTGAATAAACCTATTTAATACATCTAAGTTGCTGAAATAAGCCTATTTAATAAGGCTATTTAATAAGCCTACGTTGCTGAAATAAGCCTATTTAATAAGCCTATTTAATAAGCCTATTTAATAAGTATTTAATGAGGCTATTTAATGAGGCTATTTAATAAGCCTATTTAATAAGCCGATTTAATAAGCCTATTTAATACGCCTATTTAATAAACATATTTAATAAGTATTTAATGAGCCTATTTAATAAGTCTATTTAATAAGCCTGTTTAATAAGCCTATTTAATAAGTCTATTTAATAAGCCTATTTAATAAGTCTATTTAAGAGGTCTATTTAATAAGCCTATTTAATAAGTATTTAATGAGCCTATTTAATAAGCCTATTTATTGAGCCTATTTAATGAGCCTATTTATTGAGCCTATTTAATAAGCCTATTTATTGAGCCTATTTAATAAGCCTATTTATTGAGCCTATTTAATAAGCCTATTTAATAAGTCTATTT
Organism: Petromyzon marinus; assembly: GCF_048934315.1. NCBI lineage: Eukaryota > Metazoa > Chordata > Hyperoartia > Petromyzontiformes > Petromyzontidae > Petromyzon > Petromyzon marinus. The sequence goes on from NW_027422761.1 coordinate 4,338,663, forward strand.
AATAAGCCTATTTAATAAGCCTATTTAATAAGCCTATTTATTGAGCCTTTTTAATAAGCCAATTTAATAAGTCTATTTATTGAGCCTTTTTAATAAGTCTAATTAATAAGCCTATTTAATAAGCCTATTTAATAAGTATTTAATGAGCCTATTTAATAAGTCTATTTAATAAGCCTATTTAATAGGCCTATTTAATAAGTCTAAGTTGCTGAAATAAGCCTATTTAATAAGCCTATTTAATAGGCCTATTTAATAAGTCTAAGTTGCTGAAATAAGCCTATTTAATAAGCCTAAGTTTCTGAATGAGCCTATTTAATAAGCCTAAGTTGCTGAATAAACCTATCTAATAAGTCTAAGTTGCTGAAATAAGCCTATTTAATAAGGCTATTTAATAAGCCTAAGTTGCTGAATAAGCCTATTTAATAAGGCTATTTAATGAGCCTAAGTTGCTGAAATAAGACTATTTAATAAGCCTAAGTTGCTGAAATAAGCCTATTTAATGAGGCTATTTAATAAGTCTATTTAATAAGCCTATTTAATAAGCCTATTTAATAAGCCTATTTAATAGGCCTATTTAATAAGTCTAAGTTGCTGAAATAAGCCTATTTAATAAGCCTAAGTTTCTGAATGATCCTATTTAATAAGCCTAAGTTGCTGAAATAAGCCTATTTAATAAACCTAAGTTGCTGAATAAGCCTATTTAATAAGCCTAAGTTGCTGAATAAACCTATTTAATAAGTCTAAGTTGCTGAAATAAGCCTATTTAATAAGGCTATTTAATAAGCCTAAGTTGCTGAAATAAGCCTATTTAATAAGCCTATTTAATAAGCCTATTTAATAAGTATTTAATGAGGCTATTTAATAAGCCTATTTAATAAGCCTATTTAATAAGCCTATTTAATAAGCCTATTTAATACGCCTATTTAATAAACATATTTAATAAGTATTTAATGAGCCTATTTAATAAGTCTATTTAATAAGCCTTTTAATAAGCCTATTTAATAAGTCTATTTAATAAGCCTATTTAATAAGTCTATTCAATAAGTCTATTTAATAAGCCTATTTAATAAGTATTTATTGAGCCTATTTAATAAGCCTATTTATTGAGCCTATTTAATAAGCCTATTTATTGAGCCTATTTAATACGCCTATTTATTGAGCCTATTTAATAAGCCTATTTAATAAGTCTATTTAATAAGCCTATTTAATAAGCCTATATAAAAACCTATTTATTGAGCCTATTTAATAAGCCTATTTAATAAGCCTATTTATTGAGCCTATTTAATAAGTCTATTTAATAAGCCTATTTAATAAGCCTATTTAATAAGTGTTTAATGAGCCTATTTAATAAGTCTATTTAATAAGCCTGTTTAATAAGTCTATTTAATGAGCCTAAGTTGCTGAAATAAGCCTATTTAATAAGCCTATTTAATAGGCCTATTTAATAAGTCTAAGTTGCTGAAATAAGCCTATTTAATAAGCCTAAGTTTCTGAATGAGCCTATTTAATAAGCATAAGTTGCTGAAATAAGCCTATTTAATAAGCCTAAGTTGCTGAATAAGCCTATTTAATAAGCCTAAGTTGCTGAATAAACCTATTTAATAAGTCTAAGTTGCTGAAATAAGCCTATTTAATAAGGCTATTTAATGAGCCTAAGTTGCTGAAATAAGACTATTTAATAAGCCTTTTAATAAGCCTATTTAATAAGTCTATTTAATAAGCCTTTTTAATAAGCCTATTTAATAAGTATTTAATGAGCCTATTTAATAAGTCTATTTAATAAGCCTATTTAATAGGCCTATTTAAAAAGTCTAAGTTGCTGAAATAAGCCTATTTAATAAGCCTATTTAATAGGCCTATTTAATAAGTCTAAGTTGCTGAAATAAACCTATTTAATAAGCCTAAGTTTCTGAATGATCCTATTTAATAAGCCTAAGTTGCTGAAATAAACCTATTTAATAAGCCTAAGTTGCTGAATAAGCCTATTTAATAAGCCTAAGTTGCTGAATAAACCTATTTAATACATCTAAGTTGCTGAAATAAGCCTATTTAATAAGGCTATTTAATAAGCCTAAGTTGCTGAAATAAGCCTATTTAATAAGCCTATTTAATAAGCCTATTTAATAAGTATTTAATGAGGCTATTTAATGAGGCTATTTAATAAGCCTATTTAATAAGCCGATTTAATAAGCCTATTTAATACGCCTATTTAATAAACATATTTAATAAGTATTTAATGAGCCTATTTAATAAGTCTATTTAATAAGCCTGTTTAATAAGCCTATTTAATAAGTCTATTTAATAAGCCTATTTAATAAGTCTATTTAAGAGGTCTATTTAATAAGCCTATTTAATAAGTATTTAATGAGCCTATTTAATAAGCCTATTTATTGAGCCTATTTAATGAGCCTATTTATTGAGCCTATTTAATAAGCCTATTTATTGAGCCTATTTAATAAGCCTATTTATTGAGCCTATTTAATAAGCCTATTTAATAAGTCTATTTAATAAGCCTATTTAATAAGCCTATTTAATAAGCCTATTTATTGAGCCTTTTTAATAAGCCAATTTAATAAGTCTATTTATTGAGCCTTTTTAATAAGTCTAATTAATAAGCCTATTTAATAAGCCTATTTAATAAGTATTTAATGAGCCTATTTAATAAGTCTATTTAATAAGCCTATTTAATAGGCCTATTTAATAAGTCTAAGTTGCTGAAATAAGCCTATTTAATAAGCCTATTTAATAGGCCTATTTAATAAGTCTAAGTTGCTGAAATAAGCCTATTTAATAAGCCTAAGTTTCTGAATGAGCCTATTTAATAAGCCTAAGTTGCTGAATAAACCTATCTAATAAGTCTAAGTTGCTGAAATAAGCCTATTTAATAAGGCTATTTAATAAGCCTAAGTTGCTGAATAAGCCTATTTAATAAGGCTATTTAATGAGCCTAAGTTGCTGAAATAAGACTATTTAATAAGCCTAAGTTGCTGAAATAAGCCTATTTAATGAGGCTATTTAATAAGTCTATTTACTAAGCCTATTTAATAAGCCTATTTAATAAGCCTATTTAATAGGCCTATTTAATAAGTCTAAGTTGCTGAAATAAGCCTATTTAATAAGCCTAAGTTTCTGAATGATCCTATTTAATAAGCCTAAGTTGCTGAAATAAGCCTATTTAATAAACCTAAGTTGCTGAATAAGCCTATTTAATAAGCCTAAGTTGCTGAATAAACCTATTTAATAAGTCTAAGTTGCTGAAATAAGCCTATTTAATAAGGCTATTTAATAAGCCTAAGTTGCTGAAATAAGCCTATTTAATAAGCCTATTTAATAAGCCTATTTAATAAGTATTTAATGAGGCTATTTAATAAGCCTATTTAATAAGCCTATTTAATAAGCCTATTTAATAAGCCTATTTAATACGCCTATTTAATAAACATATTTAATAAGTATTTAATGAGCCTATTTAATAAGTCTATTTAATAAGCCTTTTAATAAGCCTATTTAATAAGTCTATTTAATAAGCCTATTTAATAAGTCTATTCAATAAGTCTATTTAATAAGCCTATTTAATAAGTATTTATTGAGCCTATTTAATAAGCCTATTTATTGAGCCTATTTAATAAGCCTATTTATTGAGCCTATTTAATACGCCTATTTATTGAGCCTATTTAATAAGCCTATTTAATAAGTCTATTTAATAAGCCTATTTAATAAGCCTATATAAAAACCTATTTATTGAGCCTATTTAATAAGCCTATTTAATAAGCCTATTTATTGAGCCTATTTAATAAGTCTATTTAATAAGCCTATTTAATAAGCCTATTTAATAAGTGTTTAATGAGCCTATTTAATAAGTCTATTTAATAAGCCTGTTTAATAAGTCTATTTAATGAGCCTAAGTTGCTGAAATAAGCCTATTTAATAAGCCTATTTAATAGGCCTATTTAATAAGTCTAAGTTGCTGAAATAAGCCTATTTAATAAGCCTAAGTTTCTGAATGAGCCTATTTAATAAGCATAAGTTGCTGAAATAAGCCTATTTAATAAGCCTAAGTTGCTGAATAAGCCTATTTAATAAGCCTAAGTTGCTGAATAAACCTATTTAATAAGTCTAAGTTGCTGAAATAAGCCTATTTAATAAGGCTATTTAATGAGCCTAAGTTGCTGAAATAAGACTATTTAATAAGCCTTTTAATAAGCCTATTTAATAAGTCTATTTAATAAGCCTTTTTAATAAGCCTATTTAATAAGTCTATTTAATAAGCCTATTTAATAAGCCTATTTAATAAGTCTATTTAATAAGTCTATTTAATAAACCTATTTAATAAGTATTTAAAGAGCCTATTTAATAAGTCTATTTATTGACCCTATTTAATAGGCCTATTTAATAAGTCTAAGTTGCTGAAATAAGCCTATTTAATAGGCCTATTTAATAGGCCTATTTAATAAGCCTAAGTTGCTGAAATAAGCCTATTTAATAAGCCTAAGTTGCTGAAATAAGGCTGTTTAATAAGTCTAAGTTGCTGAAATAAGCCTATTTAATAAGCCTAAGTTGCTGAAATAAGTATATTTAATGAGCATAAGTTGCTGAAATAAGCCTATTTAATAAGTCTAAGTTGCTGAAATAAGGCTTTTTAATAAGTCTAAGTTGCTGAAATAAGCCTTTTAAATATGCGTAAGTTGCTGAAAAAAGCCTATTTAATAAGCCTAAGTTGCTGAAATAAGTATATTTAATAAGCATAAGTTGCTGAAATAAGCCTATTTAATAAGTCTAAGTTGCTGAAATAAGCCTTTTGAATCAGCGTAAGTTGCTGAAATAAGCCTATTTAATAAGCCCAAGTTGCTGAAATAAGCCTACTTAATTAGGCTATTTAATAAGCCTAAGTTGCTGAAATAAGCCTATTTAATAAGCGTAAGTTGCTGAAATAAGGCTATTTAATAAGTCTAAGTTGCTGAAATAAGCCTATTTAATAAGCCTAAGTTGCTGAAATAAGCCTATTTAATAAGCCTATTTAATAGGCCTATTTAATAAGTCTAAGTTGCTGAAATAAGCCTATTTAATAAGCCTAAGTTGCTGAATGAGCCCATTTAATAAGCCTAAGTTGCTGAAATAAGCCTATTTAATAAGCCTACGTTGCTGAATAAGCCTATTTAATAAGCCTAAGTTGCTGAATAAACCTATTTAATAAGTCTAAGTTTCTGAAATAAGAATATTTAATAAGGCTATTTAATAAGCCTAAGTTGCTGATTAAGCCTATTTAATAAGTCTAAGTTGCTGAAATAAGGCTATTTAATAAGTTTAAGTTGCTGAAATAAGCCTATTTAATAAGGCTATTTAATGAGCCTAAGTTGCTGAAATAAGCCTATTTAATAAGCCTAAGTTTCTGAACTAAGCCTATTTAAAAAGGTATATTTAATAAGTCTAAGTTGCTGCAATAAACCTATTTAAAAATGATATTTAATAAGCCTAAGTTGCTGAAATAAACCTGTTTAATAAGGCTATTTAATAAGCATAAGTTGCTGAAATAAGCTTATTTAATAAGCCTAAGTTGCTGAAATAAGCCTATTTAATAAGGCTATTTAATAAGCCTAAGTTGCTGAAATAAACCTATTTAATAAGCCTAAGTTGCTAAAATAAGCCTATTTAATGAGGCTATTTAATAAGTCTATTTAATAAGCCTATTTAATAAGCCTATTTAATAAGCCTATTTAATAAGCCTATTTAATAGGCCTATTTAATAAACATATTTAATAAGTATTTAATGAGCCTATTTAATAAGTCTATTTAATAAGCCTTTTTAATAAGTATTTAATGAGCCTATTTAATAAGCCTATTTATTGAGCCTATTTAATAAGCCTATTTATTGAGCCTATTCAATAAGCCTATTTATTGAGCCTATTTAATAAGCCTATTTATTGAGCCTATTTAATAAGCCTATTTCATAAGCCTATTTAATAATCCTATTTAATAGGCCTATTTAAAAAGTCTAAGTTGCTGAAATAAGCCTATTTAATAAGCCTATTTAATAGGCCTATTTAATAAGTCTAAGTTGCTGAAATAAGCCTATTTAATAAGCCTAAGTTTCTGAATGATCCTATTTAATAAGCCTAAGTTGCTGAAATAAGCCTATTTAATAAACCTAAGTTGCTGAATAAGCCTATTTAATAAGCCTAAGTTGCTGAATAAACCTATTTAATAAGTCTAAGTTGCTGAAATAAGCCTATTTAATAAGGCTATTTAATAAGCCTAAGTTGCTGAAATAAGCCTATTTAATAAGCCTATTTAATAAGCCTATTTAATAAGTATTTAATGAGGCTATTTAATAAGCCTATTTAATAAGCCTATTTAATAAGCCTATTTAATACGCCTATTTAATAAACATATTTAATAAGTATTTAATGAGCCTATTTAATAAGTCTATTTAATAAGCCTGTTTAATAAGCCTATTTAATAAGTCTATTTAATAAGCCTATTTAATAAGTCTATTTAAGAAGTCTATTTAATAAGCCTATTTAATAAGTATTTAATGAGCCTATTTAATAAGCCTATTTATTGAGCCTATTTAATGAGCCTATTTATTGAGCCTATTTAATAAGCCTATTTATTGAGCCTATTTAATAAGCCTATTTATTGAGCCTATTTAATAAGCCTATTTAATAAGTCTATTTAATAAGCCTATTTAATAAGCCTATTTAATAAGCCAATTTATTGAGCCTATTTAATAAGCCAATTTAATAAGTCTATTTATTGAGCCTTTTTAATAAGTCTATTTAATAAGCCTATTTAATAAGCCTATTTAATAAGTATTTAATGAGCCTATTTAATAAGTCTATTTAATAAGCCTATTTAATAGGCCTATTTAATAAGTCTAAGTTGCTGAAATAAGCCTATTTAATAAGCCTATTTAATAGGGCTATTTAATAAGTCTAAATTGCTGAAATAAGCCTATTTAATAAGCCTAAGTTTGTGAATGAGCCTATTTAATAAGCCTAAGTTGCTGAAATAAGCCTATTTAATAAGCCTAAGTTGCTGAATAAGCCTATTTAATAAGCCTAAGTTGCTGAATAAACCTATCTAATAAGTCTAAGTTGCTGAAATAAGCCTATTTAATAAGGCTATTTAATAAGCCTAAGTTGCTGAATAAGCCTATTTAATAAGGCTATTTAATGAGCCTAAGTTGCTGAAATAAGACTATTTAATAAGCCTAAGTTTCTGAACTAAGCCTATTTAAAAAGGTATATTTAATACGTCTAAGTTGCTGAAATAAACCTATTTAAAAATGCTATTTAATAAGCCTAAGTTTGTGAAATTAACCTGTTTAATAAGGCTATTTAATAAGCATAAGTTGCTGAAATAAGGTTATTTAATAAGCCTAAGTTGCTGAAATAAGCCTATTTAATAAGGCTCTTTAATAAGTCTAAGTTGCTGAAATAAACCTATTTAAAAAGCCTATGTTGCTAAAATAAGCCTATTTAATGAGGCTATTTAATAAGTCTATTTAATAAGCCTATTTAATAAGCCTATTTAATGAGTCTATTTAATTAGTCTATTTAATAAGCCTATTTAATAAGTATTTAATGAGCCTATTTAATAAGCCTATTTAATAAGCCTATTTAATAAGTCTATTTAATAAGCCTATTTAATAAGCCTATTTAATGAGTCTATTTAATTAGTCTATTTAATAAGCCTATTTAATAAGTATTTAATGAGCCTATTTAATAAGTCTATTTAATAAGCCTTTTTAATAAGTATTTAATGAGCCTATTTAATAAGCCTATTTATTGAGCCTATTTAATAAGCCTATTTATTGAGCCTATTCAATAAGCCTATTTATTGAGCCTATTTAATAAGCCTATTTATTGAGCCTATTTAATAAGCCTATTTCATAAGCCTATTTAATAAGCCTATTTAATAAGCCTATTTAATAAGCCTATTTATTGAGCCTATTTAATAAGCCTATTTAATAAGCCTATTTATTGAGCCTATTTAATAAGTCTATTTAATAAGCCTATTTAATAAGCCTATTTAATACGTATTTAATGAGCCTATTTAATAAGTCTATTTAATAAGCCTATTTAATAGGCCTATTTAAAAAGTCAAAGTTGCTGAAATAAGCCTATTTAATACGCCTATTTAATAGGCCTATTTAATAAGTCTAAGTTGCTGAAATAAGCCTATTTAATAAGCCTAAGTTTCTGAATGATCCTATTTAATAAGCCTAAGTTGCTGAAATAAGCCTATTTAATAAGCCTAAGTTGCTGAATAAGCCTATTTAATAAGCCTAAGTTGCTGAATAAACCTATTTAATAAGTCTAAGTTGCTGAAATAAGCCTATTTAATAAGGCTATTTAATAAGCCTAAGTTGCTGAAATAAGCCTATTTAATAAGCCTATTTAATAAGCCTATTTAATAAGTATTTAATGAGGCTATTTAATAAGCTTATTTAATAAGCCTATTTAATAAGCCTATTTAATAAGCCTATTTAATACGCCTATTTAATAAACATATTTAATAAGTATTTAATGAGCCTATTTAATAAGTCTATTTAATAAGCCTGTTTAATAAGCCTATTTAATAAGTCTAAGTTGCTGAAATAAGCCTATTTAATAAGCCTATTTAATAGGCCTATTTAATAAGTCTAAGTTGCTGAAATAAGCCTATTTAATAAGCCTAAGTTTCTGAATGATCCTATTTAATAAGCCTAAGTTGCTGAAATAAGCCTATTTAATAAGCCTATTTAATAAGCCTATTTAATAAGTATTTAATGAGGCTATTTAATAAGCTTATTTAATAAGCCTATTTAATAAGCCTATTTAATAAGCCTATTTAATACGCCTATTTAATAAACATATTTAATAAGTATTTAATGAGCCTATTTAATAAGTCTATTTAATAAGCCTGTTTAATAAGCCTATTTAATAAGTCTAAGTTGCTGAAATAAGCCTATTTAATAAGCCTATTTAATAGGCCTATTTAATAAGTCTAAGTTGCTGAAATAAGCCTATTTAATAAGCCTAAGTTTCTGAATGATCCTATTTAATAAGCCTAAGTTGTTGAATAAGCCTATTTAATAAGCCTAAGTTGCTGAATAAACCTATTTAATAAGTCTAAGTTGCTGAAATAAGCCTATTTAATAAGGCTATTTAATAAGCCTAAGTTGCTGAAATAAGCCTATTTAATAAGCCTATTTAATAAGCCTATTTAATAAGTATTTAATGAGGCTATTTAATAAGCCTATTTAATAAGCCTATTTAATAAGCCTATTTAATAAGCCTATTTAATACGCCTATTTAATAAACATATTTAATAAGTATTTAATGAGCCTATTTAATAAGCCTATTTAATAAGCCTATTTAATAAGCCTATTTAATAAGCCTATTTAATAAGCCTATTTATTGAGCCTATTTAATAAGTCTATTTAATAAGCCTGTATAATAAGCCTATTTAATAAGTCTATTTAATAAGCCTATTTAATAAGTCTATTTAAGAAGTCTATTTAATAAGCCTATTTAATAAGTATTTAATGAGCCAATTTAATAAGTCTATTTATTGAGCCTTTTTAATTAGTCTATTTAATAAGCCTATTTAATAAGCCTATTTAATAAGTATTTAATGAGCCTATTTAATAAGTCTATTTAATAAGCCTATTTAATAGGCCTATTTAATAAGTCTAAGTTGCTGAAATAAGCCTATTTAATAAGCCTATTTAATAGGCCTATTTAATAAGTCTAAATTGCTGAAATAAGCCTATTTAATAAGCCTAAGTTTGTGAATGAGCCTATTTAATAAGCCTAAGTTGCTGAAGTAAGCCTATTTAATAAGCCTAAGTTGCTGAATAAGCCTATTTAATAAGCCTAAGTTGCTGAATAAACCTATCTAATAAGTCTAAGTTGCTGAAATAAGCCTATTTAATAAGGCTATTTAATAAGCCTAAGTTGCTGAATAAGCCTATTTAATAAGGCTATTTAATAAGCCTAAGTTGCTGAAATAAGACTATTTAATAAGCCTTTTTAATAAGCCTATTTAATAAGTCTATTTAATAAGCCTTTTTAATAAGCCTATTTAATAAGTCTATTTAATAAGCCTATTTAATAAGCCTATTTAATAAGTCTATTTAATACGTCTATTTAATAAGCCTATTTAATAAGTCTTTAATGAGCCTATTTAATAAGTCTATTTATTGAGCCTATTTAATAGGCCTATTTAATAAGTCTAAGTTGCTGAAATAAGCCTATTTAATAGGCCTATTTAATAGGCCTATTTAATAAGCCTAAGTTGCTGAAATAAGCCTATTTAATAAGCCTAAGTTGCTGAAATAAGGCTGTTTAATAAGTCTAAGTTGCTGAAATAAGCCTATTTAATAAGCCTAAGTTGCTGAAATAAGTATATTTAATAAGCATAAGTTGCTGAAATAAGCCTATTTAATAAGTCTAAGTTGCTGAAATAAGGCTTTTTAATAAGTCTAAGTTGCTGAAATAAGCCTTTTAAATATGCGTAAGTTGCTGAAAAAAGCCTATTTAATAAGCCTAAGTTGCTGAAATAAGTATATTTAATAAGCATAAGTTGCTGAAATAAGCCTATTTAATAAGTCTAAGTTGCTGAAATAAAGCTATTTAATAAGTCTAAGTTGCTGAAATAAGCCTTTTTAATCAGCGTAAGTTGCTGAAAAAAGCCTATTTAATAAGCCCAAGTTGCTGAAATAAGCCTACTTAATTAGGCTATTTAATAAGCCTAAGTTGCTGAAATAAGCCTATTTAATAAGCGTAAGTTGCTGAAATAAGGCTATTTAATAAGCCTACGTTGCTGAATAAGCCTATTTAATAAGCCTAAGTTGCTGAATAAACCTATTTAATAAGTCTAAGTTTCTGAAATAAGAATATTTAATAAGGCTATTTAATAAGCCTAAGTTGCTGATTAAGCCTATTTAATAAGTCTAAGTTGCTGAAATAAGGCTATTTAATAAGTTTAAGTTGCTGAAATAAGCCTATTTAATAAGGCTATTTAATGAGCCTAAGTTGCTGAAATAAGCCTATTTAATAAGCCTAAGTTTCTGAACTAAGCCTATTTAAAAAGGTATATTTAATAAGTCTAAGTTGCTGCAATAAACCTATTTAAAAATGATATTTAATAAGCCTAAGTTGCTGAAATAAACCTGTTTAATAAGGCTATTTAATAAGCATAAGTTGCTGAAATAAGCTTATTTAATAAGCCTAAGTTGCTGAAATAAGCCTATTTAATAAGGCTATTTAATAAGCCTAAGTTGCTGAAATAAACCTATTTAATAAGCCTAAGTTGCTAAAATAAGCCTATTTAATGAGGCTATTTAATAAGTCTATTTAATAAGCCTATTTAATAAGCCTATTTAATAAGCCTATTTAATAAGCCTATTTAATAGGCCTATTTAATAAACATATTTAATAAGTATTTAATGAGCCTATTTAATAAGTCTATTTAATAAGCCTTTTTAATAAGTATTTAATGAGCCTATTTAATAAGCCTATTTATTGAGCCTATTTAATAAGCCTATTTATTGAGCCTATTCAATAAGCCTATTTATTGAGCCTATTTAATAAGCCTATTTATTGAGCCTATTTAATAAGCCTATTTCATAAGCCTATTTAATAAGCCTATTTAATAAGCCTATTTATTGAGCCTATTTAATAAGCCTATTTAATAAGCCTATTTATTGAGCCTATTTAATAAGTCTATTTAATAAGCCTATTTAATAAGCCTATTTAATAAGTATTTATTGAGCCTATTTAATAAGTATATTTAATAAGCCTATTTAATAGGCCTATTTAAAAAGTCTAAGTTGCTGAAATAAGCCTATTTAATAAGCCTATTTAATAGGCCTATTTAATAAGTCTAAGTTGCTGAAATAAGCCTATTTAATAAGCCTAAGTTTCTGAATGATCCTATTTAATAAGCCTAAGTTGCTGAAATAAGCCTATTTAATAAACCTAAGTTGCTGAATAAGCCTATTTAATAAGCCTAAGTTGCTGAATAAACCTATTTAATAAGTCTAAGTTGCTGAAATAAGCCTATTTAATAAGGCTATTTAATAAGCCTAAGTTGCTGAAATAAGCCTATTTAATAAGCCTATTTAATAAGCCTATTTAATAAGTATTTAATGAGGCTATTTAATAAGCCTATTTAATAAGCCTATTTAATAAGCCTATTTAATAAGCCTATTTAATACGCCTATTTAATAAACATATTTAATAAGTATTTAATGAGCCTATTTAATAAGTCTATTTAATAAGCCTGTTTAATAAGCCTATTTAATAAGTCTATTTAATAAGCCTATTTAATAAGTCTATTTAAGAAGTCTATTTAATAAGCCTATTTAATAAGTATTTAATGAGCCTATTTAATAAGCCTATTTATTGAGCCTATTTAATGAGCCTATTTATTGAGCCTATTTAATAAGCCTATTTATTGAGCCTATTTAATAAGCCTATTTATTGAGCCTATTTAATAAGCCTATTTAATAAGTCTATTTAATAAGCCTATTTAATAAGCCTATTTAATAAGCCAATTTATTGAGCCTATTTAATAAGCCAATTTAATAAGTCTATTTATTGAGCCTTTTTAATAAGTCTATTTAATAAGCCTATTTAATAAGCCTATTTAATAAGTATTTAATGAGCCTATTTAATAAGTCTATTTAATAAGCCTATTTAATAGGCCTATTTAATAAGTCTAAGTTGCTGAAATAAGCCTATTTAATAAGCCTATTTAATAGGGCTATTTAATAAGTCTAAATTGCTGAAATAAGCCTATTTAATAAGCCTAAGTTTGTGAATGAGCCTATTTAATAAGCCTAAGTTGCTGAAATAAGCCTATTTAATAAGCCTAAGTTGCTGAATAAGCCTATTTAATAAGCCTAAGTTGCTGAATAAACCTATCTAATAAGTCTAAGTTGCTGAAATAAGCCTATTTAATAAGGCTATTTAATAAGCCTAAGTTGCTGAATAAGCCTATTTAATAAGGCTATTTAATGAGCCTAAGTTGCTGAAATAAGACTATTTAATAAGCCTAAGTTTCTGAACTAAGCCTATTTAAAAAGGTATATTTAATACGTCTAAGTTGCTGAAATAAACCTATTTAAAAATGCTATTTAATAAGCCTAAGTTTGTGAAATTAACCTGTTTAATAAGGCTATTTAATAAGCATAAGTTGCTGAAATAAGGTTATTTAATAAGCCTAAGTTGCTGAAATAAGCCTATTTAATAAGGCTCTTTAATAAGTCTAAGTTGCTGAAATAAACCTATTTAAAAAGCCTATGTTGCTAAAATAAGCCTATTTAATGAGGCTATTTAATAAGTCTATTTAATAAGCCTATTTAATAAGCCTATTTAATGAGTCTATTTAATTAGTCTATTTAATAAGCCTATTTAATAAGTATTTAATGAGCCTATTTAATAAGCCTATTTAATAAGCCTATTTAATAAGTCTATTTAATAAGCCTATTTAATAAGCCTATTTAATGAGTCTATTTAATTAGTCTATTTAATAAGCCTATTTAATAAGCTTATTTAATAAGCCTATTTAATAAGCCTATTTAATAAGCCTATTTAATACGCCTATTTAATAAACATATTTAATAAGTATTTAATGAGCCTATTTAATAAGTCTATTTAATAAGCCTGTTTAATAAGCCTATTTAATAAGTCTAAGTTGCTGAAATAAGCCTATTTAATAAGCCTATTTAATAGGCCTATTTAATAAGTCTAAGTTGCTGAAATAAGCCTATTTAATAAGCCTAAGTTTCTGAATGATCCTATTTAATAAGCCTAAGTTGCTGAAATAAGCCTATTTAATAAGCCTATTTAATAAGCCTATTTAATAAGTATTTAATGAGGCTATTTAATAAGCTTATTTAATAAGCCTATTTAATAAGCCTATTTAAAAAGCCTATTTAATATGCCTATTTAATAAACATATTTAATAAGTATTTAATGAGCCTATTTAATAAGTCTATTTAATAAGCCTGTTTAATAAGCCTATTTAATAAGTCTAAGTTGCTGAAATAAGCCTATTTAATAAGCCTATTTAATAGGCCTATTTAATAAGTCTAAGTTGCTGAAATAAGCCTATTTAATAAGCCTAAGTTTCTGAATGATCCTATTTAATAAGCCTAAGTTGCTGAATAAGCCTATTTAATAAGCCTAAGTTGCTGAATAAACCTATTTAATAAGTCTAAGTTGCTGAAATAAGCCTATTTAATAAGGCTATTTAATAAGCCTAAGTTGCTGAAATAAGCCTATTTAATAAGCCTATTTAATAAGCCTATTTAATAAGTATTTAATGAGGCTATTTAATAAGCCTATTTAATAAGCCTATTTAATAAGCCTATTTAATAAGCCTATTTAATACGCCTATTTAATAAACATATTTAATAAGTATTTAATGAGCCTATTTAATAAGTCTATTTAATAAGCCTGTATAATAAGCCTATTTAATAAGCCTAAGTTGCTGAAATAAGCCTATTTAATAAGCCTAAGTTGCTGAATAAGCCTATTTAATAAGCCTAAGTTGCTGAATAAACCTATCTAATAAGTCTAAGTTGCTGAAATAAGCCTATTTAATAAGGCTATTTAATAAGCCTAAGTTGCTGAATAAGCCTATTTAATAAGGCTATTTAATGAGCCTAAGTTGCTGAAATAAGACTATTTAATAAGCCTAAGTTTCTGAACTAAGCCTATTTAAAAAGGTATATTTAATACGTCTAAGTTGCTGAAATAAACCTATTTAAAAATGCTATTTAATAAGCCTAAGTTTGTGAAATTAACCTGTTTAATAAGGCTATTTAATAAGCATAAGTTGCTGAAATAAGGTTATTTAATAAGCCTAAGTTGCTGAAATAAGCCTATTTAATAAGGCTCTTTAATAAGTCTAAGTTGCTGAAATAAACCTATTTAAAAAGCCTATGTTGCTAAAATAAGCCTATTTAATGAGGCTATTTAATAAGTCTATTTAATAAGCCTATTTAATAAGCCTATTTAATGAGTCTATTTAATTAGTCTATTTAATAAGCCTATTTAATAAGTATTTAATGAGCCTATTTAATAAGCCTATTTAATAAGCCTATTTAATAAGTCTATTTAATAAGCCTATTTAATAAGCCTATTTAATGAGTCTATTTAATTAGTCTATTTAATAAGCCTATTTAATAAGTATTTAATGAGCCTATTTAATAAGTCTATTTAATAAGCCTTTTTAATAAGTATTTAATGAGCCTATTTAATAAGCCTATTTATTGAGCCTGTTTAATAAGCCTATTTATTGAGCCTATTCAATAAGCCTATTTATTGAGCCTATTTAATAAGCCTATTTATTGAGCCTATTTAATAAGCCTATTTAATAAGCCTATTTAATAAGCCTATTTATTGAGCCTATTTAATAAGCCTATTTAATAAGCCTATTTATTGAGCCTATTTAATAAGTCTATTTAATAAGCCTATTTAATAAGCCTATTTAATACGTATTTAATGAGCCTATTTAATAAGTCTATTTAATAAGCCTATTTAATAGGCCTATTTAAAAATCAAAGTTGCTGAAATAAGCCTATTTAATACGCCTATTTAATAGGCCTATTTAATAAGTCTAAGTTGCTGAAATAAGCCTATTTAATAAGCCTAAGTTTCTGAATGATCCTATTTAATAAGCCTAAGTTGCTGAAATAAGCCTATTTAATAAGCCTAAGTTGCTGAATAAGCCTATTTAATAAGCCTAAGTTGCTGAATAAACCTATTTAATAAGTCTAAGTTGCTGAAATAAGCCTATTTAATAAGGCTATTTAATAAGCCTAAGTTGCTGAAATAAGCCTATTTAATAAGCCTATTTAATAAGCCTATTTAATAAGTATTTACTGAGGCTATTTAATAAGCTTATTTAATAAGCCTATTTAATAAGCCTATTTAATAAGCCTATTTAATACGCCTATTTAATAAACATATTTAATAAGTATTTAATGAGCCTATTTAATAAGTCTATTTAATAAGCCTGTTTAATAAGCCTATTTAATAAGTCTAAGTTGCTGAAATAAGCCTATTTAATAAGCCTATTTAATAGGCCTATTTAATAAGTCTAAGTTGCTGAAATAAGCCTATTTAATAAGCCTAAGTTTCTGAATGATCCTATTTAATAAGCCTAAGTTGCTGAAATAAGCCTATTTAATAAGCCTATTTAATAAGCCTATTTAATAAGTATTTAATGAGGCTATTTAATAAGCTTATTTAATAAGCCTATTTAATAAGCCTATTTAATAAGCCTATTTAATACGCCTATTTAATAAACATATTTAATAAGTATTTAATGAGCCTATTTAATAAGTCTATTTAATAAGCCTGTTTAATAAGCCTATTTAATAAGTCTAAGTTGCTGAAATAAGCCTATTTAATAAGCCTATTTAATAGGCCTATTTAATAAGTCTAAGTTGCTGAAATAAGCCTATTTAATAAGCCTAAGTTTCTGAATGATACTATTTAATAAGCCTAAGTTGCTGAATAAGCCTATTTAATAAGCCTAAGTTGCTGAATAAACCTATTTAATAAGTCTAAGTTGCTGAAATAAGCCTATTTAATAAGGCTATTTAATAAGCCTAAGTTGCTGAAATAAGCCTATTTAATAAGCCTATTTAATAAGCCTATTTAATAAGTATTTAATGAGGCTATTTAATAAGCCTATTTAATAAGCCTATTTAATAAGCCTATTTAATAAGCCTATTTAATACGCCTATTTAATAAACATATTTAATAAGTATTTAATGAGCCTATTTAATAAGTCTATTTAATAAGCCTGTATAATAAGCCTATTTAATAAGTCTATTTAATAAGCCTATTTAATAAGTCTATTTAAGAAGTCTATTTAATAAGCCTATTTAATAAGTATTTAATGAGCCAATTTAATAAGTCTATTTATTGAGCCTTTTTAATTAGTCTATTTAATAAGCCTATTTAATAAGCCTATTTAATAAGTATTTAATGAGCCTATTTAATAAGTCTATTTAATAAGCCTATTTAATAGGCCTATTTAATAAGTCTAAGTTGCTGAAATAAGCCTATTTAATAAGCCTATTTAATAGGCCTATTTAATAAGTCTAAATTGCTGAAATAAGCCTATTTAATAAGCCTAAGTTTGTGAATGAGCCTATTTAATAAGCCTAAGTTGCTGAAGTAAGCCTATTTAATAAGCCTAAGTTGCTGAATAAGCCTATTTAATAAGCCTAAGTTGCTGAATAAACCTATCTAATAAGTCTAAGTTGCTGAAATAAGCCTATTTAATAAGGCTATTTAATAAGCCTAAGTTGCTGAATAAGCCTATTTAATAAGGCTATTTAATAAGCCTAAGTTGCTGAAATAAGACTATTTAATAAGCCTTTTTAATAAGCCTATTTAATAAGTCTATTTAATAAGCCTTTTTAATAAGCCTATTTAATAAGTCTATTTAATAAGCCTATTTAATAAGCCTATTTAATAAGTCTATTTAATACGTCTATTTAATAAGCCTATTTAATAAGTATTTAATGAGCCTATTTAATAAGTCTATTTATTGAGCCTATTTAATAGGCCTATTTAATAAGTCTAAGTTGCTGAAATAAGCCTATTTAATAGGCCTATTTAATAGGCCTATTTAATAAGCCTAAGTTGCTGAAATAAGCCTATTTAATAAGCCTAAGTTGCTGAAATAAGGCTGTTTAATAAGTCTAAGTTGCTGAAATAAGCCTATTTAATAAGCCTAAGTTGCTGAAATAAGTATATTTAATAAGCATAAGTTGCTGAAATAAGCCTATTTAATAAGTCTAAGTTGCTGAAATAAGGCTTTTTAATAAGTCTAAGTTGCTGAAATAAGCCTTTTAAATATGCGTAAGTTGCTGAAAAAAGCCTATTTAATAAGCCTAAGTTGCTGAAATAAGTATATTTAATAAGCATAAGTTGCTGAAATAAGCCTATTTAATAAGTCTAAGTTGCTGAAATAAAGCTATTTAATAAGTCTAAGTTGCTGAAATAAGCCTTTTTAATCAGCGTAAGTTGCTGAAATAATCCTATTTAATAAGCCCAAGTTGCTGAAATAAGCCTAATTAATTAGGCTATTTATTAAGCCTAAGTTGCTGAAATAAGCCTATTTAATAAGCGTAAGTTGCTGAAATAAGGCTATTTAATAAGCCTACGTTGCTGAATAAGCCTATTTAATAAGCCTAAGTTGCTGAATAAACCTATTTAATAAGTCTAAGTTTCTGAAATAAGAATATTTAATAAGGCTATTTAATAAGCCTAAGTTGCTGATTAAGCCTATTTAATAAGTCTAAGTTGCTGAAATAAGGCTATTTAATAAGTTTAAGTTGCTGAAATAAGCCTATTTAATAAGGCTATTTAATGAGCCTAAGTTGCTGAAATAAGCCTATTTAATAAGCCTAAGTTTCTGAACTAAGCCTATTTAAAAAGGTATATTTAATAAGTCTAAGTTGCTGCAATAAACCTATTTAAAAATGATATTTAATAAGCCTAAGTTGCTGAAATAAACCTGTTTAATAAGGCTATTTAATAAGCATAAGTTGCTGAAATAAGCTTATTTAATAAGCCTAAGTTGCTGAAATAAGCCTATTTAATAAGGCTATTTAATAAGCCTAAGTTGCTGAAATAAACCTATTTAATAAGCCTAAGTTGCTAAAATAAGCCTATTTAATGAGGCTATTTAATAAGTCTATTTAATAAGCCTATTTAATAAGCCTATTTAATAAGCCTATTTAATAAGCCTATTTAATAGGCCTATTTAATAAACATATTTAATAAGTATTTAATGAGCCTATTTAATAAGTCTATTTAATAAGCCTTTTTAATAAGTATTTAATGAGCCTATTTAATAAGCCTATTTATTGAGCCTATTTAATAAGCCTATTTATTGAGCCTATTCAATAAGCCTATTTATTGAGCCTATTTAATAAGCCTATTTAATAAGTATTTATTGAGCCTATTTAATAAGTCTATTTAATAAGCCTATTTAATAGGCCTATTTAAAAAGTCTAAGTTGCTGAAATAAGCCTATTTAATAAGCCTATTTAATAGGCCTATTTAATAAGTCTAAGTTGCTGAAATAAGCCTATTTAATAAGCCTAAGTTTCTGAATGATCCTATTTAATAAGCCTAAGTTGCTGAAATAAGCCTATTTAATAAACCTAAGTTGCTGAATAAGCCTATTTAATAAGCCTAAGTTGCTGAATAAACCTATTTAATAAGTCTATGTTGCTGAAATAAGCCTATTTAATAAGGCTATTTAATAAGCCTAAGTTGCTGAAATAAGCCTATTTAATAAGCCTATTTAATAAGCCTATTTAATAAGTATTTAATGAGGCTATTTAATAAGCCTATTTAATAAGCCTATTTAATAAGCCTATTTAATATGCCTATTTAATACGCCTATTTAATAAACATATTTAATAAGTATTTAATGAGCCTATTTAATAAGTCTATTTAATAAGCCTGTTTAATAAGCCTATTTAATAAGTCTATTTAATAAGCCTATTTAATAAGTCTATTTAAGAAGTCTATTTAATAAGCCTATTTAATAAGTATTTAATGAGCCTATTTAATAAGCCTATTTATTGAGCCTATTTAATGAGCCTATTTATTGAGCCTATTTAATAAGCCTATTTATTGAGCCTATTTAATAAGCCTATTTATTGAGCCTATTTAATAAGCCTTTTTAATAAGTCTATTTAATAAGCCTATTTAATAAGCCTATTTAATAAGCCAATTTATTGATCCTATTTAATAAGCCAATTTAATAAGTCTATTTATTGAGCCTTTTTAATAAGTCTATTTAATAAGCCTATTTAATAAGCCTATTTAATAAGTATTTAATGAGCCTATTTAATAAGTCTATTTAATAAGCCTATTTAATAGGCCTATTTAATAAGTCTAAGTTGCTGAAATAAGCCTATTTAATAAGCCTATTTAATAGGGCTATTTAATAAGTCTAAATTGCTGAAATAAGCCTATTTAATAAGCCTAAGTTTGTGAATGAGTCTATTTAATAAGCCTAAGTTGCTGAAATAAGCCTATTTAATAAGCCTAAGTTGCTGAATAAGCCTATTTAATAAGCCTAAGTTGCTGAATAAACCTATCTAATAAGTCTAAGTTGCTGAAATAAGCCTATTTAATAAGGCTATTTAATAAGCCTAAGTTGCTGAATAAGCCTATTTAATAAGGCTATTTAATGAGCCTAAGTTGCTGAAATAAGACTATTTAATAAGCCTAAGTTTCTGAACTAAGCCTATTTAAAAAGGTATATTTAATACGTCTAAGTTGCTGAAATAAACCTATTTAAAAATGCTATTTAATAAGCCTAAGTTTGTGAAATTAACCTGTTTAATAAGGCTATTTAATAAGCATAAGTTGCTGAAATAAGGTTATTTAATAAGCCTAAGTTGCTGAAATAAGCCTATTTAATAAGGCTCTTTAATAAGTCTAAGTTGCTGAAATAAACCTATTTAAAAAGCCTATGTTGCTAAAATAAGCCTATTTAATGAGGCTATTTAATAAGTCTATTTAATAAGCCTATTTAATAAGCCTATTTAATGAGTCTATTTAATTAGTCTATTTAATAAGCCTATTTAATAAGTATTTAATGAGCCTATTTAATAAGCCTATTTAATAAGCCTATTTAATAAGTCTATTTAATAAGCCTATTTAATAAGCCTATTTAATGAGTCTATTTAATTAGTCTATTTAATAAGCCTATTTAATAAGTATTTAATGAGCCTATTTAATAAGTCTATTTAATAAGCCTTTTTAATAAGTATTTAATGAGCCTATTTAATAAGCCTATTTATTGAGCCTATTTAATAAGCCTATTTATTGAGCCTATTCAATAAGCCTATTTATTGAGCCTATTTAATAAGCCTATTTATTGAGCCTATTTAATAAGCCTATTTCATAAGCCTATTTAATAAGCCTATTTAATAAGCCTATTTAATAAGCCTATTTATTGAGCCTATTTAATAAGCCTATTTAATAAGCCTATTTATTGAGCCTATTTAATAAGTCTATTTAATAAGCCTATGTAATAAGCCTATTTAATACGTATTTAATGAGCCTATTTAATAAGTCTATTTAATAAGCCTATTTAATAGGCCTATTTAAAAAGTCAAAGTTGCTGAAATAAGCCTATTTAATAAGCCTATTTAATAGGCCTATTTAATAAGTCTAAGTTGCTGAAATAAGCCTATTTAATAAGCCTAAGTTTCTGAATGATCCTATTTAATAAGCCTAAGTTGCTGAAATAAGCCTATTTAATAAGCCTAAGTTGCTGAATAAGCCTATTTAATAAGCCTAAGTTGCTGAATAAACCTATTTAATAAGTCTAAGTTGCTGAAATAAGCCTATTTAATAAGGCTATTTAATAAGCCTAAGTTGCTGAAATAAGCCTATTTAATAAGCCTATTTAATAAGCCTATTTAATAAGTATTTAATGAGGCTATTTAATAAGCTTATTTAATAAGCCTATTTAATAAGCCTATTTAATAAGCCTATTTAATACGCCTATTTAATAAACATATTTAATAAGTATTTAATGAGCCTATTTAATAAGTCTATTTAATAAGCCTGTTTAATAAGCCTATTTAATAAGTCTAAATTGCTGAAATAAGCCTATTTAATAAGCCTATTTAATAGGCCTATTTAATAAGTCTAAGTTGCTGAAATAAGCCTATTTAATAAGCCTAAGTTTCTGAATGATCCTATTTAATAAGCCTAAGTTGCTGAAATAAGCCTATTTAATAAGCCTATTTAATAAGCCTATTTAATAAGTATTTAATGAGGCTATTTAATAAGCTTATTTAATAAGCCTATTTAATAAGCCTATTTAATAAGCCTATTTAATACGCCTATTTAATAAACATATTTAATAAGTATTTAATGAGCCTATTTAATACGTCTATTTAATAAGCCTGTTTAATAAGCCTATTTAATAAGTCTAAGTTGCTGAAATAAGCCTATTTAATAAGCCTATTTAATAGGCCTATTTAATAAGTCTAAGTTGCTGAAATAAGCCTATTTAATAAGCCTAAGTTTCTAAATGATCCTATTTAATAAGCCTAAGTTGCTGAATAAGCCTATTTAATAAGCCTAAGTTGCTGAATAAACCTATTTAATAAGTCTAAGTTGCTGAAATAAGCCTATTTAATAAGGCTATTTAATAAGCCTAAGTTGCTGAAATAAGCCTATTTAATAAGCCTATTTAATAAGCCTATTTAATAAGCCTATTTAATACGCCTATTTAATAAACATATTTAATAAGTATTTAATGAGCCTATTTAATAAGTCTATTTAATAAGCCTGTATAATAAGCCTATTTAATAAGTCTATTTAATAAGCCTATTTAATAAGTCTATTTAAGAAGTCTATTTAATAAGCCTATTTAATAAGTATTTAATGAGCCAATTTAATAAGTCTATTTATTGAGCCTTTTTAATTAGTCTATTTAATAAGCCTATTTAATAAGCCTATTTAATAAGTATTTAATGAGCCTATTTAATAAGTCTATTTAATAAGCCTATTTAATAGGCCTATTTAATAAGTCTAAGTTGCTGAAATAAGCCTATTTAATAAGCCTATTTAATAGGCCTATTTAATAAGTCTAAATTGCTGAAATAAGCCTATTTAATAAGCCTAAGTTTGTGAATGAGCCTATTTAATAAGCCTAAGTTGCTGAAGTAAGCCTATTTAATAAGCCTAAGTTGCTGAATAAGCCTATTTAATAAGCCTAAGTTGCTGAATAAACCTATCTAATAAGTCTAAGTTGCTGAAATAAGCCTATTTAATAAGGCTATTTAATAAGCCTAAGTTGCTCAATAAGCCTATTTAATAAGGCTATTTAATAAGCCTAAGTTGCTGAAATAAGACTATTTAATAAGCCTTTTTAATAAGCCTATTTAATAAGTCTATTTAATAAGCCTTTTTAATAAGCCTATTTAATAAGTCTATTTAATAAGCCTATTTAATAAGCCTATTTAATAAGTCTATTTAATACGTCTATTTAATAAGCCTATTTAATAAGTATTTAATGAGCCTATTTAATAAGTCTATTTATTGAGCCTATTTAATAGGCCTATTTAATAAGTCTAAGTTGCTGAAATAAGCCTATTTAATAGGCCTATTTAATAGGCCTATTTAATAAGCCTAAGTTGCTGAAATAAGCCTATTTAATAAGCCTAAGTTGCTGAAATAAGGCTGTTTAATAAGTCTAAGTTGCTGAAATAAGGCTTTTTAATAAGTCTAAGTTGCTGAAATAAGCCTTTTAAATATGCGTAAGTTGCTGAAAAAAGCCTATTTAATAAGCCTAAGTTGCTGAAATAAGTATATTTAATAAGCATAAGTTGCTGAAATAAGCCTATTTAATAAGTCTAAGTTGCTGAAATAAAGCTATTTAATAAGTCTAAGTTGCTGAAATAAGCCTTTTTAATCAGCGTAAGTTGCTGAAATAAGCCTATTTAATAAGCCCAAGTTGCTGAAATAAGCCTACTTAATTAGGCTATTTAATAAGCCTAAGTTGCTGAAATAAGCCTATTTAATAAGCGTAAGTTGCTGAAATAAGGCTATTTAATAAGTCTAAGTTGCTGAAATAAGCCTATTTAATAAGCCTAAGTTGCTGAAATAAGCCTATTTAATAAGCCTATTTAATAAGCCTAAGTTGCTGAAGTAAGCCTATTTAATAAGCCTATTTAATAGGCATATTTAATAAGTCTAAGTTGCTGAAATAAGCCTATTTAATAAGCATATTTAATAGGCCTATTTAATAAGTCTAAGTTGCTGAAATAAGCCTATTTAATAAGCCTAAGTTGCTGAATGAGCCCATTTAATAAGCCTAAGTTGCTGAAATAAGCCTATTTAATAAGCCTACGTTGCTGAATAAGCCTATTTAATAAGCCTAAGTTGCTGAATAAACCTATTTAATAAGTCTAAGTTTCTGAAATAAGAATATTTAATAAGGCTATTTAATAAGCCTAAGTTGCTGATTAAGCCTATTTAATAAGTCTAAGTTGCTGAAATAAGGCTATTTAATAAGTCTAAGTTGCTGAAATAAGCCTATTTAATAAGCCTATTTAATAGGCCTATTTAATAAGTCTAAATTGCTGAAATAAGCCTATTTAATAAGCCTAAGTTTGTGAATGAGCCTATTTAATAAGCCTAAGTTGCTGAAGTAAGCCTATTTAATAAGCCTAAGTTGCTGAATAAGCCTATTTAATAAGCCTAAGTTGCTGAATAAACCTATCTAATAAGTCTAAGTTGCTGAAATAAGCCTATTTAATAAGGCTATTTAATAAGCCTAAGTTGCTGAATAAGCCTATTTAATAAGGCTATTTAATAAGCCTAAGTTGCTGAAATAAGACTATTTAATAAGCCTTTTTAATAAGCCTATTTAATAAGTCTATTTAATAAGCCTTTTTAATAAGCCTATTTAATAAGTCTATTTAATAAGCCTATTTAATAAGCCTATTTAATAAGTCTATTTAATACGTCTATTTAATAAGCCTATTTAATAAGTATTTAATGAGCCTATTTAATAAGTCTATTTATTGAGCCTATTTAATAGGCCTATTTAATAAGTCTAAGTTGCTGAAATAAGCCTATTTAATAGGCCTATTTAATAGGCCTATTTAATAAGCCTAAGTTGCTGAAATAAGCCTATTTAATAAGCCTAAGTTGCTGAAATAAGGCTGTTTAATAAGTCTAAGTTGCTGAAATAAGGCTTTTTAATAAGTCTAAGTTGCTGAAATAAGCCTTTTAAATATGCGTAAGTTGCTGAAAAAAGCCTATTTAATAAGCCTAAGTTGCTGAAATAAGTATATTTAATAAGCATAAGTTGCTGAAATAAGCCTATTTAATAAGTCTAAGTTGCTGAAATAAAGCTATTTAATAAGTCTAAGTTGCTGAAATAAGCCTTTTTAATCAGCGTAAGTTGCTGAAATAAGCCTATTTAATAAGCCCAAGTTGCTGAAATAAGCCTACTTAATTAGGCTATTTAATAAGCCTAAGTTGCTGAAATAAGCCTATTTAATAAGCGTAAGTTGCTGAAATAAGGCTATTTAATAAGTCTAAGTTGCTGAAATAAGCCTATTTAATAAGCCTAAGTTGCTGAAATAAGCCTATTTAATAAGCCTATTTAATAAGCCTAAGTTGCTGAAGTAAGCCTATTTAATAAGCCTATTTAATAGGCATATTTAATAAGTCTAAGTTGCTGAAATAAGCCTATTTAATAAGCATATTTAATAGGCCTATTTAATAAGTCTAAGTTGCTGAAATAAGCCTATTTAATAAGCCTAAGTTGCTGAATGAGCCCATTTAATAAGCCTAAGTTGCTGAAATAAGCCTATTTAATAAGCCTACGTTGCTGAATAAGCCTATTTAATAAGCCTAAGTTGCTGAATAAACCTATTTAATAAGTCTAAGTTTCTGAAATAAGAATATTTAATAAGGCTATTTAATAAGCCTAAGTTGCTGATTAAGCCTATTTAATAAGTCTAAGTTGCTGAAATAAGGCTATTTAATAAGTTTAAGTTGCTGAAATAAGCCTATTTAATAAGGCTATTTAATGAGCCTAAGTTGCTGAAATAAGCCTATTTAATAAGCCTAAGTTTCTGAACTAAGCCTATTTAAAAAGGTATATTTAATAAGTCTAAGTTGCTGCAATAAACCTATTTAAAAATGATATTTAATAAGCCTAAGTTGCTGAAATAAACCTGTTTAATAAGGCTATTTAATAAGCATAAGTTGCTGAAATAAGCTTATTTAATAAGCCTAAGTTGCTGAAATAAGCCTATTTAATAAGGCTATTTAATAAGCCTAAGTTGCTGAAATAAACCTATTTAATAAGCCTAAGTTGCTAAAATAAGCCTATTTAATGAGGCTATTTAATAAGTCTATTTAATAAGCCTATTTAATAAGCCTATTTAATAAGCCTATTTAATAAGCCTATTTAATACGCCTATTTAATAAACATATTTAATAAGTATTTAATGAGCCTATTTAATAAGTCTATTTAATAAGCCTATTTAATAAGCCTATTTATTGAGCCTATTCAATAAGCCTATTTAATAAGCCTATTTAATACGCCTATTTAATAAACATATTTAATAAGTATTTAATGAGCCTATTTAATAAGCCTATTTATTGAGCCTATTTAATAAGCCTATTTATTGAGCCTATTCAATAAGCCTATTTATTGAGCCTATTTAATAAGCCTATTTATTGAGCCTATTTAATAAGCCTATTTCATAAGCCTATTTAATAAGCCTATTTAATAAGCCTATTTAATAAGCCTATTTATTGAGCCTATTTAATAAGCCTATTTAATAAGCCTATTTATTGAGCCTATTTAATAAGTCTATTTAATAAGCCTATTTAATAAGCCTATTTAATAAGTATTTAATGAGCCTATTTAATAAGTCTATTTAATAAGCCTATTTAATAGTCCTATTTAAAAAGTCTAAGTTGCTGAAATAAGCCTATTTAATAAGCCTATTTAATAGGCCTATTTAATAAGTCTAAGTTGCTGAAATAAGCCTATTTAATAAGCCCAAGTTTCTGAATGATCCTATTTAATAAGCCTAAGTTGCTGAAATAAGCCTATTTAATAAACCTAAGTTGCTGAATAAGCCTATTTAATAAGCCTAAGTTGCTGAATAAACCTATTTAATAAGTCTAAGTTGCTGAAATAAGCCTATTTAATAAGGCTATTTAATAAGCCTAAGTTGCTGAAATAAGCCTATTTAATAAGCCTATTTAATAAGCCTATTTAATAAGTATTTAATGAGGCTATTTAATGAGGCTATTTAATAAGCCTATTTAATAAGCCTATTTAATAAGCCTATTTAATACGCCTATTTAATAAACATATTTAATAAGTATTTAATGAGCCTATTTAATAAGTCTATTTAATAAGCCTGTTTAATAAGCCTATTTAATAAGTCTATTTAATAAGCCTATTTAATAAGTCTATTTAAGAAGTCTATTTAATAAGCCTATTTAATAAGTATTTAATGAGCCTATTTAATAAGCCTATTTATTGAGCCTATTTAATGAGCCTATTCATTGAGCCTATTTAATAAGCCTATTTATTGAGCCTATTTAATAAGCCTATTTATTGAGCCTATTTAATAAACCTATTTAATAAGTCTATTTAATAAGCCTATTTAATAAGCCTATTTAATAAGCCAATTTATTGAGCCTATTTAATAAGCCAATTTAATAAGTCTATTTATTGAGCCTTTTTAATAAGTCTATTTAATAAGCCTATTTAATAAGCCTATTTAATAAGTATTTAATGAGCCTATTTAATAAGTCTATTTAATAAGCCTATTTAATAGGCCTATTTAATAAGTCTAAGTTGCTGAAATAAGCCTATTTAATAAGCCTATTTAATAGGCCTATTTAATAAGTCTAAGTTGCTGAAATAAGCCTATTTAATAAGCCTAAGTTTGTGAATGAGCCTATTTAATAAGCCTAAGTTGCTGAAATAAGCCTATTTAATAAGCCTAAGTTGCTAAATAAGCCTATTTAATAAGCCTAAGTTGCTGAATAAACCGATCTAATAAGTCTAAGTTGCTGAAATAAGCCTATTTAATAAGGCTATTTAATAAGCCTAAGTTGCTGAATAAGCCTATTTAATAAGGCTATTTAATGAGCCTAAGTTGCTGAAATAAGACTATTTAATAAGCATATTTAATAGGCCTATTTAATAAGTCTAAGTTGCTGAAATAAGCCTATTTAATAAGCCTAAGTTGCTGAATGAGCCCATTTAATAAGCCTAAGTTGCTGAAATAAGCCTATTTAATAAGCCTACGTTGCTGAATAAGCCTATTTAATAAGCCTAAGTTGCTGAATAAACCTATTTAATAAGTCTAAGTTTCTGAAATAAGAATATTTAATAAGGCTATTTAATAAGCCTAAGTTGCTGAAATAAGCCTATTTAATAAGCCTAAGTTTCTGAACTAAGCCTATTTAAAAAGGTATATTTAATAAGTCTAAGTTGCTGCAATAAACCTATTTAAAAATGATATTTAATAAGCCTAAGTTGCTGAAATAAACCTGTTTAATAAGGCTATTTAATAAGCATAAGTTGCTGAAATAAGCTTATTTAATAAGCCTAAGTTGCTGAAATAAGCCTATTTAATAAGGCTATTTAATAAGCCTAAGTTGCTGAAATAAACCTATTTAATAAGCCTAAGTTGCTAAAATAAGCCTATTTAATGAGGCTATTTAATAAGTCTATTTAATAAGCCTATTTAATAAGCCTATTTAATAAGCCTATTTAATACGCCTATTTAATAAACATATTTAATAAGTATTTAATGAGCCTATTTAATAAGTCTATTTAATAAGCCTATTTAATAAGCCTATTTATTGAGCCTATTCAATAAGCCTATTTAATAAGCCTATTTAATACGCCTATTTAATAAACATATTTAATAAGTATTTAATGAGCCTATTTAATAAGCCTATTTATTGAGCCTATTTAATAAGCCTATTTATTGAGCCTATTCAATAAGCCTATTTATTGAGCCTATTTAATAAGCCTATTTATTGAGCCTATTTAATAAGCCTATTTCATAAGCCTATTTAATAAGCCTATTTAATAAGCCTATTTATTGAGCCTATTTAATAAGCCTATTTAATAAGCCTATTTATTGAGCCTATTTAATAAGTCTATTTAATAAGCCTATTTAATAAGCCTATTTAATAAGTATTTAATGAGCCTATTTAATAAGTCTATTTAATAAGCCTATTTAATAGGCCTATTTAAAAAGTCTAAGTTGCTGAAATAAGCCTATTTAATAAGCCTATTTAATAGGCCTATTTAATAAGTCTAAGTTGCTGAAATAAGCCTATTTAATAAGCCCAAGTTTCTGAATGATCCTATTTAATAAGCCTAAGTTGCTGAAATAAGCCTATTTAATAAACCTAAGTTGCTGAATAAGCCTATTTAATAAGCCTAAGTTGCTGAATAAACCTATTTAATAAGTCTAAGTTGCTGAAATAAGCCTATTTAATAAGGCTATTTAATAAGCCTAAGTTGCTGAAATAAGCCTATTTAATAAGCCTATTTAATAAGCCTATTTAATAAGTATTTAATGAGGCTATTTAATAAGCCTATTTAATAAGCCTATTTAATAAGCCTATTTAATAAGCCTATTTAATACGCCTATTTAATAAACATATTTAATAAGTATTTAATGAGCCTATTTAATAAGTCTATTTAATAAGCCTGTTTAATAAGCCTATTTAATAAGTCTATTTAATAAGCCTATTTAATAAGTCTATTTAAGAAGTCTATTTAATAAGCCTATTTAATAAGTATTTAATGAGCCTATTTAATAAGCCTATTTATTGAGCCTATTTAATGAGCCTATTCATTGAGCCTATTTAATAAGCCTATTTATTGAGCCTATTTAATAAGCCTATTTATTGAGCCTATTTAATAAGCCTATTTAATAAGTCTATTTAATAAGCCTATTTAATAAGCCTATTTAATAAGCCAATTTATTGAGCCTATTTAATAAGCCAATTTAATAAGTCTATTTATTGAGCCTTTTTAATAAGTCTATTTAATAAGCCTATTTAATAAGCCTATTTAATAAGTATTTAATGAGCCTATTTAATAAGTCTATTTAATAAGCCTATTTAATAGGCCTATTTAATAAGTCTAAGTTGCTGAAATAAGCCTATTTAATAAGCCTATTTAATAGGCCTATTTAATAAGTCTAAGTTGCTGAAATAAGCCTATTTAATAAGCCTAAGTTTGTGAATGAGCCTATTTAATAAGCCTAAGTTGCTGAAATAAGCCTATTTAATAAGCCTAAGTTGCTAAATAAGCCTATTTAATAAGCCTAAGTTGCTGAATAAACCTATCTAATAAGTCTAAGTTGCTGAAATAAGCCTATTTAATAA
Source organism: Petromyzon marinus (assembly GCF_048934315.1). NCBI lineage: Eukaryota > Metazoa > Chordata > Hyperoartia > Petromyzontiformes > Petromyzontidae > Petromyzon > Petromyzon marinus. The sequence goes on from NW_027422761.1 coordinate 4,368,617, forward strand.
GGCTATTTAATAAGCCTAAGTTGCTGAATAAGCCTATTTAATAAGGCTATTTAATGAGCCTAAGTTGCTGAAATAAGACTATTTAATAAGCATATTTAATAGGCCTATTTAATAATTCTAAGTTGCTGAAATAAGCCTATTTAATAAGCCTAAGTTGCTGAATGAGCCCATTTAATAAGCCTAAGTTGCTGAAATAAGCCTATTTAATAAGCCTACGTTGCTGAATAAGCCTATTTAATAAGCCTAAGTTGCTGAATAAACCTATTTAATAAGTCTAAGTTTCTGAAATAAGAATATTTAATAAGGCTATTTAATAAGCCTAAGTTGCTGATTAAGCCTATTTAATAAGTCTAAGTTGCTGAAATAAGGCTATTTAATAAGTTTAAGTTGCTGAAATAAGCCTATTTAATAAGGCTATTTAATGAGCCTAAGTTGCTGAAATAAGCCTATTTAATAAGCCTAAGTTTCTGAACTAAGCCTATTTTAAAAGGTATATTTAATAAGTCTAAGTTGCTGCAATAAACCTATTTAAAAATGATATTTAATAAGCCTAAGTTGCTGAAATAAACCTGTTTAATAAGGCTATTTAATAAGCCTAAGTTGCTGAAATAAACCTATTTAATAAGCCTAAGTTGCTAAAATAAGCCTATTTAATGAGGCTATTTAATAAGTCTATTTAATAAGCCTATTTAATAAGCCTATTTAATAAGCCTATTTAATAAGCCTATTTAATACGCCTATTTAATAAACATATTTAATAAGTATTTAATGAGCCTATTTAATAAGTCTATTTAATAAGCCTTTTTAATAAGTATTTAATGAGCCTATTTAATAAGCCTATTTATTGAGCCTATTTAATAAGCCTATTTATTGAGCCTATTCAATAAGCCTATTTATTGAGCCTATTTAATAAGCCTATTTATTGAGCCTATTTAATAAGCCTATTTCATAAGCCTATTTAATAAGCCTATTTAATAAGCCTATTTAATAAGCCTATTTATTGAGCCTATTTAATAAGCCTATTTAATAAGCCTATTTATTGAGCCTATTTAATAAGTCTATTTAATAAGCCTATTTAATAAGCCTATTTAATAAGTATTTAATGAGCCTATTTAATAAGTCTATTTAATAAGCCTATTTAATAGGCCTATTTAAAAAGTCTAAGTTGCTGAAATAAGCCTATTTAATAAGCCTATTTATTAGGCCTATTTAATAAGTCTAAGTTGCTGAAATAAGCCTATTTAATAAGCCCAAGTTTCTGAATGATCCTATTTAATAAGCCTAAGTTGCTGAAATAAGCCTATTTAATAAACCTAAGATGCTGAATAAGCCTATTTAATAAGCCTAAGTTGCTGAATAAACCTATTTAATAAGTCTAAGTTGCTGAAATAAGCCTATTTAATAAGGCTATTTAATAAGCCTAAGTTGCTGAAATAAGCCTATTTAATAAGCCTATTTAATAAGCCTATTTAATAAGTATTTAATGAGGCTATTTAATAAGCCTATTTAATAAGCCTATTTAATAAGCCTATTTAATAAGCCTATTTAATACGCCTATTTAATAAACATATTTAATAAGTATTTAATGAGCCTATTTAATAAGTCTATTTAATAAGCCTGTTTAATAAGCCTATTTAATAAGTCTATTTAATAAGCCTATTTAATAAGTCTATTTAAGAAGTCTATTTAATAAGCCTATTTAATAAGTATTTAATGAGCCTATTTAATAAGCCTATTTATTGAGCCTATTTAATGAGCCTATTCATTGAGCCTATTTAATAAGCCTATTTATTGAGCCTATTTAATAAGCCTATTTATTGAGCCTATTTAATAAGCCTATTTAATAAGTCTATTTAATAAGCCTATTTAATAAGCCTATTTAATAAGCCAATTTATTGAGCCTATTTAATAAGCCAATTTAATAAGTCTATTTATTGAGCCTTTTTAATAAGTCTATTTAATAAGCCTATTTAATAAGCCTATTTAATAAGTATTTAATGAGCCTATTTAATAAGTCTATTTAATAAGCCTATTTAATAGGCCTATTTAATAAGTCTAAGTTGCTGAAATAAGCCTATTTAATAAGCCTATTTAATATGCCTATTTAATAAGTCTAAGTTGCTGAAATAAGCCTATTTAATAAGCCTAAGTTTGTGAATGAGCCTATTTAATAAGCCTAAGTTGCTGAAATAAGCCTATTTAATAAGCCTAAGTTGCTAAATAAGCCTATTTAATAAGCCTAAGTTGCTGAATAAACCTATCTAATAAGTCTAAGTTGCTGAAATAAGCCTATTTAATAAGGCTATTTAATAAGCCTAAGTTGCTGAATAAGACTATTTAATAAGGCTATTTAATGAGCCTAAGTTGCTGAAATAAGACTATTTAATAAGCCTAAGTTTCTGAACTAAGCCTATTTAAAAAGGTATATTTAATACGTCTAAGTTGCTGAAATAAACCTATTTAAAAATGCTATTTAATAAGCCTAAGTTTGTGAAATTAACCTGTTTAATAAGGCTATTTAATAAGCATAAGTTGCTGAAATAAGGTTATTTAATAAGTCTAAGTTGCTGAAATAAGCCTATTTAATAAGGCTCTTTAATAAGTCTAAGTTGCTGAAATAAACCTATTTAATAAGCCTATGTTGCTAAAATAAGCCTATTTAATGAGGCTATTTAATAAGTCTATTTAATAAGCCTATTTAATAAGCCTATTTAATGAGTCTATTTAATAAGTCTATTTAATAAGCCTATTTAATAAGTATTTAATGAGCCTATTTAATAAGCCTATTTAATAAGCCTATTTAATAAGCCTATTTAATAAGCCTATTTAATACGCCTATTTAATAAACATATTTAATAAGTATTTAATGAGCCTATTTAATAAGTCTATTTAATAAGTCTTTTTAATAAGTATTTAATGAGCCTATTTAATAAGCCTATTTATTGAGCCTATTTAATAAGCCTATTTATTGAGCCTATTCAATAAGCCTATTTATTGAGCCTATTTAATAAGCCTATTTATTGAGCCTATTTAATAAGCCTATTTCATAAGCCTATTTAATATGCCTATTTAATAAGCCTATTTAATAAGCCTATTTATTGAGCCTATTTAATAAGCCTATTTAATAAGCCTATTTATTGAGCCTATTTAATAAGTCTATTTAATAAGCCTATTTAATAAGCCTATTTAATAAGTATTTAATGAGCCTATTTAATAAGTCTATTTAATAAGCCTATTTAATAGGCCTATTTAAAAGTCTAAGTTGCTGAAATAAGCCTATTTAATAAGCCTATTTAATAGGCCTATTTAATAAGTCTAAGTTGCTGAAATAAGCCTATTTAATAAGCCTAAGTTTCTGAATGATCCTATTTAATAAGCCTAAGTTGCTGAAATAAGCCTATTTAATAAGCCTAAGTTGCTGAATAAGCCTATTTAATAAGCCTAAGTTGCTGAATAAACCTATTTAATAAGTCTAAGTTGCTGAAATAAGCCTATTTAATAAGGCTATTTAATAAGCCTAAGTTGCTGAAATAAGTTTATTTAATAAGCCTATTTAATAAGCCTATTTAATAAGTATTTAATGAGGCTATTTAATAAGCCTATTTAATAAGCCTATTTAATAAGCCTATTTAATAAGCCTATTTAATACGCCTATTTAATAAACATATTTAATAAGTATTTAATGAGCCTATTTAATAAGTCTATTTAATAAGCCTGTTTAATAAGCCTATTTAATAAGTCTAAGTTGCTGAAATAAGCCTATTTAATAAGCCTATTTAATAGGCCTATTTAATAAGTCTAAGTTGCTGAAATAAGCCTATTTAATAAGCCTAAGTTTCTGAATGATCCTATTTAATAAGCCTAAGTTGCTGAAATAAGCCTATTTAATAAGCCTAAGTTGCTGAATAAGCCTATTTAATAAGCCTAAGTTGCTGAATAAACCTATTTAATAAGTCTAAGTTGCTGAAATAAGCCTATTTAATAAGGCTATTTAATAAGCCTAAGTTGCTGAAATAAGCCTATTTAATAAGCCTATTTAATAAGCCTATTTAATAAGTATTTAATGAGGCTATTTAATAAGCCTATTTAATAAGCCTATTTAATAAGCCTATTTAATAAGCCTATTTAATACGCCTATTTAATAAACATATTTAATAAGTATTTAATGAGCCTATTTAATAAGTCTATTTAATAAGCCTGTTTAATAAGCCTATTTAATAAGTCTATTTAATAAGCCTATTTAATAAGTCTATTTAAGAAGTCTATTTAATAAGCCTATTTAATAAGTATTTAATGAGCCAATTTAATAAGTCTATTTATTGAGCCTTTTTAATAAGTCTATTTAATAAGCCTATTTAATAAGCCTATTTAATAAGTATTTAATGAGCCTATTTAATAAGTCTATTTAATAAGCCTATTTAATAGGCCTATTTAATAAGTCTAAGTTGCTGAAATAAGCCTATTTAATAAGCCTATTTAATAGGCCTATTTAATAAGTCTAAATTGCTGAAATAAGCCTATTTAATAAGCCTAAGTTTGTGAATGAGCCTATTTAATAAGCCTAAGTTGCTGAAATAAGCCTATTTAATAAGCCTAAGTTGCTGAATAAGCCTATTTAATAAGCCTAAGTTGCTGAATAAACCTATCTAATAAGTCTAAGTTGCTGAAATAAGCCTATTTAATAAGGCTATTTAATAAGCCTAAGTTGCTGAATAAGCCTATTTAATAAGGCTATTTAATGAGCCTAAGTTGCTGAAATAAGACTATTTAATAAGCCTAAGTTTCTGAACTAAGCCTATTTAAAAAGGTATATTTAATAAGTCTAAGTTGCTGAAATAAACCTATTTAAAAATGCTATTTAATAAGCCTAAGTTTGTGAAATTAACCTGTTTAATAAGGCTATTTAATAAGCATAAGTTGCTGAAATAAGGTTATTTAATAAGCCTAAGTTGCTGAAATAAGCCTATTTAATAAGGCTCTTTAATAAGTCTAAGTTGCTGAAATAAACCTATTTAATAAGCCTATGTTGCTAAAATAAGCCTATTTAATAAGTCTATTTAATAAGCCTATTTAATAAGCCTATTTAATGAGTCTATTTAATAAGTCTATTTAATAAGCCTATTTAATAAGTATTTAATGAGCCTATTTAATAAGCCTATTTATTGAGCCTATTTAATAAGCCTATTTATTGAGCCTATTTAATAAGCCTATTTATTGAGCCTATTTAATAAGCCTATTTATTGAGCCTATTTAATAAGCCTATTTCATAAGCCTATTTAATAAGCCTATTTAATAAGCCTATTTAATAAGCCTATTTATTGAGCCTATTTAATAAGCCTATTTAATATGCCTATTTATTGAGCCTATTTAATAAGTCTATTTAATAAGCCTATTTAATAAGCCTATTTAATAAGTATTTAATGACCCTATTTAATAAGTCTATTTAATAAGCCTATTTAATAGGCCTATTTAAAAAGTCTAAGTTGCTGAAATAAGCCTATTTAATAAGCCCATTTAATAGGCCTATTTAATAAGTCTAAGTTGCTGAAATAAGCCTATTTAATAAGCCTAAGTTTCTGAATGATCCTATTTAATAAGCCTAAGTTGCTGAAATAAGCCTATTTAATAAGCCTAAGTTGCTGAATAAGCCTATTTAATAAGCCTAAGTTGCTGAATAAACCTATTTAATAAGTCTAAGTTGCTGAAATAAGCCTATTTAATAAGGCTATTTAATAAGACTAAGTTGCTGAAATAAGCCTATTTAATAAGCCTATTCAATAAGCCTATTTAATAAGTATTTAATGAGGCTATTTAATAAGCCTATTTAATAAGCCTATTTAATAAGCCTATTTAATACGCCTATTTAATAAACATATTTAATAAGTATTTAATGAGCCTATTTAATAAGTCTAATTAATAAGCCTGTTTAATAAGCCTATTTAATAAGTCTATTTAATAAGCCTATTTAATAAGTCTATTTAAGAAGTCTATTTAATAAGCCTATTTAATAAGTATTTAATGAGCCTATTTAATAAGCCTATTTATTGAGCCTATTTAATGAGCCTATTTATTGAGCCTATTTAATAAGCCTATTTATTGAGCCTATTTAATAAGCCTATTTATTGAGCCTATTTAATAAGCCTATTTAATAAGTCTATTTAATAAGCCTATTTAATAAGCCTATTTAATAAGCCTATTTATTGAGCCTATTTAATAAGCCAATTTAATAAGTCTATTTATTGAGCCTTTTTAATAAGTCTATTTAATAAGCCTATTTAATAAGCCTATTTAATAAGTATTTAATGAGCCTATTTAATAAGTCTATTTAATAAGCCTATTTAATAGGCCTATTTAATAAGTCTAAGTTGCTGAAATAAGCCTATTTAATAAGCCTATTTAATAGGCCTATTTAATAAGTCTAAGTTGCTGAAATAAGCCTATTTAATAAGCCTAAGTTTCTGAATGAGCATATTTAATAAGCCTAAGTTGCTGAAATAAGCCTATTTAATAAGCCTAAGTTGCTGAATAAGCCTATTTAATAACCCTAAGTTGCTGAATAAACCTATCTAATAAGTCTAAGTTGCTGAAATAAGCCTATTTAATAAGGCTATTTAATAAGCCTACGTTGCTGAATAAGCCTATTTAATAAGGCTATTTAATGAGCCTAAGTTGCTGAAATAAGACTATTTAATAAGCCTAAGTTTCTGAACTAAGCCTATTTAAAAAGGTATATTTAATAAGTCTAAGTTGCTGAAATAAACCTATTTAAAAATGCTATTTAATAAGCCTAAGTTGCTGAAATAAGCCTATTTAATAAGGCTCTTTAATAAGTCTAAGTTGCTGAAATAAACCTATTTAATAAGCCTACGTTGCTAAAATAAGCCTATTTAATGAGGCTATTTAATAAGTCTATTTAATAAGCCTATTTAATAAGCCTATTTAATGAGTCTATTTAATAAGTCTATTTAATAAGCCTATTTAATAAGTATTTAATGAGCCTATTTAATAAGCCTATTTATTGAGCCTATTTAATAAGCCTATTTATTGAGCCTATTTAATAAGCCTATTTATTGAGCCTATTTAATAAGCCTATTTAATAAGTCTATTTATTAAGCCTATTTAATAAGCCTATTTATTGAGCCTATTTAATATGCCTATTTATTGAGCCTATTTAATAAGTCTATTTAATAAGCCTATTTAATAAGCCTATTTAATAAGTATTTAATGAGCCTATTTAATAAGTCTATTTAATACGCCTATTTAATAGGCCTATTTAATAAGTCTAAGTTGCTGAAATAAGCCTATTTAATAAGCCTATTTAATAGGCCTATTTAATAAGTCTAAGTTGCTGAAATAAGCCTATTTAATCAGCCTAAGTTTCTGAATGAGCCTATTTAATAAGCCTAAGTTGCTGAAATAAGCCTATTTAATAAGCCTAAGTTGCTGAATAAGCCTATTTAATAAGCATAAGTTGCTGAAATAAGCCTATTTAATAAGTCTAAGTTGCTGAAATAAGGCTATTTAATAAGCCTAAGTTGCTGAAATAAGCCTATTTAATAAGCCTAAGTTGCTGAATAAGCCTATTTATTAAGCCTAAGTTGCTGAATAAACCTATTTAATAAGTCTAAGTTGCTGAAATAAGCCTATTTAATAAGGCTATTTAATAAGCCTAAGTTGCTGAATAAGCCTATTTAATAAGTCTAAGTTGCTGAAATAAGGCTATTTAATAAGCCTAAGTTGCTGAAATAAGGCTATTTAATAAGTTTAAGTTGCTGAAATAAGCCTATTTAATAAGGCTATTTAATGAGCCTAAGTTGTTGAAATAAGCCTATTTAATAAGCCTAAGTTTCTGAACTAAGCCTATTTAAAAAGGTATATTTAATAAGTCTAAGTTGCTGAAATAAGCCTATTTAATAAGGCTATTTAATAAGCCTAAGTTGCTGAAATAAACCTATTTAATAAGCCTAAGTTGCTAAAATAAGCCTATTTAATGAGGCTATTTAATAAGTCTATTTAATAAGCCTATTTAATAAGCCTATTTAATAAGCCTATTTAATAAGCCTATTTAATACGCCTATTTAATAAACATATTTAATAAGTATTTAATGAGCCTATTTAATAAGTCTATTTAATAAGCCTGTTTAATAAGCCTATTTAATAAGTCTATTTAATAAGCCTATTTAATAAGTCTATTTAAGAAGTCTATTTAATAAGCCTATTTAATAAGTATTTAATGAGCCTATTTAATAAGCCTATTTAATAAGCCTATTTAATAAGCCTATTTAATAAGCCTATTTAATACGCCTATTTAATAAATATATTTAATAAGTATTTAATGAGCCTATTTAATAAGTCTATTTAATAAGCCTGTTTAATAAGCCTATTTAATAAGTCTAAGTTGCTGAAATAAGCCTATTTAATAAGCCTATTTAATAGGCCTATTTAATAAGTCTAAGTTGCTGAAATAAGCCTATTTAGTAAGCCTAAGTTTCTGAATGATCCTATTTAATAAGCCTAAGTTGCTGAAATAAGCCTATTTAATACGCCTAAGTTGCTGAATAAGCCTATTTAATAAGCCTAAGTTGCTGAATAAACCTATTTAATAAGTCTAAGTTGCTGAAATAAGCCTATTTAATAAGGCTATTTAATAAGCCTAAGTTGCTGAAATAAGCCTATTTAATAAGCCTATTTAATAAGCCTATTTAATAAGTATTTAATGAGGCTATTTAATAAGCCTATTTAATAAGCCTATTTAATAAGCCTATTTAATACGCCTATTTAATAAACATATTTAATAAGTATTTAATGAGCCTATTTAATAAGTCTATTTAATAAGCCTGTTTAATAAGCCTATTTAATAAGTCTATTTAATAAGCCTATTTAATAAGTCTATTTAAGAAGTCTATTTAATAAGCCTATTTAATAAGTATTTAATGAGCCAATTTAATAAGTCTATTTATTGAGCCTTTTTAATAAGTCTATTTAATAAGCCTATTTAATAAGCCTATTTAATAAGTATTTAATGAGCCTATTTAATAAGTCTATTTAATAAGCCTATTTAATAGGCCTATTTAATAAGTCTAAGTTGCTGAAATAAGCCTATTTAATAAGCCTATTTAATAGGCCTATTTAATAAGTCTAAATTGCTGAAATAAGCCTATTTAATAAGCCTAAGTTTGTGAATGAGCCTATTTAATAAGCCTAAGTTGCTGAATAAGCCTATTTAATAAGCCTAAGTTGCTGAATAAACCTATCTAATAAGTCTAAGTTGCTGAAATAAGCCTATTTAATAAGGCTATTTAATAAGCCTAAGTTGCTGAATAAGCCTATTTAATAAGGCTATTTAATGAGCCTAAGTTGCTGAAATAAGACTATTTAATAAGCCTAAGTTTCTGAACTAAGCCTATTTAAAAAGGTATATTTAATACGTCTAAGTTGCTGAAATAAACCTATTTAAAAATGCTATTTAATAAGCCTAAGTTTGTGAAATTAACCTGTTTAATAAGGCTATTTAATAAGCATAAGTTGCTGAAATAAGGTTATTTAATAAGCCTAAGTTGCTGAAATAAGCCTATTTAATAAGGCTCTTTAATAAGTCTAAGTTGCTGAAATAAACCTATTTAAAAAGCCTATGTTGCTAAAATAAGCCTATTTAATGAGGCTATTTAATAAGTCTATTTAATAAGCCTATTTAATAAGCCTATTTAATGAGTCTATTTAATAAGTCTATTTAATAAGCCTATTTAATAAGTATTTAATGAGCCTATTTAATAAGCCTATTTAATAAGCCTATTTAATAAGCCTATTTAATACGCCTATTTAATACGCCTATTTAATAAACATATTTAATAAGTATTTAATGAGGCTATTTAATAAGTCTATTTAATAAGCCTTTTTAATAAGTATTTAATGAGCCTATTTAATAAGCCTATTTATTGAGCCTATTTAATAAGCCTATTTATTGAGCCTATTCAATAAGCCTATTTATTGAGCCTATTTAATAAGCCTATTTATTGAGCCTATTTAATAAGCCTATTTCATAAGCCTATTTAATAAGCCTATTTAATAAGCCTATTTAATAAGCCTATTTGTTGAGCCTATTTAATAAGCCTATTTAATAAGCCTATTTATTGAGCCTATTTAATAAGTCTATTTAATAAGCCTATTTAATAAGCCTATTTAATACGTATTTAATGAGCCTATTTAATAAGTCTATTTAATAAGCCTATTTAATAGGCCTATTTAAAAAGTCTAAGTTGCTGAAATAAGCCTATTTAATAAGCCTATTTAATAGGCCTATTTAATATGTCTAAGTTGCTGAAATAAGCCTATTTAATAAGCCTAAGTTTCTGAATGATCCTATTTAATAAGCCTAAGTTGCTGAAATAAGCCTATTTAATAAGCCTAAGTTGCTGAATAAGCCTATTTAATAAGCCTAAGTTGCTGAATAAACCTATTTAATAAGTCTAAGTTGCTGAAATAAGCCTATTTAATAAGGCTATTTAATAAGCCTAAGTTGCTGAAATAAGCCTATTTAATAAGCCTATTTAATAAGCCTATTTAATAAGTATTTAATGAGGCTATTTAATAAGCTTATTTAATAAGCCTATTTAATAAGCCTATTTAATAAGCCTATTTAATACGCCTATTTAATAAACATATTTAATAAGTATTTAATGAGCCTATTTAATAAGTCTATTTAATAAGCCTGTTTAATAAGCCTATTTAATAAGTCTAAGTTGCTGAAATAAGCCTATTTAATAAGCCTATTTAATAGGCCTATTTAATAAGTCTAAGTTGCTGAAATAAGCCTATTTAATAAGCCTAAGTTTCTGAATGATCCTATTTAATAAGCCTAAGTTGCTGAAATAAGCCTATTTAATAAGCCTAAGTTGCTGAATAAGCCTATTTAATAAGCCTAAGTTGCTGAATAAACCTATTTAATAAGTCTAAGTTGCTGAAATAAGCCTATTTAATAAGGCTATTTAATAAGCCTAAGTTGCTGAAATAAGCCTATTTAATAATCCTATTTAATAAGCCTATTTAATAAGTATTTAATGAGGTTATTTAATAAGCCTATTTAATAAGCCTATTTAATAAGCCTATTTAATAAGCCTATTTAATACGCCTATTTAATAAACATATTTAATAAGTATTTAATGAGCCTATTTAATAAGTCTATTTAATAAGCCTGTTTAATAAGCCTATTTAATAAGTCTATTTAATAAGCCTATTTAATATGTCTATTTAAGAAGTCTATTTAATAAGCCTATTTAATAAGTATTTAATGAGCCAATTTAATAAGTCTATTTATTGAGCCTTTTTAATTAGTCTATTTAATAAGCCTATTTAATAAGCCTATTTAATAAGTATTTAATGAGCCTATTTAATAAGTCTATTTAATAAGCCTATTTAATAGGCCTATTTAATAAGTCTAAGTTGCTGAAATAAGCCTATTTAATAAGCCTATTTAATAGGCCTATTTAATAAGTCTAAATTGCTGAAATAAGCCTATTTAATAAGCCTAAGTTTGTGAATGAGCCTATTTAATAAGCCTAAGTTGCTGAAGTAAGCCTATTTAATAAGCCTAAGTTGCTGAATAAGCCTATTTAATAAGCCTAAGTTGCTGAATAAACCTATCTAATAAGTCTAAGTTGCTGAAATAAGCCTATTTAATAAGGCTATTTAATAAGCCTAAGTTGCTGAATAAGCCTATTTAATAAGGCTATTTAATAAGCCTAAGTTGCTGAAATAAGACTATTTAATAAGCCTTTTTAATAAGCCTATTTAATAAGTCTATTTAATAAGCCTTTTTAATAAGCCTATTTAATAAGTCTATTTAATAAGCCTATTTAATAAGCCTATTTAATAAGTCTATTTAATACGTCTATTTAATAAGCCTATTTAATAAGTATTTAATGAGCCTATTTAATAAGTCTATTTATTGAGCCTATTTAATAGGCCTATTTAATAAGTCTAAGTTGCAGAAATAAGCCTATTTAATAGGCCTATTTAATAGGCCTATTTAATAAGCCTAAGTTGCTGAAATAAGCCTATTTAATAAGCCTAAGTTGCTGAAATAAGGCTGTTTAATAAGTCTAAGTTGCTGAAATAAGCCTATTTAATAAGCCTAAGTTGCTGAAATAAGTATATTTAATAAGCATAAGTTGCTGAAATAAGCCTATTTAATAAGTCTAAGTTGCTGAAATAAGGCTTTTTAATAAGTCTAAGTTGCTGAAATAAGCCTTTTAAATATGCGTAAGTTGCTGAAAAAAGCCTATTTAATAAGCGTAAGTTGCTGAAATAAGTATATTTAATAAGCATAAGTTGCTGAAATAAGCCTATTTAATAAGTCTAAGTTGCTGAAATAAGCCTTTTTAATCAGCGTAAGTTGCTGAAATAAGCCTATTTAATAAGCCCAAGTTGCTGAAATAAGCCTACTTAATTAGGCTATTTAATAAGCCTAAGTTGCTGAAATAAGCCTATTTAATAAGCGTAAGTTGCTGAAATAAGGCTATTTAATAAGTCTAAGTTGCTGAAATAAGCCTATTTAATAAGCCTAAGTTGCTGAAATAAGCTTATTTAATAAGCCTATTTAATAAGCCTAAGTTGCTGAAGTAAGCCTAATTAATAAGCCTATTTAATAGGCATATTTAATAAGTCTAAGTTGCTGAAATAAGCCTATTTAATAAGGCTATTTAATAAGCCTAAGTTGCTGAAATAAGCCTATTTAATAAGCCTATTTAATGAGCCTATTTAATAAGCCTATTTATTGAGCCTATTTAACAAGCCTATTTATTGAGCCTATTCAATAAGCCTATTTATTGAGCCTATTTAATAAGCCTATTTATTGAGCCTATTTAATAAGCCTATTTCATAAGCCTATTTAATAAGCCTATTTAATAAGCCTATTTAATAAGCCTATTTATTGAGCCTATTTAATAAGCCTATTTAATAAGCCTATTTATTGAGCCTATTTAATAAGTCTATTTAATAAGCCTATTTAATAAGCCTATTTAATACGTATTTAATGAGCCTATTTAATAAGTCTATTTAATAAGCCTATTTAATAGGCCTATTTAAAAAGTCTAAGTTGCTGAAATAAGCCTATTTAATAAGCCTATTTAATAGGCCTATTTAATAAGTCTAAGTTGCTGAAATAAGCCTATTTAATAAGCCTAAGTTTCTGAATGATCCTATTTAATAAGCCTAAGTTGCTGAAATAAGCCTATTTAATAAGCCTAAGTTGCTGAATAAGCCTATTTAATAAGCCTAAGTTGCTGAATAAACCTATTTAATAAGTCTAAGTTGCTGAAATAAGCCTATTTAATAAGGCTATTTAATAAGCCTAAGTTGCTGAAATAAGCCTATTTAATAAGCCTATTTAATAAGCCTATTTAATAAGTATTTAATGAGGCTATTTAATAAGCTTATTTAATAAGCCTATTTAATAAGCCTATTTAATAAGCCTATTTAATACGCCTATTTAATAAACATATTTAATAAGTATTTAATGAGCCTATTTAATAAGTCTATTTAATAAGCCTGTTTAATAAGCCTATTTAATAAGTCTAAGTTGCTGAAATAAGCCTATTTAATAAGCCTATTTAATAGGCCTATTTAATAAGTCTAAGTTGCTGAAATAAGCCTATTTAATAAGCCTAAGTTTCTGAATGATCCTATTTAATAAGCCTAAGTTGCTGAAATAAGCCTATTTAATAAGCCTAAGTTGCTGAATAAGCCTATTTAATAAGCCTAAGTTGCTGAATAAACCTATTTAATAAGTCTAAGTTGCTGAAATAAGCCTATTTAATAAGGCTATTTAATAAGCCTAAGTTGCTGAAATAAGCCTATTTAATAAGCCTATTTAATAAGCCTATTTAATAAGTATTTAATGAGGCTATTTAATAAGCCTATTTAATAAGCCTATTTAATAAGCCTATTTAATAAGCCTATTTAATACGCCTAGTTAATAAACATATTTAATAAGTATTTAATGAGCCTATTTAATAAGTCTATTTAATAAGCCTGTTTAATAAGCCTATTTAATAAGTCTATTTAATAAGCCTATTTAATAAGTCTATTTAAGAAGTCTATTTAATAAGCCTATTTAATAAGTATTTAATGAGCCAATTTAATAAGTCTATTTATTGAGCCTTTTTAATTAGTCTATTTAATAAGCCTATTTAATAAGCCTATTTAATAAGTATTTAATGAGCCTATTTAATAAGTCTATTTAATAAGCCTATTTAATAGGCCTATTTAATAAGTCTAAGTTGCTGAAATAAGCCTATTTAATAAGCCTATTTAATAGGCCTATTTAATAAGTCTAAATTGCTGAAATAAGCCTATTTAATAAGCCTAAGTTTGTGAATGAGCCTATTTAATAAGCCTAAGTTGCTGAAGTAAGCCTATTTAATAAGCCTAAGTTGCTGAATAAGCCTATTTAATAAACCTAAGTTGCTGAATAAACCTATCTAATAAGTCTAAGTTGCTGAAATAAGCCTATTTAATAAGGCTATTTAATAAGCCTAAGTTGCTGAATAAGCCTATTTAATAAGGCTATTTAATAAGCCTAAGTTGCTGAAATAAGACTATTTAATAAGCCTTTTTAATAAGCCTATTTAATAAGTCTATTTAATAAGCCTTTTTAATAAGCCTATTTAATAAGTCTATTTAATAAGCCTATTTAATAAGCCTATTTAATAAGTCTATTTAATACGTTTATTTAATAAGCCTATTTAATAAGTATTTAATGAGCCTATTTAATAAGTCTATTTATTGAGCCTATTTAATAGGCCTATTTAATAAGTCTAAGTTGCTGAAAAAAGCCTATTTAATAGGCCTATTTAATAGGCCTATTTAATAAGCCTAAGTTGCTGAAATAAGCCTATTTAATAAGCCTAAGTTGCTGAAATAAGGCTGTTTAATAAGTCTAAGTTGCTGAAATAAGCCTATTTAATAAGCCTAAGTTGCTGAAATAAGTATATTTAATAAGCATAAGTTGCTGAAATAAGCCTATTTAATAAGTCTAAGTTGCTGAAATAAGGCTTTTTAATAAGTCTAAGTTGCTGAAATAAGCCTTTTAAATATGCGTAAGTTGCAGAAAAAAGCCTATTTAATAAGCCTAAGTTGCTGAAATAAGTATATTTAATAAGCATAAGTTGCTGAAATAAGCCTATTTAATAAGTCTAAGTTGCTGAAATAAGCCTTTTTAATCAGCGTAAGTTGCTGAAATAAGCCTATTTAATAAGCCCAAGTTGCTGAAATAAGCCTACTTAATTAGGCTATTTAATAAGCCTAAGTTGCTGAAATAAGCCTATTTAATAAGCGTAAGTTGCTGAAATAAGGCTATTTAATAAGTCTAAGTTGCTGAAATAAGCCTATTTAATAAGCCTAAGTTGCTGAAATAAGCTTATTTAATAAGCCTATTTAATAAGCCTAAGTTGCTGAAGTAAGCCTAATTAATAAGCCTATTTAATAGGCATATTTAATAAGTCTAATTTGCTGAAATAAGCCTATTTAATAAGCATATTTAATAGGCCTATTTAATAAGTCTAAGTTGCTGAAATAAGACTATTTAATAAGCCTAAGTTGCTGAATGAGCCCATTTAATAAGCCTAAGTTGCTGAAATAAGCCTATTTAATAAGCCTACGTTGCTGAATAAGCCTATTTAATAAGCCTAAGTTGCTGAATAAACCTATTTAATAAGTCTAAGTTTCTGAAATAAGAATATTTAATAAGGCTATTTAATAAGCCTAAGTTGCTGATTAAGCCTATTTAATAAGTCTAAGTTGCTGAAATAAGGCTATTTAATAAGTTTAAGTTGCTGAAATAAGCCTATTTAATAAGGCTATTTAATGAGCCTAAGTTGCTGAAATAAGCCTATTTAATAAGCCTAAGTTTCTGAACTAAGCCTATTTAAAAAGGTATATTTAATAAGTCTAAGTTGCTGCAATAAACCTATTTAAAAATGATATTTAATAAGCCTAAGTTGCTGAAATAAACCTGTTTAATAAGGCTATTTAATAAGCATAAGTTGCTGAAATAAGCTTATTTAATAAGCCTAAGTTGCTGAAATAAGCCTATTTAATAAGGCTATTTAATAAGCCTAAGTTGCTGAAATAAACCTATTTAATAAGCCTAAGTTGCTAAAATAAGCCTATTTAATGAGGCTATTTAATAAGTCTATTTAATAAGCCTATTTAATAAGCCTATTTAATAAGCCTATTTAATAAGCCTATTTAATAAGCCTATTTAATAGGCCTATTTAATAAGTCTAAGTTGCTGAAATAAGCCTATTTAATAAGCCTAAGTTTCTGAATGATCCTATTTAATAAGCCTAAGTTGCTGAAATAAGCCTATTTAATAAGCCTAAGTTGCTGAATAAGCCTATTTAATAAGCCTAAGTTGCTGAAATAAGCCTATTTAATAAGCCTATTTAATAAACATATTTGATAAGTATTTAATGAGCCTATTTAATGAGTCTATTTAATAAGCCTTTTTAATAAGTATTTAATGAGCCTATTTAATAAGCCTATTTATTGAGCCTATTTAATAAGCCTATTTATTGAGCCTATTCAATAAGCCTATTTATTGAGCCTATTTAATAAGCCTATTTATTGAGCCTATTTAATAAGCCTATTTCATAAGCCTATTTAATAAGCCTATTTAATAAGCCTATTTAATAAGCCTATTTATTGAGCCTATTTAATAAGCCTATTTAATAAGCCTATTTATTGAGCCTATTTAATAAGTCTATTTAATAAGCCTATTTAATAAGCCTATTTAATAAGTATTTAATGAGCCTATTTAATAAGTCTATTTAATAAGCCTATTTAATAGGCCTATTTAAAAAGTCTAAGTTGCTGAAATAAGCCTATTTAATAAGCCTATTTAATAGGCCTATTTAATAAGTCTAAGTTGCTGAAATAAGCCTATTTAATAAGCCCAAGTTTCTGAATGATCCTATTTAATAAGCCTAAGTTGCTGAAATAAGCCTATTTAATAAACCTAAGTTGCTGAATAAGCCTATTTAATAAGCCTAAGTTGCTGAATAAACCTATTTAATAAGTCTAAGTTGCTGAAATAAGCCTATTTAATAAGGCTATTTAATAAGCCTAAGTTGCTGAAATAAGCCTATTTAATAAGCCTATTTAATAAGCCTATTTAATAAGTATTTAATGAGGCTATTTAATGAGGCTATTTAATAAGCCTATTTAATACGCCTATTTAATAAGCCTATTTAATACGCCTATTTAATAAACATATTTAATAAGTATTTAATGAGCCTATTTAATAAGTCTATTTAATAAGCCTGTTTAATAAGCCTATTTAATAAGTCTATTTAATAAGCCTATTTAATAAGTCTATTTAAGAAGTCTATTTAATAAGCCTATTTAATAAGTATTTAATGAGCCTATTTAATAAGCCTATTTATTGAGCCTATTTAATGAGCCTATTCATTGAGCCTATTTAATAAGCCTGTTTATTGAGCCTATTTAATAAGCCTATTTATTGAGCCTATTTAATAAGCCTATTTAATAAGTCTATTTAATAAGCCTATTTAATAAGCCTATTTAATAAGCCAATTTATTGAGCCTATTTAATAAGCCAATTTAATAAGTCTATTTATTGAGCCTTTTTAATAAGTCTATTTAATAAGCCTATTTAATAAGCCTATTTAATAAGTATTTAATGAGCCTATTTAATAAGTCTATTTAATAAGCCTATTTAATAGGCCTATTTAATAAGTCTAAGTTGCTGAAATAAGCCTATTTAATAAGCCTATTTAATAGGCCTATTTAATAAGTCTAAGTTGCTGAAATAAGCCTATTTAATAAGCCTAAGTTTGTGAATGAGCCTATTTAATAAGCCTAAGTTGCTGAAATAAGCCTATTTAATAAGCCTAAGTTGCTAAATAAACCTATTTAATAAGCCTAAGTTGCTGAATAAACCTATCTAATAAGTCTAAGTTGCTGAAATAAGCCTATTTAATAAGGCTATTTAATAAGCCTAAGTTGCTGAATAAGCCTATTTAATAAGGCTATTTAATGAGCCTAAGTTGCTGAAATAAGACTATTTAATAAGCCTAAGTTTCTGAACTAAGCCTATTTAAAAAGGTATATTTAATACGTCTAAGTTGCTGAAATAAACCTATTTAAAAATGCTATTTAATAAGCCTAAGTTTGTGAAATTAACCTGTTTAATAAGGCTATTTAATAAGCATAAGTTGCTGAAATAAGGTTATTTAATAAGCCTAAGTTGCTGAAATAAGCCTATTTAATAAGGCTCTTTAATAAGTCTAAGTTGCTGAAATAAACCTATTTAATAAGCCTATGTTGCTAAAATAAGCCTATTTAATGAGGCTATTTAATAAGTCTATTTAATAAGCCTATTTAATAAGCCTATTTAATGAGTCTATTTAATAAGTCTATTTAATAAGCCTATTTAATAAGTATTTAATGAGCCTATTTAATAAGCCTATTTAATAAGCCTATTTAATAAGCCTATTTAATACGCCTATTTAATAAACATATTTAATAAGTATTTAATGAGCCTATTTAATAAGCCTATTTATTGAGCCTATTTAATAAGCCTATTTATTGAGCCTATTCAATAAGCCTATTTATTGAGCCTATTTAATAAGCCTATTTATTGAGCCTATTTAATAAGCCTATTTCATAAGCCTATTTAATAAGCCTATTTAATAAGCCTATTTAATAAGCCTATTTATTGAGCCTATTTAATAAGCCTATTTAATAAGCCTATTTATTGAGCCTATTTAATAAGTCTATTTAATAAGCCTATTAAATAAGCCTATTTAATAAGTATTTAATGAGCCTATTTAATAAGTCTATTTAATAAGCCTATTTAATAGGCCTATTTAAAAAGTCTAAGTTGCTGAAATAAGCCTATTTAATAAGCCTATTTAATAGGCCTATTTAATAAGTCTAAGTTGCTGAAATAAGCCTATTTAATAAGCCTAAGTTTCTGAATGATCCTATTTAATAAGCCTAAGTTGCTGAAATAAGCCTATTTAATAAGCCTAAGTTGCTGAATAAGCCTATTTAATAAGCCTAAGTTGCTGAATAAACCTATTTAATAAGTCTAAGTTGCTGAAATAAGCCTATTTAATAAGGCTATTTAATAAGCCTAAGTTGCTGAAATAAGCCTATTTAATAAGCCTATTTAATAAGCCTATTTAATAAGTATTTAATGAGGCTATTTAATAAGCCTATTTAATAAGCCTATTTAATAAGCCTATTTAATAAGCCTATTTAATACGCCTATTTAATAAACATATTTAATAATTATTTAATGAGCCTATTTAATAAGTCTATTTAATAAGCCTGTTTAATAAGCCTATTTAATAAGTCTATTTAATAAGCCTATTTAATAAGTCTATTTAAGAAGTCTATTTAATAAGCCTATTTAATAAGTATTTAATGAGCCAATTTAATAAGTCTATTTATTGAGCCTTTTTAATAAGTCTATTTAATAAGCCTATTTAATAAGCCTATTAAATAAGTATTTAATGAGCCTATTTAATAAGTCTATTTAATAAGCCTATTTAATAGGCCTATTTAATAGGCCTATTTAATAAGTCTAAATTGCTGAAATAAGCCTATTTAATAAGCCTAAGTTTGTGAATGAGCCTATTTAATAAGCCTAAGTTGCTGAAATAAGCCTATTTAATAAGCCTAAGTTGCTGAATAAGCCTATTTAATAAGCCTAAGTTGCTGAATAAACCTATCTAATAAGTCTAAGTTGCTGAAATAAGCCTATTTAATAAGGCTATTTAATAAGCCTAAGTTGCTGAATAAGCCTATTTAATAAGGCTATTTAATGAGCCTAAGTTGCTGAAATAAGACTATTTAATAAGCCTAAGTTTCTGAACTAAGCCTATTTAAAAAGGTATATTTAATAAGTCTAAGTTGCTGAAATAAACCTATTTAAAAATGCTATTTAATAAGCCTAAGTTTGTGAAATTAACCTGTTTAATAAGGCTATTTAATAAGCATAAGTTGCTGAAATAAGGTTATTTAATAAGCCTAAGTTGCTGAAATAAGCCTATTTAATAAGGCTCTTTAATAAGTCTAAGTTGCTGAAATAAACCTATTTAATAAGCCTATGTTGCTAAAATAAGCCTATTTAATAAGTCTATTTAATAAGCCTATTTAATAAGCCTATTTAATGAGTCTATTTAATAAGTCTATTTAATAAGCCTATTTAATAAGTATTTAATGAGCCTATTTAATAAGCCTATTTATTGAGCCTATTTAATAAGCCTATTTATTGAGCCTATTTAATAAGCCTATTTATTGAGCCTATTTAATAAGCCTATTTATTGAGCCTATTTAATAAGCCTATTTCATAAGCCTATTTAATAAGCCTATTTAATAAGCCTATTTAATAAGCCTATTTATTGAGCCTATTTAATAAGCCTATTTAATATGCCTATTTATTGAGCCTATTTAATAAGTCTATTTAATAAGCCTATTTAATAAGCCTATTTAATAAGTATTTAATGAGCCTATTTAATAAGTCTATTTAATAAGCCTATTTAATAGGCCTATTTAAAAAGTCTAAGTTGCTGAAATAAGCCTATTTAATAAGCCCATTTAATAGGCCTATTTAATAAGTCTAAGTTGCTGAAATAAGCCTATTTAATAAGCCTAAGTTTCTGAATGATCCTATTTAATAAGCCTAAGTTGCTGAAATAAGCCTATTTAATAAGCCTAAGTTGCTGAATAAGCCTATTTAATAAGCCTAAGTTGCTGAATAAACCTATTTAATAAGTCTAAGTTGCTGAAATAAGCCTATTTAATAAGGCTATTTAATAAGACTAAGTTGCTGAAATAAGCCTATTTAATAAGCCTATTCAATAAGCCTATTTAATAAGTATTTAATGAGGCTATTTAATAAGCCTATTTAATAAGCCTATTTAATAAGCCTATTTAATACGCCTATTTAATAAACATATTTAATTAGTATTTAATGAGCCTATTTAATAAGTCTAATTAATAAGCCTGTTTAATAAGCCTATTTAATAAGTCTATTTAATAAGCCTATTTAATAAGTCTATTTAAGAAGTCTATTTAATAAGCCTATTTAATAAGTATTTAATGAGCCTATTTAATAAGCCTATTTATTGAGCCTATTTAATGAGCCTATTTATTGAGCCTATTTAATAAGCCTATTTATTGAGCCTATTTAATAAGCCTATTTATTGAGCCTATTTAATAAGCCTATTTAATAAGTCTATTTAATAAGCCTATTTAATAAGCCTATTTAATAAGCCTATTTATTGAGCCTATTTAATAAGCCAATTTAATAAGTCTATTTATTGAGCCTTTTTAATAAGTCTATTTAATAAGCCTATTTAATAAGCCTATTAAATAAGTATTTAATGAGCCTATTTAATAAGTCTATTTAATAAGCCTATTTAATAGGCCTATTTAATAAGTCTAAGTTGCTGAAATAAGCCTATTTAATAAGCCTATTTAATAGGCCTATTTAATAAGTCTAAGTTGCTGAAATAAGCCTATTTAATAAGCCTAAGTTTCTGAATGAGCATATTTAATAAGCCTAAGTTGCTGAAATAAGCCTATTTAATAAGCCTAAGTTGCTGAATAAGCCTATTTAATAAGTCTATTTAATAAGCCTATTTAATAAGCCTATTTAATGAGTCTATTTAATAAGTCTATTTAATAAGCCTATTTAATAATTATTTAATGAGCCTATTTAATAAGCCTATTTATTGAGCCTATTTAATAAGCCTATTTAATAAGCCTATTTAATACGCCTATTTAATAAACATATTTAATAAGTATTTAATGAGCCTATTTAATAAGTCTATTTAATAAGCCTTTTTAATAAGTATTTAATGAGCCTATTTAATAAGCCTATTTATTGAGCCTATTTAATAAGCCTATTTATTGAGCCTATTCAATAAGCCTATTTATTGAGCCTATTTAATAAGCCTATTTATTGAGCCTATTTAATAAGCCTATTTCATAAGCCTATTTAATAAGCCTATTTAATAAGCCTATTTAATAAGCCTATTTATTGAGCCTATTTAATAAGCCTATTTAATAAGCCTATTTATTGAGCCTATTTAATAAGTCTATTTAATAAGCCTATTTAATAGGCCTATTTAAAAAGTCTAAGTTGCTGAAATAAGCCTATTTAATAAGCCTATTTAATAGGCCTATTTAATAAGTCTAAGTTGCTGAAATAAGCCTATTTAATAAGCCTAAGTTTCTGAATGATCCTATTTAATAAGCCTAAGTTGCTGAAATAAGCCTATTTAATAAGCCTAAGTTGCTGAATAAGCCTATTTAATAAGCCTAAGTTGCTGAATAAACCTATTTAATAAGTCTAAGTTGCTGAAATAAGCCTATTTAATAAGGCTATTTAATAAGCCTAAGTTGCTGAAATAAGCCTATTTAATAAGCCTATTTAATAAGCCTATTTAATAAGTATTTAATGAGGCTATTTAATAAGCCTATTTAATAAGCCTATTTAATAAGCCTATTTAATAAGCCTATTTAATACGCCTATTTAATAAACATATTTAATAAGTATTTAATGAGCCTATTTAATAAGTCTATTTAATAAGCCTGTTTAATAAGCCTATTTAATAAGTCTAAGTTGCTGAAATAAGCCTATTTAATAAGCCTATTTAATAGGCCTATTTAATAAGTCTAAGTTGCTGAAATAAGCCTATTTAATAAGCCTAAGTTTCTGAATGATCCTATTTAATAAGCCTAAGTTGCTGAAATAAGCCTATTTAATAAGCCTAAGTTGCTGAATAAGCCTATTTAATAAGCCTAAGTTGCTGAATAAACCTATTTAATAAGTCTAAGTTGCTGAAATAAGCCTATTTAATAAGGCTATTTAATAAGCCTAAGTTGCTGAAATAAGCCTATTTAATAAGCCTATTTAATAAGCCTATTTAATAAGTATTTAATGAGGCTATTTAATAAGCCTATTTAATAAGCCTACTTAATAAGCCTATTTAATAAGCCTATTTAAAACGCCTATTTAATAAACATATTTAATAATTATTTAATGAGCCTATTTAATAAGTCTATTTAATAAGCCTGTTTAATAAGCCTATTTAATAAGTCTATTTAATAAGCCTATTTAATAAGTCTATTTAAGAAGTCTATTTAATAAGCCTATTTAATAAGTATTTAATGAGCCAATTTAATAAGTCTATTTATTGAGCCTTTTTAATAAGTCTATTTAATAAGCCTATTTAATAAGCCTATTTAATAAGTATTTAATGAGCCTATTTAATAAGTCTATTTAATAAGCCTATTTAATAGGCCTATTTAATAGGCCTATTTAATAAGTCTAAATTGCTGAAATAAGCCTATTTAATAAGCCTAAGTTTGTGAATGAGCCTATTTAATAAGCCTAAGTTGCTGAAATAAGCCTATTTAATAAGCCTAAGTTGCTGAATAAGCCTATTTAATAAGCCTAAGTTGCTGAATAAACCTATCTAATAAGTCTAAGTTGCTGAAATAAGCCTATTTAATAAGGCTATTTAATAAGCCTAAGTTGCTGAATAAGCCTATTTAATAAGGCTATTTAATGAGCCTAAGTTGCTGAAATAAGACTATTTAATAAGCCTAAGTTTCTGAACTAAGCCTATTTAAAAAGGTATATTTAATAAGTCTAAGTTGCTGAAATAAACCTATTTAAAAATGCTATTTAATAAGCCTAAGTTTGTGAAATTAACCTGTTTAATAAGGCTATTTAATAAGCATAAGTTGCTGAAATAAGGTTATTTAATAAGCCTAAGTTGCTGAAATAAGCCTATTTAATAAGGCTCTTTAATAAGTCTAAGTTGCTGAAATAAACCTATTTAATAAGCCTATGTTGCTAAAATAAGCCTATTTAATAAGTCTATTTAATAAGCCTATTTAATAAGCCTATTTAATGAGTCTATTTAATAAGTCTATTTAATAAGCCTATTTAATAAGTATTTAATGAGCCTATTTAATAAGCCTATTTATTGAGCCTATTTAATAAGCCTATTTATTGAGCCTATTTAATAAGCCTATTT
This sequence comes from Petromyzon marinus, assembly GCF_048934315.1. NCBI lineage: Eukaryota > Metazoa > Chordata > Hyperoartia > Petromyzontiformes > Petromyzontidae > Petromyzon > Petromyzon marinus. The sequence continues at coordinate 4,392,697 of NW_027422761.1, forward strand.
ATTGAGCCTATTTAATAAGCCTATTTATTGAGCCTATTTAATAAGCCTATTTCATAAGCCTATTTAATAAGCCTATTTAATAAGCCTATTTAATAAGCCTATTTATTGAGCCTATTTAATAAGCCTATTTAATATGCCTATTTATTGAGCCTATTTAATAAGTCTATTTAATAAGCCTATTTAATAAGCCTATTTAATAAGTATTTAATGAGCCTATTTAATAAGTCTATTTAATAAGCCTATTTAATAGGCCTATTTAAAAAGTCTAAGTTGCTGAAATAAGCCTATTTAATAAGCCCATTTAATAGGCCTATTTAATAAGTCTAAGTTGCTGAAATAAGCCTATTTAATAAGCCTAAGTTTCTGAATGATCCTATTTAATAAGCCTAAGTTGCTGAAATAAGCCTATTTAATAAGCCTAAGTTGCTGAATAAGCCTATTTAATAAGCCTAAGTTGCTGAATAAACCTATTTAATAAGTCTAAGTTGCTGAAATAAGCCTATTTAATAAGGCTATTTAATAAGACTAAGTTGCTGAAATAAGCCTATTTAATAAGCCTATTCAATAAGCCTATTTAATAAGTATTTAATGAGGCTATTTAATAAGCCTATTTAATAAGCCTATTTAATAAGCCTATTTAATACGCCTATTTAATAAACATATTTAATTAGTATTTAATGAGCCTATTTAATAAGTCTAATTAATAAGCCTGTTTAATAAGCCTATTTAATAAGTCTATTTAATAAGTCTATTTAAGAAGTCTATTTAATAAGCCTATTTAATAAGTATTTAATGAGCCTATTTAATAAGCCTATTTATTGAGCCTATTTAATGAGCCTATTTATTGAGCCTATTTAATAAGCCTATTTATTGAGCCTATTTAATAAGCCTATTTATTGAGCCTATTTCATAAGCCTATTTAATAAGTCTATTTAATAAGCCTATTTAATAAGCCTATTTAATAAGGCTATTTATTGAGCCTATTTAATAAGCCAATTTAATAAGTCTATTTATTGAGCCTTTTTAATAAGTCTATTTAATAAGCCTATTTAATAAGCCTATTAAATAAGTATTTAATGAGCCTATTTAATAAGTCTATTTAATAAGCCTATTTAATAGGCCTATTTAATAAGTCTAAGTTGCTGAAATAAGCCTATTTAATAAGCCTATTTAATAGGCCTATTTAATAAGTCTAAGTTGCTGAAATAAGCCTATTTAATAAGCCTAAGTTTCTGAATGAGCATATTTAATAAGCCTAAGTTGCTGAAATAAGCCTATTTAATAAGCCTAAGTTGCTGAATAAGCCTATTTAATAAGTCTATTTAATAAGCCTATTTAATAAGCCTATTTAATGAGTCTATTTAATAAGTCTATTTAATAAGCCTATTTAATAAGTATTTAATGAGCCTATTTAATAAGCCTATTTATTGAGCCTATTTAATAAGCCTATTTAATAAGCCTATTTAATACGCCTATTTAATAAAAATATTTAATAAGTATTTAATGAGCCTATTTAATAAGTCTATTTAATAAGCCTTTTTAATAAGTATTTAATGAGCCTATTTAATAAGCCTATTTATTGAGCCTATTTAATAAGCCTATTTATTGAGCCTATTCAATAAGCCTATTTATTGAGCCTATTTAATAAGCCTATTTATTGAGCCTATTTAATAAGCCTATTTCATAAGCCTATTTAATAAGCCTATTTAATAAGCCTATTTAATAAGCCTATTTATTGAGCCTATTTAATAAGCCTATTTAATAAGCCTATTTATTGAGCCTATTTAATAAGTCTATTTAATAAGCCTATTTAATAAGCCTATTTAATACGTATTTAATGAGCCTATTTAATAAGTCTATTTAATAAGCCTATTTAGTAGGCCTATTTAAAAAGTCTAAGTTGCTGAAATAAGCCTATTTAATAAGCCTTGTTAATAGGCCTATTTAATAAGTCTAAGTTGCTGAAATAAGCCTATTTAATAAGCCTAAGTTTCTGAATGATCCTATTTAATAAGCCTAAGTTGCTGAAATAAGCCTATTTAATAAGCCTAAGTTGCTGAATAAGCCTATTTAATAAGCCTAAGTTGCTGAATAAACCTATTTAATAAGTCTAAGTTGCTGAAATAAGCCTATTTAATAAGGCTATTTAATAAGCCTAAGTTCCTGAAATAAGCCTATTTAATAAGCCTATTTAATAAGCCTATTTAATAAGTATTTAATGAGGCTATTTAATAAGCCTATTTAATAAGCCTATTTAATAAGCCTATTTAATAAGCCTATTTAATACGCCTATTTAATAAACATATTTAATAAGTATTTAATGAGCCTATTTAATAAGTCTATTTAATAAGCCTGTTTAATAAGCCTATTTAATAAGTCTATTTAATAAGCCTATTTAATAAGTCTATTTAAGAAGTCTATTTAATAAGCCTATTTAATAAGTATTTAATGAGCCTATTTAATAAGTCTATTTAATAAGCCTATTTAATAGGCCTATTTAATAAGTCTAAGTTGCTGAAATAAGCCTATTTAATAAGCCTATTTAATAGGCATATTTAATAAGTCTAAATTGCTGAAATAAGCCTATTTAATAAGCCTAAGTTGCTGAATAAGCCTATTTAATAAGCCTAAGTTGCTGAATAAACCTATCTAATAAGTCTAAGTTGCTGAAATAAGCCTATTTAATAAGGCTATTTAATAAGCCTAAGTTGCTGAATAAGCCTATTTAATAAGGCTATTTAATAAGCCTAAGTTGCTGAAATAAGACTATTTAATAAGCCTTTTTAATAAGCCTATTTAATAAGTCTATTTAATAAGCCTTTTTAATAAGCCTATTTAATAAGTCTATTTAATAAGCCTATTTAATAAGCCTATTTAATAAGTCTATTTAATACGTCTATTTAATAAGCCTATTTAATAAGTATTTAATGAGCCTATTTAACAAGTCTATTTATTGAGCCTATTTAATAGGCCTATTTAATAAGTCTAAGTTGCTGAAATAAGCCTATTTAATAGGCCTATTTAATAGGCCTATTTAATAAGCCTAAGTTGCTGAAATAAGCCTATTTAATAAGCCTAAGTTGCTGAAATAAGGCTGTTTAATAAGTCTAAGTTGCTGAAATAAGCCTATTTAATAAGCCTAAGTTGCTGAAATAAGTATATTTAATAAGCATAAGTTGCTGAAATAAGCCTATTTAATAAGTCTAAGTTGCTGAAATAAGGCTTTTTAATAAGTCTAAGTTGCTGAAATAAGCCTTTTAAATATGCGTAAGTTGCTGAAATAAGCCTATTTAATAAGCCCAAGTTGCTGAAATAAGCCTACTTAATTAGGCTATTTAATAAGCCTAAGTTGCTGAAATAAGCCTATTTAATAAGCGTAAGTTGCTGAAATAAGGCTATTTAATAAGTCTAAGTTGCTGAAATAAGCCTATTTAATAAGCCTAAGTTGCTGAAATAAGCCTATTTAATAAGCCTATTTAATAAGCCTAAGTTGCTGAAGTAAGCCTATTTAATAAGCCTATTTAATAGGCATATTTAATAAGTCTAAGTTGCTGAAATAAGCCTATTTAATAAGCATATTTAATAGGCCTATTTAATAAGTCTAAGTTGCTGAAATAAGCCTATTTAATAAGCCTAAGTTGCTGAATGAGCCCATTTAATAAGCCTAAGTTGCTGAAATAAGCCTATTTAATAAGCCTACGTTGCTGAATAAGCCTATTTAATAAGCCTAAGTTGCTGAATAAACCTATTTAATAAGTCTAAGTTTCTGAAATAAGAATATTTAATAAGGCTATTTAATAAGCCTAAGTTGCTGATTAAGCCTATTTAATAAGTCTAAGTTGCTGAAATAAGGCTATTTAATAAGTTTAAGTTGCTGAAATAAGCCTATTTAATAAGGCTATTTAATGAGCCTAAGTTGCTGAAATAAGCCTATTTAATAAGCCTAAGTTTCTGAACTAAGCCTATTTAAAAAGGTATATTTAATAAGTCTAAGTTGCTGCAATAAACCTATTTAAAAATGATATTTAATAAGCCTAAGTTGCTGAAATAAACCTGTTTAATAAGGCTATTTAATAAGCATAAGTTGCTGAAATAAGCTTATTTAATAAGCCTAAGTTGCTGAAATAAGCCTATTTAATAAGGCTATTTAATAAGCCTAAGTTGCTGAAATAAACCTATTTAATAAGCCTAAGTTGCTAAAATAAGCCTATTTAATGAGCCTATTTAATAAGTCTATTTAATAAGCCTATTTAATAAGCCTATTTAATAAGCCTATTTAATAAGCCTATTTAATACGCCTATTTAATAAACATATTTAATAAGTATTTAATGAGCCTATTTAATAAGTCTATTTAATAAGCCTTTTTAATAAGTATTTAATGAGCCTATTTAATAAGCCTATTTATTGAGCCTATTTAATGAGCCTATTTATTGAGCCTATTCAATAAGCCTATTTATTGAGCCTATTTAATAAGCCTATTTATTGAGCCTATTTAAAAAGCCTATTTCATAAACCTATTTAATAAGCATATTTAATAAGCCTATTTAATTAGCCTATTTATTAAGCCTATTTAATAAGCCTATTTAATAGGCCTATTTAATAAGTCTAAGTTGCTGAAATAAGCCTATTTAATAAGCCTAAGTTTCTGAATGATCCTATTTAATAAGCCTAAGTTGCTGAAATAAGCCTATTTAATAAGCCTAAGTTGCTGAATAAGCCTATTTAATAAGCCTAAGTTGCTGAATAAACCTATTTAATAAGTCTAAGTTGCTGAAATAAGCCTATTTAATAAGGCTATTTAATAAGCCTAAGTTGCTGAAATAAGTTTATTTAATAAGCCTATTTAATAAGCCTATTTAATAAGTATTTAATGAGGCTATTTAATAAGCCTATTTAATAAGCCTATTTAATAAGCCTATTTAATAAGCCTATTTAATACGCCTATTTAATAAACATATTTAATAAGTATTTAATGAGCCTATTTAATAAGTCTATTTAATAAGCCTGTTTAATAAGCCTATTTAATAAGTCTAAGTTGCTGAAATAAGCCTATTTAATAAGCCTATTTAATAGGCCTATTTAATAAGTCTAAGTTGCTGAAATAAGCCTATTTAATAAGCCTAAGTTTCTGAATGATCCTATTTAATAAGCCTAAGTTGCTGAAATAAGCCTATTTAATAAGCCTAAGTTGCTGAATAAGCCTATTTAATAAGCCTAAGTTGCTGAATAAACCTATTTAATAAGTCTAAGTTGCTGAAATAAGCCTATTTAATAAGGCTATTTAATAAGCCTAAGTTGCTGAAATAAGCCTATTTAATAAGCCTATTTAATAAGCCTATTTAATAAGTATTTAATGAGGCTATTTAATAAGCCTATTTAATAAGCCTATTTAATAAGCCTATTTAATAAGCCTATTTAATACGCCTATTTAATAAACATATTTAATAAGTATTTAATGAGCCTATTTAATAAGTCTATTTAATAAGCCTGTTTAATAAGCCTATTTAATAAGTCTATTTAAGAAGTCTATTTAATAAGCCTATTTAATAAGTATTTAATGAGCCAATTTAATAAGTCTATTTATTGAGCCTTTTTAATAAGTCTATTTAATAAGCCTATTTAATAAGCCTATTTAATAAGTATTTAATGAGCCTATTTAATAAGTCTATTTAATAAGCCTATTTAATAGGCCTATTTAATAAGTCTAAGTTGCTGAAATAAGCCTATTTAATAAGCCTATTTAATAGGCCTATTTAATAAGTCTAAATTGCTGAAATAAGCCTATTTAATAAGCCTAAGTTTGTGAATGAGCCTATTTAATAAGCCTAAGTTGCTGAAATAAGCCTATTTAATAAGCCTAAGTTGCTGAATAAGCCTATTTAATAAGCCTAAGTTGCTGAATAAACCTATCTAATAAGTCTAAGTTGCTGAAATAAGCCTATTTAATAAGGCTATTTAATAAGCCTAAGTTGCTGAATAAGCCTATTTAATAAGGCTATTTAATGAGCCTAAGTTGCTGAAATAAGACTATTTAATAAGCCTAAGTTTCTGAACTAAGCCTATTTAAAAAGGTATATTTAATAAGTCTAAGTTGCTGAAATAAACCTATTTAAAAATGCTATTTAATAAGCCTAAGTTTGTGAAATTAACCTGTTTAATAAGGCTATTTAATAAGCATAAGTTGATGAAATAAGGTTATTTAATAAGCCTAAGTTGCTGAAAAAAGCCTATTTAATAAGGCTCTTTAATAAGTCTAAGTTGCTGAAATAAACCTATTTAATAAGCCTATGTTGCTAAAATAAGCCTATTTAATAAGTCTATTTAATAAGCCTATTTAATAAGCCTATTTAATGAGTCTATTTAATAAGTCTATTTAATAAGCCTATTTAATAAGTATTTAATGAGCCTATTTAATAAGCCTATTTATTGAGCCTATTTAATAAGCCTATTTATTGAGCCTATTTAATAAGCCTATTTATTGAGCCTATTTAATAAGCCTATTTATTGAGCCTATTTAATAAGCCTATTTCATAAGCCTATTTAATAAGCCTATTTAATAAGCCTATTTAATAAGCCTATTTATTGAGCCTATTTAATAAGCCTATTTAATATGCCTATTTATTGAGCCTATTTAATAAGTCTATTTAATAAGCCTATTTAATAAGCCTATTTAATAAGTATTTAATGACCCTATTTAATAAGTCTATTTAATAAGCCTATTTAATAGGCCTATTTAAAAAGTCTAAGTTGCTGAAATAAGCCTATTTAATAAGCCCATTTAATAGGCCTATTTAATAAGTCTAAGTTGCTGAAATAAGCCTATTTAATAAGCCTAAGTTTCTGAATGATCCTATTTAATAAGCCTAAGTTGCTGAAATAAGCCTATTTAATAAGCCTAAGTTGCTGAATAAGCCTATTTAATAAGACTAAGTTGCTGAATAAACCTATTTAATAAGTCTAAGTTGCTGAAATAAGCCTATTTAATAAGGCTATTTAATAAGACTAAGTTGCTGAAATAAGCCTATTTAATAAGCCTATTCAATAAGCCTATTTAATAAGTATTTAATGAGGCTATTTAATAAGCCTATTTAATAAGCCTATTTAATAAGCCTATTTAATACGCCTATTTAATAAACATATTTAATAAGTATTTAATGAGCCTATTTAATAAGTCTAATTAATAAGCCTGTTTAATAAGCCTATTTAATAAGTCTATTTAATAAGCCTATTTAATAAGTCTATTTAAGAAGTCTATTTAATAAGCCTATTTAATAAGTATTTAATGAGCCTATTTAATAAGCCTATTTATTGAGCCTATTTAATGAGCCTATTTATTGAGCCTATTTAATAAGCCTATTTATTGAGCCTATTTAATAAGCCTATTTATTGAGCCTATTTAATAAGCCTATTTAATAAGTCTATTTAATAAGCCTATTTAATAAGCCTATTTAATAAGCCTATTTATTGAGCCTATTTAATAAGCCAATTTAATAAGTCTATTTATTGAGCCTTTTTAATAAGTCTATTTAATAAGCCTATTTAATAAGCCTATTTAATAAGTATTTAATGAGCCTATTTAATAAGTCTATTTAATAAGCCTATTTAATAGGCCTATTTAATAAGTCTAAGTTGCTGAAATAAGCCTATTTAATAAGCCTATTTAATAGGCCTATTTAATAAGTCTAAGTTGCTGAAATAAGCCTATTTAATAAGCCTAAGTTTCTGAATGAGCATATTTAATAAGCCTAAGTTGCTGAAATAAGCCTATTTAATAAGCCTAAGTTGCTGAATAAGCCTATTTAATAACCCTAAGTTGCTGAATAAACCTATCTAATAAGTCTAAGTTGCTGAAATAAGCCTATTTAATAAGGCTATTTAATAAGCCTACGTTGCTGAATAAGCCTATTTAATAAGGCTATTTAATGAGCCTAAGTTGCTGAAATAAGACTATTTAATAAGCCTAAGTTTCTGAACTAAGCCTATTTAAAAAGGTATATTTAATAAGTCTAAGTTGCTGAAATAAACCTATTTAAAAATGCTATTTAATAAGCCTAAGTTGCTGAAATAAGCCTATTTAATAAGGCTCTTTAATAAGTCTAAGTTGCTGAAATAAACCTATTTAATAAGCCTACGTTGCTAAAATAAGCCTATTTAATGAGGCTATTTAATAAGTCTATTTAATATGCCTATTTAATAAGCCTATTTAATGAGTCTATTTAATAAGTCTATTTAATAAGCCTATTTAATAAGTATTTAATGAGCCTATTTAATAAGCCTATTTATTGAGCCTATTTAATAAGCCTATTTATTGAGCCTATTTAATAAGCCTATTTATTGAGCCTATTTAATAAGCCTATTTATTGAGCCTATTTAATAAGCCTATTTAATAAGTCTATTTATTAAGCCTATTTAATAAGCCTATTTATTGAGCCTATTTAATATGCCTATTTATTGAGCCTATTTAATAAGTCTATTTAATAAGCCTATTTAATAAGCCTATTTAATAAGTATTTAATGAGCCTATTTAATAAGTCTATTTAATACGCCTATTTAATAGGCCTATTTAATAAGTCTAAGTTGCTGAAATAAGCCTATTTAATAAGCCTATTTAATAGGCCTATTTAATAAGTCTAAGTTGCTGAAATAAGCCTATTTAATCAGCCTAAGTTTCTGAATGAGCCTATTTAATAAGCCTAAGTTGCTGAAATAAGCCTATTTAATAAGCCTAAGTTGCTGAATAAGCCTATTTAATAAGCATAAGTTGCTGAAATAAGCCTATTTAATAAGTCTAAGTTGCTGAAATAAGGCTATTTAATAAGCCTAAGTTGCTGAAATAAGCCTATTTAATAAGCCTAAGTTGCTGAATAAGCCTATTTATTAAGCCTAAGTTGCTGAATAAACCTATTTAATAAGTCTAAGTTGCTGAAATAAGCCTATTTAATAAGGCTATTTAATAAGCCTAAGTTGCTGAATAAGCCTATTTAATAAGTCTAAGTTGCTGAAATAAGGCTATTTAATAAGCCTAAGTTGCTGAAATAAGGCTATTTAATAAGTTTAAGTTGCTGAAATAAGCCTATTTAATAAGGCTATTTAATGAGCCTAAGTTGTTGAAATAAGCCTATTTAATAAGCCTAAGTTTCTGAACTAAGCCTATTTAAAAAGGTATATTTAATAAGTCTAAGTTGCTGAAATAAGCCTATTTAATAAGGCTATTTAATAAGCCTAAGTTGCTGAAATAAACCTATTTAATAAGCCTAAGTTGCTAAAATAAGCCTATTTAATGAGGCTATTTAATAAGTCTATTTAATAAGCCTATTTAATAAGCCTATTTAATAAGCCTATTTAATAAGCCTATTTAATACGCCTATTTAATAAACATATTTAATAAGTATTTAATGAGCCTATTTAATAAGTCTATTTAATAAGCCTGTTTAATAAGCCTATTTAATAAGTCTATTTAATAAGCCTATTTAATAAGTCTATTTAAGAAGTCTATTTAATAAGCCTATTTAATAAGTATTTAATGAGCCTATTTAATAAGCCTATTTAATAAGCCTATTTAATAAGCCTATTTAATAAGCCTATTTAATACGCCTATTTAATAAACATATTTAATAAGTATTTAATGAGCCTATTTAATAAGTCTATTTAATAAGCCTGTTTAATAAGCCTATTTAATAAGTCTAAGTTGCTGAAATAAGCCTATTTAATAAGCCTATTTAATAGGCCTATTTAATAAGTCTAAGTTGCTGAAATAAGCCTATTTAGTAAGCCTAAGTTTCTGAATGATCCTATTTAATAAGCCTAAGTTGCTGAAATAAGCCTATTTAATACGCCTAAGTTGCTGAATAAGCCTATTTAATAAGCCTAAGTTGCTGAATAAACCTATTTAATAAGTCTAAGTTGCTGAAATAAGCCTATTTAATAAGGCTATTTAATAAGCCTAAGTTGCTGAAATAAGCCTATTTAATAAGCCTATTTAATAAGCCTATTTAATAAGTATTTAATGAGGCTATTTAATAAGCCTATTTAATAAGCCTATTTAATACGCCTATTTAATAAACATATTTAATAAGTATTTAATGAGCCTATTTAATAAGTCTATTTAATAAGCCTGTTTAATAAGCCTATTTAATAAGTCTATTTAATAAGCCTATTTAATAAGTCTATTTAAGAAGTCTATTTAATAAGCCTATTTAATAAGTATTTAATGAGCCAATTTAATAAGTCTATTTATTGAGCCTTTTTAATAAGTCTATTTAATAAGCCTATTTAATAAGCCTATTTAATAAGTATTTAATGAGCCTATTTAATAAGTCTATTTAATAAGCCTATTTAATAGGCCTATTTAATAAGTCTAAGTTGCTGAAATAAGCCTATTTAATAAGCCTATTTAATAGGCCTATTTAATAAGTCTAAATTGCTGAAATAAGCCTATTTAATAAGCCTAAGTTTGTGAATGAGCCTATTTAATAAGCCTAAGTTGCTGAATAAGCCTATTTAATAAGCCTAAGTTGCTGAATAAACCTATCTAATAAGTCTAAGTTGCTGAAATAAGCCTATTTAATAAGGCTATTTAATAAGCCTAAGTTGCTGAATAAGCCTATTTAATAAGGCTATTTAATGAGCCTAAGTTGCTGAAATAAGACTATTTAATAAGCCTAAGTTTCTGAACTAAGCCTATTTAAAAAGGTATATTTAATACGTCTAAGTTGCTGAAATAAACCTATTTAAAAATGCTATTTAATAAGCCTAAGTTTGTGAAATTAACCTGTTTAATAAGGCTATTTAATAAGCATAAGTTGCTGAAATAAGGTTATTTAATAAGCCTAAGTTGCTGAAATAAGCCTATTTAATAAGGGTCTTTAATAAGTCTAAGTTGCTGAAATAAACCTATTTAAAAAGCCTATGTTGCTAAAATAAGCCTATTTAATGAGGCTATTTAATAAGTCTATTTAATGAGCCTATTTAATAAGCCTATTTAATAAGCCTATTTAATAAGCCTATTTAATAAGCCTATTTAATACGCCTATTTAATAAACATATTTAATAAGTATTTAATGAGCCTATTTAATAAGTCTATTTAATAAGCCTTTTTAATAAGTATTTAATGAGCCTATTTAATAAGCCTATTTATTGAGCCTATTTAATAAGCCTATTTATTGAGCCTATTCAATAAGCCTATTTATTGAGCCTATTTAATAAGCCTATTTATTGAGCCTATTTAATAAGCCTATTTCATAAGCCTATTTAATAAGCCTATTTAATAAGCCTATTTAATAAGCCTATTTGTTGAGCCTATTTAATAAGCCTATTTAATAAGCCTATTTATTGAGCCTATTTAATAAGTCTATTTAATAAGCCTATTTAATAAGCCTATTTAATACGTATTTAATGAGCCTATTTAATAAGTCTATTTAATAAGCCTATTTAATAGGCCTATTTAAAAAGTCTAAGTTGCTGAAATAAGCCTATTTAATAAGCCTATTTAATAGGCCTATTTAATATGTCTAAGTTGCTGAAATAAGCCTATTTAATAAGCCTAAGTTTCTGAATGATCCTATTTAATAAGCCTAAGTTGCTGAAATAAGCCTATTTAATAAGCCTAAGTTGCTGAATAAGCCTATTTAATAAGCCTAAGTTGCTGAATAAACCTATTTAATAAGTCTAAGTTGCTGAAATAAGCCTATTTAATAAGGCTATTTAATAAGCCTAAGTTGCTGAAATAAGCCTATTTAATAAGCCTATTTAATAAGCCTATTTAATAAGTATTTAATGAGGCTATTTAATAAGCTTATTTAATAAGCCTATTTAATAAGCCTATTTAATAAGCCTATTTAATACGCCTATTTAATAAACATATTTAATAAGTATTTAATGAGCCTATTTAATAAGTCTATTTAATAAGCCTGTTTAATAAGCCTATTTAATAAGTCTAAGTTGCTGAAATAAGCCTATTTAATAAGCCTATTTAATAGGCCTATTTAATAAGTCTAAGTTGCTGAAATAAGCCTATTTAATAAGCCTAAGTTTCTGAATGATCCTATTTAATAAGCCTAAGTTGCTGAAATAAGCCTATTTAATAAGCCTAAGTTGCTGAATAAGCCTATTTAATAAGCCTAAGTTGCTGAATAAACCTATTTAATAAGTCTAAGTTGCTGAAATAAGCCTATTTAATAAGGCTATTTAATAAGCCTAAGTTGCAGAAATAAGCCTATTTAATAAGCCTATTTAATAAGCCTATTTAATAAGTATTTAATGAGGTTATTTAATAAGCCTATTTAATAAGCCTATTTAATAAGCCTATTTAATAAGCCTATTTAATACGCCTATTTAATAAACATATTTAATAAGTATTTAATGAGCCTATTTAATAAGTCTATTTAATAAGCCTGTTTAATAAGCCTATTTAATAAGTCTATTTAATAAGCCTATTTAATATGTCTATTTAAGAAGTCTATTTAATAAGCCTATTTAATAAGTATTTAATGAGCCAATTTAATAAGTCTATTTATTGAGCCTTTTTAATTAGTCTATTTAATAAGCCTATTTAATAAGCCTATTTAATAAGTATTTAATGAGCCTATTTAATAAGTCTATTTAATAAGCCTATTTAATAGGCCTATTTAATAAGTCTAAGTTGCTGAAATAAGCCTATTTAATAAGCCTATTTAATAGGCCTATTTAATAAGTCTAAATTGCTGAAATAAGCCTATTTAATAAGCCTAAGTTTGTGAATGAGCCTATTTAATAAGCCTAAGTTGCTGAAGTAAGCCTATTTAATAAGCCTAAGTTGCTGAATAAGCCTATTTAATAAGCCTAAGTTGCTGAATAAACCTATCTAATAAGTCTAAGTTGCTGAAATAAGCCTATTTAATAAGGCTATTTAATAAGCCTAAGTTGCTGAATAAGCCTATTTAATAAGGCTATTTAATAAGCCTAAGTTGCTGAAATAAGACTATTTAATAAGCCTTTTTAATAAGCCTATTTAATAAGTCTATTTAATAAGCCTTTTTAATAAGCCTATTTAATAAGTCTATTTAATAAGCCTATTTAATAAGCCTATTTAATAAGTCTATTTAATACGTCTATTTAATAAGCCTATTTAATAAGTATTTAATGAGCCTATTTAATAAGTCTATTTATTGAGCCTATTTAATAGGCCTATTTAATAAGTCTAAGTTGCAGAAATAAGCCTATTTAATAGGCCTATTTAATAGGCCTATTTAATAAGCCTAAGTTGCTGAAATAAGCCTATTTAATAAGCCTAAGTTGCTGAAATAAGGCTGTTTAATAAGTCTAAGTTGCTGAAATAAGCCTATTTAATAAGCCTAAGTTGCTGAAATAAGTATATTTAATAAGCATAAGTTGCTGAAATAAGCCTATTTAATAAGTCTAAGTTGCTGAAATAAGGCTTTTTAATAAGTCTAAGTTGCTGAAATAAGCCTTTTAAATATGCGTAAGTTGCTGAAAAAAGCCTATTTAATAAGCGTAAGTTGCTGAAATAAGTATATTTAATAAGCATAAGTTGCTGAAATAAGCCTATTTAATAAGTCTAAGTTGCTGAAATAAGCCTTTTTAATCAGCGTAAGTTGCTGAAATAAGCCTATTTAATAAGCCCAAGTTGCTGAAATAAGCCTACTTAATTAGGCTATTTAATAAGCCTAAGTTGCTGAAATAAGCCTATTTAATAAGCGTAAGTTGCTGAAATAAGGCTATTTAATAAGTCTAAGTTGCTGAAATAAGCCTATTTAATAAGCCTAAGTTGCTGAAATAAGCTTATTTAATAAGCCTATTTAATAAGCCTAAGTTGCTGAAGTAAGCCTAATTAATAAGCCTATTTAATAGGCATATTTAATAAGTCTAAGTTGCTGAAATAAGCCTATTTAATAAGGCTATTTAATAAGCCTAAGTTGCTGAAATAAGCCTATTTAATAAGCCTATTTAATGAGCCTATTTAATAAGCCTATTTATTGAGCCTATTTAATAAGCCTATTTATTGAGCCTATTCAATAAGCCTATTTATTGAGCCTATTTAATAAGCCTATTTATTGAGCCTATTTAATAAGCCTATTTCATAAGCCTATTTAATAAGCCTATTTAATAAGCCTATTTAATAAGCCTATTTATTGAGCCTATTTAATAAGCCTATTTAATAAGCCTATTTATTGAGCCTATTTAATAAGTCTATTTAATAAGCCTATTTAATAAGCCTATTTAATACGTATTTAATGAGCCTATTTAATAAGTCTATTTAATAAGCCTATTTAATAGGCCTATTTAAAAAGTCTAAGTTGCTGAAATAAGCCTATTTAATAAGCCTATTTAATAGGCCTATTTAATAAGTCTAAGTTGCTGAAATAAGCCTATTTAATAAGCCTAAGTTTCTGAATGATCCTATTTAATAAGCCTAAGTTGCTGAAATAAGCCTATTTAATAAGCCTAAGTTGCTGAATAAGCCTATTTAATAAGCCTAAGTTGCTGAATAAACCTATTTAATAAGTCTAAGTTGCTGAAATAAGCCTATTTAATAAGGCTATTTAATAAGCCTAAGTTGCTGAAATAAGCCTATTTAATAAGCCTATTTAATAAGCCTATTTAATAAGTATTTAATGAGGCTATTTAATAAGCTTATTTAATAAGCCTATTTAATAAGCCTATTTAATAAGCCTATTTAATACGCCTATTTAATAAACATATTTAATAAGTATTTAATGAGCCTATTTAATAAGTCTATTTAATAAGCCTGTTTAATAAGCCTATTTAATAAGTCTAAGTTGCTGAAATAAGCCTATTTAATAAGCCTATTTAATAGGCCTATTTAATAAGTCTAAGTTGCTGAAATAAGCCTATTTAATAAGCCTAAGTTTCTGAATGATCCTATTTAATAAGCCTAAGTTGCTGAAATAAGCCTATTTAATAAGCCTAAGTTGCTGAATAAGCCTATTTAATAAGCCTAAGTTGCTGAATAAACCTATTTAATAAGTCTAAGTTGCTGAAATAAGCCTATTTAATAAGGCTATTTAATAAGCCTAAGTTGCTGAAATAAGCCTATTTAATAAGCCTATTTAATAAGCCTATTTAATAAGTATTTAATGAGGTTATTTAATAAGCCTATTTAATAAGCCTATTTAATAAGCCTATTTAATAAGCCTATTTAATACGCCTATTTAATAAACATATTTAATAAGTATTTAATGAGCCTATTTAATAAGTCTATTTAATAAGCCTGTTTAATAAGCCTATTTAATAAGTCTATTTAATAAGCCTATTTAATATGTCTATTTAAGAAGTCTATTTAATAAGCCTATTTAATAAGTATTTAATGAGCCAATTTAATAAGTCTATTTATTGAGCCTTTTTAATTAGTCTATTTAATAAGCCTATTTAATAAGCCTATTTAATAAGTATTTAATGAGCCTATTTAATAAGTCTATTTAATAAGCCTATTTAATAGGCCTATTTAATAAGTCTAAGTTGCTGAAATAAGCCTATTTAATAAGCCTATTTAATAGGCCTATTTAATAAGTCTAAATTGCTGAAATAAGCCTATTTAATAAGCCTAAGTTTGTGAATGAGCCTATTTAATAAGCCTAAGTTGCTGAAGTAAGCCTATTTAATAAGCCTAAGTTGCTGAATAAGCCTATTTAATAAGCCTAAGTTGCTGAATAAACCTATCTAATAAGTCTAAGTTGCTGAAATAAGCCTATTTAATAAGGCTATTTAATAAGCCTAAGTTGCTGAATAAGCCTATTTAATAAGGCTATTTAATAAGCCTAAGTTGCTGAAATAAGACTATTTAATAAGCCTTTTTAATAAGCCTATTTAATAAGTCTATTTAATAAGCCTTTTTAATAAGCCTATTTAATAAGTCTATTTAATAAGCCTATTTAATAAGCCTATTTAATAAGTCTATTTAATACGTCTATTTAATAAGCCTATTTAATAAGTATTTAATGAGCCTATTTAATAAGTCTATTTATTGAGCCTATTTAATAGGCCTATTTAATAAGTCTAAGTTGCAGAAATAAGCCTATTTAATAGGCCTATTTAATAGGCCTATTTAATAAGCCTAAGTTGCTGAAATAAGCCTATTTAATAAGCCTAAGTTGCTGAAATAAGGCTGTTTAATAAGTCTAAGTTGCTGAAATAAGCCTATTTAATAAGCCTAAGTTGCTGAAATAAGTATATTTAATAAGCATAAGTTGCTGAAATAAGCCTATTTAATAAGTCTAAGTTGCTGAAATAAGGCTTTTTAATAAGTCTAAGTTGCTGAAATAAGCCTTTTAAATATGCGTAAGTTGCTGAAAAAAGCCTATTTAATAAGCGTAAGTTGCTGAAATAAGTATATTTAATAAGCATAAGTTGCTGAAATAAGCCTATTTAATAAGTCTAAGTTGCTGAAATAAGCCTTTTTAATCAGCGTAAGTTGCTGAAATAAGCCTATTTAATAAGCCCAAGTTGCTGAAATAAGCCTACTTAATTAGGCTATTTAATAAGCCTAAGTTGCTGAAATAAGCCTATTTAATAAGCGTAAGTTGCTGAAATAAGGCTATTTAATAAGTCTAAGTTGCTGAAATAAGCCTATTTAATAAGCCTAAGTTGCTGAAATAAGCTTATTTAATAAGCCTATTTAATAAGCCTAAGTTGCTGAAGTAAGCCTAATTAATAAGCCTATTTAATAGGCATATTTAATAAGTCTAAGTTGCTGAAATAAGCCTATTTAATAAGGCTATTTAATAAGCCTAAGTTGCTGAAATAAGCCTATTTAATAAGCCTATTTAATGAGCCTATTTAATAAGCCTATTTATTGAGCCTATTTAATAAGCCTATTTATTGAGCCTATTCAATAAGCCTATTTATTGAGCCTATTTAATAAGCCTATTTATTGAGCCTATTTAATAAGCCTATTTCATAAGCCTATTTAATAAGCCTATTTAATAAGCCTATTTAATAAGCCTATTTATTGAGCCTATTTAATAAGCCTATTTAATAAGCCTATTTATTGAGCCTATTTAATAAGTCTATTTAATAAGCCTATTTAATAAGCCTATTTAATACGTATTTAATGAGCCTATTTAATAAGTCTATTTAATAAGCCTATTTAATAGGCCTATTTAAAAAGTCTAAGTTGCTGAAATAAGCCTATTTAATAAGCCTATTTAATAGGCCTATTTAATAAGTCTAAGTTGCTGAAATAAGCCTATTTAATAAGCCTAAGTTGCTGAATAAGCCTATTTAATAAGCCTAAGTTGCTGAATAAACCTATTTAATAAGTCTAAGTTGCTGAAATAAGCCTATTTAATAAGGCTATTTAATAAGCCTAAGTTGCTGAAATAAGCCTATTTAATAAGCCTATTTAATAAGCCTATTTAATAAGTATTTAATGAGGCTATTTAATAAGCTTATTTAATAAGCCTATTTAATAAGCCTATTTAATAAGCCTATTTAATACGCCTATTTAATAAACATATTTAATAAGTATTTAATGAGCCTATTTAATAAGTCTATTTAATAAGCCTGTTTAATAAGCCTATTTAATAAGTCTAAGTTGCTGAAATAAGCCTATTTAATAAGCCTATTTAATAGGCCTATTTAATAAGTCTAAGTTGCTGAAATAAGCCTATTTAATAAGCCTAAGTTTCTGAATGATCCTATTTAATAAGCCTAAGTTGCTGAAATAAGCCTATTTAATAAGCCTAAGTTGCTGAATAAGCCTATTTAATAAGCCTAAGTTGCTGAATAAACCTATTTAATAAGTCTAAGTTGCTGAAATAAGCCTATTTAATAAGGCTATTTAATAAGCCTAAGTTGCTGAAATAAGCCTATTTAATAAGCCTATTTAATAAGCCTATTTAATAAGTATTTAATGAGGCTATTTAATAAGCCTATTTAATAAGCCTATTTAATAAGCCTATTTAATAAGCCTATTTAATACGCCTAGTTAATAAACATATTTAATAAGTATTTAATGAGCCTATTTAATAAGTCTATTTAATAAGCCTGTTTAATAAGCCTATTTAATAAGTCTATTTAATAAGTCTATTTAAGAAGTCTATTTAATAAGCCTATTTAATAAGTATTTAATGAGCCAATTTAATAAGTCTATTTATTGAGCCTTTTTAATTAGTCTATTTAATAAGCCTATTTAATAAGCCTATTTAATAAGTATTTAATGAGCCTATTTAATAAGTCTATTTAATAAGCCTATTTAATAGGCCTATTTAATAAGTCTAAGTTGCTGAAATAAGCCTATTTAATAAGCCTATTTAATAGGCCTATTTAATAAGTCTAAATTGCTGAAATAAGCCTATTTAATAAGCCTAAGTTTGTGAATGAGCCTATTTAATAAGCCTAAGTTGCTGAAGTAAGCCTATTTAATAAGCCTAAGTTGCTGAATAAGCCTATTTAATAAACCTAAGTTGCTGAATAAACCTATCTAATAAGTCTAAGTTGCTGAAATAAGCCTATTTAATAAGGCTATTTAATAAGCCTAAGTTGCTGAATAAGCCTATTTAATAAGGCTATTTAATAAGCCTAAGTTGCTGAAATAAGACTATTTAATAAGCCTTTTTAATAAGCCTATTTAATAAGTCTATTTAATAAGCCTTTTTAATAAGCCTATTTAATAAGTCTATTTAATAAGCCTATTTAATAAGCCTATTTAATAAGTCTATTTAATACGTCTATTTAATAAGCCTATTTAATAAGTATTTAATGAGCCTATTTAATAAGTCTATTTATTGAGCCTATTTAATAGGCCTATTTAATAAGTCTAAGTTGCTGAAAAAAGCCTATTTAATAGGCCTATTTAATAAGCCTAAGTTGCTGAAATAAGCCTATTTAATAAGCCTAAGTTGCTGAAATAAGGCTGTTTAATAAGTCTAAGTTGCTGAAATAAGCCTATTTAATAAGCCTAAGTTGCTGAAATAAGTATATTTAATAAGCATAAGTTGCTGAAATAAGCCTATTTAATAAGTCTAAGTTGCTGAAATAAGGCTTTTTAATAAGTCTAAGTTGCTGAAATAAGCCTTTTAAATATGCGTAAGTTGCTGAAAAAAGCCTATTTAATAAGCCTAAGTTGCTGAAATAAGTATATTTAATAAGCATAAGTTGCTGAAATAAGCCTATTTAATAAGTCTAAGTTGCTGAAATAAGCCTTTTTAATCAGCGTAAGTTGCTGAAATAAGCCTATTTAATAAGCCCAAGTTGCTGAAATAAGCCTACTTAATTAGGCTATTTAATAAGCCTAAGTTGCTGAAATAAGCCTATTTAATAAGCGTAAGTTGCTGAAATAAGGCTATTTAATAAGTCTAAGTTGCTGAAATAAGCCTACTTAATTAGGCTATTTAATAAGCCTAAGTTGCTGAAATAAGCCTATTTAATAAGCGTAAGTTGCTGAAATAAGGCTATTTAATAAGTCTAAGTTGCTGAAATAAGCCTATTTAATAAGCCTAAGTTGCTGAAATAAGCTTATTTAATAAGCCTATTTAATAAGCCTAAGTTGCTGAAGTAAGCCTAATTAATAAGCCTATTTAATAGGCATATTTAATAAGTCTAAGTTGCTGAAATAAGCCTATTTAATAAGCATATTTAATAGGCCTATTTAATAAGTCTAAGTTGCTGAAATAAGACTATTTAATAAGCCTAAGTTGCTGAATGAGCCCATTTAATAAGCCTAAGTTGCTGAAATAAGCCTATTTAATAAGCCTACGTTGCTGAATAAGCCTATTTAATAAGCCTAAGTTGCTGAATAAACCTATTTAATAAGTCTAAGTTTCTGAAATAAGAATATTTAATAAGGCTATTTAATAAGCCTAAGTTGCTGATTAAGCCTATTTAATAAGTCTAAGTTGCTGAAATAAGGCTATTTAATAAGTTTAAGTTGCTGAAATAAGCCTATTTAATAAGGCTATTTAATGAGCCTAAGTTGCTGAAATAAGCCTATTTAATAAGCCTAAGTTTCTGAACTAAGCCTATTTAAAAAGGTATATTTAATAAGTCTAAGTTGCTGCAATAAACCTATTTAAAAATGATATTTAATAAGCCTAAGTTGCTGAAATAAACCTGTTTAATAAGGCTATTTAATAAGCATAAGTTGCTGAAATAAGCTTATTTAATAAGCCTAAGTTGCTGAAATAAGCCTATTTAATAAGGCTATTTAATAAGCCTAAGTTGCTGAAATAAACCTATTTAATAAGCCTAAGTTGCTAAAATAAGCCTATTTAATGAGGCTATTTAATAAGTCTATTTAATAAGCCTTTTTAATAAGCCTATTTAATAAGCCTATTTAATAAGCCTATTTAATAAGCCTATTTAATAGGCCTATTTAATAAGTCTAAGTTGCTGAAATAAGCCTATTTAATAAGCCTAAGTTTCTGAATGATCCTATTTAATAAGCCTAAGTTGCTGAAATAAGCCTATTTAATAAGCCTAAGTTGCTGAATAAGCCTATTTAATAAGCCTAAGTTGCTGAAATAAGCCTATTTAATAAGCCTATTTAATAAACATATTTGATAAGTATTTAATGAGCCTATTTAATGAGTCTATTTAATAAGCCTTTTTAATAAGTATTTAATGAGCCTATTTAATAAGCCTATTTATTGAGCCTATTTAATAAGCCTATTTATTGAGCCTATTCAATAAGCCTATTTATTGAGCCTATTTAATAAGCCTATTTATTGAGCCTATTTAATAAGCCTATTTATTGAGCCTATTTAATAAGCCTATTTAATAAGCCTATTTATTGAGCCTATTTAATAAGTCTATTTAATAAGCCTATTTAATAAGCCTATTTAATAAGTATTTAATGAGCCTATTTAATAAGTCTATTTAATAAGCCTATTTAATAGGCCTATTTAAAAAGTCTAAGTTGCTGAAATAAGCCTATTTAATAAGCCTATTTAATAGGCCTATTTAATAAGTCTAAGTTGCTGAAATAAGCCTATTTAATAAGCCCAAGTTTCTGAATGATCCTATTTAATAAGCCTAAGTTGCTGAAATAAGCCTATTTAATAAACCTAAGTTGCTGAATAAGCCTATTTAATAAGCCTAAGTTGCTGAATAAACCTATTTAATAAGTCTAAGTTGCTGAAATAAGCCTATTTAATAGGGCTATTTAATAAGCCTAAGTTGCTGAAATAAGCCTATTTAATAAGCCTATTTAATAAGCCTATTTAATAAGTATTTAATGAGGCTATTTAATGAGGCTATTTAATAAGCCTATTTAATACGCCTATTTAATAAGCCTATTTAATACGCCTATTTAATAAACATATTTAATAAGTATTTAATGAGCCTATTTAATAAGTCTATTTAATAAGCCTGTTTAATAAGCCTATTTAATAAGTCTATTTAATAAGCCTATTTAATAAGTCTATTTAAGAAGTCTATTTAATAAGCCTATTTAATAAGTATTTAATGAGCCTATTTAATAAGCCTATTTATTGAGCCTATTTAATGAGCCTATTCATTGAGCCTATTTAATAAGCCTGTTTATTGAGCCTATTTAATAAGCCTATTTATTGAGCCTATTTAATAAGCCTATTTAATAAGTCTATTTAATAAGCCTATTTAATAAGCCTATTTAATAAGCCAATTTATTGAGCCTATTTAATAAGCCAATTTAATAAGTCTATTTATTGAGCCTTTTTAATAAGTCTATTTAATAAGCCTATTTAATACGCCTATTTAATAAGTATTTAATGAGCCTATTTAATAAGTCTATTTAATAAGCCTATTTAATAGGCCTATTTAATAAGTCTAAGTTGCTGAAATAAGCCTATTTAATAAGCCTATTTAATAGGCCTATTTAATAAGTCTAAGTTGCTGAAATAAGCCTATTTAATAAGCCTAAGTTTCTGAATGAGCATATTTAATAAGCCTAAGTTGCTGAAATAAGCCTATTTAATAAGCCTAAGTTGCTGAATAAGCCTATTTAATAACCCTAAGTTGCTGAATAAACCTATCTAATAAGTCTAAGTTGCTGAAATAAGCCTATTTAATAAGGCTATTTAATAAGCCTACGTTGCTGAATAAGCCTATTTAATAAGGCTATTTAATGAGCCTAAGTTGCTGAAATAAGACTATTTAATAAGCCTAAGTTTCTGAACTAAGCCTATTTAAAAAGGTATATTTAATAAGTCTAAGTTGCTGAAATAAACCTATTTAAAAATGCTATTTAATAAGCCTAAGTTGCTGAAATAAGCCTATTTAATAAGGCTCTTTAATAAGTCTAAGTTGCTGAAATAAACCTATTTAATAAGCCTACGTTGCTAAAATAAGCCTATTTAATGAGGCTATTTAATAAGTCTATTTAATAAGCCTATTTAATAAGCCTATTTAATGAGTCTATTTAATAAGTCTATTTAATAAGCCTATTTAATAAGTATTTAATGAGCCTATTTAATAAGCCTATTTATTGAGCCTATTTAATAAGCCTATTTATTGAGCCTATTTAATAAGCCTATTTATTGAGCCTATTTAATAAGCCTATTTATTGAGCCTATTTAATAAGCCTATTTAATAAGTCTATTTATTAAGCCTATTTAATAAGCCTATTTATTGAGCCTATTTAATATGCCTATTTATTGAGCCTATTTAATAAGTCTATTTAATAAGCCTATTTAATAAGCCTATTTAATAAGTATTTAATGAGCCTATTTAATAAGTCTATTTAATACGCCTATTTAATAGGCCTATTTAATAAGTCTAAGTTGCTGAAATAAGCCTATTTAATAAGCCTATTTAATAGGCCTATTTAATAAGTCTAAGTTGCTGAAATAAGCCTATTTAATCAGCCTAAGTTTCTGAATGAGCCTATTTAATAAGCCTAAGTTGCTGAAATAAGCCTATTTAATAAGCCTAAGTTGCTGAATAAGCCTATTTAATAAGCATAAGTTGCTGAAATAAGCCTATTTAATAAGTCTAAGTTGCTGAAATAAGGCTATTTAATAAGCCTAAGTTGCTGAAATAAGCCTATTTAATAAGCCTAAGTTGCTGAATAAGCCTATTTATTAAGCCTAAGTTGCTGAATAAACCTATTTAATAAGTCTAAGTTGCTGAAATAAGCCTATTTAATAAGGCTATTTAATAAGCCTAAGTTGCTGAATAAGCCTATTTAATAAGTCTAAGTTGCTGAAATAAGGCTATTTAATAAGCCTAAGTTGCTGAAATAAGGCTATTTAATAAGTTTAAGTTGCTGAAATAAGCCTATTTAATAAGGCTATTTAATGAGCCTAAGTTGTTGAAATAAGCCTATTTAATAAGCCTAAGTTTCTGAACTAAGCCTATTTAAAAAGGTATATTTAATAAGTCTAAGTTGCTGAAATAAGCCTATTTAATAAGGCTATTTAGTAAGCCTAAGTTGCTGAAATAAACCTATTTAATAAGCCTAAGTTGCTAAAATAAGCCTATTTAATGAGGCTATTTAATAAGTCTATTTAATAAGCCTATTTAATAAGCCTATTTAATAAGCCTATTTAATAAGCCTATTTAATACGCCTATTTAATAAACATATTTAATAAGTATTTAATGAGCCTATTTAATAAGTCTATTTAATAAGCCTGTTTAATAAGCCTATTTAATAAGTCTATTTAATAAGCCTATTTAATAAGTCTATTTAAGAAGTCTATTTAATAAGCCTATTTAATAAGTATTTAATGAGCCTATTTAATAAGCCTATTTAATAAGCCTATTTAATAAGCCTATTTAATAAGCCTATTTAATACGCCTATTTAATAAACATATTTAATAAGTATTTAATGAGCCTATTTAATAAGTCTATTTAATAAGCCTGTTTAATAAGCCTATTTAATAAGTCTAAGTTGCTGAAATAAGCCTATTTAATAAGCCTATTTAATAGGCCTATTTAATAAGTCTAAGTTGCTGAAATAAGCCTATTTAGTAAGCCTAAGTTTCTGAATGATCCTATTTAATAAGCCTAAGTTGCTGAAATAAGCCTATTTAATACGCCTAAGTTGCTGAATAAGCCTATTTAATAAGCCTAAGTTGCTGAATAAACCTATTTAATAAGTCTAAGTTGCTGAAATAAGCCTATTTAATAAGGCTATTTAATAAGCCTAAGTTGCTGAAATAAGCCTATTTAATAAGCCTATTTAATAAGCCTATTTAATAAGTATTTAATGAGGCTATTTAATAAGCCTATTTAATAAGCCTATTTAATAAGCCTATTTAATACGCCTATTTAATAAACATATTTAATAAGTATTTAATGAGCCTATTTAATAAGTCTATTTAATAAGCCTGTTTAATAAGCCTATTTAATAAGTCTATTTAATAAGCCTATTTAATAAGTCTATTTAAGAAGTCTATTTAATAAGCCTATTTAATAAGTATTTAATGAGCCAATTTAATAAGTCTATTTATTGAGCCTTTTTAATAAGTCTATTTAATAAGCCTATTTAATAAGCCTATTTAATAAGTATTTAATGAGCCTATTTAATAAGTCTATTTAATAAGCCTATTTAATAGGCCTATTTAATAAGTCTAAGTTGCTGAAATAAGCCTATTTAATAAGCCTATTTAATAGGCCTATTTAATAAGTCTAAATTGCTGAAATAAGCCTATTTAATAAGCCTAAGTTTGTGAATGAGCCTATTTAATAAGCCTAAGTTGCTGAATAAGCCTATTTAATAAGCCTAAGTTGCTGAATAAACCTATCTAATAAGTCTAAGTTGCTGAAATAAGCCTATTTAATAAGGCTATTTAATAAGCCTAAGTTGCTGAATAAGCCTATTTAATAAGGCTATTTAATGAGCCTAAGTTGCTGAAATAAGACTATTTAATAAGCCTAAGTTTCTGAACTAAGCCTATTTAAAAAGGTATATTTAATACGTCTAAGTTGCTGAAATAAACCTATTTAAAAATGCTATTTAATAAGCCTAAGTTTGTGAAATTAACCTGTTTAATAAGGCTATTTAATAAGCATAAGTTGCTGAAATAAGGTTATTTAATAAGCCTAAGTTGCTGAAATAAGCCTATTTAATAAGGGTCTTTAATAAGTCTAAGTTGCTGAAATAAACCTATTTAAAAAGCCTATGTTGCTAAAATAAGCCTATTTAATGAGGCTATTTAATAAGTCTATTTAATAAGCCTATTTAATAAGCCTATTTAATGAGTCTATTTAATAAGTCTATTTAATAAGCCTATTTAATAAGTATTTAATGAGCCTATTTAATAAGCCTATTTAATAAGCCTATTTAATAAGCCTATTTAATAAGCCTATTTAATACGCCTATTTAATAAACATATTTAATAAGTATTTAATGAGCCTATTTAATAAGTCTATTTAATAAGCCTTTTTAATAAGTATTTAATGAGCCTATTTAATAAGCCTATTTATTGAGCCTATTTAATAAGCCTATTTATTGAGCCTATTCAATAAGCCTATTTATTGAGCCTATTTAATAAGCCTATTTATTGAGCCTATTTAATAAGCCTATTTCATAAGCCTATTTAATAAGCCTATTTAATAAGCCTATTTAATAAGCCTATTTGTTGAGCCTATTTAATAAGCCTATTTAATAAGCCTATTTATTGAGCCTATTTAATAAGTCTATTTAATAAGCCTATTTAATAAGCCTATTTAATACGTATTTAATGAGCCTATTTAATAAGTCTATTTAATAAGCCTATTTAATAGGCCTATTTAAAAAGTCTAAGTTGCTGAAATAAGCCTATTTAATAAGCCTATTTAATAGGCCTATTTAATATGTCTAAGTTGCTGAAATAAGCCTATTTAATAAGCCTAAGTTTCTGAATGATCCTATTTAATAAGCCTAAGTTGCTGAAATAAGCCTATTTAATAAGCCTAAGTTGCTGAATAAGCCTATTTAATAAGCCTAAGTTGCTGAATAAACCTATTTAATAAGTCTAAGTTGCTGAAATAAGCCTATTTAATAAGGCTATTTAATAAGCCTAAGTTGCTGAAATAAGCCTATTTAATAAGCCTATTTAATAAGCCTATTTAATAAGTATTTAATGAGGCTATTTAATAAGCTTATTTAATAAGCCTATTTAATAAGCCTATTTAATAAGCCTATTTAATACGCCTATTTAATAAACATATTTAATAAGTATTTAATGAGCCTATTTAATAAGTCTATTTAATAAGCCTGTTTAATAAGCCTATTTAATAAGTCTAAGTTGCTGAAATAAGCCTATTTAATAAGCCTATTTAATAGGCCTATTTAATAAGTCTAAGTTGCTGAAATAAGCCTATTTAATAAGCCTAAGTTTCTGAATGATCCTATTTAATAAGCCTAAGTTGCTGAAATAAGCCTATTTAATAAGCCTAAGTTGCTGAATAAGCCTATTTAATAAGCCTAAGTTGCTGAATAAACCTATTTAATAAGTCTAAGTTGCTGAAATAAGCCTATTTAATAAGGCTATTTAATAAGCCTAAGTTGCTGAAATAAGCCTATTTAATAAGCCTATTTAATAAGCCTATTTAATAAGTATTT
This sequence comes from Petromyzon marinus, assembly GCF_048934315.1. Classification (NCBI taxonomy): domain Eukaryota; kingdom Metazoa; phylum Chordata; class Hyperoartia; order Petromyzontiformes; family Petromyzontidae; genus Petromyzon; species Petromyzon marinus. The sequence continues at coordinate 4,419,182 of NW_027422761.1, forward strand.
AATGAGGTTATTTAATAAGCCTATTTAATAAGCCTATTTAATAAGCCTATTTAATACGCCTATTTAATACGCCTATTTAATAAACATATTTAATAATTATTTAATGAGCCTATTTAATAAGTCTATTTAATAAGCCTGTTTAATAAGCCTATTTAATAAGTCTATTTAATAAGCCTATTTAATAAGTCTATTTAAGAAGTCTATTTAATAAGCCTATTTAATAAGTATTTAATGAGCCAATTTAATAAGTCTATTTATTGAGCCTTTTTAATAAGTCTATTTAATAAGCCTATTTAATAAGCCTATTAAATAAGTATTTAATGAGCCTATTTAATAAGTCTATTTAATAAGCCTATTTAATAGGCCTATTTAATAGGCCTATTTAATAAGTCTAAATTGCTGAAATAAGCCTATTTAATAAGCCTAAGTTTGTGAATGAGCCTATTTAATAAGCCTAAGTTGCTGAAATAAGCCTATTTAATAAGCCTAAGTTGCTGAATAAGCCTATTTAATAAGCCTAAGTTGCTGAATAAACCTATCTAATAAGTCTAAGTTGCTGAAATAAGCCTATTTAATAAGGCTATTTAATAAGCCTAAGTTGCTGAATAAGCCTATTTAATAAGGCTATTTAATGAGCCTAAGTTGCTGAAATAAGACTATTTAATAAGCCTAAGTTTCTGAACTAAGCCTATTTAAAAAGGTATATTTAATAAGTCTAAGTTGCTGAAATAAACCTATTTAAAAATGCTATTTAATAAGCCTAAGTTTGTGAAATTAACCTGTTTAATAAGGCTATTTAATAAGCATAAGTTGCTGAAATAAGGTTATTTAATAAGCCTAAGTTGCTGAAATAAGCCTATTTAATAAGGCTCTTTAATAAGTCTAAGTTGCTGAAATAAACCTATTTAATAAGCCTATGTTGCTAAAATAAGCCTATTTAATAAGTCTATTTAATAAGCCTATTTAATAAGCCTATTTAATGAGTCTATTTAATAAGTCTATTTAATAAGCCTATTTAATAAGTATTTAATGAGCCTATTTAATAAGCCTATTTATTGAGCCTATTTAATAAGCCTATTTATTGAGCCTATTTAATAAGCCTATTTATTGAGCCTATTTAATAAGCCTATTTATTGAGCCTATTTAATAAGCCTATTTCATAAGCCTATTTAATAAGCCTATTTAATAAGCCTATTTAATAAGCCTATTTATTGAGCCTATTTAATAAGCCTATTTAATATGCCTATTTATTGAGCCTATTTAATAAGTCTATTTAATAAGCCTATTTAATAAGCCTATTTAATAAGTATTTAATGAGCCTATTTAATAAGTCTATTTAATAAGCCTATTTAATAGGCCTATTTAAAAAGTCTAAGTTGCTGAAATAAGCCTATTTAATAAGCCCATTTAATAGGCCTATTTAATAAGTCTAAGTTGCTGAAATAAGCCTATTTAATAAGCCTAAGTTTCTGAATGATCCTATTTAATAAGCCTAAGTTGCTGAAATAAGCCTATTTAATAAGCCTAAGTTGCTGAATAAGCCTATTTAATAAGCCTAAGTTGCTGAATAAACCTATTTAATAAGTCTAAGTTGCTGAAATAAGCCTATTTAATAAGGCTATTTAATAAGACTAAGTTGCTGAAATAAGCCTATTTAATAAGCCTATTCAATAAGCCTATTTAATAAGTATTTAATGAGGCTATTTAATAAGCCTATTTAATAAGCCTATTTAATAAGCCTATTTAATACGCCTATTTAATAAACATATTTAATTAGTATTTAATGAGCCTATTTAATAAGTCTAATTAATAAGCCTGTTTAATAAGCCTATTTAATAAGTCTATTTAATAAGCCTATTTAATGAGCCTATTTAATAAGCCTATTTATTGAGCCTATTTAATGAGCCTATTTATTGAGCCTATTTAATAAGCCTATTTATTGAGCCTATTTAATAAGCCTATTTAATAAGTCTATTTAATAAGCCTATTTAATAAGCCTATTTAATAAGCCTATTTATTGAGCCTATTTAATAAGCCAATTTAATAAGTCTATTTATTGAGCCTTTTTAATAAGTCTATTTAATAAGCCTATTTAATAAGCCTATTAAATAAGTATTTAATGAGCCTATTTAATAAGTCTATTTAATAAGCCTATTTAATAGGCCTATTTAATAAGTCTAAGTTGCTGAAATAAGCCTATTTAATAAGCCTATTTAATAGGCCTATTTAATAAGTCTAAGTTGCTGAAATAAGCCTATTTAATAAGCCTAAGTTTCTGAATGAGCATATTTAATAAGCCTAAGTTGCTGAAATAAGCCTATTTAATAAGCCTAAGTTGCTGAATAAGCCTATTTAATAAGTCTATTTAATAAGCCTATTTAATAAGCCTATTTAATGAGTCTATTTAATAAGTCTATTTAATAAGCCTATTTAATAAGTATTTAATGAGCCTATTTAATAAGCCTATTTATTGAGCCTATTTAATAAGCCTATTTAATAAGCCTATTTAATACGCCTATTTAATAAACATATTTAATAAGTATTTAATGAGCCTATTTAATAAGTCTATTTAATAAGCCTTTTTAATAAGTATTTAATGAGCCTATTTAATAAGCCTATTTATTGAGCCTATTTAATAAGCCTATTTATTGAGCCTATTCAATAAGCCTATTTATTGAGCCTATTTAATAAGCCTATTTATTGAGCCTATTTAATAAGCCTATTTCATAAGCCTATTGAATAAGCCTATTTAATAAGCCTATTTAATAAGCCTATTTATTGAGCCTATTTAATAAGCCTATTTAATAAGCCTATTTATTGAGCCTATTTAATAAGTCTATTTAATAAGCCTATTTAATAAGCCTATTTAATAAGTATTTAATGAGCCTATTTAATAAGTCTATTTAATAAGCCTATTTAATAGGCCTATTTAAAAAGTCTAAGTTGCTGAAATAAGCCTATTTAATAAGCCTATTTAATAGGCCTATTTAATAAGTCTAAGTTGCTGAAATAAGCCTATTTAATAAGCCTAAGTTTCTGAATGATCCTATTTAATAAGCCTAAGTTGCTGAAATAAGCCTATTTAATAAGCCTAAGTTGCTGAATAAGCCTATTTAATAAGCCTAAGTTGCTGAATAAACCTATTTAATAAGTCTAAGTTGCTGAAATAAGCCTATTTAATAAGGCTATTTAATAAGCCTAAGTTGCTGAAATAAGCCTATTTAATAAGCCTATTTAATAAGCCTATTTAATAAGTATTTAATGAGGCTATTTAATAAGCCTATTTAATAAGCCTATTTAATAAGCCTATTTAATAAGCCTATTTAATACGCCTATTTAATAAACATATTTAATAAGTATTTAATGAGCCTATTTAATAAGTCTATTTAATAAGCCTGTTTAATAAGCCTATTTAATAAGTCTAAGTTGCTGAAATAAGCCTATTTAATAAGCCTATTTAATAGGCCTATTTAATAAGTCTAAGTTGCTGAAATAAGCCTATTTAATAAGCCTAAGTTTCTGAATGATCCTATTTAATAAGCCTAAGTTGCTGAAATAAGCCTATTTAATAAGCCTAAGTTGCTGAATAAGCCTATTTAATAAGCCTAAGTTGCTGAATAAACCTATTTAATAAGTCTAAGTTGCTGAAATAAGCCTATTTAATAAGGCTATTTAATAAGCCTAAGTTGCTGAAATAAGCCTATTTAATAAGCCTATTTAATAAGCCTATTTAATAAGTATTTAATGAGGCTATTTAATAAGCCTATTTAATAAGCCTACTTAATAAGCCTATTTAATAAGCCTATTTAATACGCCTATTTAATAAACATATTTAATAATTATTTAATGAGCCTATTTAATAAGTCTATTTAATAAGCCTGTTTAATAAGCCTATTTAATAAGTCTATTTAATAAGCCTATTTAATAAGTCTATTTAAGAAGTCTATTTAATAAGCCTATTTAATAAGTATTTAATGAGCCAATTTAATAAGTCTATTTATTGAGCCTTTTTAATAAGTCTATTTAATAAGCCTATTTAATAAGCCTATTTAATAAGTATTTAATGAGCCTATTTAATAAGTCTATTTAATAAGCCTATTTAATAGGCCTATTTAATAGGCCTATTTAATAAGTCTAAATTGCTGAAATAAGCCTATTTAATAAGCCTAAGTTTGTGAATGAGCCTATTTAATAAGCCTAAGTTGCTGAAATAAGCCTATTTAATAAGCCTAAGTTGCTGAATAAGCCTATTTAATAAGCCTAAGTTGCTGAATAAACCTATCTAATAAGTCTAAGTTGCTGAAATAAGCCTATTTAATAAGGCTATTTAATAAGCCTAAGTTGCTGAATAAGCCTATTTAATAAGGCTATTTAATGAGCCTAAGTTGCTGAAATAAGACTATTTAATAAGCCTAAGTTTCTGAACTAAGCCTATTTAAAAAGGTATATTTAATAAGTCTAAGTTGCTGAAATAAACCTATTTAAAAATGCTATTTAATAAGCCTAAGTTTGTGAAATTAACCTGTTTAATAAGGCTATTTAATAAGCATAAGTTGCTGAAATAAGGTTATTTAATAAGCCTAAGTTGCTGAAATAAGCCTATTTAATAAGGCTCTTTAATAAGTCTAAGTTGCTGAAATAAACCTATTTAATAAGCCTATGTTGCTAAAATAAGCCTATTTAATAAGTCTATTTAATAAGCCTATTTAATAAGCCTATTTAATGAGTCTATTTAATAAGTCTATTTAATAAGCCTATTTAATAAGTATTTAATGAGCCTATTTAATAAGCCTATTTATTGAGCCTATTTAATAAGCCTATTTATTGAGCCTATTTAATAAGCCTATTTATTGAGCCTATTTAATAAGCCTATTTATTGAGCCTATTTAATAAGCCTATTTCATAAGCCTATTTAATAAGCCTATTTAATAAGCCTATTTAATAAGCCTATTTATTGAGCCTATTTAATAAGCCTATTTAATATGCCTATTTATTGAGCCTATTTAATAAGTCTATTTAATAAGCCTATTTAATAAGCCTATTTAATAAGTATTTAATGAGCCTATTTAATAAGTCTATTTAATAAGCCTATTTAATAGGCCTATTTAAAAAGTCTAAGTTGCTGAAATAAGCCTATTTAATAAGCCCATTTAATAGGCCTATTTAATAAGTCTAAGTTGCTGAAATAAGCCTATTTAATAAGCCTAAGTTTCTGAATGATCCTATTTAATAAGCCTAAGTTGCTGAAATAAGCCTATTTAATAAGCCTAAGTTGCTGAATAAGCCTATTTAATAAGCCTAAGTTGCTGAATAAACCTATTTAATAAGTCTAAGTTGCTGAAATAAGCCTATTTAATAAGGCTATTTAATAAGACTAAGTTGCTGAAATAAGCCTATTTAATAAGCCTATTCAATAAGCCTATTTAATAAGTATTTAATGAGGCTATTTAATAAGCCTATTTAATAAGCCTATTTAATAAGCCTATTTAATATGCCTATTTAATAAACATATTTAATTAGTATTTAATGAGCCTATTTAATAAGTCTAATTAATAAGCCTGTTTAATAAGCCTATTTAATAAGTCTATTTAATAAGCCTATTTAATGAGCCTATTTAATAAGCCTATTTATTGAGCCTATTTAATGAGCCTATTTATTGAGCCTATTTAATAAGCCTATTTATTGAGCCTATTTAATAAGCCTATTTAATAAGTCTATTTAATAAGCCTATTTAATAAGCCTATTTAATAAGCCTATTTATTGAGCCTATTTAATAAGCCAATTTAATAAGTCTATTTATTGAGCCTTTTTAATAAGTCTATTTAATAAGCCTATTTAATAAGCCTATTAAATAAGTATTTAATGAGCCTATTTAATAAGTCTATTTAATAAGCCTATTTAATAGGCCTATTTAATAAGTCTAAGTTGCTGAAATAAGCCTATTTAATAAGCCTATTTAATAGGCCTATTTAATAAGTCTAAGTTGCTGAAATAAGCCTATTTAATAAGCCTAAGTTTCTGAATGAGCATATTTAATAAGCCTAAGTTGCTGAAATAAGCCTATTTAATAAGCCTAAGTTGCTGAATAAGCCTATTTAATAAGTCTATTTAATAAGCCTATTTAATAAGCCTATTTAATGAGTCTATTTAATAAGTCTATTTAATAAGCCTATTTAATAAGTATTTAATGAGCCTATTTAATAAGCCTATTTATTGAGCCTATTTAATAAGCCTATTTAATAAGCCTATTTAATACGCCTATTTAATAAACATATTTAATAAGTATTTAATGAGCCTATTTAATAAGTCTATTTAATAAGCCTTTTTAATAAGTATTTAATGAGCCTATTTAATAAGCCTATTTATTGAGCCTATTTAATAAGCCTATTTATTGAGCCTATTCAATAAGCCTATTTATTGAGCCTATTTAATAAGCCTATTTATTGAGCCTATTTAATAAGCCTATTTCATAAGCCTATTGAATAAGCCTATTTAATAAGCCTATTTAATAAGCCTATTTATTGAGCCTATTTAATAAGCCTATTTAATAAGCCTATTTATTGAGCCTATTTAATAAGTCTATTTAATAAGCCTATTTAATAAGCCTATTTAATAAGTATTTAATGAGCCTATTTAATAAGTCTATTTAATAAGCCTATTTAATAGGCCTATTTAAAAAGTCTAAGTTGCTGAAATAAGCCTATTTAATAAGCCTATTTAATAGGCCTATTTAATAAGTCTAAGTTGCTGAAATAAGCCTATTTAATAAGCCTAAGTTTCTGAATGATCCTATTTAATAAGCCTAAGTTGCTGAAATAAGCCTATTTAATAAGCCTAAGTTGCTGAATAAGCCTATTTAATAAGCCTAAGTTGCTGAATAAACCTATTTAATAAGTCTAAGTTGCTGAAATAAGCCTATTTAATAAGGCTATTTAATAAGCCTAAGTTGCTGAAATAAGCCTATTTAATAAGCCTATTTAATAAGCCTATTTAATAAGTATTTAATGAGGCTATTTAATAAGCCTATTTAATAAGCCTATTTAATAAGCCTATTTAATAAGCCTATTTAATACGCCTATTTAATAAACATATTTAATAAGTATTTAATGAGCCTATTTAATAAGTCTATTTAATAAGCCTGTTTAATAAGCCTATTTAATAAGTCTAAGTTGCTGAAATAAGCCTATTTAATAAGCCTATTTAATAGGCCTATTTAATAAGTCTAAGTTGCTGAAATAAGCCTATTTAATAAGCCTAAGTTTCTGAATGATCCTATTTAATAAGCCTAAGTTGCTGAAATAAGCCTATTTAATAAGCCTAAGTTGCTGAATAAGCCTATTTAATAAGCCTAAGTTGCTGAATAAACCTATTTAATAAGTCTAAGTTGCTGAAATAAGCCTATTTAATAAGGCTATTTAATAAGCCTAAGTTGCTGAAATAAGCCTATTTAATAAGCCTATTTAATAAGCCTATTTAATAAGTATTTAATGAGGCTATTTAATAAGCCTATTTAATAAGCCTACTTAATAAGCCTATTTAATAAGCCTATTTAATACGCCTATTTAATAAACATATTTAATAATTATTTAATGAGCCTATTTAATAAGTCTATTTAATAAGCCTGTTTAATAAGCCTATTTAATAAGTCTATTTAATAAGCCTATTTAATAAGTCTATTTAAGAAGTCTATTTAATAAGCCTATTTAATAAGTATTTAATGAGCCAATTTAATAAGTCTATTTATTGAGCCTTTTTAATAAGTCTATTTAATAAGCCTATTTAATAAGCCTATTTAATAAGTATTTAATGAGCCTATTTAATAAGTCTATTTAATAAGCCTATTTAATAGGCCTATTTAATAGGCCTATTTAATAAGTCTAAATTGCTGAAATAAGCCTATTTAATAAGCCTAAGTTTGTGAATGAGCCTATTTAATAAGCCTAAGTTGCTGAAATAAGCCTATTTAATAAGCCTAAGTTGCTGAATAAGCCTATTTAATAAGCCTAAGTTGCTGAATAAACCTATCTAATAAGTCTAAGTTGCTGAAATAAGCCTATTTAATAAGGCTATTTAATAAGCCTAAGTTGCTGAATAAGCCTATTTAATAAGGCTATTTAATGAGCCTAAGTTGCTGAAATAAGACTATTTAATAAGCCTAAGTTTCTGAACTAAGCCTATTTAAAAAGGTATATTTAATAAGTCTAAGTTGCTGAAATAAACCTATTTAAAAATGCTATTTAATAAGCCTAAGTTTGTGAAATTAACCTGTTTAATAAGGCTATTTAATAAGCATAAGTTGCTGAAATAAGGTTATTTAATAAGCCTAAGTTGCTGAAATAAGCCTATTTAATAAGGCTCTTTAATAAGTCTAAGTTGCTGAAATAAACCTATTTAATAAGCCTATGTTGCTAAAATAAGCCTATTTAATAAGTCTATTTAATAAGCCTATTTAATAAGCCTATTTAATGAGTCTATTTAATAAGTCTATTTAATAAGCCTATTTAATAAGTATTTAATGAGCCTATTTAATAAGCCTATTTATTGAGCCTATTTAATAAGCCTATTTATTGAGCCTATTTAATAAGCCTATTTATTGAGCCTATTTAATAAGCCTATTTATTGAGCCTATTTAATAAGCCTATTTCATAAGCCTATTTAATAAGCCTATTTAATAAGCCTATTTAATAAGCCTATTTATTGAGCCTATTTAATAAGCCTATTTAATATGCCTATTTATTGAGCCTATTTAATAAGTCTATTTAATAAGCCTATTTAATAAGCCTATTTAATAAGTATTTAATGAGCCTATTTAATAAGTCTATTTAATAAGCCTATTTAATAGGCCTATTTAAAAAGTCTAAGTTGCTGAAATAAGCCTATTTAATAAGCCCATTTAATAGGCCTATTTAATAAGTCTAAGTTGCTGAAATAAGCCTATTTAATAAGCCTAAGTTTCTGAATGATCCTATTTAATAAGCCTAAGTTGCTGAAATAAGCCTATTTAATAAGCCTAAGTTGCTGAATAAGCCTATTTAATAAGCCTAAGTTGCTGAATAAACCTATTTAATAAGTCTAAGTTGCTGAAATAAGCCTATTTAATAAGGCTATTTAATAAGACTAAGTTGCTGAAATAAGCCTATTTAATAAGCCTATTCAATAAGCCTATTTAATAAGTATTTAATGAGGCTATTTAATAAGCCTATTTAATAAGCCTATTTAATAAGCCTATTTAATACGCCTATTTAATAAACATATTTAATTAGTATTTAATGAGCCTATTTAATAAGTCTAATTAATAAGCCTGTTTAATAAGCCTATTTAATAAGTCTATTTAATAAGCCTATTTAATAAGTCTATTTAAGAAGTCTATTTAATAAGCCTATTTAATAAGTATTTAATGAGCCTATTTAATAAGCCTATTTATTGAGCCTATTTAATGAGCCTATTTATTGAGCCTATTTAATAAGCCTATTTATTGAGCCTATTTAATAAGCCTATTTATTGAGCCTATTTAATAAGCCTATTTAATAAGTCTATTTAATAAGCCTATTTAATAAGCCTATTTAATAAGCCTATTTATTGAGCATATTTAATAAGCCAATTTAATAAGTCTATTTATTGAGCCTTTTTAATGAGTCTATTTAATAAGCCTATTTAATAAGCCTATTAAATAAGTATTTAATGAGCCTATTTAATAAGTCTATTTAATAAGCCTATTTAATAGGCCTATTTAATAAGTCTAAGTTGCTGAAATAAGCCTATTTAATAAGCCTATTTAATAGGCCTATTTAATAAGTCTAAGTTGCTGAAATAAGCCTATTTAATAAGCCTAAGTTTCTGAATGAGCATATTTAATAAGCCTAAGTTGCTGAAATAAGCCTATTTAATAAGCCTAAGTTGCTGAATAAGCCTATTTAATAAGTCTATTTAATAAGCCTATTTAATAAGCCTATTTAATGAGTCTATTTAATAAGTCTATTTAATAAGCCTATTTAATAAGTATTTAATGAGCCTATTTAATAAGCCTATTTATTGAGCCTATTTAATAAGCCTATTTAATAAGCCTATTTAATACGCCTATTTAATAAACATATTTAATAAGTATTTAATGAGCCTATTTAATAAGTCTATTTAATAAGCCTTTTTAATAAGTATTTAATGAGCCTATTTAATAAGCCTATTTATTGAGCCTATTTAATAAGCCTATTTATTGAGCCTATTCAATAAGCCTATTTATTGAGCCTATTTAATAAGCCTATTTATTGAGCCTATTTAATAAGCCTATTTCATAAGCCTATTTAATAAGCCTATTTAATAAGCCTATTTAATAAGCCTATTTATTGAGCCTATTTAATAAGCCTATTTAATAAGCCTATTTATTGAGCCTATTTAATAAGTCTATTTAATAAGCCTATTTAATAAGCCTATTTAATACGTATTTAATGAGCCTATTTAATAAGTCTATTTAATAAGCCTATTTAATAGGCCTATTTAAAAAGTCTAAGTTGCTGAAATAAGCCTATTTAATAAGCCTATTTAATAGGCCTATTTAATAAGTCTAAGTTGCTGAAATAAGCCTATTTAATAAGCCTAAGTTTCTGAATGATCCTATTTAATAAGCCTAAGTTGCTGAAATAAGCCTATTTAATAAGCCTAAGTTGCTGAATAAGCCTATTTAATAAGCCTTAAGTTGCTGAATAAACCTATTTAATAAGTCTAAGTTGCTGAAATAAGCCTATTTAATAAGGCTATTTAATAAGCCTAAGTTGCTGAAATAAGCCTATTTAATAAGCCTATTTAATAAGCCTATTTAATAAGTATTTAATGAGGCTATTTAATAAGCTTATTTAATAAGCCTATTTAATAAGCCTATTTAATAAGCCTATTTAATACGCCTATTTAATAAACATATTTAAAAAGTATTTAATGAGCCTATTTAATAAGTCTATTTAATAAGCCTGTTTAATAAGCCTATTTAATAAGTCTAAGTTGCTGAAATAAGCCTATTTAATAAGCCTATTTAATAGGCCTATTTAATAAGTCTAAGTTGCTGAAATAAGCCTATTTAATAAGCCTAAGTTTCTGAATGATCCTATTTAATAAGCCTAAGTTGCTGAAATAAGCCTATTTAATAAGCCTAAGTTGCTGAATAAGCCTATTTAATAAGCCTAAGTTGCTGAATAAACCTATTTAATAAGTCTAAGTTGCTGAAATAAGCCTATTTAATAAGGCTATTTAATAAGCCTAAGTTGCTGAAATAAGCCTATTTAATAAGCCTATTTAATAAGCCTATTTAATAAGTATTTAATGAGGCTATTTAATAAGCCTATTTAATAAGCCTATTTAATAAGCCAATTTAATAAGCCTATTTAATACGCCTATTTAATAAACATATTTAATAAGTATTTAATGAGCCTATTTAATAAGTCTATTTAATAAGCCTGTTTAATAAGCCTATTTAATAAGTCTATTTAATAAGCCTATTTAATAAGTCTATTTAAGAAGTCTATTTAATAAGCCTATTTAATAAGTATTTAATGAGCCAATTTAATAAGTCTATTTATTGAGCCTTTTTAATTAGTCTATTTAATAAGCCTATTTAATAAGTATTTAATGAGCCTATTTAATAAGTCTATTTAATAAGCCTATTTAATAGGCCTATTTAATAAGTCTAAGTTGCTGAAATAAGCCTATTTAATAAGCCTATTTAATAGGCCTATTTAATAAGTCTAAATTGCTGAAATAAGCCTATTTAATAAGCCTAAGTTGCTGAATAAGCCTATTTAATAAGCCTAAGTTGCTGAATAAACCTATCTAATAAGTCTAAGTTGCTGAAATAAGCCTATTTAATAAGGCTATTTAATAAGCCTAAGTTGCTGAATAAGCCTATTTAATAAGGCTATTTAATAAGCCTAAGTTGCTGAAATAAGACTATTTAATAAGCCTTTTTAATAAGCCTATTTAATAAGTCTATTTAATAAGCCTTTTTAATAAGCCTATTTAATAAGTCTATTTAATAAGCCTATTTAATAAGCCTATTTAATAAGTCTATTTAATACGTCTATTTAATAAGCCTATTTAATAAGTATTTAATGAGCCTATTTAACAAGTCTATTTATTGAGCCTATTTAATAGGCCTATTTAATAAGTCTAAGTTGCTGAAATAAGCCTATTTAATAGGCCTATTTAATAGGCCTATTTAATAAGCCTAAGTTGCTGAAATAAGCCTATTTAATAAGCCTAAGTTGCTGAAATAAGGCTGTTTAATAAGTCTAAGTTGCTGAAATAAGCCTATTTAATAAGCCTAAGTTGCTGAAATAAGTATATTTAATAAGCATAAGTTGCTGAAATAAGCCTATTTAATAAGTCTAAGTTGCTGAAATAAGGCTTTTTAATAAGTCTAAGTTGCTGAAATAAGCCTTTTAAATATGCGTAAGTTGCTGAAAAAAGCCTATTTAATAAGCCTAAGTTGCTGAAATAAGTATATTTAATAAGCATAAGTTGCTGAAATAAGCCTATTTAATAAGTCTAAGTTGCTGAAATAAAGCTATTTAATAAGTCTAAGTTGCTGAAATAAGCCTTTTTAATCAGCGTAAGTTGCTGAAATAAGCCTATTTAATAAGCCCAAGTTGCTGAAATAAGCCTACTTAATTAGGCTATTTAATAAGCCTAAGTTGCTGAAATAAGCCTATTTAATAAGCGTAAGTTGCTGAAATAAGGCTATTTAATAAGTCTAAGTTGCTGAAATAAGCCTATTTAATAAGCCTAAGTTGCTGAAATAAGCCTATTTAATAAGCCTATTTAATAAGCCTAAGTTGCTGAAGTAAGCCTATTTAATAAGCCTATTTAATAGGCATATTTAATAAGTCTAAGTTGCTGAAATAAGCCTATTTAATAAGCATATTTAATAGGCCTATTTAATAAGTCTAAGTTGCTGAAATAAGCCTATTTAATAAGCCTAAGTTGCTGAATGAGCCCATTTAATAAGCCTAAGTTGCTGAAATAAGCCTATTTAATAAGCCTACGTTGCTGAATAAGCCTATTTAATAAGCCTAAGTTGCTGAATAAACCTATTTAATAAGTCTAAGTTTCTGAAATAAGAATATTTAATAAGGCTATTTAATAAGCCTAAGTTGCTGATTAAGCCTATTTAATAAGTCTAAGTTGCTGAAATAAGGCTATTTAATAAGTTTAAGTTGCTGAAATAAGCCTATTTAATAAGGCTATTTAATGAGCCTAAGTTGCTGAAATAAGCCTATTTAATAAGCCTAAGTTTCTGAACTAAGCCTATTTAAAAAGGTATATTTAATAAGTCTAAGTTGCTGCAATAAACCTATTTAAAAATGATATTTAATAAGCCTAAGTTGCTGAAATAAACCTGTTTAATAAGGCTATTTAATAAGCATAAGTTGCTGAAATAAGCTTATTTAATAAGCCTAAGTTGCTGAAATAAGCCTATTTAATAAGGCTATTTAATAAGCCTAAGTTGCTGAAATAAACCTATTTAATAAGCCTAAGTTGCTAAAATAAGCCTATTTAATGAGGCTATTTAATAAGTCTATTTAATAAGCCTATTTAATAAGCCTATTTAATAAGCCTATTTAATACGCCTATTTAATAAACATATTTAATAAGTATTTAATGAGCCTATTTAATAAGTCTATTTAATAAGCCTTTTTAATAAGTATTTAATGAGCCTATTTAATAAGCCTATTTATTGAGCCTATTTAATAAGCCTATTCATTGAGCCTATTCAATAAGCCTATTTATTGAGCCTATTTAATAAGCCTATTTATTGAGCCTATTTAATAAGCCTATTTCATAAGCCTATTTAATAAGCCTATTTAATAAGCCTATTTAATAAGCCTATTTATTGAGCCTATTTAATAAGCCTATTTAATAAGCCTATTTATTGAGCCTATTTAATAAGTCTATTTAATAAGCCTATTTAATAAGCCTATTTAATAAGTATTTAATGAGCCTATTTAATAAGTCTATTTAATAAGCCTATTTAATAGGCCTATTTAAAAAGTCTAAATTGCTGAAATAAGCCTATTTAATAAGCCTATTTAATAGGCCTATTTAATAAGTCTAAGTTGCTGAAATAAGCCTATTTAATAAGCCCAAGTTTCTGAATGATCCTATTTAATAAGCCTAAGTTGCTGAAATAAGCCTATTTAATAAACCTAAGTTGCTGAATAAGCCTATTTAATAAGCCTAAGTTGCTGAATAAACCTATTTAATAAGTCTAAGTTGCTGAAATAAGCCTATTTAATAAGGCTATTTAATAAGCCTAAGTTGCTGAAATAAGCCTATTTAATAAGCCTATTTAATAAGCCTATTTAATAAGTATTTAATGAGGCTATTTAATAAGCCTATTTAATAAGCCTATTTAATAAGCCTATTTAATAAGCCTATTTAATACGCCTATTTAATAAACATATTTAATAAGTATTTAATGAGCCTATTTAATAAGTCTATTTAATAAGCCTGTTTAATAAGCCTATTTAATAAGTCTATTTAATAAGCCTATTTAATAAGTCTATTTAAGAAGTCTATTTAATAAGCCTATTTAATAAGTATTTAATGAGCCTATTTAATAAGCCTATTTATTGAGCCTATTTAATGAGCCTATTCATTGAGCCTATTTAATAAGCCTATTTATTGAGCCTATTTAATAAGCCTATTTATTGAGCCTATTTAATAAGCCTATTTAATAAGTCTATTTAATAAGCCTATTTAATAAGCCTATTTAATAAGCCAATTTATTGAGCCTATTTAATAAGCCAATTTAATAAGTCTATTTATTGAGCCTTTTTAATAAGTCTATTTAATAAGCCTATTTAATAAGCCTATTTAATAAGTATTTAATGAGCCTATTTAATAAGTCTATTTAATAAGCCTATTTAATAGGCCCATTTAATAAGTCTAAGTTGCTGAAATAAGCCTATTTAATAAGCCTATTTAATAGGCCTATTTAATAAGTCTAAGTTGCTGAAATAAGCCTATTTAATAAGCCTAAGTTTGTGAATGAGCCTATTTAATAAGCCTAAGTTGCTGAAATACGCCTATTTAATAAGCCTAAGTTGCTAAATAAGCCTATTTAATAAGCCTAAGTTGCTGAATAAACCTATCTAATAAGTCTAAGTTGCTGAAATAAGCCTATTTAATAAGGCTATTTAATAAGCCTAAGTTGCTGAATAAGCCTATTTAATAAGGCTATTTAATGAGCCTAAGTTGCTGAAATAAGACTATTTAATAAGCCTAAGTTTCTGAACTAAGCCTATTTAAAAAGGTATATTTAATACGTCTAAGTTGCTGAAATAAACCTATTTAAAAATGCTATTTAATAAGCCTAAGTTTGTGAAATTAACCTGTTTAATAAGGCTATTTAATAAGCATAAGTTGCTGAAATAAGGTTATTTAATAAGCCTAAGTTGCTGAAATAAGCCTATTTAATAAGGCTCTTTAATAAGTCTAAGTTGCTGAAATAAACCTATTTAATAAGCCTATGTTGCTAAAATAAGCCTATTTAATGAGGCTATTTAATAAGTCTATTTAATAAGCCTATTTAATAAGCCTATTTAATGAGTCTATTTAATAAGTCTATTTAATAAGCCTATTTAATAAGTATTTAATGAGCCTATTTAATAAGCCTATTTAATAAGCCTATTTAATAAGCCTATTTAATAAGCCTATTTAATACGCCTATTTAATAAACATATTTAATAAGTATTTAATGAGCCTATTTAATAAGTCTATTTAATAAGCCTTTTTAATAAGTATTTAATGAGCCTATTTAATAAGCCTATTTATTGAGCCTATTTAATAAGCCTATTTATTGAGCCTATTCAATAAGCCTATTTATTGAGCCTATTTAATAAGCCTATTTATTGAGCCTATTTAATAAGCCTATTTCATAAGCCTATTTAATAAGCCTATTTAATAAGCCTATTTAATAAGCCTATTTATTGAGCCTATTTAATAAGCCTATTTAATAAGCCTATTTATTGAGCCTATTTAATAAGTCTATTTAATAAGCCTATTTAATAAGCCTATTTAATAAGTATTTAATGAGCCTATCTAATAAGTCTATTTAATAAGCCTATTTAATAGGCCTATTTAAAAAGTCTAAGTTGCTGAAATAAGCCTATTTAATAAGCCTATTTAATAGGCCTATTTAATAAGTCTAAGTTGCTGAAATAAGCCTATTTAATAAGCCTAAGTTTCTGAATGATCCTATTTAATAAGCCTAAGTTGCTGAAATAAGCCTATTTAATAAGCCTAAGTTGCTGAATAAGCCTATTTAATAAGCCTAAGTTGCTGAATAAACCTATTTAATAAGTCTAAGTTGCTGAAATAAGCCTATTTAATAAGGCTATTTAATAAGCCTAAGTTGCTGAAATAAGCCTATTTAATAAGCCTATTTAATAAGCCTATTTAATAAGTATTTAATGAGGCTATTTAATAAGCCTATTTAATAAGCCTATTTATTGAGCCTATTTAATAAGTCTATTTAATAAGCCTATTTAATAAGCCTATTTAATAAGTATTTAATGAGCCTATTTAATAAGTCTATTTAATAAGCCTATTTAATAGGCCTATTTAAAAAGTCTAAGTTGCTGAAATAAGCCTATTTAATAAGCCTATTTAATAGGCCTATTTAATAAGTCTAAGTTGCTGAAATAAGCCTATTTAATAAGCCTAAGTTTCTGAATGATCCTATTTAATAAGCCTAAGTTGCTGAAATAAGCCTATTTAATAAGCCTAAGTTGCTGAATAAGCCTATTTAATAAGCCTAAGTTGCTGAATAAACCTATTTAATAAGTCTAAGTTGCTGAAATAAGCCTATTTAATAAGGCTATTTAATAAGCCTAAGTTGCTGAAATAAGCCTATTTAATAAGCCTATTTAATAAGCCTATTTAATAAGCCTATTTAATACGCCTATTTAATAAACATATTTAATAAGTATTTAATGAGCCTATTTAATAAGTCTATTTAATAAGCCTGTTTAATAAGCCTATTTAATAAGTCTATTTAATAAGCCTATTTAATAAGTCTATTTAAGAAGTCTATTTAATAAGCCTATTTAATAAGTATTTAATGAGCCAATTTAATAAGTCTATTTATTGAGCCTTTTTAATAAGTCTATTTAATAAGCCTATTTAATAAGCCTATTTAATAAGTATTTAATGAGCCTATTTAATAAGTCTATTTAATAAGCCTATTTAATAGGCCTATTTAATAAGTCTAAGTTGCTGAAATAAGCCTATTTAATAAGCCTATTTAATAGGCCTATTTAATAAGTCTAAATTGCTGAAATAAGCCTATTTAATAAGCCTAAGTTTGTGAATGAGCCTATTTAATAAGCCTAAGTTGCTGAAATAAGCCTATTTAATAAGCCTAAGTTGCTGAATAAGCCTATTTAATAAGCCTAAGTTGCTGAATAAACCTATCTAATAAGTCTAAGTTGCTGAAATAAGCCTATTTAATAAGGCTATTTAATAAGCCTAAGTTGCTGAATAAGCCTATTTAATAAGGCTATTTAATGAGCCTAAGTTGCTGAAATAAGACTATTTAATAAGCCTAAGTTTCTGAACTAAGCCTATTTAAAAAGGTATATTTAATAAGTCTAAGTTGCTGAAATAAACCTATTTAAAAATGCTATTTAATAAGCCTAAGTTTGTGAAATTAACCTGTTTAATAAGGCTATTTAATAAGCATAAGTTGCTGAAATAAGGTTATTTAATAAGCCTAAGTTGCTGAAATAAGCCTATTTAATAAGGCTCTTTAATAAGTCTAAGTTGCTGAAATAAACCTATTTAATAAGCCTATGTTGCTAAAATAAGCCTATTTAATAAGTCTATTTAATAAGCCTATTTAATAAGCCTATTTAATGAGTCTATTTAATAAGTCTATTTAATAAGCCTATTTAATAAGTATTTAATGAGCCTATTTAATAAGCCTATTTATTGAGCCTATTTAATAAGCCTATTTATTGAGCCTATTTAATAAGCCTATTTATTGAGCCTATTTAATAAGCCTATTTATTGAGCCTATTTAATAAGCCTATTTCATAAGCCTATTTAATAAGCCTATTTAATAAGCCTATTTATTGAGCCTATTTAATAAGCCTATTTAATATGCCTATTTATTGAGCCTATTTAATAAGTCTATTTAATAAGCCTATTTAATAAGCCTATTTAATAAGTATTTAATGAGCCTATTTAATAAGTCTATTTAATAAGCCTATTTAATAGGCCTATTTAAAAAGTCTAAGTTGCTGAAATAAGCCTATTTAATAAGCCCATTTAATAGGCCTATTTAATAAGTCTAAGTTGCTGAAATAAGCCTATTTAATAAGCCTAAGTTTCTGAATGATCCTATTTAATAAGCCTAAGTTGCTGAAATAAGCCTATTTAATAAGCCTAAGTTGCTGAATAAGCCTATTTAATAAGCCTAAGTTGCTGAATAAACCTATTTAATAAGTCTAAGTTGCTGAAATAAGCCTATTTAATAAGGCTATTTAATAAGACTAAGTTGCTGAAATAAGCCTATTTAATAAGCCTATTCAATAAGCCTATTTAATAAGTATTTAATGAGGCTATTTAATAAGCCTATTTAATAAGCCTATTTAATAAGCCTATTTAATACGCCTATTTAATAAACATATTTAATAAGTATTTAATGAGCCTATTTAATAAGTCTAATTAATAAGCCTGTTTAATAAGCCTATTTAATAAGTCTATTTAATAAGCCTATTTAATAAGTCTATTTAAGAAGTCTATTTAATAAGCCTATTTAATAAGTATTTAATGAGCCTATTTAATAAGCCTATTTATTGAGCCTATTTAATGAGCCTATTTATTGAGCCTATTTAATAAGCCTATTTATTGAGCCTATTTAATAAGCCTATTTATTGAGCCTATTTAATAAGCCTATTTAATAAGTCTATTTAATAAGCCTATTTAATAAGCCTATTTAATAAGCCTATTTATTGAGCCTATTTAATAAGCCAATTTAATAAGTCTATTTATTGAGCCTTTTTAATAAGTCTATTTAATAAGCCTATTTAATAAGCCTATTTAATAAGTATTTAATGAGCCTATTTAATAAGTCTATTTAATAAGCCTATTTAATAGGCCTATTTAATAAGTCTATTTAATAAGCCTATTTAATAAGCCTATTTAATACGTATTTAATGAGCCTATTTAATAAGTCTATTTAATAAGCCTATTTAATAGGCCTATTTAAAAAGTCTAAGTTGCTGAAATAAGCCTATTTAATAAGCCTATTTAATAGGCCTATTTAATAAGTCTAAGTTGCTGAAATAAGCCTATTTAATAAGCCTAAGTTTCTGAATGATCCTATTTAATAAGCCTAAGTTGCTGAAATAAGCCTATTTAATAAGCCTAAGTTGCTGAATAAGCCTATTTAATAAGCCTAAGTTGCTGAATAAACCTATTTAATAAGTCTAAGTTGCTGAAATAAGCCTATTTAATAAGGCTATTTAATAAGCCTAAGTTGCTGAAATAAGCCTATTTAATAAGCCTATTTAATAAGCCTATTTAATAAGTATTTAATGAGGCTATTTAATAAGCTTATTTAATAAGCCTATTTAATAAGCCTATTTAATAAGCCTATTTAATACGCCTACTTAATAAACATATTTAATAAGTATTTAATGAGCCTATTTAATAAGTCTATTTAATAAGCCTGTTTAATAAGCCTATTTAATAAGTCTAAGTTGCTGAAATAAGCCTATTTAATAAGCCTATTTAATAGGCCTATTTAATAAGTCTAAGTTGCTGAAATAAGCCTATTTAATAAGCCTAAGTTTCTGAATGATCCTATTTAATAAGCCTAAGTTGCTGAAATAAGCCTATTTAATAAGCCTAAGTTGCTGAATAAGCCTATTTAATAAGCCTAAGTTGCTGAATAAACCTATTTAATAAGTCTAAGTTGCTGAAATAAGCCTATTTAATAAGGCTATTTAATAAGCCTAAGTTGCTGAAATAAGCCTATTTAATAAGCCTATTTAATAAGCCTATTTAATAAGTATTTAATGAGGCTATTTAATAAGCCTATTTAATAAGCCTATTTAATAAGCCTATTTAATAAGCCTATTTAATACGCCTATTTAATAAACATATTTAATAAGTATTTAATGAGCCTATTTAATAAGTCTATTTAATAAGCCTGTTTAATAAGCCTATTTAATAAGTCTATTTAATAAGCCTATTTAATAAGTCTATTTAAGAAGTCTATTTAATAAGCCTATTTAATAAGTATTTAATGAGCCAATTTAATAAGTCTATTTATTGAGCCTTTTTAATTAGTCTATTTAATAAGCCTATTTAATAAGTATTTAATGAGCCTATTTAATAAGTCTATTTAATAAGCCTATTTAATAGGCCTATTTAATAAGTCTAAGTTGCTGAAATAAGCCTATTTAATAAGCCTATTTAATAGGCCTATTTAATAAGTCTAAATTGCTGAAATAAGCCTATTTAATAAGCCTAAGTTGCTGAATAAGCCTATTTAATAAGCCTAAGTTGCTGAATAAACCTATCTAATAAGTCTAAGTTGCTGAAATAAGCCTATTTAATAAGGCTATTTAATAAGCCTAAGTTGCTGAATAAGCCTATTTAATAAGGCTATTTAATAAGCCTAAGTTGCTGAAATAAGACTATTTAATAAGCCTTTTTAATAAGCCTATTTAATAAGTCTATTTAATAAGCCTTTTTAATAAGCCTATTTAATAAGTCTATTTAATAAGCCTATTTAATAAGCCTATTTAATAAGTCTATTTAATACGTCTATTTAATAAGCCTATTTAATAAGTATTTAATGAGCCTATTTAACAAGTCTATTTATTGAGCCTATTTAATAGGCCTATTTAATAAGTCTAAGTTGCTGAAATAAGCCTATTTAATAGGCCTATTTAATAGGCCTATTTAATAAGCCTAAGTTGCTGAAATAAGCCTATTTAATAAGCCTAAGTTGCTGAAATAAGGCTGTTTAATAAGTCTAAGTTGCTGAAATAAGCCTATTTAATAAGCCTAAGTTGCTGAAATAAGTATATTTAATAAGCATAAGTTGCTGAAATAAGCCTATTTAATAAGTCTAAGTTGCTGAAATAAGGCTTTTTAATAAGTCTAAGTTGCTGAAATAAGCCTTTTAAATATGCGTAAGTTGCTGAAAAAAGCCTATTTAATAAGCCTAAGTTGCTGAAATAAGTATATTTAATAAGCATAAGTTGCTGAAATAAGCCTATTTAATAAGTCTAAGTTGCTGAAATAAAGCTATTTAATAAGTCTAAGTTGCTGAAATAAGCCTTTTAATCAGCGTAAGTTGCTGAAATAAGCCTATTTAATAAGCCCAAGTTGCTGAAATAAGCCTACTTAATTAGGCTATTTAATAAGCCTAAGTTGCTGAAATAAGCCTATTTAATAAGCGTAAGTTGCTGAAATAAGGCTATTTAATAAGTCTAAGTTGCTGAAATAAGCCTATTTAATAAGCCTAAGTTGCTGAAATAAGCCTATTTAATAAGCCTATTTAATAAGCCTAAGTTGCTGAAGTAAGCCTATTTAATAAGCCTATTTAATAGGCATATTTAATAAGTCTAAGTTGCTGAAATAAGCCTATTTAATAAGCATATTTAATAGGCCTATTTAATAAGTCTAAGTTGCTGAAATAAGCCTATTTAATAAGCCTAAGTTGCTGAATGAGCCCATTTAATAAGCCTAAGTTGCTGAAATAAGCCTATTTAATAAGCCTACGTTGCTGAATAAGCCTATTTAATAAGCCTAAGTTGCTGAATAAACCTATTTAATAAGTCTAAGTTTCTGAAATAAGAATATTTAATAAGGCTATTTAATAAGCCTAAGTTGCTGATTAAGCCTATTTAATAAGTCTAAGTTGCTGAAATAAGGCTATTTAATAAGTTTAAGTTGCTGAAATAAGCTTATTTAATAAGCCTAAGTTGCTGAAATAAGCCTATTTAATAAGGCTATTTAATAAGCCTAAGTTGCTGAAATAAACCTATTTAATAAGCCTAAGTTGCTAAAATAAGCCTATTTAATGAGGCTATTTAATAAGTCTATTTAATAAGCCTATTTAATAAGCCTATTTAATAAGCCTATTTAATAAGCCTATTTAATACGCCTATTTAATAAACATATTTAATAAATATTTAATGAGCCTATTTAATAAGTCTATTTAATAAGCCTTTTTAATAAGTATTTAATGAGCCTATTTAATAAGCCTATTTATTGAGCCTATTTAATAAGCCTATTTATTGAGCCTATTCAATAAGCCTATTTATTGAGCCTATTTAATAAGCCTATTTATTGAGCCTATTTAATAAGCCTATTTCATAAGCCTATTTAATAAGCCTATTTAATAAGCCTATTTAATAAGCCTATTTATTGAGCCTATTTAATAAGCCTATTTAATAAGCCTATTTATTGAGCCTATTTAATAAGTCTATTTAATAAGCCTATTTAATAAGCCTATTTAATAAGTATTTAATGAGCCTATTTAATAAGTCTATTTAATAAGCCTATTTAATAGGCCTATTTAAAAAGTCTAAATTGCTGAAATAAGCCTATTTAATAAGCCTATTTAATAGGCCTATTTAATAAGTCTAAGTTGCTGAAATAAGCCTATTTAATAAGCCCAAGTTTCTGAATGATCCTATTTAATAAGCCTAAGTTGCTGAAATAAGCCTATTTAATAAACCTAAGTTGCTGAATAAGCCTATTTAATAAGCCTAAGTTGCTGAATAAACCTATTTAATAAGTCTAAGTTGCTGAAATAAGCCTATTTAATAAGGCTATTTAATAAGCCTAAGTTGCTGAAATAAGCCTATTTAATAAGCCTATTTAATAAGCCTATTTAATAAGTATTTAATGAGGCTATTTAATAAGCCTATTTAATAAGCCTATTTAATAAGCCTATTTAATAAGCCTATTTAATACGCCTATTTAATAAACATATTTAATAAGTATTTAATGAGCCTATTTAATAAGTCTATTTAATAAGCCTGTTTAATAAGCCTATTTAATAAGTCTATTTAATAAGCCTATTTAATAAGTCTATTTAAGAAGTCTATTTAATAAGCCTATTTAATAAGTATTTAATGAGCCTATTTAATAAGTCTATTTATTGAGCCTATTTAATGAGCCTATTCATTGAGCCTATTTAATAAGCCTATTTATTGAGCCTATTTAATAAGCCTATTTATTGAGCCTATTTAATAAGCCTATTTAATAAGTCTATTTAATAAGCCTATTTAATAAGCCTATTTAATAAGCCAATTTATTGAGCCTATTTAATAAGCCAATTTAATAAGTCTATTTATTGAGCCTTTTTAATAAGTCTATTTAATAAGCCTATTTAATAAGCCTATTTAATAAGTATTTAATGAGCCTATTTAATAAGTCTATTTAATAAGCCTATTTAATAGGCCCATTTAATAAGTCTAAGTTGCTGAAATAAGCCTATTTAATAAGCCTATTTAATAGGCCTATTTAATAAGTCTAAGTTGCTGAAATAAGCCTATTTAATAAGCCTAAGTTTGTGAATGAGCCTATTTAATAAGCCTAAGTTGCTGAAATACGCCTATTTAATAAGCCTAAGTTGCTAAATAAGCCTATTTAATAAGCCTAAGTTGCTGAATAAACCTATCTAATAAGTCTAAGTTGCTGAAATAAGCCTATTTAATAAGGCTATTTAATAAGCCTAAGTTGCTGAATAAGCCTATTTAATAAGGCTATTTAATGAGCCTAAGTTGCTGAAATAAGACTATTTAATAAGCCTAAGTTTCTGAACTAAGCCTATTTAAAAAGGTATATTTAATACGTCTAAGTTGCTGAAATAAACCTATTTAAAAATGCTATTTAATAAGCCTAAGTTTGTGAAATTAACCTGTTTAATAAGGCTATTTAATAAGCATAAGTTGCTGAAATAAGGTTATTTAATAAGCCTAAGTTGCTGAAATAAGCCTATTTAATAAGGCTCTTTAATAAGTCTAAGTTGCTGAAATAAACCTATTTAATAAGCCTATGTTGCTAAAATAAGCCTATTTAATGAGGCTATTTAATAAGTCTATTTAATAAGCCTATTTAATAAGCCTATTTAATGAGTCTATTTAATAAGTCTATTTAATAAGCCTATTTAATAAGTATTTAATGAGCCTATTTAATAAGCCTATTTAATAAGCCTATTTAATAAGCCTATTTAATAAGCCTATTTAATACGCCTATTTAATAAACATATTTAATAAGTATTTAATGAGCCTATTTAATAAGTCTATTTAATAAGCCTTTTTAATAAGTATTTAATGAGCCTATTTAATAAGCCTATTTATTGAGCCTATTTAATAAGCCTATTTATTGAGCCTATTCAATAAGCCTATTTATTGAGCCTATTTAATAAGCCTATTTATTGAGCCTATTTAATAAGCCTATTTCATAAGCCTATTTAATAAGCCTATTTAATAAGCCTATTTAATAAGCCTATTTATTGAGCCTATTTAATAAGCCTATTTAATAAGCCTATTTATTGAGCCTATTTAATAAGTCTATTTAATAAGCCTATTTAATAAGCCTATTTAATAAGTATTTAATGAGCCTATTTAATAAGTCTATTTAATAAGCCTATTTAATAGGCCTATTTAAAAAGTCTAAGTTGCTGAAATAAGCCTATTTAATAAGCCTATTTAATAGGCCTATTTAATAAGTCTAAGTTGCTGAAATAAGCCTATTTAATAAGCCTAAGTTTCTGAATGATCCTATTTAATAAGCCTAAGTTGCTGAAATAAGCCTATTTAATAAGCCTAAGTTGCTGAATAAGCCTATTTAATAAGCCTAAGTTGCTGAATAAACCTATTTAATAAGTCTAAGTTGCTGAAATAAGCCTATTTAATAAGGCTATTTAATAAGCCTAAGTTGCTGAAATAAGCCTATTTAATAAGCCTATTTAATAAGCCTATTTAATAAGTATTTAATGAGGCTATTTAATAAGCCTATTTAATAAGCCTATTTATTGAGCCTATTTAATAAGTCTATTTAATAAGCCTATTTAATAAGCCTATTTAATAAGTATTTAATGAGCCTATTTAATAAGTCTATTTAATAAGCCTATTTAATAGGCCTATTTAAAAAGTCTAAGTTGCTGAAATAAGCCTATTTAATAAGCCTATTTAATAGGCCTATTTAATAAGTCTAAGTTGCTGAAATAAGCCTATTTAATAAGCCTAAGTTTCTGAATGATCCTATTTAATAAGCCTAAGTTGCTGAAATAAGCCTATTTAATAAGCCTAAGTTGCTGAATAAGCCTATTTAATAAGCCTAAGTTGCTGAATAAACCTATTTAATAAGTCTAAGTTGCTGAAATAAGCCTATTTAATAAGGCTATTTAATAAGCCTAAGTTGCTGAAATAAGCCTATTTAATAAGCCTATTTAATAAGCCTATTTAATAAGTATTTAATGAGGCTATTTAATAAGCCTATTTAATAAGCCTATTTAATAAGCCTATTTAATAAGCCTATTTAATACGCCTATTTAATAAACATATTTAATAAGTATTTAATGAGCCTATTTAATAAGTCTATTTAATAAGCCTGTTTAATAAGCCTATTTAATAAGTCTATTTAATAAGCCTATTTAATAAGTCTATTTAAGAAGTCTATTTAATAAGCCTATTTAATAAGTATTTAATGAGCCAATTTAATAAGTCTATTTATTGAGCCTTTTTAATAAGTCTATTTAATAAGCCTATTTAATAAGCCTATTTAATAAGTATTTAATGAGCCTATTTAATAAGTCTATTTAATAAGCCTATTTAATAGGCCTATTTAATAAGTCTAAGTTGCTGAAATAAGCCTATTTAATAAGCCTATTTAATAGGCCTATTTAATAAGTCTAAATTGCTGAAATAAGCCTATTTAATAAGCCTAAGTTTGTGAATGAGCCTATTTAATAAGCCTAAGTTGCTGAAATAAGCCTATTTAATAAGCCTAAGTTGCTGAATAAGCCTATTTAATAAGCCTAAGTTGCTGAATAAACCTATCTAATAAGTCTAAGTTGCTGAAATAAGCCTATTTAATAAGGCTATTTAATAAGCCTAAGTTGCTGAATAAGCCTATTTAATAAGGCTATTTAATGAGCCTAAGTTGCTGAAATAAGACTATTTAATAAGCCTAAGTTTCTGAACTAAGCCTATTTAAAAAGGTATATTTAATAAGTCTAAGTTGCTGAAATAAACCTATTTAAAAATGCGATTTAATAAGCCTAAGTTTGTGAAATTAACCTGTTTAATAAGGCTATTTAATAAGCATAAGTTGCTGAAATAAGGTTATTTAATAAGCCTAAGTTGCTGAAATAAGCCTATTTAATAAGGCTCTTTAATAAGTCTAAGTTGCTGAAATAAACCTATTTAATAAGCCTATGTTGCTAAAATAAGCCTATTTAATAAGTCTATTTAATAAGCCTATTTAATAAGCCTATTTAATGAGTCTATTTAATAAGTCTATTTAATAAGCCTATTTAATAAGTATTTAATGAGCCTATTTAATAAGCCTATTTATTGAGCCTATTTAATAAGCCTATTTATTGAGCCTATTTAATAAGCCTATTTATTGAGCCTATTTAATAAGCCTATTTATTGAGCCTATTTAATAAGCCTATTTCATAAGCCTATTTAATAAGTCTATTTAATAAGCCTATTTATTGAGCCTATTTAATAAGCCTATTTAATATGCCTATTTATTGAGCCTATTTAATAAGTCTATTTAATAAGCCTATTTAATAAGCCTATTTAATAAGTATTTAATGAGCCTATTTAATAAGTCTATTGAATAAGCCTATTTAATAGGCCTATTTAAAAAGTCTAAGTTGCTGAAATAAGCCTATTTAATAAGCCAATTTAATAGGCCTATTTAATAAGTCTAAGTTGCTGAAATAAGCCTATTTAATAAACCTAAGTTTCTGAATGATCCTATTTAATAAGCCTAAGTTGCTGATTAAGCCTATTTAATAAGCCTAAGTTGCTGAATAAACCTATTTAATAAGTCTAAGTTGCTGAAATAAGCCTATTTAATAAGGCTATTTAATAAGACTAAGTTGCTGAAATAAGCCTATTTAATAAGCCTATTCAATAAGCCTATTTAATAAGTATTTAATGAGGCTATTTAATAAGCCTATTTAAAAAGCCTATTTAATAAGCCTATTTAATACGCCTATTTAATAAACATATTTAATAAGTATTTAATGAGCCTATTTAATAAGTCTAATTAATAAGCCTGTTTAATAAGCCTATTTAATAAGTCTATTTAATAAGCCTATTTAATAAGTCTATTTAAGAAGTCTATTTAATAAGCCTATTTAATAAGTATTTAATGAGCCTATTTAATAAGCCTATTTATTGAGCCTATTTAATGAGCCTATTTATTGAGCCTATTTAATAAGCCTATTTATTGAGCCTATTTAATAAGCCTATTTATTGAGCCTATTTAATAAGCCTATTTAATACGTCTATTTAATAAGCCTATTTAATAAGCCTATTTAATAAGCCTATTTATTGAGCCTATTTAATAAGCCAATTTAATAAGTCTATTTATTGAGCCTTTTTAATAAGTCTATTTAATAAGCCTATTTAATAAGCCTATTTAATAAGTATTTAATGAGCCTATTTAATAAGTCTATTTAATAAGCCTATTTAATAGGCCTATTTAATAAGTCTAAGTTGCTGAAATAAGCCTATTTAATAAGCCTATTTAATAGGCCTATTTAATAAGTCTAAGTTGCTGAAATAAGCCTATTTAATAAGCCTAAGTTTCTGAATGAGCATATTTAATAAGCCTAAGTTGCTGAAATAAGCCTATTTAATAAGCCTAAGTTGCTGAATAAGCCTATTTAATAACCCTAAGTTGCTGAATAAACCTATCTAATAAGTCTAAGTTGCTGAAATAAGCCTATTTAATAAGGCTATTTAATAAGCCTACGTTGCTGAATAAGCCTATTTAATAAGGCTATTTAATGAGCCTAAGTTGCTGAAATAAGACTATTTAATAAGCCTAAGTTTCTGAACTAAGCCTATTTAAAAAGGTATATTTAATAAGTCTAAGTTGCTGAGGTAAACCTATTTAAAAATGCTATTTAGTAAGCCTAAGTTGCTGAAATTAACCTGTTTAATAAGGCTATTTAATAAGCATAAGTTGCTGAAATAAGCTTATTTAATAAGCCTAAGTTGCTGAAATAAGCCTATTTAATAAGGCTCTTTAATAAGTCTAAGTTGCTGAAATAAACCTATTTAATAAGCCTACGTTGCTAAAATAAGCCTATTTAATGAGGCTATTTAATAAGTCTATTTAATAATCCTATTTAATAAGCCTATTTAATGAGTCTATTTAATAAGTCTATTTAATAAGCCTATTTAATAAGTATTTAATGAGCCTATTTAATAAGCCTATTTATTGAGCCTATTTAATAAGCCTATTTATTGAGCCTATTTAATAAGCCTATTTATTGAGCCTATTTAATAAGCCTATTTATTGAGCCTATTTAATAAGCCTATTTAATAAGTCTATTTATTAAGCCTATTTAATAAGCCTATTTATTGAGCCTATTTAATATGCCTATTTATTGAGCCTATTTAATAAGTCTATTTAATAAGCCTATTTAATAAGCCTATTTAATAAGTATTTAATGAGCCTATTTAATAAGTCTATTTAAAACGCCTATTTAATAGGCCTATTTAATAAGTCTAAGTTGCTGAAATAAGCCTATTTAATAAGCCTATTTAATAGGCCTATTTAATAAGTCTAAGTTGCTGAAATAAGCCTATTTAATCAGCCTAAGTTTCTGAATGAGCCTATTTAATAAGCCTAAGTTGCTGAAATAAGCCTATTTAATAAGCCTAAGTTGCTGAATAAGCCTATTTAATAAGCATAAGTTGCTGAAATAAGCCTATTTAATAAGTCTAAGTTGCTGAAATAAGGCTATTTAATAAGCCTAAGTTGCTGAAATAAGCCTATTTAATAAGCCTAAGTTGCTGAATAAGCCTATTTAATAAGCCTAAGTTGCTGAATAAACCTATTTAATAAGTCTAAGTTGCTGAAATAAGCCTATTTAATAAGGCTATTTAATAAGCCTAAGTTGCTGAATAAGCCTATTTAATAAGTCTAAGTTGCTGAAATAAGGCTATTTAATAAGCCTAAGTTGCTGAAATAAGGCTATTTAATAAGTTTAAGTTGCTGAAATAAGCCTATTTAATAAGGCTATTTAATGAGCCTAAGTTGTTGAAATAAGCCTATTTAATAAGCCTAAGTTTCTGAACTAAGCCTATTTAAAAAGGTATATTTAATAAGTCTAAGTTGCTGAAATAAGCCTATTTAATAAGGCTATTTAATAAGCCTAAGTTGCTGAAATAAACCTATTTAATAAGCCTAAGTTGCTAAAATAAGCCTATTTAATGAGGCTATTTAATAAGTCTATTTAATAAGCCTATTTAATAAGCCTATTTAATACGCCTATTTAATAAACATATTTAATAAGTATTTAATGAGCCTATTTAATAAGTCTATTTAATAAGCCTGTTTAATAAGCCTATTTAATAAGTCTATTTAATAAGCCTATTTAATAAGTCTATTTAAGAAGTCTATTTAATAAGCCTATTTAATAAGTATTTATTGAGCCTATTTAATAAGCCTATTTATTGAGCCTATTTAATGAGCCTATTTATTGAGCCTATTTAATAAGCCTATTTATTGAGCCTATTTAATAAGCCTATTTATTGAGCCTATTTAATAAGCCTATTTAATAAGTCTATTTAATAAGCCTATTTAATAAGCCTATTTAATAAGCCTATTTATTGAGCCTATTTAATAAGCCAATTTAATAAGTCTATTTATTGAGCCTTTTTAATAAGTCTATTTAATAAGCCTATTTAATAGGCCTATTTAATAAGTCTAAGTTGCTGAAATAAGCCTATTTAATAAGCCTATTTAATAGGCCTATTTAATAAGTCTAAGTTGCTGAAATAAGCCTATTTAATAAGCCTATTTAATAGGCCTATTTAATAAGTCTAAGTCGCTGAAATAAGCCTATTTAATAAGCCTACGTTTCTGAATGAGCCTATTTAATAAGCCTAAGTTGCTGAAATAAGCCTATTTAATAAGCCTAAGTTGCTGAATAAGCCTATTTAATAACCCTAAGTTGCTGAATAAACCTATCTAATAAGTCTAAGTTGCTGAAAAAAGCCTATTTAATAAGGCTATTTAATAAGCCTACGTTGCTGAATAAGCCTATTTAATAAGGCTATTTAATGAGCCTAAGTTGCTGAAATAAGACTATTTAATAAGCCTAAGTTTCTGAACTAAGCCTATTTAAAAAGGTATATTTAATAAGTCTAAGTTGCTGAAATAAACCTATTTAAAAATGCTATTTAGTAAGCCTAAGTTGCTGAAATTAACCTGTTTAATAAGGCTATTTAATAAGCATAAGTTGCTGAAATAAGCTTATTTAATAAGCCTAAGTTGCTGAAATAAGCCTATTTAATAAGGCTCTTTAATAAGTCTAAGTTGCTGAAATAAACCTATTTAATAAGCCTACGTTGCTAAAATAAGCCTATTTAATGAGGCTATTTAATAAGTCTATTTAATAAGCCTATTTAATAAGCCTATTTAATGAGTCTATTTAATAAGTCTATTTAATAAGCCTATTTAATAAGTATTTAATGAGCCTATTTAATAAGCCTATTTATTGAGCCTATTTAATAAGCCTATTTATTGAGCCTATTTAATAAGCCTATTTATTGAGCCTATTTAATAAGCCTATTTATTGAGCCTATTTAATAAGCCTATTTAATAAGTCTATTTATTAAGCCTATTTAATAAGCCTATTTATTGAGCCTATTTAATATGCCTATTTATTGAGCCTATTTAATAAGTCTATTTAATAAGCCTATTTAATAAGCCTATTTAATAAGTATTTAATGAGCCTATTTAATAAGTCTATTTAATACGCCTATTTAATAGGCCTATTTAATAAGTCTAAGTTGCTGAAATAAGCCTATTTAATAAGCCTATTTAATAGGCCTATTTAATAAGTCTAAGTTGCTGAAATAAGCCTATTTAATCAGCCTAAGTTTCTGAATGAGCCTATTTAATAAGCCTAAGTTGCTGAAATAAGCCTATTTAATAAGCCTAAGTTGCTGAATAAGCCTATTTAATAAGCATAAGTTGCTGAAATAAGCCTATTTAATAAGTCTAAGTTGCTGAAATAAGGCTATTTAATAAGCCTAAGTTGCTGAAATAAGCCTATTTAATAAGCCTAAGTTGCTGAATAAGCCTATTTAATAAGCCTAAGTTGCTGAATAAACCTATTTAATAAGTCTAAGTTGCTGAAATAAGCCTATTTAATAAGGCTATTTAATAAGCCTAAGTTGCTGAATAAGCCTATTTAATAAGTCTAAGTTGCTGAAATAAGGCTATTTAATAAGCCTAAGTTGCTGAAATAAGGCTATTTAATAAGTTTAAGTTGCTGAAATAAGCCTATTTAATAAGGCTATTTAATGAGCCTAAGTTGTTGAAATAAGCCTATTTAATAAGCCTAAGTTTCTGAACTAAGCCTATTTAAAAAGGTATATTTAATAAGTCTAAGTTGCTGAAATAAGCCTATTTAATAAGGCTATTTAATAAGCCTAAGTTGCTGAAATAAACCTATTTAATAAGCCTAAGTTGCTAAAATAAGCCTATTTAATGAGGCTATTTAATAAGTCTATTTAATAAGCCTATTTAATAAGCCTATTTAATAAGCCTATTTAATACGCCTATTTAATAAACATATTTAATAAGTATTTAATGAGCCTATTTAATAAGTCTATTTAATAAGCCTGTTTAATAAGCCTATTTAATAAGTCTATTTAATAAGCCTATTTAATAAGTCTATTTAAGAAGTCTATTTAATAAGCCTATTTAATAAGTATTTAATGAGCCTATTTAATAAGCCTATTTATTGAGCCTATTTAATGAGCCTATTTATTGAGCCTATTTAATAAGCCTATTTATTGAGCCTATTTAATAAGCCTATTTATTGAGCCTATTTAATAAGCCTATTTAATAAGTCTATTTAATAAGCCTATTTAATAAGCCTATTTAATAAGCCTATTTATTGAGCCTATTTAATAAGCCAATTTAATAAGTCTATTTATTGAGCCTTTTTAATAAGTCTATTTAATAAGCCTATTTAATAGGCCCATTTAATAAGTCTAAGTTGCTGAAATAAGCCTATTTAATAAGCCTATTTAATAGGCCTATTTAATAAGTCTAAGTTGCTGAAATAAGCCTATTTAATAAGCCTATTTAATAGGCCTATTTAATAAGTCTAAGTCGCTGAAATAAGCCTATTTAATAAGCCTACGTTTCTGAATGAGCCTATTTAATAAGCCTAAGTTGCTGAAATAAGCCTATTTAATAAGCCTAAGTTGCTGAATAAGCCTATTTAATAACCCTAAGTTGCTGAATAAACCTATCTAATAAGTCTAAGTTGCTGAAATAAGCCTATTTAATAAGGCTATTTAATAAGCCTACGTTGCTGAATAAGCCTATTTAATAAGGCTATTTAATGAGCCTAAGTTGCTGAAATAAGACTATTTAATAAGCCTAAGTTTCTGAACTAAGCCTATTTAAAAAGGTATATTTAATAAGTCTAAGTTGCTGAAATAAACCTATTTAAAATGCTATTTAGTAAGCCTAAGTTGCTGAAATTAACCTGTTTAATAAGGCTATTTAATAAGCATAAGTTGCTGAAATAAGCTTATTTAATAAGCCTAAGTTGCTGAAATAAGCCTATTTAATAAGGCTCTTTAATAAGTCTAAGTTGCTGAAATAAACCCATTTAATAAGCCTACGTTGCTAAAATAAGCCTATTTAATGAGGCTATTTAATAAGTCTATTTAATAAGCCTATTTAATAAGCCTATTTAATGAGTCTATTTAATAAGTCTATTTAATAAGCCTATTTAATAAGTATTTAATGAGCCTATTTAATAAGCCTATTTATTGAGCCTATTTAATAAGCCTATTTATTGAGCCTATTTAATAAGCCTATTTATTGAGCCTATTTAATAAGCCTATTTATTGAGCCTATTTAATAAGCCTATTTAATAAGTCTATTTAATAAGCCTATTTAATAAGCCTATTTATTGAGCCTATTTAATATGCCTATTTATTGAGCCTATTTAATAAGTCTATTTAATAAGCCTATTTAATAAGCCTATTTAATAAGTATTTAATGAGCCTATTTAATAAGTCTATTTAATACGCCTATTTAATAGGCCTATTTAATAAGTCTAAGTTGCTGAAATAAGCCTATTTAATAAGCCTATTTAATAGGCCTATTTAATAAGTCTAAGTTGCTGAAATAAGCCTATTTAATAAGCCTAAGTTTCTGAATGAGCCTATTTAATAAGCCTAAGTTGCTGAAATAAGCCTATTTAATAAGCCTAAGTTGCTGAATAAGCCTATTTAATAAGCATAAGTTGCTGAAATAAGCCGATTTAATAAGTCTAAGTTGCTGAAATAAGGCTATTTAATAAGCCTAAGTTGCTGAAATAAGCCTATTTAATAAGCCTAAGTTGCTGAATAAGCCTATTTAATAAGCCTAAGTTGCTGAAATAAGCCTATTTAATAAGGCTATTTAATAAGCCTAAGTTGCTGAATAAGCCTATTTAATAAGTCTAAGTTGCTGAAATAAGGCTATTTAATAAGCCTAAGTTGCTGAAATAAGGCTATTTAATAAGTTTAAGTTGCTGAAATAAGCCTATTTAATAAGCCTAAGTTTCTGAACTAAGCCTATTTAAAAAGGTATATTTAATAAGTCTAAGTTGCTGAAATAAGCCTATTTAATAAGGCTATTTAATAAGCCTAAGTTGCTGAAATAAGCCTATTTAATAAGCCTAAGTTGCTAAAATAAGCCTATTTAATGAGGCTATTTAATAATCAGAATCAGAATCAGAAAGGGTTTTATTCGCCATGTAAGTTCACACCGACACGGAATTTACTTTGGCAGGATGGTGCATACATTCAACATATAGGAATCTAAAATCTTAAATAAGTTTTAAACAAATAAGGGTTAAAAGTCTAACACTAAGGGGCTGAAGTATATAAAATTAAATAAATATCGAATATAAAATAGCTTTAAGATATAATTTAAAAATACAAATAGGGAAACATAGTTAATATCAGCAACGTGTCGTTATGTAGATCAAATGTTAAAAACAGTGTTAGCCCTTGGCCTTGTTTAACAGGCCAGCAGCAGATGGGAAGAAACTGTTTTTATGGCGTGAGGTTTTGGTCCTGATGGACCGAAGCCTTCTGCCGGAGGGGAGTAGCTGAAACAGAGAGTGTCCAGGGTGGGAGAAATCGGCCATAATCTTCCTCGCTCGCCTCATAGACCTTGTCGTGTGCAGGTCCTCGAGGGTCGGTAGATTGCAGGCAATTACCTTCTCAGCAGTGTGGATGATACGCTGCAGTCTGCTCTTGTCCTTGGCAGTGGCAGCAGCGTACCAGACGGTTATGGAGGAGGTGAGGATGGATTCAATGATCGCTGTATAGAATTGCACCAACATTGTCTTTGGCAGGTTGAATTTCTTCAGCTGCCGTAGAAAGTACATCCTCTGTTGAGCTTTCTTGGTGAGGGAGCTGATGTTCAATTCCCACTTGAGGTCCCGGGAGAGAATAATGCCCAGGAAGCGGAAGGACTCTACAATTTTGACTGGGGAGTCTAACAGGGTGATGGGGGTGAGTGGTGCTGTATTCTTCCTGAAGTCCACAACCATCTCAACTGTCTTTAGAGCATTTAGCTCTAAGTTGTTCTGGATACACCAGGTCACCAGATTGTCAGCTTCCCACCTATAGTCAGACTCATCCCCACCAGAGATCAGCCCAATGAGGGTGGTGTCATCCGCAAACTTCAATAGTTTGACGGACAGATGATTGGAGGTGCAGCTGTTGGTATACAGGGAGAAGAGCAGAGGGGAAAGGATGCAGCCCTGAGGAGTTCCGGTGCTGATGGACCTGGAGCCAGAGACTTGTGTTCCCAGCTTAACGCACTGCTTCCTGTCAGACAGGAAGTCTGTGATCCATTTACAGGTGGTGTATGGCACGTTTAGCTGGAAGAGCTTGTCCTGAAGCAGGGCAGGGATGATGGTGTTGAAGGCAGAGCTGAAGTCCACAAACAGGATCCTGGCGTAGGATGCTGGGGCGTCCAGATGCTGTAGGGTGAAGTGGAGGGCCATGTTAACTGCATCGTCCACAGACCTGTTGGCTCTGTAGGCAAACTGAAGGGGGTCCAGGAGAGGGTCTGTGATGGCTTTGAGGTGTGCCAGGACCAGGCGCTCAAAAGACTTCATTACCACAGATGTAAGGGCGACCGGTCTGTAATCATTTAGTCCTGTTGGCCTTAGCTTTTTGGGCACAGGGATGATGGTGGAGGACTTGAGACAGGCTGGTACATGGCATGTCTCTATGGAGGTGTTAAAGATGTTGGTGAACACCGGAGACAGCTGGTCAGCGCAGTGCCTGAGGGTGGCTGGAGAGACAGAGTCCGGCCCGGCTGCTTTGTGTGGATTCTGCCTCTTGAAAAGTCTATTAACTTCTCCCTCCTGAAAGGAGATAGTCGTCTCTGTAGTATTGGTGGGGGATGGGGCCTCTTGGGTTGGAAGGGGTGGTTCAGGACAGTCCAATTGTCTTTCAAATCTACAGTAGAACTCGTTCAGGTCGTTGGCTAGGCGGGAGTCGTTAGTGGTGTGGGGGGCTCTGGGTTTGTAGTTGGTGATCTGCCTGAGCCCTCTCCAGACAGAAGCAGCGTCGTTTGTAGAGAACTGGTGTTTTAGTCTCTCTGAGTACAGTCGTTTAGCCTCTCTCACCGCTTTGCTAAACCTGTTCTTCGACTCCTTGAATCTGTCTCTATCTCCACTCCTAAACGCTTCCTCCTTCTCCAACCTTAACCTTCTGAGCTTTGCTGAGAACCAGGGCTTATTGTTGTTAAAGTTCACCCTGGTACGTGTTGGGATACAGCAATCCTCACAGAAGCTGATGTAGGACGTCACAGCCTCTGTGAGTTCATCCAGACTATTGGTAGCAGTCGTGAACATATCCCAGTCAGTACAGTCTAAGCACGCCCGCAAATCTTCCACAGCCTCACTGGTCCACTGTTTAGATGTCCTCACAGCAGGTTTACAGAGTTTTAGTTTCTGCCTGTATGCAGGAATCAGGTGGACCATGGCATGGTCAGAGTGTCCTAGTGCTGCTCGGGGGATGGCATGGTAGGCTCTACTGACTGTAGTGTAGCAGTGATCCAGAGTGTTCCCTTCTCTGGTTGGGCAATTAATGAATTGTATGTATTTGGGGAGTTCGTGGCTGAGATTACCTTTGTTAAAGTCGCCAAGTACGATAACCAACGAATCTGGATTTTCTCGCTCCACACTCAGAATTTGATCGGCGAGCATGCGTTTGGCCTCTTTAACCTGAGGACAAGGCGGCAAATAAACTCCGACCAAAATGAGCGACGCGAACTCGCGAGGCGAGTAAAACGGTTTACAGGTTATAAAAATTGATTCAAGGAGTGGAGAACAATGTTGCAGAATCACTGTGACATCTACACACCAGCCACTGTTAATGTAAAAACAAATACCACCGCCTTTCGTCTTGCCGGAGAATGCTATGTCACGATCCGATCTTACAAGATGGAATCCTGCTAGTTGTAGCGAAGTGTCCGGAATCAAATCACACAGCCATGTTTCCGTGAAGCACAATGCAGAAGCTGAAAGAAAGTCTTTGTTTTTTACCATCAGTAGCTGAAGTTCATCCATTTTGTTGTACAGTGAACGTACGTTGGAGAGGAAAAAGCTCGGAAGCACTGTTCGGATCCCGCGTCTGCGTAGCCGTACGAGAGCCCCCGACCGTTTACCCCTTGGGCGGCGTTTCGTTGCTTGAGCAAAGCCTAGCGCGGCATTGACTAGAATGCCTACTAATTCTGCCGCTGGAAGCAGAAAAGTAGGAATTAAATCCACAGGAGTTGTTTCCCTGATATTTAAAAGTTCGTCTCTTGTTAGAGAACTCCGAAAATCTTGGCAAAACACTGAATTGACAGACAAAACAAGACAAAACAGGGCGCACCGACCGGCTGAGGCTACCATCATCAGCGCCATCTTCGCACCAGCACGGGTGTGCTGAACAGCAGGACTCTCTCACCAGCACTGGTGTGTTGAACAGTAGGCCCCTCTCACCAGCATGGGAGTGGTGAACAGCAGGCCCCTCTCACCAACACGGGTGTGATGAACAGTAGGCCTCTCTCACCAGCATGGGAGTGAACAGCAGGCCCCTCTCACCAACATGGGGGTGATGAACAGCACGCCCCTCACACCAGCACGGGTGTGATGAATAGTAGGCCTCTCTCACCAGCACCGGTGTGATGAACAGCAGGCCCCTCTCACCAGCACGGGTGTGTTGAACAGCAGGCCCCTCTCACCAGCACGGGTGTGTTGAACAGCAGGCCCCTCTCACCAGCACGGGTGTGTTGAACAGCAGGCCCCTCTCACCAGCACGGGTGTGCTGAACAGTAGGCCCCTCTCACCAGCACGGGTCTGTTGAACAGCAGGCCCCTCTCACCAGCACGGGTGTGCTGAACAGTAGGCCCCTCAACACGGATGTGCTGAACAGCAGGCCTCTCTCACCAACACGGGTGTGCTGAACAGTAGGCCCCTCAACAGCAGGCCCCTCTCACCAGCACGGGTGTGCTGAACAGCAGGCCCCTCAACACGGGTGTGCTGAACAGCAGGCCTCTCTCACCAGCACCGGTGTGCTGAACAGCAGGCCCCTCTCACCAACACGGATGTGATGAACAGCAGGCCCCTCTCACCAGCACGGGTGTGCTGAACAGCAGGCCCCTCAACACGTGTGAGCTGAACAGCAGGCCTCTCTCACCAGCACGGGTGTGCTGAACAGCAGGCCCCTCTCACCAGCACGGGTGTGCTGAAAAGCAGGCCCCTCTCACCAGCACGGGTGTGTTGAACAGCAGGCCTCTCTCACCAGCAAGGGTGTGCTGAACAGCAGGCCCCTCAACACGGGAGTACTGAACAGCAGGCCTCTCTCACCAGCACTGGTGTGATGAACAGCAGGCCTCAAAACAGCAGGCCTCTCTCACCAGCACGGGTGTGATGAACAGCAGGCCTCTCTCACCAGCACGAGTGTGTTGAACAGCAAGCCCCTCTCAAGACAAAACAAGACAAAACTTGACAAAACAGGGCGCACCAACCGGCCGAGGCTGCCATCATCGGCGCCATTTAATAAGCCTATTTAATACGCCTATTTAATAAACATATTTAATACGTATTTAATGAGCCTATTTAATAAGTCTATTTAATAAGCCTGTTTAATAAGCCTATTTAATAAGTCTATTTAATAAGCCTATTTAATAAGTCTATTTAAGAAGTCTATTTAATAAGCCTATTTAATAAGTATTTAATGAGCCTATTTAATAAGCCTATTTATTGAGCCTATTTAATGAGCCTATTTATTGAGCCTATTTAATAAGCCTATTTATTGAGCCTATTTAATAAGCCTATTTATTGAGCCTATTTAATAAGCCTATTTAATAAGTCTCTTTAATAAGCCTATTTAATAAGCCTATTTAATAAGCCTATTTATTGAGCCTATTTAATAAGCCAATTTAATAAGTCTATTTATTGAGCCTTTTTAATAAGTCTATTTAATAAGCCTATTTAATAAGCCTATTTAATAAGTATTTAATGAGCCTATTTAATAAGTCTATTTAATAAGCCTATTTAATAGGCCTATTTAATAAGTCTAAGTTGCTGAAATAAGCCTATTTAATAAGCCTATTTAATAGGCCTATTTAATAAGTCTAAGTTGCTGAAATAAGCCTATTTAATAAGCCTAAGTTTCTGAATGAGCCTATTTAATAAGCCTAAGTTGCTGAAATAAGCCTATTTAATAAGCCTAAGTTGCTGAATAAGCCTATTTAATAACCCTAAGTTGCTGAATAAACCTATCTAATAAGTCTAAGTTGCTGAAATAAGCCTATTTAATAAGGCTATTTAATAAGCCTACGTTGCTGAATAAGCCTATTTAATAAGGCTATTTAATGTGCCTAAGTTGCTGAAATAAGACTATTTAATAAGCCTAAGTTTCTGAACTAAGCCTATTTAAAAAGGTATATTTAATAAGTCTTAAGTTGCTGAAATAAACCTTTTTAAAAATGCTATTTAGTAAGCCTAAGTTGCTGAAATTAACCTGTTTAATAAGGCTATTTAATAAGAATAAGTTGCTGAAATAAGCTTATTTAATAAGCCTAAGTTGCTGAAATAAGCCTATTTAATAAGGCTCTTTAATAAGTCTAAGTTGCTGAAATAAACCTATTTAATAAGCCTACGTTGCTAAAATAAGCCTATTTAATGAGGCTATTTAATAAGTCTATTTAATAAGCCTATTTAATAAGCCTATTTAATGAGTCTATTTAATAAGTCTATTTAATAAGCCTATTTAATAAGTATTTAATGAGCCTATTTAATAAGCCTATTTATTGAGCCTATTTAATAAGCCTATTTATTGAGCCTATTTAATAAGCCTATTTATTGAGCCTATTTAATAAGCCTATTTATTGAGCCTATTTAATAAGCCTATTTAATAAGTCTATTTAATAAGCCTATTTAATAAGCCTATTTATTGAGCCTATTTAATATGCCTATTTATTGAGCCTATTTAATAAGTCTATTTAATAAGCCTATTTAATAAGCCTATTTAATAAGTATTTAATGAGCCTATTTAATAAGTCTATTTAATACGCCTATTTAATAGGCCTATTTAATAAGTCTAAGTTGCTGAAATAAGCCTATTTAATAAGCCTATTTAATAGGCCTATTTAATAAGTCTAAGTTGCTGAAATAAGCCTATTTAATAAGCCTAAGTTTCTGAATGAGCCTATTTAATAAGCCTAAGTTGCTGAAATAAGCCTATTTAATAAGCCTAAGTTGCTGAATAAGCCTATTTAATAACCCTAAGTTGCTGAATAAACCTATCTAATAAGTCTAAGTTGCTGAAATAAGCCTATTTAATAAGGCTATTTAATAAGCCTACGTTGCTGAATAAGCCTATTTAATAAGGCTATTTAATGTGCCTAAGTTGCTGAAATAAGACTATTTAATAAGCCTAAGTTTCTGAACTAAGCCTATTTAAAAAGGTATATTTAATAAGTCTTAAGTTGCTGAAATAAACCTTTTTAAAAATGCTATTTAGTAAGCCTAAGTTGCTGAAATTAACCTGTTTAATAAGGCTATTTAATAAGAATAAGTTGCTGAAATAAGCTTATTTAATAAGCCTAAGTTGCTGAAATAAGCCTATTTAATAAGGCTCTTTAATAAGTCTAAGTTGCTGAAATAAACCTATTTAATAAGCCTACGTTGCTAAAATAAGCCTATTTAATGAGGCTATTTAATAAGTCTATTTAATAAGCCTATTTAATAAGCCTATTTAATGAGTCTATTTAATAAGTCTATTTAATAAGCCTATTTAATAAGTATTTAATGAGCCTATTTAATAAGCCTATTTATTGAGCCTATTTAATAAGCCTATTTATTGAGCCTATTTAATAAGCCTATTTATTGAGCCTATTTAATAAGCCTATTTATTGAGCCTATTTAATAAGCCTATTTAATAAGTCTATTTAATAAGCCTATTTAATAAGCCTATTTATTGAGCCTATTTAATATGCCTATTTATTGAGCCTATTTAATAAGTCTATTTAATAAGCCTATTTAATAAGCCTATTTAATAAGTATTTAATGAGCCTATTTAATAAGTCTATTTAATACGCCTATTTAATAGGCCTATTTAATAAGTCTAAGTTGCTGAAATAAGCCTATTTAATAAGCCTATTTAATAGGCCTATTTAATAAGTCTAAGTTGCTGATATAAGCCTATTTAATAAGCCTAAGTTTCTGAATGAGCCTATTTAATAAGCCTAAGTTGCTGAAATAAGCCTATTTAATAAGCCTAAGTTGCTGAATAAGCCTATTTAATAAACATAAGTTGCTGAAATAAGCCTATTTAATAAGTCTAAGTTGCTGAAATAAGGCTATTTAATAAGCCTAAGTTGCTGAAATAAGCCTATTTAATAAGCCTAAGTTGCTGAATAAGCCTATTTAATAAGCCTAAGTTGCTGAATAAACCTATTTAATAAGTCTAAGTTGCTGAAATAAGCCTATTTAATAAGGCTATTTAATAAGCCTAAGTTGCTGAATAAGCCTATTTAATAAGTCTAATTTGCTGAAATAAGGCTATTTAATAAGCCTTAGTTGCTGAAATAAGGCTATTTAATAAGTTTAAGTTGCTGAAATAAGTCTATTTAATAAGGCTATTTAATGAGCCTAAGTTGCTGAAATAAGCCTATTTAATAAGCCTAAGTTTCTGAACTAAGCCTATTTAAAAAGGTATATTTAATAAGTCTAAGTTGGTGAAATAAACCTATTTAAAAATGATATTTAATAAGCCTAAGTTGCTGAAATAAACCTGTTTAATAAGGCTATTTAATAAGCATAAGTTGCTGAAATAAGCTTATTTAATAAGCCTAAGTTGCTGAAATAAGCCTATTTACTAAGGCTATTTAATAAGTCTATTTAATAAGCCTATTTAATAAGCCTATTTAATAAGTCTATTTAATACGCCTATTTAATAAACATATTTAATAAGTATTTAATGAGCCTATTTAATAAGTCTATTTAATAAGCCTGTTTAATAAGCCTATTTAATAAGTCTATTTAATAAGCCTATTTAATAAGTCTATTTAATAAGTCTATTTAATAAGCCTATTTAATAAGTATTTAATGAGCCTATTTAATAAGCCTATTTATTGAGCCTATTAAATGAGCCTATTTATTGAGCCTATTTAATAAGCCTATGTATTGAGCCTATTTAATAAGCCTATTTATTGAGCCTATTTAATAAGCCTATTTAATAAGTCTATTTAATAAGCCTATTTAATAAGCCTATTTAATAAGCCTATTTATTGAGCCTATTTAATAAGCCAATTTAATAAGCCTATTTATTGAGCCTATTTAATAAGCCTATTTCATAAGCCTATTTAATAAGCCTATTTAATAAGCCTATTTAATAAGCCTATTTATTGAGCCTATTTAATAAGCCTATTTAATATGCCTATTTAATATGCCTATTTAATAAGCCTATTTAATAAGTATTTAATGAGCCTATTTAATAAGTCTATTTAATAAGCCTATTTAATAGGCCTATTTAAAAAGTCTAAGTTGCTGAAATAAGCCTATTTAATAAGCCCATTTAATAGGCCTATTTAATAAGTCTAAGTTGCTGAAATAAGCCTATTTAATAAGCCTAAGTTTCTGAATGATCCTATTTAATAAGCCTAAGTTGCTGAAATAAGCCTATTTAATAAGCCTAAGTTGCTGAATAAGCCTATTTAAAAAGCCTAAGTTGCTGAATAAACCTATTTAATAAGTCTAAGTTGCTGAAATAAGCCTATTTAATAAGGCTATTTAATAAGCCTAAGTTGCTGAAATAAGCCTATTTAATAAGCCTATTCAATAAGCCTATTTAATAAGTATTTAATGAGGCTATTTAATAAGCCTATTTAATAAGCCTATTTAATAAGCCTATTTAATACGCCTATTTAATAAACATATTTAATAAGTATTTAATGAGCCTATTTAATAAGTCTATTTAATAAGCCTATTTAATAAGTCTATTTAAGAAGTCTATTTAATAAGCCTATTTAATACGTATTTAATGA
Source organism: Petromyzon marinus (assembly GCF_048934315.1). Taxonomy (NCBI): domain Eukaryota; kingdom Metazoa; phylum Chordata; class Hyperoartia; order Petromyzontiformes; family Petromyzontidae; genus Petromyzon; species Petromyzon marinus. Next base: position 4,462,031 of record NW_027422761.1, read on the forward strand.
GCCTATTTAATAAGCTTATTTATTGAGCCTATTTAATGAGCCTATTTATTGAGCCTATTTAATAAGCCTATTTATTGAGCCTATTTAATAAGCCTATTTATTGAGCATATTTAATAAGCCTATTTAATAAGTCTATTTAATAAGCCTATTTAATAAGCCTATTTAATAAGCCTATTTATTGAGCCTATTTAATAAGCCAATTTAATAAGTCTATTTATTGAGCTTTTTTAATAAGTCTATTTAATAAGCCTATTTAATAAGCCTATTTAATAAGTATTTAATGAGCCTATTTAATAAGTCTATTTAATAAGCCTATTTAATAGGCCTATTTAATAAGTCTAAGTTGCTGAAATAAGCCTATTTAATAAGCCTATTTAATAGGCCTATTTAATAAGTCTAAGTTGCTGAAATAAGCCTATTTAATAAGCCTAAGTTTCTGAATGAGCCTATTTAATAAGCCTAAGTTGCTGAAATAAGCCTATTTAATAAGCCTAAGTTGCTGAATAAGCCTATTTAATAACCCTAAGTTGCTGAATAAACCTATCTAATAAGTCTAAGTTGCTGAAATTAGCCTATTTAATAAGGCTATTTAATAAGCCTACGTTGCTGAATAAGCCTATTTAATAAGGCTATTTAATGAGCCTAAGTTGCTGAAATAAGACTATTTAATAAGCCTAAGTTTCTGAACTAAGCCTATTTAAAAAGGTATATTTAATAAGTCTAAGTTGCTGAAATAAACCTATTTAAAAATGCTATATAGTAAGCCTAAGTTGCTGAAATTAACCTGTTTAATAAGGCTATTTAATAAGCATAAGTTGCTGAAATAAGCTTATTTAATAAGCCTAAGTTGCTGAAATAAGCCTATTTAATAAGGCTCTTTAATAAGTCTAAGTTGCTGAAATAAACCTATTTAATAAGCCTACGTTGCTAAAATAAGCCTATTTAATGAGGCTATTTAATAAGGCTATTTTAATAAGCCTATTTAATAAGCCTATTTAATGAGTCTATTTAATAAGTCTATTTAATAAGCCTATTTAATAAGTATTTAATGAGCCTATTTAATAAGCCTATTTATTGAGCCTATTTAATAAGCCTATTTATTGAGCCTATTTAATAAGCCTATTTATTGAGCCTATTTAATAAGCCTATTTATTGAGCCTATTTAATAAGCCTATTTATTGAGCCTATTTAATAAGCCTATTTATTGAGCTTATTTAATAAGCCTATTTAATAAGTCTATTTAATAAGCCTATTTAATAAGCCTATTTATTGAGCCTATTTAATATGCCTATTTATTGAGCCTATTTAATAAGTCTATTTAATAAGCCTATTTAATAAGCCTATTTAATAAGTATTTAATGAGCCTATTTAATAAGTCTATTTAATACGCCTATTTAATAGGCCTATTTAATAAGTCTAAGTTGCTGAAATAAGCCTATTTAATAAGCCTATTTAATAGGCCTATTTAATAAGTCTAAGTTGCTGAAATAAGCCTATTTAATAAGCCTAAGTTTCTGAATGAGCCTATTTAATAAGCCTAAGTTGCTGAAATAAGCCTATTTAATAAGCCTAAGTTGCTGAATAAGCCTATTTAATAAGCATAAGTTGCTGAAATAAGCCTATTTAATAAGTCTAAGTTGCTGAAATAAGGCTATTTAATAAGCCTAAGTTGCTGAAATAAGCCTATTTAATAAGCCTAAGTTGCTGAATAAGCCTATTTAATACGCCTAAGTTGCTGAATAAACCTATTTAATAAGTCTAAGTTGCTGAAATAAGCCTATTTAATAAGGCTATTTAATAAGCCTAAGTTGCTGAATAAGCCTATTTAATAAGTCTAAGTTGCTGAAATAAGGCTATTTAATAAGCCTAAGTTGCTGAAATAAGGCTATTTAATAAGTTTAAGTTGCTGAAATAAGCCTATTTAATAAGGCTATTTAATGAGCCTAAGTTGCTGAAATAAGCCTATTTAATAAGCCTAAGTTTCTGAACTAAGCCTATTTAAAAAGGTATATTTAATAAGTCTAAGTTGCTGAAATAAACCTATTTAAAAATGATATTTAATAAGCCTAAGTTGCTGAAATAAACCTGTTTAATAAGGCTATTTAATAAGCATAAGTTGCTGAAATAAGCTTATTTAATAAGCCTAAGTTGCTGAAATAAGCCTATTTAATAAGGCTATTTAATAAGCCTAAGTTGCTGAAATAAACCTATTTAATAAGCCTAAGTTGCTAAAATAAGCCTATTTAATGAGGCTATTTAATAAGTCTATTTAATAAGCCTATTTAATAAGCCTATTTAATAAGCCTATTTAATACGCCTATTTAATAAACATATTTAATAAGTATTTAATGAGCCTATTTAATAAGTCTATTTAATAAGCCTGTTTAATAAGCCTATTTAATAAGTCTATTTAATAAGCCTATTTAATAAGTCTATTTAATAAGTCTATTTAATAAGCCTATTTAATAAGTATTTAATGAGCCTATTTAATAAGCCTATTTATTGAGCCTATTTAATGAGCCTATTTATTGAGCCTATTTAATAAGCCTATTTATTGAGCCTATTTAATGAGCCTATTTATTGAGCCTATTTAATAAGCCTATCTAATAAGTCTATTTAATAAGCCTATTTAATAAGCCTATTTAATAAGCCTATTTATTGAGCCTATTTAATAAGCCAATTTAATAAGCCTATTTATTGATCCTTTTTAATAAGTCTATTTAATAAGCCTATTTAATAAGCCTATTTAATAAGTATTTAATGAGCCTATTTAATAAGTCTATTTAATAAGCCTATTTAATAGGCCTATTTAATAAGTATAAGTTGCTGAAATAAGCCTATTTAATAATCCTATTTAATAGGCCTATTTAATAAGTCTAAGTTGCTGAAATAAGCCTATTTAATAAGCCTAAGTTTCTGAATGAGCCTATTTAATAAGCCTAAGTTGCTGAAATAAGCCTATTTAATAAGCCTAAGTTGCTGAATAAGCCTATTTAATAAGCCTAAGTTGCTGAATAAACCTATTTAATAAGTCTAAGTTGCTGAAATAAGCCTATTTAATAAGGCTATTTAATAAGCCTAAGTTGCTGAATAAGCCTATTTAATAAGGCTATTTAATGAGCCTAAGTTGCTGAAATAAGACTATTTAATAAGCCTAAGTTTCTGAACTAAGCCTATTTAAAAAGGTATATTTAATAAGTCTAAGTTGCTGAAATAAACCTATTTAAAAATGCTATTTAATAAGCCTAAGTTGCTGAAATTAACCTGTTTAATAAGGCTATTATATAAGCATAAGTTGCTGAAATAAGCTTATTTAATAAGCCTAAGTTGCTGAAATAAGCCTATTTAATAAGCCTATTTAATGAGTCTATTTAATAAGTCTATTTAATAAGCCTATTTAATAAGTATTTAATGAGCCTATTTAATAAGCCTATTTATTGAGCCTATTTAATAAGCCTAAGTTGCTGAAATAAGCCTATTTAATAAGCCTAAGTTGCTGAATAAGCCTATTTAATAAGCCTAAGTTGCTGAATAAACCTATTTAATAAGTCTAAGTTGCTGAATGAGCCTATTTAATAAGCCTAAGTTGCTGAAATAAGCCTATTTAATAAGTCTAAGTTGCTGAAATAAGGCTATTTAATAAGCCTAAGTTGCTGAAATAAGCCTATTTAATAAGCCTAAGTTGCTGAAATAAGGCTATTTAATAAGTCTAAGTTGCTGAAATAAGCCTATTTAATAAGCCTAAGTTGCTAAAATAAGCCTATTTAATGAGGCTATTTAATAAGTCTATTTTATAAGCCTATTTAATAAGCCTATTTAATAAGCCTATTTAATACGCCTATTTAAGAAAACTATTTAATAAGTGTTTAATGAGCCTATTTAATAAGTCTATTTAATAAGCCTTTTTAATAAGCTTATTTAATAAGCCTATTTAATAAGCCTATTTAATAAGTCTATTTAATAAGCCTATTTAATAAGTATTTAATGAGCCTATTTAATAAGCCTATTTATTGAGCCTATTTAATAAGCCTATTTATTGAGCCTATTTAATAAGCCTATTTATTGAGCCTATTTAATAAGCCTATTTATTGAGCCTATTTAATAAGCATATTTAATAAGTCTATTTAATAAGCCTATTTAATATGCCTATTTAATAAGCCTATTTATTGAGCCTATTTAATAAGTCTATTTAATAAGCCTATTTAATAAGCCTATTTAATAAGTATTTAATGAGCCTATTTAATAAGCCTATTTATTGAGCCTATTTAATGAGCCTATTTATTGAGCCTATTTAATAAGTCTATTTAATAAGCCTATTTAATAAGCCTATTTAATAAGTATTTAATGAGCCTATTTAATAAGCCTATTTATTGAGCCTATTTAATGAGCCTATTTATTGAGCCTATTTAATAAGCCTATTTATTGAGCCTATTTAATAAGCCTATTTATTGAGCCTATTTAATAAGCCTATTTAATAAGTCTATTTAATAAGCCTATTTAATAAGCCTATTTAATAAGCCTATTTATTGAGCCTATTTAATAAGCCTATTTAATAAGCCTATTTAATACATATTTAATGAGCCTATTTAATAAGTCTATTTAATAAGCCTATTTAATAGGCCTATTTAATAAGTCTAAGTTGCTGAAATAAGCCTATTTAATAAGCCTAAGTTTCTGAATGAGCCTATTTAATAAGCCTAAGTTGCTGAAATAAGCCTATTTAATAAGCCTAAGTTGCTGAATAAGCCTATTTAATAAGCCTAAGTTGCTGAATAAACCTATTTAATAAGTCTAAGTTGCTGAAATAAGCCTATTTAATAAGGCTATTTAATAAGCCTAAGTTGCTGAATAAGCCTATTTAATAAGGCTATTTAATGAGACTAAGTTGCTGAAATAAGACTATTTAATAAGCCTAAGTTTCTGAACTAAGCCTATTTAAAAAGGTATATTTAATAAGTCTAAGTTGCTGAAATAAACCTATTTAAAAATGCTATTTAATAAGCCTAAGTTGCTGAAATTAACCTGTTTAATAAGGCTATTTAATAAGCATAAGTTGCTGAAATAAGCTTATTTAATAAGCCTAAGTTGCTGAAATAAGCCTATTTAATAAGCCTATTTAATGAGTCTATTTAATAAGTCTATTTAATAAGCCTATTTAATAAGTATTTAATGAGCCTATTTAATAAGCCTATTTATTGAGCCTATTTAATAAGCCTAAGTTGCTGAAATAAGCCTATTTAATAAGCCTAAGTTGCTGAATAAGCCTATTTAATAAGCCTAAGTTGCTGAATAAACCTATATAATAAGTCTAAGTTGCTGAATAAGCCTATTTAATAAGCCTAAGTTGCTGAAATAAGCCTATTTAATAAGTCTAAGTTGCTGAAATAAGGCTATTTAATAAGCCTAAGTTGCTGAAATAAGCCTATTTAATAAGACTAAGTTGCTGAAATAAGGCTATTTAATAAGTCTAAGTTGCTGAAATAAGCCTATTTAATAAGCCTAAGTTGCTAAAATAAGCCTATTTAATGAGGCTATTTAATAAGTCTATTTTATAAGCCTATTTAATAAGCCTATTTAATAAGCCTATTTAATACGCCTATTTAAGAAAACTATTTAATAAGTATTTAATGAGCCTATTTAATAAGTCTATTTAATAAGCATTTTTAATAAGCTTATTTAATAAGCCTATTTAATAAGCCTATTTAATAAGTCTATTTAATAAGCCTATTTAATAAGTATTTAATGAGCCTATTTAATAAGCCTATTTATTGAGCCTATTTAATAAGCCTATTTATTGAGCCTACTTAATAAGCCTATTTATTGAGCCTATTTAATAAGCCTATTTATTGAGCCTATTTAATAAGCCTATTTAATAAGTCTATTTAATAAGCCTATTTAATAAGCCTATCTATTGAACCTATTTAATAAGCCTATTTAATAAGCCTATTTATTGAGCCTATTTAATAAGTCTATTTAATAAGCCTATTTAATAAGTATTTAATGAGCCTATTTAATAAGTCTATTTAATAAGACTATTTAATAGGCCTATTTAATAAGTCTAAGTTGCTGAATAAGCCTATTTAATAAGCCTAAGTTGCTGAATAAGCCTATTTAATAAGCCTAAGTTGCTGAAATAAGCCTATTTAATAAGTCTAAGTTGCTGAAATGAGGCTATTTAATAAGCCTATTTATTGAGCCTATTTAATAAGCCTATTTAATAAATCTATTTAATAAGCCTATTTAATACGCCTATTTAATAAGCCTATTTATTGAGCCTATTTAATAAGCCTATTTAATAAGCCTATTTAATAAGCCTATTTAATAAGTATTTAATGAGCCTATTTAATAAGTCTATTTAATAAGCCTATTTAATAGGCCTATTTAATAAGTCTAAGTTGCTGAAATAAGCCTATTTAATAATCCTATTTAATAGGCCTATTTAATAAGTCTAAGTTGCTGAAATAAGCCTATTTAATAAGCCTAAGTTTCTGAATGAGCCTATTTAATAAGCCTAAGTTGCTGAAATAAGCCTATTTAATAAGCCTAAGTTGCTGAATAAGCCTATTTAATAAGCCTAAGTTGCTGAATAAACCTATTTAATAAGTCTAAGTTGCTGAAATAAGCCTATTTAATAAGGCTATTTAATAAGCCTAAGTTGCTGAATAAGCCTATTTAATAAGGCTATTTAATGAGACTAAGTTGCTGAAATAAGACTATTTAATAAGCCTAAGTTTCTGAACTAAGCCTATTTAAAAAGGTATATTTAATAAGTCTAAGTTGCTGAAATAAACCTATTTAAAAATGCTATTTAATAAGCCTAAGTTGCTGAAATTAACCTGTTTAATAAGGCTATTTAATAAGCATAAGTTGCTGAAATAAGCTTATTTAATAAGCCTAAGTTGCTGAAATAAGCCTATTTAATAAGCCTATTTAATGAGTCTATTTAATAAGTCTATTTAATAAGCCTATTTAATAAGTATTTAATTAGCCTATTTAATAAGCCTATTTATTGAGCCTATTTAATAAGTCTAAGTTGCTGAATAAGCCTATTTAATAAGTCTAAGTTTCTGAATGAGCCTATTTAATAAGCCTAAGTTGCTGAAATAAGCCTATTTAATAAGCCTAAGTTGCTGAAATAAGCCTATTTAATAAGTCTAAGTTGCTGAAATGAGGCTATTTAATAAGCCTATTTATTGAGCCTATTTAATAAGCCTAAGTTGCTGAATAAACCTATTTAATAAGTCTAAGTTGCTGAAATAAGCCTATTTAATAAGGCTATTTAATAAGCCTAAGTTGCTGAATAAGCCTATTTAATAAGGCTATTTAATGAGACTAAGTTGCTGAAATAAGACTATTTAATAAGCCTAAGTTTCTGAACTAAGCCTATTTAAAAAGGTATATTTAATAAGTCTAAGTTGCTGAAATAAACCTATTTTAAAATGCTATTTAATAAGCCTAAGTTGCTGAAATTAACCTGTTTAATAAGGCTATTTAATAAGCATAAGTTGCTGAAATAAGCTTATTTAATAAGCCTAAGTTGCTGAAATAAGCCTATTTAATAAGCCTATTTAATGAATCTATTTAATAAGTCTATTTAATAAGCCTATTTAATAAGCCTATTTATTGAGCCTATTTAATAAGCCTAAGTTGCTGAAATAAGCCTATTTAATAAGCCTAAGTTGCTGAATAAGCCTATTTGATAAGCCTAAGTTGCTGAATGAGCCTATTTAATAAGCCTAAGTTGCTGAAATAAGCCTATTTAATAAGCCTAAGTTGCTGAATAAGCCTATTTAATAAGTCTAAGTTGCTGAAATAAGCCTATTTAATAAGGCTATTTAATAAGCCTAAGTTGCTGAATAAGCATATTTAATAAGTCTAAGTTGCTGAAATAAGGCTATTTAATAAGCCTACTTTGCTGAAATAAGGCTATTTAATAAGTTTAAGTTGCTGAAATAAGCCTAATTAATAAGCCTAAGTTGCTGAAATAAGCCTATTTAATGAGGCTATTTAATGAGCCTAAGTTGCTGAAATAAGCCTATTTAATAAGCCTAAGTTTCTGAACTAAGCCTATTTAAAAAGGTATATTTAATAAGTCTAAGTTGCTGAAATAAACCTATTTAAAAATGCTATTTAATAAGCCTAAGTTGCTGAAATAAACCTGTTTAATAAGGCTATTTAATAAGCATAAGTTGCTGAAATAAGCTTATTTAATAAGCCTAAGTTGCTGAAATAAGCCTATTTAATAAGGCGATTTAATAAGTCTAAGTTGCTGAAATAAACCTATTTAATAAGCCTAAGTTGCTAAAATAAGCCTATTTAATTAGTCTATTTAATAAGTCTATTTAATAAGCCTATTTAATAAGCCTATTTAATAAGCCTATTTAATAAGCCTATTTAAATCGCCTATTTAATAAACATATTTAATAAGTATTTAATGAGCCTATTTAATACGTCTATTTAATAAGCCTATTTAATACGTCTATTTAATAAGTCTATTTAATAAGCCTATTTAATAAGTATTTAATGAGCCTATTTAATAAGCCTATTTATTGAGCCTATTTAATAAGCCTATTTATTGAGCCTATTTAATAAGCCTATTTATTGAGCCTATTTAATAAGCCTATTTATTGAGCCTATTTATTGACCCTATTTAATAAGTCTATTTAATAAGCCTATTTAATAAGCCTATTTAATAGGCCTATTTAATAAGTCTAAGTTGCTGAAATAAGCCTATTTAATCAGCCTATTTAATACGCCTATTTAATAAGTCTAAGTTGCTGAAATAAGCCTTTTTAATCAGCGTAAGTTGCTGAAATAAGCCTATTTAATAAGCCCAAGTTGCTGAAATAAGCCTACTTAATTAGGCTATTTAATAAGCCTAAGTTGCTGAAATAAGCCTATTTAATAAGCGTAAGTTGCTGAAAAAGGCTATTTAATAAGTCTAAGTTGCTGAAATAAGCCTATTTATTAAGCCTAAGTTGCTGAAATAAGCCTATTTAATAAGCCTATTTAATAGGCCTATTTAATAAGTCTAATTTGCTGAAATAAGCCTATTTAATAAGCCTATTTAATAGGCCTATTTAATAAGTCTAAGTTGCTGAAATAAGCCTATTTAATAAGCCTAAGTTGCTGAATGAGCCTATTTAATAAGCCTAAGTTGCTGAAATAAGCCTATTTAATAAGCCTAAGTTGCTGAATAAGCCTATTTAATAAGCGTAAGTTGCTGAAAAAACCTATTTAATAAGTCTAAGTTGCTGAAATAAGCCTATTTAATAAGGCTATTTAATAAGCCTAAGTTGCTGAATAAGCCTATTTAATAAGTCTAAGTTGCTGAAATAAGGCCATTTAATAAGCCTAAGTTGCTGAAATAAGGCTATTTAATAAGTTTAAGTTGCTGAAATAAGCCTATTTAATGAGGCTATTTAATGAGCCTAAGTTGCTGAAATAAGCCTATTTAATAAGCCTAAGTTTCTGAACTAAGCCTATTTAAAAAGGTATATTTAATAAGTCTAAGTTGCTGAAATAAACCTATTTAAAAATGATATTTAATAAGCCTAAGTTGCTGAAATAAACCTGTTTAATAAGGCTATTTAATAAGCATAAGTTGCTGAAATAAGCTTATTTAATAAGCCTAAGTTGCTGAAATAAGCCTATTTAATAAGGCTATTTAATAAGCCTAAGTTGCTGAAATAAACCTATTTAATAAGCCTAAGTTGCTAAAATAAGCCTATTTAATGAGGCTATTTAATAAGTCTATTTAATAAGCCTATTTAATAAGCCTATTTAATACGCCTATTTAATACGCCTATTTAATAAACATATTTAATAAGTATTTAATGAGCCTATTTAATAAGCCTATTTAATTAGTCTATTTAATAAGTCTATTTAATAAGCCTATTTAATAAGCCTATTTAATAAGTATTTAATGAGCCTATTTAATAAGTCTATTTAATACGCCTATTTAATAGGCCTATTTAATAAGTCTAAGTTGCTGAAATAAGCCTATTTAATAAGCCTATTTAATAGGCCTATTTAATAAGTCTAAGTTGCTGAAATAAGCCTATTTAATAAGCCTAAGTTTCTGAATGAGCCTATTTAATAAGCCTAAGTTGCTGAAATAAGCCTATTTAATAAGCCTAAGTTGCTGAATAAGCCTATTTAATAAGCATAAGTTGCTGAAATAAGCCTATTTAATAAGTCTAAGTTGCTGAAATAAGGCTATTTAATAAGCCTAAGTTGCTGAAATAAGCCTATTTAATAAGCCTAAGTTGCTGAATAAGCCTATTTAATACGCCTAAGTTGCTGAATAAACCTATTTAATAAGTCTAAGTTGCTGAAATAAGCCTATTTAATAAGGCTATTTAATAAGCCTAAGTTGCTGAATAAGCCTATTTAATAAGTCTAAGTTGCTGAAATAAGGCTATTTAATAAGCCTAAGTTGCTGAAATAAGGCTATTTAATAAGTTTAAGTTGCTGAAATAAGCCTATTTAATAAGGCTATTTAATGAGCCTAAGTTGCTGAAATAAGCCTATTTAATAAGCCTAAGTTTCTGAACTAAGCCTATTTAAAAAGGTATATTTAATAAGTCTAAGTTGCTGAAATAAACCTATTTAAAAATGATATTTAATAAGCCTAAGTTGCTGAAATAAACCTGTTTAATAAGGCTATTTAATAAGCATAAGTTGCTGAAATAAGCTTATTTAATAAGCCTAAGTTGCTGAAATAAGCCTATTTAATAAGGCTATTTAATAAGCCTAAGTTGCTGAAATAAACCTATTTAATAAGCCTAAGTTGCTAAAATAAGCCTATTTAATGAGGCTATTTAATAAGTCTATTTAATAAGCCTATTTAATAAGCCTATTTAATAAGCCTATTTAATACGCCTATTTAATAAACATATTTAATAAGTATTTAATGAGCCTATTTAATAAGTCTATTTAATAAGCCTGTTTAATAAGCCTATTTAATAAGTCTATTTAATAAGCCTATTTAATAAGTCTATTTAATAAGTCTATTTAATAAGCCTATTTAATAAGTATTTAATGAGCCTATTTAATAAGCCTATTTATTGAGCCTATTTAATGAGCCTATTTATTGAGCCTATTTAATAAGCCTATTTATTGAGCCTATTTAATGAGCCTATTTATTGAGCCTATTTAATAAGCCTATCTAATAAGTCTATTTAATAAGCCTATTTAATAAGCCTATTTAATAAGCCTATTTATTGAGCCTATTTAATAAGCCAATTTAATAAGCCTATTTATTGATCCTTTTTAATAAGTCTATTTAATAAGCCTATTTAATAAGCCTATTTAATAAGTATTTAATGAGCCTATTTAATAAGCCTATTTATTGAGCCTACTTAATAAGCCTATTTATTGAGCCTATTTAATAAGCCTATTTATTGAGCCTATTTAATAAGCCTATTTAATAAGTCTATTTAATAAGCCTATTTAATAAGCCTATCTATTGAACCTATTTAATAAGCCTATTTAATAAGCCTATTTATTGAGCCTATTTAATAAGTCTATTTAATAAGCCTATTTAATAAGTATTTAATGAGCCTATTTAATAAGTCTATTTAATAAGACTATTTAATAGGCCTATTTAATAAGTCTAAGTTGCTGAATAAGCCTATTTAATAAGCCTAAGTTGCTGAATAAGCCTATTTAATAAGCCTAAGTTGCTGAAATAAGCCTATTTAATAAGTCTAAGTTGCTGAAATGAGGCTATTTAATAAGCCTATTTATTGAGCCTATTTAATAAGCCTATTTAATAAATCTATTTAATAAGCCTATTTAATAAGCCTATTTAATAAGCCTATTTATTGAGCCTATTTAATAAGCCTATTTAATAAGCCTATTTAATAAGCCTATTTAATAAGTATTTAATGAGCCTATTTAATAAGTCTATTTAATAAGCCTATTTAATAGGCCTATTTAATAAGTCTAAGTTGCTGAAATAAGCCTATTTAATAATCCTATTTAATAGGCCTATTTAATAAGTCTAAGTTGCTGAAATAAGCCTATTTAATAAGCCTAAGTTTCTGAATGAGCCTATTTAATAAGCCTAAGTTGCTGAAATAAGCCTATTTAATAAGCCTAAGTTGCTGAATAAGCCTATTTAATAAGCCTAAGTTGCTGAATAAACCTATTTAATAAGTCTAAGTTGCTGAAATAAGCCTATTTAATAAGGCTATTTAATAAGCCTAAGTTGCTGAATAAGCCTATTTAATAAGGCTATTTAATGAGACTAAGTTGCTGAAATAAGACTATTTAATAAGCCTAAGTTTCTGAACTAAGCCTATTTAAAAAGGTATATTTAATAAGTCTAAGTTGCTGAAATAAACCTATTTAAAAATGCTATTTAATAAGCCTAAGTTGCTGAAATTAACCTGTTTAATAAGGCTATTTAATAAGCATAAGTTGCTGAAATAAGCTTATTTAATAAGCCTAAGTTGCTGAAATAAGCCTATTTAATAAGCCTATTTAATGAGTCTATTTAATAAGTCTATTTAATAAGCCTATTTAATAAGTATTTAATTAGCCTATTTAATAAGCCTATTTATTGAGCCTATTTAATAAGTCTAAGTTGCTGAATAAGCCTATTTAATAAGTCTAAGTTTCTGAATGAGCCTATTTAATAAGCCTAAGTTGCTGAAATAAGCCTATTTAATAAGCCTAAGTTGCTGAAATAAGCCTATTTAATAAGTCTAAGTTGCTGAAATGAGGCTATTTAATAAGCCTATTTATTGAGCCTATTTAATAAGCCTAAGTTGCTGAATAAACCTATTTAATAAGTCTAAGTTGCTGAAATAAGCCTATTTAATAAGGCTATTTAATAAGCCTAAGTTGCTGAATAAGCCTATTTAATAAGGCTATTTAATGAGACTAAGTTGCTGAAATAAGACTATTTAATAAGCCTAAGTTTCTGAACTAAGCCTATTTAAAAAGGTATATTTAATAAGTCTAAGTTGCTGAAATAAACCTATTTAAAAATGCTATTTAATAAGCCTAAGTTGCTGAAATTAACCTGTTTAATAAGGCTATTTAATAAGCATAAGTTGCTGAAATAAGCTTATTTAATAAGCCTAAGTTGCTGAAATAAGCCTATTTAATAAGCCTATTTAATGAATCTATTTAATAAGTCTATTTAATAAGCCTATTTAATAAGCCTATTTATTGAGCCTATTTAATAAGCCTAAGTTGCTGAAATAAGCCTATTTAATAAGCCTAAGTTGCTGAATAAGCCTATTTGATAAGCCTAAGTTGCTGAATGAGCCTATTTAATAAGCCTAAGTTGCTGAAATAAGCCTATTTAATAAGCCTAAGTTGCTGAATAAGCCTATTTAATAAGTCTAAGTTGCTGAAATAAGCCTATTTAATAAGGCTATTTAATAAGCCTAAGTTGCTGAATAAGCATATTTAATAAGTCTAAGTTGCTGAAATAAGGCTATTTAATAAGCCTACTTTGCTGAAATAAGGCTATTTAATAAGTTTAAGTTGCTGAAATAAGCCTAATTAATAAGCCTAAGTTGCTGAAATAAGCCTATTTAATGAGGCTATTTAATGAGCCTAAGTTGCTGAAATAAGCCTATTTAATAAGCCTAAGTTTCTGAACTAAGCCTATTTAAAAAGGTATATTTAATAAGTCTAAGTTGCTGAAATAAACCTATTTAAAAATGCTATTTAATAAGCCTAAGTTGCTGAAATAAACCTGTTTAATAAGGCTATTTAATAAGCATAAGTTGCTGAAATAAGCTTATTTAATAAGCCTAAGTTGCTGAAATAAGCCTATTTAATAAGGCGATTTAATAAGTCTAAGTTGCTGAAATAAACCTATTTAATAAGCCTAAGGTGCTAAAATAAGCCTATTTAATTAGTCTATTTAATAAGTCTATTTAATAAGCCTATTTAATAAGCCTATTTAATAAGCCTATTTAATAAGCCTATTTAAATCGCCTATTTAATAAACATATTTAATAAGTATTTAATGAGCCTATTTAATACGTCTATTTAATAAGCCTATTTAATACGTCTATTTAATAAGTCTATTTAATAAGCCTATTTAATAAGTATTTAATGAGCCTATTTAATAAGCCTATTTATTGAGCCTATTTAATAAGCCTATTTATTGAGCCTATTTAATAAGCCTATTTATTGAGCCTATTTAATAAGCCTATTTATTGAGCCTATTTATTGACCCTATTTAATAAGTCTATTTAATAAGCCTATTTAATAAGCCTATTTAATAGGCCTATTTAATAAGTCTAAGTTGCTGAAATAAGCCTATTTAATCAGCCTATTTAATACGCCTATTTAATAAGTCTAAGTTGCTGAAATAAGCCTTTTTAATCAGCGTAAGTTGCTGAAATAAGCCTATTTAATAAGCCCAAGTTGCTGAAATAAGCCTACTTAATTAGGCTATTTAATAAGCCTAAGTTGCTGAAATAAGCCTATTTAATAAGCGTAAGTTGCTGAAAAAGGCTATTTAATAAGTCTAAGTTGCTGAAATAAGCCTATTTATTAAGCCTAAGTTGCTGAAATAAGCCTATTTAATAAGCCTATTTAATAGGCCTATTTAATAAGTCTAATTTGCTGAAATAAGCCTATTTAATAAGCCTATTTAATAGGCCTATTTAATAAGTCTAAGTTGCTGAAATAAGCCTATTTAATAAGCCTAAGTTGCTGAATGAGCCTATTTAATAAGCCTAAGTTGCTGAAATAAGCCTATTTAATAAGCCTAAGTTGCTGAATAAGCCTATTTAATAAGCGTAAGTTGCTGAAAAAACCTATTTAATAAGTCTAAGTTGCTGAAATAAGCCTATTTAATAAGGCTATTTAATAAGCCTAAGTTGCTGAATAAGCCTATTTAATAAGTCTAAGTTGCTGAAATAAGGCCATTTAATAAGCCTAAGTTGCTGAAATAAGGCTATTTAATAAGTTTAAGTTGCTGAAATAAGCCTATTTAATGAGGCTATTTAATGAGCCTAAGTTGCTGAAATAAGCCTATTTAATAAGCCTAAGTTTCTGAACTAAGCCTATTTAAAAAGGTATATTTAATAAGTCTAAGTTGCTGAAATAAACCTATTTAAAAATGATATTTAATAAGCCTAAGTTGCTGAAATAAACCTGTTTAATAAGGCTATTTAATAAGCATAAGTTGCTGAAATAAGCTTATTTAATAAGCCTAAGTTGCTGAAATAAGCCTATTTAATAAGGCTATTTAATAAGCCTAAGTTGCTGAAATAAACCTATTTAATAAGCCTAAGTTGCTAAAATAAGCCTATTTAATGAGGCTATTTAATAAGTCTATTTAATAAGCCTATTTAATAAGCCTATTTAATACGCCTATTTAATACGCCTATTTAATAAACATATTTAATAAGTATTTAATGAGCCTATTTAATAAGCCTATTTAATTAGTCTATTTAATAAGTCTATTTAATAAGCCTATTTAATAAGCCTATTTAATAAGTATTTAATGAGCCTATTTAATAAGTCTATTTAATACGCCTATTTAATAGGCCTATTTAATAAGTCTAAGTTGCTGAAATAAGCCTATTTAATAAGCCTATTTAATAGGCCTATTTAATAAGTCTAAGTTGCTGAAATAAGCCTATTTAATAAGCCTAAGTTTCTGAATGAGCCTATTTAATAAGCCTAAGTTGCTGAAATAAGCCTATTTAATAAGCCTAAGTTGCTGAATAAGCCTATTTAATAAGCATAAGTTGCTGAAATAAGCCTATTTAATAAGTCTAAGTTGCTGAAATAAGGCTATTTAATAAGCCTAAGTTGCTGAAATAAGCCTATTTAATAAGCCTAAGTTGCTGAATAAGCCTATTTAATACGCCTAAGTTGCTGAATAAACCTATTTAATAAGTCTAAGTTGCTGAAATAAGCCTATTTAATAAGGCTATTTAATAAGCCTAAGTTGCTGAATAAGCCTATTTAATAAGTCTAAGTTGCTGAAATAAGGCTATTTAATAAGCCTAAGTTGCTGAAATAAGGCTATTTAATAAGTTTAAGTTGCTGAAATAAGCCTATTTAATAAGGCTATTTAATGAGCCTAAGTTGCTGAAATAAGCCTATTTAATAAGCCTAAGTTTCTGAACTAAGCCTATTTAAAAAGGTATATTTAATAAGTCTAAGTTGCTGAAATAAACCTATTTAAAAATGATATTTAATAAGCCTAAGTTGCTGAAATAAACCTGTTTAATAAGGCTATTTAATAAGCATAAGTTGCTGAAATAAGCTTATTTAATAAGCCTAAGTTGCTGAAATAAGCCTATTTAATAAGGCTATTTAATAAGCCTAAGTTGCTGAAATAAACCTATTTAATAAGCCTAAGTTGCTAAAATAAGCCTATTTAATGAGGCTATTTAATAAGTCTATTTAATAAGCCTATTTAATAAGCCTATTTAATAAGCCTATTTAATACGCCTATTTAATAAACATATTTAATAAGTATTTAATGAGCCTATTTAATAAGTCTATTTAATAAGCCTGTTTAATAAGCCTATTTAATAAGTCTATTTAATAAGCCTATTTAATAAGTCTATTTAATAAGTCTATTTAATAAGCCTATTTAATAAGTATTTAATGAGCCTATTTAATAAGCCTATTTATTGAGCCTATTTAATGAGCCTATTTATTGAGCCTATTTAATAAGCCTATTTATTGAGCCTATTTAATGAGCCTATTTATTGAGCCTATTTAATAAGCCTATCTAATAAGTCTATTTAATAAGCCTATTTAATAAGCCTATTTAATAAGCCTATTTATTGAGCCTATTTAATAAGCCAATTTAATAAGCCTATTTATTGATCCTTTTTAATAAGTCTATTTAATAAGCCTATTTAATAAGCCTATTTAATAAGTATTTAATGAGCCTATTTAATAAGTCTATTTAATAAGCCTATTTAATAGGCCTATTTAATAAGTATAAGTTGCTGAAATAAGCCTATTTAATAATCCTATTTAATAGGCCTATTTAATAAGTCTAAGTTGCTGAAATAAGCCTATTTAATAAGCCTAAGTTTCTGAATGAGCCTATTTAATAAGCCTAAGTTGCTGAAATAAGCCTATTTAATAAGCCTAAGTTGCTGAATAAGCCTATTTAATAAGCCTAAGTTGCTGAATAAACCTATTTAATAAGTCTAAGTTGCTGAAATAAGCCTATTTAATAAGGCTATTTAATAAGCCTAAGTTGCTGAATAAGCCTATTTAATAAGGCTATTTAATGAGCCTAAGTTGCTGAAATAAGACTATTTAATAAGCCTAAGTTTCTGAACTAAGCCTATTTAAAAAGGTATATTTAATAAGTCTAAGTTGCTGAAATAAACCTATTTAAAAATGCTATTTAATAAGCCTAAGTTGCTGAAATTAACCTGTTTAATAAGGCTATTATATAAGCATAAGTTGCTGAAATAAGCTTATTTAATAAGCCTAAGTTGCTGAAATAAGCCTATTTAATAAGCCTATTTAATGAGTCTATTTAATAAGTCTATTTAATAAGCCTATTTAATAAGTATTTAATGAGCCTATTTAATAAGCCTATTTATTGAGCCTATTTAATAAGCCTAAGTTGCTGAAATAAGCCTATTTAATAAGCCTAAGTTGCTGAATAAGCCTATTTAATAAGCCTAAGTTGCTGAATAAACCTATTTAATAAGTCTAAGTTGCTGAATGAGCCTATTTAATAAGCCTAAGTTGCTGAAATAAGCCTATTTAATAAGTCTAAGTTGCTGAAATAAGGCTATTTAATAAGCCTAAGTTGCTGAAATAAGCCTATTTAATAAGCCTAAGTTGCTGAAATAAGGCTATTTAATAAGTCTAAGTTGCTGAAATAAGCCTATTTAATAAGCCTAAGTTGCTAAAATAAGCCTATTTAATGAGGCTATTTAATAAGTCTATTTTATAAGCCTATTTAATAAGCCTATTTAATAAGCCTATTTAATACGCCTATTTAAGAAAACTATTTAATAAGTGTTTAATGAGCCTATTTAATAAGTCTATTTAATAAGCCTTTTTAATAAGCTTATTTAATAAGCCTATTTAATAAGCCTATTTAATAAGTCTATTTAATAAGCCTATTTAATAAGTATTTAATGAGCCTATTTAATAAGCCTATTTATTGAGCCTATTTAATAAGCCTATTTATTGAGCCTATTTAATAAGCCTATTTATTGAGCCTATTTAATAAGCCTATTTATTGAGCCTATTTAATAAGCATATTTAATAAGTCTATTTAATAAGCCTATTTAATATGCCTATTTAATAAGCCTATTTATTGAGCCTATTTAATAAGTCTATTTAATAAGCCTATTTAATAAGCCTATTTAATAAGTATTTAATGAGCCTATTTAATAAGCCTATTTATTGAGCCTATTTAATGAGCCTATTTATTGAGCCTATTTAATAAGTCTATTTAATAAGCCTATTTAATAAGCCTATTTAATAAGTATTTAATGAGCCTATTTAATAAGCCTATTTATTGAGCCTATTTAATGAGCCTATTTATTGAGCCTATTTAATAAGCCTATTTATTGAGCCTATTTAATAAGCCTATTTATTGAGCCTATTTAATAAGCCTATTTAATAAGTCTATTTAATAAGCCTATTTAATAAGCCTATTTAATAAGCCTATTTATTGAGCCTATTTAATAAGCCTATTTAATAAGCCTATTTAATAAGCCTATTTAATACATATTTAATGAGCCTATTTAATAAGTCTATTTAATAAGCCTATTTAATAGGCCTATTTAATAAGTCTAAGTTGCTGAAATAAGCCTATTTAATAAGCCTAAGTTTCTGAATGAGCCTATTTAATAAGCCTAAGTTGCTGAAATAAGCCTATTTAATAAGCCTAAGTTGCTGAATAAGCCTATTTAATAAGCCTAAGTTGCTGAATAAACCTATTTAATAAGTCTAAGTTGCTGAAATAAGCCTATTTAATAAGGCTATTTAATAAGCCTAAGTTGCTGAATAAGCCTATTTAATAAGGCTATTTAATGAGACTAAGTTGCTGAAATAAGACTATTTAATAAGCCTAAGTTTCTGAACTAAGCCTATTTAAAAAGGTATATTTAATAAGTCTAAGTTGCTGAAATAAACCTATTTAAAAATGCTATTTAATAAGCCTAAGTTGCTGAAATTAACCTGTTTAATAAGGCTATTTAATAAGCATAAGTTGCTGAAATAAGCTTATTTAATAAGCCTAAGTTGCTGAAATAAGCCTATTTAATAAGCCTATTTAATGAGTCTATTTAATAAGTCTATTTAATAAGCCTATTTAATAAGTATTTAATGAGCCTATTTAATAAGCCTATTTATTGAGCCTATTTAATAAGCCTAAGTTGCTGAAATAAGCCTATTTAATAAGCCTAAGTTGCTGAATAAGCCTATTTAATAAGCCTAAGTTGCTGAATAAACCTATATAATAAGTCTAAGTTGCTGAATAAGCCTATTTAATAAGCCTAAGTTGCTGAAATAAGCCTATTTAATAAGTCTAAGTTGCTGAAATAAGGCTATTTAATAAGCCTAAGTTGCTGAAATAAGCCTATTTAATAAGACTAAGTTGCTGAAATAAGGCTATTTAATAAGTCTAAGTTGCTGAAATAAGCCTATTTAATAAGCCTAAGTTGCTAAAATAAGCCTATTTAATGAGGCTATTTAATAAGTCTATTTTATAAGCCTATTTAATAAGCCTATTTAATAAGCCTATTTAATACGCCTATTTAAGAAAACTATTTAATAAGTATTTAATGAGCCTATTTAATAAGTCTATTTAATAAGCATTTTTAATAAGCTTATTTAATAAGCCTATTTAATAAGCCTATTTAATAAGTCTATTTAATAAGCCTATTTAATAAGTATTTAATGAGCCTATTTAATAAGCCTATTTATTGAGCCTATTTAATAAGCCTATTTATTGAGCCTACTTAATAAGCCTATTTATTGAGCCTATTTAATAAGCCTATTTATTGAGCCTATTTAATAAGCCTATTTAATAAGTCTATTTAATAAGCCTATTTAATAAGCCTATCTATTGAACCTATTTAATAAGCCTATTTAATAAGCCTATTTATTGAGCCTATTTAATAAGTCTATTTAATAAGCCTATTTAATAAGTATTTAATGAGCCTATTTAATAAGTCTATTTAATAAGACTATTTAATAGGCCTATTTAATAAGTCTAAGTTGCTGAATAAGCCTATTTAATAAGCCTAAGTTGCTGAATAAGCCTATTTAATAAGCCTAAGTTGCTGAAATAAGCCTATTTAATAAGTCTAAGTTGCTGAAATGAGGCTATTTAATAAGCCTATTTATTGAGCCTATTTAATAAGCCTATTTAATAAATCTATTTAATAAGCCTATTTAATAAGCCTATTTAATAAGCCTATTTATTGAGCCTATTTAATAAGCCTATTTAATAAGCCTATTTAATAAGCCTATTTAATAAGTATTTAATGAGCCTATTTAATAAGTCTATTTAATAAGCCTATTTAATAGGCCTATTTAATAAGTCTAAGTTGCTGAAATAAGCCTATTTAATAATCCTATTTAATAGGCCTATTTAATAAGTCTAAGTTGCTGAAATAAGCCTATTTAATAAGCCTAAGTTTCTGAATGAGCCTATTTAATAAGCCTAAGTTGCTGAAATAAGCCTATTTAATAAGCCTAAGTTGCTGAATAAGCCTATTTAATAAGCCTAAGTTGCTGAATAAACCTATTTAATAAGTCTAAGTTGCTGAAATAAGCCTATTTAATAAGGCTATTTAATAAGCCTAAGTTGCTGAATAAGCCTATTTAATAAGGCTATTTAATGAGACTAAGTTGCTGAAATAAGACTATTTAATAAGCCTAAGTTTCTGAACTAAGCCTATTTAAAAAGGTATATTTAATAAGTCTAAGTTGCTGAAATAAACCTATTTAAAAATGCTATTTAATAAGCCTAAGTTGCTGAAATTAACCTGTTTAATAAGGCTATTTAATAAGCATAAGTTGCTGAAATAAGCTTATTTAATAAGCCTAAGTTGCTGAAATAAGCCTATTTAATAAGCCTATTTAATGAGTCTATTTAATAAGTCTATTTAATAAGCCTATTTAATAAGTATTTAATTAGCCTATTTAATAAGCCTATTTATTGAGCCTATTTAATAAGTCTAAGTTGCTGAATAAGCCTATTTAATAAGTCTAAGTTTCTGAATGAGCCTATTTAATAAGCCTAAGTTGCTGAAATAAGCCTATTTAATAAGCCTAAGTTGCTGAAATAAGCCTATTTAATAAGTCTAAGTTGCTGAAATGAGGCTATTTAATAAGCCTATTTATTGAGCCTATTTAATAAGCCTAAGTTGCTGAATAAACCTATTTAATAAGTCTAAGTTGCTGAAATAAGCCTATTTAATAAGGCTATTTAATAAGCCTAAGTTGCTGAATAAGCCTATTTAATAAGGCTATTTAATGAGACTAAGTTGCTGAAATAAGACTATTTAATAAGCCTAAGTTTCTGAACTAAGCCTATTTAAAAAGGTATATTTAATAAGTCTAAGTTGCTGAAATAAACCTATTTAAAAATGCTATTTAATAAGCCTA
Source organism: Petromyzon marinus (assembly GCF_048934315.1). Lineage (NCBI taxonomy): Eukaryota > Metazoa > Chordata > Hyperoartia > Petromyzontiformes > Petromyzontidae > Petromyzon > Petromyzon marinus. Next base: position 4,483,628 of record NW_027422761.1, read on the forward strand.
AGTTGCTGAAATTAACCTGTTTAATAAGGCTATTTAATAAGCATAAGTTGCTGAAATAAGCTTATTTAATAAGCCTAAGTTGCTGAAATAAGCCTATTTAATAAGCCTATTTAATGAATCTATTTAATAAGTCTATTTAATAAGCCTATTTAATAAGCCTATTTATTGAGCCTATTTAATAAGCCTAAGTTGCTGAAATAAGCCTATTTAATAAGCCTAAGTTGCTGAATAAGCCTATTTGATAAGCCTAAGTTGCTGAATGAGCCTATTTAATAAGCCTAAGTTGCTGAAATAAGCCTATTTAATAAGCCTAAGTTGCTGAATAAGCCTATTTAATAAGTCTAAGTTGCTGAAATAAGCCTATTTAATAAGGCTATTTAATAAGCCTAAGTTGCTGAATAAGCATATTTAATAAGTCTAAGTTGCTGAAATAAGGCTATTTAATAAGCCTACTTTGCTGAAATAAGGCTATTTAATAAGTTTAAGTTGCTGAAATAAGCCTAATTAATAAGCCTAAGTTGCTGAAATAAGCCTATTTAATGAGGCTATTTAATGAGCCTAAGTTGCTGAAATAAGCCTATTTAATAAGCCTAAGTTTCTGAACTAAGCCTATTTAAAAAGGTATATTTAATAAGTCTAAGTTGCTGAAATAAACCTATTTAAAAATGCTATTTAATAAGCCTAAGTTGCTGAAATAAACCTGTTTAATAAGGCTATTTAATAAGCATAAGTTGCTGAAATAAGCTTATTTAATAAGCCTAAGTTGCTGAAATAAGCCTATTTAATAAGGCGATTTAATAAGTCTAAGTTGCTGAAATAAACCTATTTAATAAGCCTAAGTTGCTAAAATAAGCCTATTTAATTAGTCTATTTAATAAGTCTATTTAATAAGCCTATTTAATAAGCCTATTTAATAAGCCTATTTAATAAGCCTATTTAAATCGCCTATTTAATAAACATATTTAATAAGTATTTAATGAGCCTATTTAATACGTCTATTTAATAAGCCTATTTAATACGTCTATTTAATAAGTCTATTTAATAAGCCTATTTAATAAGTATTTAATGAGCCTATTTAATAAGCCTATTTATTGAGCCTATTTAATAAGCCTATTTATTGAGCCTATTTAATAAGCCTATTTATTGAGCCTATTTAATAAGCCTATTTATTGAGCCTATTTATTGACCCTATTTAATAAGTCTATTTAATAAGCCTATTTAATAAGCCTATTTAATAGGCCTATTTAATAAGTCTAAGTTGCTGAAATAAGCCTATTTAATCAGCCTATTTAATACGCCTATTTAATAAGTCTAAGTTGCTGAAATAAGCCTTTTTAATCAGCGTAAGTTGCTGAAATAAGCCTATTTAATAAGCCCAAGTTGCTGAAATAAGCCTACTTAATTAGGCTATTTAATAAGCCTAAGTTGCTGAAATAAGCCTATTTAATAAGCGTAAGTTGCTGAAAAGGGCTATTTAATAAGTCTAAGTTGCTGAAATAAGCCTATTTATTAAGCCTAAGTTGCTGAAATAAGCCTATTTAATAAGCCTATTTAATAGGCCTATTTAATAAGTCTAATTTGCTGAAATAAGCCTATTTAATAAGCCTATTTAATAGGCCTATTTAATAAGTCTAAGTTGCTGAAATAAGCCTATTTAATAAGCCTAAGTTGCTGAATGAGCCTATTTAATAAGCCTAAGTTGCTGAAATAAGCCTATTTAATAAGCCTAAGTTGCTGAATAAGCCTATTTAATAAGCGTAAGTTGCTGAAAAAACCTATTTAATAAGTCTAAGTTGCTGAAATAAGCCTATTTAATAAGGCTATTTAATAAGCCTAAGTTGCTGAATAAGCCTATTTAATAAGTCTAAGTTGCTGAAATAAGGCCATTTAATAAGCCTAAGTTGCTGAAATAAGGCTATTTAATAAGTTTAAGTTGCTGAAATAAGCCTATTTAATGAGGCTATTTAATGAGCCTAAGTTGCTGAAATAAGCCTATTTAATAAGCCTAAGTTTCTGAACTAAGCCTATTTAAAAAGGTATATTTAATAAGTCTAAGTTGCTGAAATAAACCTATTTAAAAATGATATTTAATAAGCCTAAGTTGCTGAAATAAACCTGTTTAATAAGGCTATTTAATAAGCATAAGTTGCTGAAATAAGCTTATTTAATAAGCCTAAGTTGCTGAAATAAGCCTATTTAATAAGGCTATTTAATAAGCCTAAGTTGCTGAAATAAACCTATTTAATAAGCCTAAGTTGCTAAAATAAGCCTATTTAATGAGGCTATTTAATAAGTCTATTTAATAAGCCTATTTAATAAGCCTATTTAATACGCCTATTTAATACGCCTATTTAATAAACATATTTAATAAGTATTTAATGAGCCTATTTAATAAGCCTATTTAATTAGTCTATTTAATAAGTCTATTTAATAAGCCTATTTAATAAGCCTATTTAATAAGCCTATTTAATAAGCCTATTTAAATCGCCTATTTAATAAACATATTTAATAAGTATTTAATGAGCCTATTTAATACGTCTATTTAATAAGCCTATTTAATACGTCTATTTAATAAGTCTATTTAATAAGCCTATTTAATAAGTATTTAATGAGCCTATTTAATAAGCCTATTTATTGAGCCTATTTAATAAGCCTATTTATTGAGCCTATTTAATAAGCCTATTTATTGAGCCTATTTAATAAGCCTATTTATTGAGCCTATTTATTGACCCTATTTAATAAGTCTATTTAATAAGCCTATTTAATAAGCCTATTTAATAAGTATTTAATGAGCCTATTTAATACGTCCATTTAATAAGCCTATTTAATAGGCCTATTTAATAAGTCTAAGTTGCTGAAATAAGCCTATTTAATCAGCCTATTTAATACGCCTATTTAATAAGTCTAAGTTGCTGAAATAAGCCTTTTTAATCAGCGTAAGTTGCTGAAATAAGCCTATTTAATAAGCCCAAGTTGCTGAAATAAGCCTACTTAATTAGGCTATTTAATAAGCCTAAGTTGCTGAAATAAGCCTATTTAATAAGCGTAAGTTGCTGAAAAAGGCTATTTAATAAGTCTAAGTTGCTGAAATAAGCCTATTTATTAAGCCTAAGTTGCTGAAATAAGCCTATTTAATAAGCCTATTTAATAGGCCTATTTAATAAGTCTAATTTGCTGAAATAAGCCTATTTAATAAGCCTATTTAATAGGCCTATTTAATAAGTCTAAGTTGCTGAAATAAGCCTATTTAATAAGCCTAAGTTGCTGAATGAGCCTATTTAATAAGCCTAAGTTGCTGAAATAAGCCTATTTAATAAGCCTAAGTTGCTGAATAAGCCTATTTAATAAGCGTAAGTTGCTGAAAAAACCTATTTAATAAGTCTAAGTTGCTGAAATAAGCCTATTTAATAAGGCTATTTAATAAGCCTAAGTTGCTGAATAAGCCTATTTAATAAGTCTAAGTTGCTGAAATAAGGCCATTTAATAAGCCTAAGTTGCTGAAATAAGGCTATTTAATAAGTTTAAGTTGCTGAAATAAGCCTATTTAATGAGGCTATTTAATGAGCCTAAGTTGCTGAAATAAGCCTATTTAATAAGCCTAAGTTTCTGAACTAAGCCTATTTAAAAAGGTATATTTAATAAGTCTAAGTTGCTGAAATAAACCTATTTAAAAATGATATTTAATAAGCCTAAGTTGCTGAAATAAACCTGTTTAATAAGGCTATTTAATAAGCATAAGTTGCTGAAATAAGCTTATTTAATAAGCCTAAGTTGCTGAAATAAGCCTATTTAATAAGGCTATTTAATAAGCCTAAGTTGCTGAAATAAACCTATTTAATAAGCCTAAGTTGCTAAAATAAGCCTATTTAATGAGGCTATTTAATAAGTCTATTTAATAAGCCTATTTAATAAGCCTATTTAATACGCCTATTTAATACGCCTATTTAATAAACATATTTAATAAGTATTTAATGAGCCTATTTAATAAGTCTATTTAATAAGCCTTTTTAATAAGCCTATTTAATAAGTCTATTTAATAAGCCTATTTAATAAGTCTATTTAATAAGTCTATTTAATGAGCCTATTTAATAAGTATTTAATGAGCTTATTTAATAAGCCTATTTATTGAGCCTACTTAATAAGCCTATTTATTGAGCCTATTCAATAAGCCTATTTATTGAGCCTATTTAATAAGCCTATTTATTGAGCCTATTTAATAAGCCTATTTCATAAGCCTATTTAATAAGCCTATTTAATAAGCCTATTTATTGAGCCTATTTAATAAGCCTATTTAATAAGCCTATTTATTGAGCCTATTTAATAAGTCTATTTAATAAGCCTATTTAATAAGCCTATTTAATAAGTATTTAATGAGCCTATTTAATAAGTCTATTTAATAAGCCTATTTAATAAGTATTTAATGAGCCTATTTAATACATCTATTTAATAAGCCTATTTATTGAGCCTATTTAATTAGCCTATTTATTGAGCCTATTTAATAAGCCTATTTATTGAGCCTATTTAATAAGCCTATTTCATAAGCCTATTTAATAAGCCTATTTCATAAGCCTATTTAATAAGCCTATTTAATAAGTATTTAATGAGCCTATTTAATAAACCTATTTATTGAGCCTATTTAATAAGCCTATTTATTGAGCCTATTCAATAAGCCTATTTATTGAGCCTATTTAATAAGCCTATTTATTGAGCCTATTTAATAAGCCTATTTCATAAGCCTATTTAATAAGCCTATTTAATAAGGCTATTTAATAAGCCTATTTATTGAGCCTATTTAATAAGCCTATTTAATAAGCCTATTTATTGAGCCTATTTAATAAGTCTATTTAATAAGCCTATTTAATAAGCCTATTTAATAAGTATTTAATGAGCCTATTTAATAAGTCTATTTAATAAGCCTATTTAATAAATATTTAATGAGCCTATTTAATACGTCTATTTAATAAGCCTATTTATTGAGCCTATTCAATAAGCCTATTTATTGAGCCTATTTAATAAGCCTATTTATTGAGCCTATTTAATAAGCCTATTTCATAAGCCTATTTAATAAGCCTATTTAATAAGCCTATTTAATAAGCCTATTTATTGAGCCTATTTAATAAGCCTATTTATTGAGCCTATTTATTGAGCCTATTTAATATGTCTATTTAATAAGCCTATTTAATAAGCCTATTTAATAAGTATTTAATGAGCCTATTTAATACGTCTATTTAATAAGCCTATTTAATAGGCCTATTTAATAAGTCTAAGTTGCTGAAATAAGCCTATTTAATCAGCCTATTTAATACGCCTATTTAATAAGTCTAAGTTGCTGAAATAAGCCTTTTTAATCAGCGTAAGTTGCTGAAATAAGCCTATTTAATAACCCCAAGTTGCTGAAATAAGCCTACTTAATTAGGCTATTTAATAAGCCTAAGTTGCTGAAATAAGCCTATTTAATAAGCGTAAGTTGCTGAAAAAGGCTATTTAATAAGTCTAAGTTGCTGAAATAAGCCTATTTAATAAGCCTAAGTTGCTGAAATAAGCCTATTTAATAAGCCTATTTAATAGGCCTATTTAATAAGTCTAATTAGCTGAAATAAGCCTATTTAATAAGCCTATTTAATAGGCCTATTTAATAAGTCTAAGTTGCTGAAATAAGCCTATTTAATAAGCCTAAGTTGCTGAATGATCCTATTTAATAAGCCTAAGTTGCTGAAATAAGCCTATTTAATAAGCCTAAGTTGCTGAATAAGCCTATTTAATACGCCTAAGTTGCTGAATAAACCTAATTAATAAGTCTAAGTTGCTGAAATAAGCCTATTTAATAAGGCTATTTAATAAGCCTATTTAATAGGCCTATTTAATAAGTCTAAGTTGCTGAAATAAGCCTATTTAATAAGCCTAAGTTGCTGAATGAGCCTATTTAATAAGCCTAAGTTGCTGAAATAAGCCTATTTAATAAGCCTAAGTTGCTGAATAAGCCTATTTAATAAGCCTAAGTTGCTGAATAAACCTATTTAATAAACCTAAGTCGCTGAAATAAGGCTATTTAATAAGTTTAAGTTGCTGAAATAAGCCTATTTAATAAGCCTAAGTTGCTGAAATAAGCCTATTTAATGAGGCTATTTAATGAGCCTAAGTTGCTGAAATAAGCCTATTTAATAAGCCTAAGTTTCTGAACTAAGCCTATTTAAAAATGATATTTAATAAGCCTAAGTTGCTGAAATAAACCTGTTTAATAAGGCTATTTAATAAGCATAAGTTGCTGAAATAAGCTTATTTAATAAGCCTAAGTTGCTGAAATAAGCCTATTTAATAAGGCTATTTAATAAGCCTAAGTTGCTGAAATAAACCTATTTAATAAGCCTAAGTTGCTAAAATAAGCCTATTTAATGAGGCTATTTAATAAGTCTATTTAATAAACCTATTTAATAAGCCTATTTAATAAGCCTATTTAATACGCCTATTTAATAAACATATTTAATAAGTATTTAATGAGCCTATTTAATAAGTCTATTTAATAAGCCTTTTTAATAAGCCTATTTAAATAAGTCTATCTAATAAGCCTATTTAATAAGTCTATTTAATAAGTCTATTTAATGAGCCTATTTAATAAGTATTTAATGAGCCTATTTAATAAGCCTATTTATTGAGCCTATTTAATAAGCCTATTTATTGAGCCTATTCAATAAGCCTATTTATTGAGCCTATTTAATAAGCCTATTTATTGAGCCTATTTAATAAGCCTATTTCATAAGCCTATTTAATAAGCCTATTTAATAAGCCTATTTAATAAGCCTATTTATTGAGCCTATTTAATAAGCCTATTTAATAAGCCTATTTATTGAGCCTATTTAATAAGTCTATTTAATAAGCCTATTTAATAAGCCTATTTAATAAGTATTTAATGAGCCTATTTAATAAGTCTATTTAATAAGCCTATTTAATAAGTATTTAATGAGCCTATTTAATACATCTATTTAATAAGCCTATTCATTGAGCCTATTTAATAAGCCTATTTATTGAGGCTATTTAATAAGCCTATTTATGGAGCCTATTCAATAAGCCTATTTCATAAGCCTATTTAATAAGCCTATTTCATAAGCCTATTTAATAAGCCAATTTAATAAATATTTAATGAGCCTATTTAATAAGCCTATTTATTGAGCCTATTTAATAAGCCTATTTATTGAGCCTATTCAATAAGCCTATTTATTGAGCCTATTTAATAAGCCTATTTATTGAGCCTATTTAATAAGCCTATTTCATAAGCCTATTTAATAAGCCTATTTAATAAGCCTATTTAATAAGCCTATTTATTGAGCCTATTTAATAAGCCTATTTAATAAGCCTATTTATTGAGCCTATTTAATAAGTCTATTTAATAAGCCTATTTAATAAGCCTATTTAATAAATATTTAATGAGCCTATTTAATAAGTCTATTTAATAAGCCTATTTAATAAGTATTTAATGAGCCTATTTAATACATCTATTTAATGAGCCTATTTATTGAGCCTATTCAATAAGCCTATTTATTGAGCCTATTTAATAAGCCTATTTCATAAGCCTATTTAATAAGCCTATTTAATAAGCCTATTTAATAAGCCTATTTATTGAGCCTATTTAATAAGCCTATTTATTGAGCCTATTTATTGAGCCTATTTAATAAGTCTATTTAATAAGCCTATTTATTGAGCCTATTTAATAAGCCTATTTCATAAGCCTATTTCATAAGCCTATTTAATAAGCCTATTTAATAAGCCTATTTATTGAGCCTATTTAATAAGCCTATTTAATAAGCCTATTTATTGAGCCTATTTAATAAGTCTATTTAATAAGCCTATTTAATAAGCCTATTTAATAAGTATTTAATGAGCCTATTTAATAAGTCTATTTAATAAGCCTATTTAATAAATATTTAATGAGCCTATTTAATACGTCTATTTAATAAGCCTATTTATTGAGCCTATTCAATAAGCCTATTTATTGAGCCTATTTAATAAGCCTATTTATTGAGCCTATTTAATAAGCCTATTTCATAAGCCTATTTAATAAGCCTATTTAATAAGCCTATTTAATAAGCCTATTTATTGAGCCTATTTAATAAGCCTATTTATTGAGCCTATTTATTGAGCCTATTTAATATGTCTATTTAATAAGCCTATTTAATAAGCCTATTTAATAAGTATTTAATGAGCCTATTTAATACGTCTATTTAATAAGCCTATTTAAAACGCTTATTTAATAAGTCTAAGTTGCTGAAATAAGCCTATTTAATCAGCCTATTTAATACGCCTATTTAATAAGTCTAAGTTGCTGAAATAAGCCTTTTTAATCAGTGTAAGTTGCTGAAATAAGCCTATTTAATAAGCCCAAGTTGCTGAAATAAGCCTACTTAATTAGGCTATTTAATAAGCCTAAGTTGCTGAAATAAGCCTATTTAATAAGCGTAAGTTGCTGAAAAAGGCTATTTAATAAGTCTAAGTTGCTGAAATAAGCCTATTTAATAAGCCTAAGTTGCTGAAATAAGCCTATTTAATAAGCCTATTTAATAGGCCTATTTAATAAGTCTAATTTGCTGAAATAAGCCTATTTAATAAGCCTATTTAATAGGCCTATTTAATAAGTCTAAGTTGCTGAAATAAGCCTATTTAATAAGCCTAAGTTGCTGAATGAGCCTATTTAATAAGCCTAAGTTGCTGAAATAAGCCTATTTAATAAGCCTAAGTTGCTGAATAAGCCTATTTAATACGCCTAAGTTGCTGAATAAACCTATTTAATAAGTCTAAGTTGCTGAAATAAGCCTATTTAATAAGGCTATTTAATAAGCCTATTTAATAGGCCTATTTAATAAGTCTAAGTTGCTGAAATAAGCCTATTTAATAAGCCTAAGTTGCTGAATGAGCCTATTTAATAAGCCTAAGTTGCTGAAATAAGCCTATTTAATAAGCCTAAGTTGCTGAATAAGCCTATTTAATAAGCCTAAGTTGCTGAATAAACCTATTTAATAAGCCTAAGTTGCTGAATAAGCCTATTTAATAAGTCTAAGTTGCTGAAATAAGGCCATTTAATAAGCCTAAGTTGCTGAAATAAGGCTATTTAATAAGTTTAAGTTGCTGAAATAAGCCTATTTAATAAGCCTAAGTTTCTGAACTAAGCCTATTTAAAAAGGTATATTTAATAAGTCTAAGTTGCTGAAATAAACCTATTTAAAAATGATATTTAATAAGCCTAAGTTGGTGAAATAAACCTGTTTAATAAGGCTATTTAATAAGCATAAGTTGCTGAAATAAGCTTATTTAATAAGCCTAAGTTGCTGAAATAAGCCTATTTAATAAGGCTATTTAATAAGCCTAAGTTGCTGAAATAAACCTATTTAATAAGCCTAAGTTGCTAAAATAAGCCTATTTAATGAGGCTATTTAATAAGTCTATTTAATAAACCTATTTAATAAGCCTATTTAATAAGCCTATTTAATACGCCTATTTAATAAACATATTTAATAAGTATTTAATGAGCCTATTTAATAAGTCTATTTAATAAGCCTTTTTAATAAGCCTATTTAAATAAGTCTATCTAATAAGCCTATTTAATAAGTCTATTTAATAAGTCTATTTAATGAGCCTATTTAATAAGTATTTAATGAGCCTATTTAATAAGCCTATTTATTGAGCCTATTTAATAAGCCTATTTATTGAGCCTATTCAATAAGCCTATTTATTGAGCCTATTTAATAAGCCTATTTATTGAGCCTATTTAATAAGCCTATTTCATGAGCCTATTTAATAAGCCTATTTAATAAGCCTATTTAATAAGCCTATTTATTGAGCCTATTTAATAAGCCTATTTAATGAGCCTATTTAATAAGTCTATTTAATAAGCCTATTTAATAAGCCTATTTAATAAGTATTTAATGAGCCTATTTAATAAGTCTATTTAATAAGCCTATTTAATAAGTATTTAATGAGCCTATTTAATACGTCTATTTAATAAGCCTATTTATTGAGCCTATTTAATAAGCCTATTTATTGAGCCTATTTAATAAGCCTATTTATGGAGCCTATTTAATAAGCCTATTTCATAAGCCTATTTAATAAGCCTATTTCATAAGCCTATTTAATAAGCCTATTTAATAAATATTTAATGAGCCTATTTAATAAGCCTATTTATTGAGCCTATTTAATAAGCCTATTTATTGAGCCTATTCAATAAGCCTATTTATTGAGCCTATTTAATAAGCCTATTTATTGAGCCTATTTAATAAGCCTATTTCATAAGCCTATTTAATAAGCCTATTTAATAAGCCTATTTAAAAAGCCTATTTATTGAGCCTATTTAATAAGCCTATTTAATAAGCCTATTTATTGAGCCTATTTAATAAGTCTATTTAATAAGCCTATTTAATAAGCCTATTTAATAAGTATTTAATGAGCCTATTTAATAAGTCTATTTAATAAGCCTATTTAATAAGTATTTAATGAGCCTATTTAATACGTCTATTTAATAAGCCTATTTATTGAGCCTATTCAATAAGCCTATTTATTGAGCCTATTTAATAAGCCTATTTCATGAGCCTATTTAATAAGCCTATTTAATAAGCCTATTTAATAAGCCTATTTATTGAGCCTATTTAATAAGCCTATTTATTGAGCCTATTTATTGAGCCTATTTAATAAGTCTATTTCATAAGCCTATTTAATAAGCCTATTTAATAAATATTTAATGAGCCTATTTAATAAGCCTATTTATTGAGCCTATTTAATAAGCCTATTTATTGAGCCTATTCAATAAGCCTATTTATTGAGCCTATTTAATAAGCCTATTTATTGAGCCTATTTAATAAGCCTATTTCATAAGCCTATTTAATAAGCCTATTTAATAAGCCTATTTATTGAGCCTATTTAATAAGCCTATTTAATAAGCCTATTTATTGAGCCTATTTAATAAGTCTATTTAATAAGCCTATTTAATAAGCCTATTTAATAAGTATTTAATGAGCCTATTTAATAAGTCTATTTAATAAGCCTATTTAATAAGTATTTAATGAGCCTATTTAATACGTCTATTTAATAAGCCTATTTATTGAGCCTATTCAATAAGCCTATTTATTGAGCCTATTTAATAAGCCTATTTCATAAGCCTATTTAATAAGCCTATTTAATAAGCCTATTTAATAAGCCTATTTATTGAGCCTATTTAATAAGCCTATTTATTGAGCCTATTTATTGAGCCTATTTAATAAGTCTATTTAATAAGCCTATTTAATAAGCCTATTTAATAAGTATTTAATGAGCCTATTTAATACGTCTATTTAATACGCCTATTTAATAGGCCTATTTAATAAGTCTAAGTTGCTGAAATAAGCCTTTTTAATCAGTGTAAGTTGCTGAAATAAGCCTATTTAATAAGCCCAAGTTGCTGAAATAAGCCTACTTAATTAGGCTATTTAATAAGCCTAAGTTACTGAAATAAGCCTATTTAATAAGCGTAAGTTGCTGAAAAAGGCTATTTAATAAGTCTAAGTTGCTGAAATAAGCCTATTTAATAAGCCTAAGTTGCTGAAATAAGCCTATTTAATAAGCCTATTTAATAGGCCTATTTAATAAGTCTAATTTGCTGAAATAAGCCTATTTAATAAGCCTATTTAATAGGCCTATTTAATAAGTCTAAGTTGCTGAAATAAGCCTATTTAATAAGCCTAAGTTGCTGAATGAGCCTATTTAATAAGCCTAAGTTGCTGAAATAAGCCTATTTAATAAGCCTAAGTTGCTGAATAAGCCTATTTAATAAGCCTAAGTTGCTGAATAAACCTATTTAATAAGTCTAAGTTGCTGAAATAAGCCTATTTAATAAGGCTATTTAATAAGCCTAAGTTGCTGAATAAGCCTATTTAATAAGTCTAAGTTGCTGAAATAAGGCCATTTAATAAGCCTAAGTTGCTGAAATAAGGCTATTTAATAAGTTTAAGTTGCTGAAATAAGCCTATTTAATAAGCCTAAGTTGCTGAAATAAGCCTATTTAATGAGGCTATTTAATGAGCCTAAGTTGCTGAAATAAGCCTATTTAATAAGCCTAAGTTTCTGAACTAAGCCTATTTAAAAAGGTATATTTAATAAGTCTAAGTTGCTGAAATAAACCTATTTAAAAATGATATTTAATAAGCCTAAGTTGCTGAAATAAACCTGTTTAATAAGGCTATTTAATAAGCATAAGTTGCTGAAATAAGCTTATTTAATAAGCCTAAGTTGCTGAAATAAGCCTATTTAATAAGGCTATTTAATAAGCCTAAGTTGCTGAAATAAACCTATTTAATAAGCCTAAGTTGCTAAAATAAGCCTATTTAATGAGGCTATTTAATAAGTCTATTTAATAAGCCTATTTAATAAGCCTATTTAATACGCCTATTTAATAAACATATTTAATAAGTATTTAATGAGCCTATTTAATAAGTCTATTTAATAAGCCTTTTTAATAAACCTATTTAATAAGTCTATTTAATAAGCCTATTTAATAAGTCTATTTAATAAGTCTATTTAATAAGCCTATTTAATAAGTATTTAATGAGCCTATTTAATAAGCCTATTTATTGAGCCTATTTAATAAGCCTATTTATTGAGCCTATTCAATAAGCCTATTTATTGAGCCTATTTAATAAGCCTATTTATTGAGCCTATTTAATAAGCCTATTTCATAAGCCTATTTAATAAGCCTATTTAATAAGCCTATTTAATAAGCCTATTTATTGAGCCTATTTAATAAGCCTATTTAATAAGCTTATTTATTGAGCCTATTTAATAAGTCTATTTAATAAGCCTATTTAATAAGCCTATTTAATAAGTATTTAATGAGCCTATTTAATAAGTCTATTTAATAAGCCTATGTAATAGGCCTATTTAAAAAGTTTAAGTTGCTGAAATAAGCCTATATAATAAGCCTATTTAATAGGCCTATTTAATAAGTCTAAGTTGCTGAAATAAGCCTATTTAATAAGCCTAAGTTTCTGAATGATCCTATTTAATAAGCCTAAGTTGCTGAAATAAACCTATTTAATACGCCTAAGTTGCTGAATACGCCTATTTAATAAGCCTAAGTTGCTGAACAAACCTATTTAATAAGTCTAAGTTGCTGAAATAAGCCTATTTAATAAGGCTATTTAAAAAGCCTAAGTTGCTGAAATAAGCCTATTTAATAAGCCTATTTAATAGGCCTATTTAATAAGTATTTAATGAGGCTATTTAATAAGCCTATTTAATAAGCCTATTTAATAAGCCTATTTAATAATTCTATTTAATACACCTATTTAATAAACATATTTAATAAGTATTTAATGAGCCTATTTAATAAGTCTATTTAATAAGCCTGTTTAATAAGCCTATTTAATAAGTCTATTTAATAAGCCTATTTAATAAGTCTATTTAATAAGTCTATTTAATAAGCCTATTTAATAAGTATTTAATGAGCCTATTTAATAAGCCTATTTATTGAGCCTATTTAATGAGCCTATTTATTGAGCCTATTTAATAAGCCTATTTATTGAGCCTATTTAATAAGCCTATTTATTGAGCCTATTGAATAAGCCTATTTAATAAGTCTATTTAATAAGCCTATTTAATAAGCCTATTTAATAAGCCTATTTATTGAGCCTATTTAATAAGCCAATTTAATAAGCCTATTTATTGAGCCTCTTTAATAAGTCTATTTAATAAGCCTATTTAATAAGCCTATTTAATAAGTATTTAATGAGCCTATTTAATAAGTCTATTTAATAAGCCTATTTAATAGGCCTATTTAATAAGTCTAAGTTGCTGAAATAAGCCTATTTAATAAGCCTATTTAATAGGCCTATTTAATAAGTCTAAGTTGCTGAAATAAGCCTATTTAATAAGCCTAAGTTTCTGAATGAGCCTATTTAATAAGCCTAAGTTGCTGAAATAAGCCTATTTAATAAGCCTAAGTTGCTGAATAAGCCTATTTAATAAGCCTAAGTTGCTGAATAAACCTATTTAATAAGTCTAAGTTGCTGAAATAAGCCTATTTAATAAGGCTATTTAATAAGCCTAAGTTACTGAATAAGCCTATTTAATAAGGCTATTTAATGAGCCTAAGTTGCTGAAATAAGACTATTTAATAAGCCTAAGTTTCTGAACTAAGCCTATTTAAAAAGGTATATTTAATAAATCTAAGTTGCTGAAATAAACCTATTTAAAAATGCTATTTAATAAGCCTAAGTTGCTGAAATTAACCTGTTTAATAAGGCTATTTAATAAGCATAAGTTGCTGAAATAAGCTTATTTAATAAGCCTACGTTGCTAAAATAAGCCTATTTAATGAGGCTATTTAATAAGTCTATTTACTAAGCCTATTTAATAAGCCTATTTAATGAGTCTATTTAATAAGTCTATTTAATAAGCCTATTTAATAAGTATTTAATGAGCCTATTTAATAAGCCTATTTATTGAGCCTATTTAATAAGCCTATTTATTGAGCTTATTTAATAAGCCTATTTATTGAGCCTATTTAATACGCCTATTTATTGAGCATATTTAATAAGCCTATTTAATAAGTCTATTTAATAAGCCTATTTAATAAGCCTATTTAATAAGCCTATTTATTGAGCCTCTTTAATAAGCCTATTAATTATGCCTATTTATTGAGCCTATTTAATAAGTCTATTTAATAAGCCTATTTAATAAGCCTATTTAATAAGTATTTAATGAGCCTATTTAATAAGTCTATTTAATACGCCTATTTAATAGGCCTATTTAATAAGTCTAAGTTGCTGAAATAAGCCTATTTAATAAGCCTATTTAATAGGCCTATTTAATAAGTCTAAGTTGCTGAAATAAGCCTATTTAATAAGCCTAAGTTTCTGAATGAGCCTATTTAATAAGCCTAAGTTGCTGAAATAAGCCTATTTAATAAGCCTAAGTTGCTGAATAAGCCTATTTAATAAGCATAAGTTGCTGAAATAAGCCTATTTAATATGTCTAAGTTGCTGAAATAAGGCTATTTAATAAGCCTAAGTTGCTGAAATAAGCCTATTTAATAAGCCTAAGTTGCTGAAATAAGGCTATTTAATGAGGCTATTTAATAAGTCTATTTAATAAGCCTATTTAATAAGCCTATTTAATAAGCCTATTTAATACACCTATTTAATAAACCTATTTAATACGTATTTAATGAGCCTATGTAATACGTCTATTTAATAAGCCTTTTTAATAAGCCTATTTAATAAGTATTTAATGAGCCTATTTAATAAGCCTATTTATTGAGCCTATTTAATAAGCCTATTTATTGAGCCTATTTAATAAGCCTATTTATTGAGCCTATTTAATTAGCCTATTTATTGAGCCTATTTAATAAGCCTATTTAATAAGTCTATTTAATAAGCCTATTTAATAAGCCTATTTAATAAGCCTATTTATTGAGCCTATTTAATAAGCCCATTTAATAAGCTTATTTATTGAGCCTATTTAATAAGTCTATTTAATAAGCCTATTTAATAAGCCTATTTAATAAGTATTTAATGAGCCTATTTAATAAGTCTATTTAATAAGCCTATTTAATAGGCCTATTTAATAAGTCTAAGTTGCTGAAATAAGCCTATTTAATAAGCCTATTTAATAGGCCTATTTAATAAGTCTAAGTTGCTGAATAAGCCTATTTAATAAGCCTAAGTTTCTGAATGAGCCTATTTAATAAGCCTAAGTTGCTGAAATAAGCCTATTTAATAAGCCTAAGTTGCTGAATAAGCCTATTTAATAAGCCTAAGTTGCTGAAATAAGCCTATTTAATAAGTCTAAGTTGCTGAAATAAGGCTATTTAATAAGCCTAAGTTGCTGAAATAAGCCTATTTAATAAGCCTATTTAATAGGCCTATTTAATAAGTCTAAGTTGCTGAATAAGCCTATTTAATAAGCCTAAGTTTCTGAATGAGCCTATTTAATAAGCCTAAGTTGCTGAAATAAGCCTATTTAATAAGCCTAAGTTGCTGAATAAGCCTATTTAATAAGCCTAAGTTGCTGAAATAAGCCTATTTAATAAGTCTAAGTTGCTGAAATAAGGCTATTTAATAAGCCTAAGTTGCTGAAATAAGCCTATTTAATAAGCCTAAGTTGCTGAAATAAGGCTATTTAATAAGTCTAAGTTGCTGAAATAAGCCTATTTAATAAGCCTAAGTTGCTAAAATAAGCCTATTTAATGAGGCTATTTAATAAGTATATTTAATAAGCCTATTTAATAAGCCTATTTAATAAGCCTATTTAATACGCCTATTTAATAAACCTATTTAATAAGTATTTAATGAGCCTATTTAATAAGTCTATTTAATAAGCCTTTTTAATAAGCCTATTTAATAAGTATTTAATGAGCCTATTTAATAAGCCTATTTATTGAGCCTATTTAATAAGCCTATTTATTGAGCCTATTTAATAAGCCTATTTATTGAGCCTATTTAATTAGCCTATTTATTGAGCCTATTTAATAAGCCTATTTAATAAGTCTATTTAATAAGCCTATTTAATACGCCTATTTAATCAGCCTATTTTTTGAGCCTATTTAATAAGCCCATTTAATAAGCTTATTTATTGAGCCTATTTAATAAGTCTATTTAATAAGCCTATTTAATAAGCCTATTTAATAAGTATTTAATGAGCCTATTTAATAAGTCTATTTAATAAGCCTATTTAATAGGCCTATTTAATAAGTCTAAGTTGCTGAAATAAGGCTATTTAATAAGCCTAAGTTGCTGAAATAAGCCTATTTAATAAGCCTATTTAATAGGCCTATTTAATAAGTCTAAGTTGCTGAATAAGCCTATTTAATAAGCCTAAGTTTCTGAATGAGCCTATTTAATAAGCCTAAGTTGCTGAAATAAGCCTATTTAATAAGCCTAAGTTGCTGAATAAGCCTATTTAATAAGCCTAAGTTGCTGAAATAAGCCTATTTAATAAGTCTAAGTTGCTGAAATAAGGCTATTTAATAAGCCTAAGTTGCTGAAATAAGCCTATTTAATAAGCCTAAGTTGATGAAATAAGGCAATTTAATAAGTCTAAGTTGCTGAAATAAGCCTATTTAATAAGCCTAAGTTGCTAAAATAAGCCTATTTAATGAGGCTATTTAATAAGTATATTTAATAAGCCTATTTAATAAGCCTATTTAATAAGCCTATTTAATACGCCTATTTAATAAACCTATTTAATAAGTATTTAATGGGCCTATTTAATAAGTCTATTTAATAAGCCTTTTTAATAAGCCTATTTAATAAGTCTATTTAATAAGCCTATTTAATAAGTTTATTTAATAAGTCTATTTAATAAGCCTATTTAATAAGTATTTAATGAGCCTATTTAATAAGCCTATTTATTGAGCCTATTCAATAAGCCTATTTATTGAGCCTATTTAATAAGCCTATTTATTGAGCCTATTTAATAAGCCTATTTATTGAGCCTATTTAATAAGCCTATTTAATAAGTCTATTTAATAAGCCTATTTAATAAGCCTATTTAATATGCCTATTTATTGAGCCTATTTAATAAGCCTATTTAATAAGCCTATTTATTGAGCCTATTTAATAAGTCTATTTAATAAGCCTATTTAATAAGTATTTAATGAGCCTATTTAATGCGTCTATTTAATAAGCCTATTTAATAAGGCTATTTAATGAGCCTAAGTTGCTGAAATAAGCCTATTTAATAAGCCTATTTGATAGGCCTATTTGATAAGTCTAAGTTGCTGAAATAAGCCTATTTAATAAGCCTAAGTTTCTGAATGAGCCTATTTAATAAGCCTAAGTTGCTGAAATAAGCCTATTTAATAAGCCTAAGTTGCTGAATAAGCCTAGTTAATAAGCCTAAGTTGCTGAATAAACCTATTTAATAAGTCTAAGTTGCTGAATAAGCCTATTTAATAAGCCTAAGTTGCTGAAATAAGCCTATTTAATAAGCCTAAGTTGCTGAAATAAGGCTATTTAATAAGTCTAAGTTGCTGAAATAAGCCTATTTAATAAGCCTAAGTTGCTAAAATAAGCCTATTTAATGAGGCTATTTAATAAGTCTATTTTATAAGCCTATTTAATAAGCCTATTTAATAAGCCTATTTAATATGCCTATTTAAGAAAACTATTTAATACGTATTTAATGAGCCTATTTAATAAGTCTATTTAATAAGCATTTTTAATAAGCTTATTTAATAAGCCTATTTAATAAGCCTATTTAATAAGTCTATTTAATAAGTCTATTTAATAAGCCTATTTAATAGGCCTATTTAATAAGTCTAAGTTGCTGAAATAAGCCTATTTAATAAGCCTATTTAATAGGCCTATTTAATAAGTCTAAGTTGCTGAAATAAGCCTATTTAATAAGCCTAAGTTTCTGAATGAGCCTATTTAATAAGCCTAAGTTGCTGAAATAAGCCTATTTAATAAGCCTAAGTTGCTGAATAAGCCTAGTTAATAAGCCTAAGTTGCTGAATAAACCTATTTAATAAGTCTAAGTTGCTGAATAAGCCTATTTAATAAGCCTAAGTTGCTGAAATAAGCCTATTTAATAAGTCTAAGTGGCTGAAATAAGGTTATTTAATAAGCCTAAGTTGCTGAAATAAGCCTATTTAATAAGCCTAAGTTGCTGAAATAAGGCTATTTAATAAGTCTAAGTTGCTGAAATAAGCCTATTTAATAAGCCTAAGTTGCTAAAATAAGCCTATTTAATGAGGCTATTTAATAAGTCTATTTTATAAGCCTATTTAATAAGCCTTTTTAATAAGCCTATTTAATACGCCTATTTAAGAAAACTATTTAATAAGTATTTAATGAGTCTATTTAATAAGTCTATTTAATAAGCATTTTTAATTAGCTTATTTAATAAGCCTATTTAATAAGCCTATTTAATAAGTCTATTTAATAAGCCTATTTAATAAGTATTTAATGAGCCTATTTAATAAGTCTATTTAATAAGCCTATTTAATAGGCCTATTTAATAAGTCTAAGTTGCTGAAATAAGCCTATTTAATAAGCCTATTTAATAGGCCTATTTAATAAGTCTAAGTTGCTGAAATAAGCCTATTTAATAAGCCTAAGTTTCTGAATGAGCCTATTTAATAAGCCTAAGTTGCTGAAATAAGCCTATTTAATAAGCCTAAGTTGCTGAATAAGCCTATTTAATAAGCCTAAGTTGCTGAATAAACCTATTTAATAAGTCTAAGTTGCTGAAATAAGCCTATTTAATAAGGCTATTTAATAAGCCTAAGTTGCTGAATAAGCCTATTTAATAAGGCTATTTAATGAGCCTAAGTTGCTGAAATAAGACTATTTAATAAGCCTAAGTTTCTGAACTAAGCCTATTTAAAAAGGTATATTTAATAAATCTAAGTTTGCTGAAATAATCCTATTTAAAAATGCTATTTAATAAGCCTAAGTTGCTGAAATTAACCTGTTTAATAAGGCTATTTAATAAGCATAAGTTGCTGAAATAAGCTTATTTAATAAGCCTAAGTTGCTGAAATAAGCCTATTTAATAAGGCTCTTTAATAAGTCTAAGTTGCTGAAATAAACCTATTTAATAAGCCTACGTTGCTAAAATAAGCCTATTTAATGAGGCTATTTAATAAGTCTATTTAATAAGCCTATTTAATAAGCCTATTTAATGAGTCTATTTAATAAGTCTATTTAATAAGCCTATTTAATAAGTATTTAATGAGCCTATTTAATAAGCCTATTTATTGAGCCTATTTAATAAGCCTATTTAATAAGTCTATTTAATAAGCCTATTTAATAAGTTTATTTAATAAGTCTATTTAATAAGCCTAAGTTGCTGAATAAGCCTATTTAATAAGCCTAAGTTGCTGAAATAAGCCTATTTAATAAGTCTAAGTTGCTGAAATAAGGCTATTTAATAAGCCTAAGTTGCTGAAATAAGCCTATTTAATAAGCCTAAGTTGATGAAATAAGGCAATTTAATGAGGCTATTTAATAAGTATATTTAATAAGCCTATTTAATAAGCCTATTTAATAAGCCTAAGTTGCTAAAATAAGCCTATTTAATGAGGCTATTTAATAAGTATATTTAATAAGCCTATTTAATAAGCCTATTTAATAAGCCTATTTAATACGCCTATTTAATAAACCTATTTAATAAGTATTTAATGGGCCTATTTAATAAGTCTATTTAATAAGCCTATTTAATACGCCTATTTAATAAACCTATTTAATAAGTATTTAATGGGCCTATTTAATAAGTCTATTTAATAAGCCTTTTTAATAAGCCTATTTAATAAGTCTATTTAATAAGCCTATTTAATAAGTTTATTTAATAAGTCTATTTAATAAGCCTATTTAATAAGTATTTAATGAGCCTATTTAATAAGCCTATTTATTGAGCCTATTCAATAAGCCTATTTATTGAGCCTATTTAATAAGCCTATTTATTGAGCCTATTTAATAAGCCTATTTATTGAGCCTATTTAATAAGCCTATTTAATAAGTCTATTTAATAAGCCTATTTAATAAGCCTATTTAATATGCCTATTTATTGAGCCTATTTAATAAGCCTATTTAATAAGCCTATTTATTGAGCCTATTTAATAAGTCTATTTAATAAGCCTATTTAATAAGTATTTAATGAGCCTATTTAATGCGTCTATTTAATAAGCCTATTTAATAAGGCTATTTAATGAGCCTAAGTTGCTGAAATAAGCCTATTTAATAAGCCTATTTGATAGGCCTATTTAATAAGTCTAAGTTGCTGAAATAAGCCTATTTAATAAGCCTAAGTTTCTGAATGAGCCTATTTAATAAGCCTAAGTTACTGAAATAAGCCTATTTAATAAGCCTAAGTTGCTGAATAAGCCTAGTTAATAAGCCTAAGTTGCTGAATAAACCTATTTAATAAGTCTAAGTTGCTGAATAAGCCTATTTAATAAGCCTAAGTTGCTGAAATAAGCCTATTTAATAAGCCTAAGTTGCTGAAATAAGGCTATTTAATAAGTCTAAGTTGCTGAAATAAGCCTATTTAATAAGCCTAAGTTGCTAAAATAAGCCTATTTAATGAGGCTATTTAATAAGTCTATTTTATAAGCCTATTTAATAAGCCTATTTAATAAGCCTATTTAATACGCCTATTTAAGAAAACTATTTAATACGTATTTAATGAGCCTATTTAATAAGTCTATTTAATAAGCATTTTTAATAAGCTTATTTAATAAGCCTATTTAATAAGCCTATTTAATAAGTCTATTTAATAAGTCTATTTAATAAGCCTATTTAATAGGCCTATTTAATAAGTCTAAGTTGCTGAAATAAGCCTATTTAATAAGCCTATTTAATAGGCCTATTTAATAAGTCTAAGTTGCTGAAATAAGCCTAGTTAATAAGCCTAAGTTTCTGAATGAGCCTATTTAATAAGCCTAAGTTGCTGAAATAAGCCTATTTAATAAGCCTAAGTTGCTGAATAAGCCTAGTTAATAAGCCTAAGTTGCTGAATAAACCTATTTAATAAGTCTAAGTTGCTGAATAAGCCTATTTAATAAGCCTAAGTTGCTGAAATAAGCCTATTTAATAAGTCTAAGTGGCTGAAATAAGGCTATTTAATAAGCCTAAGTTGCTGAAATAAGCCTATTTAATAAGCCTAAGTTGCTGAAATAAGGCTATTTAATAAGTCTAAGTTGCTGAAATAAGCCTATTTAATAAGCCTAAGTTGCTAAAATAAGCCTATTTAATGAGGCTATTTAATAAGTCTATTTTATAAGCCTATTTAATAAGCCTTTTTAATAAGCCTATTTAATACGCCTATTTAAGAAAACTATTTAATAAGTATTTAATGAGTCTATTTAATAAGTCTATTTAATAAGCATTTTTAATTAGCTTATTTAATAAGCCTATTTAATAAGCCTATTTAATAAGTCTATTTAATAAGCCTATTTAATAAGTATTTAATGAGCCTATTTAATAAGTCTATTTAATAAGCCTATTTAATAGGCCTATTTAATAAGTCTAAGTTGCTGAAATAAGCCTATTTAATAAGCCTATTTAATAGGCCTATTTAATAAGTCTAAGTTGCTGAAATAAGCCTATTTAATAAGCCTAAGTTTCTGAATGAGCCTATTTAATAAGCCTAAGTTGCTGAAATAAGCCTATTTAATAAGCCTAAGTTGCTGAATAAGCCTATTTAATAAGCCTAAGTTGCTGAATAAACCTATTTAATAAGTCTAAGTTGCTGAAATAAGCCTATTTAATAAGGCTATTTAATAAGCCTAAGTTGCTGAATAAGCCTATTTAATAAGGCTATTTAATGAGCCTAAGTTGCTGAAATAAGACTATTTAATAAGCCTAAGTTTCTGAACTAAGCCTATTTAAAAAGGTATATTTAATAAATCTAAGTTTGCTGAAATAATCCTATTTAAAAATGCTATTTAATAAGCCTAAGTTGCTGAAATTAACCTGTTTAATAAGGCTATTTAATAACCATAAGTTGCTGAAATAAGCTTATTTAATAAGCCTAAGTTGCTGAAATAAGCCTATTTAATAAGGCTCTTTAATAAGTCTAAGTTGCTGAAATAAACCTATTTAATAAGCCTACGTTGCTAAAATAAGCCTATTTAATGAGGCTATTTAATAAGTCTATTTAATAAGCCTATTTAATAAGCCTATTTAATGAGTCTATTTAATAAGTCTATTTAATAAGCCTATTTAATAAGTATTTAATGAGCCTATTTAATAAGCCTATTTATTGAGCCTATTTAATAAGCCTATTTATTGAGCCTATTTAATAAGCCTATTTATTGAGCCTATTTAATAAGCCTATTTATTGAGCATATTTAATAAGCCTATTTAATAAGTCTATTTAATAAGCCTATTTAATAAACCTATTTAATAAGCCTATTTATTGAGCCTATTTAATAAGCCTATTAATTATGCCTATTTATTGAGCCTATTTAATAAGTCTATTTAATAAGCCTATTTAATAAGCCTATTTAATAAGTATTTAATGAGCCTATTTAATAAGTCTATTTAATACGCCTATTTAATAGGCCTATTTAATAAGTCTAAGTTGCTGAAATAAGCCTATTTAATAAGCCTATTTAATAGGCCTATTTAATAAGTCTAAGTTGCTGAAATAAGCCTATTTAATAAGACTAAGTTTCTGAATGAGCCTATTTAATAAGCCTAAGTTGCTGAAATAAGCCTATTTAATAAGCCTAAGTTGCTGAATAAGCCTATTTAATAAGCATAAGTTGCTGAAATAAGCCTATTTAATAAGTCTAAGTTGCTGAAATAAGGCTATTTAATAAGCCTAAGTTGCTGAAATAAGCCTATTTAATAAGCCTAAGTTGCTGAAATAAGGCTATTTAATGAGGCTATTTAATAAGTCTATTTAATAAGCCTATTTAATAAGCCTATTTAATAAGTCTATTTAATAAGCCTATTTAATAAGTATTTAATGAGTCTATTTAATAAGCCTATTTATTGAGCCTATTTGATAAGCCTATTTATTGAGCCTATTTAATTAGCCTATTTATTGAGCCTATTTAATAAGCCCATTTAATAAGTCTATTTAATAAGCCTATTTAATAAGCCTATTTAATAAGCCTATTTATTGAGCCTATTTAATAAGCCCATTTAATAAGCTTATTTATTGAGCCTATTTAATAAGTCTATTTAATAAGCCTATTTAATAAGCCTATTGAATAAGTATTTAATGAGCCTATTTAATAAGTCTATTTAATAAGCCTATTTAATAGGCCTATTTAATAAGTCTAAGTTGCTGAAATAAGCCTATTTAATAAGCCTATTTAATAGGCCTATTTAATAAGTCTAAGTTGCTGAATAAGCCTATTTAATAAGCCTAAGTTTCTGAATGAGCCTATTTAATAAGCCTAAGTTGCTGAAATAAGCCTATTTAATAAGCCTAAGTTGCTGAATAAGCCTATTTAATAAGCCTAAGTTGCTGAAATAAGCCTATTTAATAAGTCTAAGTTGCTGAAATAAGGCTATTTAATAAGCCTAAGTTGCTGAAATAAGCCTATTTAATAAGCCTATTTAATAGGCCTATTTAATAAGTCTAAGTTGCTGAATAAGCCTATTTAATAAGCCTAAGTTTCTGAATGAGCCTATTTAATAAGCCTAAGTTGCTGAAATAAGCCTATTTAATAAGCCTAAGTTGCTGAATAAGCCTATTTAATAAACCTAAGTTGCTGAAATAAGCCTATTTAATAAGTCTAAGTTGCTGAAATAAGGCTATTTAATAAGCCTAAGTTGCTGAAATAAGCCTATTTAATAAGCCTAAGTTGCTGAAATAAGGCTATTTAATAAGTCTAAGTTGCTGAAATAAGCCTATTTAATAAGCCTAAGTTGCTAAAATAAGCCTATTTAATGAGGCTATTTAACAAGTATATTTAATAAGCCTATTTAATAAGTCTATTTAATAAGCCTATTTAATACGCCTATTTAATAAACCTATTTAATAAGTATTTAATGGGCCTATTTAATAAGTCTATTTAATAAGCCTTTTTAATAAGCGTATTTAATAAGTCTATTTAATAAGCCTATTTAATAAGTTTATTTAATAAGTCTATTTAATAAGCCTATTTAATCAGTATTTAATGAGCCTAATTAATAAGCCTATTTATTGAGCCTATTTAATAAGCCTATTTATTGAGTCTATTTAATAAGCCTATTTATTGAGCCTATTTAATAAGCCTATTAATTGAGCCTATTTAATAAGCCTATTTAATAAGTCTATTTAATAAGGCTATTTAATAAGCCTATTTAATATGCCTATTTATTGAGCCTATTTAATAAGCCTATTTAATAAGCCTATTTATTGAGCCTATTTAATAAGTCTATTTAATAAGCCTATTTAATAAGTATTTAATGAGCCTATTTAATGCATGTATTTAATAAGCCTATTTAATAAGGCTATTTAATGAGCCTAAGTTGCTGAAATAAGCCTATTTAATAAGCCTATTTGATAGGCCTATTTAATAAGTCTAAGTTGCTGAAATAAGCCTATTTAATAAGCCTAAGTTTCTGAATGAGCCTATTTAATAAGCCTAAGTTGCTGAAATAAGCCTATTTAATAAGCCTAAGTTGCTGAATAAGCCTAGTTAATAAGCCTAAGTTGCTGAATAAACCTATTTAATAAGTCTAAGTTGCTGAATAAGCCTATTTAATAAGCCTAAGTTGCTGAAATAAGCCTATTTAATAAGTCTAAGTGGCTGAAATAAGGCTATTTAATAAGCCTAAGTTGCTGAAATAAGCCTATTTAATAAGCCTAAGTTGCTGAAATAAGGCTATTTAATAAGTCTAAGTTGCTGAAATAAGCCTATTTAATAAGCCTAAGTTGCTAAAATAAGCCTATTTAATGAGGCTATTTAATAAGTCTATTTTATAAGCCTATTTAATAAGCCTATTTAATAAGCCTATTTAATATGCCTATTTAAGAAAACTATTTAATAAGTATTTAATGAGCCTATTTAATAAGTCTATTTAATAAGCATTTTTAATAAGCTTATTTAATAAGCCTATTTAATAAGCCTATTTAATAAGTCTATTTAATAAGCCTATTTAATAAGTATTTAATGAGCCTATTTAATAAGTCTATTTAATAAGCCTATTTAATAGGCCTATTTAATAAGTCTAAGTTGCTGAAATAAGCCTATTTAATAAGCCTATTTAATAGGCCTATTTAATCAGTCTAAGTTGCTGAAATAAGCCTATTTAATAAGCCTAAGTTTCTGAATGAGCCTATTTAATAAGCCTAAGTTGCTGAAATAAGCCTATTTAATAAGCCTAAGTTGCTGAATAAGCCTAGTTAATAAGCCTAAGTTGCTGAATAAACCTATTTAATAAGTCTAAGTTGCTGAATAAGCCTATTTAATAAGCCTAAGTTGCTGAAATAAGCCTATTTAATAAGTCTAAGTGGCTGAAATAAGGCTATTTAATAAGCCTATTTAATAAGTTTATTTAATAAGTCTATTTAATAAGCCTATTTAATAAGTATTTAATGAGCCTATTTAATAAGCCTATTTATTGAGCCTATTTAATAAGCCTATTTATTGAGCCTATTTAATAAGCCTATTTATTGAGCCTATTTAATAAGCCTATTTATTGAGCCTATTTAATAAGCCTATTTAATAAGTCTATTTAATAAGCCTATTTAATAAGCCTATTTAATATGCCTATTTATTGAGCCTATTTAATAAGCCTATTTAATAAGCCTATTTATTGAGCCTATTTAATAAGTCTATTTAATAAGCCTATTTAATAAGTATTTAATGAGCCTATTTAATAAGTCTATTTAATAAGCCTATTTAATAGGCCTATTTAATAAGTCTAAGTTGCTGAAATAAGCCTATTTAATAAGCCTATTTAATAGGCCTATTTAATAAGCCTAAGTTGCTGAAATAAGCCTATTTAATAAGTCTAAGTGGCTGAAATAAGGCTATTTAATAAGCCTAAGTTGCTGAAATAAGCCTATTTAATAAGCCTAAGTTGCTGAAATAAGGCTATTTAATAAGTCTAAGTTGCTGAAATAAGCCTATTTAATAAGCCTAAGTTGCTAAAATAAGCCTATTTAATGAGGCTATTTAATAAGTCTATTTTATAAGCCTATTTAATAAGCCTATTTAATAAGCCTATTTAATATGCCTATTTAAGAAAACTATTTAATAAGTATTTAATGAGCCTATTTAATAAGTCTATTTAATAAGCATTTTTAATAAGCTTATTTAATAAGCCTATTTAATAAGCCTATTTAATAAGTCTATTTAATAAGCCTATTTAATAAGTATTTAATGAGCCTATTTAATAAGTCTATTTAATAAGCCTATTTAATAGGCCTATTTAATAAGTCTAAGTTGCTGAAATAAGCCTATTTAATAAGCCTATTTAATAGGCCTATTTAATCAGTCTAAGTTGCTGAATAAACCTATTTAATAAGTCTAAGTTTCTGAATGAGCCTATTTAATAAGCCTAAGTTGCTGAAATAAGCCTATTTAATAAGTCTAAGTGGCTGAAATAAGGCTATTTAATAAGCCTATTTAATAAGTTTATTTAATAAGTCTATTTAATAAGCCTATTTAATAAGTATTTAATGAGCCTATTTAATAAGCCTATTTATTGAGCCTATTTAATAAGCCTATTTATTGAGCCTATTTAATAAGCCTATTTATTGAGCCTATTTAATAAGCCTATTTATTGAGCCTATTTAATAAGCCTATTTAATAAGTCTATTTAATAAGCCTATTTAATAAGCCTATTTAATATGCCTATTTATTGAGCCTATTTAATAAGCCTATTTAATAAGCCTATTTATTGAGCCTATTTAATAAGTCTATTTAATAAGCCTATTTAATAAGTATTTAATGAGCCTATTTAATAAGTCTATTTAATAAGCCTATTTAATAGGCCTATTTAATAAGTCTAAGTTGCTGAAATAAGCCTATTTAATAAGCCTATTTAATAGGCCTATTTAATAAGTCTAAGTTGCTGAAATAAGCCTATTTAATAAGCCTAAGTTTCTGAATGAGCCTATTTAATAAGCCTAAGTTGCTGAAATAAGCCTATTTAATAAGCCTAAGTTGCTGAATAAGCCTAGTTAATAAGCCTAAGTTGCTGAATAAACCTATTTAATAAGTCTAAGTTGCTGAATAAGCCTATTTAATAAGCCTAAGTTGCTGAAATAAGCCTATTTAATAAGTCTAAGTGGCTGAAATAAGGCTATTTAATAAGCCTAAGTTGCTGAAATAAGCCTATTTAATAAGCCTAAGTTGCTGAAATAAGGCTATTTAATAAGTCTAAGTTGCTGAAATAAGCCTATTTAATAAGCCTAAGTTGCTAAAATAAGCCTATTTAATGAGGCTATTTAATAAGTCTATTTTATAAGCCTATTTAATAAGCCTTTTTAATAAGCCTATTTAATACGCCTATTTAAGAAAACTTTTAATAAGTATTTAATGAGCCTATTTAATAAGTCTATTTAATAAGCATTTTTAATTAGCTTATTTAATAAGCCTATTTAATAAGCCTATTTAATAAGTCTATTTAATAAGCCTATTTAATAAGTATTTAATGAGCCTATTTAATAAGTCTATTTAATAAGCCTATTTAATAGGCCTATTTAATAAGTCTAAGTTGCTGAAATAAGCCTATTTAATAAGCCTATTTAATAGGCCTATTTAATAAGTCTAAGTTGCTGAAATAAGCCTATTTAATAAGCCTAAGTTTCTGAATGAGCCTATTTAATAAGCCTAAGTTGCTGAAATAAGCCTATTTAATAAGCCTAAGTTGCTGAATAAGCCTATTTAATAAGCCTAAGTTGCTGAATAAACCTATTTAATAAGTCTAAGTTGCTGAAATAAGCCTATTTAATAAGGCTATTTAATAAGCCTAAGTTGCTGAATAAGCCTATTTAATAAGGCTATTTAATGAGCCTAAGTTGCTGAAATAAGACTATTTAATAAGCCTAAGTTTCTGAACTAAGCCTATTTAAAAAGGTATATTTAATAAATCTAAGTTGCTGAAATAATCCTATTTAAAAATGCTATTTAATAAGCCTAAGTTGCTGAAATTAACCTGTTTAATAAGGCTATTTAATAAGCATAAGTTGCTGAAATAAGCTTATTTAATAAGCCTAAGTTGCTGAAATAAGCCTATTTAATAAGGCTCTTTAATAAGTCTAAGTTGCTGAAATAAACCTATTTAATAAGCCTACGTTGCTAAAATAAGCCTATTTAATGAGGCTATTTAATAAGTCTATTTAATAAGCCGATTTAATAAGCCTATTTAATGAGTCTATTTAATGAGTCTATTTAATAAGCCTATTTAATAAGTATTTAATGAGCCTATTTAATACGCCTATTTATTGAGCCTATTTAATAAGCCTATTTATTGAGCCTATTTAATAAGCCTATTTATTGAGCCTATTTAATAAGCCTATTTATTGAGCATATTTAATAAGCCTATTTAATAAGTCTATTTAATAAGCCTATTTAATAAGCCTATTTAATAAGCCTATTTATTGAGCCTATTTAATAAGCCTATTAATTATGCCTATTCATTGAGCCTTTTTAATAAGTCTATTTAATAAGCCTATTTAATAAGCCTATTTAATAAGTATTTAATGAGCCTATTTAATAAGTCTATTTAATACGCCTATTTAATAGGCCTATTTAATAAGTCTAAGTTGCTGAAATAAGCCTATTTAATAAGTCTAAGTTGCTGAAATAAGGCTATTTAATAAGTCTAAGTTGCTGAAATAAGCCTATTTAATAAGCCTATTTAATAGGCCTATTTAATAAGTCTAAGTTGCTGAATAAGCCTATTTAATAAGCCTAAGTTTCTGAATGAGCCTATTTAATAAGCCTAAGTTGCTGAAATAAGCCTATTTAATAAGCCTAAGTTGCTGAATAAGCCTATTTAATAAGCCTAAGTTGCTGAAATAAGCCTATTTAATAAGTCTAAGTTGCTGAAATAAGGCTATTTAATAAGCCTAAGTTGCTGAAATAAGCCTATTTAATAAGCCTATTTAATAGGCCTATTTAATAAGTCTAAGTTGCTGAATAAGCCTATTTAATAAGCCTAAGTTTCTGAATGAGCCTATTTAATAAGCCTAAGTTGCTGAAATAAGCCTATTTAATAAGCCTAAGTTGCTGAATAAGCCTAGTTAATAAGCCTAAGTTGCTGAATAAACCTATTTAATAAGTCTAAGTTGCTGAATAAGCCTATTTAATAAGCCTAAGTTGCTGAAATAAGCCTATTTAATAAGTCTAAGTGGCTGAAATAAGGCTATTTAATAAGCCTAAGTTGCTGAAATAAGCCTATTTAATAAGCCTAAGTTGCTGAAATAAGGCTATTTAATAAGTCTAAGTTGCTGAAATAAGCCTATTTAATAAGCCTAAGTTGCTAAAATAAGCCTATTTAATGAGGCTATTTAATAAGTCTATTTTATAAGCCTATTTAATAAGCCTTTTTAATAAGCCTATTTAATACGCCTATTTAAGAAAACTATTTAATAAGTATTTAATGAGCCTATTTAATAAGTCTATTTAATAAGCATTTTTAATTAGCTTATTTAATAAGCCTATTTAATAAGCCTATTTAATAAGTCTATTTAATAAGCCTATTTAATAAGTATTTAATGAGCCTATTTAATAAGTCTATTTAATAAGCCTATTTAATAGGCCTATTTAATAAGTCTAAGTTGCTGAAATAAGCCTATTTAATAAGCCTATTTAATAGGCCTATTTAATAAGTCTAAGTTGCTGAAATAAGCCTATTTAATAAGCCTAAGTTTCTGAATGAGCCTATTTAATAAGCGTAAGTTGCTGAAATAAGCCTATTTAATAAGCCTAAGTTGCTGAATAAGCCTATTTAATAAGCCTAAGTTGCTGAATAAACCTATTTAATAAGTCTAAGTTGCTGAAATAAGCCTATTTAATAAGGCTATTTAATAAGCCTAAGTTGCTGAATAAGCCTATTTAATAAGGCTATTTAATGAGCCTAAGTTGCTGAAATAAGACTATTTAATAAGCCTAAGTTTCTGAACTAAGCCTATTTAAAAAGGTATATTTAATAAATCTAAGTTGCTGAAATAATCCTATTTAAAAATGCTATTTAATAAGCCTAAGTTGCTGAAATTAACCTGTTTAATAAGGCTATTTAATAAGCATAAGTTGCTGAAATAAGCTTATTTAATAAGCCTAAGTTGCTGAAATAAGCCTATTTAATAAGGCTCTTTAATAAGTCTAAGTTGCTGAAATAAACCTATTTAATAAGCCTACATTGCTAAAATAAGCCTATTTAATGAGGCTATTTAATAAGTCTATTTAATAAGCCTATTTAATAAGCCTATTTAATGAGTCTATTTAATGAGTCTATTTAATAAGCCTATTTAATAAGTATTTAATGAGCCTATTTAATACGCCTATTTCTTGAGCCTATTTAATAAGCCTATTTATTGAGCCTATTTAATAAGCCTATTTATTGAGCCTATTTAATAAGCCTATTTATTGAGCATATTTAATAAGCCTATTTAATAAGTCTATTTAATAAGCCTATTTAATAAGCCTATTTAATAAGCCTATTTATTGAGCCTATTTAATAAGCCTATTAATTATGCCTATTCATTGAGCCTTTTTAATAAGTCTATTTAATAAGCCTATTTAATAAGCCTATTTAATAAGTATTTAATGAGCCTATTTAATAAGTCTATTTAATACGCCTATTTAATAGGCCTATTTAATAAGTCTAAGTTGCTGAAATAAGCCTATTTAATAAGTCTAAGTTGCTGAAATAAGGCTATTTAATAAGCCTAAGTTGCTGAAATAAGCCTATTTAATAAGCCTATTTAATAGGCCTATTTAATAAGCCTAAGTTTCTGAATGAGCCTATTTAATAAGCCTAAGTTGCTGAAATAAGCCTATTTAATAAGCCTAAGTTGCTGAATAAGCCTATTTAATAAGCCTAAGTTGCTGAAATAAGCCTATTTAATAAGTCTAAGTTGCTGAAATAAGGCTATTTAATAAGCCTAAGTTGCTGAAATAAGCCTATTTAATAAGCCTAAGTTGCTGAAATAAGGCTATTTAATAAGTCTAAGTTGCTGAAATAAGCCTATTTAATAAGCCTAAGTTGCTAAAATAAGCCTATTTAATGAGGCTATTTAATAAGTATATTTAATAAGCCTATTTAATAAGTCTATTTAATAAGCCTATTTAATACGCCTATTTAATAAACCTATTTAATAAGTATTTAATGGGCCTATTTAATAAGTCTATTTAATAAGCCTATTTAATAAGCCTATTTATTGAGCCTATTTAATAAGCCTATTTATTGAGCCTATTTAATAAGCCTATTTATTAAGCCTATTTAATAAGCCTATTTATTGAGCCTATTTAATAAGCCTATTTAATAAGTCTATTTAATAAGCCTATTTAATAAGCCTATTTAATATGCCTATTTATTGAGCCTATTTAATAAGCCTATTTAATAAGCCTATTTATTGAGCCTATTTAATAAGTCTATTTAATAAGCCTATTTAATAAGTATTTAATGAGCCTATTTAATGCATCTATTTAATAAGCCTATTTAATAAG
This sequence comes from Petromyzon marinus, assembly GCF_048934315.1. Lineage (NCBI taxonomy): Eukaryota > Metazoa > Chordata > Hyperoartia > Petromyzontiformes > Petromyzontidae > Petromyzon > Petromyzon marinus. Next base: position 4,515,714 of record NW_027422761.1, read on the forward strand.
GCTATTTAATGAGCCTAAGTTGCTGAAATAAGCCTATTTAATAAGCCTATTTGATAGGCCTATTTAATAAGTCTAAGTTGCTGAAATAAGCCTATTTAATAAGCCTAAGTTTCTGAATGAGCCTATTTAATAAGCCTAAGTTGCTGAAATAAGCCTATTTAATAAGCCTAAGTTGCTGAATAAGCCTAGTTAATAAGCCTAAGTTGCTGAATAAACCTATTTAATAAGTCTAAGTTGCTGAATAAGCCTATTTAATAAGCCTAAGTTGCTGAAATAAGCCTATTTAATAAGTCTAAGTGGCTGAAATAAGGCTATTTAATAAGCCTAAGTTGCTGAAATAAGCCTATTTAATAAGCCTAAGTTGCTGAAATAAGGCTATTTAATAAGTCTAAGTTGCTGAAATAAGCCTATTTAATAAGCCTAAGTTGCTAAAATAAGCCTATTTAATGAGGCTATTTAATAAGTCTATTTTATAAGCCTATTTAATAAGCCTATTTAAAAAGCCTATTTAATACGCCTATTTAAGAAAACTATTTAATAAGTATTTAATGAGCCTATTTAATAAGTCTATTTAATACGCATTTTTAATAAGCTTATTTAATAAGCCTATTTAATAAGCCTATTTAATAAGTCTATTTAATAAGCCTATTTAATAAGTATTTAATGAGCCTATTTAATAAGTCTATTTAATAAGCCTATTTAATAGGCCTATTTAATAAGTCTAAGTTGCTGAAATAAGCCTATTTAATAAGCCTATTTAATAGGCCTATTTAATCAGTCTAAGTTGCTGAAATAAGCCTATTTAATAAGCCTAAGTTTCTGAATGAGCCTATTTAATAAGCCTAAGTTGCTGAAATAAGCCTATTTAATAAGCTTAAGTTGCTGAATAAGCCTAGTTAATAAGCCTAAGTTGCTGAATAAACCTATTTAATAAGTCTAAGTTGCTGAATAAGCCTATTTAATAAGCCTAAGTTGCTGAAATAAGCCTATTTAATAAGTCTAAGTGGCTGAAATAAGGCTATTTAATAAGCCTATTTAATAAGTTTATTTAATAAGTCTATTTAATAAGCCTATTTAATAAGTATTTAATGAGCCTATTTAATAAGCCTATTTATTGAGCCTATTTAATAAGCCTATTTATTGAGCCTATTTAATAAGCCTATTTATTGAGCCTATTTAATAAGCCTATTTATTGAGCCTATTTAATAAGCCTATTTAATAAGTCTATTTAATAAGCCTATTTAATAAGCCTATTTAATATGCCTATTTATTGAGCCTATTTAATAAGCCTATTTAATAAGCCTATTTATTGAGCCTATTTAATAAGTCTATTTAATAAGCCTATTTAATAAGTATTTAATGAGCCTATTTAATGCATCTATTTAATAAGCCTATTTAATAAGGCTATTTAATGAGCCTAAGTTGCTGAAATAAGCCTATTTAATAAGCCTATTTGATAGGCCTATTTAATAAGTCTAAGTTGCTGAAATAAGCCTATTTAATAAGCCTAAGTTTCTGAATGAGCCTATTTAATAAGCCTAAGTTGCTGAAATAAGCCTATTTAATAAGCCTAAGTTGCTGAATAAGCCTAGTTAATAAGCCTAAGTTGCTGAATAAACCTATTTAATAAGTCTAAGTTGCTGAATAAGCCTATTTAATAAGCCTAAGTTGCTGAAATAAGCCTATTTAATAAGCCTAAGTTGCTGAAATAAGGCTATTTAATAAGTCTAAGTTGCTGAAATAAGCCTATTTAATAAGACTAAGTTGCTAAAATAAGCCTATTTAATGAGGCTATTTAATAAGTCTATTTTATAAGCCTATTTAATAAGCCTATTTAATAAGCCTATTTAATACGCCTATTTAAGAAAACTATTTAATACGTATTTAATGAGCCTATTTAATCAGTCTATTTAATAAGCATTTTAATAAGCTTATTTAATAAGCCTATTTAATAAGCCTATTTAATAAGTCTATTTAATAAGCCTATTTAATAAGTATTTAATGAGCCTATTTAATAAGTCTATTTAATAAGCCTATTTAATAGGCCTATTTAATAAGTCTAAGTTGCTGAAATAAGCCTATTTAATAAGCCTATTTAATAGGCCTATTTAATAAGTCTAAGTTGCTGAAATAAGCCTATTTAATAAGCCTAAGTTTCTGAATGAGCCTATTTAATAAGCCTAAGTTGCTGAAATAAGCCTATTTAATAAGCCTAAGTTGCTGAATAAGCCTAGTTAATAAGCCTAAGTTGCTGAATAAACCTATTTAATAAGTCTAAGTTGCTGAATAAGCCTATTTAATAAGCCTAAGTTGCTGAAATAAGCCTATTTAATAAGTCTAAGTGGCTGAAATAAGGCTATTTAATAAGCCTAAGTTGCTGAAATAAGCCTATTTAATAAGCCTAAGTTGCTGAAATAAGGCTATTTAATAAGTCTAAGTTGCTGAAATAAGCCTATTTAATAAACCTAAGTTGCTAAAATAAGCCTATTTAATGAGGCTATTTAATAAGTCTATTTTATAAGCCTATTTAATGAGCCTTTTTAATAAGCCTATTTAATACGCCTATTTAAGAAAACTATTTAATAAGTATTTAATGAGCCTATTTAATAAGTCTATTTAATAAGCATTTTTAATTAGCTTATTTAATAAGCCTATTTAATAAGCCTATTTAATAAGTCTATTTAATAAGCATTTTTAATAAGCTTATTTAATAAGCCTATTTAATAAGCCTATTTAATAAGTCTATTTAATAAGCCTATTTAATAAGTATTTAATGAGCCTATTTAATAAGTCTATTTAATAAGCCTATTTAATAGGCCTATTTAATAAGTCTAAGTTGCTGAAATAAGCCTATTTAATAAGCCTATTTAATAGGCCTATTTAATAAGTCTAAGTTGCTGAAATAAGCCTATTTAATAAGCCTAAGTTTCTGAATGAGCCTATTTAATAAGCCTAAGTTGCTGAAATAAGCCTATTTAATAAGCCTAAGTTGCTGAATAAGCCTAGTTAATAAGCCTAAGTTGCTGAATAAACCTATTTAATAAGTCTAAGTTGCTGAATAAGCCTATTTAATAAGCCTAAGTTGCTGAAATAAGCCTATTTAATAAGTCTAAGTGGCTGAAATAAGGCTATTTAATAAGCCTAAGTTGCTGAAATAAGCCTATTTAATAAGCCTAAGTTGCTGAAATAAGGCTATTTAATAAGTCTAAGTTGCTGAAATAAGCCTATTTAATAAGCCTAAGTTGCTAAAATAAGCCTATTTAATGAGGCTATTTAATAAGTCTATTTTATAAGCCTATTTAATAAGCCTATTTAATAAGCCTATTTAATACGCCTATTTAAGAAAACTATTTAATAAGTATTTAATGAGCCTATTTAATAAGTCTATTTAATAAGCATTTTTAATAAGCTTATTTAATAAGTCTATTTAATAAGCCTATTTAATAAGTCTATTTAATAAGCCTATTTAATAAGTATTTAATGAGCCTATTTAATAAGTCTATTTAATAAGCCTATTTAATAGGCCTATTTAATAAGTCTAAGTTGCTGAAATAAGCCTATTTAATAAGCCTATTTAATAGGCCTATTTAATAAGTCTAAGTTGCTGAAATAAGCCTATTTAATAAGCCTAAGTTGCTGAATAAACCTATTTAATAAGTCTAAGTTGCTGAAATAAGCCTATTTAATAAGGCTATTTAATAAGCCTAAGTTGCTGAATAAGCCTATTTAATAAGGCTATTTAATGAGCCTAAGTTGCTGAAATAAGACTATTTAATAAGCCTAAGTTTCTGAACTAAGCCTATTTAAAAAGGTATATTTAATAAATCTAAGTTGCTGAAATAATCCTATTTAAAAATGCTATTTAATAAACCTAAGTTGCTGAAATTAACCTGTTTAATAAGGCTATTTAATAAGCATAAGTTGCTGAAATAAGCTTATTTAATAAGCCTAAGTTGCTGAAATAAGCATATTTAATAAGGCTCTTTAATAAGTCTAAGTTGCTGAAATAAACCTATTTAATAAGCCTACGTTGCTAAAATAAGCCTATTTAATGAGGCTATTTAATAAGTCTATTTAATAAGCCTATTTAATAAGCCTATTTAATGAGTCTATTTAATAAGTCTATTTAATAAGCCTATTTAATAAGTATTTAATGAGCCTATTTAATAAGCCTATTTATTGAGCCTATTTAATAAGCCTATTTATTGAGCCTATTTAATAAGCCTATTTATTGAGCCTATTTAATAAGCCTATTTATTGAGCATATTTAATAAGCCTATTTAATAAGTCTATTTAATAAGCCTATTTAATAAGCCTATTTAATCAGCCTATTTATTGAGCCTATTTAATAAGCCTATTAATTATGCCTATTTATTGAGCCTATTTAATAAGTCTATTTAATAAGCCTATTTAATGAGCCTATTTAATAAGTATTTAATGAGCCTATTTAATAAGTCTATTTAATACGCCTATTTAATAGGCCTATTTAATAAGTCTAAGTTGCTGAAATAAGCCTATTTAATAAGCCTAAGTTTCTGAATGAGCCTATTTAATAAGCCTAAGTTGCTGAAATAAGCCTATTTAATAAGCCTAAGTTGCTGAATAAGCCTATTTAATAAGCATAAGTTGCTGAAATAAGCCTATTTAATAAGTCTAAGTTGCTGAAATAAGGCTATTTAATAAGGCTAAGTTGCTGAAATAAGCCTATTTAATAAGCCTAAGTTGCTGAAATAAGGCTATTTAATGAGGCTATTTAATAAGTCTATTTAATAAGCCTATTTAATAAGCCTATTTAATAAGCCTATTTAATACACCTATTTAATAAACCTATTTAATAAGTATTTAATGAGCCTATTTAATAAGTCTATTTAATAAGCCTTTTTAATAAGCCTATTTAATAAGTATTTAATGAGCCTATTTAATAAGCCTATTTATTGAGCCTATTTAATAAGCCTATTTATTGAGCCTATTTAATAAGCCTATTTATTGAGCCTATTTAATTAGCCTATTTATTGAGCCTATTTAATAAGCCTATTTAATAAGTCTATTTAATAAGCCTATTTAATAAGCCTATTTAATAAGCCTATTTATTGAGACTATTTAATAAGCCCATTTAATAAGCTTATTTATTGAGCCTATTTAATAAGTCTATTTAATAAGCCTATTTAATAAGTATTTAATGAGCCTATTTAATAAGTCTATTTAATAAGCCTATTTAATAGGCCTATTTAATAATCTAAGTTGATGAAATAAGCCTATTTAATAAGCCTATTTAATAGGCCTATTTAATAAGTCTAAGTTGCTGAATAAGCCTATTTAATAAGCCTAAGTTTCTGAATGAGCCTACTTAATAAGCCTAAGTTGCTGAAATAAGCCTATTTAATAAGCCTAAGTTGCTGAATAAGCCTATTTAATAAGCCTAAGTTGCTGAAATAAGCCTATTTAATAAGTCTAAGTTGCTGAAATAAGGCTATTTAATAAGCCTAAGTTGCTGAAATAAGCCTATTTAATAAGCCTATTTAATAGGCCTATTTAATAAGTCTAAGTTGCTAAATAAGCCTATTTAATAAGCCTAAGTTTCTGAATGAGCCTATTTAATAAGCCTAAGTTGCTGAAATGAGCCTATTTAATAAGCCTAAGTTGCTGAATAAGCCTATTTAATAAGCCTAAGTTGCTGAAATAAGCCTATTTAATAAGTTTAAGTTGCTGAAATAAGGCTATTTAATAAGCCTAAGTTGCTGAAATAAGCCTATTTAATAAGCCTAAGTTGCTGAAATAAGGCTATTTAATAAGTCTAAGTTGCTGAAATAAGCCTATTTAATAAGCCTAAGTTGCTAAAATAAGCCTATTTAATGAGGCTATTTAATAAGTATATTTAATAAGCCTATTTAATAAGCCTATTTAATAAGCTTATTTAATACACCTATTTAATAAACCTATTTAATAAGTATTTAATGGGCCTATTTAATAAGTCTATTCAATAAGCCTTTTTAATAAGCCTATTTAATAAGTCTATTTAATAAGCCTATTTAATAAGTCTATTTAATAAGTCTATTTAATAAGCCTATTTAATAAGCCTATTTAATGAGTCTATTTAATAAGTCTATTTAATAAGCCTATTTAATAGGCCTATTTAATAAGTCTAAGTTGCTAAATAAGCCTATTTAATAAGCCTAAGTTTCTGAATGAGCCTATTTAATAAGCCTAAGTTGCTGAAATAAGCCTATTTAATAAGCCTAAGTTGCTGAATAAGCCTAGTTAATAAGCCTAAGTTGCTGAATAAACCTATTTAATAAGTCTCAGTTGCTGAATAAGCCTATTTAATAAGCCTAAGTTGCTGAAATAAGCCTATTTAATAAGTCTAAGTGGCTGAAATAAGGCTATTTAATAAGCCTATTTAATAAGTTTATTTAATAAGTCTATTTAATAAGCCTATTTAATAAGTATTTAATGAGCCTATTTAATAAGCCTATTTATTGAGCCTATTTAATAAGCCTATTTATTGAGCCTATTTAATAAACCTATTTATTGAGCCTATTTAATAAGCCTATTTATTGAGCCTATTTAATAAGCCTATTTAATAAGTCTATTTAATACGCCTATTTAATAAGCCTATTTAATATGCCTATTTATTGAGCCTATTTAATAAGCCTATTTAATAAGCCTATTTATTGAGCCTATTTAATAAGTCTATTTAATAAGCCTATTTAATAAGTATTTAATGAGCCTATTTAATGCATCTATTTAAAAAGCCTATTTAATAAGGCTATTTAATGAGCCTAAGTTGCTGAAATAAGCCTATTTAATAAGCCTATTTGATAGGCCTATTTAATAAGTCTAAGTTGCTGAAATAAGCCTATTTAATAAGCCTAAGTTTCTGAATGAGCCTATTTAATAAGCCTAAGTTGCTGAAATAAGCCTATTTAATAAGCCTAAGTTGCTGAATAAGCCTAGTTAATAAGCCTAAGTTGCTGAATAAACCTATTTAATAAGTCTAAGTTGCTGAATAAGCCTATTTAATAAGCCTAAGTTGCTGAAATAAGCCTATTTAATAAGCCTAAGTTGCTGAAATAAGGCTATTTAATAAGTCTAAGTTGCTGAAATAAGCCTATTTAATAAGCCTAAGTTGCTAAAATAAGCCTATTTAATGAGGCTATTTAATAAGTCTATTTTATAAGCCTATTTAATAAGCCTATTTAATACGCCTATTTAATACGCCTATTTAAGAAAACTATTTAATACGTATTTAATGAGCCTATTTAATAAGTCTATTTAATAAGCATTTTTAATAAGCTTATTTAATAAGCCTATTTAATAAGCCTATTTAATAAGTCTATTTAATAAGCCTATTTAATAAGTATTTAATGAGCCTATTTAATAAGTCTATTTAATAAGCCTATTTAATAGGCCTATTTAATAAGTCTAAGTTGCTGAAATAAGCCTATTTAATAAGCCTATTTAATAGGCCTATTTAATAAGTCTAAGTTGCTGAAATAAGCCTATTTAATAAGCCTAAGTTTCTGAATGAGCCTATTTAATAAGCCTAAGTTGCTGAAATAAGCCTATTTAATAAGCCTAAGTTGCTGGATAAGCCTAGTTAATAAGCCTAAGTTGCTGAAATAAGCCTATTTAATAAGTCTAAGTTGCTGAAATAAGGCTATTTAATAAGACTAAGTTGCTGAAATAAGCCTATTTAATAAGCCTATTTAATAGGCCTATTTAATAAGTCTAAGTTGCTAAATAAGCCTATTTAATAAGCCTAAGTTTCTGAATGAGCCTATTTAATAAGCCTAAGTTGCTGAAATGAGCCTATTTAATAAGCCTAAGTTGCTGAATAAGCCTATTTAATAAGCCTAAGTTGCTGAAATAAGCCTATTTAATAAGTTTAAGTTGCTGAAATAAGGCTATTTAATAAGCCTAAGTTGCTGAAATAAGCCTATTTATTAAGCCTAAGTTGCTGAAATAAGGCTATTTAATAAGTCTAAGTTGCTGAAATAAGCCTATTTAATAAGCCTAAGTTGCTAAAATAAGCCTATTTAATGAGGCTATTTAATAAGTATATTTAATAAGCCTATTTAATAAGCCTATTTAATAAGCCTATTTAATACGCCTATTTAATAAACCTATTTAATAAGTATTTAATGGGCCTATTTAATAAGTCTATTCAATAAGCCTTTTTAATAAGCCTATTTAATAAGTCTATTTAATAAGCCTATTTAATAAGTCTATTTAATAAGCCTATTTAATAAGTATTTAATGAGCCTATTTAATAAGTATATTTAATAAGTCTATTTAATAAGCCTATTTAATAGGCCTATTTAATAAGTCTAAGTTGCTAAATAAGCCTATTTAATAAGCCTAAGTTTCTGAATGAGCCTATTTAATAAGCCTAAGTTGCTGAAATAAGCCTATTTAATAAGCCTAAGTTGCTGAATAAGCCTAGTTAATAAGCCTAAGTTGCTGAATAAACCTATTTATTAAGTCTAAGTTGCTGAATAAGCCTATTTAATAAGCCTAAGTTGCTGAAATAAGCCTATTTAATAAGTCTAAGTGGCTGAAATAAGGCTATTTAATAAGCCTATTTAATAAGTTTATTTAATAAGTCTATTTAATAAGCCTATTTAATAAGTATTTAATGAGCCTATTTAATAAGCCTATTTATTGAGCCTATTTAATAAGCCTATTTATTGAGCCTATTTAATAAGCCTATTTATTGAGCCTATTTAATAAGCCTATTTATTGAGCCTATTTAATAAGCCTATTTAATAAGTCTATTTAATAAGCCTATTTAATAAGCCTATTTAATATGCCTATTTATTGAGCCTATTTAATAAGCCTATTTAATAAGCCTATTTATTGAGCCTATTTAATAAGTCTATTTAATAAGCCTATTTAATAAGTATTTAATGAGCCTATTTAATGCATCTATTTAAAAAGCCTATTTAATAAGGCTATTTAATGAGCCTAAGTTGCTGAAATAAGCCTATTTAATAAGCCTATTTGATAGGCCTATTTAATAAGTCTAAGTTGCTGAAATAAGCCTATTTAATAAGCCTAAGTTTCTGAATGAGCCTATTTAATAAGCCTAAGTTGCTGAAATAAGCCTATTTAATAAGCCTAAGTTGCTGAATAAGCCTAGTTAATAAGCCTAAGTTGCTGAATAAACCTATTTAATAAGTCTAAGTTGCTGAATAAGCCTATTTAATAAGCCTAAGTTGCTGAAATAAGCCTATTTAATAAGCCTAAGTTGCTGAAATAAGGCTATTTAATAAGTCTAAGTTGCTGAAATAAGCCTATTTAATAAGCCTAAGTTGCTAAAATAAGCCTATTTAATGAGGCTATTTAATAAGTCTATTTTATAAGCCTATTTAATAAGCCTATTTAATACGCCTATTTAAGAAAACTATTTAATACGTATTTAATGAGCCTATTTAATAAGTATATTTAATAAGCATTTTTAATAAGCTTATTTAATAAGCCTATTTAATAAGCCTATTTAATAAGTCTATTTAATAAGCCTATTTAATAAGTATTTAATGAGCCTATTTAATAAGTCTATTTAATAAGCCTATTTAATAGGCCTATTTAATAAGTCTAAGTTGCTGAAATAAGCCTATTTAATAAGCCTATTTAATAGGCCTATTTAATAAGTCTAAGTTGCTGAAATAAGCCTATTTAATAAGCCTAAGTTTCTGAATGAGCCTATTTAATAAGCCTAAGTTGCTGAAATAAGCCTATTTAATAAGCCTAAGTTGCTGAATAAGCCTAGTTAATAAGCCTAAGTTGCTGAATAAACCTATTTAATAAGTCTAAGTTGCTGAATAAGCCTATTTAATAAGCCTAAGTTGCTGAAATAAGCCTATTTAATAAGTCTAAGTGGCTGAAATAAGGCTATTTAATAAGCCTAAGTTGCTGAAATAAGCCTATTTAATAAGCCTAAGTTGCTGAAATAAGGCTATTTAATAAGTCTAAGTTGCTGAAATAAGCCTATTTAATAAGCCTAAGTTGCTAAAATAAGCCTATTTAATGAGGCTATTTAATAAGTCTATTTTATAAGCCTATTTAATAAGCCTTTTTAATAAGCCTATTTAATACGCCTATTTAAGAAAACTATTTAATAAGTATTTAATGAGCCTATTTAATAAGTCTATTTAATAAGCATTTTTAATTAGCTTATTTAATAAGCCTATTTAATAAGCCTATTTAATAAGTCTATTTAATAAGCCTATTTAATAAGTATTTAATGAGCCTATTTAATAAGTCTATTTAATAAGCCTATTTAATAGGCCTATTTAATAAGTCTAAGTTGCTGAAATAAGCCTATTTAATAAGCCTATTTAATAGGCCTATTTAATAAGTCTAAGTTGCTGAAATAAGCCTATTTAATAAGCCTAAGTTGCTGAATAAACCTATTTAATAAGTCTAAGTTGCTGAAATAAGCCTATTTAATAAGGCTATTTAATAAGCCTAAGTTGCTGAATAAGCCTATTTAATAAGGCTATTTAATGAGCCTAAGTTGCTGAAATAAGACTCTTTAATAAGCCTAAGTTTCTGAACTAAGCCTATTTAAAAAGGTATATTTAATAAATCTAAGTTGCTGAAATAATCCTATTTAAAAATGCTATTTAATAAGCCTAAGTTGCTGAAATTAACCTGTTTAATAAGGCTATTTAATAAGCATAAGTTGCTGAAATAAGCTTATTTAATAAGCCTAAGTTGCTGAAATAAGCCTATTTAATAAGGCTCTTTAATAAGTCTAAGTTGCTGAAATAAACCTATTTAATAAGCCTACGTTGCTAAAATAAGCCTATTTAATGAGGCTATTTAATAAGTCTATTTAATAAGCCTATTTAATAAGCCTATTTAATGAGTCTATTTAATAAGTCTATTTAATAAGCCTATTTAATAAGTATTTAATGAGCCTATTTAATAAGCCTATTTATTGAGCCTATTTAATAAGCCTATTTATTGAGCCTATTTAATAAGCCTATTTATTGAGCCTATTTAATAAGCCTATTTATTGAGCATATTTAATAAGCCTATTTAATAAGTCTATTTAATAAGCCTATTTAATAAGCCTATTTAATAAGCCTATTTATTGAGCCTATTTAATAAGCCTATTAATTATGCCTATTTATTGAGCCTATTTAATAAGTCTATTTAATAAGCCTATTTAATAAGCCTATTTAATAAGTATTTAATGAGCCTATTTAATAAGTCTATTTAATACGCCTATTTAATAGGCCTATTTAATAAGTCTAAGTTGCTGAAATAAGCCTATTTAATGAGGCTATTTAATAAGTCTATTTTATAAGCCTATTTAATAAGCCTATTTAATACGCCTATTTAATACGCCTATTTAAGAAAACTATTTAATACGTATTTAATGAGCCTATTTAATAAGTCTATTTAATAAGCATTTTTAATAAGCTTATTTAATAAGCCTATTTAATAAGCCTATTTAATAAGTCTATTTAATAAGCCTATTTAATAAGTATTTAATGAGCCTATTTAATAAGTCTATTTAATAAGCCTATTTAATAGGCCTATTTAATAAGTCTAAGTTGCTGAAATAAGCCTATTTAATAAGCCTATTTAATAGGCCTATTTAATAAGTCTAAGTTGCTGAAATAAGCCTATTTAATAAGCCTAAGTTTCTGAATGAGCCTATTTAATAAGCCTAAGTTGCTGAAATAAGCCTATTTAATAAGCCTAAGTTGCTGGATAAGCCTAGTTAATAAGCCTAAGTTGCTGAAATAAGCCTATTTAATAAGTCTAAGTTGCTGAAATAAGGCTATTTAATAAGACTAAGTTGCTGAAATAAGCCTATTTAATAAGCCTATTTAATAGGCCTATTTAATAAGTCTAAGTTGCTAAATAAGCCTATTTAATAAGCCTAAGTTTCTGAATGAGCCTATTTAATAAGCCTAAGTTGCTGAAATGAGCCTATTTAATAAGCCTAAGTTGCTGAATAAGCCTATTTAATAAGCCTAAGTTGCTGAAATAAGCCTATTTAATAAGTTTAAGTTGCTGAAATAAGGCTATTTAATAAGCCTAAGTTGCTGAAATAAGCCTATTTAATAAGCCTCAGTTGCTGAAATAAGGCTATTTAATAAGTCTAAGTTGCTAAAATAAGCCTATTTAATAAGCCTAAGTTGCTAAAATAAGCCTATTTAATGAGGCTATTTAATAAGTATATTTAATAAGCCTATTTAATAAGCCTATTTAATAAGCCTATTTAATACGCCTATTTAATAAACCTATTTAATAAGTATTTAATGGGCCTATTTAATAAGTCTATTCAATAAGCCTTTTTAATAAGCCTATTTAATAAGTCTATTTAATTAGCCTATTTAATAAGTCTATTTAATAAGCCTATTTAATAAGTATTTAATGAGCCTATTTAATAAGTATATTTAATAAGTCTATTTAATAAGCCTATTTAATAGGCCTATTTAATAAGTCTAAGTTGCTAAATAAGCCTATTTAATAAGCCTAAGTTTCTGAATGAGCCTATTTAATAAGCCTAAGTTGCTGAAATAAGCCTATTTAATAAGCCTAAGTTGCTGAATAAGCCTAGTTAATAAGCCTAAGTTGCTGAATAAACCTATTTATTAAGTCTAAGTTGCTGAATAAGCCTATTTAATAAGCCTAAGTTGCTGAAATAAGCCTATTTAATAAGTCTAAGTGGCTGAAATAAGGCTATTTAATAAGCCTATTTAATAAGTTTATTTAATAAGTCTATTTAATAAGCCTATTTAATAAGTATTTAATGAGCCTATTTAATAAGCCTATTTATTGAGCCTATTTAATAAGCCTATTTATTGAGCCTATTTAATAAGCCTATTTATTGAGCCTATTTAATAAGCCTATTTATTGAGCCTATTTAATAAGCCTATTTAATAAGTCTATTTAATAAGCCTATTTAATAAGCCTATTTAATATGCCTATTTATTGAGCCTATTTAATAAGCCTATTTAATAAGCCTATTTATTGAGCCTATTTAATAAGTCTATTTAATAAGCCTATTTAATAAGTATTTAATGAGCCTATTTAATGCATCTATTTAAAAAGCCTATTTAATAAGGCTATTTAATGAGCCTAAGTTGCTGAAATAAGCCTATTTAATAAGCCTATTTGATAGGCCTATTTAATAAGTCTAAGTTGCTGAAATAAGCCTATTTAATAAGCCTAAGTTTCTGAATGAGCCTATTTAATAAGCCTAAGTTGCTGAAATAAGCCTATTTAATAAGCCTAAGTTGCTGAATAAGCCTAGTTAATAAGCCTAAGTTGCTGAATAAACCTATTTAATAAGTCTAAGTTGCTGAATAAGCCTATTTAATAAGCCTAAGTTGCTGAAATAAGCCTATTTAATAAGCCTAAGTTGCTGAAATAAGGCTATTTAATAAGTCTAAGTTGCTGAAATAAGCCTATTTAATAAGCCTAAGTTGCTAAAATAAGCCTATTTAATGAGGCTATTTAATAAGTCTATTTTATAAGCCTATTTAATAAGCCTATTTAATACGCCTATTTAAGAAAACTATTTAATACGTATTTAATGAGCCTATTTAATAAGTATATTTAATAAGCATTTTTAATAAGCTTATTTAATAAGCCTATTTAATAAGCCTATTTAATAAGTCTATTTAATAAGCCTATTTAATAAGTATTTAATGAGCCTATTTAATGCATCTATTTAAAAAGCCTATTTAATAAGGCTATTTAATGAGCCTAAGTTGCTGAAATAAGCCTATTTAATAAGCCTATTTGATAGGCCTATTTAATAAGTCTAAGTTGCTGAAATAAGCCTATTTAATAAGCCTAAGTTTCTGAATGAGCCTATTTAATAAGCCTAAGTTGCTGAAATAAGCCTATTTAATAAGCCTAAGTTGCTGAATAAGCCTAGTTAATAAGCCTAAGTTGCTGAATAAACCTATTTAATAAGTCTAAGTTGCTGAATAAGCCTATTTAATAAGCCTAAGTTGCTGAAATAAGCCTATTTAATAAGCCTAAGTTGCTGAAATAAGGCTATTTCATAAGTCTAAGTTGCTGAAATAAGCCTATTTAATAAGCCTAAGTTGCTAAAATAAGCCTATTTAATGAGGCTATTTAATAAGTCTATTTTATAAGCCTATTTAATAAGCCTATTTAATACGCCTATTTAAGAAAACTATTTAATACGTATTTAATGAGCCTATTTAATAAGTATATTTAATAAGCATTTTTAATAAGCTTATTTAATAAGCCTATTTAATAAGCCTATTTAATAAGTCTATTTAATAAGCCTATTTAATAAGTATTTAATGAGCCTATTTAATAAGTCTATTTAATAAGCCTATTTAATAGGCCTATTTAATAAGTCTAAGTTGCTGAAATAAGCCTATTTAATAAGCCTATTTAATAGGCCTATTTAATAAGTCTAAGTTGCTGAAATAAGCCTATTTAATAAGCCTAAGTTTCTGAATGAGCCTATTTAATAAGCCTAAGTTGCTGAAATAAGCCTATTTAATAAGCCTAAGTTGCTGAATAAGCCTAGTTAATAAGCCTAAGTTGCTGAATAAACCTATTTAATAAGTCTAAGTTGCTGAATAAGCCTATTTAATAAGCCTAAGTTGCTGAAATAAGCCTATTTAATAAGTCTAAGTGGCTGAAATAAGGCTATTTAATAAGCCTAAGTTGCTGAAATAAGCCTATTTAATAAGCCTAAGTTGCTGAAATAAGGCTATTTAATAAGTCTAAGTTGCTGAAATAAGCCTATTTAATAAGCCTAAGTTGCTAAAATAAGCCTATTTAATGAGGCTATTTAATAAGTCTATTTTATAAGCCTATTTAATAAGCCTTTTTAATAAGCCTATTTAATACGCCTATTTAAGAAAACTATTTAATAAGTATTTAATGAGCCTATTTAATAAGTCTATTTAATAAGCATTTTTAATTAGCTTATTTAATAAGCCTATTTAATAAGCCTATTTAATAAGTCTATTTAATAAGCCTATTTAATAAGTATTTAATGAGCCTATTTAATAAGTCTATTTAATAAGCCTATTTAATAGGCCTATTTAATAAGTCTAAGTTGCTGAAATAAGCCTATTTAATAAGCCTATTTAATAGGCCTATTTAATAAGTCTAAGTTGCTGAAATAAGCCTATTTAATAAGCCTAAGTTGCTGAATAAACCTATTTAATAAGTCTAAGTTGCTGAAATAAGCCTATTTAATAAGGCTATTTAATAAGCCTAAGTTGCTGAATAAGCCTATTTAATAAGGCTATTTAATGAGCCTAAGTTGCTGAAATAAGACTCTTTAATAAGCCTAAGTTTCTGAACTAAGCCTATTTAAAAAGGTATATTTAATAAATCTAAGTTGCTGAAATAATCCTATTTAAAAATGCTATTTAATAAGCCTAAGTTGCTGAAATTAACCTGTTTAATAAGGCTATTTAATAAGCATAAGTTGCTGAAATAAGCTTATTTAATAAGCCTAAGTTGCTGAAATAAGCCTATTTAATAAGGCTCTTTAATAAGTCTAAGTTGCTGAAATAAACCTATTTAATAAGCCTACGTTGCTAAAATAAGCCTATTTAATGAGGCTATTTAATAAGTCTATTTAATAAGCCTATTTAATAAGCCTATTTAATGAGTCTATTTAATAAGTCTATTTAATAAGCCTATTTAATAAGTATTTAATGAGCCTATTTAATAAGCCTATTTATTGAGCCTATTTAATAAGCCTATTTATTGAGCCTATTTAATAAGCCTATTTATTGAGCCTATTTAATAAGCCTATTTATTGAGCATATTTAATAAGCCTATTTAATAAGTCTATTTAATAAGCCTATTTAATAAGCCTATTTAATAAGCCTATTTATTGAGCCTATTTAATAAGCCTATTAATTATGCCTATTTATTGAGCCTATTTAATAAGTCTATTTAATAAGCCTATTTAATAAGCCTATTTAATAAGTATTTAATGAGCCTATTTAATAAGTCTATTTAATACGCCTATTTAATAGGCCTATTTAATAAGTCTAAGTTGCTGAAATAAGCCTATTTAATGAGGCTATTTAATAAGTCTATTTTATAAGCCTATTTAATAAGCCTATTTAATACGCCTATTTAATACGCCTATTTAAGAAAACTATTTAATACGTATTTAATGAGCCTATTTAATAAGTCTATTTAATAAGCATTTTTAATAAGCTTATTTAATAAGCCTATTTAATAAGCCTATTTAATAAGTCTATTTAATAAGCCTATTTAATAAGTATTTAATGAGCCTATTTAATAAGTCTATTTAATAAGCCTATTTAATAGGCCTATTTAATAAGTCTAAGTTGCTGAAATAAGCCTATTTAATAAGCCTATTTAATAGGCCTATTTAATAAGTCTAAGTTGCTGAAATAAGCCTATTTAATAAGCCTAAGTTTCTGAATGAGCCTATTTAATAAGCCTAAGTTGCTGAAATAAGCCTATTTAATAAGCCTAAGTTGCTGGATAAGCCTAGTTAATAAGCCTAAGTTGCTGAAATAAGCCTATTTAATAAGTCT
Organism: Petromyzon marinus; assembly: GCF_048934315.1. Taxonomy (NCBI): domain Eukaryota; kingdom Metazoa; phylum Chordata; class Hyperoartia; order Petromyzontiformes; family Petromyzontidae; genus Petromyzon; species Petromyzon marinus. The sequence goes on from NW_027422761.1 coordinate 4,532,258, forward strand.
AAGTTGCTGAAATAAGGCTATTTAATAAGACTAAGTTGCTGAAATAAGCCTATTTAATAAGCCTATTTAATAGGCCTATTTAATAAGTCTAAGTTGCTAAATAAGCCTATTTAATAAGCCTAAGTTTCTGAATGAGCCTATTTAATAAGCCTAAGTTGCTGAAATGAGCCTATTTAATAAGCCTAAGTTGCTGAATAAGCCTATTTAATAAGCCTAAGTTGCTGAAATAAGCCTATTTAATAAGTTTAAGTTGCTGAAATAAGGCTATTTAATAAGCCTAAGTTGCTGAAATAAGCCTATTTAATAAGCCTAAGTTGCTGAAATAAGGCTATTTAATAAGTCTAAGTTGCTAAAATAAGCCTATTTAATAAGCCTAAGTTGCTAAAATAAGCCTATTTAATGAGGCTATTTAATAAGTATATTTAATAAGCCTATTTAATAAGCCTATTTAATAAGCCTATTTAATACGCCTATTTAATAAACCTATTTAATAAGTATTTAATGGGCCTATTTAATAAGTCTATTCAATAAGCCTTTTTAATAAGCCTATTTAATAAGTCTATTTAATTAGCCTATTTAATAAGTCTATTTAATAAGCCTATTTAATAAGTATTTAATGAGCCTATTTAATAAGTATATTTAATAAGTCTATTTAATAAGCCTATTTAATAGGCCTATTTAATAAGTCTAAGTTGCTAAATAAGCCTATTTAATAAGCCTAAGTTTCTGAATGAGCCTATTTAATAAGCCTAAGTTGCTGAAATAAGCCTATTTAATAAGCCTAAGTTGCTGAATAAGCCTAGTTAATAAGCCTAAGTTGCTGAATAAACCTATTTATTAAGTCTAAGTTGCTGAATAAGCCTATTTAATAAGCCTAAGTTGCTGAAATAAGCCTATTTAATAAGTCTAAGTGGCTGAAATAAGGCTATTTAATAAGCCTATTTAATAAGTTTATTTAATAAGTCTATTTAATAAGCCTATTTAATAAGTATTTAATGAGCCTATTTAATAAGCCTATTTATTGAGCCTATTTAATAAGCCTATTTATTGAGCCTATTTAATAAGCCTATTTATTGAGCCTATTTAATAAGCCTATTTATTGAGCCTATTTAATAAGCCTATTTAATAAGTCTATTTAATAAGCCTATTTAATAAGCCTATTTAATATGCCTATTTATTGAGCCTATTTAATAAGCCTATTTAATAAGCCTATTTATTGAGCCTATTTAATAAGTCTATTTAATAAGCCTATTTAATAAGTATTTAATGAGCCTATTTAATGCATCTATTTAAAAAGCCTATTTAATAAGGCTATTTAATGAGCCTAAGTTGCTGAAATAAGCCTATTTAATAAGCCTATTTGATAGGCCTATTTAATAAGTCTAAGTTGCTGAAATAAGCCTATTTAATAAGCCTAAGTTTCTGAATGAGCCTATTTAATAAGCCTAAGTTGCTGAAATAAGCCTATTTAATAAGCCTAAGTTGCTGAATAAGCCTAGTTAATAAGCCTAAGTTGCTGAATAAACCTATTTAATAAGTCTAAGTTGCTGAATAAGCCTATTTAATAAGCCTAAGTTGCTGAAATAAGCCTATTTAATAAGCCTAAGTTGCTGAAATAAGGCTATTTAATAAGTCTAAGTTGCTGAAATAAGCCTATTTAATAAGCCTAAGTTGCTAAAATAAGCCTATTTAATGAGGCTATTTAATAAGTCTATTTTATAAGCCTATTTAATAAGCCTATTTAATACGCCTATTTAAGAAAACTATTTAATACGTATTTAATGAGCCTATTTAATAAGTATATTTAATAAGCATTTTTAATAAGCTTATTTAATAAGCCTATTTAATAAGCCTATTTAATAAGTCTATTTAATAAGCCTATTTAATAAGTATTTAATGAGCCTATTTAATAAGTCTATTTAATAAGCCTATTTAATAAGTATTTAATGAGCCTATTTAATGCATCTATTTAAAAAGCCTATTTAATAAGGCTATTTAATGAGCCTAAGTTGCTGAAATAAGCCTATTTAATAAGCCTATTTGATAGGCCTATTTAATAAGTCTAAGTTGCTGAAATAAGCCTATTTAATAAGCCTAAGTTTCTGAATGAGCCTATTTAATAAGCCTAAGTTGCTGAAATAAGCCTATTTAATAAGCCTAAGTTGCTGAATAAGCCTAGTTAATAAGCCTAAGTTGCTGAATAAACCTATTTAATAAGTCTAAGTTGCTGAATAAGCCTATTTAATAAGCCTAAGTTGCTGAAATAAGCCTATTTAATAAGCCTAAGTTGCTGAAATAAGGCTATTTCATAAGTCTAAGTTGCTGAAATAAGCCTATTTAATAAGCCTAAGTTGCTAAAATAAGCCTATTTAATGAGGCTATTTAATAAGTCTATTTTATAAGCCTATTTAATAAGCCTATTTAATACGCCTATTTAAGAAAACTATTTAATACGTATTTAATGAGCCTATTTAATAAGTATATTTAATAAGCATTTTTAATAAGCTTATTTAATAAGCCTATTTAATAAGCCTATTTAATAAGTCTATTTAATAAGCCTATTTAATAAGTATTTAATGAGCCTATTTAATAAGTCTATTTAATAAGCCTATTTAATAGGCCTATTTAATAAGTCTAAGTTGCTGAAATAAGCCTATTTAATAAGCCTATTTAATAGGCCTATTTAATAAGTCTAAGTTGCTGAAATAAGCCTATTTAATAAGCCTAAGTTTCTGAATGAGCCTATTTAATAAGCCTAAGTTGCTGAAATAAGCCTATTTAATAAGCCTAAGTTGCTGAATAAGCCTAGTTAATAAGCCTAAGTTGCTGAATAAACCTATTTAATAAGTCTAAGTTGCTGAATAAGCCTATTTAATAAGCCTAAGTTGCTGAAATAAGCCTATTTAATAAGTCTAAGTGGCTGAAATAAGGCTATTTAATAAGCCTAAGTTGCTGAAATAAGCCTATTTAATAAGCCTAAGTTGCTGAAATAAGGCTATTTAATAAGTCTAAGTTGCTGAAATAAGCCTATTTAATAAGCCTAAGTTGCTAAAATAAGCCTATTTAATGAGGCTATTTAATAAGTCTATTTTATAAGCCTATTTAATAAGCCTTTTTAATAAGCCTATTTAATACGCCTATTTAAGAAAACTATTTAATAAGTATTTAATGAGCCTATTTAATAAGTCTATTTAATAAGCATTTTTAATTAGCTTATTTAATAAGCCTATTTAATAAGCCTATTTAATAAGTCTATTTAATAAGCCTATTTAATAAGTATTTAATGAGCCTATTTAATAAGTCTATTTAATAAGCCTATTTAATAGGCCTATTTAATAAGTCTAAGTTGCTGAAATAAGCCTATTTAATAAGCCTATTTAATAGGCCTATTTAATAAGTCTAAGTTGCTGAAATAAGCCTATTTAATAAGCCTAAGTTGCTGAATAAACCTATTTAATAAGTCTAAGTTGCTGAAATAAGCCTATTTAATAAGGCTATTTAATAAGCCTAAGTTGCTGAATAAGCCTATTTAATAAGGCTATTTAATGAGCCTAAGTTGCTGAAATAAGACTCTTTAATAAGCCTAAGTTTCTGAACTAAGCCTATTTAAAAAGGTATATTTAATTAATCTAAGTTGCTGAAATAATCCTATTTAAAAATGCTATTTAATAAGCCTAAGTTGCTGAAATTAACCTGTTTAATAAGGCTATTTAATAAGCATAAGTTGCTGAAATAAGCTTATTTAATAAGCCTAAGTTGCTGAAATAAGCCTATTTAATAAGGCTCTTTAATAAGTCTAAGTTGCTGAAATAAACCTATTTAATAAGCCTACGTTGCTAAAATAAGCCTATTTAATGAGGCTATTTAATAAGTCTATTTAATAAGCCTATTTAATAAGCCTATTTAATGAGTCTATTTAATAAGTCTATTTAATAAGCCTATTTAATAAGTATTTAATGAGCCTATTTAATAAGCCTATTTATTGAGCCTATTTAATAAGCCTATTTATTGAGCCTATTTAATAAGCCTATTTATTGAGCCTATTTAATAAGCCTATTTATTGAGCATATTTAATAAGCCTATTTAATAAGTCTATTTAATAAGCCTATTTAATAAGCCTATTTAATAAGCCTATTTATTGAGCCTATTTAATAAGCCTATTAATTATGCCTATTTATTGAGCCTATTTAATAAGTCTATTTAATAAGCCTATTTAATAAGCCTATTTAATAAGTATTTAATGAGCCTATTTAATAAGTCTATTTAATACGCCTATTTAATAGGCCTATTTAATAAGTCTAAGTTGCTGAAATAAGCCTATTTAATAAGCCTATTTAATAGGCCTATTTAATAAGTCTAAGTTGCTGAAATAAGCCTATTTAATAAGCCTAAGTTTCTGAATGAGCCTATTTAATAAGCCTAAGTTGCTGAAATAAGCCTATTTAATAAGCCTAAGTTGCTGAATAAGCCTATTTAATAAGCATAAGTTGCTGAAATAAGCCTATTTAATAAGTCTAAGTTGCTGAAATAAGGCTATTTAATAAGCCTAAGTTGCTGAAATAAGCCTATTTAATAAGCCTAAGTTGCTGAAATAAGGCTATTTAATGAGGCTATTTAATAAGTCTATTTAATAAGCCTATTTAATAAGCCTATTTAATAAGCCTATTTAATACACCTATTTAATAAACCTATTTAATAAGTATTTAATGAGCCTATTTAATAAGTCTATTTAATAAGCCTTTTTAATAAGCCTATTTAATAAGTATTTAATGAGCCTATTTAATAAGCCTATTTATTGAGCCTATTTAATAAGCCTATTTATTGAGCCTATTTAATAAGCCTATTTATTGAGCCTATTTAATTAGCCTATTTATTGAGCCTATTTAATAAGCCCATTTAATAAGCTTATTTATTGAGCCTATTTAATAAGTCTATTTAATAAGCCTATTTAATAAGCCTATTTAATAAGTATTTAATGAGCCTATTTAATAAGTCTATTTAATAAGCCTATTTAATAGGCCTATTTAATAATCTAAGTTGCTGAAATAAGCCTATTTAATAAGCCTATTTAATAGGCCTATTTAATAAGTCTAAGTTGCTGAATAAGCCTATTTAATAAGCCTAAGTTTCTGAATGAGCCTATTTAATAAGCCTAAGTTGCTGAAATGAGCCTATTTAATAAGCCTAAGTTGCTGAATAAGCCTATTTAATAAGCCTAAGTTGCTGAAATAAGCCTATTTAATAAGTCTAAGTTGCTGAAATAAGGCTATTTAATAAGCCTAAGTTGCTGAAATAAGCCTATTTAATAAGCCTATTTAATAGGCCTATTTAATAAGTCTAAGTTGCTAAATAAGCCTATTTAATAAGCCTAAGTTTCTGAATGAGCCTATTTAATAAGCCTAAGTTGCTGAAATAAGCCTATTTAATAAGCCTAAGTTGCTGAATAAGCCTATTTAATAAGCCTAAGTTGCTGAAATAAGCCTATTTAATAAGTTTAAGTTGCTGAAATAAGGCTATTTAATAAGCCTAAGTTGCTGAAATAAGCCTATTTAATAAGCCTAAGTTGCTGAAATAAGGCTATTTAATAAGTCTAAGTTGCTGAAATAAGCCTATTTAATAAGCCTAAGTTGCTAAAATAAGCCTATTTAATGAGGCTATTTAATAAGTATATTTAATAAGCCTATTTAATAAGCCTATTTAATAAGCCTATTTAATACGCCTATTTAATAAACCTATTTAATAAGTATTTAATGGGCCTATTTAATAAGTCTATTCAATAAGCCTTTTTAATAAGCCTATTTAATAAGTCTATTTAATAAGCCTATTTAATAAGCCTATTTAATGAGTCTATTTAATAAGTCTATTTAATAAGCCTATTTAATAAGTATTTAATGAGCCTATTTAATAAGCCTATTTATTGAGCCTATTTAATAAGCCTATTTATTGAGCCTATTTAATAAGCCTATTTATTGAGCCTATTTAATAAGCCTATTTATTGAGCATATTTAATAAGCCTATTTAATAAGTCTATTTAATAAGCCTATTTAATAAGCCTATTTAATAAGCCTATTTATTGAGCCTATTTAATAAGCCTATTAATTATGCCTATTTATTGAGCCTATTTAATAAGTCTATTTAATAAGCCTATTTAATAAGCCTATTTAATAAGTATTTAATGAGCCTATTTAATAAGTCTATTTAATACGTCTATTTAATAGGCCTATTTAATAAGTCTAAGTTGCTGAAATAAGCCTATTTAATAAGCCTATTTAATAGGCCTATTTAATAAGTCTAAGTTGCTGAAATAAGCCTATTTAATAAGCCTAAGTTTCTGAATGAGCCTATTTAATAAGCCTAAGTTGCTGAAATAAGCCTATTTAATAAGCCTAAGTTGCTGAATAAGCCTATTTAATAAGCATAAGTTGCTGAAATAAGCCTATTTAATAAGTCTAAGTTGCTGAAATAAGGCTATTTAATAAGCCTAAGTTGCTGAAATAAGCCTATTTAATAAGCCTAAGTTGCTGAAATAAGGCTATTTAATGAGGCTATTTAATAAGTCTATTTAATAAGCCTATTTAATAAGCCTATTTAATACACCTATTTAATAAACCTATTTAATAAGTATTTAATGAGCCTATTTAATAAGTCTATTTAATAAGTCTATTTAATAAGCCTATTTAATAAGTATTTAATGAGCCTATTTAATAAGCCTATTTATTGAGCCTATTTAATAAGCCTATTTATTGAGCCTATTTAATAAGCCTATTTATTGAGCCTATTTAATAAGCCTATTTATTGAGCATATTTAATAAGCCTATTTAATAAGTCTATTTAATAAGCCTATTTAATAAGCCTATTTAATAAGCCTATTTATTGAGCCTATTTAATAAGCCTATTAATTATACCTATTTATTGAGCCTATTTAATAAGTCTATTTAATAAGCCTATTTAATAAGCCTATTTAATAAGTATTTAATGAGCCTATTTAATAAGTCTATTTAATACGCCTATTTAATAGGCCTATTTAATAAGTCTAAGTTGCTGAAATTAGCCTATTTAATAAGCCTATTTAATAGGCCTATTTAATAAGTCTAAGTTGCTGAAATAAGCCTATTTAATAAGCCTAAGTTTCTGAATGAGCCTATTTAATAAGCCTAAGTTGCTGAAATAAGCCTATTTAATAAGCCTAAGCTGCTGAATAAGCCTATTTAATAAGCATAATTTGCTGAAATAAGCCTATTTAATAAGTCTAAGTTGCTGAAATAAGGCTATCTAATAAGCCTAAGTTGCTGAAATAAGCCTATTTAATAAGCCTAAGTTGCTGAAATAAGGCTATTTAATGAGGCTATTTAATAAGTCAATTTAATAAGCCTATTTAATAAGCCTATTTAATAAGCCTATTTAATACACCTATTTAATAAACCTATTTAATAAGTATTTAATGAGCCTATTTAATAAGTCTATTTAATAAGCCTTTTTAATAAGCCTATTTAATAAGTATTTAATGAGCCTATTTAATAAGCCTATTTATTGAGCCTATTTAATAAGCCTATTTATTGAGCCTATTTAATAAGCCTATTTATTGAGCCTATTTAATAAGCCTATTTATTGAGCATATTTAATAAGCCTATTTAATAAGTCTATTTAATAAGCCTATTTAATAAGCCTATTTAATAAGCCTATTTATTGAGCCTATTTAATAAGTCTATTAATTATACCTATTTATTGAGCCTATTTAATAAGTCTATTTAATAAGCCTATTTAATAAGTATTTAATGAGCCTATTTAATAAGTCTATTTAATACGCCTATTTAATAGGCCTATTTAATAAGTCTAAGTTGCTGAAATTAGCCTATTTAATAAGCCTATTTAATAGGCCTATTTAATAAGTCTAAGTTGCTGAAATAAGCCTATTTAATAAGCCTAAGTTTCTGAATGAGCCTATTTAATAAGCCTAAGTTGCTGAAATAAGCCTATTTAATAAGCCTAAGTTGCTGAATAAGCCTATTTAATAAGCATAAGTTGCTGAAATAAGCCTATTTAATAAGTCTAAGTTGCTGAAATAAGGCTATTTAATAAGCCTAAGTTGCTGAAATAAGCCTATTTAATAAGCCTAAGTTGCTGAAATAAGGCTATTTAATGAGGCTATTTAATAAGTCTATTTAATAAGCCTATTTAATAAGCCTATTTAATAAGCCTATTTAATACACCTATTTAATAAACCTATTTAATAAGTATTTAATGAGCCTATTTAATAAGTCTATTTAATAAGCCTTTTTAATAAGCCTATTTAATAAGTATTTAATGAGCCTATTTAATAAGCCTATTTATTGAGCCTATTTAATAAGCCTATTTATTGAGCCTATTTAATAAGCCTATTTATTGAGCCTATTTAATTAGCCTATTTATTGAGCCTATTTAATAAGCCTATTTAATAAGTCTATTTAATAAGCCTATTTAATAAGCCTATTTAATAAGCCTATTTATTGAGCCTATTTAATAAGCCCATTTAATAAGCTTATTTACTGAGCCTATTTAATAAGTCTATTTAATAAGCCTATTTAATAAGCCTATTTAATAAGTATTTAATGAGCCTATTTAATAAGTCTATTTAATAAGCCTATTTAATAGGCCTATTTAATAATCAAAGTTGCTGAAATAAGCCTATTTAATAAGCCTATTTAATAGGCCTATTTAATAAGTCTAAGTTGCTGAATAAGCCTATTTAATAAGCCTAAGTTTCTGAATGAGCCTATTTAATAAGCCTAAGTTGCTGAAATAAGCCTATTTAATAAGCCTAAGTTGTTGAATAAGCCTATTTAATAAGCCTAAGTTGCTGAAATAAGCCTATTTAATAAGTCTAAGTTGCTGAAATAAGGCTATTTAATAAGCCTAAGTTGCTGAAATAAGCCTATTTAATAGGCCTATTTAATAAGTCTAAGTTGCTAAATAAGCCTATTTAATAAGCCTAAGTTTCTGAATGAGCCTATTTAATAAGCCTAAGTTGCTGAAATAAGCCTATTTAATAAGCCTAAGTTGCTGAATAAGCCTATTTAATAAGCCTAAGTTGCTGAAATAAGCCTATTTAATAAGTTTAAGTTGCTGAAATAAGGCTATTTAATAAGCCTAAGTTGCTGAAATAAGCCCATTTAATAAGCCTAAGTTGCTGAAATAAGGCTATTTAATAAGTCTAAGTTGCTGAAATAAGCCTATTTAATAAGCCTAAGTTGCTAAAATAAGCCTATTTAATGAGGCTATTTAATAAGTATATTTAATAAGCCTATTTAATAAGCCTATTTAATACGCCTATTTAATAAACCTATTTAATAAGTATTTAATGGGCCTATTTAATAAGTCTATTCAATAAGCCTTTTTAATAAGCCTATTTAATAAGTCTATTTAATAAGCCTATTTAATAAGTCTATTTAATAAGTCTATTTAATAAGCCTATTTAATAAGCCTATTTAATGAGTCTATTTAATAAGTCTATTTAATAAGCCTATTAAATAAGTATTTAATGAGCCTATTTAATAAGCCTATTTATTGAGCCTATTTAATAAGCCTATTTATTGAGCCTATTTAATAAGCCTATTTATTTAGCCTATTTAATAAGCCTATTTATTGAGCATATTTAATAAGCCTATTTAATAAGTCTATTTAATAAGCCTATTTAATAAGCCTATTTAATAAGCCTATTTATTGAGCCTATTTAATAAGCCTATTAAGTATGCCTATTTATTGAGCCTATTTAATAAGTCTATTTAATAAGCCTATTTAATAAGCCTATTTAATAAGTATTTAATGAGCCTATTTAATAAGTCTATTTAATACGTCTATTTAATAGGCCTGTTTAATAAGTCTAAGTTGCTGAAATAAGCCTATTTAATAAGCCTATTTAATAGGCCTATTTAATAAGTCTAAGTTGCTGAAATAAGCCTATTTAATAAGCCTAAGTTTCTGAATGAGCCTATTTAATAAGCCTAAGTTGCTCAAATAAGCCTATTTAATAAGCCTAAGTTGCTGAATAAGCCTATTTAATAAGCATAAGTTGCTGAAATAAGCCTATTTAATAAGTCTAAGTTGCTGAAATAAGGCTATTTAATAAGCCTAAGTTGCTGAAATAAGCCTATTTAATAAGCCTAAGTTGCTGAAATAAGGCTATTTAATGAGGCTATTTAATAAGTCTATTTAATAAGCCTATTTAATAAGCCTATTTAATAAGCCTATTTAATACACCTATTTAATAAACCTATTTAATACGTATTTAATGAGCCTATTTAATAAGTCTATTTAATAAGCCTTTTTAATAAGCCTATTTAATAAGTATTTAATGAGCCTATTTAATAAGCCTATTTATTGAGCCTATTTAATAAGCCTATTTATTGAGCCTATTTAATAAGCCTATTTATTGAGCCTATTTAATTAGCCTATTTATTGAGCCTATTTAATAAGCCTATTTAATAAGTCTATTTAATAAGCCTATTTAATAAGCCTATTTAATAAGCCTATTTATTGAGCCTATTTAATAAGCCCATTTAATAAGCGTATTTATTGAGCCTATTTAATAAGTCTATTTAATAAGCCTATTTAATAAGCCTATTTAATAAGTATTTAATGAGCCTATTTAATAAGTCTATTTAATAAGCCTATTTAATAGGCCTATTTAATAAGTCTAAGTTGCTGAAATAAGCCTATTTAATAAGCCTATTTAATAGGCCTATTTAATAAGTCTAAGTTGCTGAATAAGCCTATTTAATAAGCCTAAGTTTCTGAATGAGCCTATTTAATAAGCCTAAGTTGCTGAAATAAGCCTATTTAATAAGCCTAAGTTGCTGAAATAAGGCTATTTAATAAGCCTAAGTTGCTGAAATAAGCCTATTTAATAAGCCTATTTAATAGGCCTATTTAATAAGTCTAAGTTGCTAAATAAGCCTATTTAATAAGCCTAAGTTTCTGAATGAGCCTATTTAATAAGCCTAAGTTGCTGAAATAAGCCTATTTAATAAGCCTAAGTTGCTGAATAAGCCTATTTAATAAGCCTAAGTTGCTGAAATAAGCCTATTTAATAAGTCTAAGTTGCTGAAATAAGGCTATTTAATAAGCCTAAGTTGCTGAAATAAACCTATTTAATAAGCCTAAGTTGCTGAAATAAGGCTATTTAATAAGTCTAAGTTGCTGAAATAAGCCTATTTAATAAGCCTAAGTTGCTAAAATAAGCCTATTTAATGAGGCTATTTAATAAGTATATTTAATAAGCCTATTTAATAAGCCTATTTAATAAGCCTATTTAATACACCTATTTAATAAACCTATTTAATAAGTATTTAATAGGCCTATTAAATAAGTCTATTCAATAAGCCTTTTTAATAAGCCTATTTAATAAGTCTATTTAATAAGCCTATTTAATAAGTCTATTTAATAAGTCTATTTAATAAGCCTATTTAATAAGTATTTAATGAGCCTATTTAATAAGCCTATTTATTGAGCCTATTTAATAAGCCTATTTATTGAGCCTATTTAATAAGCCTATTTATTGAGCCTATTTAATAAGCCTATTTATTGAGCCTATTTAATAAGCCTATTTAATAAGTCTATTTAATAAGCCTATTTAATAAGCCTATTTAATACGCCTATTTATTGAGCCTATTTAATAAGCCTATTTAATAAGCCTATTTATTGAGCCTATTTAATAAGTCTATTTAATAACCCTATTTAATAAGTATTTAATGAGCCTATTTAATGCGTCTATTTAATAAGCCTATTTAATAAGGCTATTTAATGAGCCTAAGTTGCTGAAATAAGCCTATTTAATAAGCCTATTTGATAGGCCTATTTAATAAGTCTAAGTTGCTGAAATAAGCCTATTTAATAAGCCTAAGTTTCTGAATGAGCCTATTTAATAAGCCTAAGTTGCTGAAATAAGCCTATTTAATAAGCCTAAGTTGCTGAATAAGCCTAGTTAATAAGCCTAAGTTGCTGAATAAGCCTATTTAATAAGCCTAAGTTGCTGAAATAAGGCTATTTAATAAGTCTAAGTTGCTGAAATAAGCCTATTTAATAAGCCTAAGTTGCTAAAATAAGCCTATTTAATGAGGCTATTTAATAAGTCTATTTTATAAGCCTATTTAATAAGCCTATTTAATAAGCCTATTTAATACGCCTATTTAAGAAAACTATTTAATAAATATTTAATGAGCCTATTTAATAAGTCTATTTAATAAGCATTTTTAATAAGCTTATTTAATAAGCCTATTTAATAAGCCTATTTAATAAGTCTATTTAATAAGCCTATTTAATAAGTCTAAGTTGCTGAAATAAGGCTATTTAATAAGCCTAAGTTGCTGAAATAAGCCTATTTAATAAGCCTATTTAATAGGCCTATTTAATAAGTCTAAGTTGCTAAATAAGCCTATTTAATAAGCCTAAGTTTCTGAATGAGCCTATTTAATAAGCCTAAGTTGCTGAAACAAGCCTATTTAATAAGCCTAAGTTGCTGAATAAGCCTATTTAATAAGCCTAAGTTGCTGAAATAAGCCTATTTAATAAGTCTAAGTTGCTGAAATAAGGCTATTTAATAAGCCTAAGTTGCTGAAATAAGCCTATTTAATAAGCCTAAGTTGCTGAAATAAGGCTATTTAATAAGTCTAAGTTGCTGAAATAAGCCTATTTAATAAGCCTAAGTTGCTAAAATAAGCCTATTTAATGAGGCTATTTAATAAGTATATTTAATAAGCCTATTTAATAAGCCTATTTAATAAGCCTATTTAATACACCTATTTAATAAACCTATTTAATAAGTATTTAATAGGCCTATTTAATAAGTCTATTATATAAGCCTTTTTAATAAGCCTATTTAATAAGTCTATTTAATAAGCCTATTTAATAAGTCTATTTAATAAGTCTATTTAATAAGCCTATTTAATAAGTATTTAATGAGCCTATTTAATAAGCCTATTTATTGAGCCTATTTAATAAGCCTATTTATTGAACCTATTTAATAAGCCTATTTATTGAGCCTATTTAATAAGCCTATTTATTGAGCCTATTTAATAAGCCTATTTAATAAGTCTATTTAATAAGCCTATTTAATAAGCCTATTTAATACGCCTATTTATTGAGCCTATTTAATAAGCCTATTTAATAAGCCTATTTATTGAGCCTATTTAATAAGTCTATTTAATAAGCCTATTTAATAAGTATTTAATGAGCCTATTTAATGCGTCTATTTAATAAGCCTATTTAATAAGGCTATTTAATGAGCCTAAGTTGCTGAAATAAGCCTATTTAATAAGCCTATTTGATAGGCCTATTTAATAAGTCTAAGTTGCTGAAATAAGCCTATTTAATAAGCCTAAGTTTCTGAATGAGCCTATTTAATAAGCCTAAGTTGCTGAAATAAGCCTATTTAATAAGCCTAAGTTGCTGAATAAGCCTAGTTAATAAGCCTAAGTTGCTGAATAAACCTATTTAATAAGTCTAAGTTGCTGAATAAGCCTATTTAATAAGCCTAAGTTGCTGAAATAAGCCTATTTAATAAGTCTAAGTTTCTGAAATAAGGCTATTTAATAAGCCTAAGTTGCTGAAATAAGCCTTTTTAATAAGCCTAAGTTGCTGAAATAAGGCTATTTAATAAGTCTAAGTTGCTGAAATAAGCCTATTTAATAAACCTAAGTTGCTAAAATAAGCCTATTTAATGAGGCTATTTAATAAGTCTATTTTATAAGCCTATTTAATAAGCCTATTTAATAAGCCTATTTAATACGCCTATTTAAGAAAACTATTTAATAAATATTTAATGAGCCTATTTAATAAGCCTATTTATTGAGCCTATTTACTTAGCCTATTTATTGAGCCTATTTAATAAGCCCATTTAATAAGTCTATTTAATAAGCCTATTTAATAAGCCTATTTATTGAGCCTATTTAATAAGCCCATTTAATAAGCTTATTTATTGAGCCTATTTAATAAGTCTATTTAATAAGCCTATTTAATAAACCTATTTAATAAGTATTTAATGGGCCTATTTAATAAGTCTATTCAATAAGCCTTTTTAATAAGCCTATTTAATAAGTCTATTTAATAAGCCTATTTAATAAGTCTATTTAATAAGTCTATTTAATAAGCCTATTTAATAAGCCTATTTAATGAGTCTATTTAATAAGTCTATTTAATAAGCCTATTTAATAAGTATTTAATGAGCCTATTTAATAAGCCTATTTATTGAGCCTATTTAATAAGCCTATTTATTGAGCCTATTTAATAAGCCTATTTATTGAGCCTATTTAATACGCCTATTTATTGAGCATATTTAATCAGCCTATTTAATAAGTCTATTTAATAAGCCTATTTAATAAGCCTATTTAATAAGCCTATTTATTGAGCCTATTTGATAAGCCTATTAATTATGCCTATTTATTGAGCCTATTTAATAAGTCTATTTAATGAGCCTATTTAATAAGCCTATTTAATAAGTATTTAATGAGCCTATTTAATAAGTCTATTTAATACGTCTATTTAATAGGCCTATTTAATAAGTCTAAGTTGCTGAAATAAGCCTATTTAATAAGCCTATTTAATAGGCCTATTTAATAAGTCTAAGTTGCTGAAATAAGCCTATTTAATAAGCCTAAGTTTCTGAATGAGCCTATTTAATAAGCCTAAGTTGCTGAAATAAGCCTATTTAATAAGCCTAAGTTGCTGAAATAAGGCTATTTAATGAGGCTATTTAATAAGTCTATTTAATAAGCCTATTTAATAAGCCTATTTAATAAGCCTATTTAATACACCTATTTAATAAACCTATTTAATAAGTATTTAATGAGCCTATTTAATAAGTCTATTTAATAAGCCTTTTTAATAAGCCTATTTAATAAGTATTTAATGAGCCTATTTAATAAGCCTATTTATTGAGCCTATTTAATAAGCCTATTTATTGAGCCTATTTAATAAGCCTATTTATTGAGCCTATTTAATTAGCCTATTTATTGAGCCTATTTAATAAGCCTATTTAATAAGTCTATTTAATAAGCCTATTTAATAAGCCTATTTAATAAGCCTATTTATTGAGCCTATTTAATAAGCCCATTTAATAAGCTTATTTACTGAGCCTATTTAATAAGTCTATTTAATAAGCCTATTTAATAAGCCTATTTAATAAGCCTATTTAATAAGTATTTAATGAGCCTATTTAATAAGTCTATTTAATAAGCCTATTTAATAGGCCTATTTAATAATCAAAGTTGCTGAAATAAGCCTATTTAATAAGCCTATTTAATAGGCCTATTTAATAAGTCTAAGTTGCTGAATAAGCCTATTTAATAAGCCTAAGTTTCTGAATGAGCCTATTTAATAAGCCTAAGTTGCTGAAATAAGCCTATTTAATAAGCCTAAGTTGTTGAATAAGCCTATTTAATAAGCCTAAGTTGCTGAAATAAGCCTATTTAATAAGTCTAAGTTGCTGAAATAAGGCTATTTAATAAGCCTAAGTTGCTGAAATAAGCCTATTTAATAGGCCTATTTAATAAGTCTAAGTTGCTAAATAAGCCTATTTAATAAGCCTAAGTTTCTGAATGAGCCTATTTAATAAGCCTAAGTTGCTGAAATAAGCCTATTTAATAAGCCTAAGTTGCTGAATAAGCCTATTTAATAAGCCTAAGTTGCTGAAATAAGCCTATTTAATAAGTTTAAGTTGCTGAAATAAGGCTATTTAATAAGCCTAAGTTGCTGAAATAAGCCCATTTAATAAGCCTAAGTTGCTGAAATAAGGCTATTTAATAAGTCTAAGTTGCTGAAATAAGCCTATTTAATAAGCCTAAGTTGCTAAAATAAGCCTATTTAATGAGGCTATTTAATAAGTATATTTAATAAGCCTATTTAATAAGCCTATTTAATACGCCTATTTAATAAACCTATTTAATAAGTATTTAATGGGCCTATTTAATAAGTCTATTCAATAAGCCTTTTTAATAAGCCTATTTAATAAGTCTATTTAATAAGCCTATTTAATAAGTCTATTTAATAAGTCTATTTAATAAGCCTATTTAATAAGCCTATTTAATGAGTCTATTTAATAAGTCTATTTAATAAGCCTATTAAATAAGTATTTAATGAGCCTATTTAATAAGCCTATTTATTGAGCCTATTTAATAAGCCTATTTATTGAGCCTATTTAATAAGCCTATTTATTTAGCCTATTTAATAAGCCTATTTATTGAGCATATTTAATAAGCCTATTTAATAAGTCTATTTAATAAGCCTATTTAATAAGCCTATTTAATAAGCCTATTTATTGAGCCTATTTAATAAGCCTATTAAGTATGCCTATTTATTGAGCCTATTTAATAAGTCTATTTAATAAGCCTATTTAATAAGCCTATTTAATAAGTATTTAATGAGCCTATTTAATAAGTCTATTTAATACGTCTATTTAATAGGCCTGTTTAATAAGTCTAAGTTGCTGAAATAAGCCTATTTAATAAGCCTATTTAATAGGCCTATTTAATAAGTCTAAGTTGCTGAAATAAGCCTATTTAATAAGCCTAAGTTTCTGAATGAGCCTATTTAATAAGCCTAAGTTGCTCAAATAAGCCTATTTAATAAGCCTAAGTTGCTGAATAAGCCTATTTAATAAGCATAAGTTGCTGAAATAAGCCTATTTAATAAGTCTAAGTTGCTGAAATAAGGCTATTTAATAAGCCTAAGTTGCTGAAATAAGCCTATTTAATAAGCCTAAGTTGCTGAAATAAGGCTATTTAATGAGGCTATTTAATAAGTCTATTTAATAAGCCTATTTAATAAGCCTATTTAATAAGCCTATTTAATACACCTATTTAATAAACCTATTTAATACGTATTTAATGAGCCTATTTAATAAGTCTATTTAATAAGCCTTTTTAATAAGCCTATTTAATAAGTATTTAATGAGCCTATTTAATAAGCCTATTTATTGAGCCTATTTAATAAGCCTATTTATTGAGCCTATTTAATAAGCCTATTTATTGAGCCTATTTAATTAGCCTATTTATTGAGCCTATTTAATAAGCCTATTTAATAAGTCTATTTAATAAGCCTATTTAATAAGCCTATTTAATAAGCCTATTTATTGAGCCTATTTAATAAGCCCATTTAATAAGCGTATTTATTGAGCCTATTTAATAAGTCTATTTAATAAGCCTATTTAATAAGCCTATTTAATAAGTATTTAATGAGCCTATTTAATAAGTCTATTTAATAAGCCTATTTAATAGGCCTATTTAATAAGTCTAAGTTGCTGAAATAAGCCTATTTAATAAGCCTATTTAATAGGCCTATTTAATAAGTCTAAGTTGCTGAATAAGCCTATTTAATAAGCCTAAGTTTCTGAATGAGCCTATTTAATAAGCCTAAGTTGCTGAAATAAGCCTATTTAATAAGCCTAAGTTGCTGAAATAAGGCTATTTAATAAGCCTAAGTTGCTGAAATAAGCCTATTTAATAAGCCTATTTAATAGGCCTATTTAATAAGTCTAAGTTGCTAAATAAGCCTATTTAATAAGCCTAAGTTTCTGAATGAGCCTATTTAATAAGCCTAAGTTGCTGAAATAAGCCTATTTAATAAGCCTAAGTTGCTGAATAAGCCTATTTAATAAGCCTAAGTTGCTGAAATAAGCCTATTTAATAAGTCTAAGTTGCTGAAATAAGGCTATTTAATAAGCCTAAGTTGCTGAAATAAACCTATTTAATAAGCCTAAGTTGCTGAAATAAGGCTATTTAATAAGTCTAAGTTGCTGAAATAAGCCTATTTAATAAGCCTAAGTTGCTAAAATAAGCCTATTTAATGAGGCTATTTAATAAGTATATTTAATAAGCCTATTTAATAAGCCTATTTAATAAGCCTATTTAATACACCTATTTAATAAACCTATTTAATAAGTATTTAATAGGCCTATTAAATAAGTCTATTCAATAAGCCTTTTTAATAAGCCTATTTAATAAGTCTATTTAATAAGCCTATTTAATAAGTCTATTTAATAAGTCTATTTAATAAGCCTATTTAATAAGTATTTAATGAGCCTATTTAATAAGCCTATTTATTGAGCCTATTTAATAAGCCTATTTATTGAGCCTATTTAATAAGCCTATTTATTGAGCCTATTTAATAAGCCTATTTATTGAGCCTATTTAATAAGCCTATTTAATAAGTCTATTTAATAAGCCTATTTAATAAGCCTATTTAATACGCCTATTTATTGAGCCTATTTAATAAGCCTATTTAATAAGCCTATTTATTGAGCCTATTTAATAAGTCTATTTAATAACCCTATTTAATAAGTATTTAATGAGCCTATTTAATGCGTCTATTTAATAAGCCTATTTAATAAGGCTATTTAATGAGCCTAAGTTGCTGAAATAAGCCTATTTAATAAGCCTATTTGATAGGCCTATTTAATAAGTCTAAGTTGCTGAAATAAGCCTATTTAATAAGCCTAAGTTTCTGAATGAGCCTATTTAATAAGCCTAAGTTGCTGAAATAAGCCTATTTAATAAGCCTAAGTTGCTGAATAAGCCTAGTTAATAAGCCTAAGTTGCTGAATAAGCCTATTTAATAAGCCTAAGTTGCTGAAATAAGGCTATTTAATAAGTCTAAGTTGCTGAAATAAGCCTATTTAATAAGCCTAAGTTGCTAAAATAAGCCTATTTAATGAGGCTATTTAATAAGTCTATTTTATAAGCCTATTTAATAAGCCTATTTAATAAGCCTATTTAATACGCCTATTTAAGAAAACTATTTAATAAATATTTAATGAGCCTATTTAATAAGTCTATTTAATAAGCATTTTTAATAAGCTTATTTAATAAGCCTATTTAATAAGCCTATTTAATAAGTCTATTTAATAAGCCTATTTAATAAGTCTAAGTTGCTGAAATAAGGCTATTTAATAAGCCTAAGTTGCTGAAATAAGCCTATTTAATAAGCCTATTTAATAGGCCTATTTAATAAGTCTAAGTTGCTAAATAAGCCTATTTAATAAGCCTAAGTTTCTGAATGAGCCTATTTAATAAGCCTAAGTTGCTGAAACAAGCCTATTTAATAAGCCTAAGTTGCTGAATAAGCCTATTTAATAAGCCTAAGTTGCTGAAATAAGCCTATTTAATAAGTCTAAGTTGCTGAAATAAGGCTATTTAATAAGCCTAAGTTGCTGAAATAAGCCTATTTAATAAGCCTAAGTTGCTGAAATAAGGCTATTTAATAAGTCTAAGTTGCTGAAATAAGCCTATTTAATAAGCCTAAGTTGCTAAAATAAGCCTATTTAATGAGGCTATTTAATAAGTATATTTAATAAGCCTATTTAATAAGCCTATTTAATAAGCCTATTTAATACACCTATTTAATAAACCTATTTAATAAGTATTTAATAGGCCTATTTAATAAGTCTATTATATAAGCCTTTTTAATAAGCCTATTTAATAAGTCTATTTAATAAGCCTATTTAATAAGTCTATTTAATAAGTCTATTTAATAAGCCTATTTAATAAGTATTTAATGAGCCTATTTAATAAGCCTATTTATTGAGCCTATTTAATAAGCCTATTTATTGAACCTATTTAATAAGCCTATTTATTGAGCCTATTTAATAAGCCTATTTATTGAGCCTATTTAATAAGCCTATTTAATAAGTCTATTTAATAAGCCTATTTAATAAGCCTATTTAATACGCCTATTTATTGAGCCTATTTAATAAGCCTATTTAATAAGCCTATTTATTGAGCCTATTTAATAAGTCTATTTAATAAGCCTATTTAATAAGTATTTAATGAGCCTATTTAATGCGTCTATTTAATAAGCCTATTTAATAAGGCTATTTAATGAGCCTAAGTTGCTGAAATAAGCCTATTTAATAAGCCTATTTGATAGGCCTATTTAATAAGTCTAAGTTGCTGAAATAAGCCTATTTAATAAGCCTAAGTTTCTGAATGAGCCTATTTAATAAGCCTAAGTTGCTGAAATAAGCCTATTTAATAAGCCTAAGTTGCTGAATAAGCCTAGTTAATAAGCCTAAGTTGCTGAATAAACCTATTTAATAAGTCTAAGTTGCTGAATAAGCCTATTTAATAAGCCTAAGTTGCTGAAATAAGCCTATTTAATAAGTCTAAGTTTCTGAAATAAGGCTATTTAATAAGCCTAAGTTGCTGAAATAAGCCTTTTTAATAAGCCTAAGTTGCTGAAATAAGGCTATTTAATAAGTCTAAGTTGCTGAAATAAGCCTATTTAATAAACCTAAGTTGCTAAAATAAGCCTATTTAATGAGGCTATTTAATAAGTCTATTTTATAAGCCTATTTAATAAGCCTATTTAATAAGCCTATTTAATACGCCTATTTAAGAAAACTATTTAATAAATATTTAATGAGCCTATTTAATAAGCCTATTTATTGAGCCTATTTACTTAGCCTATTTATTGAGCCTATTTAATAAGCCCATTTAATAAGTCTATTTAATAAGCCTATTTAATAAGCCTATTTATTGAGCCTATTTAATAAGCCCATTTAATAAGCTTATTTATTGAGCCTATTTAATAAGTCTATTTAATAAGCCTATTTAATAAACCTATTTAATAAGTATTTAATGGGCCTATTTAATAAGTCTATTCAATAAGCCTTTTTAATAAGCCTATTTAATAAGTCTATTTAATAAGCCTATTTAATAAGTCTATTTAATAAGTCTATTTAATAAGCCTATTTAATAAGCCTATTTAATGAGTCTATTTAATAAGTCTATTTAATAAGCCTATTTAATAAGTATTTAATGAGCCTATTTAATAAGCCTATTTATTGAGCCTATTTAATAAGCCTATTTATTGAGCCTATTTAATAAGCCTATTTATTGAGCCTATTTAATACGCCTATTTATTGAGCATATTTAATCAGCCTATTTAATAAGTCTATTTAATAAGCCTATTTAATAAGCCTATTTAATAAGCCTATTTATTGAGCCTATTTGATAAGCCTATTAATTATGCCTATTTATTGAGCCTATTTAATAAGTCTATTTAATGAGCCTATTTAATAAGCCTATTTAATAAGTATTTAATGAGCCTATTTAATAAGTCTATTTAATACGTCTATTTAATAGGCCTATTTAATAAGTCTAAGTTGCTGAAATAAGCCTATTTAATAAGCCTATTTAATAGGCCTATTTAATAAGTCTAAGTTGCTGAAATAAGCCTATTTAATAAGCCTAAGTTTCTGAATGAGCCTATTTAATAAGCCTAAGTTGCTGAAATAAGCCTATTTAATAAGCCTAAGTTGCTGAATAAGCCTATTTAATAAGCATAAGTTGCTGAAATAAGCCTATTTAATAAGTCTAAGTTGCTGAAATAAGGCTATTTAATAAGCCTAAGTTGCTGAAATAAGCCTATTTAATAAGCCTAAGTTGCTGAAATAAGGCTATTTAATGAGGCTATTTAATAAGTCTATTTAATAAGCCTATTTAATAAGCCTATTTAATAAGCCTATTTAATACACCTATTTAATAAACCTATTTAATAAGTATTTAATGAGCCTATTTAATAAGTCTATTTAATAAGCCTTTTTAATAAGCCTATTTAATAAGTATTTAATGAGCCTATGTAATAAGCCTATTTATTGAGCCTATTTAATAAGCCTATTTATTGAGCCTATTTAATAAGCCTATTTATTGAGCCTATTTAATTAGCCTATTTATTGAGCCTATTTAATAAGCCTATTTAATAAGTCTATTTAATAAGCCTATTTAATAAGCCTATTTAATAAGCCTATTTATTGAGCCTATTTAATAAGCCCATTTAATAAGCGTATTTATTGAGCCTATTTAATAAGTCTATTTAATAAGCCTATTTAATAAGCCTATTTAATAAGTATTTAATGAGCCTATTTAATAAGTCTATTTAATAAGCCTATTTAATAGGCCTATTTAATAAGTCTAAGTTGCTGAAATAAGCCTATTTAATAAGCCTATTTAATAGGCATATTTAATAAGTCTAAGTTGCTGAATAAGCCTATTTAATAAGCCTAAGTTTCTGAATGAGCCTATTTAATAAGCCTAAGTTGCTGAAATAAGCCTATTTAATAAGCCTAAGTTGCTGAAATAAGGCTATTTAATAAGCCTAAGTTGCTGAAATAAGCCTATTTAATAAGCCTATTTAATAATCCTATTTAATAAGTCTAAGTTGCTAAATAAGCCTATTTAATAAGCCTAAGTTTCTGAATGAGCCTATTTAATAAGCCTAAGTTGCTGAAATAAGCCTATTTAATAAGCCTAAGTTGCTGAATAAGCCTATTTAATAAGCCTAAGTTGCTGAAATAAGCCTATTTAATAAGTCTAAGTTGCTGAAATAAGGCTATTTAATAAGCCTAAGTTGCTGAAATAAGCCTATTTAATAAGCCTAAGTTGCTGAAATAAGGCTATTTAATAAGTCTAAGTTGCTGAAATAAGCCTATTTAATAAGCCTAAGTTGCTAAAATAAGCCTATTTAATGAGGCTATTTAATAAGTATATTTAAAAAGCCTATTTAATAAGCCTATTTAATAAGCCTATTTAATACACCTATTTAATAAACCTATTTAATAAGTATTTAATAGGCCTATTTAATAAGTCTAAGTTGCTGAAATAAGCCTATTTAATAAGCCTAAGTTTCTGAATGAGCCTATTTAATAAGCCTAAGTTGCTGAAATAAGCCTATTTAATAAGCCTAAGTTGCTGAATAAGCCTAGTTAATAAGCCTAAGTTGCTGAATAAACCTATTTAATAAGTCTAAGTTGCTGAATAAGCCTATTTAATAAGCCTAAGTTGCTGAAATAAGCCTATTTAATAAGTCTAAGTTTCTGAAATAAGGCTATTTAATAAGCCTAAGTTGCTGAAATAAGCCTTTTTAATAAGCCTAAGTTGCTGAAATAAGGCTATTTAATAAGTCTAAGTTGCTGAAATAAGCCTATTTAATAAGCCTAAGTTGCTAAAATAAGCCTATTTAATGAGGCTATTTAATAAGTCTATTTTATAAGCCTATGTAATAAGCCTATTTAATAAGCCTATTTAATACGCCTATTTAAGAAAACTATTTAATAAATATTTAATGAGCCAATTTAATAAGCCTATTTATTGAGCCTATTTACTTAGCCTATTTATTGAGCCTATTTAATAAGCCCATTTAATACGCCTATTTAAGAAAACTATTTAATAAGTATTTAATGAGCCTATTTAATAAGTCTATTTAATAAGCCTATTTAATAAGCCTATTTAATAAGCCTATTTAATACGCCTATTTAAGAAAACCATTTAATACGTTTTTAATGAGCCTATTTAATAAGTCTATTTAATAAGCATTTTTAATAAGCTTATTTAATAAGCCTATTTAATAAGCCTATTTAATAAGTCTATTTAATAAGCCTATTTAATAAGTATTTAATGAGCCTATTTAATAAGCCTATTTATTGAGCCTATTTTATAAGCCTATTTATTGAGCCTATTTAATAAGCCTATTTATTGAGCCTATTTAATAAGCCTATTTATTGAGCCTATTTAATAAGCCTATTTAATAAGTCTAATTAATAAGCCTATTTAATGTGCCTATTTAATAAGCCTATCTATTGAGCCTATTTAATAAGCCTATTTAATAAGCCTATTTAATAAGTATTTAATGAGCCTATTTAATAAGTCTATTTAATAAGCCTATTTAATAGGCCTATTTAATAAGCCTATGTTGCTGAAATAAGCCTATTTAATAAGCCTAAGTTGCTGAAATAAGGCTATTTAATAAGTCTAAGTTGCTGAAATAAGCCTATTTAATAAGCCTAAGTTGCTAAAATAAGCCTATTTAATGAGGCTATTTAATAAGTATATTTAATAAGCCTATTTAATAAGCCTTTTAAATAAGCCTATTTAATACGCCTATTTAATAAACCTATTTAATAAGTATTTAATGGGCCTATTTAATAAGTCTATTTAATAAGCCTTTTTAATAAGCCTATTTAATAAGTCTATTTAATAAGCCTATTTAATAAGTCTATTTAATAAGTCTATTTAATACGCCTATTTAATAAGTATTTAATGAGCCTATTTAATAAGCCTATTTATTGAGCCTATTTAATAAGCCTATTTATTGAGCCTATTTAATAAGCCTATTTATTGAGCCTATTTAATAAGCCTATTTATTGAGCCTATTTAATAAGCCTATTTAATAAGTCTATTTAATAAGCCTATTTAATAAGCCTATTTAATACGCCTATTTATTGAGCCTATTTAATAAGCCTATTTAATAAGCCTATTTATTGAGCCTATTTAATAAGTCTATTTAATAAGCCTATTTAATAAGTATTTAATGAGCCTATTTAATGCGTCTATTTAATAAGCCTATTTAATAAGGCTATTTAATGAGCCTAAGTTGCTGAAATAAGCCTATTTAATAAGCCTATTTGATAGGCCTATTTAATAAGTCTAAGTTGCTGAAATAAGCCTATTTAATAAGCCTAAGTTTCTGAATGAGCCTATTTAATAAGCCTACGTTGCTGAAATAAGCCTATTTAATAAGCCTAAGTTGCTGAATAAGCCTAGTTAATAAGCCTAAGTTGCTGAATAAACCTATTTAATAAGTCTAAGTTGCTGAATAAGCCTATTTAATAAGCCTAAGTTGCTGAAATAAGCCTATTTAATAAGTCTAAGTTGCTGAAATAAGGCTATTTAATAAGCCTAAGTTGCTGAAATAAGCCTATTTAATAAGCCTAAGTTGCTGAAAAAAGGCTATTTAATAAGTCTAAGTTGCTGAAATAAGCCTATTTAATAAGCCTAAGTTGCGAAAATAAGCCTATTTAATGAGGCTATTTAATAAGTCTATTTTATAAGCCTATTTAATAAGCCTATTTAATAAGCCTATTTAATACGCCTATTTAAGAAAACTATTTAATAAGTATTTAATGAGCCTATTTAATAAGTCTATTTAATAAGCATTTTTAATAAGCTTATTTAATAAGCCTATTTAATAAGCCTATTTAATAAGTCTATTTAATAAGCCTATTTAATAAGTATTTAATGAGCCTATTTAATAAGCCTATTTATTGAGCCTATTTAATAAGCCTATTTATTGAGCCTATTTAATAAGCCTATTTATTGAGCCTATTTAATAAGCCTATTTATTGAGCCTATTTAATAAGCCTATTTAATAAGTCTATTTAATAAGCCTATTTAATAAGCCTATTTAATAAGCCTATCTATTGAGCCTATTTAATAAGCCTATTTAATAAGCCTATTTATTGATCCTATTTAATAAGTCTATTTAATAAGCCTATTTAATAAGCCTATTTAATAAGTATTTAATGAGCCTATTTAATAAGTCTATTTAATAAGCCTATTTAATAGGCCTATTTAATAAGCCTAAGTTGCTGAAATAAGCCTATTTAATAAGTCTAAGTTGCTGAAATGAGGCTATTTAATAAGCCTAAGTTGCTGAAATAAGCCTATTTAATAAGCCTAAGTTGCTGAAATAAGGCTATTTAATAAGTCTAAGTTCCTGAAATAAGCCTATTTAATAAGCCTAAGTTGCTGAAATAAGTATATTTAATAAGCATAAGTTGCTGAAATAAGCCTTTTTAATCAGCGTAAGTTGCTGAAATAAGCCTATTTAATAAGCGTAAGTTGCTGAAATAAGGCTATTTAATAAGACTAAGTTGCTGAAATAAGCCTATTTAATAAGCCTAAGTTGCTGAAATAAGCCTATTTAATAAGCCTATTTACTAAGCCTAAGTTGCTGAAATAAGCCTATTTAATAAGCCTATTTAATAAGCCTATTTAATAGGCCTATTTAATAAGTCTAAGTTGCTGAAATAAGCCTATTTAATAAGCCTATTTAATAGGCCTATTTAATAAGTCTAAGTTGCTGAAATAAGCCTATTTAATAAGCCTAAGTTGCTGAATGAGCTTATTTAATAAGCCTAAGTTGCTGAAATAAGCCTATTTAATAAGCCTAAGTTGCTGAATAAGCCTATTTAATAAGTCTAAGTTGCTGAAATAAGACTATTTAATAAGGCTATTTAATGAGCCTAAGTTGCTGAATAAGCCTATTTAATAAGCCTAAGTTTCTGAACTAAGCCTATTTAAAAAGGTATATTTAATAAGTCTAAGTTGCTGAAATAAACCTATTTAAAAATGCTATTTAATAAGCCTAAGTTGCTGAAATAAACTTGTTTAATAAGGCTATTTAATAAGCATAAGTTGCTGAAATAAGCTTATTTAATAAGCCTAAGTTGCTGAAATAAGCCTATTTAATAAGGCTATTTAATAAGTCTAAGTTGCTGAAATAAACCTATTTAATAAGCCTAAGTTGCTAAAATAAGCCTATTTAATTAGTCTATTTAATAAGTCTATTTAATAAGCCTATTTAATAAGGCTATTTAATAAGCCTATTTAATAAGCCTATTTAAATCGCCTATTTAATAAACATATTTAATAAGTATTTAATGAGCCTATTTAATACGTCTATTTAATAAGCCTATTTAATACGCCTATTTAAGAAAACTATTTAATAAGTATTTAATGAGCCTATTTAATAAGTCTATTTAATAAGCCTATTTAATAAGTATTTAATGAGCCTATTTAATAAGCCTATTTATTGAGCCTATTTAATAAGCCTATTTATTGAGCCTATTTAATAAGCCTATTTATTGAGCCTATTTAATAAGCCTATTTATTGAGCCTATTTAATAAGTCTATTTAATAAGCCTATTTTATAAGCCTATTTAATAAGCCTATCTATTGAGCCTATTTAATAAGCCTATTTAATAAGCCTATTTATTGAGCCTATTTAATAAGTCTATTTAATAAGCCTATTTAATAAGCCTATTTAATAAGTATTTAATGAGCCTATTTAATAAGTCTATTTAATAAGCCTATTTAATAAGCCTATTTATTGAGCCTATTTAATAAGTCTATTTAATAGGCCTATTTAATAAGTCTAAGTTGCTGAAATAAGCCTATTTAATAAGCGTAAGTTGCTGAAATAAGGCTATTTAATAAGACTAAGTTGCTGAAATAAGCCTATTTAATAAGCCTAAGTTGCTGAAATAAGCCTATTTAATAAGCCTATTTACTAAGCCTAAGTTGCTGAAATAAGCCTATTTAATAAGCCTATTTAATAAGCCTATTTAATAGGCCTATTTAATAAGTCTAAGTTGCTGAAATAAGCCTATTTAATAAGCCTATTTAATAGGCCTATTTAATAAGTCTAAGTTGCTGAAATAAGCCTATTTAATAAGCCTAAGTTGCTGAATGAGCTTATTTAATAAGCCTAAGTTGCTGAAATAAGCCTATTTAATAAGCCTAAGTTGCTGAATAAGCCTATTTAATAAGTCTAAGTTGCTGAAATAAGACTATTTAATAAGGCTATTTAATGAGCCTAAGTTGCTGAATAAGCCTATTTAATAAGCCTAAGTTTCTGAACTAAGCCTATTTAAAAAGGTATATTTAATAAGTCTAAGTTGCTGAAATAAACCTATTTAAAAATGCTATTTAATAAGCCTAAGTTGCTGAAATAAACTTGTTTAATAAGGCTATTTAATAAGCATAAGTTGCTGAAATAAGCTTATTTAATAAGCCTAAGTTGCTGAAATAAGCCTATTTAATAAGGCTATTTAATAAGTCTAAGTTGCTGAAATAAACCTATTTAATAAGCCTAAGTTGCTAAAATAAGCCTATTTAATTAGTCTATTTAATAAGTCTATTTAATAAGCCTATTTAATAAGGCTATTTAATAAGCCTATTTAATAAGCCTATTTAAATCGCCTATTTAATAAACATATTTAATAAGTATTTAATGAGCCTATTTAATACGTCTATTTAATAAGCCTATTTAATACGCCTATTTAAGAAAACTATTTAATAAGTATTTAATGAGCCTATTTAATAAGTCTATTTAATAAGCCTATTTAATAAGTATTTAATGAGCCTATTTAATAAGCCTATTTATTGAGCCTATTTAATAAGCCTATTTATTGAGCCTATTTAATAAGCCTATTTATTGAGCCTATTTAATAAGCCTATTTATTGAGCCTATTTAATAAGTCTATTTAATAAGCCTATTTTATAAGCCTATTTAATAAGCCTATCTATTGAGCCTATTTAATAAGCCTATTTAATAAGCCTATTTATTGAGCCTATTTAATAAGTCTATTTAATAAGCCTATTTAATAAGCCTATTTAATAAGTATTTAATGAGCCTATTTATTAAGTCTATTTAATAAGCCTATTTAATAAGCCTATTTATTGAGCCTATTTAATAAGTCTATTTAATAAGCCTATTTAATAAGTATTTAATGAGCCTATTTAATAAGTCTATTTAATAAGCCTATTTAATAAGGCTATTTAATGAGCCTAAGTTGCTGAAATAAGCCTATTTAATAAGCCTAAGTTTCTGAATGAGCCGATTTAATAAGCCTAAGTTGCTGAAATAAGCCTATTTAATAAGCCTAAGTTGCTGAATAAGCCTATTTAATAAGCCTAAGTTGCTGAATAAACCTATTTAATAAGTCTAAGTTGCTGAATAAGCCTATTTAATAAGCCTAAGTTGCTGAAATAAGCCTATTTAATAAGTCTAAGTTGCTGAAATAAGGCTATTTAATAAGCCTAAGTTGCTGAAATAAGCCTATTTAATAAGCCTAAGTTGCTGAAATAAGGCTACTTAATGAGCCTAAGTTGCTGAAATAAGCCTATTTAATAAGCATAAGTTTCTGAACTAAGCCTATTTAAAAAGGTATATTTAATAAGTCTAAGTCGCTGAAATAAACCTATTTAAAATGCTATTTAATAAGCCTAAGTTGCTGAAATAAACCTGTTTAATTAGGCTATTTAATAAGCATAAGTTGCTGAAATAAGCTTATTTAATAAGCCTAAGTTGCTGAAATAAGCCTATTTAATAAGGCTATTTAATAAGTCTAAGTTGCTGAAATAAACCTATTTAATAAGCCTAAGTTGCTAAAATAAGCCTATTTAATGAGGCTATTTAATAAGTCTATTTAATAAGCCTATTTAATAAGCCTATTTAATACGCCTATTTAATAAACATATTTAATAAGTATTTAATGAGCCTATTTAATAAGTCTATTTAATAAGCTTTTTTTAATAAGCCTATTTAATAAGCCTATTTAATAAGCCTATTTAATAAGTCTATTTAATAAGCCTATTTAATAAGTATTTAATGAGCCTATTTAATAAGCCTATTTATTGAGCCTATTTAATAAGCCTATTTATTGAGCCTATTTAATAAGCCTATTTATTGAGCCTATTTAATAACCCTATTTAATAAGTCTATTTAATAAGCCTATTTAATAAACCTATTTAATACGCCTATTTATTGAGCCTATTTAATAAGCCTATTTAATAAGCCTATTTATTGAGCCTATTTAATAAGTCTATTTAATAAGCCTATTTAATAAGTATTTAATGAGCCTATTTAATAAGTCTATTTAATAAGCCTATTTAATAAGGCTATTTAATGAGCCTAAGTTGCTGAAATAAGCCTATTTAATAAGCCTAAGTTGCTGAAATAAGCCTATTTAATAAGGCTATTTAATAAGTCTAAGTTGCTGAAATAAACCTATTTAATAAGCCTAAGTTGCTAAAATAAGCCTATTTAATGAGGCTATTTAATAAGTCTATTTAATAAGCCTATTTATTAAGCCTATTTAATAAGCCTATTTAATAAGCCTATTTAATACGCCTATTTAATAAACATATTTAATAAGTATTTAATGAGCCTATTTAATAAGTCTATTTAATAAGCCTTTTTTAATAAGCCTATTTAATAAGCCTATTTAATAAGTCTATTTAATAAGTCTATTTAATAAGCCTATTTAATAAGTATTTAATGAGCCTATTTAATAAGCCTATTTATTGAGCCTATTTAATAAGCCTATTTATTGAGCCTATTTAATAAGCCTATTTATTGAGCCTATTTAATAAGCCTATTTATTGAGCCTATTTAATAAGCCTATTTAATAAGTCTATTTAATAAGCCTATTTAATAAGCCTATTTAATACGCCTATTTATTGAGCCTATTTAATAAGCCTATTTAATAAGCCTATTTATTGAGCCTATTTAATAAGTCTATTTAATAAGCCTATTTAATAAGTATTTAATGAGCCTATTTAATAAGTCTATTTAATAAGCCTATTTAATAAAGCTATTTAATGAGCCTAAGTTTCTGAAATAAGCCTATTTAATAAGCCTATTTGATAGGCCTATTTAATAAGTCTAAGTTGCAAAAATAAGCCTATTTAATAAGCCTAAGTTTCTGAATGAGCCTATTTAATAAGCCTAAGTTGCTGAAATAAGCCTATTTAATAAGCCTAAGTTGCTGAATAAGCCTATTTAATAAGCCTAAGTTGCTGAATAAACCTATTTAATAAGACTAAGTTGCTGAATAAGCCTATTTAATAAGCCTAAGTTGCTGAAATAAGGCTATTTAATAAGTCTAAGTTGCTGAAATAAGCCTATTTAATAAGCCTAAGTTGCTAAAATAAGCCTATTTAATGAGGCTATTTAATAAGTCTATTTTATAAGCCTATTTAATAAGCCTATTTAATAAGCCTATTTAATACGCCTATTTAAGAAAACTATTTAATAAGTATTTAATGAGCCTATTTAATAAGTCTATTTAATAAGCCTTTTTAATAAGCTTATTTAATAAGTCTATTTAATAAGCCTATTTAATAAGTCTATTTAATAAGCCTATTTAATAAGTATTTAATGAGCCTATTTAATAAGCCTATTTATTGAGCCTATTTAATAAGCCTATTTATTGAGCCTATTTAATAAGCCTATTTATTGAGCCTATTTAATAAGCCTATTTATTGAGCCTATTTAATAAGTCTATTTAATAAGCCTATTTAATAAGCCTATTTAATAAGCCTATCTATTGAGCCTATTTAATAAGCCTATTTAATAAGCCTATTTATTGAGCCTATTTAATAAGTCTATTTAATAAGCCTATTTAATAAGCCTATTTAATAAGTATTTAATGAGCCTATTTAATACGTCTATTTAATAAGCCTATTTAATAGGCCTATTTAATAAGTCTAAGTTGCTGAAATAAGCCTATTTAATAAGCCTAAGTTTCTGAATGAGCCTATTTAATAAGCCTAAGTTGCTGAAATAAGCCTATTTAATAAGCCTAAGTTGCTGAATAAGCCTATTTAATAAGCCTAAGTTGCTGAAATAAGCCTATTTAATAAGTCTAAGTTGCTGAAATGAGGCTATTTAATAAGCCTAAGTTGCTGAAATAAGCCTATTTAATAAGCCTAAGTTGCTGAAATAAGGCTATTTAATAAGTCTAAGTTCCTGAAATAAGCCTATTTAATAAGCCTAAGTTGCTGAAATAAGTATATTTAAATAGCATAAGTTGCTGAAATAAGCCTATTTAATGAGTCTAAGTTGCTGAAATAAGGCTATTTAATAAGTCTAAGTTGCTGAAATAAGCCTATTTAATAAGCCCAAGTTGCTGAAACAAGCCTACTTAATTAGTCTATTTAATAAGCCTAAGTTGCTGAAATAAGCCTATTTAATAAGCGTAAGTTGCTGAAATAAGGCTATTTAATAAGTCTAAGTTGCTGAAATAAGCCTATTTAATAAGCCTAAGTTGCTGAAATAAGCCTATTTAATAAACCTATTTACTAAGCCTAAGTTGCTGAAATAAGCCTATTTAATAAGCCTATTTAATAAGCCTATTTAATAGGCCTATTTAATAAGTCTAAGTTGCTGAAATAAGCCTATTTAATAAGCCTATTTAATAGGCCTATTTAATAAGTCTAAGTTGCTGAAATAAGCCTATTTAATAAGCCTAAGTTGCTGAATGAGCCTATTTAATAAGCCTAAGTTGCTGAATAAACCTATTTAATAAGTCTAAGTTGCTGAAATAAGCCTATTTAATAAGGCTATTTAATAAGCCTAAGTTGCTGAAGAAGCCTATTTAATAAGTCTAAGTTGCTGAAATAAGGCTATTTAATAAGCCTAAGTTGCTGAAATAAGGCTATTTAATAAGTTTAAGTTGCTGAAATAAGCCTATTTAATAAGCCTAAGTTGCTGAAATAAGCCTATTTAATAAGGCTACTTAATGAGTCTAAGTTGCTGAAATAAGCCTATTTAATAAGCATAAGTTTCAGAACTAAGCCTATTTAAAAAGGTATATTTAATAAGTCTAAGTCGCTGAAATAAACCTATTTAAAAATGCTATTTAATAAGCCTAAGTTGCTGAAATAAACCTGTTTAATAAGGCTATTTAATAAGCATAAGTTGCTGAAATAAGCCTATTTAATAAGCATAAGTTTCAGAACTAAGCCTATTTAAAAAGGTATATTTAATAAGTCTAAGTCGCTGAAATAAACCTATTTAAAAATGCTATTTAATAAGCCTAAGTTGCTGAAATAAACCTGTTTAATAAGGCTATTTAATAAGCATAAGTTGCTGAAATAAGCTTATTTAATAAGCCTAAGTTGCTGAAATAAGCCTATTTAATAAGGCTATTTAATAAGTCTAAGTTGCTGAAATAAACCTATTTAATAAGCCTAAGTTGCTAAAATAAGCCTATTTAATGAGGCTATTTAATAAGTCTATTTAATAAGCCTATTTATTAAGCCTATTTAATAAGCCTATTTAATAAGCCTATTTAATACGCCTATTTAATAAACATATTTAATAAGTATTTAATGAGCCTATTTAATAAGTCTATTTAATAAGCCTTTTTAATAAGCCTATTTAATAAGCCTATTTAATAAGCCTATTTAATAAGTCTATTTAATAAGTCTATTTAATAAGCCTATTTAATAAGTATTTAATGAGCCTATTTAATAAGCCTATTTATTGAGCCTATTTAATAAGCCTATTTATTGAGCCTATTTAATAAGCCTATTTATTGAGCCTATTTAATAAGCCTATTTATTGAGCCTATTTAATAAGCCTATTTAATAAGTCTATTTAATAAGCCTATTTAATAAGCCTATTTAATACGCCTATTTATTGAGCCTATTTAATAAGCCTATTTAATAAGCCTATTTATTGAGCCTATTTAATAAGTCTATTTAATAATCCTATTTAATAAGTATTTAATGAGCCTATTTAATAAGTCTATTTAATAAGCCTATTTAATAAGGCTATTTAATGAGCCTAAGTTTCTGAAATAAGCCTATTTAATAAGCCTATTTGATAGGCCTATTTAATAAGTCTAAGTTGCTAAAATAAGCCTATTTAATAAGCCTAAGTTTCTGAATGAGCCTATTTAATAAGCCTAAGTTGCTGAAATAAGCCTATTTAATAAGCCTAAGTTGCTGAATAAGCCTATTTAATAAGCCTAAGTTGCTGAATAAACCTATTTAATAAGTCTAAGTTGCTGAATAAGCCTATTTAATAAGCCTAAGTTGCTGAAATAAGCCTATTTAATAAGTCTAAGTTGCTGAAATAAGGCTATTTAATAAGCCTAAGTTGCTGAAATAAGCCTATTTAATAAGCCTAAGTTGCTGAAATAAGGCTATTTAATAAGTCTAAGTTGCTGAAATAAGCCTATTTAATAAGCCTAAGTTGCTAAAATAAGCCTATTTAATGAGGCTATTTAATAAGTCTATTTTATAAGCCTATTTAATAAGCCTATTTAATAAGCCTATTTAATACGCCTATTTAAGAAAACTATTTAATAAGTATTTAATGAGCCTATTTAATAAGTCTATTTAATAAGCCTTTTTAATAAGCTTATTTAATAAGCCTATTTAATAAGCCTATTTAATAAGTCTATTTAATAAGCCTATTTAATAAGTATTTAATGCGCCTATTTAATAAGCCTATTTATTGAGCCTATTTAATAAGCCTATTAATTGAGCCTATTTAATAAGCCTATTTATTGAGCCTATTTAATAAGCCTATTTATTGAGCCTATTTAATAAGTCTATTTAATAAGCCTATTTAATAAGCCTATTTAATAAGCCTATCTATTGAGCCTATTTAATAAGCCTATTTAATAAGCCTATTTATTGAGCCTATTTAATTAGTCTATTTAATAAGCCTATTTAATAAGCCTATTTAATAAGTATTTAATGAGCCTATTTAATAAGTCTATTTAATAAGCCTATTTAATAGGCCTATTTAATAAGTCTAAGTTGCTGAAATAAGCCTATTTAATAAGCCTAAGTTTCTGAATGAGCCTATTTAATAAGCCTAAGTTGCTGAAATAAGGCTATTTAATAAGTCTAAGTTGCTGAAATAAGCCTATTTAATAAGCCTAAGTTGCTAAAATAAGCCTATTTAATGAGGCTATTTAATAAGTCTATTTTATAAGCCTATTTAATAAGCCTATTTAATAAGCCTATTTAATACGCCTATTTAAGAAAACTATTTAATAAGTATTTAATGAGCCTAATTAATAAGTCTATTTAATAAGCCTTTTTAATAAGCTTATTTAATAAGCCTATTTAATACGCCTATTTAATAATTCTATTTAATAAGCCTATTTAATAAGTATTTAATGAGCCTATTTAATAAGCCTATTTATTGAGCCTATTTAATAAGCCTATTTATTGAGCCTATTTAATAAGCCTATTTATTGAGCCTATTTAATAAGCCTATTTATTGAGCCTATTTAATAAGTCTATTTAATAAGCCTATTTAATAAGCCTATTTAATAAGCCTATCTATTGAGCCTATTTAATAAGCCTATTTAATAAGCCTATTTATTGAGCCTATTTAATTAGTCTATTTAATAAGCCTATTTAATAAGCCTATTTAATAAGTATTTAATGAGCCTATTTAATAGGCCTATTTAATAAGTCTAAGTTGCTGAAATAAGCCTATTTAATAAGTCTAAGTTGCTGAATAAGCCTATTTAATAAGCCTAAGTTGCTGAAATAAGCCTATTTAATAAGTCTAAGTTGCTGAAATAAGGCTATTTAATAAGCCTAAGTTGCTGAAATAAGCCTATTTAATAAGCCTAAGTTGCTGAAATAAGGCTATTTAATAAGTCTAAGTTGCTGAAATAAGCCTATTTAATAAGCCTAAGTTGCTAAAATAAGCCTATTTAATGAGGCTATTTAATAAGTCTATTTTATAAGCCTATTTAATAAGCCTATTTAATAAGTCTAAGTTGCTGAAATAAGCCTATTTAATAAGTCTAAGTTGCTGAATAAGCCTATTTAATAAGCCTAAGTTGCTGAAATAAGCCTATTTAATAAGTCTAAGTTGCTGAAATAAGGCTATTTAATAAGCCTAAGTTGCTGAAATAAGCCTATTTAATAAGCCTAAGTTGCTGAAATAAGGCTATTTAATAAGCATAAGTTGCTGAAATAAGCCTATTTAATAAGCATAAGTTTCAGAACTAAGCCTATTTAAAAAGGTATATTTAATAAGTCTAAGTCGCTGAAATAAACCTATTTAAAAATGCTATTTAATAAGCCTAAGTTGCTGAAATAAACCTGTTTAATAAGGCTATTTAATAAGCATAAGTTGCTGAAATAAGCTTATTTAATAAGCCTAAGTTGCTGAAATAAGCCTATTTAATAAGGCTATTTAATAAGTCTAAGTTGCTGAAATAAACCTATTTAATAAGCCTAAGTTGCTAAAATAAGCCTATTTAATGAGGCTATTTAATAAGTCTATTTAATAAGCCTATTTATTAAGCCTATTTAATAAGCCTATTTAATAAGCCTATTTAATACGCCTATTTAATAAACATATTTAATAAGTATTTAATGAGCCTATTTAATAAGTCTATTTAATAAGCCTTTTTAATAAGCCTATTTAATAAGCCTATTTAATAAGCCTATTTAATAAGTCTATTTAATAAGTCTATTTAATAAGCCTATTTAATAAGTATTTAATGAGCCTATTTAATAAGCCTATTTATTGAGCCTATTTAATAAGCCTATTTATTGAGCCTATTTAATAAGCCTATTTATTGAGCCTATTTAATAAGCCTATTTATTGAGCCTATTTAATAAGCCTATTTAATAAGTCTATTTAATAAGCCTATTTAATAAGCCTATTTAATACGCCTATTTATTGAGCCTATTTAATAAGCCTATTTAATAAGCCTATTTATTGAGCCTATTTAATAAGTCTATTTAATAATCCTATTTAATAAGTATTTAATGAGCCTATTTAATAAGTCTATTTAATAAGCCTATTTAATAAGGCTATTTAATGAGCCTAAGTTTCTGAAATAAGCCTATTTAATAAGCCTATTTGATAGGCCTATTTAATAAGTCTAAGTTGCTAAAATAAGCCTATTTAATAAGCCTAAGTTTCTGAATGAGCCTATTTAATAAGCCTAAGTTGCTGAAATAAGCCTATTTAATAAGCCTAAGTTGCTGAATAAGCCTATTTAATAAGCCTAAGTTGCTGAATAAACCTATTTAATAAGTCTAAGTTGCTGAATAAGCCTATTTAATAAGCCTAAGTTGCTGAAATAAGCCTATTTAATAAGTCTAAGTTGCTGAAATAAGGCTATTTAATAAGCCTAAGTTGCTGAAATAAGCCTATTTAATAAGCCTAAGTTGCTGAAATAAGGCTATTTAATAAGTCTAAGTTGCTGAAATAAGCCTATTTAATAAGCCTAAGTTGCTAAAATAAGCCTATTTAATGAGGCTATTTAATAAGTCTATTTTATAAGCCTATTTAATAAGCCTATTTAATAAGCCTATTTAATACGCCTATTTAAGAAAACTATTTAATAAGTATTTAATGAGCCTATTTAATAAGTCTATTTAATAAGCCTTTTTAATAAGCTTATTTAATAAGCCTATTTAATAAGCCTATTTAATAAGTCTATTTAATAAGCCTATTTAATAAGTATTTAATGCGCCTATTTAATAAGCCTATTTATTGAGCCTATTTAATAAGCCTATTAATTGAGCCTATTTAATAAGCCTATTTATTGAGCCTATTTAATAAGCCTATTTATTGAGCCTATTTAATAAGTCTATTTAATAAGCCTATTTAATAAGCCTATTTAATAAGCCTATCTATTGAGCCTATTTAATAAGCCTATTTAATAAGCCTATTTATTGAGCCTATTTAATTAGTCTATTTAATAAGCCTATTTAATAAGCCTATTTAATAAGTATTTAATGAGCCTATTTAATAAGTCTATTTAATAAGCCTATTTAATCGGCCTATTTAATAAGTCTAAGTTGCTGAAATAAGCCTATTTAATAAGCCTAAGTTTCTGAATGAGCCTATTTAATAAGCCTAAGTTGCTGAAATAAGGCTATTTAATAAGTCTAAGTTGCTGAAATAAGCCTATTTAATAAGCCTAAGTTGCTAAAATAAGCCTATTTAATGAGGCTATTTAATAAGTCTATTTTATAAGCCTATTTAATAAGCCTATTTAATAAGCCTATTTAATACGCCTATTTAAGAAAACTATTTAATAAGTATTTAATGAGCCTAATTAATAAGTCTATTTAATAAGCCTTTTTAATAAGCTTATTTAATAAGCCTATTTAATACGCCTATTTAATAATTCTATTTAATAAGCCTATTTAATAAGTATTTAATGAGCCTATTTAATAAGCCTATTTATTGAGCCTATTTAATAAGCCTATTTATTGAGCCTATTTAATAAGCCTATTTATTGAGCCTATTTAATAAGCCTATTTATTGAGCCTATTTAATAAGTCTATTTAATAAGCCTATTTAATAAGCCTATTTAATAAGCCTATCTATTGAGCCTATTTAATAAGCCTATTTAATAAGCCTATTTATTGAGCCTATTTAATTAGTCTATTTAATAAGCCTATTTAATAAGCCTATTTAATAAGTATTTAATGAGCCTATTTAATAGGCCTATTTAATAAGTCTAAGTTGCTGAAATAAGCCTATTTAATAAGTCTAAGTTGCTGAATAAGCCTATTTAATAAGCCTAAGTTGCTGAAATAAGCCTATTTAATAAGTCTAAGTTGCTGAAATAAGGCTATTTAATAAGCCTAAGTTGCTGAAATAAGCCTATTTAATAAGCCTAAGTTGCTGAAATAAGGCTATTTAATAAGTCTAAGTTGCTGAAATAAGCCTATTTAATAAGCCTAAGTTGCTAAAATAAGCCTATTTAATGAGGCTATTTAATAAGTCTATTTTATAAGCCTATTTAATAAGCCTATTTAATAAGCCTATTTAATACGCCTATTTAAGAAAACTATTTAATAAGTATTTAATGAGCCTATTTAATAAGTCTATTTAATAAGCCTTTTTAATAAGCTTATTTAATAAGCCTATTTAATAAGCCTATTTAATAAGTCTATTTAATAAGCCTATTTAATAAGTATTTAATGAGCCTATTTAATAAGCCTATTTATTGAGCCTATTTAATAAGCCTATTTATTGAGCCTATTTAATAAGCCTATTTATTGAGCCTATTTAATAAGCCTATTTATTGAGCCTATTTAATAAGTCTATTTAATAAGCCTATTTAATAAGCCTATTTAATAAGCCTATCTATTGAGCCTATTTAATAAGCCTATTTAATAAGCCTATTTATTGAGCCTATTTAATTAGTCTATTTAATAAGCCTATTTAATAAGCCTATTTAATAAGTATTTAATGAGCCTATTTAATAAGTCTATTTAATAAGCCTATTTAATAGGCCTATTTAATAAGTCTAAGTTGCTGAAATAAGCCTATTTAATAAGCCTAAGTTTCTGAATGAGCCTATTTAATAAGCCTAAGTTGCTGAAATAAGGCTATTTAATAAGTCTAAGTTGCTGAAATAAGCCTATTTAATAAGCCTAAGTTGCTAAAATAAGCCTATTTAATGAGGCTATTTAATAAGTCTATTTTATAAGCCTATTTAATAAGCCTATTTAATAAGCCTATTTAATACGCCTATTTAAGAAAACTATTTAATAAGTATTTAATGAGCCTAATTAATAAGTCTATTTAATAAGCCTTTTTAATAAGCTTATTTAATAAGCCTATTTAATACGCCTATTTAATAATTCTATTTAATAAGCCTGTTTAATAAGTATTTAATGAGCCTATTTAATAAGCCTATTTATTGAGCCTATTTAATAAGCCTATTTATTGAGCCTATTTAATAAGCCTATTTATTGAGCCTATTTAATAAGCCTATTTATTGAGCCTATTTAATAAGTCTATTTAATAAGCCTATTTAATAAGCTTATTTAATAAGCCTATCTATTGAGCCTATTTAATAAGCCTATTTAATAAGCCTATTTATTGAGCCTATTTAATTAGTCTATTTAATAAGCCTATTTAATAAGCCTATTTAATAAGTATTTAATGAGCCTATTTAATAGGCCTATTTAATAAGTCTAAGTTGCTGAAATAAGCCTATTTAATAAGTCTAAGTTGCTGAAATAAGTCTATTTAATAAGCCCAAGTTGCTGAAACAAGCCTACTTAATTAGTCTATTTAATAAGCCTAAGTTGCTGAAATAAGCCTATTTAATAAGCGTAAGTTGCTGAAATAAGGCTATTTAATAAGTCTAAGTTGCTGAAATAAGCCTATTTAATAAGCCTAAGTTGCTGAAATAAGCCTATTTAATAAGCCTATTTACTAAGCCTAAGTTGCTGAAATAAGCCTATTTAATAAGCCTATTTAATAAGCCTATTTAATAGGCCTATTTAATAAGTCTAAGTTGCTGAAATAAGCCTATTTAATAAGCCTATTTAATAGACCTATTTAATAAGTCTAAGTTGCTGAAATAAGCCTATTTAATAAGCCTAAGTTGCTGAATGAGCCTATTTAATAAGCCTAAGTTGCTGAATAAACCTATTTAATAAGTCTAAGTTGCTGAAATAAGCCTATTTAATAAGGCTATTTAATAAGCCTAAGTTGCTGAAGAAGCCTATTTAATAAGTCTAAGTTGCTGAAATAAGGCTATTTAATAAGCCTAAGTTGCTGAAATAAGGCTATTTAATAAGTTTAAGTTGCTGAAATAAGCCTATTTAATAAGCCTAAGTTGCTGAAATAAGCCTATTTAATAAGGCTACTTAATGAGTCTAAGTTGCTGAAATAAGCCTATTTAATAAGCATAAGATTCAGAACTAAGCCTATTTTAAAAGGTATATTTAATAAGTCTAAGTCGCTGAAATAAACCTATTTAAAAATGCTATTTAATAAGCCTAAGTTGCTGAAATAAACCTGTTTAATAAGGCTATTTAATAAGCATAAGTTGCTGAAATAAGCCTATTTAATAAGCATACGTTTCAGAACTAAGCCTATTTAAAAAGGTATATTTAATAAGTCTAAGTCGCTGAAATAAACCTATTTAAAAATGCTATTTAATAAGCCTAAGTTGCTAAAATAAACCTGTTTAATAAGGCTATTTAATAAGCATAAGTTGCTGAAATAAGCTTATTTAATAAGCCTAAGTTGCTGAAATAAGCCTATTTAATAAGGCTATTTAATAAGTCTAAGTTGCTGAAATAAACCTATTTAATAAGCCTAAGTTGCTAAAATAAGCCTATTTAATGAGGCTATTTAATAAGTCTATTTAATAAGCCTATTTATTAAGCCTATTTAATAAGCCTATTTAATAAGCCTATTTAATACGCCTATTTAATAAACATATTTAATAAGTATTTAATGAGCCTATTTAATAAGTCTATTTAATAAGCCTTTTTAATAAGCCTATTTAATAAGCCTATTTAATAAGCCTATTTAATAAGTCTATTTAATAAGTCTATTTAATAAGCCTATTTAATAAGTATTTAATGAGCCTATTTAATAAGCCTATTTATTGAGCCTATTTAATAAGCCTATTTATTGAGCCTATTTAATAAGCCTATTTATTGAGCCTATTTAATAAGCCTATTTATTGAGCCTATTTAATAAGCCTATTTAATAAGTCTATTTAATAAGCCTATTTAATAAGCCTATTTAATACGCCTATTTATTGAGCCTATTTAATAAGCCTATTTAATAAGCCTATTTATTGAGCCTATTTAATAAGTCTATTTAATAATCCTATTTAATAAGTATTTAATGAGCCTATTTAATAAGTCTATTTAATAAGCCTATTTAATAAGGCTATTTAATGAGCCTAAGTTTCTGAAATAAGCCTATTTAATAAGCCTATTTGATAGGCCTATTTAATAAGTCTAAGTTGCTAAAATAAGCCTATTTAATAAGCCTAAGTTTCTGAATGAGCCTATTTAATAAGCCTAAGTTGCTGAAATAAGCCTATTTAATAAGCCTAAGTTGCTGAATAAGCCTATTTAATAAGCCTAAGTTGCTGAATAAACCTATTTAATAAGTCTAAGTTGCTGAATAAGCCTATTTAATAAGCCTAAGTTGCTGAAATAAGCCTATTTAATAAGTCTAAGTTGCTGAAATAAGGCTATTTAATAAGCCTAAGTTGCTGAAATAAGCCTATTTAATAAGCCTAAGTTGCTGAAATAAGGCTATTTAATAAGTCTAAGTTGCTGAAATAAGCCTATTTAATAAGCCTAAGTTGCTAAAATAAGCCTATTTAATGAGGCTATTTAATAAGTCTATTTTATAAGCCTATTTAATAAGCCTATTTAATAAGCCTATTTAATACGCCTATTTAAGAAAACTATTTAATAAGTATTTAATGAGCCTATTTAATAAGTCTATTTAATAAGCCTTTTTAATAAGCTTATTTAATAAGCCTATTTAATAAGCCTATTTAATAAGTCTATTTAATAAGCCTATTTAATAAGTATTTAATGAGCCTATTTAATAAGCCTATTTATTGAGCCTATTTAATAAGCCTATTTATTGAGCCTATTTAATAAGCCTATTTATTGAGCCTATTTAATAAGCCTATTTATTGAGCCTATTTAATAAGTCTATTTAATAAGCCTATTTAATAAGCCTATTTAATAAGCCTATCTATTGAGCCTATTTAATAAGCCTATTTAATAAGCCTATTTATTGAGCCTATTTAATTAGTCTATTTAATAAGCCTATTTAATAAGCCTATTTAATAAGTATTTAATGAGCCTATTTAATAAGTCTATTTAATAAGCCTATTTAATAGGCCTATTTAATAAGTCTAAGTTGCTGAAATAAGCCTATTTAATAAGCCTAAGTTTCTGAATGAGCCTATTTAATAAGCCTAAGTTGCTGAAATAAGGCTATTTAATAAGTCTAAGTTGCTGAAATAAGCCTATTTAATAAGCCTAAGTTGCTAAAATAAGCCTATTTAATGAGGCTATTTAATAAGTCTATTTTATAAGCCTATTTAATAAGCCTATTTAATAAGCCTATTTAATACGCCTATTTAAGAAAACTATTTAATAAGTATTTAATGAGCCTAATTAATAAGTCTATTTAATAAGCCTTTTTAATAAGCTTATTTAATAAGCCTATTTAATACGCCTATTTAATAATTCTATTTAATAAGCCTATTTAATAAGTATTTAATGAGCCTATTTAATAAGCCTATTTATTGAGCCTATTTAATAAGCCTATTTATTGAGCCTATTTAATAAGCCTATTTATTGAGCCTATTTAATAAGCCTATTTATTGAGCCTATTTAATAAGTCTATTTAATAAGCCTATTTAATAAGCCTATTTAATAAGCCTATCTATTGAGCCTATTTAATAAGCCTATTTAATAAGCCTATTTATTGAGCCTATTTAATTAGTCTATTTAATAAGCCTATTTAATAAGCCTATTTAATAAGTATTTAATGAGCCTATTTAATAGGCCTATTTAATAAGTCTAAGTTGCTGAAATAAGCCTATTTAATAAGTCTAAGTTGCTGAAATGAGGCTATTTAATAAGCCTAAGTTGCTGAAATAAGCCTATTTAATAAGCCTAAGTTGCTGAAATAAGGCTATTTAATAAGTCTAAGTTCCTGAAATAAGCCTATTTAATAAGCCTAAGTTGCTGAAATAAGTATATTTAATAAGCATAAGTTGCTGAAATAAGCCTATTTAATGAGTCTAAGTTGCTGAAATAAGGCTATTTAATAAGTCTAAGTTGCTGAAATAAGCCTTTTTAATCAGCGTAATTTGCTGAAATAAGCCTATTTAATAAGCCCAAGTTGCTGAAATAAGCCTACTTAATTAGGCTATTTAATAAGCCTAAGTTGCTGAAATAAGCCTATTTAATAAGCGTAAGTTGCTGAAATAAGGCTATTTAATAAGTCTAAGTTGCTGAAATAAGCCTATTTAATAAGCCTAAGTTGCTGAAATAAGCCTATTTAATAAGCCTATTTACTAAGCCTAAGTTGCTGAAATAAGCCTATTTAATAAGCCTATTTAATAAGCCTATTTAATAGGCCTATTTAATAAGTCTAAGTTGCTGAAATAAGCCTATTTAATAAGCCTATTTAATAGGCCTATTTAATAAGTCTAAGTTGCTGAAATAAGCCTATTTAATAAGCCTAAGTTGCTGAATGAGCCTATTTAATAAGCCTAAGTTGCTGAAATAAGCCTATTTAATAAGCCTAAGTTGCTGAATAAGCCTATTTAATAAGTCTAAGTTGCTGAAATAAGCCTATTTAATAAGGCTATTTAATAAGCCTAAGTTGCTGAATAAGCCTATTTAATAAGTCTAAGTTGCTGAAATAAGGCTATTTAATAAGCCTACGTTGCTGAAATAAGGCTATTTAATAAGTTTAAGTTGCTGAAATAAGCCTATTTAATAAGCCTAAGTTGCTGAAATAAGCCTATTTAATGAGGCTATTTAATGAGCCTAAGTTGCTGAAATAAGCCTATTTAATAAGCCTAAGTTTCTGAACTAAGCCTATTTTAAAAGGTATATTTAATAAGTCTAAGTTGCTGAAATAAACCTATTTAAAAATGCTATTTAATAAGCCTAAGTTGCTGAAATAAACCTGTTTAATAAGGCTATTTAATAAGCATAAGTTGCTGAAATAAGCTTATTTAATAAGCCTAAGTTGCTGAAATAAGCCTATTTAATAAGGCTATTTAATAAGTCTAAGTTGCTGAAATAAACCTATTTAATAAGCCTAAGTTGCTAAAATAAGCCTATTTAATTAGTCTATTTAAAAGTCTATTTAATAAGCCTATTTAATAAGCCTATTTAATAAGCCTATTTAATACGCCTATTTAATAAACATATTTAATAAGTATTTAATGAGCCTATTTAATACGTCTATTTAATAAGCCTTTTTAAAAAGCCTATTTAATAAGTCTATTTAATAAGCCTATTTAATACATCAATTTAATAAGTCTATTTAATAAGCCTATTTAATAAGTATTTAATGAGCCTATTTAATAAGCCTATTTATTGAGCCTATTTAATAAGCCTATTTATTGAGCCTATTTAATAAGCCTATTTATTGAGCCTATTTAATAAGCCTATCTATTGAGCCTATTTAATAAGGCTATTTAATACGTCTTTTTAATAAGCCTATTTAATAAGCCTATTTAATAAGCCTATTTATTGAGCCTATTTAATAAGCCTATTTAATATGCCTATTTATTGAGCCTATTTAATAAGTCTATTTAATAAGCCTATTTAATAAGCCTATTTAATAAGTATTTAATGAGCCTATTTAATAAGTCTATTTAATAAGCCTATTTAATAGGCCTATTTAATAAGTCTAAGTTGCTGAAATAAGCCTATTTTATCAGCCTATTTAATACGCCTATTTAATAAGTCTAAGTTGCT
The DNA here is from genome assembly GCF_048934315.1 of Petromyzon marinus. Classification (NCBI taxonomy): domain Eukaryota; kingdom Metazoa; phylum Chordata; class Hyperoartia; order Petromyzontiformes; family Petromyzontidae; genus Petromyzon; species Petromyzon marinus. The sequence goes on from NW_027422761.1 coordinate 4,576,864, forward strand.
GAAATAAGCCTTTTTAATCAGCGTAAGTTGCTGAAATAAGCCTATTTAATAAGCCCAAGTTGCTGAAATAAGCCTACTTAATTAGGCTATTTAATAAGCCTAAGTTGCTGAAATAAGCCTATTTAATAAGCGTAAGTTGCTGAAATAAGGCTATTTAATAAGTCTAAGTTGCTGAAATAAGCCTATTTAATAAGCCTAAGTTGCTGAAATAAGCCTATTTAATAATCCTATTTAATAAGCCTAAGTTGCTGAAATAAGCCTATTTAATAAGCCTATTTAATAGGCCTATTTAATAAGTCTAATTTGCTGAAATAAGCCTATTTAATAAGCCTATTTAATAGGCCTATTTAATAAGTCTAAGTTGCTGAAATAAGCCTATTTAATACGCCTAAGTTGCTGAATGAGCCTATTTAATAAGCCTAAGTTGCTGAAATAAGCCTATTTAATAAGCCTAAGTTGCTGAATAAGCCTATTTAATAAGCCTAAGTTGCTGAATAAACCTATTTAATAAGCCTAAGTTGCTGAATAAGCCTATTTAATAAGTCTAAGTTGCTGAAATAAGGCTATTTAATAAGCCTAAGTTGCTGAAATAAGGCTATTTAATAAGTTTAAGCTGCTGAAATAAGCCTATTTAATGAGCCTAAGTTGCTGAAATAAGCCTATTTAATAAGGCTATTTAATGAGCCTAAGTTGCTGAAATAAGCCTATTTAATAAGCCTAAGTTTCTGAACTAAGCCTATTTAAAAAGGTATATTTAATAAGTCTAAGTTGCTGAAATAAACCTATTTAAAAATGCTATTTAATAAGCCTAAGTTGCTGAAATAAACCTGTTTAATAAGGCTATTTAATAAGCATAAGTTGCTGAAATAAGCTTATTTAATAAGCCTAAGTTGCTGAAATAAGCCTATTTAATAAGGCTATTTAATAAGTCTAAGTTGCTGAAATAAACCTATTTAATAAGCCTAAGTTGCTAAAATAAGCATATTTAATGAGGCTATTTAATAAGTCTATTTAATAAGCCTATTTATTAAGCCTATTTAATAAGCCTATTTAATACGCCTATTTAATACGCCTATTTAATAAACATATTTAATAAGTATTTAATGAGCCTATTTAATAAGTCTATTTAATAAGCCTTTTTAATAAGCCTTTTTAATAAGTCTATTTAATAAGCCTATTTAATAAGTATTTAATGAGCCTATTTAATGAGCCTATTTATTGAGCCTATTTAATAAGCCTATGTATTGAGCCTATTTAATAAGCCTATTTAATAAGTCTATTTAATAAGCATATTTAATAAGCCTATTTAACACGCCTATTTATTGAGCCTATTTAATAAGCCTATTTAATAAGCCTATTTATTGAGCCTATTTAATAAGTCTATTTAATAAGCCTATTTAATAAGCCTATTTAATAAGTATTTAATGAGCCTATTTAATAAGTCTATTTAATAAGCCTATTTAATAAGGCTATTTAATGACCCTAAGTTGGTGAAATAAGCCTATTTAATAAGCCTACGTTTCTGAATGAGCCTATTTAATAAGCCTAAGTTGCTGAAAAAAGCCTATTTAATAAGCCTAAGTTGCTGAATAAGCCTATTTAATAAGCCTAAGTTGCTGAATAAACCTATTTAATAAGTCTAAGTTGCTGAAATAAGCTTATTTAATAAGGCTATTTAATAAGCCTAAGTTGCTGAATAAGCCTATTTAATAAGGCTATTTAATGAGCCTAAGTTGCTGAAATAAGACTATTTAATAAGCCTAAGTTTCTGAATTAAGCCTATTTAAAAAGGTATATTTAATAAGTCTAAGTTGCTGAAATAAACCTATTTAAAAATGCTATTGAATAAGCCTAAGTTGCTGAAATAAACCTGTTTAATTAGGCTATTTAATAAGCATAAGTTGCTGAAATAAGCTTATTTAATAAGCCTAAGTTGCTGAAATAAGCCTATTTAATAAGGCTATTTAATAAGTCTAAGTTGCTGAAATAAACCTATTTAATAAGCCTAAGTTGCTAAAATAAGCCTATTTAATGAGGCTATTTAATAAGTCTATTTAATAAGCCTATTTATTAAGCCTATTTAATAAGCCTATTTAATAAGCCTATTTAATATGCCTATTTAATAAACATATTTAATAAGTATTTAATGAGCCTATTTAATAAGTCTATTTAATAAGCCTTTTTAATAAGCCTATTTAATAAGCCTATTTAATAAGCCTATTTAATAAGTCTATTTAATAAGCCTATTTAATAAGTATTTAATGAGCCTATTTAATAAGCCTATTTATTGAGCCTATTTAATAAGCCTATTTATTGAGCCTATTTAATAAACCTATTTATTGAGCCTATTTAATAAGCCTATTTATTGAGCCTATTTAATAAGCCTATTTAATAAGTCTATTTAATAAGCCTATTTAATAAACCTATTTATTGAGCCTATTTAATAAGCCTATTTAATAAGTCTATTTAATAAGCCTATTTAATACACCTATTTATTGAGCCTATTTAATAAGCCTATTTAATAAGCCTATTTATTGAGCCTAATTAAGAAGTCTATTTAATAAGCCTATTTAATAAGTATTTAATGAGCCTATTTAATAAGTCTATTTAATAAGCCTATTTAATAAGGCTATTTAATGAGCCTAAGTTGCTGAAATAAGCCTATTTAATAAGCCTATTTGATAGGCCTATTTAATAAGTCTAAGTTGCTGAAATAAGGCTATTTAATAAGCCTAAGTTTCTGAATGAGCCTATTTAATAAGCCTAAGTTGCTGAAATAAGCCTATTTAATAAGCCTAAGTTGCTGAATAAGCCTATTTAATAAGCCTAAGTTGCTGAATAAACCTATTTAATAAGTCTAAGTTTCTGAATGAGCCTATTTAATAAGCCTAAGTTGCTGAAATAAGGCTATTTAATAAGCCTAAGTTGCTGAAATAAGCCTATTTAATAAGCCTAAGTTGCTGAAATAAGGCTATTTAATAAGTCTAAGTTGCTGAAATAAGCCTATTTAATAAGCCTAAGTTGCTAAAATAAGCCTATTTAATGAAGCTATTTAATAAGCCTATTTAATGAGGCTATTTAATAAGCCTATTTAATAAGCCTATTTAATACACCTATTTAAGAAAACTATTTAATAAGTATTTAATGAGCCTATTTAATAAGTCTATTTAATAAGCCTTTTTAATAAGCTTATTTAATAAGCCTATTTAATAAGCCTATTTAATAAGTCTATTTAATAAGGCTATTTAATAAGTATTTAATGAGCCTATTTAATAAGCCTATTTATTGAGCCTATTTAATAAGCCTATTTATTGAGCCTATTTAATAAGCCTATTTATTGAGCCTATTTAATAAGCCTATCTATTGAGCCTATTTAATAAGGCTATTTAATACGTCTTTTTAATAAGCCTATTTAATAAGCCTATTTAATAAGCCTATTTATTGAGCCTATTTAATAAGCCTATTTAATATGCCTATTTATTGAGCCTATTTAATAAGTCTATTTAATAAGCCTATTTAATAAGCCTATTTAATAAGTATTTAATGAGCCTATTTAATAAGTCTATTTAATAAGCCTATTTAATAGGCCTATTTAATAAGTCTAAGTTGCTGAAATAAGCCTATTTTATCAGCCTATTTAATACGCCTATTTAATAAGTCTAAGTTGCTGAAATAAGCCTTTTTAATCAGCGTAAGTTGCTGAAATAAGCCTATTTAATAAGCCCAAGTTGCTGAAATAAGCCTACTTAATTAGGCTATTTAATAAGCCTAAGTTGCTGAAATAAGCCTATTTAATAAGCGTAAGTTGCTGAAATAAGGCTATTTAATAAGTCTAAGTTGCTGAAATAAGCCTATTTAATAAGCCTAAGTTGCTGAAATAAGCCTATTTAATAAGCCTATTTAATAAGCCTAAGTTGCTGAAATAAGCCTATTTAATAAGCCTATTTAATAGGCCAATTTAATAAGTCTAATTTGCTGAAATAAGCCTATTTAATAAGCCTATTTAATAGGCCTATTTAATAAGTCTAAGTTGCTGAAATAAGCCTATTTAATACGCCTAAGTTGCTGAATGAGCCTATTTAATAAGCCTAAGTTGCTGAAATAAGCCTATTTAATAAGCCTAAGTTGCTGAATAAGCCTATTTAATAAGCCTAAGTTGCTGAATAAACCTATTTAATAAGTCTAAGTTGCTGAAATAAGCCTATTTAATAAGGCTATTTAATAAGCCTAAGTTGCTGAATAAGCCTATTTAATAAGTCTAAGTTGCTGAAATAAGACTATTTAATAAGCCTAAGTTGCTGAAATAAGGCTATTTAATAAGTTTAAGTTGCTGAAATAAGCCTATTTAATAAGACTAAGTTGATGAAATAAGCCTATTTAATAAGGCTATTTAATGAGCCTAAGTTGCTGAAATAAGCCTATTTAATAAGCCTAAGTTTCTGAACTAAGCCTATTTAAAAAGGTATATTTAATAAGTCTAAGTTGCTGAAATAAACCTATTTAAAAATGCTATTTAATAAGCCTAAGTTGCTGAAATAAACCTGTTTAATAAGGCTATTTAATAAGCATAAGTTGCTGAAATAAGCTTATTTAATAAGCCTAAGTTGCTGAAATAAGCCTATTTAATAAGGCTATTTAATAAGTCTAAGTTGCTGAAATAAACCTATTTAATAAGCCTAAGTTGCTAAAATAAGCATATTTAATGAGGCTATTTAATAAGTCTATTTAATAAGCCTATTTATTAAGCCTATTTAATAAGCCTATTTAATAAGCCTATTTAATAAGTATTTAATGGGCCTATTTAATAAGTCTATTCAATAAGCCTTTTTAATAAGCCTATTTAATAGGCCTATTTAATAAGTCTAAGTTGCTGAAATAAGCCTATTTTATCAGCCTATTTAATACGCCTATTTAATAAGTCTAAGTTGCTGAAATAAGCCTTTTTAATCAGCGTAAGTTGCTGAAATAAGCCTATTTAATAAGCCCAAGTTGCTGAAATAAGCCTACTTAATTAGGCTATTTAATAAGCCTAAGTTGCTGAAATAAGCCTATTTAATAAGCGTAAGTTGCTGAAATAAGGCTATTTAATAAGTCTAAGTTGCTGAAATAAGCCTATTTAATAAGCCTAAGTTGCTGAAATAAGCCTATTTAATAATCCTATTTAATAAGCCTAAGTTGCTGAAATAAGCCTATTTAATAAGCCTATTTAATAGGCCTATTTAATAAGTCTAATTTGCTGAAATAAGCCTATTTAATAAGCCTATTTAATAGGCCTATTTAATAAGTCTAAGTTGCTGAAATAAGCCTATTTAATACGCCTAAGTTGCTGAATGAGCCTATTTAATAAGCCTAAGTTGCTGAAATAAGCCTATTTAATAAGCCTAAGTTGCTGAATAAGCCTATTTAATAAGCCTAAGTTGCTGAATAAACCTATTTAATAAGCCTAAGTTGCTGAATAAGCCTATTTAATAAGTCTAAGTTGCTGAAATAAGGCTATTTAATAAGCCTAAGTTGCTGAAATAAGGCTATTTAATAAGTTTAAGCTGCTGAAATAAGCCTATTTAATAAGCCTAAGTTGCTGAAATAAGCCTATTTAATAAGGCTATTTAATGAGCCTAAGTTGCTGAAATAAGCCTATTTAATAAGCCTAAGTTTCTGAACTAAGCCTATTTAAAAAGGTATATTTAATAAGTCTAAGTTGCTGAAATAAACCTATTTAAAAATGCTATTTAATAAGCCTAAGTTGCTGAAATAAACCTGTTTAATAAGGCTATTTAATAAGCATAAGTTGCTGAAATAAGCTTATTTAATAAGCCTAAGTTGCTGAAATAAGCCTATTTAATAAGGCTATTTAATAAGTCTAAGTTGCTGAAATAAACCTATTTAATAAGCCTAAGTTGCTAAAATAAGCATATTTAATGAGGCTATTTAATAAGTCTATTTAATAAGCCTATTTATTAAGCCTATTTAATAAGCCTATTTAATACGCCTATTTAATACGCCTATTTAATAAACATATTTAATAAGTATTTAATGAGCCTATTTAATAAGTCTATTTAATAAGCCTTTTTAATAAGCCTTTTTAATAAGTCTATTTAATAAGCCTATTTAATAAGTATTTAATGAGCCTATTTAATGAGCCTATTTATTGAGCCTATTTAATAAGCCTATGTATTGAGCCTATTTAATAAGCCTATTTAATAAGTCTATTTAATAAGCATATTTAATAAGCCTATTTAACACGCCTATTTATTGAGCCTATTTAATAAGCCTATTTAATAAGCCTATTTATTGAGCCTATTTAATAAGTCTATTTAATAAGCCTATTTAATAAGCCTATTTAATAAGTATTTAATGAGCCTATTTAATAAGTCTATTTAATAAGCCTATTTAATAAGGCTATTTAATGACCCTAAGTTGGTGAAATAAGCCTATTTAATAAGCCTACGTTTCTGAATGAGCCTATTTAATAAGCCTAAGTTGCTGAAAAAAGCCTATTTAATAAGCCTAAGTTGCTGAATAAGCCTATTTAATAAGCCTAAGTTGCTGAATAAACCTATTTAATAAGTCTAAGTTGCTGAAATAAGCTTATTTAATAAGGCTATTTAATAAGCCTAAGTTGCTGAATAAGGCTATTTAATGAGCCTAAGTTGCTGAAATAAGACTATTTAATAAGCCTAAGTTTCTGAATTAAGCCTATTTAAAAAGGTATATTTAATAAGTCTAAGTTGCTGAAATAAACCTATTTAAAAATGCCATTGAATAAGCCTAAGTTGCTGAAATAAACCTGTTTAATTAGGCTATTTAATAAGCATAAGTTGCTGAAATAAGCTTATTTAATAAGCCTAAGTTGCTGAAATAAGCCTATTTAATAAGGCTATTTAATAAGTCTAAGTTGCTGAAATAAACCTATTTAATAAGCCTAAGTTGCTAAAATAAGCCTATTTAATGAGGCTATTTAATAAGTCTATTTAATAAGCCTATTTATTAAGCCTATTTAATAAGCCTATTTAATAAGCCTATTTAATATGCCTATTTAATAAACATATTTAATAAGTATTTAATGAGCCTATTTAATAAGTCTATTTAATAAGCCTTTTTAATAAGCCTATTTAATAAGCCTATTTAATAAGCCTATTTAATAAGTCTATTTAATAAGTCTATTTAATAAGCCTATTTAATAAGTATTTAATGAGCCTATTTAATAAGCCTATTTATTGAGCCTATTTAATAAGCCTATTTATTGAGCCTATTTAATAAACCTATTTATTGAGCCTATTTAATAAGCCTATTTATTGAGCCTATTTAATAAGCCTATTTAATAAGTCTATTTAATAAGCCTATTTAATAAACCTATTTATTGAGCCTATTTAATAAGCCTATTTAATAAGTCTATTTAATAAGCCTATTTAATACACCTATTTATTGAGCCTATTTAATAAGCCTATTTAATAAGCCTATTTATTGAGCCTAATTAATAAGTCTATTTAATAAGCCTATTTAATAAGTATTTAATGAGCCTATTTAATAAGTCTATTTAATAAGCCTATTTAATAAGGCTATTTAATGAGCCTAAGTTGCTGAAATAAGCCTATTTAATAAGCCTATTTGATAGGCCTATTTAATAAGTCTAAGTTGCTGAAATAAGGCTATTTAATAAGCCTAAGTTTCTGAATGAGCCTATTTAATAAGCCTAAGTTGCTGAAATAAGCCTATTTAATAAGCCTAAGTTGCTGAATAAGCCTATTTAATAAGCCTAAGTTGCTGAATAAACCTATTTAATAAGTCTAAGTTTCTGAATGAGCCTATTTAATAAGCCTAAGTTGCTGAAATAAGGCTATTTAATAAGCCTAAGTTGCTGAAATAAGCCTATTTAATAAGCCTAAGTTGCTGAAATAAGGCTATTTAATAAGTCTAAGTTGCTGAAATAAGCCTATTTAATAAGCCTAAGTTGCTAAAATAAGCCTATTTAATGAAGCTATTTAATAAGCCTATTTAATGAGGCTATTTAATAAGCCTATTTAATAAGCCTATTTAATACGCCTATTTAAGAAAACTATTTAATAAGTATTTAATGAGCCTATTTAATAAGTCTATTTAATAAGCCTTTTTAATAAGCTTATTTAATAAGCCTATTTAATAAGCCTATTTAATAAGTCTATTTAATAAGCCTATTTAATAAGTATTTAATGAGCTTATTTAATAAGCCTATTTATTGAGCCTATTTAATAAGCCTATTTTTTTAGCCTATTTAATAAGCCTATTTATCGAGCCTATTTAATAAGCCTATTTATTGAGCCTATTTAATAAGTCTATTTAATAAGCCTATTTAATAAGCCTATTTAATAAGCCTATCTATTGAGCCTATTTAATAAGCCTATTTAATAAGCCTATTTATTGAGCCTATTTAATAAGTCTATTTAATAAGCCTATTTAATAAGCCTATTTAATAAGTATTTAATGAGCCTATTTAATAAGTCTATTTAATAAGCCTATTTAATAGGCCTATTTAATAAGTCTAAGTTGCTGAAATAAGCCTATTTAATAAGCCTAAGTTTCTGAATGAGCCTATTTAATAAGCCTAAGTTGCTGAAATAAGCCTATTTAATAAGCCTAAGTTGCTGAATAAGCCTATTTAATAAGCCTAAGTTGCTGAAATAAGCCTATTTAATAAGTCTAAGTTGCTGAAATGAGGCTATTTAATAAGCCTAAGTTGCTGAAATAAGCCTATTTAATAAGCCTAAGTTGCTGAAATAAGGCTATTTAATAAGTCTAAGTTCCTGAAATAAGCCTATTTAATAAGCCTAAGTTGCTGAAATAAGTATATTTAATAAGCATAAGTTGCTGAAATAAGCCTATTTAATGAGTCTAAGTTGCTGAAATAAGGCTATTTAATAAGTATTTAATGAGCCTATTTAATAAGTCTATTTAATAAGCCTATTTAATAAGGCTATTTAATGAGCCTAAGTTGCTGAAATAAGCCTATTTAATAAGCCTATTTGATAGGCCTATTTAATAAGTCTAAGTTGCTGAAATAAGGCTATTTAATAAGCCTAAGTTTCTGAATGAGCCTATTTAATAAGCCTAAGTTGCTGAAATAAGCCTATTTAATAAGCCTAAGTTGCTGAATAAGCCTATTTAATAAGCCTAAGTTGCTGAATAAACCTATTTAATAAGTCTAAGTTTCTGAATGAGCCTATTTAATAAGCCTAAGTTGCTGAAATAAGGCTATTTAATAAGCCTAAGTTGCTGAAATAAGCCTATTTAATAAGCCTAAGTTGCTGAAATAAGGCTATTTAATAAGTCTAAGTTGCTGAAATAAGCCTATTTAATAAGCCTAAGTTGCTAAAATAAGCCTATTTAATGAGGCTATTTAATAAGCCTATTTAATGAGGCTATTTAATAAGCCTATTTAATAAGCCTATTTAATACGCCTATTTAAGAAAACTATTTAATAAGTATTTAATGAGCCTATTTAATAAGTCTATTTAATAAGCCTTTTTAATAAGCTTATTTAATAAGCCTATTTAATAAGCCTATTTAATAAGTCTATTTAATAAGCCTATTTAATAAGTATTTAATGAGCCTATTTAATAAGCCTATTTATTGAGCCTATTTAATAAGCCTATTTTTTGAGCCTATTTAATAAGCCTATTTATTGAGCCTATTTAATAAGCCTATTTATTGAGCCTATTTAATAAGTCTATTTAATAAGCCTATTTAATAAGCCTATTTAATAAGCCTATCAATTGAGCCTATTTAATAAGCCTATTTAATAAGCCTATTTATTGAGCCTATTTAATAAGTCTATTTAATAAGCCTATTTAATAAGCCTATTTAATAAGTATTTAATGAGCCTATTTAATAAGTCTATTTAATAAGCCTATTTAATAGGCCTATTTAATAAGTCTAAGTTGCTGAAATAAGCCTATTTAATAAGCCTAAGTTTCTGAATGAGCCTATTTAATAAGCCTAAGTTGCTGAAATAAGCCTATTTAATAAGCTTAAGTTGCTGAATAAGCCTATTTAATAAGCCTAAGTTGCTGAAATAAGCCTATTTAATAAGTCTAAGTTGCTGAAATGAGGCTATTTAATAAGCCTAAGTTGCTGAAATAAGCCTATTTAATAAGCCTAAGTTGCTGAAATAAGGCTATTTAATAAGTCTAAGTTCCTGAAATAAGCCTATTTAATAAGCCTAAGTTGCTGAAATAAGTATATTTAATAAGCATAAGCTGCTGAAATAAGCCTATTTAATGAGTCTAAGTTGCTGAAATAAGGCTATTTAATAAGTCTAAGTTGCTGAAATAAGCCTTTTTAATCAGCGTAATTTGCTGAAATAAGCCTATTTAATAAGCCCAAGGTGCTGAAATTAGCCTACTTTATTAGGCTATTTAATAAGCCTAAGTTGCTGAAATAAGCCTATTTAATAAGCATAAGTTGCTGAAATAAGGCTATTTAATAAGTCTAAGTTGCTGAAATAAGCCTATTTAATAAGCATAAGTTGCTGAAATAAGCCTATTTAATAAGCCTATTTACTAAGCCTAAGTTGCTGAAATAAGCCTATTTAATAAGCCTATTTAATAAGCCTATTTAATAGGCCTATTTAATAAGTCTAAGTTGCTGAAATAAGCCTATTTAATAAGCCTATTTAATAGGCCTATTTAATAAGTCTAAGTTGCTGAAATAAGCCTTTTTAATCAGCGTAAGTTGCTGAAATAAGCCTATTTAATAAGCCCAAGTTGCTGAAATAAGCCTACTTAATTAGGCTATTTAATAAGCCTAAGTTGCTGAAATAAGCCTATTTAATAAGCGTAAGTTGCTGAAATAAGGCTATTTAATAAGTTTAAGTTGCTGAAATAAGCCTATTTAATAAGCCTAAGTTGCTGAAATAAGCCTATTTAATAAGCCTATTTAATAAGCCTAAGTTGCTGAAATAAGCCTATTTAATAAGCCTATTTAATAGGCCTATTTAATAAGTCTAATTTGCTGAAATAAGCCTATTTAATAAGCCTATTTAATAGGCCTATTTAATAAGTCTAAGTTGCTGAAATAAGCCTATTTAATACGCCTAAGTTGCTGAATGAGCGTATTTAATAAGCCTAAGTTGCTGAAATAAGCCTATTTAATAAGCCTAAGTTGCTGAATAAGCCTATTTAATAAGCCTAAGTTGCTGAATAAACCTATTTAATAAGTCTAAGTTGCTGAAATAAGCCTATTTAATAAGGCTATTTAATAAGCCTAAGTTGCTGAATAAGCCTAATTAATAAGTCTAAGTTGCTGAAATAAGGCTATTTAATAAGCCTAAGTTGCTGAAATAAGGCTATTTAATAAGTTTAAGTTGCTGAAATAAGCCTATTTAATAAGGCTATTTAATGAGCCTAAGTTGCTGAAATAAGCCTATTTAATAAGCCTAAGTTTCTGAACTAAGCCTATTTAAAAAGGTATATTTAATAAGTCTAAGTTGCTGAAATAAACCTATTTAAAAATGCTATTTAATAAGCCTAAGTTGCTGAAATAAACCTGTTTAATAAGGCTATTTAATAAGCATAAGTTGCTGAAATAAGCTTATTTAATAAGCCTAAGTTGCTGAAATAAGCCTATTTAATAAGGCTATTTAATAAGTCTAAGTTGCTGAAATAAACCTATTTAATAAGCCTAAGTTGCTAAAATAAGCATATTTAATGAGGCTATTTAATAAGTCTATTTAATAAGCCTATTTATTAAGCCTATTTAATAAGCCTATTTAATAAGCCTATTTAATACGCCTATTTAATAAACATATTTAATAAGTATTTAATGAGCCTATTTAATAAGTCTATTTAATAAGCCTTTTTAATAAGCCTTTTTAATAAGTCTATTTAATAAGCCTATTTAATCAGTATTTAATGAGCCTATTTAATGAGCCTATTTATTGAGCCTATGTATTGAGCCTATTTAATAAGCCTATTTAATAAGTCTATTTAATAAGCCTATTTAATAAGCCTATTTAACACGCCTATTTATTGAGCCTATTTAATAAGCCTATTTAATAAGCCTATTTATTGAGCCTATTTAATAAGTCTATTTAATAAGCCTATTTAATAAGCCTATTTAATAAGTATTTAATGAGCCTATTTAATAAGTCTATTTAATAAGCCTATTTAATAAGGCTATTTAATGAGCCTAAGTTGGTGAAATAAGCCTATTTAATAAGCCTACGTTTCTGAATGAGCCTATTTAATAAGCCTAAGTTGCTGAAAAAAGCCTATTTAATAAGCCTAAGTTGCTGAATAAGCCTATTTAATAAGCCTAAGTTGCTGAATAAACCTATTTAATAAGTCTAAGTTGCTGAAATAAGCTTATTTAATAAGGCTATTTAATAAGCCTAAGTTGCTGAATAAGCCTATTTAATAAGGCTATTTAATGAGCCTAAGTTGCTGAAATAAGACTATTTAATAAGCCTAAGTTTCTGAATTAAGCCTATTTAAAAAGGTATATTTAATAAGTCTAAGTTGCTGAAATAAACCTATTTAAAAATGCTATTGAATAAGCCTAAGTTGCTGAAATAAACCTGTTTAATAAGGCTATTTAATAAGCATAAGTTTCTGAAATAAGCCTATTTAATAAGGCTATTTAATAAGTCTAAGTTGCTGAAATAAACCTATTTAATAAGCCTAATTTGCTAAAATAAGCCTATTTAATAAGCCTATTTAATAAGCCTATTTAATACGCCTATTTAATAAACATATTTAATAAGTATTTAATGAGCCTATTTAATAAGTCTATTTAATAAGCCTTTTTAATAAGCCTATTTAATAAGCCTATTTAATAAGCCTATTTAATAAGTCTATTTAATAAGTCTATTTAATAAGCCTATTTAATAAGTATTTAATGAGCCTATTTAATAAGCCTATTTATTGAGCCTATTTAATAAGCCTATTTATTGAGCCTATTTAATAAGCCTATTTATTGAGCCTATTTAATAAGCCTATTTATTGAGCATATTTAATAAGCCTATTTAATAAGTCTATTTAATAAGCCTATTTAATTAGCCTATTTAATACACCTATTTATTGAGCCTATTTAATAAGCCTATTTAATAAGCCTATTTATTGAGCCTATTTAATAAGTCTATTTAATAAACCTATTTAATAAGTATTTAATGAGCCTATTTAATAAGTCTATTTAATAAGCCTATTTAATAAGGCTATTTAATGAGCCTAAGTTGCTGAAATAAGCCCATTTAATAAGCCTATTTGATAGGCCTATTTAATAAGTCTAAGTTGCTGAAATAAGCCTATTTAATAAGCCTAAGTTTCTGAATGAGCCTATTTAATAAGCCTAAGTTGCTGAAATAAGCCTATTTAATAAGCCTAAGTTGCTGAATAAGCCTATTTAATAAGCCTAAGTTGCTGAATAAACCTATTTAATAAGTCTAAGTTGCTGAATAAGCCTATTTAATAAGCCTAAGTTGCTGAAATAAGCCTATTTAATAAGTCTAAGTTGCTGAAATAAGGCTATTTAATAAGCCTAAGTTGCTGAAATAAGCCTATTTAATAAGCCTAAGTTGCTGAAATAAGGCTATTTAATAAGTCTAAGTTGCTGAAATAAGCCTATTTAATAAGCCTAAGTTGCTAAAATAAGCCTATTTAATGAGGCTATTTAATAAGTCTATTTTATAAGCCTATTTAATAAGCCTATTTAATAAGCCTATTTAATACGCCTATTTAAGAAAACTATTTAATAAGTATTTAATGAGCCTATTTAATAAGTCTATTTAATAAGCCTTTTTAATAAGCTTATTTAATAAGCCTATTTAATAAGCATATTTTATTAAGTCTATTTAATAAGCCTATTTAATAAGTATTTAATGAGCCTATTTAATAAGCCTATTTATTGAGCCTATTTAATAAGCCTATTTATTGAGCCTATTTAATAAGCCTATTTATTGAGCCTATTTAATAAGCCTATTTATTGAGCCTATTTAATAAGTCTATTTAATAAGCGTATTTAATAAGCCTATTTAATAAGCCTATCTATTGATCCTATTTAATAAGCCTATTTAATAAGCCTATTTATTGAGCCTATTTAATAAGTCTATTTAATAGGCCTATTTAATAAGCCTATTTAATAAGTATTTAATGAGCCTATTTATTAAGTCTATTTAATAAGCCTATTTAATAGGCCTATTTAATAAGTCTAAGTTGCTGAAATAAGCCTATTTAATAAGCCTAAGTTTCTGAATGAGCCTATTTAATAAGCCTAAGTTGCTGAAATACGCCTATTTAATAAGCCTAAGTTGCTGAATAAGCCTATTTAATAAGCCTAAGTTGCTGAAATAAGCCTATTTAATAAGTCTAAGTTGCTGAAATGAGGCTATTTAATAAGCATAAGTTGCTGAAATAAGCCTATTTAATGAGTCTAAGTTGCTGAAATGAGGCTATTTAATAAGTCTAAGTTGCTGAAATAAGCCTTTTTAATCAGCGTAATTTGCTGAAATAAGCCTATTTAATAAGCCCAAGTTGCTGAAATAAGCCTACTTAATTAGGCTATTTAATAAGCCTAAGTTGCTGAAATAAGCTTATTTAATAAGCCTAAGTTGCTGAAATAAGCCTATTTAATAAGGCTATTTAATAAGTCTAAGTTGCTGAAATAAACCTATTTAATAAGCCTAAGTTGCTAAAATAAGCATATTTAATGAGGCTATTTAATAAGTCTATTTAATAAGCCTATTTATTAAGCCTATTTAATAAGCCTATTTAATAAGCCTATTTAATACGCCTATTTAATAAACATATTTAATAAGTATTTCATGAGCCTATTTAATAAGTCTATTTAATAAGCCTTTTTAATAAGCCTTTTTAATAAGTCTATTTAATAAGCCTATTTAATAAGTATTTAATGAGCCTATTTAATGAGCCTATTTATTGAGCCTATTTAATAAGCCTATGTATTGAGCCTATTTAATAAGCCTATTTAATAAGTCTATTTAATAAGCCTATTTAATAAGCCTATTTAACACGCCTATTTATTGAGCCTATTTAATAAGCCTATTTAATAAGCCTATTTATTGAGCCTATTTAATAAGTCTATTTAATAAGCCTATTTAATAAGCCTATTTAATAAGTATTTAATTAGCCTATTTAATAAGTCTATTTAATAAGCCTATTTAATAAGGCTATTTAATGAGCCTAAGTTGGTGAAATAAGCCTATTTAATAAGCCTACGTTTCTGAATGAGCCTATTTAATAAGCCTAAGTTGCTGAAAAAAGCCTATTTAATAAGCCTAAGTTGCTGAATAAGCCTATTTAATAAGCCTAAGTTGCTGAATAAACCTATTTAATAAGTCTAAGTTGCTGAAATAAGCTTATTTAATAAGGCTATTTAATAAGCCTAAGTTGCTGAATAAGCCTATTTAATAAGGCTATTTAATGAGCCTAAGTTGCTGAAATAAGACTATTTAATAAGCCTAAGTTTCTGAATTAAGCCTATTTAAAAAGGTATATTTAATAAGTCTAAGTTGCTGAAATAAACCTATTTAAAAATGCTATTGAATAAGCCTAAGTTGCTGAAATAAACCTGTTTAATAAGGCTATTTAATAAGCATAAGTTGCTGAAATAAGCTTATTTAATAAGCCTAAGTTGCTGAAATAAGCCTATTTAATAAGGCTATTTAATAAGTCTAAGTTGCTGAAATAAACCTATTTAATAAGCCTAAGTTGCTAAAATAAGCCTATTTAATGAGGCTATTTAATAAGTCTATTTAATAAGCCTATTTATTAAGCCTATTTAATAAGCCTATTTAATAAGCCTATTTAATATGCCTATTTAATAAACATATTTAATAAGTATTTAATGAGCCTATTTAATAAGTCTATTTAATAAGCCTTTTTAATAAGCCTATTTAATAAGCCTATTTAATAAGCCTATTTAATAAGTCTATTTAATAAGTCTATTTAATAAGCCTATTTAATAAGTATTTAATGAGCCTATTTAATAAGCCTATTTATTGAGCCTATTTAATAAGCCTATTTATTGAGCCTATTTAATAAGCCTATTTATTGAGCCTATTTATAAAGCCTATTTATTGAGCCTATTTAATAAGCCTATTTAATAAGTCTATTTAATAAGCCTATTTAATAAACCTATTTATTGAGCCTATTTAATAAGCCTATTTAATAAGTCTATTTAATAAGCCTATTTAATACACCTATTTATTGAGCCTATTTAATAAGCCTATTTAATAAGCCTATTTATTGAGCCTATTTAATAAGTCTATTTAATAAGCCTATTTAATAAGTATTTAATGAGCCTATTTAATAAGTCTATTTAATAAGCCTATTTAATAAGGCTATTTAATGAGCCTAAGTTGCTGAAATAAGCCTATTTAATAAGCCTATTTGATAGGCCTATTTAATAAGTCTAAGTTGCTGAAATAAGGCTATTTAATAAGCCTAAGTTTCTGAATGAGCCTATTTAATAAGCCTAAGTTGCTGAAATAAGCCTATTTAATAAGCCTAAGTTGCTGAATAAGCCTATTTAATAAGCTTAAGTTGCTGAATAAACCTATTTAATAAGTCTAAGTTTCTGAATGAGCCTATTTAATAAGCCTAAGTTGCTGAAATAAGGCTATTTAATAAGCCTAAGTTGCTGAAATAAGCCTATTTAATAAGCCTAAGTTGCTGAAATAAGGCTATTTAATAAGTCTAAGTTGCTAAAATAAGCCTATTTAATAAGCCTAAGTTGCTAAAATAAGCCTATTTAATGAGGCTATTTAATAAGCCTATTTAATGAGGCTATTTAATAAGCCTATTTAATAAGCCTATTTAATACGCATATTTAAGAAAACTATTTAATAAGTATTTAATGAGCCTATTTAATAAGTCTATTTAATAAGCCTTTTTAATAAGCTTATTTAATAAGCCTATTTAATAAGCCTATTTATTGAGCCTATTTAATAAGCCTATTTATTGAGCCTATTTAATAAGCCTATTTATTGAGCCTATTTAATAAGCCTATTTATTGAGCCTATTTAATAAGCCTATTTAATACGCCTATTTAAGAAAACTATTTAATAAGTATTTAATGAGCCTATTTAATAAGTCTATTTAATAAGCCTATTTAATAAGTATTTAATGAGCCTATTTAATAAGCCTATTTATTGAGCCTATTTAATAAGCCTATTTATTGAGCCTATTTAATAAGCCTATTTATTGAGCCTATTTAATAAGCCTATTTATTGAGCCTATTTAATAAGTCTATTTAATAAGCCTATTTTATAAGCCTATTTAATAAGCCTATCTATTGAGCCTATTTAATAAGCCTATTTAATAAGCCTATTTATTGAGCCTATTTAATAAGTCTATTTAATAAGCCTATTTAATAAGCCTATTTAATAAGTATTTAATGAGCCTATTTAATAAGTCTATTTAATAAGCCTATTTAATAGGCCTATTTAATAAGTCTAAGTTGCTGAAATAAGCCTATTTAATAAGCCTAAGTTTCTCAATGAGCCTATTTAATAAGCCTAAGTTGCTGAAATAAGCCTATTTAATAAGCCTAAGTTGCTGAATAAGCCTATTTAATAAGCCTAAGTTGCTGAAATAAGCCTATTTAATAAGTCTAAGTTGCTGAAATGAGGCTATTTAATAAGCCTAAGTTGCTGAAATAAGCCTATTTAATAAGCTTAAGTTGCTGAAATAAGGCTATTTAATAAGTCTAAGTTCCTGAAATAAGCCTATTTAATAAGCCTAAGTTGCTGAAATAAGTATATTTAATAAGCATAAGTTGCTGAAATAAGCCTATTTAATGAGTCTAAGTTGCTGAAATAAGGCTATTTAATAAGTCTAAGTTGCTGAAATAAGCCTTTTTAATCAGCGTAATTTGCTGAAATAAGCCTATTTAATAAGCCCAAGGTGCTGAAATTAGCCTACTTTATTAGGCTATTTAATAAGCCTAAGTTGCTGAAATAAGCCTATTTAATAAGCGTAAGTTGCTGAAATAAGGCTATTTAATAAGTCTAAGTTGCTGAAATAAGCCTATTTAATAAGCCTAAGTTGCTGAAATAAGCCTATTTAATAAGCCTATTTACTAAGCCTAAGTTGCTGAAATAAGCCTATTTAATAAGCCTATTTAATAAGCCTATTTAATAGGCCTATTTAATAAGTCTAAGTTGCTGAAATAAGGCTATTTAATAAGCCTAAGTTTCTGAATGAGCCTATTTAATAAGCCTAAGTTGCTGAAATAAGCCTATTTAATAAGCCTAAGTTGCTGAATAAGCCTATTTAATAAGCCTAAGTTGCTGAATAAACCTATTTAATAAGTCTAAGTTTCTGAATGAGCCTATTTAATAAGCCTAAGTTGCTGAAATAAGGCTATTTAATAAGCCTAAGTTGCTGAAATAAGCCTATTTAATAAGCCTAAGTTGCTGAAATAAGGCTATTTAATAAGTCTAAGTTGCTGAAATAAGCCTATTTAATAAGCCTAAGTTGCTAAAATAAGCCTATTTAATGAGGCTATTTAATAAGCCTATTTAATGAGGCTATTTAATAAGCCTATTTAATAAGCCTATTTAATACGCCTATTTAAGAAAACTATTTAATAAGTATTTAATGAGCCTATTTAAAAAGTCTATTTAATAAGCCTTTTTAATAAGCTTATTTAATAAGCCTATTTAATAAGCCTATTTAATAAGTCTATTTAATAAGCCTATTTATTGAGCCTATTTAATAAGCCTATTTAATGAGCCTATTTAATAAGCCTATTTATTGAGCCTATTTAATAAGCCTATTTATTGAGCCTATTTAATAAGCCTATTTATTGAGCCTATTTAATAAGCCTATTTATTGAGCCTATTTAATAAGTCTATTTAATAAGCCTATTTAATAAGCCTATTTAATAAGCCTATCTATTGAGCCTATTTAATAAGCCTATTTAATAAGCCTATTTATTGAGCCTATTTAATAAGTCTATTTAATAAGCCTATTTAATAAGCCTATTTAATAAGTATTTAATGAGCCTATTTAATAAGTCTATTTAATAAGCCTATTTAATAGGCCTATTTAATAAGTCTAAGTTGCTGAAATAAGCCTATTTAATAAGCCTAAGTTTCTGAATGAGCCTATTTAATAAGCCTAAGTTGCTGAAATAAGCCTATTTAATAAGCCTAAGTTGCTGAATAAGCCTATTTAATAAGCCTAAGTTGCTGAAATAAGCCTATTTAATAAGTCTAAGTTGCTGAAATGAGGCTATTTAATAAGCCTAAGTTGCTGAAATAAGCCTATTTAATAAGCCTAAGTTGCTGAAATAAGGCTATTTAATAAGTCTAAGTTCCTGAAATAAGCCTATTTAATAAGCCTAAGTTGCTGAAATAAGTATATTTAATAAGCATAAGTTGCTGAAATAAGCCTATTTAATGAGTCTAAGTTGCTGAAATAAGGCTATTTAATAAGTCTAAGTTGCTGAAATAAGCCTTTTTAATCAGCGTAATTTGCTGAAATAAGCCTATTTAATAAGCCCAAGGTGCTGAAATTAGCCTACTTTATTAGGCTATTTAATAAGCCTAAGTTGCTGAAATAAGCCTATTTAATAAGCGTAAGTTGCTGAAATAAGGCTATTTAATAAGTCTAAGTTGCTGAAATAAGCCTATTTAATAAGCCTAAGTTGCTGAAATAAGCCTATTTAATAAGCCTATTTACTAAGCCTAAGTTGCTGAAATAAGCCTATTTAATAAGCCTATTTAATAAGCCTATTTAATAGGCCTATTTAATAAGTCTAAGTTGCTGAAATAAGCCTATTTAATAAGCCTATTTAATAGGCCTATTTAATAAGTCTAAGTTGCTGAAATAAGCCTTTTTAATCAGCGTAAGTTGCTGAAATAAGCCTATTTAATAAGCCCAAGTTGCTGAAATAAGCCTACTTAATTAGGCTATTTAATAAGCCTAAGTTGCTGAAATAAGCCTATTTAATAAGCGTAAGTTGCTGAAATAAGGCTATTTAATAAGTTTAAGTTGCTGAAATAAGCCTATTTAATAAGCCTAAGTTGCTGAAATAAGCCTATTTAATAAGCCTATTTAATAAGCCTAAGTTGCTGAAATAAGCCTATTTAATAAGCCTATTTAATAGGCCTATTTAATAAGTCTAATTTGCTGAAATAAGCCTATTTAATAAGCCTATTTAATAGGCCTATTTAATAAGTCTAAGTTGCTGAAATAAGCCTATTTAATACGCCTAAGTTGCTGAATGAGCCTATTTAATAAGCCTAAGTTGCTGAAATAAGCCTATTTAATAAGCCTAAGTTGCTCAATAAGCCTATTTAATAAGCCTAAGTTGCTGAATAAACCTATTTAATAAGTCTAAGTTGCTGAAATAAGCCTATTTAATAAGGCTATTTAATAAGCCTAAGTTGCTGAATAAGCCTAATTAATAAGTCTAAGTTGCTGAAATAAGGCTATTTAATAAGCCTAAGTTGCTGAAATAAGGCTATTTAATAAGTTTAAGTTGCTGAAATAAGCCTATTTAATAAGGCTATTTAATAAGCCTAAGTTGCTGAAATAAGCCTATTTAATAAGCCTAAGTTTCTGAACTAAGCCTATTTAAAAAGGTATATTTAATAAGTCTAAGTTGCTGAAATAAACCTATTTAAAAATGCTATTTAATAAGCCTAAATTGCTGAAATAAACCTGTTTAATAAGGCTATTTAATAAGCATAAGTTGCTGAAATAAGCTTATTTAATAAGCCTAAGTTGCTGAAATAAGCCTATTTAATAAGGCTATTTAATAAGTCTAAGTTGCTGAAATAAACCTATTTAATAAGCCTAAGTTGCTAAAATAAGCATATTTAATGAGGCTATTTAATAAGTCTATTTAATAAGCCTATTTATTAAGCCTATTTAATAAGCCTATTTAATAAGCCTATTTAATACGCCTATTTAATAAACATATTTAATAAGTATTTAATGAGCCTATTTAATAAGTCTATTTAATAAGCCTTTTTAATAAGCCTTTTTAATAAGTCTATTTAATAAGCCTATTTAATAAGTATTTAATGAGCCTATTTAATGAGCCTATTTATTGAGCCTATTTAATAAGCCTATGTATTGAGCCTATTTAATCAGCCTATTTAATAAGTCTATTTAATAAGCCTATTTAATAAGCCTATTTAACATGCCTATTTATTGAGCCTATTTAATAAGCCTATTTAATAAGCCTATTTATTGAGCCTATTTAATAAGTCTATTTAATAAGCCTATTTAATAAGCCTATTTAATAAGTATTTAATGAGCCTATTTAATAAGTCTATTTAATAAGCATATTTAATAAGGCTATTTAATGAGCCTAAGTTGGTGAAATAAGCCTATTTAATAAGCCTACGTTTCTGAATGAGCCTATTTATTAAGCCTAAGTTGCTGAAAAAAGCCTATTTAATAAGCCTAAGTTGCTGAATAAGCCTATTTAATAAGCCAAAGTTGCTGAATAAACCTATTTAATAAGTCTAAGTTGCTGAAATAAGCTTATTTAATAAGGCTATTTAATAAGCCTAAGTTGCTGAATAAGCCTATTTAATAAGGCTATTTAATGAGCCTAAGTTGCTGAAATAAGACTATTTAATAAGCCTAAGTTTCTGAATTAAGCCTATTTAAAAAGGTATATTTAATAAGTCTAAGTTGCTGAAATAAACCTATTTAAAAATGCTATTGAATAAGCCTAAGTTGCTGAAATAAACCTGTTTAATAAGGCTATTTAATAAGCATAAGTTTCTGAAATAAGCCTATTTAATAAGGCTATTTAATAAGTCTAAGTTGCTGAAATAAACCTATTTAATAAGCCTAATTTGCTAAAATAAGCCTATTTAATAAGCCTATTTAATAAGCCTATTTAATACGCCTATTTAATAAACATATTTAATAAGTATTTAATGAGCCTATTTAATAAGTCTATTTAATAAGCCTTTTTAATAAGCCTATTTAATAAGCCTATTTAATAAGCCTATTTAATAAGTCTATTTAATAAGTCTATTTAATAAGCCTATTTAATAAGTATTTAATGAGCCTATTTAATAAGCCTATTTATTGAGCCTATTTAATAAGCCTATTTATTGAGCCTATTTAATAAGCCTATTTATTGAGCCTATTTAATAAGCCTATTTATTGAGCCTATTTAATAAGCCTATTTAATAAGTCTATTTAATAAGCCTATTTAATTAGCCTATTTAATACACCTATTTATTGAGCCTATTTAATAAGCCTATTTAATAAGCCTATTTATTGAGCCTATTTAATAAGTCTATTTAATAAACCTATTTAATAAGTATTTAATGAGCCTATTTAATAAGTCTATTTAATAAGCCTATTTAATAAGGCTATTTAATGAGCCTAAGTTGCTGAAATAAGCCCATTTAATAAGCCTATTTGATAGGCCTATTTAATAAGTCTAAGTTGCTGAAATAAGCCTATTTAATAAGCCTAAGTTTCTGAATGAGCCTATTTAATAAGCCTAAGTTGCTGAAATAAGCCTATTTAATAAGCCTAAGTTGCTGAATAAGCCTATTTAATAAGCCTAAGTTGCTGAATAAACCTATTTAATAAGTCTAAGTTGCTGAAATAAGCTTATTTAATAAGGCTATTTAATAAGCCTAAGTTGCTGAATAAGCCTATTTAATAAGGCTATTTAATGAGCCTAAGTTGCTGAAATAAGACTATTTAATAAGCCTAAGTTGCTGAAATAAGCCTATTTAATAAGGCTATTTAATAAGTCTAAGTTGCTGAAATAAACCTATTTAATAAGCCTAAGTTGCTAAAATAAGCCTATTTAATGAGGCTATTTAATAAGTCTATTTAATAAGCCTATTTATTAAGCCTATTTAATAAGCCTATTTAATAAGCCTATTTAATATGCCTATTTAATAAACATATTTAATAAGTATTTAATGAGCCTATTTAATAAGTCTATTTAATAAGCCTTTTTAATAAGCCTATTTAATAAGCCTATTTAATAAGCCTATTTAATAAGTCTATTTAATAAGTCTATTTAATAAGCCTATTTAATAAGTATTTAATGAGCCTATTTAATAAGCCTATTTATTGAGCCTATTTAATAAGCCTATTTATTGAGCCTATTTAATAAGCCTATTTATTGAGCCTATTTAATAAGCCTATTTATTGAGCCTATTTAATAAGCCTATTTAATAAGTCTATTTAATAAGCCTATTTAATAAACCTATTTATTGAGCCTATTTAATAAGCCTATTTAATAAGTCTATTTAATAAGCCTATTTAATAAGTATTTAATGAGCCTATTTAATAAGTCTATTTAATAAGCCTATTTAATAAGGCTATTTAATGAGCCTAAGTTGCTGAAATAAGCCTATTTAATAAGCCTATTTGATAGGCCTATTTAATAAGTCTAAGTTGCTGAAATAAGGCTATTTAATAAGCCTAAGTTTCTGAATGAGCCTATTTAATAAGCCTAAGTTGCTGAAATAAGCCTATTTAATAAGCCTAAGTTGCTGAATAAGCCTATTTAATAAGCTTAAGTTGCTGAATAAACCTATTTAATAAGTCTAAGTTTCTGAATGAGCCTATTTAATAAGCCTAAGTTGCTGAAATAAGGCTATTTAATAAGCCTAAGTTGCTGAAATAAGCCTATTTAATAAGCCTAAGTTGCTGAAATAAGGCTATTTAATAAGTCTAAGTTGCTAAAATAAGCCTATTTAATAAGCCTAAGTTGCTAAAATAAGCCTATTTAATGAGGCTATTTAATAAGCCTATTTAATGAGGCTATTTAATAAGCCTATTTAATAAGCCTATTTAATACGCATATTTAAGAAAACTATTTAATAAGTATTTAATGAGCCTATTTAATAAGTCTATTTAATAAGCCTTTTTAATAAGCTTATTTAATAAGCCTATTTAATAAGCCTATTTATTGAGCCTATTTAATAAGCCTATTTATTGAGCCTATTTAATAAGCCTATTTATTGAGCCTATTTAATAAGCCTATTTATTGAGCCTATTTAATAAGCCTATTTATTGAGCCTATTTAATAAGTCTATTTAATAAGCCTATTTAATAAGCCTATTTAATAAGCCTATCTATTGAGCCTATTTAATAAGCCTATTTAATAAGCCTATTTATTGAGCCTATTTAATAAGTCTATTTAATAAGCCTATTTAATAAGCCTATTTAATAAGTATTTAATGAGCCTATTTAATAAGTCTATTTAATAAGCCTATTTAATAAGTATTTAATGAGCCTATTTAATAAGCCTATTTATTGAGCCTATTTAATAAGCCTATTTATTGAGCCTATTTAATAAGCCTATTTATTGAGCCTATTTAATAAGCCTATTTATTGAGCCTATTTAATAAGTCTATTTAATAAGCCTATTTAATAAGCCTATTTAATAAGCCTATCTATTGAGCCTATTTAATAAGCCTATTTAATAAGCCTATTTATTGAGCCTATTTAATAAGTCTATTTAATAAGCCTATTTAATAAGCCTATTTAATAAGTATTTAATGAGCCTATTTAATAAGTCTATTTAATAAGCCTATTTAATAGGCCTATTTAATAAGTCTAAGTTGCTGAAATAAGCCTATTTAATAAGCCTAAGTTTCTCAATGAGCCTATTTAATAAGCCTAAGTTGCTGAAATAAGCCTATTTAATAAGCCTATTTAAGAAAACTATTTAATAAGTATTTAATGAGCCTATTTAATAAGTCTATTTAATAAGCCTATTTAATAAGTATTTAATGAGCCTATTTAATAAGCCTATTTATTGAGCCTATTTAATAAGCCTATTTATTGAGCCTATTTAATAAGCCTATTTATTGAGCCTATTTAATAAGCCTATTTATTGAGCCTATTTAATAAGTCTATTTAATAAGCCTATTTAATAAGCCTATTTAATAAGCCTATCTATTGAGCCTATTTAATAAGCCTATTTAATAAGCCTATTTATTGAGCCTATTTAATAAGTCTATTTAATAAGCCTATTTAATAAGCCTATTTAATAAGTATTTAATGAGCCTATTTAATAAGTCTATTTAATAAGCCTATTTAATAGGCCTATTTAATAAGTCTAAGTTGCTGAAATAAGCCTATTTAATAAGCCTAAGTTTCTCAATGAGCCTATTTAATAAGCCTAAGTTGCTGAAATAAGCCTATTTAATAAGCCTATTTAAGAAAACTATTTAATAAGTATTTAATGAGCCTATTTAATAAGTCTATTTAATAAGCCTATTTAATAAGTATTTAATGAGGCTATTTAATAAGCCTATTTATTGAGCCTATTTAATAAGCCTATTTATTGAGCCTATTTAATAAGCCTATTTATTGAGCCTATTTAATAAGCCTATTTATTGAGCCTATTTAATAAGTCTATTTAATAAGCCTATTTAATAAGCCTATTTAATAAGCCTATCTATTGAGCCTATTTAATAAGCCTATTTAATAAGCCTATTTATTGAGCCTATTTAATAAGTCTATTTAATAAGCCTATTTAATAAGCCTATTTAATAAGTATTTAATGAGCCTATTTAATAAGTCTATTTAATAAGCCTATTTAATAGGCCTATTTAATAAGTCTAAGTTGCTGAAATAAGCCTATTTAATAAGCCTAAGTTTCTCAATGAGCCTATTTAATAAGCCTAAGTTGCTGAAATAAGCCTATTTAATAAGCCTAAGTTGCTGAATAAGCCTATTTAATAAGCCTAAGTTGCTGAAATAAGCCTATTTAATAAGTCTAAGTTGCTGAAATGAGGCTATTTAATAAGCCTAAGTTGCTGAAATAAGCCTATTTAATAAGCCTAAGTTGCTGAAATAAGGCTATTTAATAAGTCTAAGTTCCTGAAATAAGCCTATTTAATAAGCCTAAGTTGCTGAAATAAGTATATTTAATAAGCATAAGTTGCTGAAATAAGCCTATTTAATGAGTCTAAGTTGCTGAAATAAGGCTATTTAATAAGTCTAAGTTGCTGAAATAAGCCTTTTTAATCAGTGTAATTTGCTGAAATAAGCCTATTTAATAAGCCCAAGGTGCTGAAATTAGCCTACTTTATTAGGCTATTTAATAAGCCTAAGTTGCTGAAATAAGCCTATTTAATAAGCGTAAGTTGCTGAAATAAGGCTATTTAATAAGTCTAAGTTGCTGAAATAAGCCTATTTAATAAGCCTAAGTTGCTGAAATAAGCCTATTTAATAAGCCTATTTACTAAGCCTAAGTTGCTGAAATAAGCCTATTTAATAAGCCTATTTAATAAGCCTATTTAATAGGCCTATTTAATAAGTCTAAGTTGCTGAAATAAGGCTATTTAATAAGCCTAAGTTTCTGAATGAGCCTATTTAATAAGCCTAAGTTGCTGAAATAAGCCTATTTAATAAGCCTAAGTTGCTGAATAAGCCTATTTAATAAGCCTAAGTTGCTGAATAAACCTATTTAATAAGTCTAAGTTTCTGAATGAGCCTATTTAATAAGCCTAAGTTGCTGAAATAAGGCTATTTAATAAGCCTAAGTTGCTGAAATAAGCCTATTTAATAAGCCTAAGTTGCTGAAATAAGGCTATTTAATAAGTCTAAGTTGCTGAAATAAGCCTATTTAATAAGCCTAAGTTGCTAAAATAAGCCTATTTAATGAGGCTATTTAATAAGCCTATTTAATGAGGCTATTTAATAAGCCTATTTAATAAGCCTATTTAATACGCCTATTTAAGAAAACTATTTAATAAGTATTTAATGAGCCTAATTAAAAAGTCTATTTAATAAGCCTTTTTAATAAGCTTATTTAATAAGCCTATTTAATAAGCCTATTTAATAAGTCTATTTAATAAGCCTATTTATTGAGCCTATTTAATAAGCCTATTTAATGAGCCTATTTAATAAGCCTATTTATTGAGCCTATTTAATAAGCCTATTTATTGAGCCTATTTAATAAGCCTATTTATTGAGCCTATTTAATAAGCCTATTTATTGAGCCTATTTAATAAGTCTATTTAATAAGCCTATTTAATAAGCCTATTTAATAAGCCTATCTATTGAGCCTATTTAATAAGCCTATTTAATAAGCCTATTTATTGAGCCTATTTAATAAGTCTATTTAATAAGCCTATTTAATAAGCCTATTTAATAAGTATTTAATGAGCCTATTTAATAAGTCTATTTAATAAGCCTATTTAATAGGCCTATTTAATAAGTCTAAGTTGCTGAAATAAGCCTATTTAATAAGCCTAAGTTTCTGAAAGAGCCTATTTAATAAGCCTAAGTTGCTGAAATAAGCCTATTTAATAAGCCTAAGTTGCTGAATAAGCCTATTTAATAAGCCTAAGTTGCTGAAATAAGCCTATTTAATAAGTCTAAGTTGCTGAAATGAGGCTATTTAATAAGCCTAAGTTGCTGAAATAAGCCTATTTAATAAGCCTAAGTTGCTGAAATAAGGCTATTTAATAAGTCTAAGTTCCTGAAATAAGCCTATTTAATAAGCCTAAGTTGCTGAAATAAGTATATTTAATAAGCATAAGTTGCTGAAATAAGCCTATTTAATGAGTCTAAGTTGCTGAAATAAGGCTATTTAATAAGTCTAAGTTGCTGAAATAAGCCTTTTTAATCAGCGTAATTTGCTGAAATAAGCCTATTTAATAAGCCCAAGGTGCTGAAATTAGCCTACTTTATTAGGCTATTTAATAAGCCTAAGTTGCTGAAATAAGCCTATTTAATAAGCGTAAGTTGCTGAAATAAGGCTATTTAATAAGTCTAAGTTGCTGAAATAAGCCTATTTAATAAGCCTAAGTTGCTGAAATAAGCCTATTTAATAAGCCTATTTACTAAGCCTAAGTTGCTGAAATAAGCCTATTTAATAAGCCTATTTAATAAGCCTATTTAATAGGCCTATTTAATAAGTCTAAGTTGCTGAAATAAGCCTATTTAATAAGCCTATTTAATAGGCCTATTTAATAAGTCTAAGTTGCTGAAATAAGCCTTTTTAATCAGCGTAAGTTGCTGAAATAAGCCTATTTAATAAGCCCAAGTTGCTGAAATAAGCCTACTTAATTAGGCTATTTAATAAGCCTAAGTTGCTGAAATAAGCCTATTTAATAAGCGTAAGTTGCTGAAATAAGGCTATTTAATAAGTTTAAGTTGCTGAAATAAGCCTATTTAATAAGCCTAAGTTGCTGAAATAAGCCTATTTAATAAGCCTATTTAATAAGCCTAAGTTGCTGAAATAAGCCTATTTAATAAGCCTATTTAATAGGCCTATTTAATAAGTCTAATTTGCTGAAATAAGCCTATTTAATAAGCCTATTTAATAGGCCTATTTAATAAGTCTAAGTTGCTGAAATAAGCCTATTTAATACGCCTAAGTTGCTGAATGAGCCTATTTAATAAGCCTAAGTTGCTGAAATAAGCCTATTTAATAAGCCTAAGTTGCTCAATAAGCCTATTTAATAAGCCTAAGTTGCCGAATAAACCTATTTAATAAGTCTAAGTTGCTGAAATAAGCCTATTTAATAAGGCTATTTAATAAGCCTAAGTTGCTGAATAAGCCTAATTAATAAGTCTAAGTTGCTGAAATAAGGCTATTTAATAAGCCTAAGTTGCTGAAATAAGGCTATTTAATAAGTTTAAGTTGCTGAAATAAGCCTATTTAATAAGGCTATTTAATAAGCCTAAGTTGCTGAAATAAGCCTATTTAATAAGCCTAAGTTTCTGAACTAAGCCTATTTAAAAAGGTATATTTAATAAGTCTAAGTTGCTGAAATAAACCTATTTAAAAATGCTATTTAATAAGCCTAAATTGCTGAAATAAACCTGTTTAATAAGGCTATTTAATAAGCATAAGTTGCTGAAATAAGCTTATTTAATAAGCCTAAGTTGCTGAAATAAGCCTATTTAATAAGGCTATTTAATAAGTCTAAGTTGCTGAAATGAACCTATTTAATAAGCCTAAGTTGCTAAAATAAGCATATTTAATGAGGCTATTTAATAAGTCTATTTAATAAGCCTATTTATTAAGCCTATTTAATAAGCCTATTTAATAAGCCTATTTAATACGCCTATTTAATAAACATATTTAATAAGTATTTAATGAGCCTATTTAATAAGTCTATTTAATAAGCCTTTTTAATAAGCCTTTTTAATAAGTCTATTTAATAAGCCTATTTAATAAGTATTTAATGAGCCTATTTAATGAGCCTATTTATTGAGCCTATTTAATAAGCCTATGTATTGAGCCTATTTAATCAGCCTATTTAATAAGTCTATTTAATAAGCCTATTTAATAAGCCTATTTAACACGCCTATTTATTGAGCCTATTTAATAAGCCTATTTAATAAGCCTATTTATTGAGCCTATTTAATAAGTCTATTTAATAAGCCTATTTAATAAGCCTATTTAATAAGTATTTAATGAGCCTATTTAATAAGTCTATTTAATAAGCTATTTAATAAGGCTATTTAATGAGCCTAAGTTGGTGAAATAAGCCTATTTAATAAGCCTACGTTTCTGAATGAGCCTATTTAATAAGCCTAAGTTGCTGAAAAAAGCCTATTTAATAAGCCTAAGTTGCTGAATAAGCCTATTTAATAAGCCAAAGTTGCTGAATAAACCTATTTAATAAGTCTAAGTTGCTGAAATAAGCTTATTTAATAAGGCTATTTAATAAGCCTAAGTTGCTGAATAAGCCTATTTAATAAGGCTATTTAATGAGCCTAAGTTGCTGAAATAAGACTATTTAATAAGCCTAAGTTTCTGAATTAAGCCTATTTAAAAAGGTATATTTAATAAGTCTAAGTTGCTGAAATAAACCTATTTAAAAATGCTATTGAATAAGCCTAAGTTGCTGAAATAAACCTGTTTAATAAGGCTATTTAATAAGCATAAGTTGCTGAAATAAGCCTATTTAATAAGGCTATTTAATAAGTCTAAGTTGCTGAAATAAACCTATTTAATAAGCCTAAGTTGCTAAAATAAGCCTATTTAATGAGGCTATTTAATAAGTCTATTTAATAAGCCTATTTATTAAGCCTATTTAATAAGCCTATTTAATAAGCCTATTTAATACGCCTATTTAATAAACATATTTAATAAGTATTTAATGAGCCTATTTAATAAGTCTATTTAATAAGCCTTTTTAATAAGCCTATTTAATAAGCCTATTTAATAAGCCTATTTAATAAGTCTATTTAATAAGTCTATTTAATAAGCCTATTTAATAAGTATTTAATGAGCCTATTTAATAAGCCTATTTATTGAGCCTATTTAATAAGCCTATTTATTGAGCCTATTTAATAAGCCTATTTAATAAGCCTATTTATTGAGCCTATTTAATAAGCCTATTTAATAAGTCTATTTAATAAGCCTATTTAATTAGCCTATTTAATACGCCTATTTATTGAGCCTATTTAATAAGCCTATTTAATAAGCCTATTTATTGAGCCTATTTAATAAGTCTATTTAATAAGCCTATTTAATAAGTATTTAATGAGCCTATTTAATAAGTCTATTTAATAAGCCTATTTAATAAGGCTATTTAATGAGCCTAAGTTGCTGAAATAAGCCTATTTAATAAGCCTATTTGATAGGCCTATTTAATAAGTCTAAGTTGCTGAAATAAGCCTATTTAATAAGCCTAAGTTTCTGAATGAGCCTATTTAATAAGCCTAAGTTGCTGAAATAAGCCTATTTAATAAGCCTAAGTTGCTGAATAAGCCTATTTAATAAGCCTAAGTTGCTGAATAAACCTATTTAATAAGTCTAAGTTGCTGAATAAGCCTATTTAATAAGCCTAAGTTGCTGAAATAAGCCTATTTAATAAGTCTAAGTTGCTGAAATAAGGCTATTTAATAAGCCTAAGTTGCTGAAATAAGCCTATTTAATAAGCCTAAGTTGCTGAAATAAGGCTATTTAATAAGTCTAAGTTGCTGAAATAAGCCTATTTAATAAGCCTAAGTTGCTAAAATAAGCCTATTTAATGAGGCTATTTAATAAGTCTATTTTATAAGCCTATTTAATAAGCCTATTTAATAAGCCTATTTAATACGCCTATTTAAGAAAACTATTTAATAAGTATTTAATGAGCCTATTTAATAAGTCTATTTAATAAGCCTTTTTAATAAGCTTATTTAATAAGCCTATTTAATAAGCATATTTTATTAAGTCTATTTAATAAGCCTATTTAATAACTATTTAATGAGCCTATTTAATAAGCCTATTTGTTGAGCCTATTTAATAAGCCTATTTATTGAGCCTATTTAATAAGCCTATTTATTGAGCCTATTTAATAAGCCTATTTATTGAGCCTATTTAATAAGTCTATTTAATAAGCGTATTTAATAAGCCTATTTAATAAGCCTATCTATTGAGCCTATTTAATAAGCCTATTTAATAAGCCTATTTATTGAGCCTATTTAATAAGTCTATTTAATAGGCCTATTTAATAAGCCTATTTAATAAGTATTTAATGAGCCTATTTAATAAGTCTATTTAATAAGCCTATTTAATAGGCCTATTTAATAAGTCTAAGTTGCTGAAATAAGCCTATTTAATAAGCCTAAGTTTCTGAATGAGCCTATTTAATAAGCCTAAGTTGCTGAAATAAGCCTATTTAATAAGCCTAAGTTGCTGAATAAGCCTATTTAATAAGCCTAAGTTGCTGAAATAAGCCTATTTAATAAGTCTAAGTTGCTGAAATGAGGCTATTTAATAAGCATAAGTTGCTGAAATAAGCCTATTTAATGAGTCTAAGTTGCTGAAATAAGGCTATTTAATAAGTCTAAGTTGCTGAAATAAGCCTTTTTAATCAGCGTAATTTGCTGAAATAAGCCTATTTAATAAGCCCAAGTTGCTGAAATAAGCCTACTTAATTAGGCTATTTAATAAGCCTAAGTTGCTGAAATAAGCCTATTTAATAAGCGTAAGTTGCTGAAATAAGGCTATTTAATAAGCCTAAGTTGCTGAAATAAGCCTATTTAATAAGCCTAAGTTGCTGAAATAAGCCTATTTAATACGCCTATTTACTAAGCCTAAGTTGCTGAAATAAGCCTATTTAATAAGCCTATTTAATAAGCCTATTTAATAGGCCTATTTAATAAGTCTAAGTTGCTGAAATAAGCCTATTTAATAAGCCTATTTAATAGGCCTATTTAATAAGTCTAAGTTGCTGAAATAAGCCTATTTAATAAGCCTAAGTTGCTGAATGAGCCTATTTAATAAGCCTAAGTTGCTGAAATAAGCCTATTTAATAAGCCTAAGTTGCTGAATAAGCCTATTTAATAAGTCTAAGTTGCTGAAATAAGCCTATTTAATAAGGCTATTTAATAAGCCTATTTAACACGCCTATTTATTGAGCCTATTTAATAAGCCTATTTAATAAGCCTATTTATTGAGCCTATTTAATAAGTCTATTTAATAAGCCTATTTAATAAGCCTATTTAATAAGTATTTAATGAGCCTATTTAATAAGTCTATTTAATAAGCCTATTTAATAGGCCTATTTAATAAGTCTAAGTTGCTGAAATAAGCCTATTTAATAAGCCTAAGTTTCTGAAAGAGCCTATTTAATAAGCCTAAGTTGCTGAAATAAGCCTATTTAATAAGCCTAAGTTGCTGAATAAGCCTATTTAATAAGCCTAAGTTGCTGAAATAAGCCTATTTAATAAGTCTAAGTTGCTGAAATGAGGCTATTTAATAAGCCTAAGTTGCTGAAATAAGCCTATTTAATAAGCCTAAGTTGCTGAAATAAGGCTATTTAATAAGTCTAAGTTCCTGAAATAAGCCTATTTAATAAGCCTAAGTTGCTGAAATAAGTATATTTAATAAGCATAAGTTGCTGAAATAAGCCTATTTAATGAGTCTAAGTTGCTGAAATAAGGCTATTTAATAAGTCTAAGTTGCTGAAATAAGCCTTTTTAATCAGCGTAATTTGCTGAAATAAGCCTATTTAATAAGCCCAAGGTGCTGAAATTAGCCTACTTTATTAGGCTATTTAATAAGCCTAAGTTGCTGAAATAAGCCTATTTAATAAGCGTAAGTTGCTGAAATAAGGCTATTTAATAAGTCTAAGTTGCTGAAATAAGCCTATTTAATAAGCCTAAGTTGCTGAAATAAGCCTATTTAATAAGCCTATTTACTAAGCCTAAGTTGCTGAAATAAGCCTATTTAATAAGCCTATTTAATAAGCCTATTTAATAGGCCTATTTAATAAGTCTAAGTTGCTGAAATAAGCCTATTTAATAAGCCTATTTAATAGGCCTATTTAATAAGTCTAAGTTGCTGAAATAAGCCTTTTTAATCAGCGTAAGTTGCTGAAATAAGCCTATTTAATAAGCCCAAGTTGCTGAAATAAGCCTACTTAATTAGGCTATTTAATAAGCCTAAGTTGCTGAAATAAGCCTATTTAATAAGCGTAAGTTGCTGAAATAAGGCTATTTAATAAGTTTAAGTTGCTGAAATAAGCCTATTTAATAAGCCTAAGTTGCTGAAATAAGCCTATTTAATAAGCCTATTTAATAAGCCTAAGTTGCTGAAATAAGCCTATTTAATAAGCCTATTTAATAGGCCTATTTAATAAGTCTAATTTGCTGAAATAAGCCTATTTAATAAGCCTATTTAATAGGCCTATTTAATAAGTCTAAGTTGCTGAAATAAGCCTATTTAATACGCCTAAGTTGCTGAATGAGCCTATTTAATAAGCCTAAGTTGCTGAAATAAGCCTATTTAATAAGCCTAAGTTGCTCAATAAGCCTATTTAATAAGCCTAAGTTGCTGAATAAACCTATTTAATAAGTCTAAGTTGCTGAAATAAGCCTATTTAATAAGGCTATTTAATAAGCCTAAGTTGCTGAATAAGCCTAATTAATAAGTCTAAGTTGCTGAAATAAGGCTATTTAATAAGCCTAAATTGCTGAAATAAGGCTATTTAATAAGTTTAAGTTGCTGAAATAAGCCTATTTAATAAGGCTATTTAATAAGCCTAAGTTGCTGAAATAAGCCTATTTAATAAGCCTAAGTTTCTGAACTAAGCCTATTTAAAAAGGTATATTTAATAAGTCTAAGTTGCTGAAATAAACCTATTTAAAAATGCTATTTAATAAGCCTAAATTGCTGAAATAAACCTGTTTAATAAGGCTATTTAATAAGCATAAGTTGCTGAAATAAGCTTATTTAATAAGCCTAAGTTGCTGAAATAAGCCTATTTAATAAGGCTATTTAATAAGTCTAAGTTGCTGAAATAAACCTATTTAATAAGCCTAAGTTGCTAAAATAAGCATATTTAATGAGGCTATTTAATAAGTCTATTTAATAAGCCTATTTATTAAGCCTATTTAATAAGCCTATTTAATAAGCCTATTTAATACGCCTATTTAATAAACATATTTAATAAGTATTTAATGAGCCTATTTAATAAGTCTATTTAATAAGTCTTTTTAATAAGCCTTTTTAATAAGTCTATTTAATAAGCCTATTTAATAAGTATTTAATGAGCCTATTTAATGAGCCTATTTATTGAGCCTATTTAATAAGCCTATGTATTGAGCCTATTTAATCAGCCTATTTAATAAGTCTATTTAATAAGCCTATTTAATAAGCCTATTTAACACGCCTATTTATTGAGCCTATTTAATAAGCCTATTTAATAAGCCTATTTATTGAGCCTATTTAATAAGTCTATTTAATAAGCCTATTTAATAAGCCTATTTAATAAGTATTTAATGAGCCTATTTAATAAGTCTATTTAATAAGCTATTTAATAAGGCTATTTAATGAGCCTAAGTTGGTGAAATAAGCCTATTTAATAAGCCTACGTTTCTGAATGAGCCTATTTAATAAGCCTAAGTTGCTGAAAAAAGCCTATTTAATAAGCCTAAGTTGCTGAATAAGCCTATTTAATAAGCCAAAGTTGCTGAATAAACCTATTTAATAAGTCTAAGTTGCTGAAATAAGCTTATTTAATAAGGCTATTTAATAAGCCTAAGTTGCTGAATAAGCCTATTTAATAAGGCTATTTAATGAGCCTAAGTTGCTGAAATAAGACTATTTAATAAGCCTAAGTTTCTGAATTAAGCCTATTTAAAAAGGTATATTTAATAAGTCTAAGTTGCTGAAATAAACCTATTTAAAAATGCTATTGAATAAGCCTAAGTTGCTGAAATAAACCTGTTTAATAAGGCTATTTAATAAGCATAAGTTGCTGAAATAAGCCTATTTAATAAGGCTATTTAATAAGTCTAAGTTGCTGAAATAAACCTATTTAATAAGCCTAAGTTGCTAAAATAAGCCTATTTAATGAGGCTATTTAATAAGTCTATTTAATACGCCTATTTATTAAGCCTATTTAATAAGCCTATTTAATAAGCCTATTTAATACGCCTATTTAATAAACATATTTAATAAGTATTTAATGAGCCTATTTAATAAGTCTATTTAATAAGCCTTTTTAATAAGCCTATTTAATAAGCCTATTTAATAAGCCTATTTAATAAGTCTATTTAATAAGTCTATTTAATAAGCCTATTTAATAAGTATTTAATGAGCCTATTTAATAAGCCTATTTATTGAGCCTATTTAATAAGCCTATTTATTGAGCCTATTTAATAAGCCTATTTAATAAGCCTATTTATTGAGCCTATTTAATAAGCCTATTTAATAAGTCTATTTAATAAGCCTATTTAATTAGCCTATTTAATACGCCTATTTATTGAGCCTATTTAATAAGCCTATTTAATAAGCCTATTTATTGAGCCTATTTAATAAGTCTATTTAATAAGCCTATTTAATAAGTATTTAATGAGCCTATTTAATAAGTCTATTTAATAAGCCTATTTAATAAGGCTATTTAATGAGCCTAAGTTGCTGAAATAAGCCTATTTAATAAGCCTATTTGATAGGCCTATTTAATAAGTCTAAGTTGCTGAAATAAGCCTATTTAATAAGCCTAAGTTTCTGAATGAGCCTATTTAATAAGCCTAAGTTGCTGAAATAGGCCTATTTAATAAGCCTAAGTTGCTGAATAAGCCTATTTAATAAGCCTAAGTTGCTGAATAAACCTATTTAATAAGTCTAAGTTGCTGAATAAGCCTATTTAATAAGCCTAAGTTGCTGAAATAAGCCTATTTAATAAGTCTAAGTTGCTGAAATAAGGCTATTTAATAAGCCTAAGTTGCTGAAAT
Organism: Petromyzon marinus; assembly: GCF_048934315.1. NCBI lineage: Eukaryota > Metazoa > Chordata > Hyperoartia > Petromyzontiformes > Petromyzontidae > Petromyzon > Petromyzon marinus. The sequence continues at coordinate 4,613,004 of NW_027422761.1, forward strand.
AAGCCTATTTAATAAGCCTAAGTTGCTGAAATAAGGCTATTTAATAAGTCTAAGTTGCTGAAATAAGCCTATTTAATAAGCCTAAGTTGCTAAAATAAGCCTATTTAATGAGGCTATTTAATAAGTCTATTTTATAAGCCTATTTAATAAGCCTATTTAATAAGCCTATTTAATACGCCTATTTAAGAAAACTATTTAATAAGTATTTAATGAGCCTATTTAATAAGTCTATTTAATAAGCCTTTTTAATAAGCTTATTTAATAAGCCTATTTAATAAGCATATTTTATTAAGTCTATTTAATAAGCCTATTTAATAAGTATTTAATGAGCCTATTTAATAAGCCTATTTGTTGAGCCTATTTAATAAGCCTATTTATTGAGCCTATTTAATAAGCCTATTTATTGAGCCTATTTAATAAGCCTATTTATTGAGCCTATTTAATAAGTCTATTTAATAAGCGTATTTAATAAGCCTATTTAATAAGCCTATCTATTGAGCCTATTTAATAAGCCTATTTAATAAGCCTATTTATTGAGCCTATTTAATAAGTCTATTTAATAGGCCTATTTAATAAGCCTACTTAATAAGTATTTAATGAGCCTATTTAATAAGTCTATTTAATAAGCCTATTTAATAGGCCTATTTAATAAGTCTAAGTTGCTGAAATAAGCCTATTTAATAAGCCTAAGTTTCTGAATGAGCCTATTTTATAAGCCTAAGTTGCTGAAATAAGCCTATTTAATAAGCCTAAGTTGCTGAATAAGCCTATTTAATAAGCCTAAGTTGCTGAAATAAGCCTATTTAATAAGTCTAAGTTGCTGAAATGAGGCTATTTAATAAGCATAAGTTGCTGAAATAAGCCTATTTAATGAGTCTAAGTTGCTGAAATAAGGCTATTTAATAAGTCTAAGTTGCTGAAATAAGCCTTTTTAATCAGCGTAATTTGCTGAAATAAGCCTATTTAATAAGCCCAAGTTGCTGAAATAAGCCTACTTAATTAGGCTATTTAATAAGCCTAAGTTGCTGAAATAAGCCTATTTAATAAGCGTAAGTTGCTGAAATAAGGCTATTTAATAAGCCTAAGTTGCTGAAATAAGCCTATTTAATAAGCCTAAGTTGCTGAAATAAGCCTATTTAATACGCCTATTTACTAAGCCTAAGTTGCTGAAATAAGCCTATTTAATAAGCCTATTTAATAAGCCTATTTAATAGGCCTATTTAATAAGTCTAAGTTGCTGAAATAAGCCTATTTAATAAGCCTATTTAATAGGCCTATTTAATAAGTCTAAGTTGCTGAAATAAGCCTATTTAATAAGCCTAAGTTGCTGAATGAGCCTATTTAATAAGCCTAAGTTGCTGAAATAAGCCTATTTAATAAGCCTAAGTTGCTGAATAAGCCTATTTAATAAGTCTAAGTTGCTGAAATAAGCCTATTTAATAAGGCTATTTAATAAGCCTATTTAACACGCCTATTTATTGAGCCTATTTAATAAGCCTATTTAATAAGCCTATTTATTGAGCCTATTTAATAAGTCTATTTAATAAGCCTATTTAATAAGCCTATTTAATAAGTATTTAATGAGCCTATTTAATAAGTCTATTTAATAAGCCTATTTAATAAGGCTATGTAATGAGCCTAAATTGGTGAAATAAGCCTATTTAATAAGCCTAAGTTGCTGAATAAGCCTATTTAATAAGCCTAAGTTGCTGAATAAACCTATTTAATAAGTCTAAGTTGCTGAAATAAGCTTATTTAATAAGGCTATTTAATAAGCCTAAGTTGCTGAATAAGCCTATTTAATAAGGCTATTTAATGAGCCTAAGTTGCTGAAATAAGACTATTTAATAAGCCTAAGTTTCTGAATTAAGCCTATTTAAAAAGGTATATTTCATAAGTCTAAGTTGCTGAAATAAACCTATTTAAAAATGCTATTGAATAAGCCTAAGTTGCTGAAATAAACCTGTTTAATAAGGCTATTTAATAAGCATCAGTTGCTGAAATAAGCTTATTTAATAAGCCTAAGTTGCTGAAATAAGCCTATTTAATAAGGCTATTTAATAAATCTAAGTTGCTGAAATAAACCTATTTAATAAGCCTAAGTTGCTAAAATAAGCCTATTTAATGAGGCTATTTAATAAGTCTATTTAATAAGCCTATTTATTAAGCCTATTTAATAAGCCTATTTAATAAGCCTATTTAATACGCCTATTTAATAAACATATTTAATAAGTATTTAATGAGCCTATTTAATACGTCTATTTAATAAGCCTTTTTAATAAGCCTATTTAATAAGCCTATTTAATAAGCCTATTTAATAAGTCTATTTAATAAGTCTATTTAATAAGCCTATTTAATAAGTATTTAATGAGCCTATTTAATAAGCCTATTTATTGAGCCTATTTAATAAGCCTATTTATTGAGCCTATTTAATAAGCCTATTTATTGAGCCTATTTAATAAGCCTATTTATTGAGTCTATTTAATAAGCCTATTTAATAAGCCTATTTAATACGCCTATTTATTGAGCCTATTTAATAAGCCTATTTAATAAGCCTATTTATTGAGCCTATTTAATAAGTCTATTTAATAAGCCTATTTAATAAGTATTTAATGAGCCTATTTAATAAGTCTATTTAATAAGCCTATTTAATAAGGCTATTTAATGAGCCTATTTAATAAGTCTAAGTTGCTGAAATAAGCCTATTTAATAAGCCTATTTGATAGGCCTATTTAATAAGTCTAAGTTGCTGAAATAAGCCTATTTAATAAGCCTAAGTTTCTGAATGAGCCTATTTATAAGCGTAAGTTGCTGAAATAAGCCTATTTAATAAGCCTAAGTTGCTGAATAAGCCTATTTAATAAGCCTAAGTTGCTGAATAAACCTATTTAATAAGTCTAAGTTGCTGAATAAGCCCATTTAATAAGCCTAAGTTGCTGAAATAAGCCTATTTAATAAGCCTAAGTTGCTGAAATAAGGCTATTTAATAAGTCTAAGTTGCTGAAATAAGCCTATTTAATAAGCCTAAGTTGTTAAAATAAGCCTATTTAATGAGGCTATTTAATGAGTCTATTTTATAAGCCTATTTAATAAGCCTATTTAATAAGCCTATTTAATACGCCTATTTAAGAAAACTATTTAATAAGTATTTAATGAGACTATTTAATAAGTCTATTTAATAAGCCTTTTTAATAAGCTTATTTAATAAGCCTATTTAATAAGCCTATTTAATAAGTCTATTTAATAAGCCTATTTAATAAGTATTTAATGAGCCTATTTAATAAGCCTATTTATTGAGCCTATTTAATAAGCCTATTTATTGAGCCTATTTAATAAGCCTATTTATTGAGCCTATTTAATAAGCCTATTTATTGAGCCTATTTAATAAGTCTATTTAATAAGCCTATTTAATAAGCCTATTTAATAAGCCTATTTATTGAGCCTATTTAATAAGTCTATTTAATAAGCCTATTTAATAAGCCTATTTAATAAGTATTTAATGAGCCTATTTAATAAGTCTATTTAATAAGCCTATTTGATAGGCCTATTTAATAAGTCTAAGTTGCTGAAATAAGCCTATTTAATAAGCCTAAGTTGCTGAATAAGCCTATTTAATAAGCCTAAGTTGCTGAATAAACCTATTTAATAAGTCTAAGTTGCTGAATAAGCCCATTTAATAAGCCTAAGTTGCTGAAATAAGCCTATTTAATAAGCCTAAGTTGCTGAAATAAGGCTATTTAATAAGTCTAAGTTGCTGAAATAAGCCTATTTAATAAGCCTAAGTTGTTAAAATAAGCCTATTTAATGAGGCTATTTAATGAGTCTATTTTATAAGCCTATTTAATAAGCCTATTTAATAAGCCTATTTAATACGCCTATTTAAGAAAACTATTTAATAAGTATTTAATGAGCCTATTTAATAAGTCTATTTAATAAGCCTTTTTAATAAGCTTATTTAATAAGCCTATTTAATAAGCCTATTTAATAAGTCTATTTAATAAGCCTATTTAATAAGTATTTAATGAGCCTATTTAATAAGCCTATTTATTGAGCCTATTTAATAAGCCTATTTATTGAGCCTATTTAATGAGCCTATTTATTGAGCCTATTTAATAAGCCTATTTATTGAGCCTATTTAATAAGTCTATTTAATAAGCCTATTTAATAAGCCTATTTAATAAGCCTATTTATTGAGCCTATTTAATAAGTCTATTTAATAAGCCTATTTAATAAGCCTATTTAATAAGTATTTAATGAGCCTATTTAATAAGTCTATTTAATAAGCCTATTTGATAGGCCTATTTAATAAGTCTAAGTTGCTGAAATAAGCCTATTTAATAAGCCTAAGTTGCTGAATAAGCCTATTTAATAAGCCTAAGTTGCTGAATAAACCTATTTAATAAGTCTAAGTTGCTGAATAAGCCCATTTAATAAGCCTAAGTTGCTGAAATAAGCCTATTTAATAAGCCTAAGTTGCTGAAATAAGGCTATTTAATAAGTCTAAGTTGCTGAAATAAGCCTATTTAATAAGCCTAAGTTGTTAAAATAAGCCTATTTAATGAGGCTATTTAATGAGTCTATTTTATAAGCCTATTTAATAAGCCTATTTAATAAGCCTATTTAATACGCCTATTTAAGAAAACTATTTAATAAGTATTTAATGAGCCTATTTAATAAGTCTATTTAATAAGCCTTTTTAATAAGCTTATTTAATAAGCCTATTTAATAAGCCTATTTAATAAGTCTATTTAATAAGCCTATTTAATAAGTATTTAATGAGCCTATTTAATAAGCCTATTTATTGAGCCTATTTAATAAGCCTATTTATTGAGCCTATTTAATGAGCCTATTTATTGAGCCTATTTAATAAGCCTATTTATTGAGCCTATTTAATAAGTCTATTTAATAAGCCTATTTAATAAGCCTATTTAATAAGCCTATTTATTGAGCCTATTTAATAAGTCTATTTAATAAGCCTATTTAATAAGCCTATTTAATAAGTATTTAATGAGCCTATTTAATAAGTCTATTTAATAAGCCTATTTAATAGGCCTATTTAATAAGTCTAAGTTGCTGAAATAAGCCTATTTAATAAGCCTAAGTTTCTGAATGAGCCTATTTAATAAGCCTAAGTTGCTGAAATAAGCCTATTTAATAAGCCTAAGTTGCTGAATAAGCCTATTTAATAAGCCTAAGTTGCTGAAATAAGCCTATTTAATAAGTCTAAGTTGCTGAAATGAGGCTATTTAATAAGCCTAAGTTGCTGAAATAAGCCTATTTAATAAGCCTAAGTTGCTGAAATAAGGCTATTTAATAAGTCTAAGTTCCTGAAATAAGCCTATTTAATAAGCCTAAGTTGCTGAAATAAGTATATTTAATAAGCATAAGTTGCTGAAATAAGCCTATTTAATGAGTCTAAGTTGCTGAAATAAGGCTATTTAATAAGTCTAAGTTGCTGAAATAAGCCTTTTTAATCAGCGTAATTTGCTGAAATAAGCCTATTTAATAAGCCCAAGTTGCTGAAATAAGCCTACTTAATTAGGCTATTTAATAAGCCTAAGTTGCTGAAATAAGCCCATTTAATAAGCGTAAGTTGCTGAAATAAGGCTATTTAATAAGTCTAAGTTGCTGAAATAAGCCTATTTAATAAGCCTAAGTTGCTGAAATAAGCCTATTTAATAAGCCTATTTAATAAGCCTAAGTTGCTGAAATAAGCCTATTTAATAAGCCTATTTAATATGCCTATTTAATAAGTCTAAGTTGCTGAAATAAGCCTATTTAATAAGCCTATTTAATAGGCCTATTTAATAAGTCTAAGTTGCTGAAATAAGCCTATTTAATAAGCCTAAGTTGCTGAATGAGCCTATTTAATAAGCCTAAGTTGCTGAAATAAGCCTATTTAATAAGCCTAAGTTGCTGAATAAGCCTATTTAATAAGTCTAAGTTGCTGAAATAAGCCTATTTAATAAGGCTATTTAATAAGCCTAAGTTGCTGAATAAGCCTATTTAATAAGTCTAAGTTGCTGAAATAAGGCTATTTAATAAGCCTACGTTGCTGAAATAAGGCTATTTAATAAGTTTAAGTTGCTGAAATAAGCCTATTTAATAAGCCTAAGTTGCTGAAATAAGCCTATTTAATGAGGCTATTTAATGAGCCTAAGTTGCTGAAATAAGCCTATTTAATAAGCCTAAGTTTCTGAACTAAGCCTATTTAAAAAGGTATATTTAATAAGTCTAAGTTGCTGAAATAAACCTATTTAAAAATGCTATTTAATAAGCCTAAGTTGCTGAAATAAACCTGTTTAATAAGGCTATTTAATAAGCATAAGTTGCTGAAATAAGCTTATTTAATAAGCCTAAGTTGCTGAAATAAGCCTATTTAATAAGGCTATTTAATAAGTCTAAGTTGCTGAAATAAACCTATTTAATAAGCCTAAGTTGCTAAAATAAGCCTATTTAATTAGTCTATTCAATAAGTCTATTTAATAAGCCTATTTAATAAGCCTATTTAATAAGCCTATTTAATACGCCTATTTAATAAACATATTTAATAAGTATTTAATGAGCCTATTTAATACGTCTATTTAATAAGCCTTTTTAAAAAGCCTATTTAATAAGTCTATTTAATAAGCCTATTTAATACGTCTATTTAATAAGTCTATTTAATAAGCCTATTTAATAAGTATTTAATGAGCCTATTTAATAAGCCTATTTATTGAGCCTATTTAATAAGCCTATTTATTGAGCCTATTTAATAAGCCTATTTATTGAGCCTATTTAATAAGCCTATTTATTGAGCCTATTTAATAAGGCTATTTAATACGTCTTTTTAATAAGCCTATTTAATAAGCCTATTTAATAAGCCTATTTATTGAGCCTATTTAATAAGCCTATTTAATATGCCTATTTATTGAGCCTATTTAATAAGTCTATTTAATAAGCCTATTTAATATGCCTATTTAATAAGTATTTAATGAGCCTATTTAATAAGTCTATTTAATAAGCCTATTTAATAGGCCTATTTAATAAGTCTAAGTTGCTGCAATAAGCCTATTTAATCAGCCTATTTAATACGCCTATTTAATAAGTCTAAGTTGCTGAAATAAGCCTTTTTAATCAGCATAAGTTGCTGAAATAAGCCTATTTAATAAGCCCAAGTTGCTGAAATAAGCCTACCTAATTAGGCTATTTAATAAGCCTAAGTTGCTGAAATAAGCCTATTTAATAAGCGTAAGTTGCTGAAATAAGGCTATTTAATAAGTCTAAGTTGCTGAAATAAGCCTATTTAATAAGCCTAAGTTGCTGAAATAAGCCTATTTAATAAGCCTATTTAATAGGCCTATTTAATAAGTCTAATTTGCTGAAATAAGCCTATTTAATAAGCCTATTTAATAGGCCTATTTAATAAGTCTAAGTTGCTGAAATAAGCCTATTTAATACGCCTAAGTTGCTGAATGAGCCTATTTAATAAGCCTAAGTTGCTGAAATAAGCCTATTTAATAAGCCTAAGTTGCTGAATAAACCTATTTAATAAGTATAAGTTGCTGAAATAAGCCTATTTAATAAGGCTATTTTATAAGCCTAAGTTGCTGAATAAGCCTATTTAATAAGTCTAAGTTGCTGAAATAAGGCTATTTAATAAGCCTAAGTTGCTGAAATAAGGCTATTTAATAAGTTTAAGTTGCTGAAATAAGCCTATTTAATAAGCCTAAGTTGCTAAAATAAGCCTATTTAATGAGGCTATTTAATAAGTCTATTTTATAAGCCTATTTAATAAGCCTATTTAATACGCCTATTTAAGAAAACTATTTAATAAGTATTTAATGAGCCTATTTAATAAGTCTATTTAATAAGCCTTTTTAATAAGCTTATTTAATAAGCCTATTTAATAAGCCTAAGTTGCTGAAATAAGCCTATTTAATACGCCTATTTACTAAGCCTAAGTTGCTGAAATAAGCCTATTTAATAAGCCTATTTAATAAGCCTATTTAATAGGCCTATTTAATAAGTCTAATTTGCTGAAATAAGCCTATTTAATAAGCCTATTTAATAGGCCTATTTAATAAGTCTAAGTTGCTGAAATAAGCCTATTTAATACGCCTAAGTTGCTGAATGAGCCTATTTAATAAGCCTAAGTTGCTGAAATAAGCCTATTTAATAAGCCTAAGTTGCTGAATAAACCTATTTAATAAGTATAAGTTGCTGAAATAAGCCTATTTAATAAGGCTATTTTATAAGCCTAAGTTGCTGAATAAGCCTATTTAATAAGTCTAAGTTGCTGAAATAAGGCTATTTAATAAGCCTAAGTTGCTGAAATAAGGCTATTTAATAAGTTTAAGTTGCTGAAATAAGCCTATTTAATAAGCCTAAGTTGCTAAAATAAGCCTATTTAATGAGGCTATTTAATAAGTCTATTTTATAAGCCTATTTAATAAGCCTATTTAATAAGCCTATTTAATACGCCTATTTAAGAAAACTATTTAATAAGTATTTAATGAGCCTATTTAATAAGTCTATTTAATAAGCCTTTTTAATAAGCTTATTTAATAAGCCTATTTAATGAGCATATTTAATAAGTCTATTTAATAAGCCTATTTAATAAGTATTTAATGAGCCTATTTAATAAGCCTATTTATTGAGCCTATTTAATAAGCCTATTTAATAAGTATTTAATGAGCCTATTTATTGAGCCTATTTAATGAGCCTATTTATTGAGCCTATTTAATAAGCCTATTTATTGAGCCTATTTTATAAGCCTATTTATTGAGCCTATTTAATAAGTCTATTTAATAAGCCTATTTAATAAGCCTATTTAATAAGCCTATCTATTGAGCCTATTTAATAAGCCTATTTAATAAGCCTATTTATTGAGCCTATTTAATAAGTCTATTTAATAAGCCTATTTAATAAGCCTATTTAATAAGTATTTAATGAGCCTATTTAATAAGTCTATTTAATAGGCCTATTTAATAAGTCTAAGTTGCTGAAATAAGCCTATTTAATAAGCCTAAGTTTCTGAATGAGCCTATTTAATAAGCCTAAGTTGCTGAAATAAGCCTATTTAATAAGCCTAAGTTTGTGAATAAGCCTATTTAATAAGCCTAAGTTGCTGAAATAAGCCTATTTAATAAGTCTAAGTTGCTGAAATGAGGCTATTTAATAAGCCTAAGTTGCTGAAATAAGCCTATTTAATAAGCCTAAGTTGCTGAAATAAGTATATTTAATAAGCATAAGTTGCTGAAATAAGCCTATTTAATGAGTCTAAGTTGCTGAAATAAGGCTATTTAATAAGTCTAAGTTGCTGAAATAAGCCTTTTTAATCAGCGTAATTTGCTGAAATAAGCCTATTTAATAAGCCCAAGTTGCTGAAATAAGCCTACTTAATTAGGCTATTTAATAAGCCTAAGTTGCTGAAATAAGCCTATTTAATAAGCGTAAGTTCCTGAAATAAGCCTATTTAATAAGCCTAAGTTGCTGAATAAGCCCATTTAATAAGCCTAAGTTGCTGAAATAAGCCTATTTAATAAGCCTAAGTTGCTGAAATAAGGCTATTTAATAAGTCTAAGTTGCTGAAATAAGCCTTTTTAATGAGCCTAAGTTGTTAAAATAAGCCTATTTAATGAGGCTATTTAATGAGTCTATTTTATAAGCCTATTTAATAAGCCTATTTAATAAGCCTATTTAATACGCCTATTTAAGAAAACTATTTAATAAGTATTTAATGAGCCTATTTAATAAGTCTATTTAATAAGCCTTTTTAATAAGCTTATTTAATAAGCCTATTTAATAAGCCTATTTAATAAGTCTATTTAATAAGCCTATTTAATAAGTATTTAATGAGCCTATTTAATAAGCCTATTTATTGAGCCTATTTAATAAGCCTATTTATTGAGCCTATTTAATGAGCCTATTTATTGAGCCTATTTAATAAGCCTATTTATTGAGCCTATTTAATAAGTCTATTTAATAAGCCTATTTAATAAGCCTATTTAATAAGCCTATTTATTGAGCCTATTTAATAAGTCTATTTAATAAGCCTATTTAATAAGGCTATTTAATAAGTATTTAATTAGCCTATTTAATAAGTCTATTTAATAAGCCTATTTAATAGGCCTATTTAATAAGTCTAAGTTGCTGAAATAAGCCTATTTAATACGCCTAAGTTGCTGAATGAGCCTATTTAATAAGCCTAAGTTGCTGAAATAAGCCTATTTAATAAGCCTAAGTTGCTGAATAAACCTATTTAATAAGTATAAGTTGCTGAAATAAGCCTATTTAATAAGGCTATTTTATAAGCCTAAGTTGCTGAATAAGCCTATTTAATAAGTCTAAGTTGCTGAAATAAGGCTATTTAATAAGCCTAAGTTGCTGAAATAAGGCTATTTAATAAGTTTAAGTTGCTGAAATAAGCCTATTTAATAAGCCTAAGTTGCTAAAATAAGCCTATTTAATGAGGCTATTTAATAAGTCTATTTTATAAGCCTATTTAATAAGCCTATTTAATAAGCCTATTTAATACGCCTATTTAAGAAAACTATTTAATAAGTATTTAATGAGCCTATTTAATAAGTCTATTTAATAAGCCTTTTTAATAAGCTTATTTAATAAGCCTATTTAATGAGCATATTTAATAAGTCTATTTAATAAGCCTATTTAATAAGTATTTAATGAGCCTATTTAATAAGCCTATTTATTGAGCCTATTTAATAAGCCTATTTATTGAGCCTATTTAATAAGCCTATTTATTGAGCCTATTTTATAAGCCTATTTATTGAGCCTATTTAATAAGTCTATTTAATAAGCCTATTTAATAAGCCTATTTAATAAGCCTATCTATTGAGCCTATTTAATAAGCCTATTTAATAAGCCTATTTATTGAGCCTATTTAATAAGTCTATTTAATAAGCCTATTTAATAAGCCTATTTAATAAGTATTTAATGAGCCTATTTAATAAGTCTATTTACTAGGCCTATTTAATAAGTCTAAGTTGCTGAAATAAGCCTATTTAATAAGCCTAAGTTTCTGAATGAGCCTATTTAATAAGCCTAAGTTGCTGAAATAAGCCTATTTAATAAGCCTAAGTTGCTGAATAAGCCTATTTAATAAGCCTAAGTTGCTGAAATAAGCCTATTTAATAAGTCTAAGTTGCTGAAATGAGGCTATTTAATAAGCCTAAGTTGCTGAAATAAGCCTATTTAATAAGCCTAAGTTGCTGAAATAAGTATATTTAATAAGCATAAGTTGCTGAAATAAGCCTATTTAATGAGTCTAAGTTGCTGAAATAAGGCTATTTAATAAGTCTAAGTTGCTGAAATAAGCCTTTTTAATCAGTGTAATTTGCTGAAATAAGCCTATTTAATAAGCCCAAGTTGCTGAAATAAGCCTACTTAATTAGGCTATTTAATAAGCCTAAGTTGCTGAAATAAGCCTATTTAATAAGCGTAAGTTGCTGAAATAAGGCTATTTAATAAGTCTAAGTTGCTGAAATAAGCCTATTTAATAAGCCTAAGTTGCTGAAATAAGCCTATTTAATAAGCCTATTTACTAAGCCTAAGTTGCTGAAATAAGCCTATTTAATAAGCCTATTTAATAAGCCTATTTACTAAGCCTAAGTTGCTGAATAAGCCCATTTAATAAGCCTAAGTTGCTGAAATAAGCCTATTTAATAAGCCTAAGTTGCTGAAATAAGGCTATTTAATAAGTCTAAGTTGCTGAAATAAGCCTATTTAATAAGCCTAAGTTGTTAAAATAAGCCTATTTAATGAGGCTATTTAATGAGTCTATTTTATAAGCCTATTTAATAAGCCTATTTAATAAGCCTATTTAATACGCCTATTTAAGAAAACTATTTAATAAGTATTTAATGAGCCTATTTAATAAGTCTATTTAATAAGCCTTTTTAATAAGCTTATTTAATAAGCCTATTTAATAAGCCTATTTAATAAGTCTATTTAATAAGCCTATTTAATAAGTATTTAATGAGCCTATTTAAGAAGCCTATTTATTGAGCCTATTTAATAAGCCTATTTATTGAGCCTATTTAATGAGCCTATTTATTGAGCCTATTTAATAAGCCTATTTATTGAGCCTATTTAATAAGTCTATTTAATAAGCCTATTTAATAAGCCTATTTAATAAGCCTATTTATTGAGCCTATTTAATAAGTCTATTTAATAAGCCTATTTAATAAGCCTATTTAATAAGTATTTAATGAGCCTATTTAATAAGTCTATTTAATAAGCCTATTTAATAGGCCTATTTAATAAGTCTAAGTTGCTGAAATAAGCCTATTTAATAAGCCTAAGTTTCTGAATGAGCCTATTTAATAAGCCTAAGTTGCTGAAATAAGCCTATTTAATAAGCCTAAGTTGCTGAATAAGCCTATTTAATAAGCCTAAGTTGCTGAAATAAGCCTATTTAATAAGTCTAAGTTGCTGAAATGAGGCTATTTAATAAGCCTAAGTTGCTGAAATAAGCCTATTTAATAAGCCTAAGTTGCTGAAATAAGGCTATTTAATAAGTCTAAGTTCCTGAAATAAGCCTATTTAATAAGCCTAAGTTGCTGAAATAAGTATATTTAATAAGCATAAGTTGCTGAAATAAGCCTATTTAATAAGTCTAAGTTGCTGAAATAAGGCTATTTAATAAGTCTAAGTTGCTGAAATAAGCCTTTTTAATCAGCGTAATTTGCTGAAATAAGCCTATTTAATAAGCCCAAGTTGCTGAAATAAGCCTACTTAATTAGGCTATTTAATAAGCCTAAGTTGCTGAAATAAGCCTATTTAATAAGCGTAAGTTGCTGAAATAAGGCTATTTAATAAGTCTAAGTTGCTGAAATAAGCCTATTTAATAAGCCTAAGTTGCTGAAATAAGCCTATTTAATAAGCCTATTTAATAAGCCTAAGTTGCTGAAATAAGCCTATTTAATAAGCCTATTTAATATGCCTATTTAATAAGTCTAAGTTGCTGAAATAAGCCTATTTAATAAGCCTATTTAATAGGCCTATTTAATAAGTCTAAGTTGCTGAAATAAGCCTATTTAATAAGCCTAAGTTGCTGAATGAGCCTATTTAATAAGCCTAAGTTGCTGAAATAAGCCTATTTAATAAGCCTAAGTTGCTGAATAAGCCTATTTAATAAGTCTAAGTTGCTGAAATAAGCCTATTTAATAAGGCTATTTAATAAGCCTAAGTTGCTGAATAAGCCTATTTAATAAGTCTAAGTTGCTGAAATAAGGCTATTTAATAAGCCTACGTTGCTGAAATAAGGCTATTTAATAAGTTTAAGTTGCTGAAATAAGCCTATTTAATAAGCCTAAGTTGCTGAAATAAGCCTATTTAATGAGGCTATTTAATGAGCCTAAGTTGCTGAAATAAGCCTATTTAATAAGCCTAAGTTTCTGAACTAAGCCTATTTAAAAAGGTATATTTAATAAGTCTAAGTTGCTGAAATAAACCTATTTAAAAATGCTATTTAATAAGCCTAAGTTGCTGAAATAAACCTGTTTAATAAGGCTATTTAATAAGCATAAGTTGCTGAAATAAGCTTATTTAATAAGCCTAAGTTGCTGAAATAAGCCTATTTAATAAGGCTATTTAATAAGTCTAAGTTGCTGAAATAAACCTATTTAATAAGCCTAAGTTGCTAAAATAAGCCTATTTAATTAGTCTATTCAATAAGTCTATTTAATAAGCCTATTTAATAAGCCTATTTAATAAGCCTATTTAATAAGCCTATTTAATACGCCTATTTAATAAACATATTTAATAAGTATTTAATGAGCCTATTTAATACGTCTATTTAATAAGCCTTTTTAAAAAGCCTATTTAATAAGTCTATTTAATAAGCCTATTTAATACGTCTATTTAATAAGTCTATTTAATAAGCCTATTTAATAAGTATTTAATGAGCCTATTTAATAAGCCTATTTATTGAGCCTATTTAATAAGCCTATTTATTGAGCCTATTTAATAAGCCTATTTATTGAGCCTATTTAATAAGCCTATTTATTGAGCCTATTTAATAAGGCTATTTAATACGTCTTTTTAATAAGCCTATTTAATAAGCCTATTTAATAAGCCTATTTATTCAGCCTATTTAATAAGCCTATTTAATATGCCTATTTATTGAGCCTATTTAATAAGTCTATTTAATAAGCCTATTTAATATGCCTATTTAATAAGTATTTAATGAGCCTATTTAATAAGTCTATTTAATAAGCCTATTTAATAGGCCTATTTAATAAGTCTAAGTTGCTGCAATAAGCCTATTTAATCAGCCTATTTAATACGCCTATTTAATAAGTCTAAGTTGCTGAAATAAGCCTTTTTAATCAGCATAAGTTGCTGAAATAAGCCTATTTAATAAGCCCAAGTTGCTGAAATAAGCCTATTTAATAAGTCTAAGTTGCTGAAATAAGGCTATTTAATAAGCCTATTTAATAGGCCTATTTAATAAGCCTATTTAATAAGCCTATCTAATAAGCCTATTTAATACGCCTATTTAATAAACATATTTAATAAGTATTTAATGAGCCTATTTAATACGTCTATTTAATAAGCCTTTTTAAAAAGCCTATTTAATAAGTCTATTTAATAAGCCTATTTAATACGTCTATTTAATAAGTCTATTTAATAAGCCTATTTAATAAGTATTTAATGAGCCTATTTAATAAGCCTATTTATTGAGCCTATTTAATGAGCCTATTTATTGAGCCTATTTAATAAGCCTATTTATTGAGCCTATTTAATAAGCCTATTTATTGAGCCTATTTAATAAGGCTATTTAATACGTCTTTTTAATAAGCCTATTTATTGAGCCTATTTAATAAGCCTATTTAATATGCATATTTATTGAGCCTATTTAATAAGTCTATTTAATAAGCCTATTTAATAAGCCTATTTAATAAGTATTTAATGAGCCTATTTAATAAGTATTTAATGAGCCTATTTAATACGTCTATTTAATAAGCCTTTTTAAAAAGCCTATTTAATAAGTCTATTTAATAAGCCTATTTAATACGTCTATTTAATAAGTCTATTTAATAAGCCTATTTAATAAGTATTTAATGAGCCTATTTAATAAGCCTATTTATTGAGCCTATTTAATAAGCCTATTTATTGAGCCTATTTAATAAGCCTATTTATTGAGCCTATTTAATAAGCCTATTTATTGAGCCTATTTAATAAGGCTATTTAATACGTCTTTTTAATAAGCCTATTTAATAAGCCTATTTAATAAGCCTATTTATTGAGCCTATTTAATAAGCCTATTTAATAAGCCTATTTATTGAGCCTATTTACTAAGTCTATTTAATATGCCTATTTAATAAGCCTATTTAATAAGTATTTAATGAGCCTATTTAATAAGTCTATTTAATAAGCCTATTTAATAGGCCTATTTAATAAGTCTAAGTTGCTGAAATAAGCCTATTTAATCAGCCTATTTAATACGCCTATTTAATAAGTCTAAGTTGCTGAAATAAGCCTTTTTAATCAGCATAAGTTGCTGAAATAAGCCTATTTAATAAGCCCAAGTTGCTGAAATAAGCCTATTTAATAAGCGTAAGTTGCTGAAATAAGGCTATTTAATAAGTCTAAGTTGCTGAAATAAGCCTATTTAATAAGCATAAGTTGCTGAAATAAGCCTATTTAATAAGCCTATTTAATAAGCCTAAGTTGCTGAAATAAGCCTATTTAATAAGCCTATTTAATAGGCCTATTTAATAAGTCTAATTTGCTGAAATAAGCCTATTTAATAAGCCTATTTAATAGGCCTATTTAATAAGTCTAAGTTGCTGAAATAAGCCTATTTAATACGCCTAGGTTGCTGAATGAGCCTATTTAATAAGCCTAAGTTGCTGAAATAAGCCTATTTAATAAGCCTAAGTTGCTGAATAAGCCTATTTAATAAGCCTAAGTTGCTGAATAAACCTATTTAATAAGTCTAAGTTGCTGAAATAAGCCTATTTAATAAGGCTATTTAATAAGCCTAAGTTGCTGAATAAGCCTATTTAATAAGTCTAAGTTGCTGAAATAAGGCTATTTAATAAGCCTAAGTTGCTGAAATAAGGCTATTTAATAAGTTTAAGTTGCTGAAATAAGCCTATTTAATTAGCCTAAGTTGCTGAAATAAGCCTATTTAATAAGGCTATTTAATGAGCCTAAGTTGCTGAAATAAGCCTATTTAATAAGCCTAAGTTTCTGAACTAAGCCTATTTAAAAAGGTATATTTAATAAGTCTAAGTTGCTGAAATAAACCTATTTAAAAATGCTATTTAATAAGCCTAAGTTGATGAAATAAACCTGTTTAATAAGGCTATTTAATAAGCACAAGTTGCTGAAATAAGCTTATTTAATAAGCCTAAGTTGCTGAAATAAGCCTATTTAATAAGGCTATTTAATAAAATTTAGATTTAAAGCTTTCGTGACTGCAATGATTCATCTTCTTTGGTTCTTTCGGTAAAGTCACGTAGAATGAGAATAAAATAATAAATTGATAAAATAAAATAACAATAATATTCTCACGACGTTTCGGCCACAACACAAGCGGCCTTCATCAGGTGAAGGGAGCGAGACTGTCTGGTAGGACAGCGCTGGAGTGAGAGAGCCACGTTCAGATCACGGCTTTTAAGCTGTGTGAGAGGAACAAAGAGCCTTGACGAAGGAATTAGCATAAAATTTAGCATTGAAAAGGCTGAATGATTAGCTTGTGACTGGTCACAGAAATAGCTATGTTAAAAGTTAAAGCATACACATCCGCAGAGGCACCCATTGTTAAAAGGAATTAGCATAGAATTTAGCATTGAAATAGCTAAATTAAGGCATTCGCTTGTAACTGCTACAGAAATAGTTACGTTGAAGTCAGAGCATACACATTCACCGAGGCACTTAGTACAAATCAAAACAGGAGAATTTAGCATTGAAATAACTAGGCGAATTTAGCATGGAAATAACTGGGTGATTTGCTAGTGACTGGTCACAGAAATGACTACAAATCTGAGCTATTCACAGTACTATATAGTGAACCAATAAAAACTAAAATATAAATTACCTTCATGTTATCAATAAACTCTATATTCTCCAATCAGCTAAGCTACCAACCATAAGTCGTTATATAACACAATGCTATATGGCGAAAAAATGGGTGGATTCTTACCCTCAAATTTCCGTACCACGGATAGCTACGGGCCCCGTTCAGACGGACAAGTTCGTCCATGGTCGGAACAGAGGAGGGGGAGAGAGACAGCTGCGAAGCCCTAGTATACTCCATGTTGTAAACCATACCATTAACCGTGGTGTGAGAGGTATTAAGAGGCAATGCTGGCGAAAGAGCTGCGGTCTGAAGGTCATCGTAAAATTACAATTAATTAAGAACAGAAATGATTTAACACATCTTTCCAGTGGTTACTGAGCCTGAATCCATCTTCTCGGTTGAAATTGTCTCTGTGCTTGTATATGTGAATGGCCTCATGAACGAATCTCTCATGGTAGCCAGTTGGTTTGCAAAGAACCTCCGTCTTGGAGAAGTCAATGTCATGTGAGCCCACTGAATTGTAACAGTGATCTGCCACGGCAGAGGAGTTCGTCTTACCGTGTTTCAAGTCTGCTTTATGTTCGCGGATGCGATCCGAGATATGTCTTTTGGTTTCTCCAATGTAGCTACTACCACAGAGGCACTTTAGTTTGTAAACGCCCGGGTACTGTATGTCTGGAAGAGCATCTTTTACAGATGGAACTAAATCACGGATTTTGTGTACTGTGTTGAATCAGACCTGGATCTTGTGTTTATTCAGGATTTTGGAGATCTTTTTAGTGACCCCTGCAATGTAGGGTAAGGTGATGGTTTTGAGTGGCTCCACAAGAGGATCCTTCTTCATGACTGGAGTGATGGCTTTGCGGATTGTGTAGTCGGAGTAGCCATTAGCCCTGAGAGCCTGGTGTACGTGTTTGAGTTCACTGGTAATGTGTTCCTGGTCGGAAATGCATTGGGCTCTATGGTATAGAGTCTTGATGAGGCAGTTCTTCTGGGATGGATGGTGGTGGGAATCCGGTTTCAAGTAAGCATCTGTATGGGTAGCTTTCCTGTAGACAGAGTGGCTCATTGAACCATCATGTCTCCTTTTAATTAAGACATCCAGAAAGGGTAGTTTGCCATCTTTTTCGACCTCCATGGTAAATCTGATGGCTGGGTGTATGGAATTGATGTGGTCGCGGAATTGGTCTAGAGCAGGCTGGCCATGTGGCCAGATGACAAAGGTGTCATCAACGTACCTCTTCCATAAGGTCGGGCGTAGAGTGGCAGTCTGGATGGCGTCAGTTTCAAATTTTTCCATGAATACGTTGGCTACAACCGGAGATAGGGGGGAGCCCATTGGGGTGCCCTCAGTTTGTTTGTAGAAAGTTCCATTCCAGGTGAAGTATGTGTTGGTTAAGCAATGTCTCACCAGGGGGGGTACATCAGTATGCAGTCCTTGATGAACCAGGTCTTCAATGATAGCGATGGTGTCAGGTACCGGGACTTTGGTGAACAAGGACACCACATCAAAACTGACAAGCAGGTCGTTTGGGGACAGGGAAATGTCTTTGATTGTCGATACCAGGTGAGTAGAATTTAGTACCGCAGAGGTGGTTTTTCCAGTGAAAGGTCGCAGTATATCAGCCAGAAAACGTGCCAGTTTGTAGGTGGGGGAGCTGATAGTAGAGACGATGGGACGAAGGGGTGTATCTTCTTTGTGTATCTTTGGAAGGCCATATAATCTTGGTGGTCTGGCAGCAGAGGGTTTCAACAAGAACTGTTTGTTCTCATCAATTAATGCTGTTGAATCAGAGATAATTTTGTTCGTTTTGGTGACCAGGCTGTTGGTGGGATCTCTTTTTATTTTTGTATAGCTGCCATCGTTGAGTAGTTCTTGAATTTTGTTGTTATATTCTGTTTTGTCCATGATGACAGTGGCATTGCCTTTGTCGGCTGAGAGAACGACAATATCATCCCTCTTTTTTAATTGAGATAATTCAAAACGTTCGTCTTTGCTGATGTTGCTAGGTGGCAACTTAGCGTTTTTGAGGGTTGCAGCGATTTCAGATCTTGCTACGTCTGCAGAGATGTGACTCAAGCCCTTGAGTGCAACGTCGACATGGGCAATGATATCATTAACCGGTAAGTGTCTCGGTGTGACAGCAAAGTTTAGACCTTTAGCTAAAACGGATTTCAGACCATCAGAAATGGAACTGTTACTGCGATTAATTACGACTTTGTTGACGTCTATCTTTTCGGTGTGTGGATCCGATTTTTTGCTGGAGAGGTGATTGAATTTGGAAATCAAATTGTACCTACATTTGTTCGACATAGTGGCAGCCGAAGAGGTAGTCATATTGTCTACATGTTCCCAATCCGATGTAGACATTGTTGCTGTCAATTTTAAGTGTGATTTGTAGAGTGTCTTGTCTAACTGATCGAGTTCGGTGCGTGTAAGTCTGATTTTTTCCGAGATAAGAGCGAAGCTAGTTCTAGCTAGAATTCGTTTTGCATTGAGAGAAGTTGCAACAGCAGAGGTTAGTGTAAATGCAGTTGGTATTACCTTAGAGTCGCGGCATCTCTTCAGAAAGGTGAGAGACTCGATTAGTTGAGCCTTCTTATCCCGAAGTCTGTTGAATGATCTTAAGGATGTGTGGAATCCCTCCCCGTAGAGGCGGTTAAATTTAGATTTAAAGCTTTCGTGACTGCAATGATTCATCTTCTTTGGTTCTTTCGGTAAAGTCACGTAGAATGAGAATAAAATAATAAATTGATAAAATAAAATAACAATAATATTCTCACGACGTTTCGGCCACAACACAAGCGGCCTTCATCAGGTGAAGGGAGCGAGACTGTCTGGTAGGACAGCGCTGGAGTGAGAGAGCCACGTTCAGATCACGGCTTTTAAGCTGTGTGAGAGGAACAAAGAGCCTTGACGAAGGAATTAGCATAAAATTTAGCATTGAAAAGGCTGAATGATTAGCTTGTGACTGGTCACAGAAATAGCTATGTTAAAAGTTAAAGCATACACATCCGCAGAGGCACCCATTGTTAAAAGGAATTAGCATAGAATTTAGCATTGAAATAGCTAAATTAAGGCATTCGCTTGTAACTGCTACAGAAATAGTTACGTTGAAGTCAGAGCATACACATTCACCGAGGCACTTAGTACAAATCAAAACAGGAGAATTTAGCATTGAAATAACTAGGCGAATTTAGCATGGAAATAACTGGGTGATTTGCTAGTGACTGGTCACAGAAATGACTACAAATCTGAGCTATTCACAGTACTATATAGTGAACCAATAAAAACTAAAATATAAATTACCTTCATGTTATCAATAAACTCTATATTCTCCAATCAGCTAAGCTACCAACCATAAGTCGTTATATAACACAATGCTATATGGCGAAAAAATGGGTGGATTCTTACCCTCAAATTTCCGTACCACGGATAGCTACGGGCCCCGTTCAGACGGACAAGTTCGTCCATGGTCGGAACAGAGGAGGGGGAGAGAGACAGCTGCGAAGCCCTAGTATACTCCATGTTGTAAACCATACCATTAACCGTGGTGTGAGAGGTATTAAGAGGCAATGCTGGCGAAAGAGCTGCGGTCTGAAGGTCATCGTAAAATTACAATTAATTAAGAACAGAAATGATTTAACACATCTTTCCAGTGGTTACTGAGCCTGAATCCATCTTCTCGGTTGAAATTGTCTCTGTGCTTGTATATGTGAATGGCCTCATGAACGAATCTCTCATGGTAGCCAGTTGGTTTGCAAAGAACCTCCGTCTTGGAGAAGTCAATGTCATGTGAGCCCACTGAATTGTAACAGTGATCTGCCACGGCAGAGGAGTTCGTCTTACCGTGTTTCAAGTCTGCTTTATGTTCGCGGAAAGATGTGTTAAATCATTTCTGTTCTTAATTAATTGTAATTTTACGATGACCTTCAGACCGCAGCTCTTTCGCCAGCATTGCCTCTTAATACCTCTCACACCACGGTTAATGGTATGGTTTACAACATGGAGTATACTAGGGCTTCGCAGCTGTCTCTCTCCCCCTCCTCTGTTCCGACCATGGACGAACTTGTCCGTCTGAACGGGGCCCGTAGCTATCCGTGGTACGGAAATTTGAGGGTAAGAATCCACCCATTTTTTCGCCATATAGCATTGTGTTATATAACGACTTATGGTTGGTAGCTTAGCTGATTGGAGAATATAGAGTTTATTGATAACATGAAGGTAATTTATATTTTAGTTTTTATTGGTTCACTATATAGTACTGTGAATAGCTCAGATTTGTAGTCATTTCTGTGACCAGTCACTAGCAAATCACCCAGTTATTTCCATGCTAAATTCGCCTAGTTATTTCAATGCTAAATTCTCCTGTTTTGATTTGTACTAAGTGCCTCGGTGAATGTGTATGCTCTGACTTCAACGTAACTATTTCTGTAGCAGTTACAAGCGAATGCCTTAATTTAGCTATTTCAATGCTAAATTCTATGCTAATTCCTTTTAACAATGGGTGCCTCTGCGGATGTGTATGCTTTAACTTTTAACATAGCTATTTCTGTGACCAGTCACAAGCTAATCATTCAGCCTTTTCAATGCTAAATTTTATGCTAATTCCTTCGTCAAGGCTCTTTGTTCCTCTCACACAGCTTAAAAGCCGTGATCTGAACGTGGCTCTCTCACTCCAGCGCTGTCCTACCAGACAGTCTCGCTCCCTTCACCTGATGAAG
The DNA here is from genome assembly GCF_048934315.1 of Petromyzon marinus. Lineage (NCBI taxonomy): Eukaryota > Metazoa > Chordata > Hyperoartia > Petromyzontiformes > Petromyzontidae > Petromyzon > Petromyzon marinus. Next base: position 4,634,764 of record NW_027422761.1, read on the forward strand.
GCCGCTTGTGTTGTGGCCGAAACGTCGTGAGAATATTATTGTTATTTTATTTTATCAATTTATTATTTTATTCTCATTCTACGTGACTTTACCGAAAGAACCAAAGAAGATGAATCATTGCAGTCACGAAAGCTTTAAATCTAAATTTAACCGCCTCTACGGGGAGGGATTCCACACATCCTTAAGATCATTCAACAGACTTCGGGATAAGAAGGCTCAACTAATCGAGTCTCTCACCTTTCTGAAGAGATGCCGCGACTCTAAGGTAATACCAACCGCATTTACACTAACCTCTGCTGTTGCAACTTCTCTCAATGCAAAACGAATTCTAGCTAGAACTAGCTTCGCTCTTATCTCGGAAAAAATCAGACTTACACGCACCGAACTCGATCAGTTAGACAAGACACTCTACAAATCACACTTAAAATTGACAGCAACAATGTCTACATCGGATTGGGAACATGTAGACAATATGACTACCTCTTCGGCTGCCACTATGTCGAACAAATGTAGGGACAATTTGATTTCCAAATTCAATCACCTCTCCAGCAAAAAATCGGATCCACACACCGAAAAGATAGACGTCAACAAAGTCGTAATTAATCGCAGTAACAGTTCCATTTCTGATGGTCTGAAATCCGTTTTAGCTAAAGGTCTAAACTTTGCTGTCACACCGAGACACTTACCGGTTAATGATATCATTGCCCATGTCGACGTTGCACTCAAGGGCTTGAGTCACATCTCTGCAGACGTAGCAAGATCTGAAATCGCTGCAACCCTCAAAAACGCTAAGTTGCTACCTAGCAACATCAGCAAAGACGAACGTTTTGAATTATCTCAATTAAAAAAGAGGGATGATATTGTCGTTCTCTCAGCCGACAAAGGCAATGCCACTGTCATCATGGACAAAACAGAATATAACAACAAAATTCAAGAACTACTCAACGATGGCAGCTATACAAAAATAAAAAGAGATCCCACCAACAGCCTGGTCACCAAAACGAACAAAATTATCTCTGATTCAACAGCATTAATTGATGAGAACAAACAGTTCTTGTTGAAACCCTCTGCTGCCAGACCACCAAGATTATATGGCCTTCCAAAGATACACAAAGAAGATACACCCCTTCGTCCCATCGTCTCTACTATCAGCTCCCCCACCTACAAACTGGCACGTTTTCTGGCTGATATACTGCGACCTTTCACTGGAAAAACCACCTCTGCGGTACTAAATTCTACTCACCTGGTATCGACAATCAAAGACATTTCCCTGTCCCCAAACGACCTGCTTGTCAGTTTTGATGTGGTGTCCTTGTTCACCAAAGTCCCGGTACCTGACACCATCGCTATCATTGAAGACCTGGTTCATCAAGGACTGCATACTGATGTACCCCCCCTGGTGAGACATTGCTTAACCAACACATACTTCACCTGGAATGGAACTTTCTACAAACAAACTGAGGGCACCCCAATGGGCTCCCCCCTATCTCCGGTTGTAGCCAACGTATTCATGGAAAAATTTGAAACTGACGCCATCCAGACTGCCACTCTACGCCCGACCTTATGGAAGAGGTACGTTGATGACACCTTTGTCATCTGGCCACATGGCCAGCCTGCTCTAGACCAATTCCGCGACCACATCAATTCCATACACCCAGCCATCAGATTTACCATGGAGGTCGAAAAAGATGGCAAACTACCCTTTCTGGATGTCTTAATTAAAAGGAGACATGATGGTTCAATGAGCCACTCTGTCTACAGGAAAGCTACCCATACAGATGCTTACTTGAAACCGGATTCCCACCACCATCCATCCCAGAAGAACTGCCTCATCAAGACTCTATACCATAGAGCCCAATGCATTTCCGACCAGGAACACATTACCAGTGAACTCAAACACGTACACCAGGCTCTCAGGGCTAATGGCTACTCCGACTACACAATCCGCAAAGCCATCACTCCAGTCATGAAGAAGGATCCTCTTGTGGAGCCACTCAAAACCATCACCTTACCCTACATTGCAGGGGTCACTAAAAAGATCTCCAAAATCCTGAATAAACACAAGATCCAGGTCCGATTCAACACAGTACACAAAATCCGTGATTTAGTTCCATCTGTAAAAGATGCTCTTCCAGACATACAGTACCCGGGCGTTTACAAACTAAAGTGCCTCTGTGGTAGTAGCTACATTGGAGAAACCAAAAGACATATCTCGGATCGCATCCGCGAACATAAAGCAGACTTGAAACACGGTAAGACGAACTCCTCTGCCGTGGCAGATCACTGTTACAATTCAGTGGGCTCACATGACATTGACTTCTCCAAGACGGAGGTTCTTTGCAAACCAACTGGCTACCATGAGAGATTCGTTCATGAGGCCATTCACATATACAAGCACAGAGACAATTTCAACCGAGAAGATGGATTCAGGCTCAGTAACCACTGGAAAGATGTGTTAAATCATTTCTGTTCTTAATTAATTGTAATTTTACGATGACCTTCAGACCGCAGCTCTTTCGCCAGCATTGCCTCTTAATACCTCTCACACCACGGTTAATGGTATGGTTTACAACATGGAGTATACTAGGGCTTCGCAGCTGTCTCTCTCCCCCTCCTCTGTTCCGACCATGGACGAACTTGTCCGTCTGAACGGGGCCCGTAGCTATCCGTGGTACGGAAATTTGAGGGTAAGAATCCACCCATTTTTTCGCCATATAGCATTGTGTTATATAACGACTTATGGTTGGTAGCTTAGCTGATTGGAGAATATAGAGTTTATTGATAACATGAAGGTAATTTATATTTTAGTTTTTATTGGTTCACTATATAGTACTGTGAATAGCTCAGATTTGTAGTCATTTCTGTGACCAGTCACTAGCAAATCACCCAGTTATTTCCATGCTAAATTCGCCTAGTTATTTCAATGCTAAATTCTCCTGTTTTGATTTGTACTAAGTGCCTCGGTGAATGTGTATGCTCTGACTTCAACGTAACTATTTCTGTAGCAGTTACAAGCGAATGCCTTAATTTAGCTATTTCAATGCTAAATTCTATGCTAATTCCTTTTAACAATGGGTGCCTCTGCGGATGTGTATGCTTTAACTTTTAACATAGCTATTTCTGTGACCAGTCACAAGCTAATCATTCAGCCTTTTCAATGCTAAATTTTATGCTAATTCCTTCGTCAAGGCTCTTTGTTCCTCTCACACAGCTTAAAAGCCGTGATCTGAACGTGGCTCTCTCACTCCAGCGCTGTCCTACCAGACAGTCTCGCTCCCTTCACCTGATGAAGGCCGCTTGTGTTGTGGCCGAAACGTCGTGAGAATATTATTGTTATTTTATTTTATCAATTTATTATTTTATTCTCATTCTACGTGACTTTACCGAAAGAACCAAAGAAGCTATTTAATAAGTCTAAGTTGCTGAAATAAACCTATTTAATAAGCCTAAGTTGCTAAAATAAGCATATTTAATGAGGCTATTTAATAAGTCTAATTAATAAGCCTATTTATTAAGCCTATTTAATAAGCCTATTTAATAAGCCTATTTAATACGCCTATTTAATAAACATATTTAATAAGTATTTAATGAGCCTATTTAATAAGTCTATTTAATAAGCCTTTTTAATAAGCCTTTTTAATAAGTCTATTTAATAAGCCTATTTAATAAGTATTTAATGAGCCTATTTAATGAGCCTATTTATTGAGCCTATTTAATAAGCCTATGTATTGAGCCTATTTAATAAGCCTATTTAATAAGTCTATTTAATAAGCCTATTTAATAAGCCTATTTAACACGCCTATTTATTGAGCCTATTTAATAAGCCTATTTATTGAGCCTATTTAATAAGTCTATTTAATAAGCCTATTTAATAAGCCTATTTAATAAGTATTTAATGAGCCTATTTAATAAGTCTATTTAATAAGCCTATTTAATAAGGCTATTTAATGAGCCTAAGTTGGTGAAATAAGCCTATTTAATAAGCCTACGTTTCTGAATGAGCCTATTTAATAAGCCTAAGTTGCTGAAAAAAGCCTATTTAATAAGCCTAAGTTGCTGAATAAGCCTATTTAATAAGCCTAAGTTGCTGAATAAACCTATTTAATAAGTCTAAGTTGCTGAAATAAGCTTATTAAATAAGACAATTTAATAAGCCTAAGTTTCTGAATTAAGCCTATTTAAAAAGGTATATTTAATAAGTCTAAGTTGCTGAAATAAACCTATTTAAAAATGCTATTGAATAAGCCTAAGTTGCTGAAATAAACCTGTTTAATAAGGCTATTTAATAAGCATAAGTTGCTGAAATAAGCTTATTTAATAAGCCTAAGTTGCTGAAATAAGCCTATTTAATAAGGCTATTTAATAAGCCTAAGTTGCTAAAATAAGCCTATTTAATGAGGCTATTTAATAAGTCTATTTAATAAGCCTATTTAATAAGCCTATTTAATAAGCCTATTTAATAAGTCTATTTAATAAGTCTATTTAATAAGCCTTTTTAATAAGTATTTAATGAGCCTATTTAATAAGCCTATTTATTGAGCCTATTTAATAAGCCTATTTATTGAGCCTATTTAATAAGCCTATTTATTGAGCCTATTTAATAAGCCTATTTATTGAGCCTATTTAATAAGCCTATTTAATAAGTCTATTTAATAAGCCTATTTAATAAGCCTATTTAATAAGCCTATTCATTGAGGCAATTTAATAAGCCTATTTAATATGGCTATTTATTGAGCCTATTTAATAAGTCTATTTAATAAGCCTATTTAATAAGCCTATTTAATGAGTATTTAATGAGCCTATTTAATAAGTCTATTTAATAAGCTATTTAATAGGCCTATTTAATAAGTCTAAGTTGCTGAAATAAGCCTATTTAATAAGCCTATTTAATAGGCCTATTTAATAAGTCTAAGTTGCTGAAATAAGCCTATTTAAAAAGCCTAAGTTTCTGAATGAGCCTATTTAATAAGCCTAAGTTGCTGAAATAAGCCTATTTAATAAGCCTAAGTTGCTGAATAAGCCTATTTAATAAGCCTAAGTGGCTGAAATAAGCCTATTTAATAAGTCTAAGTTGCTGAAATAAGGCTATTTAATAAGCCTAAGTTGCTGAAATAAGCCTATTTAATAAGCCTAACTTGCTGACATAAGGCTATTTAATAAGTCTAAGTTGCTGAAATAATCCTATTTAATAAGCCTAAGTTGCTAAAATAAGCCTATTTAATGAGGCTATTTAATAAGTCTATTTAATAAGCCTATTTTTAATAAGCCTATTTAATAAGCCTATTTAATACGCTTATTTAATAAACCTATTTAATAAGTATTTACTGAGCCTATTTAATAAGTCTATTTAATAAGCCTTTTTAATAAGCTTATTTAATATGCCTATTTAATAAGCCTATTTAATAAGTGTATTTAATAAGGCTATTTAATGAGCCTAAGTTGCTGAAATAAGCCTATTTAATAAGCCTATTTAATAGGCCTATTTAATCAGCATAAGTTGCTGAAATAAGCCTATTTAATAAGCCCAAGTTGCTGAAATAAGCCTACTTAATTATGCTATTTAATAAGCCTAAGTTGCTGAAATAAGCCTATTTAATAAGCGTAAGTTGCTGAAATAAGGCCATTTAATAAGTCTAACTTGCTGAAATAAGCCTATTTAATAAGCCTAAGTTGCTGAAATAAGCCTATTTAATAAGCCTAAGTTGCTGAAATAAGCCTATTTAATAAGCCTATTTAATAGGCCTATTTAATAAGTCTAATTTGCTGAAATAAGCCTATTTAATAAGCGTAAGTTGCTGAAATAAGGCTATTTAATAAGTCTAAGTTGCTGAAATAAGCATATTTAATAAGCCTAAGTTGCTGAAATAAGCCTATTTAATAAGCCTATTTACTAAGCCTAAGTTGCTGAAATAAGCCTATTTAATAAGCCTATTTAATAAGCCTATTTAATAGGCCTATTTAATAAGTCTAAGTTGCTGAAATAAGCCTATTTAATAAGCCTATTTAATAGGCCTATTTAATAAGTCTAAGTTGCTGAAATAAGCCTATTTAATAAGCCTAAGTTGCTGAATGAGCCTATTTAATAAGCCTAAGTTGCTGAAATAAGCCTATTTAATAAGCCTAAGTTGCTGAATAAGCCTATTTAATAAGCCTAAGTTGCTGAAATAAGCCTATTTAATAAGCCTAACTTGCTGAAATAAGGCTATTTAATAAGTCTAAGTTGCTGAAATAAGCCTATTTAATAAGCCTAAGTTGCTAAAATAAGCCTATTTAATGAGGCTATTTAATAAGTCTATTTAATAAGCCTATTTTTAATAAGCCTATTTAATAAGCCTATTTAATACGCTTATTTAATAAACCTATTTAATAAGTATTTAATGAGCCTATTTAATAAGTCTATTTAATAAGCCTTTTTAATAAGCTTATTTAATATGCCTATTTAATAAGCCTATTTAATAAGTGTATTTAATAAGGCTATTTAATGAGCCTAAGTTGCTGAAATAAGCCTATTTAATAAGCCTATTTAATAGGCCTATTTAATCAGCATAAGTTGCTGAAATAAGCCTATTTAATAAGCCCAAGTTGCTGAAATAAGCCTACTTAATTATGCTATTTAATAAGCCTAAGTTGCTGAAATAAGCCTATTTAATAAGCGTAAGTTGCTGAAATAAGGCCATTTAATAAGTCTAACTTGCTGAAATAAGCCTATTTAATAAGCCTAAGTTGCTGAAATAAGCCTATTTAATAAGCCTAAGTTGCTGAAATAAGCCTATTTAATAAGCCTATTTAATAGGCCTATTTAATAAGTTTAATTTGCTTAAATAAGCCTATTTAATAAGCGTAAGTTGCTGAAATAAGGCTATTTAATAAGTCTAAGTTGCTGAAATAAGCCTATTTAATAAGCCTAAGTTGCTGAAATAAGCCTATTTAATAAGCCTATTTACTAAGCCTAAGTTGCTGAAATAAGCCTATTTAATAAGCCTATTTAATAAGCCTATTTAATAGGCCTATTTAATAAGTCTAAGTTGCTGAAATAAGCCTATTTAATAAGCCTATTTAATAGGCCTATTTAATAAGTCTAAGTTGCTGAAATAAGCCTATTTAATAAGCCTAAGTTGCTGAATGAGCCTATTTAATAAGCCTAAGTTGCTGAAATAAGCCTATTTAATAAGCCTAATTGCTGAATAAGCCTATTTAATAAGTCTAAGTTGCTGAAATAAGCCTATTTAATAAGGCTATTTAATAAGCCTAAGTTGCTGAATAAGCCTATTTAATAAGTCTAAGTTGCTGAAATAAGGCTATTTAATAAGCCTATGTTGCTGAAATAAGGCTATTTAATAAGTTTAAGTTGCTGAAATAAGCCTATTTAATAAGCCTAAGTTGCTGAAATAAGCCTATTTAATGAGGCTATTTAATGAGCCTAAGTTGCTGAAATAAGCCTATTTAATAAGCCTAAGTTTCTGAACTAAGCCTATTTAAAAAGGTATATTTAATAAGTCTAAGTTGCTGAAATAAACCTATTTAAAAATGCTATTTAATAAGCCTAAGTTGCTGAAATAAACCTGTTTAATAAGGCTATTTAATAAGCATAAGTTGCTGAAATAAGCTTATTTAATAAGCCTAAGTTGCTGAAATAAGCCTATTTAATAAGGCTATTTAATAAGTCTAAGTTGCTGAAATAAACCTATTTAATAAGCCTAAGTTGCTAAAATAAGCCTATTTAATTAGTCTGTTTAATAAGTCTATTTAATAAGCCTATTTAATAAGCCTATTTAATAAGCCTATTTAATAAGCCTATTTATTACGCCTATTTAATAAACATATTTAATAAGTATTTAATGAGCCTATTTAATACGTCTATTTAATAAGCCTTTTTAAAAAGCCTATTTAATAAATCTATTTAATAAGCCTATTTAATACGTCTATTTAATAAGTCTATTTAATAAGCCTATTTAATAAGTATTTAATGAGCCTATTTAATAAGCCTATTTATTGAGCCTATTTAATAAGCCTATTTATTGAGCCTATTTAATAAGACTATTTATTGAGCCTATTTAATAAGCCTATTTATTGAGCCTATTTAATAAGGCTATTTAATACGTCTTTTTAATAAGCCTATTTAATAAGCCTATTTAATAAGCCTATTTATTGAGCCTATTTAATAAGCCTATTTAATATGCCTATTTATTTAGCCTATTTAATAAGTCTATTTAATAAGCCTATTTAATAAGCCTATTTAAAAGGTATTTAATGAGCCTATTTAATAAGTCTATTTAATAAGCCTATTTAATAGGCCTATTTAATAAGTCTAAGTTGCTGAAATAAGCCTATTTAATCAGCCTATTTAATACGCCTATTTAATAAGTCTAAGTTGCTGAAATAAGCCTTTTTAATCAGCGTAAGTTGCTGAAATAAGCCTATTTAATAAGCCCAAGTTGCTGAAATAAGCCTACTTAATTAGGATATTTAATAAGCCTAAGTTGCTGAAATAAGCCTATTTAATAAGCGTAAGTTGCTGAAAAAAGGCTATTTAATAAGTCTAAGTTGCTGAAATAAGCCTATTTAATAAGCCTATTTAATAAGCCTAAGTTGCTGAAATAAGCCTATTTAATAAGCCTATTTAATAGGCCTATTTAATAAGTCTAATTTGCTGAAATAAGCCTATTTAATAAGCCTATTTAATAGGCCTATTTAATAAGTCTAAGTTGCTGAAATAAGCCTATTTAATAAGCGTAAGTTGCTGAAATTAGGCTATTTAATAAGTCTAAGTTGCTGAAATAAGCCTATTTAATAAGCCTATTTAATAAGCCTAAGTTGCTGAAATAAGCCTATTTAATAAGCCTATTTAATAGGCCTATTTAATAAGTCTAATTTGCTGAAATAAGCCTATTTAATAAGCCTATTTAATAGGCCTATTTAATAAGTCTAAGTTGCTGAAATAAGCCTATTTAATAAGCGTAAGTTGCTGAAATTAGGCTATTTAATAAGTCTAAGTTGCTGAAATAAGCCTATTTAATAAGCCTAAGTTGCTGAAATAAGCCTATTTAATAAGCCTATTTACTAAGCCTAAGTTGCTGAAATAAGCCTATTTAATAAGCCTATTTAATAAGCCTATTTAATAGGCCTATTTAATACGTCTAAGTTGCTGAAATAAGCCTATTTAATAAGCCTATTTAATAAGCCTAAGTTGCTGAATAAGCCTATTTAATAAGTCTAAGTTGCTGAAATAAGGCTATTTAATAAGCCTACGTTGCTGAAATAAGGCTATTTAATAAGTTTAAGTTGCTGAAATAAGCCTATTTAATAAGCCTAAGTTGCTGAAATAAGCCTATTTAATGAGGCTATTTAATGAGCCTAAGTTGCTGAAATAAGCCTATTTAATAAGCCTAAGTTTCTGAACTAAGCCTATTTAAAAAGGTATATTTAATAAGTCTAAGTTGCTGAAATAAACCTATTTAAAAATGCTATTTAATAAGCCTAAGTTGCTGAAATAAACCTGTTTAATAAGGCTATTTAATAAGCATAAGTTGCTGAAATAAGCTTATTTAATAAGCCTAAGTTGCTGAAATAAGCCTATTTAATAAGGCTATTTAATAAGTCTAAGTTGCTGAAATAAACCTATTTAATAAGCCTAAGTTGCTAAAATAAGCCTATTTAATTAGTCTGTTTAATAAGTCTATTTAATAAGCCTATTTAATAAGCCTATTTAATAAGCCTATTTAATAAGCCTATTTATTACGCCTATTTAATAAACATATTTAATAAGTATTTAATGAGCCTATTTAATACGTCTATTTAATAAGCCTTTTTAAAAATCCTATTTAATAAATCTATTTAATAAGCCTATTTAATACGTCTATTTAATAAGTCTATTTAATAAGCCTATTTAATAAGTATTTAATGAGCCTATTTAATAAGCCTATTTATTGAGCCTATTTAATAAGCCTATTTATTGAGCCTATTTAATAAGCCTATTTATTGAGCCTATTTAATAAGCCTATTTATTGAGCCTATTTAATAAGGCTATTTAATACGTCTTTCTAATAAGCCTATTTAATAAGCCTATTTAATAAGCCTATTTATTGAGCCTATTTAATAAGCCTATTTAATATGCCTATTTATTGAGCCTATTTAATAAGTCTATTTAATAAGCCTATTTAATAAGCCTATTTAATAAGTATTTAATGAGCCTATTTAATAAGTCTATTTAATAAGCCTATTTAATAGGCCTATTTAATAAGTCTAAGTTGCTGAAATAAGCCTATTTAATCAGCCTATTTAATACGCCTATTTAATAAGTCTAAGTTGCTGAAATAAGCCTTTTTAATCAGCGTAAGTTGCTGAAATAAGCCTATTTAATAAGCCCAAGTTGCTGAAATAAGCCTATTTAATAAGCCTATTTAATAAGCCTAAGTTGCTGAAATAAGCTTATTTAATAAGCCTATTTAATAGGCCTATTTAATAAGTCTAATTTGCTGAAATAAGCCTATTTAATAAGCCTATTTAATAGGCCTATTTAATAAGTCTAAGTTGCTGAAATAAGCCTATTTAATAAGCGTAAGTTGCTGAAATAAGGCTATTTAATAAGTCTAAGTTGCTGAAATAAGCCTATTTAATAAGCCTAAGTTGCTGAAATAAGCCTATTTAATAAGCCTATTTACTAAGCCTAAGTTGCTGAAATAAGCCTATTTAATAAGCCTATTTAATAAGCCTATGTAATAGGCCTATTTAATAAGTCTAAGTTGCTGAAATAAGCCTATTTAATAAGCATATTTAATAGGCCTATTTAATAAGTCTAAGTTGCTGAAATAACCCTATTTAATAAGCCTAAGTTGCTGAATGAGCCTATTTAATAAGCCTAAGTTGCTGAAATAAGCCTATTTAATAAGCCTAAGTTGCTGAATAAGCCTATTTAATAAGTCTAAGTTGCTGAAATAAGCCTATTTAATAAGGCTAATTAATAAGCCTAAGTTGCTGAATAAGCCTATTTAATAAGTCTAAGTTGCTGAAATAAGGCTATTTAATAAGCCTACGTTGCTGAAATAAGGCTATTTAATAAGTTTAAGTTGCTGAAATAAGCCTATTTAATAAGCCTAAGTTGCTGAAATAAGCCTATTTAATGAGGCTATTTAATGAGCCTAAGTTGCTGAAATAAGCCTATTTAATAAGCCTAAGTTTCTGAACTAAGCCTATTTAAAAAGGTATATTTAATAAGACTAAGTTGCTGAAATAAACCTATTTAAAAATGCTATTTAATAAGCCTAAGTTGCTGAAATAAACCTGTTTAATAAGGCTATTTAATAAGCATAAGTTGCTGAAATAAGCTTATTTAATAAGCCTAAGTTGCTGAAATAAGCCTATTTAATAAGGCTATTTAATAAGTCTAAGTTGCTGAAATAAACCTATTTAATAAGCCTAAGTTGCTAAAATAAGCCTATTTAATTAGTCTGTTTAATAAGTCTATTTAATAAGCCTATTTAATAGGCCTATTTAATAAGTCTAAGTTGCTGAAATAAGCCTATTTAATAAGCCTAAGTTGCTGAATGGGCCTATTTAATAAGCCTAAGTTGCTGAAATAAGCCTATTTAATAAGCCTAAGTTGCTGAATAAGCCTATTTAATAAGTCTAAGTTGCTGAAATAAGCCTATTTAATAAGGCTATTTAATAAGCCTAAGTTGCTGAAATAAGCCTATTTAATAAGCCTAAGTTGCTGAAATAAGCCTATTTAATAAGCCTATTTAATAGGCCTATTTAATAAGTTTAATTTGCTTAAATAAGCCTATTTAATAAGCGTAAGTTGCTGAAATAAGGCTATTTAATAAGTCTAAGTTGCTGAAATAAGCCTATTTAATAAGCCTAAGTTGCTGAAATAAGCCTATTTAATAAGCCTATTTACTAAGCCTAAGTTGCTGAAATAAGCCTATTTAATAAGCCTATTTAATAAGCCTATTTAATAGGCCTATTTAATAAGTCTAAGTTGCTGAAATAAGCCTATTTAATAAGCCTATTTAATAGGCCTATTTAATAAGTCTAAGTTGCTGAAATAAGCCTATTTAATAAGCCTAAGTTGCTGAATGAGCCTATTTAATAAGCCTAAGTTGCTGAAATAAGCCTATTTAATAAGCCTAATTGCTGAATAAGCCTATTTAATAAGTCTAAGTTGCTGAAATAAGCCTATTTAATAAGGCTATTTAATAAGCCTAAGTTGCTGAATAAGCCTATTTAATAAGTCTAAGTTGCTGAAATAAGGCTATTTAATAAGCCTATGTTGCTGAAATAAGGCTATTTAATAAGTTTAAGTTGCTGAAATAAGCCTATTTAATAAGCCTAAGTTGCTGAAATAAGCCTATTTAATGAGGCTATTTAATGAGCCTAAGTTGCTGAAATAAGCCTATTTAATAAGCCTAAGTTTCTGAACTAAGCCTATTTAAAAAGGTATATTTAATAAGTCTAAGTTGCTGAAATAAACCTATTTAAAAATGCTATTTAATAAGCCTAAGTTGCTGAAATAAACCTGTTTAATAAGGCTATTTAATAAGCATAAGTTGCTGAAATAAGCTTATTTAATAAGCCTAAGTTGCTGAAATAAGCCTATTTAATAAGGCTATTTAATAAGTCTAAGTTGCTGAAATAAACCTATTTAATAAGCCTAAGTTGCTAAAATAAGCCTATTTAATTAGTCTGTTTAATAAGTCTATTTAATAAGCCTATTTAATAAGCCTATTTAATAAGCCTATTTAATAAGCCTATTTATTACGCCTATTTAATAAACATATTTAATAAGTATTTAATGAGCCTATTTAATACGTCTATTTAATAAGCCTTTTTAAAAAGCCTATTTAATAAATCTATTTAATAAGCCTATTTAATACGTCTATTTAATAAGTCTATTTAATAAGCCTATTTAATAAGTATTTAATGAGCCTATTTAATAAGCCTATTTATTGAGCCTATTTAATAAGCCTATTTATTGAGCCTATTTAATAAGACTATTTATTGAGCCTATTTAATAAGCCTATTTATTGAGCCTATTTAATAAGGCTATTTAATACGTTTTTTAATAAGCGTATTTAATAAGCCTATTTAATAAGCCTATTTATTGAGCCTATTTAATAAGCCTATTTAATATGCCTATTTATTGAGCCTATTTAATAAGTCTATTTAATAAGCCTATTTAATAAGCCTATTTAAAAGGTATTTAATGAGCCTATTTAATAAGTCTATTTAATAAGCCTATTTAATAAGTCTAAGTTGCTGAAATAAGCCTTTTTAATCAGCGTAAGTTGCTGAAATAAGCCTATTTAATAAGCCCAAGTTGCTGAAATAAGCCTACTTAATTAGGATATTTAATAAGCCTAAGTTGCTGAAATAAGCCTATTTAATAAGCGTAAGTTGCTGAAAAAAGGCTATTTAATAAGTCTAAGTTGCTGAAATAAGCCTATTTAATAAGCCTATTTAATAAGCCTAAGTTGCTGAAATAAGCCTATTTAATAAGCCTATTTAATAGGCCTATTTAATAAGTCTAATTTGCTGAAATAAGCCTATTTAATAAGCCTATTTAATAGGCCTATTTAATAAGTCTAAGTTGCTGAAATAAGCCTATTTAATAAGCGTAAGTTGCTGAAATTAGGCTATTTAATAAGTCTAAGTTGCTGAAATAAGCCTATTTAATAAGCCTATTTAATAAGCCTAAGTTGCTGAAATAAGCCCATTTAATAAGCCTAAGTTGCTGAAATAAGCCTATTTAATAAGCCTATTTAATAGGCCTATTTAATAAGTTTAATTTGCTTAAATAAGCCTATTTAATAAGCGTAAGTTGCTGAAATAAGCCTATTTAATAAGCCTATTTAATAGGCCTATTTAATAAGTCTAATTTGCTTAAATAAGCCTATTTAATAAGCCTATTTAATAGGCCTATTTAATAAGTCTAAGTTGCTGAAATAAGCCTATTTAATAAGCGTAAGTTGCTGAAATTAGGCTATTTAATAAGTCTAAGTTGCTGAAATAAGCCTATTTAATAAGCCTAAGTTGCTGAAATAAGCCTATTTAATAAGCCTATTTACTAAGCCTAAGTTGCTGAAATAAGCCTATTTAATAAGCCTATTTAATAAGCCTATTTAATAGGCCTATTTAATACGTCTAAGTTGCTGAAACAAGCCTATTTAATAAGCCTATTTAATAAGCCTAAGTTGCTGAATAAGCCTATTTAATAAGTCTAAGTTGCTGAAATAAGGCTATTTAATAAGCCTACGTTGCTGAAATAAGGCTATTTAATAAGTTTAAGTTGCTGAAATAAGCCTATTTAATAAGCCTAAGTTGCTGAAATAAGCCTATTTAATGAGGCTATTTAATGAGCCTAAGTTGCTGAAATAAGCCTATTTAATAAGCCTAAGTTTCTGAACTAAGCCTATTTAAAAAGGTATATTTAATAAGTCTAAGTTGCTGAAATAAACCTATTTAAAAATGCTATTTAATAAGCCTAAGTTGCTGAAATAAACCTGTTTAATAAGGCTATTTAATAAGCATAAGTTGCTGAAATAAGCTTATTTAATAAGCCTAAGTTGCTGAAATAAGCCTATTTAATAAGGCTATTTAATAAGTCTAAGTTGCTGAAATAAACCTATTTAATAAGCCTAAGTTGCTAAAATAAGCCTATTTAATTAGTCTGTTTAATAAGTCTATTTAATAAGCCTATTTAATAAGCCTATTTAATAAGCCTATTTAATAAGCCTATTTATTACGCCTATTTAATAAACATATTTAATAAGTATTTAATGAGCCTATTTAATACGTCTATTTAATAAGCCTTTTTAAAAATCCTATTTAATAAATCTATTTAATAAGCCTATTTAATACGTCTATTTAATAAGTCTATTTAATAAGCCTATTTAATAAGTATTTAATGAGCCTATTTAATAAGCCTATTTATTGAGCCTATTTAATAAGCCTATTTATTGAGCCTATTTAATAAGCCTATTTATTGAGCCTATTTAATAAGCCTATTTATTGAGCCTATTTAATAAGGCTATTTAATACGTCTTTCTAATAAGCCTATTTAATAAGCCTATTTAATAAGCCTATTTATTGAGCCTATTTAATAAGCCTATTTAATATGCCTATTTATTGAGCCTATTTAATAAGTCTATTTAATAAGCCTATTTAATAAGCCTATTTAATAAGTATTTAATGAGCCTATTTAATAAGTCTATTTAATAAGCCTATTTAATAGGCCTATTTAATAAGTCTAAGTTGCTGAAATAAGCCTATTTAATCAGCCTATTTAATACGCCTATTTAATAAGTCTAAGTTGCTGAAATAAGCCTTTTTAATCAGCGTAAGTTGCTGAAATAAGCCTATTTAATAAGCCCAAGTTGCTGAAATAAGCCTATTTAATAAGCCTATTTAATAAGCCTAAGTTGCTGAAATAAGCTTATTTAATAAGCCTATTTAATAGGCCTATTTAATAAGTCTAATTTGCTGAAATAAGCCTATTTAATAAGCCTATTTAATAGGCCTATTTAATAAGTCTAAGTTGCTGAAATAAGCCTATTTAATAAGCGTAAGTTGCTGAAATAAGGCTATTTAATAAGTCTAAGTTGCTGAAATAAGCCTATTTAATAAGCCTAAGTTGCTGAAATAAGCCTATTTAATAAGCCTATTTACTAAGCCTAAGTTGCTGAAATAAGCCTATTTAATAAGCCTATTTAATAAGCCTATGTAATAGGCCTATTTAATAAGTCTAAGTTGCTGAAATAAGCCTATTTAATAAGCCTATTTAATAGGCCTATTTAATAAGTCTAAGTTGCTGAAATAACCCTATTTAATAAGCCTAAGTTGCTGAATGAGCCTATTTAATAAGCCTAAGTTGCTGAAATAAGCCTATTTAATAAGCCTAAGTTGCTGAATAAGCCTATTTAATAAGTCTAAGTTGCTGAAATAAGCCTATTTAATAAGGCTAATTAATAAGCCTAAGTTGCTGAATAAGCCTATTTAATAAGTCTAAGTTGCTGAAATAAGGCTATTTAATAAGCCTACGTTGCTGAAATAAGGCTATTTAATAAGTTTAAGTTGCTGAAATAAGCCTATTTAATAAGCCTAAGTTGCTGAAATAAGCCTATTTAATGAGGCTATTTAATGAGCCTAAGTTGCTGAAATAAGCCTATTTAATAAGCCTAAGTTTCTGAACTAAGCCTATTTAAAAAGGTATATTTAATAAGACTAAGTTGCTGAAATAAACCTATTTAAAAATGCTATTTAATAAGCCTAAGTTGCTGAAATAAACCTGTTTAATAAGGCTATTTAATAAGCATAAGTTGCTGAAATAAGCTTATTTAATAAGCCTAAGTTGCTGAAATAAGCCTATTTAATAAGGCTATTTAATAAGTCTAAGTTGCTGAAATAAACCTATTTAATAAGCCTAAGTTGCTAAAATAAGCCTATTTAATTAGTCTGTTTAATAAGTCTATTTAATAAGCCTATTTAATAGGCCTATTTAATAAGTCTAAGTTGCTGAAATAAGCCTATTTAATAAGCCTAAGTTGCTGAATGGGCCTATTTAATAAGCCTAAGTTGCTGAAATAAGCCTATTTAATAAGCCTAAGTTGCTGAATAAGCCTATTTAATAAGTCTAAGTTGCTGAAATAAGCCTATTTAATAAGGCTATTTAATAAGCCTAAGTTGCTGAAATAAGCCTATTTAATAAGCCTAAGTTGCTGAAATAAGCCTATTTAATAAGCCTATTTAATAGGCCTATTTAATAAGTTTAATTTGCTTAAATAAGCCTATTTAATAAGCGTAAGTTGCTGAAATAAGGCTATTTAATAAGTCTAAGTTGCTGAAATAAGCCTATTTAATAAGCCTAAGTTGCTGAAATAAGCCTATTTAATAAGCCTATTTACTAAGCCTAAGTTGCTGAAATAAGCCTATTTAATAAGCCTATTTAATAAGCCTATTTAATAGGCCTATTTAATAAGTCTAAGTTGCTGAAATAAGCCTATTTAATAAGCCTATTTAATAGGCCTATTTAATAAGTCTAAGTTGCTGAAATAAGCCTATTTAATAAGCCTAAGTTGCTGAATGAGCCTATTTAATAAGCCTAAGTTGCTGAAATAAGCCTATTTAATAAGCCTAATTGCTGAATAAGCCTATTTAATAAGTCTAAGTTGCTGAAATAAGCCTATTTAATAAGGCTATTTAATAAGCCTAAGTTGCTGAATAAGCCTATTTAATAAGTCTAAGTTGCTGAAATAAGGCTATTTAATAAGCCTATGTTGCTGAAATAAGGCTATTTAATAAGTTTAAGTTGCTGAAATAAGCCTATTTAATAAGCCTAAGTTGCTGAAATAAGCCTATTTAATGAGGCTATTTAATGAGCCTAAGTTGCTGAAATAAGCCTATTTAATAAGCCTAAGTTTCTGAACTAAGCCTATTTAAAAAGGTATATTTAATAAGTCTAAGTTGCTGAAATAAACCTATTTAAAAATGCTATTTAATAAGCCTAAGTTGCTGAAATAAACCTGTTTAATAAGGCTATTTAATAAGCATAAGTTGCTGAAATAAGCTTATTTAATAAGCCTAAGTTGCTGAAATAAGCCTATTTAATAAGGCTATTTAATAAGTCTAAGTTGCTGAAATAAACCTATTTAATAAGCCTAAGTTGCTAAAATAAGCCTATTTAATTAGTCTGTTTAATAAGTCTATTTAATAAGCCTATTTAATAAGCCTATTTAATAAGCCTATTTAATAAGCCTATTTATTACGCCTATTTAATAAACATATTTAATAAGTATTTAATGAGCCTATTTAATACGTCTATTTAATAAGCCTTTTTAAAAAGCCTATTTAATAAATCTATTTAATAAGCCTATTTAATACGTCTATTTAATAAGTCTATTTAATAAGCCTATTTAATAAGTATTTAATGAGCCTATTTAATAAGCCTATTTATTGAGCCTATTTAATAAGCCTATTTATTGAGCCTATTTAATAAGACTATTTATTGAGCCTATTTAATAAGCCTATTTATTGAGCCTATTTAATAAGGCTATTTAATACGTCTTTTTAATAAGCGTATTTAATAAGCCTATTTAATAAGCCTATTTATTGAGCCTATTTAATAAGCCTATTTAATATGCCTATTTATTGAGCCTATTTAATAAGTCTATTTAATAAGCCTATTTAATAAGCCTATTTAAAAGGTATTTAATGAGCCTATTTAATAAGTCTATTTAATAAGCCTATTTAATAGGCCTATTTAATAAGTCTAAGTTGCTGAAATAAGCCTATTTAATCAGCCTATTTAATACGCCTATTTAATAAGTCTAAGTTGCTGAAATAAGCCTTTTTAATCAGCGTAAGTTGCTGAAATAAGCCTATTTAATAAGCCCAAGTTGCTGAAATAAGCCTACTTAATTAGGATATTTAATAAGCCTAAGTTGCTGAAATAAGCCTATTTAATAAGCGTAAGTTGCTGAAAAAAGGCTATTTAATAAGTCTAAGTTGCTGAAATAAGCCTATTTAATAAGCCTATTTAATAAGCCTAAGTTGCTGAAATAAGCCTATTTAATAAGCCTATTTAATAGGCCTATTTAATAAGTCTAATTTGCTGAAATAAGCCTATTTAATAAGCCTATTTAATAGGCCTATTTAATAAGTCTAAGTTGCTGAAATAAGCCTATTTAATAAGCGTAAGTTGCTGAAATTAGGCTATTTAATAAGTCTAAGTTGCTGAAATAAGCCTATTTAATAAGCCTATTTAATAAGCCTAAGTTGCTGAAATAAGCCTATTTAATAAGCCTAAGTTGCTGAAATAAGCCTATTTAATAAGCCTATTTAATAGGCCTATTTAATAAGTTTAATTTGCTTAAATAAGCCTATTTAATAAGCGTAAGTTGCTGAAATAAGGCTATTTAATAAGTCTAAGTTGCTGAAATAAGCCTATTTAATAAGCCTAAGTTGCTGAAATAAGCCTATTTAATAAGCCTATTTACTAAGCCTAAGTTGCTGAAATAAGCCTATTTAATAAGCCTATTTAATAAGCCTATTTAATAGGCCTATTTAATAAGTCTAAGTTGCTGAAATAAGCCTATTTAATAAGCCTATTTAATAGGCCTATTTAATAAGTCTAAGTTGCTGAAATAAGCCTATTTAATAAGCCTAAGTTGCTGAATGAGCCTATTTAATAAGCCTAAGTTGCTGAAATAAGCCTATTTAATAAGCCTAATTGCTGAATAAGCCTATTTAATAAGTCTAAGTTGCTGAAATAAGCCTATTTAATAAGGCTATTTAATAAGCCTAAGTTGCTGAATAAGCCTATTTAATAAGTCTAAGTTGCTGAAATAAGGCTATTTAATAAGCCTATGTTGCTGAAATAAGGCTATTTAATAAGTTTAAGTTGCTGAAATAAGCCTATTTAATAAGCCTAAGTTGCTGAAATAAGCCTATTTAATGAGGCTATTTAATGAGCCTAAGTTGCTGAAATAAGCCTATTTAATAAGCCTAAGTTTCTGAACTAAGCCTATTTAAAAAGGTATATTTAATAAGTCTAAGTTGCTGAAATAAACCTATTTAAAAATGCTATTTAATAAGCCTAAGTTGCTGAAATAAACCTGTTTAATAAGGCTATTTAATAAGCATAAGTTGCTGAAATAAGCTTATTTAATAAGCCTAAGTTGCTGAAATAAGCCTATTTAATAAGGCTATTTAATAAGTCTAAGTTGCTGAAATAAACCTATTTAATAAGCCTAAGTTGCTAAAATAAGCCTATTTAATTAGTCTGTTTAATAAGTCTATTTAATAAGCCTATTTAATAAGCCTATTTAATAAGCCTATTTAATAAGCCTATTTATTACGCCTATTTAATAAACATATTTAATAAGTATTTAATGAGCCTATTTAATACGTCTATTTAATAAGCCTTTTTAAAAAGCCTATTTAATAAATCTATTTAATAAGCCTATTTAATACGTCTATTTAATAAGTCTATTTAATAAGCCTATTTAATAAGTATTTAATGAGCCTATTTAATAAGCCTATTTATTGAGCCTATTTAATAAGCCTATTTATTGAGCCTATTTAATAAGACTATTTATTGAGCCTATTTAATAAGCCTATTTATTGAGCCTATTTAATAAGGCTATTTAATACGTCTTTTTAATAAGCGTATTTAATAAGCCTATTTAATAAGCCTATTTATTGAGCCTATTTAATAAGCCTATTTAATATGCCTATTTATTGAGCCTATTTAATAAGTCTATTTAATAAGCCTATTTAATAAGCCTATTTAAAAGGTATTTAATGAGCCTATTTAATAAGTCTATTTAATGAGCCTATTTAATAGGCCTATTTAATAAGTCTAAGTTGCTGAAATAAGCCTATTTAATCAGCCTATTTAATACGCCTATTTAATAAGTCTAAGTTGCTGAAATAAGCCTTTTTAATCAGCGTAAGTTGCTGAAATAAGCCTATTTAATAAGCCCAAGTTGCTGAAATAAGCCTACTTAATTAGGATATTTAATAAGCCTAAGTTGCTGAAATAAGCCTATTTAATAAGCGTAAGTTGCTGAAAAAAGGCTATTTAATAAGTCTAAGTTGCTGAAATAAGCCTATTTAATAAGCCTATTTAATAAGCCTAAGTTGCTGAAATAAGCCTATTTAATAAGCCTATTTAATAGGCCTATTTAATAAGTCTAATTTGCTGAAATAAGCCTATTTAATAAGCCTATTTAATAGGCCTATTTAATAAGTCTAAGTTGCTGAAATAAGCCTATTTAATAAGCGTAAGTTGCTGAAATTAGGCTATTTAATAAGTCTAAGTTGCTGAAATAAGCCTATTTAATAAGCCTATTTAATAAGCCTAAGTTGCTGAAATAAGCCTATTTAATAAGCCTATTTAATAGGCCTATTTAATAAGTCTAATTTGCTGAAATAAGCCTATTTAATAAGCCTATTTAATAGGCCTATTTAATAAGTCTAAGTTGCTGAAATAAGCCTATTTAATAAGCGTAAGTTGCTGAAATTAGGCTATTTAATAAGTCTAAGTTGCTGAAATAAGCCTATTTAATAAGCCTAAGTTGCTGAAATAAGCCTATTTAATAAGCCTATTTACTAAGCCTAAGTTGCTGAAATAAGCCTATTTAATAAGCCTATTTAATAAGCCTATTTAATAGGCCTATTTAATAAGTCTAAGTTGCTGAAATAAGCCTATTTAATAAGCCTATTTAATAAGCCTAAGTTGCTGAATAAGCCTATTTAATAAGTCTAAGTTGCTGAAATAAGGCTATTTAATAAGCCTACGTTGCTGAAATAAGGCTATTTAATAAGTTTAAGTTGCTGAAATAAGCCTATTTAATAAGCCTAAGTTGCTGAAATAAGCCTATTTAATGAGGCTATTTAATGAGCCTAAGTTGCTGAAATAAGCCTATTTAATAAGCCTAAGTTTCTGAACTAAGCCTATTTAAAAAGGTATATTTAATAAGTCTAAGTTGCTGAAATAAACCTATTTAAAAATGCTATTTAATAAGCCTAAGTTGCTGAAATAAACCTGTTTAATAAGGCTATTTAATAAGCATAAGTTGCTGAAATAAGCTTATTTAATAAGCCTAAGTTGCTGAAATAAGCCTATTTAATAAGGCTATTTAATAAGTCTAAGTTGCTGAAATAAACCTATTTAATAAGCCTAAGTTGCTAAAATAAGCCTATTTAATTAGTCTGTTTAATAAGTCTATTTAATAAGCCTATTTAATAAGCCTATTTAATAAGCCTATTTAATAAGCCTATTTATTACGCCTATTTAATAAACATATTTAATAAGTATTTAATGAGCCTATTTAATACGTCTATTTAATAAGCCTTTTTAAAAATCCTATTTAATAAATCTATTTAATAAGCCTATTTAATACGTCTATTTAATAAGTCTATTTAATAAGCCTATTTAATAAGTATTTAATGAGCCTATTTAATAAGCCTATTTATTGAGCCTATTTAATAAGCCTATTTATTGAGCCTATTTAATAAGCCTATTTATTGAGCCTATTTAATAAGCCTATTTATTGAGCCTATTTAATAAGGCTATTTAATACGTCTTTTTAATAAGCCTATTTAATAAGCCTATTTAATAAGCCTATTTATTGAGCCTATTTAATAAGCCTATTTAATATGCCTATTTATTGAGCCTATTTAATAAGTCTATTTAATAAGCCTATTTAATAAGCCTATTTAATAAGTATTTAATGAGCCTATTTAATAAGTCTATTTAATAAGCCTATTTAATAGGCCTATTTAATAAGTCTAAGTTGCTGAAATAAGCCTATTTAATCAGCCTATTTAATACGCCTATTTAATAAGTCTAAGTTGCTGAAATAAGCCTTTTTAATCAGCGTAAGTTGCTGAAATAAGCCTATTTAATAAGCCCAAGTTGCTGAAATAAGCCTATTTAATAAGCCTATTTAATAAGCCTAAGTTGCTGAAATAAGCTTATTTAATAAGCCTATTTAATAGGCCTATTTAATAAGTCTAATTTGCTGAAATAAGCCTATTTAATAAGCCTATTTAATAGGCCTATTTAATAAGTCTAAGTTGCTGAAATAAGCCTATTTAATAAGCGTAAGTTGCTGAAATTAGGCTATTTAATAAGTCTAAGTTGCTGAAATAAGCCTATTTAATAAGCCTAAGTTGCTGAAATAAGCCTATTTAATAAGCCTATTTACTAAGCCTAAGTTGCTGAAATAAGCCTATTTAATAAGCCTATTTAATAAGCCTATGTAATAGGCCTATTTAATAAGTCTAAGTTGCTGAAATAAGCCTATTTAATAAGCCTATTTAATAGGCCTATTTAATAAGTCTAAGTTGCTGAAATAACCCTATTTAATAAGCCTAAGTTGCTGAATGAGCCTATTTAATAAGCCTAAGTTGCTGAAATAAGCCTATTTAATAAGCCTAAGTTGCTGAATAAGCCTATTTAATAAGTCTAAGTTGCTGAAATAAGCCTATTTAATAAGGCTAATTAATAAGCCTAAGTTGCTGAATAAGCCTATTTAATAAGTCTAAGTTGCTGAAATAAGGCTATTTAATAAGCCTACGTTGCTGAAATAAGGCTATTTAATAAGTTTAAGTTGCTGAAATAAGCCTATTTAATAAGCCTAAGTTGCTGAAATAAGCCTATTTAATGAGGCTATTTAATGAGCCTAAGTTGCTGAAATAAGCCTATTTAATAAGCCTAAGTTTCTGAACTAAGCCTATTTAAAAAGGTATATTTAATAAGACTAAGTTGCTGAAATAAACCTATTTAAAAATGCTATTTAATAAGCCTAAGTTGCTGAAATAAACCTGTTTAATAAGGCTATTTAATAAGCATAAGTTGCTGAAATAAGCTTATTTAATAAGCCTAAGTTGCTGAAATAAGCCTATTTAATAAGGCTATTTAATAAGTCTAAGTTGCTGAAATAAACCTATTTAATAAGCCTAAGTTGCTAAAATAAGCCTATTTAATTAGTCTGTTTAATAAGTCTATTTAATAAGCCTATTTAATAGGCCTATTTAATAAGTCTAAGTTGCTGAAATAAGCCTATTTAATAAGCCTAAGTTGCTGAATGGGCCTATTTAATAAGCCTAAGTTGCTGAAATAAGCCTATTTAATAAGCCTAAGTTGCTGAATAAGCCTATTTAATAAGTCTAAGTTGCTGAAATAAGCCTATTTAATAAGGCTATTTAATAAGCCTAAGTTGCTGAATAAGCCTATTTAATAAGTCTAAGTTGCTGAAATAAGGCTATTTAATAAGCCTACGTTGCTGAAATAAGGCTATTTAATAAGTTTAAGTTGCTGAAATAAGCCTATTTAATAAGCCTAAGTTGCTGAAGTAAGCCTATTTAATGAGGCTATTTAATGAGCCTAAGTTGCTAAAATAAGCCTATTTAATAAGCCTAAGTTTCTGAACTAAGCCTATTTAAAAAGGTATATTTAATAAGTCTAAGTTGCTGAAATAAACCTATTTAAAAATGCTATTTAATAAGCCTAAGTTGCTGAAATAAACCTGTTTAATAAGGCTATTTAATAAGCATAAGTTGCTGAAATAAGCTTATTTAATAAGCCTAAGTTGCTGAAATAAGCCTATTTAATAAGGCTATTTAATAAGTCTAAGTTGCTGAAATAAACCTATTTAATAAGCCTAAGTTGCTAAAATAAGCCTATTTAATTAGTCTGTTTAATAAGTCTATTTAATAAGCCTATTTAATAAGCCTATTAAATAAGCCTATTTAATAAGCCTATTTAATACGCCTATTTAATAAACATATTTAATAAATATTTAATGAGCCTATTTAATACGTCTATTTAATAAGCCTTTTTAAAAAGCCTATTTAATAAGTCTATTTAATAAGCCTATTTAATACGTCTATTTAATAAGTCTATTTAATAAGCCTATTTAATAAGTATTTAATGAGCCTATTTAATAAGCCTATTTATTGAGCCTATTTAATAAGCCTATTTATTGAGCCTATTTAATAAGCCTATTTATTGAGCCTATTTAATAAGCCTATTTATTGAGCCTATTTAATAAGGCTATTTAATACATCTTTTTAATAAGCCTATTTAATAAGCCTATTTAATAAGCCTATTTATTGAGCCTATTTAATAAGCCTATTTAATATGCCTATTTATTGAGCCTATTTAATAAGTCTATTTAATAAGCCTATTTAATAAGCCTATTTAATAAGTATTTAATGAGCCTATTTAATAAGTCTATTTAATAAGCCTATTTAATAGGCCTATTTAATAAGTCTAAGTTGCTGAAATAAGCCTATTTAATCAGCCTATTTAATACGCCTATTTAATAAGTCTAAGTTGCTGAAATAAGCCTTTTTAATCAGCGTAATTTGCTGAAATAAGCCTATTTAATAAGCCCAAGTTGCTGAAATAAGCCTACTTAATTAGGCTATTTAATAAGCCTAAGTTGCTGAAATAAGCCTATTTAATAAGCGTAAGTTGCTGAAAAAAGGCTATTTAATAAGTCTAAGTTGCTGAAATAAGCCTATTTAATAAGCCTAAGTTGCTGAAATAAGCCTATTTAATAAGCCTATTTAATAAGCCTAAGTTGCTGAAATAAGCCTATTTAATAAGCATATTTAATAGGCCTATTTAATAAGTCTAATTTGCTGAAATAAGCCTATTTAATAGGCCTATTTAATAAGTCTAAGTTGCTGAAATAAGCCTATTTAATAAGCGTAAGTTGCTGAAATAAGGCTATTTAATAAGTCTAAGTTGCTGAAATAAGCCTATTTAATAAGCCTAAGTTGCTGAAATAAGCCTATTTAATAAGCCTATTTACTAAGCCTAAGTTGCTGAAATAAGCCTATTTAATAAGCCTATTTAATAAGCCTATTTAATAGGCCTATTTAATAAGTCTAAGTTGCTGAAATAAGCCTATTTAATAGGCCTATTTAATAAGTCTAAGTTGCTGAAATAAGCCTATTTAATAAGCCTAAGTTGCTGAATGAGCCTATTTAATAAGCCTAAGTTGCTGAAATAAGCCTATTTAATAAGCCTAAGTTGCTGAATAAGCCTATTTAATAAGTCTAACTTGCTGAAATAAGCCTATTTAATAAGGCTATTTAATAAGCCTAAGTTGCTGAATAAGCCTATTTAATAAGTCTAAGTTGCTGAAATAAGGCTATTTAATAAGCCTACGTTGCTGAAATAAGGCTATTTAATAAGTTTAAGTTGCTGAAATAAGCCTATTTAATAAGCCTAAGTTGCTGAAATAAGCCTATTTAATGAGGCTATTTAATGAGCCTAAGTTGCTGAAATAAGCCTATTTAATAAGCCTAAGTTTCTGAACTAAGCCTATTTAAAAAGGTATATTTAATAAGTCTAAGTTGCTAAAATAAGCCTATTTAATTAGTCTGTTTAATAAGTCTATTTAATAAGCCTATTTAATAAGCCTATTAAATAAGCCTATTTAATAAGCCTATTTAATACGCCTATTTAATAAACATATTTAATAAATATTTAATGAGCCTATTTAATACGTCTATTTAATAAGCCTTTTTAAAAAGCCTATTTAATAAGTCTATTTAATAAGCCTATTTAATACGTCTATTTAATAAGTCTATTTAATAAGCCTATTTAATAAGTATTTAATGAGCCTATTTAATAAGCCTATTTATTGAGCCTATTTAATAAGCCTATTTATTGAGCCTATTTAATAAGCCTATTTATTGAGCCTATTTAATAAGGCTATTTAATAAGCCTATTTAATAAGCCTATTTAATAAGCCTATTTATTGAGCCTATTTAATAAGCCTATTTAATATGCCTATTTATTGAGCCTATTTAATAAGTCTATTTAATAAGCCTATTTAATAAGCCTATTTAATAAGTATTTAATGAGCCTATTTAATAAGTCTATTTAATAAGCCTATTTAATAGGCCTATTTAATAAGTCTAAGTTGCTGAAATAAGCCTATTTAATCAGCCTATTTAATACGCCTATTTAATAAGTCTAAGTTGCTGAAATAAGCCTTTTTAATCAGCGTAAGTTGCTGAAATAAGCCTATTTAATAAGCCCAAGTTGCTGAAATAAGCCTACTTAATTAGGCTATTTAATAAGCCTAAGTTGCTGAAATAAGCCTATTTAATAAGCGTAAGTTGCTGAAAAAAGGCTATTTAATAAGTCTAAGTTGCTGAAATAAGCCTATTTAATAAGCCTAAGTTGCTGAAATAAGCCTATTTAATAAGCCTATTTAATAAGCCTAAGTTGCTGAAATAAGCCTATTTAATAAGCCTATTTAATAGGCCTATTTAATAAGTCTAATTTGCTGAAATAAGCCTATTTAATAAGCCTATTTAATAGGCCTATTTAATAAGTCTAAGTTGCTGAAATAAGCCTATTTAATAGGCCTATTTAATAAGTCTAAGTTGCTGAAATAAGCCTATTTAATAAGCCTAAGTTGCTGAATGAGCCTATTTAATAAGCCTAAGTTGCTGAAATAAGCCTATTTAATAAGCCTAAGTTGCTGAATAAGCCTATTTAATAAGTCTAACTTGCTGAAATAAGCCTATTTAATAAGGCTATTTAATAAGCCTAAGTTGCTGAATAAGCCTATTTAATAAGTCTAAGTTGCTGAAATAAGGCTATTTAATAAGCCTACGTTGCTGAAATAAGGCTATTTAATAAGTTTAAGTTGCTGAAATAAGCCTATTTAATAAGCCTAAGTTGCTGAAATAAGCCTATTTAATGAGGCTATTTAATGAGCCTAAGTTGCTGAAATAAGCCTATTTAATAAGCCTAAGTTTCTGAACTAAGCCTATTTAAAAAGGTATATTTAATAAGTCTAAGTTGCTAAAATAAGCCTATTTAATTAGTCTGTTTAATAAGTCTATTTAATAAGCCTATTTAATAAGCCTATTAAATAAGCCTATTTAATAAGCCTATTTAATACGCCTATTTAATAAACATATTTAATAAATATTTAATGAGCCTATTTAATACGTCTATTTAATAAGCCTTTTTAAAAAGCCTATTTAATAAGTCTATTTAATAAGCCTATTTAATACGTCTATTTAATAAGTCTATTTAATAAGCCTATTTAATAAGTATTTAATGAGCCT
The DNA here is from genome assembly GCF_048934315.1 of Petromyzon marinus. Lineage (NCBI taxonomy): Eukaryota > Metazoa > Chordata > Hyperoartia > Petromyzontiformes > Petromyzontidae > Petromyzon > Petromyzon marinus. Next base: position 4,662,367 of record NW_027422761.1, read on the forward strand.
ATTTAATAAGCCTATTTATTGAGCCTATTTAATAAGCCTATTTATTGAGCCTATTTAATAAGCCTATTTATTGAGCCTATTTAATAAGGCTATTTAATAAGCCTATTTAATAAGCCTATTTAATAAGCCTATTTATTGAGCCTATTTAATAAGCCTATTTAATATGCCTATTTATTGAGCCTATTTAATAAGTCTATTTAATAAGCCTATTTAATAAGCCTATTTAATAAGTATTTAATGAGCCTATTTAATAAGTCTATTTAATAAGCCTATTTAATAGGCCTATTTAATAAGTCTAAGTTGCTGAAATAAGCCTATTTAATCAGCCTATTTAATACGCCTATTTAATAAGTCTAAGTTGCTGAAATAAGCCTTTTTAATCAGCGTAAGTTGCTGAAATAAGCCTATTTAATAAGCCCAAGTTGCTGAAATAAGCCTACTTAATTAGGCTATTTAATAAGCCTAAGTTGCTGAAATAAGCCTATTTAATAAGCGTAAGTTGCTGAAAAAAGGCTATTTAATAAGTCTAAGTTGCTGAAATAAGCCTATTTAATAAGCCTAAGTTGCTGAAATAAGCCTATTTAATAAGCCTATTTAATAAGCCTAAGTTGCTGAAATAAGCCTATTTAATAAGCCTATTTAATAGGCCTATTTAATAAGTCTAATTTGCTGAAATAAGCCTATTTAATAAGCCTATTTAATAGGCCTATTTAATAAGTCTAAGTTGCTGAAATAAGCCTATTTAATAAGCGTAAGTTGCTGAAATAAGGCTATTTAATAAGTCTAAGTTGCTGAAATAAGCCTATTTAATAAGCCTAAGTTGCTGAAATAAGCCTATTTAATAAGCCTATTTACTAAGCCTAAGTTGCTGAAATAAGCCTATTTAATAAGCCTATTTAATAAGCCTATTTAATAGGCCTATTTAATAAGTCTAAGTTGCTGAAATAAGCCTATTTAATAAGCCTATTTAATAGGCCTATTTAATAAGTCTAAGTTGCTGAAATAAGCCTATTTAATAAGCCTAAGTTGCTGAATGAGCCTATTTAATAAGCCTAAGTTGCTGAAATAAGCCTATTTAATAAGCCTAAGTTGCTGAATAAGCCTATTTAATAAGTCTAACTTGCTGAAATAAGCCTATTTAATAAGGCTATTTAATAAGCCTAAGTTGCTGAATAAGCCTATTTAATAAGTCTAAGTTGCTGAAATAAACCTATTTAAAAATGCTATTTAATAAGCCTAAGTTGCTGAAATAAACCTGTTTAATAAGGCTATTTAATAAGCATAAGTTGCTGAAATAAGCTTATTTAAAAAGCCTAAGTTGCTGAAATAAGCCTATTTAATAAGGCTATTTAATAAGTCTAAGTTGCTGAAATAAACCTATTTAATAAGCCTAAGTTGCTAAAATAAGCCTATTTAATTAGTCTGTTTAATAAGTCTATTTAATAAGCCTATTTAATAAGCCTATTAAATAAGCCTATTTAATAAGCCTATTTAATACGCCTATTTAATAAACATATTTAATAAATATTTAATGAGCCTATTTAATACGTCTATTTAATAAGCCTTTTTAAAAAGCCTATTTAATAAGTCTATTTAATAAGCCTATTTAATACGTCTATTTAATAAGTCTATTTAATAAGCCTATTTAATAAGTATTTAATGAGCCTATTTAATAAGCCTATTTATTGAGCCTATTTAATAAGCCTATTTATTGAGCCTATTTAATAAGCCTATTTATTGAGCCTATTTAATAAGCCTATTTATTGAGCCTATTTAATAAGGCTATTTAATACATCTTTTTAATAAGCCTATTTAATAAGCCTATTTAATAAGCCTATTTATTGAGCCTATTTAATAAGCCTATTTAATATGCCTATTTATTGAGCCTATTTAATAAGTCTATTTAATAAGCCTATTTAATAAGCCTATTTAATAAGTATTTAATGAGCCTATTTAATAAGTCTATTTAATAAGCCTATTTAATAGGCCTATTTAATAAGTCTAAGTTGCTGAAATAAGCCTATTTAATCAGCCTATTTAATACGCCTATTTAATAAGTCTAAGTTGCTGAAATAAGCCTTTTTAATCAGCGTAATTTGCTGAAATAAGCCTATTTAATAAGCCCAAGTTGCTGAAATAAGCCTACTTAATTAGGCTATTTAATAAGCCTAAGTTGCTGAAATAAGCCTATTTAATAAGCGTAAGTTGCTGAAAAAAGGCTATTTAATAAGTCTAAGTTGCTGAAATAAGCCTATTTAATAAGCCTAAGTTGCTGAAATAAGCCTATTTAATAAGCCTATTTAATAAGCCTAAGTTGCTGAAATAAGCCTATTTAATAAGCATATTTAATAGGCCTATTTAATAAGTCTAATTTGCTGAAATAAGCCTATTTAATAGGCCTATTTAATAAGTCTAAGTTGCTGAAATAAGCCTATTTAATAAGCGTAAGTTGCTGAAATAAGGCTATTTAATAAGTCTAAGTTGCTGAAATAAGCCTATTTAATAAGCCTAAGTTGCTGAAATAAGCCTATTTAATAAGCCTATTTACTAAGCCTAAGTTGCTGAAATAAGCCTATTTAATAAGCCTATTTAATAAGCCTATTTAATAGGCCTATTTAATAAGTCTAAGTTGCTGAAATAAGCCTATTTAATAGGCCTATTTAATAAGTCTAAGTTGCTGAAATAAGCCTATTTAATAAGCCTAAGTTGCTGAATGAGCCTATTTAATAAGCCTAAGTTGCTGAAATAAGCCTATTTAATAAGCCTAAGTTGCTGAATAAGCCTATTTAATAAGTCTAACTTGCTGAAATAAGCCTATTTAATAAGGCTATTTAATAAGCCTAAGTTGCTGAATAAGCCTATTTAATAAGTCTAAGTTGCTGAAATAAGGCTATTTAATAAGCCTACGTTGCTGAAATAAGGCTATTCAATAAGTTTAAGTTGCTGAAATAAGCCTATTTAATAAGCCTAAGTTGCTGAAATAAGCCTATTTAATGAGGCTATTTAATGAGCCTAAGTTGCTGAAATAAGCCTATTTAATAAGCCTAAGTTTCTGAACTAAGCCTATTTAAAAAGGTATATTTAATAAGTCTAAGTTGCTAAAATAAGCCTATTTAATTAGTCTGTTTAATAAGTCTATTTAATAATCCTATTTAATAAGCCTATTAAATAAGCCTATTTAATAAGCCTATTTAATACGCCTATTTAATAAACATATTTAATAAATATTTAATGAGCCTATTTAATACGTCTATTTAATAAGCCTTTTTAAAAAGCCTATTTAATAAGTCTATTTAATAAGCCTATTTAATACGTCTATTTAATAAGTCTATTTAATAAGCCTATTTAATAAGTATTTAATGAGCCTATTTAATAAGCCTATTTATTGAGCCTATTTAATAAGCCTATTTATTGAGCCTATTTAATAAGCCTATTTATTGAGCCTATTTAATAAGCCTATTTATTGAGCCTATTTAATAAGGCTATTTAATAAGCCTATTTAATAAGCCTATTTAATAAGCCTATTTATTGAGCCTATTTAATAAGCCTATTTAATATGCCTATTTATTGAGCCTATTTAATAAGTCTATTTAATAAGCCTATTTAATAAGCCTATTTAATAAGTATTTAATGAGCCTATTTAATAAGTCTATTTAATAAGCCTATTTAATAGGCCTATTTAATAAGTCTAAGTTGCTGAAATAAGCCTATTTAATCAGCCTATTTAATACGCCTATTTAATAAGTCTAAGTTGCTGAAATAAGCCTTTTTAATCAGCGTAAGTTGCTGAAATAAGCCTATTTAATAAGCCCAAGTTGCTGAAATAAGCCTACTTAATTAGGCTATTTAATAAGCCTAAGTTGCTGAAATAAGCCTATTTAATAAGCGTAAGTTGCTGAAAAAAGGCTATTTAATAAGTCTAAGTTGCTGAAATAAGCCTATTTAATAAGCCTAAGTTGCTGAAATAAGCCTATTTAATAAGCCTATTTAATAAGCCTAAGTTGCTGAAATAAGCCTATTTAATAAGCCTATTTAATAGGCCTATTTAATAAGTCTAATTTGCTGAAATAAGCCTATTTAATAAGCCTATTTAATAGGCCTATTTAATAAGTCTAAGTTGCTGAAATAAGCCTATTTAATAAGCGTAAGTTGCTGAAATAAGGCTATTTAATAAGTCTAAGTTGCTGAAATAAGCCTATTTAATAAGCCTAAGTTGCTGAAATAAGCCTATTTAATAAGCCTATTTACTAAGCCTAAGTTGCTGAAATAAGCCTATTTAATAAGCCTATTTAATAAGCCTATTTAATAGGCCTATTTAATAAGTCTAAGTTGCTGAAATAAGCCTATTTAATAAGCCTATTTAATAGGCCTATTTAATAAGTCTAAGTTGCTGAAATAAGCCTATTTAATAAGCCTAAGTTGCTGAATGAGCCTATTTAATAAGCCTAAGTTGCTGAAATAAGCCTATTTAATAAGCCTAAGTTGCTGAATAAGCCTATTTAATAAGTCTAACTTGCTGAAATAAGCCTATTTAATAAGGCTATTTAATAAGCCTAAGTTGCTGAATAAGCCTATTTAATAAGTCTAAGTTGCTGAAATAAGGCTATTTAATAAGCCTACGTTGCTGAAATAAGGCTATTTAATAAGTTTAAGTTGCTGAAATAAGCCTATTTAATAAGTCTAAGTTGCTGAAATAAGCCTATTTAATGAGGCTATTTAATGAGCCTAAGTTGCTGAAATAAGCCTATTTAATAAGCCTAAGTTTCTGAACTAAGCCTATTTAAAAAGGTATATTTAATAAGTCTAAGTTGCTAAAATAAGCCTATTTAATTAGTCTGTTTAATAAGTCTATTTAATAAGCCTATTTAATAAGCCTATTAAATAAGCCTATTTAATAAGCCTATTTAATACGCCTATTTAATAAACATATTTAATAAATATTTAATGAGCCTATTTAATACGTCTATTTAATAAGCCTTTTTAAAAAGCCTATTTAATAAGTCTATTTAATAAGCCTATTTAATACGTCTATTTAATAAGTCTATTTAATAAGCCTATTTAATAAGTATTTAATGAGCCTATTTAATAAGCCTATTTATTGAGCCTATTTAATAAGCCTATTTATTGAGCCTATTTAATAAGCCTATTTATTGAGCCTATTTAATAAGCCTATTTATTGAGCCTATTTAATAAGGCTATTTAATAAGCCTATTTAATAAGCCTATTTAATAAGCCTATTTATTGAGCCTATTTAATAAGCCTATTTAATATGCCTATTTATTGAGCCTATTTAATAAGTCTATTTAATAAGCCTATTTAATAAGCCTATTTAATAAGTATTTAATGAGCCTATTTAATAAGTCTATTTAATAAGCCTATTTAATAGGCCTATTTAATAAGTCTAAGTTGCTGAAATAAGCCTATTTAATCAGCCTATTTAATACGCCTATTTAATAAGTCTAAGTTGCTGAAATAAGCCTTTTTAATCAGCGTAAGTTGCTGAAATAAGCCTATTTAATAAGCCCAAGTTGCTGAAATAAGCCTACTTAATTAGGCTATTTAATAAGCCTAAGTTGCTGAAATAAGCCTATTTAATAAGCGTAAGTTGCTGAAAAAAGGCTATTTAATAAGTCTAAGTTGCTGAAATAAGCCTATTTAATAAGCCTAAGTTGCTGAAATAAGCCTATTTAATAAGCCTATTTAATAAGCCTAAGTTGCTGAAATAAGCCTATTTAATAAGCCTATTTAATAGGCCTATTTAATAAGTCTAATTTGCTGAAATAAGCCTATTTAATAAGCCTATTTAATAGGCCTATTTAATAAGTCTAAGTTGCTGAAATAAGCCTATTTAATAAGCGTAAGTTGCTGAAATAAGGCTATTTAATAAGTCTAAGTTGCTGAAATAAGCCTATTTAATAAGCCTAAGTTGCTGAAATAAGCCTATTTAATAAGCCTATTTACTAAGCCTAAGTTGCTGAAATAAGCCTATTTAATAAGCCTATTTAATAAGCCTATTTAATAGGCCTATTTAATAAGTCTAAGTTGCTGAAATAAGCCTATTTAATAAGCCTATTTAATAGGCCTATTTAATAAGTCTAAGTTGCTGAAATAAGCCTATTTAATAAGCCTAAGTTGCTGAATGAGCCTATTTAATAAGCCTAAGTTGCTGAAATAAGCCTATTTAATAGCCTAAGTTGCTGAATAAGCCTATTTAATAAGTCTAAGTTGCTGAAATAAGCCTATTTAATAAGGCTATTTAATAAGCCTAAGTTGCTGAATAAGCCTATTTAATAAGTCTAAGCTGCTGAAATAAGGCTATTTAATAAGTCTAAGTTGCTGAAATAAGCCTATTTAATAAGCCTAAGTTGCTGAAATAAGCCTATTTAATAAGCCTATTTACTAAGCCTAAGTTGCTGAAATAAGCCTATTTAATAAGCCTATTTAATAAGCCTATTTAATAGGCCTATTTAATAAGTCTAAGTTGCTGAAATAAGCCTATTTAATAAGCCTATTTAATAGGCCTATTTAATAAGTCTAAGTTGCTGAAATAAGCCTATTTAATAAGCCTAAGTTGCTGAATGAGCCTATTTAATAAGCCTAAGTTGCTGAAATAAGCCTATTTAATAGCCTAAGTTGCTGAATAAGCCTATTTAATAAGTCTAAGTTGCTGAAATAAGCCTATTTAATAGGCCTATTTAATAAGTCTAAGTTGCTGAAATAAGCCTATTTAATAAGCGTAAGTTGCTGAAATAAGGCTATTTAATAAGTCTAAGTTGCTGAAATAAGCCTATTTAATAAGCCTAAGTTGCTGAAATAAGCCTATTTAATAAGCCTATTTACTAAGCCTAAGTTGCTGAAATAAGCCTATTTAATAAGCCTATTTAATAAGCCTATTTAATAGGCCTATTTAATAAGTCTAAGTTGCTGAAATAAGCCTATTTAATAAGCCTATTTAATAGGCCTATTTAATAAGTCTAAGTTGCTGAAATAAGCCTATTTAATAAGCCTAAGTTGCTGAATGAGCCTATTTAATAAGCCTAAGTTGCTGAAATAAGCCTATTTAATAGCCTAAGTTGCTGAATAAGCCTATTTAATAAGTCTAAGTTGCTGAAATAAGCCTATTTAATAAGGCTATTTAATAAGCCTAAGTTGCTGAATAAGCCTATTTAATAAGTCTAAGCTGCTGAAATAAGGCTATTTAATAAGCCTACGTTGCTGAAATAAGGCTATTTAATAAGTTTAAGTTGCTGAAATAAGCCTATTTAATAAGCCTAAGTTGCTGAAATAAGCCTATTTAATGAGGCTATTTAATGAGCCTAAGTTGCTGAAAAAAGCCTATTTAATAAGCCTAAGTTTCTGAACTAAGCCTATTTAAAAAGGTATATTTAATAAGTCTAAGTTGCTGAAATAAACCTATTTAAAAATGCTATTTAATAAGCCTAAGTTGCTGAAATAAACCTGTTTAATAAGGCTATTTAATAAGCATAAGTTGCTGAAATAAGCTTATTTAATAAGCCTAAGTTGCTGAAATAAGCCTATTTAATAAGGCTATTTAATAAGTCTAAGTTGCTGAAATAAACCTATTTAATAAGCCTAAGTTGCTAAAATAAGCCTATTTAATTAGTCTGTTTAATAAGTCTATTTAATAAGCCTATTTAATAAGCCTATTTAATAAGCCTATTTAATACGCCTATTTAATAAACATATTTAATAAGTATTTAATGAGCCTATTTAATACGTCTATTTAATAAGCCTTTTTAAAAAGCCTATTTAATAAGTCTATTTAATAAGCCTATTTAATACGTCTATTTAATAAGTCTATTTAATAAGCCTATTTAATAAGCCTATTTAATAAGCCTATTTATTGAGCCTATTTAATAAGCCTATTTAATATGCCTATTTATTGAGCCTATTTAATAAGTCTATTTAATAAGCCTATTTAATAAGTATTTAATGAGCCTATTTAATAAGTCTATTTAATAAGCCTATTTAATAGGCCTATTTAATAAGTCTAAGTTGCTGAAATAAGCCTATTTAATCAGCCTATTTAATACGCCTATTTAATAAGTCTAAGTTGCTGAAATAAGCCTTTTTAATCAGCGTAAGTTGCTGAAATAAGCCTATTTAATAAGCCCAAGTTGCTGAAATAAGCCTACTTAATTAGGCTATTTAATAAGCCTAAGTTGCTGAAATAAGCCTATTTAATAAGCGTAAGTTGCTGAAAAAAGGCTATTTAATAAGTCTAAGTTTCTGAAATAAGCCTATTTAATAAGCCTAAGTTGCTGAAATAAGCCTATTTAATAAGCCTATTTAATAAGCCTAAGTTGCTGAAATAAGCCTATTTAATAAGCCTATTTAATAGGCCTATTTAATAAGTCTAATTTGCTGAAATAAGCCTATTTAATAAGCCTATTTAATAGGCCTATTTAATAAGTCTAAGTTGCTGAAATAAGCCTATTTAATAAGCGTAAGTTGCTGAAATAAGGCTATTTAATAAGTCTAAGTTGCTGAAATAAGCCTATTTAATAAGCCTAAGTTGCTGAAATAAGCCTAAAAAATACGCCTAAGTTGCTGAATGAGCCTATTTAATAAGCCTAAGTTGCTGAAATAAGCCTATTTAATAAGCCTAAGTTGCAGAATAAGCCTATTTAATAAGCCTAAGTTGCTGAATAAACCTATTTAATAAGTCTAAGTTGCTGAAATAAGCCTATTTAATAAGGCTATTTAATAAGCCTAAGTTGCTGAATAAGCCTATTTAATAAGTCTAAGTTGCTGAAATAAGGCTATTTAATAAGCCTAAGTTGCTGAAATAAGGCTATTTAATAAGCCTAAGTTGCTGAAATAAGCCTATTTAATAAGGCTATTTAATGAGCCTAAGTTGCTGAAATAAGCCTATTTAATAAGCCTAAGTTTCTGAACTAAGCCTATTTAAAAAAGTATATTTAATAAGTCTAAGTTGCTGAAATAAACCTATTTAAAAATGCTATTTAATAAGCCTAAGTTGCTGAAATAAACCTGTTTAATAAGGCTATTTAATAAGCATAAGTTGCTGAAATAAGACTATTTAATAAGGCTATTTAATAAGTCTAAGTTGCTGAAATAAACCTATTTAATAAGCCTAAGTTGCTAAAATAAGCATATTTAATGAGGCTATTTAATAAGTCTATTTAATAAGGCTATTTATTAAGCCTATTTAATAAGCCTATTTAATAAGCCTATTTAATACGCCTATTTAATAAACATATTTAATAAGTATTTAATGAGCCTATTTAATAAGTCTATTTAATAAGCCTTTTTAATAAGCCTTTTTAATAAGTCTATTTAATAAGCCTATTTAATAAGTATTTAATGAGCCTATTTAATGAGCCTATTTATTGAGCCTATTTAATAAGCCTATGTATTGAGCCTATTCAATAAGCCTATTTAATAAGTCTATTTAATAAGCCTATTTAATAAGCCTATTTAACACGCCTATTTATTGAGCCTATTTAATAAGCCTATTTAATAAGCCTATTTATTGAGCATATTTAATAAGTCTATTTAATAAGCCTATTTAATAAGTATTTAATGAGCCTATTTAATAAGTCTATTTAATAAGCCTATTTAATAAGGCTATTTAATGAGCCTAAGTTGGTGAAATAAGCCTAATTAATAAGCCTACGTTTCTGAATGAGCCTATTTAATAAGCCTAAGTTGCTGAAAAAAGCCTATTTAATAAGCCTAAGTTGCTGAATAAGCCTATTTAATAAGCCTAAGTTGCTGAATAAACCTATTTAATAAGTCTAAGTTGCTGAAATAAGCTTATTTAATAAGGCTATTTAATAAGCCTAAGTTGCTGAATAAGCCTATTTAATGAGGCTATTTAATGAGCCTAAGTTGCTGAAATAAGACTATTTAATAAGCCTAAGTTTCTGAATTAAGCCTATTTAAAAAGGTATATTTAATAAGTCTAAGTTGCTGAAATAAAGATGTTTAATAAGGCTATTTAATAAGCATAAGTTGCTGAAATAAGATTATTTAATAAGCCTAAGTTGCTGAAATAAGCCTATTTAATAAGGCTATTTAATAAGTCTAAGTTGCTGAAATAAACCTATTTAATAAGCCTAAGTTGCTAAAATAAGCCTATTTAATGAGGCTATTTAATGAGTCTATTTAATAAGCCTATTTAATAAGCCTATTTAATAAGCCTAATTAATAAGTCTATTTAATAAGTCTATTTAATAAGCCTTTTTAATAAGTATTTAATGAGCCTATTTAATAAGCCTATTTATTGAGCCTATTTAAAAAGCCTATTTATTGAGCCTATTTAATAAGCCTATTTATTGAGCCTATTTAATAAGCCTATTTATTGAGCCTATTTAATAAGCCTATTTAATAAGTCTATTTAATAAGCCTATTTAATAAGCCTATTTAATAAGCCTATTCATTGAGCCTATTTAATAAGCCTATTTAATATGGCTATTTATTGAGCCTATTTAATAAGTCTATTTAATAAGCCTATTTAATAAGCCTATTTAATGAGTATTTAATGAGCCTATTTAATAAGTCTATTTAATAAGCCTATTTAATAGGCCTATTTAATAAGTCTAAGTTGCTGAAATAAGCCTATTTAATAAGCCTATTTAATAGGCCTATTTAATAAGTCTAAGTTGCTGAAATAAGCCTATTTAATAAGCCTAAGTTTCTGAATGAGCCTATTTAATAAGCCTAAGTTGCTGAAATAAGCCTATTTAATAAGCCTAAGTTGCTGAATAAGCCTATTTAATAAGCCTAAGTTGCTGAAATAAGCCTATTTAATAAGTTTAAGTTGCTGAAATAAGGCTATTTAATAAGCCTAAGTTGCTGAAATAAGCCTATTTAATAAGCCTAACTTGCTGAAATAAGGCTATTTAATAAGTCTAAGTTGCTAAAATAAGCCTATTTAATGAGGCTATTTAATAAGTCTATTTAATAAGCCTATTTTTAATAAGCCTATTTAATAAGCCTATTTAATACGCTTATTTAATAAACCTATTTAATAAGTATTTAATGAGCCTATTTAATAAGTCTATTTAATAAGCCTTTTTAATAAGCTTATTTAATATGCCTATTTAATAAGCCTATTTAATAAGTGTATTTAATAAGGCTATTTAATGAGCCTAAGTTGCTGAAATAAGCTTATTTAATAGGCCTATTTAATAGGCCTATTAAATAAGTGTATTTAATAGGCCTATTTAATCAGCGTAAGTTGCTGAAATAAGCCTATTTAATAAGCCCAAGTTGCTGAAATAAGCCTATTTAATAAGGCTATTTAATAAGTCTAAGTTGCTGAACTAAACCTATTTAATAAGCCTAAGTTGCTAAAATAAGCATATTTAATGAGGCTATTTAATAAGTCTATTTAATAAGGCTATTTATTAAGCCTATTTAATAAGCCTATTTAATAAGCCTATTTAATACGCCTATTTAATAAACATATTTAATAAGTATTTAATGAGCCTATTTAATAAGTCTATTTAATAAGCCTTTTTAATGAGCCTTTTTAATAAGTCTATTTAATAAGCCTATTTAATAAGTATTTAATGAGCCTATTTAATGAGCCTATTTATTGAGCCTATTTAATAAGCCTATGTATTGAGCCTATTTAATAAGCCTATTTAATAAGTCTATTTAATAAGCCTATTTAATAAGCCTATTTAACACGCCTATTTATTGAGCCTATTTAATAAGCCTATTTAATAAGCCTATTTATTGAGCCTATTTAATAAGTCTATTTAATAAGCCTATTTAATAAGCCTATTTAATAAGTATTTAATGAGCCTATTTAATAAGTCTATTTAATAAGCCTATTTAATAAGGCTATTTAATGAGCCTAAGTTGGTGAAATAAGCCTAATTAATAAGCCTACGTTTCTGAATGAGCCTATTTAATAAGCCTAAGTTGCTGAAAAAAGCCTATTTAATAAGCCTAAGTTGCTGAATAAGCCTATTTAATAAGCCTAAGTTGCTGAATAAACCTATTTAATAAGTCTAAGTTGCTGAAATAAGCTTATTTAATAAGGCTATTTAATAAGCCTAAGTTGCTGAATAAGCCTATTTAATAAGGCTATTTAATGAGCCTAAGTTGCTGAAATAAGACTATTTAATAAGCCTAAGTTTCTGAATTAAGCCTATTTAAAAAGGTATATTTAATAAGTCTAAGTTGCTGAAATAAACCTATTTAAAAATGCTATTGAATAAGCCTAAGTTGCTGAAATAAACCTGTTTAATAAGGCTATTTAATAAGCATAAGTTGCTGAAATAAGCTTATTTAATAAGCCTAAGTTGCTGAAATAAGCCTATTTAATAAGGCTATTTAATAAGTCTAAGTTGCTGAAATAAACCTATTTAATAAGCCTAAGTTGCTAAAATAAGCCTATTTAATGAGGCTATTTAATAAGTCTATTTAATAAGCCTATCTAATAAGCCTATTTAATAAGCCTATTTAATAAGTCTATTTAATAAGTCTATTTAATAAGCCTTTTTAATAAGTATTTAATGAGCCTATTTAATAAGCCTATTTATTGAGCCTATTTAAAAAGCCTATTTATTGAGCCTATTTAATAAGCCTATTTATTGAGCCTATTTAATAAGCCTATTTATTGAGCCTATTTAATAAGCCTATTTAATAAGTCTATTTAATAAGCCTATTTAATAAGCCTATTTAATAAGCCTATTCATTGAGCCTATTTAATAAGCCTATTTAATATGGCTATTTATTGAGCCTATTTAATAAGTCTATTTAATAAGCCTATTTAATAAGCCCATTTAATGAGTATTTAATGAGCCTATTTAATAAGTCTATTTAATAAGCCTATTTAATAGGCCTATTTAATAAGTCTAAGTTGCTGAAATAAGCCTATTTAATAAGCCTATTTAATAAGCCTATTTAATAAGTCTAAGTTGCTGAAATAAGCCTATTTAATAAGCCTAAGTTTCTGAATGAGCCTATTTAATAAGCCTAAGTTGCTGAAATAAGCCTATTTAATAAGCCTAAGTTGCTGAATAAGCCTATTTAATAAGCCTAAGTTGCTGAAATAAGCCTATTTAATAAGTTTAAGTTGCTGAAATAAGGCTATTTAATAAGCCTAAGTTGCTGAAATAAGCCTATTTAATAAGCCTAACTTGCTGAAATAAGCCTATTTAATAAGCCTAAGTTGCTGAAATAAGCCTATTTAATAAGTTTAAGTTGCTGAAATAAGCCTTTTTAATCAGCGTAAGTTGCTGAAAAAAGGCTATTTAATAAGTCTAAGTTGCTGAAATAAGCCTATTTAATAAGCCTAAGTTGCTGAAATAAGCCTATTTAATAAGCCTATTTAATAAGCCTAAGTTGCTGAAATAAGCCTATTTAATAAGCATATTTAATAGGCCTATTTAATAAGTCTAATTTGCTGAAATAAGCCTATTTAATAAGCCTATTTAATAGGCCTATTTAATAAGTCTAAGTTACTGAAATAAGCCTATTTAATAAGCGTAAGTTGCTGAAATAAGGCTATTTAATAAGTCTAAGTTGCTGAAATAAGCCTATTTAATAAGCCTAAGTTGCTGAAATAAGCCTATTTAATAAGCCTATTTACTAAGCCTAAGTTGCTGAAATAAGCCTATTTAATAAGCCTATTTAATAAGCCTATTTAATAGGCCTATTTAATAAGTCTAAGTTGCTGAAATAATCCTATTTAATAAGCCTATTTAATAGGCCTATTTAATAAGTCTAAGTTGCTGAAATAAGCCTATTTAATAAGCCTAAGTTGCTGAATGAGCCTATTTAATAAGCCTAAGTTGCTGAAATAAGCCTATTTAATAAGCCTAAGTTGCTGAATAAGCCTATTTAATAAGTCTAACTTGCTGAAATAAGCCTATTTAATAAGGCTATTTAATAAGCCTAAGTTGCTGAATAAGCCTATTTAATAAGTCTAAGTTGCTGAAATAAGGCTATTTAATAAGCCTACGTTGCTGAAATAAGGCTATTTAATAAGTTTAAGTTGCTGAAATAAGCCTATTTAATAAGCCTAAGTTGCTGAAATAAGCCTATTTAATGAGGCTATTTAATGAGCCTAAGTTGCTGAAATAAGCCTATTTAATAAGCCTAAGTTTCTGAACTAAGCCTATTTAAAAAGGTATATTTAATAAGTCTAAGTTGCTAAAATAAGCCTATTTAATTAGTCTGTTTAATAAGTCTATTTAATAAGCCTATTTAATAAGCCTATTAAATAAGCCTATTTAATAAGCCTATTTAATACGCCTATTTAATAAACATATTTAATAAATATTTAATGAGCCTATTTAATACGTCTATTTAATAAGCCTTTTTAAAAAGCCTATTTAATAAGTCTATTTAATAAGCCTATTTAATACGTCTATTTAATAAGTCTATTTAATAAGCCTATTTAATAAGTATTTAATGAGCCTATTTAATAAGCCTATTTATTGAGCCTATTTAATAAGCCTATTTATTGAGCCTATTTAATAAGCTTATTTATTGAGCCTATTTAATAAGCCTATTTATTGAGCCTATTTAATAAGGCTATTTAATAAGCCTATTTAATAAGCCTATTTAATAAGCCTATTTATTGAGCCTATTTAATAAGCCTATTTAATATGCCTATTTATTGAGCCTATTTAATAAGTCTATTTAATAAGCCTATTTAATAAGCCTATTTAATAAGTATTTAATGAGCCTATTTAATAAGTCTATTTAATAAGCCTATTTAATAGGCCTATTTAATAAGTCTAAGTTGCTGAAATAAGCCTATTTAATCAGCCTATTTAATAGGCCTATTTAATAAGTCTAAGTTGCTGAAATAAGCCTATTTAATAAGGCTATTTAATAAGTCTAAGTTGCTGAAATAAACCTATTTAATAAGCCTAAGTTGCTAAAATAAGCCTATTTAATGAGGCTATTTAATAAGTCTATTTAATAAGCCTATTTAATAAGCCTATTTAATAAGCCTATTTAATAAGTCTATTTAATAAGTCTATTTAATAAGCCTTTTTAATAAGTATTTAATGAGACTATTTAATAAGCCTATTTATTGAGCCTATTTAAAAAGCCTATTTATTGAGCCTATTTAATAAGCCTATTTATTGAGCCTATTTAATAAGCCTATTTATTGAGCCTATTTAATAAGCCTATTTAATAAGTCTATTTAATAAGCCTATTTAATAAGCCTATTTAATAAGCCTATTCATTGAGCCTATTTAATAAGCCTATTTAATATGGCTATTTATTGAGCCTATTTAATAAGTCTATTTAGTAAGCCTATTTAATAAGCCCATTTAATGAGTATTTAATGAGCCTATTTAATAAGTCTATTTAATAAGCCTATTTAATAGGCCTATTTAATAAGTCTAAGTTGCTGAAATAAGCCTATTTAATAAGCCTATTTAATAAGCCTATTTAATAAGTCTAAGTTGCTGAAATAAGCCTATTTAATAAGCCTAAGTTTCTGAATGAGCCTATTTAATAAGCCTAAGTTGCTGAAATAAGCCTATTTAATAAGCCTAAGTTGCTGAATAAGCCTATTTAATAAGCCTAAGTTGCTGAAATAAGCCTATTTAATAAGTTTAAGTTGCTGAAATAAGGCTATTTAATAAGCCTAAGTTGCTGAAATAAGCCTATTTAATAAGCCTAACTTGCTGAAATAAGCCTATTTAATAAGCCTAAGTTGCTGAAATAAGCCTATTTAATAAGTTTAAGTTGCTGAAATAAGCCTTTTTAATCAGCGTAAGTTGCTGAAAAAAGGCTATTTAATAAGTCTAAGTTGCTGAAATAAGCCTATTTAATAAGCCTAAGTTGCTGAAATAAGCCTATTTAATAAGCCTATTTAATAAGCCTAAGTTGCTGAAATAAGCCTATTTAATAAGCATATTTAATAGGCCTATTTAATAAGTCTAATTTGCTGAAATAAGCCTATTTAATAAGCCTATTTAATAGGCCTATTTAATAAGTCTAAGTTGCTGAAATAAGCCTATTTAATAAGCGTAAGTTGCTGAAATAAGGCTATTTAATAAGTCTAAGTTGCTGAAATAAGCCTATTTAATAAGCCTAAGTTGCTGAAATAAGCCTATTTAATAAGCCTATTTACTAAGCCTAAGTTGCTGAAATAAGCCTATTTAATAAGCCTATTTAATAAGCCTATTTAATAGGCCTATTTAATAAGTCTAAGTTGCTGAAATAATCCTATTTAATAAGCCTATTTAATAGGCCTATTTAATAAGTCTAAGTTGCTGAAATAAGCCTATTTAATAAGCCTAAGTTGCTGAATGAGCCTATTTAATAAGCCTAAGTTGCTGAAATAAGCCTATTTAATAAGCCTAAGTTGCTGAATAAGCCTATTTAATAAGTCTAACTTGCTGAAATAAGCCTATTTAATAAGGCTATTTAATAAGCCTAAGTTGCTGAATAAGCCTATTTAATAAGTCTAAGTTGCTGAAATAAGGCTATTTAATAAGACTACGTTGCTGAAATAAGGCTATTTAATAAGTTTAAGTTGCTGAAATAAGCCTATTTAATAAGCCTAAGTTGCTGAAATAAGCCTATTTAATGAGGCTATTTAATGAGCCTAAGTTGCTGAAATAAGCCTATTTAATAAGCCTAAGTTTCTGAACTAAGCCTATTTAAAAAGGTATATTTAATAAGTCTAAGTTGCTAAAATAAGCCTATTTAATTAGTCTGTTTAATAAGTCTATTTAATAAGCCTATTTAATAAGCCTATTAAATAAGCCTATTTAATAAGCCTATTTAATACGCCTATTTAATAAACATATTTAATAAATATTTAATGAGCCTATTTAATACGTCTATTTAATAAGCCTTTTTAAAAAGCCTATTTAATAAGTCTATTTAATAAGCCTATTTAATACGTCTATTTAATAAGTCTATTTAATAAGCCTATTTAATAAGTATTTAATGAGCCTATTTAATAAGCCTATTTATTGAGCCTATTTAATAAGCCTATTTATTGAGCCTATTTAATAAGCTTATTTATTGAGCCTATTTAATAAGCCTATTTATTGAGCCTATTTAATAAGGCTATTTAATAAGCCTATTTAATAAGCCTATTTAATAAGCCTATTTATTGAGCCTATTTAATAAGCCTATTTAATATGCCTATTTATTGAGCCTATTTAATAAGTCTATTTAATAAGCCTATTTAATAAGCCTATTTAATAAGTATTTAATGAGCCTATTTAATAAGTCTATTTAATAAGCCTATTTAATAGGCCTATTTAATAAGTCTAAGTTGCTGAAATAAGCCTATTTAATCAGCCTATTTAATAGGCCTATTTAATAAGTCTAAGTTGCTGAAATAAGCCTATTTAATAAGGCTATTTAATAAGTCTAAGTTGCTGAAATAAACCTATTTAATAAGCCTAAGTTGCTAAAATAAGCCTATTTAATGAGGCTATTTAATAAGTCTATTTAATAAGCCTATTTAATAAGCCTATTTAATAAGCCTATTTAATAAGTCTATTTAATAAGTCTATTTAATAAGCCTTTTTAATAAGTATTTAATGAGCCTATTTAATAAGCCTATTTATTGAGCCTATTTAAAAAGCCTATTTATTGAGCCTATTTAATAAGCCTATTTATTGAGCCTATTTAATAAGCCTATTTATTGAGCCTATTTAATAAGCCTATTTAATAAGTCTATTTAATAAGCCTATTTAATAAGCCTATTTAATAAGCCTATTCATTGAGCCTATTTAATAAGCCTATTTAATATGGCTATTTATTGAGCCTATTTAATAAGTCTATTTAATAAGCCTATTTAATAAGCCCATTTAATGAGTATTTAATGAGCCTATTTAATAAGTCTATTTAATAAGCCTATTTAATAGGCCTATTTAATAAGTCTAAGTTGCTGAAATAAGCCTATTTAATAAGCCTATTTAATAAGCCTATTTAATAAGTCTAAGTTGCTGAAATAAGCCTATTTAATAAGCCTAAGTTTCTGAATGAGCCTATTTAATAAGCCTAAGTTGCTGAAATAAGCCTATTTAATAAGCCTAAGTTGCTGAATAAGCCTATTTAATAAGCCTAAGTTGCTGAAATAAGCCTATTTAATAAGTTTAAGTTGCTGAAATAAGGCTATTTAATAAGCCTAAGTTGCTGAAATAAGCCTATTTAATAAGCCTAACTTGCTGAAATAAGCCTATTTAATAAGCCTAAGTTGCTGAAATAAGCCTATTTAATAAGTTTAAGTTGCTGAAATAAGCCTTTTTAATCAGCGTAAGTTGCTGAAAAAAGGCTATTTAATAAGTCTAAGTTGCTGAAATAAGCCTATTTAATAAGCCTAAGTTGCTGAAATAAGCCTATTTAATAAGCCTATTTAATAAGCCTAAGTTGCTGAAATAAGCCTATTTAATAAGCATATTTAATAGGCCTATTTAATAAGTCTAATTTGCTGAAATAAGCCTATTTAATAAGCCTATTTAATAGGCCTATTTAATAAGTCTAAGTTGCTGAAATAAGCCTATTTAATAAGCGTAAGTTGCTGAAATAAGGCTATTTAATAAGTCTAAGTTGCTGAAATAAGCCTATTTAATAAGCCTATTTAATAAGCCTATTTAATAGGCCTATTTAATAAGTCTAAGTTGCTGAAATAATCCTATTTAATAAGCCTATTTAATAGGCCTATTTAATAAGTCTAAGTTGCTGAAATAAGCCTATTTAATAAGCCTAAGTTGCTGAATGAGCCTATTTAATAAGCCTAAGTTGCTGAAATAAGCCTATTTAATAAGCCTAAGTTGCTGAATAAGCCTATTTAATAAGTCTAAGTTGCTGAAATAAGGCTATTTAATAAGCCTACGTTGCTGAAATAAGGCTATTTAATAAGCCTACGTTGCTGAAATAAGGCTATTTAATAAGTTTAAGTTGCTGAAATAAGCCTATTTAATAAGCCTAAGTTGCTGAAATAAGCCTATTTAATGAGGCTATTTAATGAGCCTAAGTTGCTGAAATAAGCCTATTTAATAAGCCTAAGTTTCTGAACTAAGCCTATTTAAAAAGGTATATTTAATAAGTCTAAGTTGCTCAAATAAGCCTATTTAATTAGTCTGTTTAATAAGTCTATTTAATAAGCCTATTTAATAAGCCTATTAAATAAGCCTATTTAATAAGCCTATTTAATACGCCTATTTAATAAACATATTTAATAAATATTTAATGAGCCTATTTAATAAGTCTATTTAATAAGCCTTTTTAAAAAGCCTATTTAATAAGTCTATTTAATAAGCCTATTTAATACGTCTATTTAATAAGTCTATTTAATAAGCCTATTTAATAAGTATTTAATGAGCCTATTTAATAAGCCTATTTATTGAGCCTATTTAATAAGCCTATTTATTGAGCCTATTTAATAAGCCTATTTATTGAGCCTATTTAATAAGCCTATTTATTGAGCCTATTTAATAAGGCTATTTAATAAGCCTATTTAATAAGCCTATTTAATAAGCCTATTTATTGAGCCTATTTAATAAGCCTATTTAATATGCCTATTTATTGAGCCTATTTAATAAGTCTATTTAATAAGCCTATTTAATAAGCCTATTTAATAAGTATTTAATGAGCCTATTTAATAAGTCTATTTAATAAGCCTATTTAATAGGCCTATTTAATAAGTCTAAGTTGCTGAAATAAGCCTATTTAATCAGCCTATTTAATACGCCTATTTAATAAGTCTAAGTTGCTGAAATAAGCCTTTTTAATCAGCGTAAGTTGCTGAAATAAGCCTATTTAATAAGCCCAAGTTGCTGAAATAAGCCTACTTAATTAGGCTATTTAATAAGCCTAAGTTGCTGAAATAAGCCTATTTAATAAGCGTAGGTTGCTGAAAAAAGGCTATTTAATAAGTCTAAGTTGCTGAAATAAGCCTATTTAATAAGCCTAAGTTGCTAAAATAAGCCTATTTAATAAGCCTATTTAATAAGCCTAAGTTGCTGAAATAAGCCTATTTAATCAGCCTATTTAATAGGCCTATTTAATAAGTCTAATTTGCTGAAATAAGCCTATTTAATAAGCCTATTTAATAGGCCTATTTAATAAGTCTAAGTTGCTGAAATAAGCCTATTTAATAAGCGTAAGTTGCTGAAATAAGGCTATTTAATAAGTCTAAGTTGCTGAAATAAGCCTATTTAATAAGCCTAAGTTGCTGAAATAAGCCTATTTAATAAGCCTATTTACTAAGCCTAAGTTGCTGAAATAAGCCTATTTAATAAGCCTATTTAATAAGCCTATTTAATAGGCCTATTTAATAAGTCTAAGTTGCTGAAATAAGCCTATTTAATAAGCCTATTTAATAGGCCTATTTAATAAGTCTAAGTTGCTGAAATAAGCCTATTTAATAAGCCTAAGTTGCTGAATGAGCCTATTTAATAAGCCTAAGTTGCTGAAATAAGCCTATTTAATAAGCCTAAGTTGCTGAATAAGCCTATTTAATAAGTCTAACTTGCTGAAATAAGCCTATTTAATAAGGCTATTTAATAAGCCTAAGTTGCTGAATAAGCCTATTTAATAAGTCTAAGCTGCTGAAATAAGGCTATTTAATAAGCCTACGTTGCTGAAATAAGGCTATTTAATAAGTTTAAGTTGCTGAAATAAGCCTATTTAATAAGCCTAAGTTGCTGAAATAAGCCTATTTAATGAGGCTATTTAATGAGCCTAAGTTGCTGAAAAAAGCCTATTTAATAAGCCTAAGTTTCTGAACTAAGCCTATTTAAAAAGGTATATTTAATAAGTCTAAGTTGCTGAAATAAACCTATTTAAAAATGCTATTTAATAAGCCTAAGTTGCTGAAATAAACCTGTTTAATAAGGCTATTTAATAAGCATAAGTTGTTGAAATAAGCTTATTTAATAAGCCTAAGTTGCTGAAATAAGCCTATTTAATAAGGCTATTTAATAAGTCTAAGTTGCTGAAATAAACCTATTTAATAAGCCTAAGTTGCTAAAATAAGCCTATTTAATTAGTCTGTTTAATAAGTCTATTTAATAAGCCTATTTAATAAGCCTATTTAATAAGCCTATTTAATAAGCCTATTTAATACGCCTATTTAATAAACATATTTAATAAGTATTTAATGAGCCTATTTAATACGTCTATTTAATAAGCCTTTTTAAAAAGCCTATTTAATAAGTCTATTTAATAAGCCTATTTAATACGTCTATTTAATAAGTCTATTTAATAAGCCTATTTAATAAGCCTATTTAATAAGCCTATTTATTGAGCCTATTTAATAAGCCTATTTAATATGCCTATTTATTGAGCCTATTTAATAAGTCTATTTAATAAGCCTATTTAATAAGTATTTAATGAGCCTATTTAATAAGTCTATTTAATAAGCCTATTTAATAGGCCTATTTAATAAGTCTAAGTTGCTGAAATAAGCCTATTTAATCAGCCTATTTAATACGCCTATTTAATAAGTCTAAGTTGCTGAAATAAGCCTTTTTAATCAGCGTAAGTTGCTGAAATAAGCCTATTTAATAAGCCCAAGTTGCTGAAATAAGCCTACTTAATTAGGCTATTTAATAAGCCTAAGTTGCTGAAATAAGCCTATTTAATAAGCGTAAGTTGCTGAAAAAAGGCTATTTAATAAGTCTAAGTTTCTGAAATAAGCCTATTTAATAAGCCTAAGTTGCTGAAATAAGCCTATTTAATAAGCCTATTTAATAAGCCTAAGTTGCTGAAATAAGCCTATTTAATAAGCCTATTTAATAGGCCTATTTAATAAGTCTAATTTGCTGAAATAAGCCTATTTAATAAGCCTATTTAATAGGCCTATTTAATAAGTCTAAGTTGCTGAAATAAGCCTATTTAATAAGCGTAAGTTGCTGAAATAAGGCTATTTAATAAGTCTAAGTTGCTGAAATAAGCCTATTTAATAAGCCTAAGTTGCTGAAATAAGCCTAAAAAATACGCCTAAGTTGCTGAATGAGCCTAATTAATAAGCCTAAGTTGCTGAAATAAGCCTATTTAATAAGCCTAAGTTGCAGAATAAGCCTATTTAATAAGCCTAAGTTGCTGAATAAACCTATTTAATAAGTCTAAGTTGCTGAAATAAGCCAATTTAATAAGGCTATTTAATAAGCCTAAGTTGCTGAATAAGCCTATTTAATAAGTCTAAGTTGCTGAAATAAGGCTATTTAATAAGCCTAAGTTGCTGAAATAAGGCTATTTAATAAGTTTAAGTTGCTGAAATAGGCCTATTTAATAAGCCTAAGTTGCTGAAATAAGCCTATTTAATAAGGCTATTTAATGAGCCTAAGTTGCTGAAATAAGCCTATTTAATAAGCCTAAGTTTCTGAACTAAGCCTATTTAAAAAGGTATATTTAATAAGTCTAAGTTGCTGAAATAAACCTATTTAAAAATGCTATTTAATAAGCCTAAGTTGCTGAAATAAACCTGTTTAATAAGGCTATTTAATAAGCATAAGTTGCTGAAATAAGCCTATTTAATAAGGCTATTTAATAAGTCTAAGTTGCTGAAATAAACCTATTTAATAAGCCTAAGTTGCTAAAATAAGCATATTTAATGAGGCTATTTAATAAGTCTATTTAATAAGGCTATTTATTAAGCCTATTTAATAAGCCTATTTAATAAGCCTATTTAATACGCCTATTTAATAAACATATTTAATAAGTATTTAATGAGCCTATTTAATAAGTCTATTTAATAAGCCTTTTTAATAAGCCTTTTTAATAAGTCTATTTAATAAGCCTATTTAATAAGTATTTAATGAGCCTATTTAATGAGCCTATTTATTGAGCCTATTTAATAAGCCTATGTATTGAGCCTATTTAATAAGCCTATTTAATAAGTCTATTTAATAAGCCTATTTAATAAGCCTATTTAACACGCCTATTTATTGAGCCTATTTAATAAGCCTATTTAATAAGCCTATTTATTGAGCATATTTAATAAGTCTATTTAATAAGCCTATTTAATAAGCCTATTTAATAAGTATTTAATGAGCCTATTTAATAAGTCTATTTAATAAGCCTATTTAATAAGGCTATTTAATGAGCCTAAGTTGGTGAAATAAGCCTAATTAATAAGCCTACGTTTCTGAATGAGCCTATTTAATAAGCCTAAGTTGCTGAAAAAAGCCTATTTAATAAGCCTAAGTTGCTGAATAAGCCTATTTAATAAGCCTAAGTTGCTGAATAAACCTATTTAATAAGTCTAAGTTGCTGAAATAAGCTTATTTAATAAGGCTATTTAATAAGCCTAAGTTGCTGAATAAGCCTATTTAATAAGGCTATTTAATGAGCCTAAGTTGCTGAAATAAGACTATTTAATAAGCCTAAGTTTCTGAATTAAGCCTATTTAAAAAGGTATATTTAATAAGTCTAAGTTGCTGAAATAAACCTGTTTAATAAGGCTATTTAATAAGCATAAGTTGCTGAAATAAGCTTATTTAATAAGCCTAAGTTGCTGAAATAAGCCTATTTAATAAGGCTATTTAATAAGTCTAAGTTGCTGAAATAAACCTATTTAATAAGCCTAAGTTGCTAAAATAAGCCTATTTAATGAGGCTATTTAATGAGTCTATTTAATAAGCCTATTTAATAAGCCTATTTAATAAGCCTATTTAATAAGCCTATTTAATAAGTCTATTTAATAAGTCTATTTAATAAGCCTTTTTAATAAGTATTTAATGAGCCTATTTAATAAGCCTATTTATTGAGCCTATTTAAAAAGCCTATTTATTGAGCCTATTTAATAAGCCTATTTATTGAGCCTATTTAATAAGCCTATTTATTGAGCCTATTTAATAAGCCTATTTAATAAGTCTATTTAATAAGCCTATTTAATAAGCCTATTTAATAAGCCTATTCATTGAGCCTATTTAATAAGCCTATTTAATATGGCTATTTATTGAGCCTATTTAATAAGTCTATTTAATAAGCCTATTTAATAAGCCTATTTAATGAGTATTTAATGAGCCTATTTAATAAGTCTATTTAATAAGCCTATTTAATAGGCCTATTTAATAAGTCTAAGTTGCTGAAATAAGCCTATTTAATAAGCCTATTTAATAGGCCTATTTAATAAGTCTAAGTTGCTGAAATAAGCCTATTTAATAAGCCTAAGTTTCTGAATGAGCCTATTTAATAAGCCTAAGTTGCTGAAATAAGCCTATTTAATAAGCCTAAGTTGCTGAATAAGCCTATTTAATAAGCCTAAGTTGCTGAAATAAGCCTATTTAATAAGTTTAAGTTGCTGAAATAAGGCTATTTAATAAGCCTAAGTTGCTGAAATAAGCCTATTTAATAAGCCTAACTTGCTGAAATAAGGCTATTTAATAAGTCTAAGTTGCTGAAATAAGCCTATTTAATAAGCCTAAGTTGCTAAAATAAGCCTATTTAATGAGGCTATTTAATAAGTCTATTTAATAAGCCTATTTTTAATAAGCCTATTTAATAAGCCTATTTAATACGCTTATTTAATAAACCTATTTAATAAGTATTTAATGAGCCTATTTAATAAGTCTATTTAATAAGCCTTTTTAATAAGCTTATTTAATATGCCTATTTAATAAACCTATTTAATAAGTGTATTTAATAAGGCTATTTAATGAGCCTAAGTTGCTGAAATAAGCTTATTTAATAGTCCTATTTAATAGGCCTATTTAATCAGCGTAAGTTGCTGAAATAAGCCTATTTAATAAGCCCAAGTTGCTGAAATAAGCCTATTTAATAAGGCTATTTAATAAGTCTAAGTTGCTGAAATAAACCTATTTAATAAGCCTAAGTTGCTAAAATAAGCATATTTAATGAGGCTATTTAATAAGTCTATTTAATAAGGCTATTTATTAAGCCTATTTAATAAGCCTATTTAATAAGCCTATTTAATACGCCTATTTAATAAGCCTTTTTAATGAGCCTTTTTAATAAGTCTATTTAATAAGCCTATTTAATAAGTATTTAATGAGCCTATTTAATGAGCCTATTTATTGAGCCTATTTAATAAGCCTATGTATTGAGCCTATTTAATAAGCCTATTTAATAAGTCTATTTAATAAGCCTATTTAATAAGCCTATTTAACACGCCTATTTATTGAGCCTATTTAATAAGCCTATTTAATAAGCCTATTTATTGAGCCTATTTAATAAGTCTATTTAATAAGCCTATTTAATAAGCCTATTTAATAAGTATTTAATGAGCCTATTTAATAAGTCTATTTAATAAGCCTATTTAATAAGGCTATTTAATGAGCCTAAGTTGGTGAAATAAGCCTAATTAATAAGCCTACGTTTCTGAATGAGCCTATTTAATAAGCCTAAGTTGCTGAAAAAAGCCTATTTAATAAGCCTAAGTTGCTGAATAAGCCTATTTAATAAGCCTAAGTTGCTGAATAAACCTATTTAATAAGTCTAAGTTGCTGAAATAAGCTTATTTAATAAGGCTATTTAATAAGCCTAAGTTGCTGAATAAGCCTATTTAATAAGGCTATTTAATGAGCCTAAGTTGCTGAAATAAGACTATTTAATAAGCCTAAGTTTCTGAATTAAGCCTATTTAAAAAGGTATATTTAATAAGTCTAAGTTGCTGAAATAAACCTATTTAAAAATGCTATTGAATAAGCCTAAGTTGCTGAAATAAACCTGTTTAATAAGGCTATTTAATAAGCATGAGTTGCTGAAATAAGCTTATTTAATAAGCCTAAGTTGCTGAAATAAGCCTATTTAATAAGGCTATTTAATAAGTCTAAGTTGCTGAAATAAACCTATTTAATAAGCCTAAGTTGCTAAAATAAGCCTATTTAATGAGGCTAATTAATAAGTCTATTTAATAAGCCTATTTAATAAGCCTATTTAATAAGCCTATTTAATAAGCCTATTTAATAAGTCTATTTAATAAGTCTATTTAATAAGCCTTTTTAATAAGTATTTAATGAGCCTATTTAATAAGCCTATTTATTGAGGCTATTTAAAAAGCCTATTTATTGAGCCTATTTAATAAGCCTATTGATTGAGCCTATTTAATAAGCCTATTTATTGAGCCTATTTAATAAGCCTATTTAATAAGTCTATTTAATAAGCCTATTTAATAAGCCTATTTAATAAGCCTATTCATTGAGCCTATTTAATAAGCCTATTTAATATGGCTATTTATTGAGCCTATTTAATAAGTCTATTTAATAAGCCTATTTAATAAGCCCATTTAATGAGTATTTAATGAGCCTATTTAATAAGTCTATTTAATAAGCCTATTTAATAGGCCTATTTAATAAGTCTAAGTTGCTGAAATAAGCCTATTTAATAAGCCTATTTAATAAGCCTATTTAATAAGTCTAAGTTGCTGAAATAAGCCTATTTAATAAGCCTAAGTTTCTGAATGAGCCTATTTAATAAGCCTAAGTTGCTGAAATAAGCCTATTTAATAAGCCTAAGTTGCTGAATAAGCCTATTTAATAAGCCTAAGTTGCTGAAATAAGCCTATTTAATAAGTTTAAGTTGCTGAAATAAGGCTATTTAATAAGCCTAAGTTGCTGAAATAAGCCTATTTAATGAGGCTATTTAATAAGTCTATTTAATAAACCTATTTAATAAGCCTATTTAATAAGCCTATTTAATAAGTCTATTTAATAAGTCTATTTAATAAGCCTATTTAATAAGTATTTAATGAGCCTATTTACCAAGCCTATTTATTGAGCCTATTTAATAAGCCTATTTATTAAGCCTATTTAATAAGCCCATTTATTGAGCCTATTTAATAAGCCTATTTATTGAGGCTATTTAATAAGCCTATTTATTGAGCCTATTTAATAAGCCTATTTAATAAGTATATTTAATAAGCCTATTTAATAAGCCTATTTAATAAGTATTTAATGAGCCTATTTAATAAGTCTATTTAATAAGCCTATTTAATAGGCCTATTTAATAAGTCTAAGTTGCTGAAATAAGCCTATTTAATAAGCCTATTTAATAGGCCTATTAAATAAGTCTAAGTTGCTGAAATAAGCCTTTTTAATCAGCGTAAGTTGCTGAAATAAGCCTATTTAATAAGCCCAAGTTGCTGAAATAAGCCTACTTAATTAGGCTATTTAATAAGCCTAAGTTGCTGAAATAAGCCTATTTAATAAGCGTAAGTTGCTGAAATAAGGCTATTTAATAAGTCTAAGTTGCTGAAATAAGCCTATTTAATAAGCCTAAGTTGCTGAAATAAGCCTATTTAATAAGCCTATTTAATAAGCCTAAGTTGCTGAAATAAGCCTATTTAATAAGCCTATTTAATAGGCCTATTTAATAAGTCTAATTTGCTGAAATAAGCCTATTTAATAAGCCTATTTAATAGGCCTATTTAATAAGTCTAATTTGCTGAAATAAGCCTATTTAATAAGCCTATTTAATAGGCCTATTTAATAAGTCTAAGTTGCTGAAATAAGCCTATTTAATAAGCCTAAGTTGCTGAATGAGCCTATTTAATAAGCCTAAGTTGCTGAAATAAGCCTATTTAATAAGCCTAAGTTGCTGAATAAGCCTATTTAATAAGCCTAAGTTGCTGAATAAACCTATTTAATAAGTCTAAGTTGCTGAAATAAGCCTATTTAATAAGGCTATTTAATAAGCCTAAGTTGCTGAATAAGCCTATTTAATAAGTCTAAGTTGCTGAAATAAGGCTATTTAATAAGCCTAAGTTGCTGAAATAAACCTGTTTAATAAGTTTAAGTTGCTGAAATAAGCCTATTTAATAAGCCTAAGGTGCTGAAATAAGCCTATTTAATAAGGCTATTTAATGAGCCTAAGTTGCTGAAATAAGCCTATTTAATAAGCCTAAGTTTCTGAACTAAGCCTATTTAAAAAGGTATATTTAATAAGTCTAAGTTGCTGAAATAAACCTATTTAAAAATGCTATTTAATAAGCCTAAGTTGCTGAAATAAACCTGTTTAATAAGGCTATTTAATAAGCATAAGTTGCTGAAATAAGCTTATTTAATAAGCCTAAGTTGCTGAAATAAGCCTATTTAATAAGGCTATTTAATAAGTCTAAGTTGCTGAAATAAACCTATTTAATAAGCCTAAGTTGCTAAAATAAGCCTATTCAATGAGGCTATTTAATAAGTCTATTTAATAAGCCTATTTATTAAGCCTATTTAATATGCCTATTTAATAAGCCTATTTAATACGCCTATTTAATAAACATATTTAATAAGTATTTAATGAGCCTATTTAATAAGTCTATTTAATAAGCCTATTTAATAAGCCTATTTAATACGCCTATTTAATAAACATATTTAATAAGTATTTAATGAGCCTATTTAATACGTCTATTTAATAAGCCTTTTTAAAAAGCCTATTTAATAAGTCTATTTAATAAGCCTATTTAATACGTCTATTTAATAAGTCTATTTAATAAGCCTATTTAATAAGCCTATTTAATAAGCCTATTTATTGAGCCTATTTAATAAGCCTATTTAATATGCCTATTTATTGAGCCTATTTAATAAGTCTATTTAATAAGCCTATTTAATAAGTATTTAATGAGCCTATTTAATAAGTCTATTTAATAAGCCTATTTAATAGGCCTATTTAATAAGTCTAAGTTGCTGAAATAAGCCTATTTAATCAGCCTATTTAATACGCCTATTTAATAAGTCTAAGTTGCTGAAATAAGCCTTTTTAATCAGCGTAAGTTGCTGAAATAAGCCTATTTAATAAGCCCAAGTTGCTGAAATAAGCCTACTTAATTAGGCTATTTAATAAGCCTAAGTTGCTGAAATAAGCCTATTTAATAAGCGTAAGTTGCTGAAAAAAGGCTATTTAATAAGTCTAAGTTTCTGAAATAAGCCTATTTAATAAGCCTAAGTTGCTGAAATAAGCCTATTTAATAAGCCTATTTAATAAGCCTAAGTTGCTGAAATAAGCCTATTTAATAAGCCTATTTAATAGGCCTATTTAATAAGTCTAATTTGCTGAAATAAGCCTATTTAATAAGCCTATTTAATAGGCCTATTTAATAAGTCTAAGTTGCTGAAATAAGCCTATTTAATAAGCGTAAGTTGCTGAAATAAGGCTATTTAATAAGTCTAAGTTGCTGAAATAAGCCTATTTAATAAGCCTAAGTTGCTGAAATAAGCCTAAAAAATACGCCTAAGTTGCTGAATGAGCCTATTTAATAAGCCTAAGTTGCTGAAATAAGCCTATTTAATAAGCCTAAGTTGCAGAATAAGCCTATTTAATAAGCCTAAGTTGCTGAATAAACCTATTTAATAAGTCTAAGTTGCTGAAATAAGCCTATTTAATAAGGCTATTTAATAAGCCTAAGTTGCTGAATAAGCCTATTTAATAAGTCTAAGTTGCTGAAATAAGGCTATTTAATAAGCCTAAGTTGCTGAAATAAGGCTATTTAATAAGTTTAAGTTGCTGAAATAGGCCTATTTAATAAGCCTAAGTTGCTGAAATAAGCCTATTTAATAAGGCTATTTAATGAGCCTAAGTTGCTGAAATAAGCCTATTTAAGAAGCCTAAGTTTCTGAACTAAGCCTATTTAAAAAGGTATATTTAATAAGTCTAAGTTGCTGAAATAAACCTATTTAAAAATGCTATTTAATAAGCCTAAGTTGCTGAAATAAACCTGTTTAATAAGGCTATTTAATAAGCATAAGTTGCTGAAATAAGCCTATTTAATAAGGCTATTTAATAAGTCTAAGTTGCTGAAATAAACCTATTTAATAAGCCTAAGTTGCTAAAATAAGCATATTTAATGAGGCTATTTAATAAGTCTATTTAATAAGGCTATTTATTAAGCCTATTTAATAAGCCTATTTAATAAGCCTATTTAATACGCCTATTTAATAAACATATTTAATAAGTATTTAATGAGCCTATTTAATAAGTCTATTTAATAAGCCTTTTTAATAAGCCTTTTTAATAAGTCTATTTAATAAGCCTATTTAATAAGTATTTAATGAGCCTATTTAATGAGCCTATTTATTGAGCCTATTTAATAAGCCTATGTATTGAGCCTATTTAATAAGCCTATTTAATAAGTCTATTTAATAAGCCTATTTAATAAGCCTATTTAACACGCCTATTTATTGAGCCTATTTAATAAGCCTATTTAATAAGCCTATTTATTGAGCATATTTAATAAGTCTATTTAATAAGCCTATTTAATAAGCCTATTTAATAAGTATTTAATGAGCCTATTTAATAAGTCTATTTAATAAGCCTATTTAATAAGGCTATTTAATGAGCCTAAGTTGGTGAAATAAGCCTAATTAATAAGCCTACGTTTCTGAATGAGCCTATTTAATAAGCCTAAGTTGCTGAAAAAAGCCTATTTAATAAGCCTAAGTTGCTGAATAAGCCTATTTAATAAGCCTAAGTTGCTGAATAAACCTATTTAATAAGTCTAAGTTGCTGAAATAAGCTTATTTAATAAGGCTATTTAATAAGCCTAAGTTGCTGAATAAGCCTATTTAATAAGGCTATTTAATGAGCCTAAGTTGCTGAAATAAGACTATTTAATAAGCCTAAGTTTCTGAATTAAGCCTATTTAAAAAGGTATATTTAATAAGTCTAAGTTGCTGAAATAAACCTGTTTAATAAGGCTATTTAATAAGCATAAGTTGCTGAAATAAGCTTATTTAATAAGCCTAAGTTGCTGAAATAAGCCTATTTAATAAGGCTATTTAATAAGTCTAAGTTGCTGAAATAAACCTATTTAATAAGCCTAAGTTGCTAAAATAAGCCTATTTAATGAGGCGATTTAATGAGTCTATTTAATAAGCCTATTTAATAAGCCTATTTAATAAGCCTATTTAATAAGCCTATTTAATAAGTCTATTTAATAAGTCTATTTAATAAGCCTTTTTAATAAGTATTTAATGAGCCTATTTAATAAGCCTATTTATTGAGCCTATTTAAAAAGCCTATTTATTGAGCCTATTTAATAAGCCTATTTATTGAGCCTATTTAATAAGCCTATTTATTGAGCCTATTTAATAAGCCTATTTAATAAGTCTATTTAATAAGCCTATTTAATAAGCCTATTTAATACGCCTATTCATTGAGCCTATTTAATAAGCCTATTTAATATGGCTATTTATTGAGCCTATTTAATAAGTCTATTTAATAAGCCTATTTAATAAGCCTATTTAATGAGCCTATTTAATAAGTCTATTTAATAAGCCTATTTAATAGGCCTATTTAATAAGTCTAAGTTGCTGAAATAAGCCTATTTAATAAGCCTATTTAATAGGCCTATTTAATAAGTCTAAGTTGCTGAAATAAGCCTATTTAATAAGCCTAAGTTTCTGAATGAGCCTATTTAATAAGCCTAAGTTGCTGAAATAAGCCTATTTAATAAGCCTAAGTTGCTGAATAAGCCTATTTAATAAGCCTAAGTTGCTGAAATAAGCCTATTTAATAAGTTTAAGTTGCTGAAATAAGGCTATTTAATAAGCCTAAGTTGCTGAAATAAGCCTATTTAATAAGCCTAACTTGCTGAAATAAGGCTATTTAATAAGTCTAAGTTGCTGAAATAAGCCTATTTAATAAGCCTAAGTTGCTCAAATAAGCCTATTTAATGAGGCTATTTAATAAGTCTATTTAATAAGCCTATTTTTAATAAGCCTATTTAATAAGCCTATTTAATACGCTTATTTAATAAACCTATTTAATAAGTATTTAATGAGCCTATTTAATAAGTCTATTTAATAAGCCTTTTTAATAAGCTTATTTAATATGCCTATTTAATAAGCCTATTTAATAAGTGTATTTAATAAGGCTATTTAATGAGCCTAAGTTGCTGAAATAAGCTTATTTAATAGGCCTATTTAATAGGCCTATTTAATCAGCGTAAGTTGCTGAAATAAGCCTATTTAATAAGCCCAAGTTGCTGAAATAAGCCTATTTAATAAGGCTATTTAATAAGTCTAAGTTGCTGAAATAAACCTATTTAATAAGCCTAAGTTGCTAAAATAAGCATATTTAATGAGGCTATTTAATAAGTCTATTTAATAAGGCTATTTATTAAGCCTATTTAATAAGCCTATTTAATAAGCCTATTTAATACGCCTATTTAATAAACATATTTAATAAGTATTTAATGAGCCTATTTAATAAGTCTATTTAATAAGCCTTTTTAATGAGCCTTTTTAATAAGTCTATTTAATAAGCCTATTTAATAAGTATTTAATGAGCCTATTTAATGAGCCTATTTATTGAGCCTATTTAATAAGCCTATGTATTGAGCCTATTTAATAAGCCTATTTAATAAGTCTATTTAATAAGCCTATTTAATAAGCCTATTTAACACGCCTATTTATTGAGCCTATTTAATAAGCCTATTTAATAAGCCTATTTATTGAGCCTATTTAATAAGTCTATTTAATAAGCCTATTTAATAAGCCTATTTAATAAGTATTTAATGAGCCTATTTAATAAGTCTATTTAATAAGCCTATTTAATAAGGCTATTTAATGAGCCTAAGTTGGTGAAATAAGCCTAATTAATAAGCCTACGTTTCTGAATGAGCCTATTTAATAAGCCTAAGTTGCTGAAAAAAGCCTATTTAATAAGCCTAAGTTGCTGAATAAGCCTATTTAATAAGCCTAAGTTGCTGAATAAACCTATTTAATAAGTCTAAGTTGCTGAAATAAGCTTATTTAATAAGGCTATTTAATAAGCCTAAGTTGCTGAATAAGCCTATTTAATAAGGCTATTTAATGAGCCTAAGTTGCTGAAATAAGACTATTTAATAAGCCTAAGTTTCTGAATTAAGCCTATTTAAAAAGGTATATTTAATAAGTCTAAGTTGCTGAAATAAACCTATTTAAAAATGCTATTGAATAAGCCTAAGTTGCTGAAATAAACCTGTTTAATAAGGCTATTTAATAAGCATGAGTTGCTGAAATAAGCTTATTTAATAAGCCTAAGTTGCTGAAATAAGCCTATTTAATAAGGCTATTTAATAAGTCTAAGTTGCTGAAATAAACCTATTTAATAAGCCTAAGTTGCTAAAATAAGCCTATTTAATGAGGCTATTTAATAAGTCTATTTAATAAGCCTATTTAATAAGCCTATTTAATAAGCCTATTTAATAAGCCTATTTAATAAGTCTATTTAATAAGTCTATTTAATAAGCCTTTTTAATAAGTATTTAATGAGCCTATTTAATAAGCCTATTTATTGAGGCTATTTAAAAAGCCTATTTATTGAGCCTATTTAATAAGCCTATTGATTGAGCCTATTTAATAAGCCTATTTATTGAGCCTATTTAATAAGCCTATTTAATAAGTCTATTTAATAAGCCTATTTAATAAGCCTATTTAATAAGCCTATTCATTGAGCCTATTTAATAAGCCTATTTAATATGGCTATTTATTGAGCCTATTTAATAAGTCTATTTAATAAGCCTATTTAATAAGCCCATTTAATGAGTATTTAATGAGCCTATTTAATAAGTCTATTTAATAAGCCTATTTAATAGGCCTATTTAATAAGTCTAAGTTGCTGAAATAAGCCTATTTAATAAGCCTAAGTTTCTGAATGAGCCTATTTAATAAGCCTAAGTTGCTGAAATAAGCCTATTTAATAAGCCTAAGTTGCTGAATAAGCCTATTTAATAAGCCTAAGTTGCTGAAATAAGCCTATTTAATAAGTTTAAGTTGCTGAAATAAGGCTATTTAATAAGCCTAAGTTGCTGAAATAAGCCTATTTAATGAGGCTATTTAATAAGTCTATTTAATAAGCCTATTTAATAAGCCTATTTAATAAGCCTATTTAATAAGTCTATTTAATAAGTCTATTTAATAAGCCTATTTAATAAGTATTTAATGAGCCTATTTACCAAGCCTATTTATTGAGCCTATTTAATAAGCCTATTTATTGAGCCTATTTAATAAGCCCATTTATTGAGCCTATTTAATAAGCCTATTTATTGAGGCTATTTAATAAGCCTATTTATTGAGCCTATTTAATAAGCCTATATAAGTATATTTAATAAGCCTATTTAATAAGCCTATTTAATAAGTATTTAATGAGCCTATTTAATAAGTCTATTTAATAAGCCTATTTAATAGGCCTATTTAATAAGTCTAAGTTGCTGAAATAAGCCTATTTAATAAGCCTATTTAATAGGCCTATTTAATAAGTCTAAGTTGCTGAAATAAGCCTATTTAATCAGCCTATTTAATACGCATATTTAATAAGTCTAAGTTGCTGAAATAAGCCTTTTTAATCAGCGTAAGTTGCTGAAATAAGCCTATTTAATAAGCCCAAGTTGCTGAAATAAGCCTACTTAATTAGGCTATTTAATAAGCCTAAGTTGCTGAAATAAGCCTATTTAATAAGCGTAAGTTGCTGAAATAAGGCTATTTAATAAGTCTAAGTTGCTGAAATAAGCCTATTTAATAAGCCTAAGTTGCTGAAATAAGCCTATTTAATAAGCCTATTTAATAAGCCTAAGTTGCTGAAATAAGCCTATTTAATAAGCCTATTTAATAGGCCTATTTAATAAGTCTAATTTGCTGAAATAAGCCTATTTAATAAGCCTATTTAATAGGCCTATTTAATAAGTCTAATTTGCTGAAATAAGCCTATT
Organism: Petromyzon marinus; assembly: GCF_048934315.1. Lineage (NCBI taxonomy): Eukaryota > Metazoa > Chordata > Hyperoartia > Petromyzontiformes > Petromyzontidae > Petromyzon > Petromyzon marinus. The sequence continues at coordinate 4,696,943 of NW_027422761.1, forward strand.
TAATAAGCCTATTTAATAGGCCTATTTAATAAGTCTAAGTTGCTGAAATAAGCCTATTTAATAAGCCTAAGTTGCTGAATGAGCCTATTTAATAAGCCTAAGTTGCTGAAATAAGCCTATTTAATAAGCCTAAGTTGCTGAATAAGCCTATTTAATAAGCCTAAGTTGCTGAATAAACCTATTTAATAAGTCTAAGTTGCTGAAATAAGCCTATTTAATAAGGCTATTTAATAAGCCTAAGTTGCTGAATAAGCCTATTTAATAAGTCTAAGTTGCTGAAATAAGGCTATTTAATAAGCCTAAGTTGCTGAAATAAGGCTATTTAATAAGTTTAAGTTGCTGAAATAAGCCTATTTAATAAGCCTAAGTTGCTGAAATAAGCCTATTTAATAAGGCTATTTAATGAGCCTAAGTTGCTGAAATAAGCCTATTTAATAAGCCTAAGTTTCTGAACTAAGCCTATTTAAAAAGGTATATTTAATAAGTCTAAGTTGCTGAAATAAACCTATTTAAAAATGCTATTTAATAAGCCTAAGTTGCTGAAATAAACCTGTTTAATAAGGCTATTTAATAAGCATAAGTTGCTGAAATAAGCTTATTTAATAAGCCTAAGTTGCTGAAATAAGCCTATTTAATAAGGCTATTTAATAAGTCTAAGTTGCTGAAATAAACCTATTTAATAAGCCTAAGTTGCTAAAATAAGCCTATTCAATGAGGCTATTTAATAAGTCTATTTAATAAGCCTATTTATTAAGCCTATTTAATACGCCTATTTAATAAGCCTATTTAATACGCCTATTTAATAAACATATTTAATAAGTATTTAATGAGCCTATTTAATAAGTCTATTTAATAAGCCTTTTTAATAAGCCTATTTAATAAGTCTATTTAATAAGCCTATTTAATAAGTATTTAATGAGCCTATTTAATGAGCCTATTTATTGAGCCTATTTATTAAGCCTATTTATTGAGCCTATTTAATAAGCCTATTTAATGAGTCTATTTAATAAGCCTATTTAATAAGCCTATTTAACACGCCTATTTATTGAGCCTATTTAATAAGCCTATTTAATAAGCCTATTTATTGAGCCTATTATATAAGTCTATTTAATAAGCCTATTTAATAAGCCTATTTAATAAGTATTTAATGAGCCTATTTAATAAGTCTATTTAATAAGCCTATTTAATAAGGCTATTTAAAGAGCCTAAGTTGCTGAAATAAGCCTATTTAATAAGCCTATTTAATAGGCTTATTTAATAAGTCTAAGTTGCTGAAATAAGCCTATTTAATAAGCCTACGTTTCTGAATGAGCCTATTTAATAAGCCTAAGTTGCTGAAAAAAGCCTATTTAATAAGCCTAAGTTGCTGAATAAGCCTATTTAATAAGCCTAAGTTGCTGAATAAACCTATTTAATAAGTCTAAGTTGCTGAAATAAGGTTATTTAATAAGGCTATTTAATAAGCCTAAGTTGCTGAATAAGCCTATTTAATAAGGCTATTTAATGAGCCTAAGTTGCTGAAATAAGACTATTTAATAAGCCTAAGTTTCTGAACTAAGCTTATTTAAAAATGTATATTTAATAAGTCTAAGTTGCTGAAATAAACCTATTTAAAAATGCAATTTAATAAGCCTAAGTTGCTGAAATAAACCTGTTTAATAAGGCTATTTAATAAGCATAAGTTGCTGAAATAAGCTTATTTAATAAGCCTAAGTTGCTGAAATAAGCCTATTTAATAAGGCTCTTTAATAAGTCTAAGTTGCTGAAATAAACCTATTTAATAAGCCTAAGTTGCTAAAATAAGCCTATTTAATGAGGCTATTTAATAAGTCTATTTAATAAGCCTATTTAATAAGCCTATTTAATAAGCCTATTTAATAAGCCTATTTAATAAGTCTATTTAATACGTCTATTTAATAAGCCTATTTAATAAGTATTTAATGAGCCTATTTAATAAGCCTATTTATTGAGCCTATTTAATAAGCCTATTTATTGAGCCTATTTAATAAGCCTATTTATTGAGCCTATTTAATAAGCCTATTTATTGAGCCTATTTAATAAGCCTATTTAATAAGTCTATTTAATAAGCCTATTTAATAAGCCTATTTATTGAGCCTATTTAATAAGCCTATTTAATAAGCCTATTTATTGAGCCTATTTAATAAGTCTATTTAATAAGCCTATTTAATAAGCCTATTTAATAAGTATTTAATGAGCCTATTTAATAAGTCTATTTAATAAGCCTATTTAATAAGGCTATTTAATGAGCCTAAGTTGCTGAAATAAGCCTATTTAATAAGCCTATTTAATAGGCTTATTTAATAAGTCTAAGTTGCTGAAATAAGCCTATTTAATAAGCCTACGTTTCTGAATGAGCCTATTTAATAAGCCTAAGTTGCTGAAAAAAGCCTATTTAATAAGCCTAAGTTGCTGAATAAGCCTATTTAATAAGCCTAAGTTGCTGAATAAACCTATTTAATAAGTCTAAGTTGCTGAAATAAGGTTATTTAATAAGGCTATTTAATAAGCCTAAGTTGCTGAATAAGCCTATTTAATAAGGCTATTTAATGAGCCTAAGTTGCTGAAATAAGACTATTTAATAAGCCTAAGTTTCTGAACTAAGCTTATTTAAAAATGTATATTTAATAAGTCTAAGTTGCTGAAATAAACCTATTTAAAAATGCAATTTAATAAGCCTAAGTTGCTGAAATAAACCTGTTTAATAAGGCTATTTAATAAGCATAAGTTGCTGAAATAAGCTTATTTAATAAGCCTAAGTTGCTGAAATAAGCCTATTTAATAAGGCTCTTTAATAAGTCTAAGTTGCTGAAATAAACCTATTTAATAAGCCTAAGTTGCTAAAATAAGCCTATTTAATGAGGCTATTTAATAAGTCTATTTAATAAGCCTATTTAATAAGCCTATTTAATAAGCCTATTTAATAAGCCTATTTAATACGTCTATTTAATACGTCTATTTAATAAGCCTATTTAATAAGTATTTAATGAGCCTATTTAATAAGCCTATTTATTGAGCCTATTTAATAAGCCTATTTATTGAGCCTATTTAATAAGCCTATTTATTGAGCCTATTTAATAAGCCTATTTATTGAGCCTATTTAATAAGCCTATTTAATAAGTCTATTTAATAAGCCTATTTAATAAGCCTATTTAATAAGTATTTAATGAGCCTATTTAATAAGTCTATTTAATAAGCCTATTTAATAAGTATTTAATGAGCCTAAGTTGCTGAAATAAGCCTATTTAATAAGCCTATTTAATAGGCCTATTTAATAAGTCTAAGTTGCTGAAATAAGCCTATTTAATAAGCCTAAGTTTCTGAATGAGCCTATTTAATAAGCCTAAGTTGCTGAAAAAAGCCTATTTAATAAGCCTAAGTTGCTGAATAAGCCTATTTAATAAGCCTAAGTTGCTGAATAAACCTATTTAATAAGTCTAAGTTGCTGAAATAAGCTTATTTAATAAGGCTATTTAATAAGCCTAAGTTACTGAATAAGCCTATTTAATAAGGCTATTTAATGAGCCTAAGTTGCTGAAATAAGACTATTTAATAAGCCTAAGTTTCTGAACTAAGCCTATTTAAAAAGGTATATATTATAAGTCTAAGTTGCTGAAAGAAACCTATTTAAAAATGCTATTCAATAAGCCTAAGTTGCTGAAATAAACCTGTTTAATAAGGCTATTTAATAAGCATAAGTTGCTGAAATAAGCTTATTTAATAAGCCTAAGTTGCTGAAATAAGGCTATTTAATAAGGCTCTTTAATAAGTCTAAGTTGCTGAAATAAACCTATTTAATGAGCCTAAGTTGCTGAAATAAGCCTATTTAATAAGACTATTTAATAAGCCTAAGTTGCTGAAATAAGCCTATTTAATAAGCCTATTTAATAGGCCTATTTAATAAGTCTAATTTGCTGAAATAAGCCTATTTAATAAGCCTATTTAATAGGCCTATTTAATAAGTCTAAGTTGCTGAAATAAGCCTATTTAATAAGCCTAAGTTGCTGAATGAGCCTATTTAATAAGCCTAAGTTGCTGAAATAAGCCTATTTAATAAGCCTAAGTTGCTGAATAAGCCTATTTAATAAGCCTAAGTTGCTGAATAAACCTATTTAATAAGTCTAAGTTGCTGAAATAAGCCTATTTAATAAGGCTATTTAAAAAGCCTAAGTTGCTGAATAAGCCTATTTAATAAGTCTAAGTTGCTGAAATAAGGCTATTTAATAAGCCTAAGTTGCTGAAATAAGGCTATTTAATAAGTTTAAGTTGCTGAAATAAGCCTATTTAATAAGCCTAAGTTGCTGAAATAAGCCTATTTAATAAGGCTATTTAATGAGCCTAAGTTGCTGAAATAAGCCTATTTAATAAGCCTAAGTTTCTGAACTAAGCCTATTTAAAAAGGTATATTTAATAAGTCTAAGTTGCTGAAATAAACCTATTTAAAAATGCTATTTAATAAGCCTAAGTTGCTGAAATAAACCTGTTTAATAAGGCTATTTAATAAGCATAAGTTGCTGAAATAAGCTTATTTAATAAGCCTAAGTTGCTGAAATAAGCCTATTTAATAAGGCTATTTAATAAGTCTAAGTTGCTGAAATAAACCTATTTAATAAGCCTAAGTTGCTAAAATAAGCCTATTCAATGAGGCTATTTAATAAGTCTATTTAATAAGCCTATTTATTAAGCCTATTTAATACGCCTATTTAATAAGCCTATTTAATACGCCTATTTAATAAACATATTTAATAAGTATTTAATGAGCCTATTTAATAAGTCTATTTAATAAGCCTTTTTAATAAGCCTATTTAATAAGTCTATTTAATAAGCCTATTTAATAAGTATTTAATGAGCCTATTTAATGAGCCTATTTATTGAGCCTATTTATTAAGCCTATTTATTGAGCCTATTTAATAAGCCTATTTAATGAGTCTATTTAATAAGCCTATTTAATAAGCCTATTTAACACGCCTATTTATTGAGCCAATTTAATAAGCCTATTTAATAAGCCTATTTATTGAGCCTATTTAATAAGTCTATTTAATAAGCCTATTTAATAAGCCTATTTAATAAGTATTTAATGAGCCTATTTAATAAGTCTATTTAATAAGCCTATTTAATAAGGCTATTTAATGAGCCTAAGTTGCTGAAATAAGCCTATTTAATAAGCCTATTTAATAGGCTTATTTAATAAGTCTAAGTTGCTGAAATAAGCCTATTTAATAAGCCTACGTTTCTGAATGAGCCTATTTAATAAGCCTAAGTTGCTGAAAAAAGCCTATTTAATAAGCCTAAGTTGCTGAATAAGCCTATTTAATAAGCCTAAGTTGCTGAATAAACCTATTTAATAAGTCTAAGTTGCTGAAATAAGGTTATTTAATAACGCTATTTAATAAGCCTAAGTTGCTGAATAAGCCTATTTAATAAGGCTATTTAATGAGCCTAAGTTGCTGAAATAAGACTATTTAATAAGCCTAAGTTTCTGAACTAAGCTTATTTAAAAATGTATATTTAATAAGTCTAAGTTGCTGAAATAAACCTATTTAAAAATGCAATTTAATAAGCCTAAGTTGCTGAAATAAACCTGTTTAATAAGGCTATTTAATAAGCATAAGTTGCTGAAATAAGCTTATTTAATAAGCCTAAGTTGCTGAAATAAGCCTATTTAATAAGGCTCTTTAATAAGTCTAAGTTGCTGAAATAAACCTATTTAATAAGCCTAAGTTGCTAAAATAAGCCTATTTAATGAGGCTATTTAATAAGTCTATTTAATAAGCCTATTTAATAAGCCTATTTAATAAGCCTATTTAATAAGTCTATTTAATACGTCTATTTAATAAGCCTATTTAATAAGTATTTAATGAGCCTATTTAATAAGCCTATTTATTGAGCCTATTTAATAAGCCTATTTATTGAGCCTATTTAATAAGCCTATTTATTGAGCCTATTTAATAAGCCTATTTATTGAGCCTATTTAATAAGCCTATTTAATAAGTCTATTTAATAAGCCTATTTAATAAGCCTATTTAATAAGTATTTAATGAGCCTATTTAATAAGTCTATTTATTAAGCCTATTTAATAAGCCTATTTAATAAGTCTATTTAATAAGCCAATTTAATAAGCCTATTTAATAAGCCTATTTAATAAGCCTATTTATTAAGCCTATTTAATGAGCCTATTTAATAAGCCTATTTAATGAGCCTATTTAATAAGCCTAAGTTGCTGAATAAGCCTATTTAATAAGCCTAAGTTGCTGAAATAAGCCTATTTAATAAGCCTATTTAATAAGCCTAAGTTGCTGAATAAGCCTATTTAATAAGCCTAAGTTGCTGAAATAAGCCTATTTAATAAGTCTATTTCTCCAACTTATTAAATAGCCTTATTAAATAGGATTATTTCAGCAACTTAGGTTTATTAAATAGGCTTATTTCAGCAACTTATGCTTATTAAATAGCCTTATTAAACAGGTTTATTTCAGCAACTTAGGCTTATTAAATAGCATTTTTAAATAGGTTTATTTCAGTAACTTAGACTTATTAAATATACCTTTTTAAATAGACTTAGTTCAGAAACTTAGGCTTTTTAAATAGGCTTATTTCAGCAACTTAGGCTCATTAAATAGCCTTATTAAATAGGCTTATTTCAGCAACTTAGGCTTATTAAATAGCCTTATTAAATAGGCTTATTTTAGCAACTTAGACTTATTAAATCGACTTTTTAAATAGACATTTCAGCAACTTAGGCTCATTAAATATGCTTATGAAATATGCTTATTTCTGCAACTTAGACTTATTAGATAGGCCTATTAAATAGGCTTATTTTAGCAACTTAGGCTTATTAAATATGCTTATTTCAGCAACTTAGGCGTATTAAATAGCATTATTAAATAGGTTTATTTCTGCAACTTAGACTTATTAAATAGCCTTATTAAATAGGCTTATTTCAGCAACTTAGGTTTATTAAATAGGCTTATTTCAGCAACTTACACTTATTAAATAGCCTTATTAAACAGGTTTATTTCAGCAACTTAGGCTTATTAAATAGCATTTTTAAATAGGTTTATTTCAGCAACTTATACTTATTAAATATACCTTTTAAATAGGCTTAGTTCAGAAACTTAGGCTTTTTAAATAGGCTTATTTCAGCAACTTAGGCTCATTAAATAGCCTTATTAAATAGGCTTATTTCAGCAACTTAGGCTTATTAAATATGCTTATTTCAGCAACTTAGGCGTATTAAATAGCATTATTAAATAGGTTTATTTCTGCAACTTAGACTTATTAAATAGCCTTATTAAATAGGCTTATTTCAGCAACTTAGGTTTATTATATAGGCTTATTTCAGCAACTTACGCTTATTAAATAGCCTTATTAAACAGGTTTATTTCAGCAACTTAGGCTTATTAAATAGCATTTTTAAATAGGTTTATTTCAGCAACTTAGACTTATTAAATATACCTTTTTAAATAGGCTTAGTTCAGAAACTTAGGCTTTTTAAATAGGCTTATTTCAGCAACTTAGGCTCATTAAATAGCCTTATTAAATAGGCTTATTTCACCAACTTAGGCTTATTAAATAGCCTTATTAAATAGGCTTATTTTAGCAACTTAGACTTATTAAATTGACTTATTAAATAGACATTTCAGCAACTTAGGCTCATTAAATATGCTTATGAAATATGCTTATTTCTGCAACTTAGACTTATTAGATAGGCCTATTAAATAGGCTTATTTTAGCAACTTAGGCTTATTAAATATGCTTATTCCAGCAACTTAGGCGTATTAAATAGCATTATTAAATAGGTTTATTTCTGCAACTTAGACTTATTAAATAGCCTTATTAAATAGGCTTATTTCAGCAACTTAGGTTTATTAAATAGGCTTATTTCAGCAACTTACACTTATTAAATAGCCTTATTAAACAGGTTTATTTCAGCAACTTAGGCTTATTAAATAGCATTTTTAAATAGGTTTATTTCAGCAACTTAGACTTATTAAATATACCTTTTTAAATAGGCTTAGTTCAGAAACTTAGGCTTTTTAAATAGGCTTATTTCAGCAACTTAGGCTCATTAAATAGCCTTATTAAATAGGCTTATTTCAGCAACTTAGGCTTATTAAATAGCCTCATTAAATAGGCTTATTTTAGCAACTTAGACTTATTAAATCGACTTATTAAATAGACATTTCAGCAACTTAGGCTCATTAAATATGCTTATGAAATATGCTTATTTCTGCAACTTAGACTTATTAGATAGGCCTATTAAATATGCTTATTTCAGCAACTTAGGCGTATCAAATAGCATTATTAAATAGGTTTATTTCTGCAACTTAGACTTATTAAATAGCCTTATTAAATAGGCTTATTTCAGCAACTTAGGTTTATTAAATAGGCTTATTTCAGCAACTTACGCTTATTAAATAGCCTTATTAAACAGGTTTATTTCAGCAACTTAGGCTTATTAAATAGCATTTTTAAATAGGTTTATTTCAGCAACTTAGACTTATTAAATATACCTTTTTAAATAGGCTTAGTTCAGAAACTTAGGCTTTTTAAATAGGCTTATTTCAGCAACTTAGGCTCATTAAATAGCCTTATTAAATAGGCTTATTTCACCAACTTAGGCTTATTAAATAGCCTTATTAAATAGGCTTATTTTAGCAACTTAGACTTATTAAATCGACTTATTAAATAGACATTTCAGCAACTTAGGCTCATTAAATATGCTTATGAAATATGCTTATTTCTGCAACTTAGACTTATTAGATAGGCCTATTAAATAGGCTTATTTTAGCAACTTAGGCTTATTAAATATGCTTATTTCAGCAACTTAGGCGTATTAAATAGCATTATTAAATAGGTTTATTTCTCCAACTTAGACTTATTAAATAGCCTTATTAAATAGGATTATTTCAGCAACTTAGGTTTATTAAATAGGCTTATTTCAGCAACTTATGCTTATTAAATAGCCTTATTAAACAGGTTTATTTCAGCAACTTAGGCTTATTAAATAGCAATTTTAAATAGGTTTATTTCAGCAACTTACACTTATTAAATATACCTTTTTAAATAGGCTTAGTTCAGAAACTTAGGCTATTTAAATAGGCTTATTTCAGCAACTTAGGCTCATTAATTGCCTTATTAAATAGGCTTATTTCAGCAACTTAGGCTTATTAAATAGCCTTATTAAATAGGCTTATTTTAGCAACTTAGACTTATTAAATCGACTTATTAAATAGACATTTCAGCAACTTAGGCTCATTAAATATGCTTATGAAATATGCTTATTTCTGCAACTTAGACTTATTAGATAGGCCTATTAAATAGGCTTATTTTAGCAACTTAGGCTTATTAAATATGCTTATTTCAGCAACTTAGGCGTATTAAATAGCATTATTAAATAGGTTTATTTCTGCAACTTAGACATATTAAATAGCCTTATTAAATAGGCTTATTTTAGCAACTTAGACTTATTAAATCGACTTATTAAATAGACATTTCAGCAACTTAGGCTCATTAAATATGCTTATGAAATATGCTTATTTCTGCAACTTAGACCTATTAGATAGGCCTATTAAATAGGCGTATTTTAGCAACTTAGGCATATTAAATATGCTTATTTCAGCAACTTAGGCGTATTAAATAGCATTATTAAATAGGTTTATTTCTGCAACTTAGACTTATTAAATAGCCTTATTAAATAGGATTATTTCAGCAACTTAGGTTTATTAAATAGGCTTATTTCAGCAACTTATGCTTATTAAATAGCCTTATTAAACAGGTTTATTTCAGCAACTTAGGCTTATTAAATAGGCTTATTTCAGCAACTTAGGCTTATTAAATATCCTTATTAAATAGGCTTATTTCAGCAACTTGGGCTGATTAAATAGGCTTATTTCAGCAACTTACGCTGATTAAATAGGCTCATTTCAGCAACTTAGACTTATTAAATAGCCTTATTTCAGCAACTTAGACTTATTAAATAGGCTTATTTCAGCAACTTATGCTCATTAAATATACTTATTTCAGCAACTTAGGCATGTTAAATAGGCTTATTTCAGCAACTTAGACTTATTAAATAGCCTTATTTCAGCAACTTAGGCTTATTAAATAGGCTTATTTCAGCAACTTAGGCTTATTAAATAGCCTTATTTCAGCAACTTAGACTTATTAAATAGGCTTATTTCAGCAACTTAGGCTTATTAAATAGGCTTATTCAGCAACTTAGGCTTATTGAATAGGCTTATTAAATAGGCTTATTTCAGCAACTTAGGCTTATTAAATAGGCTTATTCAGCAACTTAGGCTTATTAAATAGGCTCATTAAATAGGCTTATTAAATAGGCTCATTAAATAGGCTTAATAAATAGGCTTATTAAATAGGCTTATTAAATAGGCTTATTAAATAGACTTATTAAATAGGCTTATTAAATAGGCTTAATAAATAGGCTTATTAAATAGGCTCAATAAATAGGCTTATTAAATAGGCTCATTAAATACTTATTAAATAGGCTTATTAAATAGACTTATTAAATAGACTTATTAAATAGGCTTATTAAAAAGGCTTATTAAATAGGCTTATTAAATAGGCTTATTAAATAGACTTATTAAATAGCCTCATTAAATAGGCTCATTTCAGCAACTTAGGCTTATTATTTCAGCAACTTAGACTTATTAAATATGCTTATTCAGCAACTTATGCTTATTAAATAGCCTTATTAAATAGGCTTATTTCAGCAACTTAGGCTTATTAAATAGGCTTATTTCAGCAACTTAGACTTATTAAAAAGGCTTATTTCAGCAACTTAGGCTTATGAAATAGGCTTATTCAGCAACTTAGGCTTATTAAATAGGCTTATTTCAGCAACTTAGACTCATTAAATAGGCCTATTAAATAGACTTATTAAATAGACTTATTAAATAGGCTTATCAAATAGGCTTATTAAATAGGCTCATTAAATAGGCTTATTAAATAGGCTCAATAAATAGGCTTACTAAATAGGCTCAATAAATAGGCTCATTAAATAGGCTCAATAAATTGGCTTATTAAATAAGCTCAATAAATAGGCTTATTAAATATGCTCTTTAAATAATTATTAAAAAGGATTATTAAATAGATGTATTAAATAGACTTATTAAATAGGCTTATTAAATAGACTTTATTCAATAGGCTTATTAAAAAGGCTTATTAAATAGACTTAATAAATAGGCTCATTAAATACTTATTAAATAGGTTTATTAAATAGGCGTATTAAATAGGCTTATTAAATAGGCGTATTAAATAGGCTTATTAAATAGGCTTATTAATTGGACTTATTAAATAGCCTCATTAAATAGGCTTATTTTAGCAACTTAGGCTTATTAAATAGGTTTATTTCAGCAACTTAGACTTATTAAATAGCCTTATTAAATAGGCTTATTTCAGCAACTTAGGCTTATTAAATAGCCTTATTAAATAGGCTTATTTTAGCAACTTAGACTTATTAAATCGACTTATTAAATAGACATTTCAGCAACTTAGGCTCATTAAATATGCTTATGAAATATGCTTATTTCTGCAACTTAGACCTATTAGATAGGCCTATTAAATAGGCGTATTTTAGCAACTTAGGCATATTAAATATGCTTATTTCAGCAACTTAGGCGTATTAAATAGCATTATTAAATAGGTTTATTTCTGCAACTTAGACTTATTAAATAGCCTTATTAAATAGGATTATTTCAGCAACTTAGGTTTATTAAATAGGCTTATTTCAGCAACTTATGCTTATTAAATAGCCTTATTAAACAGGTTTATTTCAGCAACTTAGGCTTATTAAATAGGCTTATTTCAGCAACTTAGACTTATTAAATAGCCTTATTTCAGCAAATTACGCTTATTAAATAGGCTTATTTCAGCAACTTAGGCTTATTAAATATCCTTATTAAATAGGCTTATTTCAGCAACTTGGGCTGATTAAATAGGCTTATTTCAGCAACTTACGCTGATTAAATAGGCTCATTTCAGCAACTTAGACTTATTAAATAGCCTTATTTCAGCAACTTAGACTTATTAAATAGGCTTATTTCAGCAACTTATGCTCATTAAATATACTTATTTCAGCAACTTAGGCATGTTAAATAGGCTTATTTCAGCAACTTAGACTTATTAAATAGCCTTATTTCAGCAACTTAGGCTTATTAAATAGGCTTATTTCAGCAACTTAGGCTTATTAAATAGCCTTATTTCAGCAACTTAGACTTATTAAATAGGCTTATTTCAGCAACTTAGGCTTATTAAATAGGCTTATTCAGCAACTTAGGCTTATTGAATAGGCTTATTAAATAGGCTTATTTCAGCAACTTAGGCTTATTAAATAGGCTTATTCAGCAACTTAGGCTTATTAAATAGGCTCATTAAATAGGCTTATTAAATAGGCTCATTAAATAGGCTTAATAAATAGGCTTATTAAATAGGCTTATTAAATAGGCTTATTAAATAGACTTATTAAATAGGCTTATTAAATAGGCTTAATAAATAGGCTTATTAAATAGGCTCAATAAATAGGCTTATTAAATAGGCTCATTAAATACTTATTAAATAGGCTTATTAAATAGACTTATTAAATAGACTTATTAAATAGGCTTATTAAAAAGGCTTATTAAATAGGCTTATTAAATAGACTTATTAAATAGCCTCATTAAATAGGCTCATTTCAGCAACTTAGGCTTATTATTTCAGCAACTTAGACTTATTAAATATGCTTATTCAGCAACTTATGCTTATTAAATAGCCTTATTAAATAGGCTTATTTCAGCAACTTAGGCTTATTAAATAGGCTTATTTCAGCAACTTAGACTTATTAAAAAGGCTTATTTCAGCAACTTAGGCTTATGAAATAGGCTTATTCAGCAACTTAGGCTTATTAAATAGGCTTATTTCAGCAACTTAGACTCATTAAATAGGCCTATTAAATAGACTTATTAAATAGACTTATTAAATAGGCTTATCAAATAGGCTTATTAAATAGGCTTATTAAATAGGCTCAATAAATAGGCATACTAAATAGGCTCAATAAATAGGCTCATTAAATAGGCTCAATAAATTGGCTTATTAAATAAGCTCAATAAATAGGCTTATTAAATATGCTCTTTAAATAATTATTAAATAGGCTTATTAAATAGATGTATTAAATAGACGTATTAAATAGGCTTATTAAATAGATTTTATTAAATAGGCTTATTAAAAAGGCTTATTAAATAGACTTAATAAATAGGCTCATTAAATACTTATTAAATAGGTTTATTAAATAGGCATATTAAATAGGCTTATTAAATAGGCGTCATCATCATCATCATCGTCATCATCGTCATCGTCATGATCGTCGTCATCATCGTCATCATCATCATCAACATCATCGTCATCATCATCATCATCGTCATCATCATCATCGTCATCATCGTCATCATCGTCAGCGCACCTCGCGGGGATCCTTCGACGACGCTGCTGTGAAAGACTTCCTTGGCGAACGTGGGACGGTTGTCGTTGACGTCAATGACATCAACGACGAGGTCCACTGGCTTCTCCAGATGACGCCCATTCGTGTCCACAGCGTAGCACTTGAGCTGCAGTCACAACACTGCGGTGTAGTAGTGTATAGTGTAGTAGTGTATAGTGTAGTAGTGTATAGTGTAGTAGTGTATAGTGTAGTAGTGTATAGTGTAGTAGTGTATAGTATAGTAGTGTATAGTGTAGTAGTGTATAGTGTAGTATAGTGTAGTGTAGTAGTGTATAGTATAGTAGTGTATAGTGTAGTGTATATAGTGTAGTGTATATAGTGTAGTGTATAGTGTAGAAGTGTATAGTGTAGTAGTGTATAGTGTAGTAGTGTATAGTGTAGTAGTGTATAGTGTAGTAGTGTATAGTGTAGTAGTGTATAGTGTAGTAGTGTATAGTGTAGTAGTGTATAGTGTAGTATAGTGTAGTAGTGTATAGTATAGTGTAGTATAGTGTAGTAGTGTATAGTATAGTAGTGTATAGTGTAGTAGTGTATAGTGTAGTCGTGTATATAGTGTAGTAGTGTATAGTGTAGTAGTGTATAGTGTAGTAGTGTATAGTGTAGTGGTGTATAGTGTAGTAGTGTATAGTGTAGTAGTGTATAGTGTAGTGTATAGTGTAGTAGTGTATAGTGTAGTAGTGTATAGTGTAGTAGTGTATAGTGTAGTGTATAGTGTAGTGCATAGTGTAGTGTATAGTGTAGTAGTGTATAGTGTAGTAGTGTATAGTGTAGTGTATAGTGTAGTGTATAGTGTAGTGCATAGTGTAGTAGTGTATAGTGTAGTAGTGTATAGTGTAGTAGTGTATAGTGTAGTGTAGTAGTGTAGTGTATAGTGTAGTGTATAGTGTAGTAGTGTAGTGTATAGTGTAGTGTAGTGTATAGTGTAGTAGTGTATAGTGTAGTGTATAGTGTAGTAGTGTATAGTGTAGTAGTGTATAGTGTAGTGTAGAGTGTAGTGTATAGTGTAGTGCATAGTGTAGTAGTGTATAGTGTAGTAGTGTATAGTGTAGTAGTGTATAGTGTAGTGTAGTAGTGTAGTGTATAGTGTAGTGTATAGTGTAGTAGTGTAGTGTATAGTGTAGTGTATAGTGTAGTAGTGTATAGTGTAGTGTATAGTGTAGTAGTGTATAGTGTAGTGTATAGTGTAGTAGTGTATAGTGTAGTAGTGTATAGTGTAGTGTATAGTGTAGTAGTGTATAGTGTAGTGTATAGTGTAGTAGTGTATAGTGTAGTAGTGTATAGTGTAGTGTATAGTGTAGTGTGTAGTGTAGTATAGTGTAGTGTATAGTGTAGTGTATAGTGTAGTGTAGTGTATAGTGTAGTAGTGTATAGTGTAGTGTATAGTGTAGTGTATGGTGTAGTGTATAGTGTAGTGTATAGTGTAGTGTATGGTGTAGTGTATAGTGTAGCATAGTAGTGTAGTGTATAGTGTAATGTATAGTAGTGTAGTGTATAGTGTAGTGTATGGTGTAGTGTATAGTGTAGTGTATAGTGTAGTGTATAGTGTAGTGTAGTAGTGTAGTGTATGGTGTAGTAGTGTAGTGTATAGTATATGGTGTAGCAGTGCATAGTGTAGTGTAGCGTGAGTGGTCCGTACCCGATACTGAGCGATCACCTCCCGGTCCAGGCTCCTGGTGACTGAGACTCTCCCCGTCACGGTGTCCATGACGAACAACCCCACGGGATGCTGGTCGGCGCCGTCCCCCAGCAAGGCATAGCGGATGTCCACCCCGGCGGTGTCGGACTTCACCTGTTGGGGTGCCGTGACGAACGTGGGGGCGGCGATGATGCTGTGACGGCTGCTCCTACGCTGGACTTCTTCCAGCGCTCTCACGCTCACCTCACCCTCGACTCTCGACAATGCCCCACAGACCTCCCACGGCGGTGTGCGGATGTCTCGGCTGTCCGCGTCTCGTCGATTCGTTGACCTTTCCCTGGACTCTGCGCCACCGCCAGAAGCGTTTCTGTCACCCCCCACCGTGCCCCCTACTGAGCGTGGCAGAAAAGAGCTTCCCGGCTCTACGGATTCCTCCTCCTCCTCCTCTACCTCCTCCTCCTCGTCTCTCTGGTCCAGCTCCACCACCTCCACCTTCTCCACGCGTCCTAACCTTAGGCTAGGGTTAGTTTAGGGCTAGTTAAGGGCTAGTTAAGGGCTAGTTCAGGGTTAGTTTAGGGTTAGTTTATGGTTAGGTTAGGGTTAGTTGAGGGTTAGTTTAGGGTTAAGTTAGGGTTAGGTTAGTTAATGGTTAGGTTAGGGTTAGTTTAGGGCTAGTTAAGGGCTAGTTAAGGGCTAGTTCAGGGTTAGTTTAGGGTTAGTTTATGGTTAGGTTAGGGTTAGTTGAGGGTTAGTTTAGGGTTAAGTTAGGGTTAGGTTAGTTAATGGTTATGTTAGGGTTAGTTTAGGGTTAGTTTAGGGTTAGTTAAGGGTTAGGTTAGGGTTAGTATAGAGTTAGTTCATGGTTAGTTTAGGGTTAGTTTAGGGTTAGGTTAGGGTTAGTATAGAGTTAGTTCATGGTTAGGTTAGGGTTAGTTTAGGGTTAGTTGAGGGCTAGTTTAGAGTTAGTTAATGGTTAGGTTAGGGCTAGTTGAGGGTTATGTTAGGGGTAGGTTAGGGTTAGGTTAGGGTTAGTTTAGGGTTAGTTTAAGAGTTAGTTCATGGTTAGGTTAGGGTTAGTTGAGGGTTAGTTTAGGGTTAAGTTAGGGTTAGGTTAGAGTTAGTTAATGGTTAGGTTAGGGTTAGTTGAGGGTCATGTTAGGGTTAGTTTAGGGTTAGTTGAGGGCTAGTTTAGAGTTAGTTAATTGTTAGGTTAGGGCTAGTTGAGGGTTATGTTAGGGGTAGGTTAGGGCTAGGATGAGGTTATACGACAATAAGAATGAGAACGCGCCACGTCCGTCACACAGCGCACCTGCACCAGCAGCTTGGGGAAGGGCCCGCGGTCATTCTCGGGCACGGACACCTTGGGGATGAGCCAGGCCCGTCTCCAGCGACGACGACTCGCACCTTGCCCTGGCTGCTGGAACCTCACCACCACCTCCTCCACCTCCTTCTCCACCTCCACCACCTCCACCTCCTTCTCCACCTCCTTCACCTCCTCCTCGTCTCTCTCTTCCTCCACCTCCTTCTCCACCTCCTCCTCCTCATTTCTCTCCTCCAGCTCCACCACCTCCACCTCCTTCTCCACCTCCTTCACCTCCTCCTCATCTCTCTCTTCCTCCACCTCCTCCTCCACCTCCACCTCCTTCTCCACCTCCTTCTCCACCTCCTCCTCGTCTCTCTCCTCCTCCACCTCCTCCTCCACCTCCTCCTCGTCTCTCTCCTCCTCCACCTCCTCCACCTCCTTCTCCACCTCCTCGTCTCTCTCCTCCTCCTCCTCCACCTCCTCTACCTCCACCTCCTTCTCAACCTCCACCTCCTCCACCTCCTTCTCCACCTCCTCCTCGTCTCTCTCCTCCAGCTGCACCACCTCCACCACCTCCACCACCTCCACGCGTCTCTCCCCGCGCTCTCCCTGTGCGGGGTGCGGTGAAGACGACACCAAACGTCATCGTGAGCGAGGCCACTTCATTCCTTTTGTCGGCTGGTGGAGGGATTCTTAACGACACGGAATTTGGCCAGATAGTGACGCGTGTGTGTACGTGTGTGTGTATGTATGTGTGTAAGTGTGTGTGTACGTGTGTGTCTCTGTGTGTACGTGTGTGTGTATGCGTGTAAGTGTGTGTGTACGTGTGTGCTGGACGGGCAACGCTGTCGTGGGCAGTGCCGTGGGGGGAGGGCGAATTCCGATTGGCTTTTTGTCCCATGTAACCACCACAGCAGCTAATTGGGGGCTCTGGATGGGTGCGAGGGGCTGGTAACCCCTCCACCTTCAATTAATTACCACTAAACCACGTTTAAAATATCTAATTAATAAGCTTGTACACGAGGCCTCGGGGGGATAAGCATCTATGACGTCTCCTGGCGAAAACTCCATTTGGCAGAGCCAGGAGACTGAATCCTTACCCTCGGGGCTCCTCAAGAAACAACAAAAAACCACTGTGTGGCCACGTGGAATGTTCGAACGCTCACTGCGGAGGAGAGGCTGCCACTCCTCTGTCGGGAGCTGGACCGGTAGCGCCTGGATCTCTGTGGTATTCAGGAGGTCCGATGGACCGGCTCTGGCTCCTGCCACCATGAGAGGTGGACAGTCCTCTCCTCGGGGCAGCAGACTGCCAAACAACAGGGTGTGGCTCTTCTTCTGAATAAAAAAATGAATGAGGCGTGGGAGCGTGGCGGTGAGGTGTGGGAAGCTGTAAGCCCCAGGCTACTCTGGGCTCGCCTTCCCATCAACCAGAGGCGAAGAATGGTGGTAGTGGTTACTTATGCCCCCACTGAAAACGAACATCCATGGAGGGATGCAGGCAAGGCCGATGAGTCAGCTGCCTTCTATGACCTCCTGTCACAGGCGCTAGCTAAAGTGACCCCTCGGGATAGTCATCTTGGTCATGATGCGGGCACCTGGTCTGGAGTAATTAGAAGGCATGGACCAGATCAGCTCAATAACAACGGCAGGAGGCTGCTAGATTTTTGTGTAGCCCATGGGCTTGTAATTACCAAATGTGTTTCCATCATCGGCGCATCCACACTACATCATGGATGCATGCCAGGTCTAAGCAAGAACATCTGCTGGACTACAGTGACGGAACAGCGGATGCGGGCCCATGTCCTTGACACCAGGACCTACCATGGAGCTGATCTGCCCACTGACCATCGACTTGTCATCTGTAAGATGCACCTGCCATTCTTCCACTCCGGCGGTGGGTGTACACCCAGGAACCCATTCAAACCCACAGTGGCCTGGTCTCAGCTAGCTGATGAAAGTTGCAAGCGAGAATTTCATCATCGCTTGCGGCTGGGGTTGGCATCGTCCCTGACTCCTCCTGATGTCGAGGGGAAATGGACGAGGTTTAGGACTGTGGCTCATGCAGCTGCAATGGCCGCTTTGGGTACACAGTCCAGACCTTCCCAGAGTCCCTGGCTGACAGAGGAGGTGTTCAAGCTGGCTGAGAAAAAGTGACAGGCCCCCTCTCATCGGCTACAGCATCCCATGTCGGATAATGAGGAGGCTTACCGCAGCCTTCGCTCGGACGTTCGGAGAGCCGTGAGGCGCTGCAAGGATGGGTGGTGGTCGCGGGTTGCTGAGGAGATGGAGTCTGCCTCAGCGGCCCGCGATCACAAATCGCTCTTTAATTACATCATAAAAGTAACCTGCAGCCCCACACCTATTACCATTTTAGGGGAAAGAACGGTGATCCAATCTCCGACCCCCAGCAACAGGTTTTCAGATTTGTTGAGCATTTCTGTGAGGTCCTGGGGGAGGGGAAATCCCTCACCCAGGAAAACAACATGGGACAAAGTGGTGATGACCCTACCGAGGCTGCGTTGCCTCAAATATTGGAGGAAGAAGTCACCCCCTGTGAGTGGCTGGCTGAGGTGCCATCTGTTGAGGAAGTACTGAAGGCGATCCAGAGTCTGAGACCAGGAAAGGCACCGGGCAGAGATGATCTCCTAAGCGAAATGCTGAGGGAGGGTGGCGTTTGTGCACAGACTGCCCTATATGACATCATAACAACAGTCTGGACCACTGGACGGGTTCCGCAGGATTGGAAGGATGCCCTGGTGGTCCCCCTCTTTAAGAAGGGGGACCGCACAGACTGTAACAACTACAGGGGCACCTCACTCCTCAGTGTGCCGGGAAAGGTCCTGGCAAGGATTATTCAGCATCGCCTTGCCAGGCACGCTGAGGAGAGGCTTGCGGAGCCCCAACGCGGTTTCAGGAAAGGGCGGTCCTGCACAGATGCCATATTTTCTGTCTGTCTGCTACAGCAGAGATGTAGGGAATTCCAACAGGACCTACATTTCTGCTTTATTGACCTGGTCAAGACCTATGATACCATCAGTAGGCCTGGGCTCTGGGTTGTTCTTCGTACTTTTGGAGTCCCTGACCCTCTGCTCAAGATCATTAAGGACCTTCATGATGGTGAGCGGGCCAGGGTAAAACTACGTGGCAGGGAGTCAGAGCCATTCCCTGTACACCTTGGGGTGCGACAGGGACAAGTGCTGTTAAGTGCTGTTAGCGAGTAGCAGCACCTATGAAGGCTACCGTCACTGTGGCACACAAGGGGGCGGGTGGCCAGCACCAGGCCCGGCCGCCTTTGTCTCCCCCAGTGCTAGCGATGTTCACCGCTCTACTACACCGCCACACCGGCTACTTATTTGCGGCTGAGTCGGACTGGGGGAGGCCCAGGACCGGTTCAGATAACGGCCGTCACTGGGTGTGGGTTGAGCCGCGAGCGGGAGATAAACTCCCCAAACACCACCAACACCGAGAGAGAGGGGGGGGCACAGGGGGGTGAATGAGAGGGGACCCCAGGGGGTGAATGAGAGGGGGACACAGGGGGGTGAATGAGAGGGGACCCCAGGGGGGTGAATGAGAGGGGACTCCAGGGGGTGAATGAGAGGGGACCCCAGGGGGTGAATGAGAGGGGACCCCAGGGGGTGAATGAGAGGGGACCCCAGGGGGGTGAATGAGAGGGGACCCCAGGGGGTGAATGAGAAGGGACCCCAGGGGGTGAATGAGAGGGGACCCCAGGGGGTGAATGAGAGGGGGTGGGGACCCCAGGGGGTGAATGAGAGGGGACCCTGGGGGGTGAATGAGAGGGGGCCCCAGAGGGGTGAATGAGAGGGGGCCCCAGAGGGGTGAACGAGAGGGGGGGGGACCCCCGTTACCTGAGACTGTTGCTCTGTGATCAGCGCCACCGCCGCCACCGCCAGCAGCAGCAGCTGCAGCATCATCACGTGGCGCTCCATCAGCCTCACCCACGGGGTTCTCTCTTCAGTGCCACACTCACTGATGCTGCTGCTCATGGCGACATTAAGTGGGAAGTGACATCATCAGGTGACATTTAAAGGGAAGTGACATCATCAGGTGATATTAACAGGGAAGTGACATCATCAGGCGACATTAAGAGGGAAGTGACATCATCAGGCGACATTCAAAAGGAAGTGACATCATCAGGCGACATTAAAAGGGAAGTGACATCATCAGGCGATATTAACAGGGAAGTGACATCATCAGGCGACATTAAAAGGAAAGTGACATCATCAGGCGACATTAAGAGGGAAGTGACATCATCAGGCAACATTAAGAGGGAAGTGACATCATCAGGCAACATTAAGAGGGAAGTGACATCATCAGGCGACATTAAGAGGGAAGTGACATCATCAGGCGACATTAAGAGGGAAGTGACATCATCAGGCCATATTAACATATAAGTGACTACGAGATTACGAGTTAAATGTTCTTGCTGTGGTTTTCACACCTGACGGTGATTGCTTGTGTTGCGGTCGAAACGTCGTAAGAATTTTATTGTTTTATTTTTTTTATTATTTTATTGTTTCCCTTCTACGTGGTGACTTTACCGAAAGAACAAAGAATATGAATCGCTGCAGTCACGAAAGATTTAAATAATTAAATAAAGCCACAAGAGATTGTGCCGCGTGCAAAAGAGAGTCGCGTAACCGATCACTCAGGGGTGGGACCTGCGCCTTTAGTGGCACCCCGACGTGAAACGAGCACACGGCACCAACTGTCCCCACTTCCTGAAACGGAACGGGGTTTTACAATCGATGCACGTACAACTAGTCTCAATGATTGTTGCGCAACAGGAGTGCTTCAGGAGAGCATCAGCGAGGTTTTACTGTTCCTCCTCCACTGGAGGGGCGCAGGCTACAGCACAGCGGTTTACCACCAGGCACTCCGTAGTTTGGGTTGTGTGGACACAACATCGCAGGGCTGTGAGACTTCTTGAAGGAGGAGATGTGGCACATCAGCCTGTTGATGTTTTGATTTAAAGCTTTCGTTACTGCAGTAATTCATATTCTTAGCTCTTTCGGTAAAGTCACGTTGAAGGGAAACAATAAAATAATAAAATATATATTGTGTTTTATATATATTTTATTGTTTTATTGTTTCCCTTCAACGTGACTTTACCGAAAGAGCTAAGAATATGAATTACTGCAGTCACGAAAGCTTTAAATCAAGAGTCCATCTATGTTCTGAAAAGAGGAGGGGGGAGACGAAAAATTAATTTATGCTGTCTGAAAGCCACCGTAAGCGTGAACAATCAATTAAGACCTGAAATAAATCCTTCCAATGATTGCTAAGCCAGAGTCCATCTTCTCGGTTGAAATTGTCTCTGTGTTTGTATATGTGGATAGCATCATGAACAAATCTCTCATGGTAGCCAGATGTATTGCAAAGAACCTCTGTCTTGGAGAAGTCAATGTCATGTGAGCCTACTGAATTATAACAGTGATCTGCCATGGCCGAGGTGTTGGTCCTACCGTGTTTAAGGTCTGCTTTGTGTTCACGAATGCGGCCCGAGACATTGCGTTTGGTTTCTCCAATGTAACTACTACCACAGAGGCAACTTAGTTTGTAGACACCAGGGTACTGTATGTCGTGATAGCGAACTAATGCGTATAACGCTCCCACGTTTATAATTAACTTAGGTGGGTGACCCCTATTTATTCCCATGTCACAGGGCTATACCTAATACATGAAAACTTGAAATGAAACTTGAAATAACAGACTGTTGAGGCAATTGCTGTTGGCGAGTAGCAGCGTCTATGAAGGCTGGCACAGCACACGAGCAGTGGGTGGCCAACAGCAGGCCCGGCCACCAGAGACCCACAGGGAGACACAGAGACCGACAGAGACACACAGAGACCCACAGAGACTCACAGAGACCGACAGAGACACACAGAGACCCAGAGACACCCACAGAGACACACAGAGACATACAGAGACCAACAGACACACAGAGACTCACAGAGACCCACAGGGACACACAGAGACCCGTAGAGACCCGTAGAGACTCATAGAGACCCATATAGACCCAGAGTGACTGAGACTCGTAGACACCCATAGAGGCTCAGGGACTCAGAGAGACCCATAGAGACACCATCACCACCATCATCACAACCATGATCATCACCACCATCACAACCACCACCACGATCACACTGCACTAGGTACTCATTTAAAGCCATGCCGACCCATGGAAAGCGGTTTAAATATTCGGCACCGTTATTGGTCGTGAGTGGGGAGGAATTGAACTCTGTTCACTGGGTTCGCAACACAGCGTTGCAAGCCACCACACTGCCGCTCCCCATTAGGACGACGCGCACGGCATTGACAACCTTGATGCTTCCGGTTGCTTGCGATGAAGTGACCGGTTGGCTCAGCCTGCCAAGAGCATCGAGCTGTACCGCTGAGACCATGGGTTTGAAATTCAGGCAACTTGCTTGTGATTTTAAACCAGGTTTCTCAAGCGTATTGCATTTGGCTAAATTCCAGCTGAGAATGAAAATATCAGTTTCACTCTCGTACGTGAAACATTTTTCTCGGTGGCAGGGCGTGTGGGGAGGTGCTGCTCATGACTGTTGGGGGGGGTGGTAGTGACACGTGGCCCCCCAATGATCCGATCAAAATCCCTCATTTCGATCGGATCATTGGGGTTTACAGTGAGGGAAAAAAAGTATTTGATCCCCTGCTGATTTTGTACGTTAGCCCACTGACAAAGAAATATAATTTTAAGAAATATAATTTTAATGGTAGGTTTATTTGAACAGTGAGAGATATAATAACAACAACAAAATCCAGAAAAATGCATGTCAAAAATGCTATAAATTGATTTGCATTTTAATGAGGGAAATAAGTATTTGACCCCCTCTCAATCAGAAAGATTTCTGGCTCCCAGGTGTCTTTTATACAGGTAACGAGCTGAAATTAGGAGCACACTCTTAAAGGGAGTGCTCCTAATCTCAGCTCGTTACCTGTATAAAAGACACCTGTCCACAGAAGCAATCAATCAATCAGATCCCAAACTCTCCACCAGTCAACGCCCTACCTGGTTGATTGACGTTGAGAGACCACGCCCACCAACGTGATCGGCAAACGTGGTCGATTCCCACGGCTACACAGTAGGAATCGATTAATGTAGGTTCGTTTTAGACCACTGTTGATTCCCATGTTATCCCAATGCAAATCGATTTTATTAGCCTAATCCACAAATAAATCGATTCCCATGTTATCCCAATGCAAATCGATTTTATTAGCCTAAGCCACAAATAAATCGATTCCCATGTTATCCCAATGGAAATCGACTCATACATCCGTAACTCTACTATAATCGATTCCTAATGTTATCCCATTAGGAATCGGCGCGAGTATAGTTAATCGAAATTTAAATCGATTTTCTCTGCAGGTGACTTGGCGTGGAGTGAATGGGTATGCGGAAACTCTTCGTCCTGCACCTCGTCACGTGGTGCAGCAGCCTCGTCACGTGGTGCAGCAGACACGGTGAGCCGAGCCGATCGATACATCATTGGGTGCCAGGTTGTGGTGGACGTGGGGAGCGGTGGTGCAGTGGTTAGCGCACTGTGTGTGTGTGGGGAGCGGTGGTGCAGTGGTTAGCGCACTGTGTGTGTAGTGGGGAGCGGTGGTGCAGTGGTTAGCGCACCGTGTGTGTGGGGAGCGGTGGTACAGTGGTTAGCGCACTGTGTGTGTGTGGGGAGCGGTGGTGCAGTGGTTAGCACACTGCGTGTGTGTGGGGAGCGGTGGTGCAGTGGTTAGCACACCGTGTGTGTGTGGGGAGCGGTGGTGCAGTGGTTAGCGCACTGTGTGTGTAGTGGGGAGCGGTGGTGCAGTGGTTAGCGCACCGTGTGTGTGGGGAGCGGTGG
Source organism: Petromyzon marinus (assembly GCF_048934315.1). Lineage (NCBI taxonomy): Eukaryota > Metazoa > Chordata > Hyperoartia > Petromyzontiformes > Petromyzontidae > Petromyzon > Petromyzon marinus. The sequence continues at coordinate 4,721,278 of NW_027422761.1, forward strand.
TACAGTGGTTAGCGCACTGTGTGTGTGTGGGGAGCGGTGGTGCAGTGGTTAGCACACTGCGTGTGTGTGGGGAGCGGTGGTACAGTGGTTAGCGCACTGTGTGTGTGTGGGGAGCGGTGGTGCAGTGGTTAGCACACTGCGTGTGTGTGGGGAGCGGTGGTGCAGTGGTTAGCACACTGTGTGTGTGTGTGGAGCGGTGGTGCAGTGGTTAGCGCACTGCGTGTGTGTGGGGTGCGGTGGTGCAGTGGTTAGCGCACTGTGTGAGTGAGTGTGGGGAGCGGTGGTGCAGTGGTTAGCACACTGTATGTGTGTGGGGAGCGGTGGTGCAGTGGTTAGCGCACTGTGTGAGTGTGTGTTGAGTTTGTGTGCGTTGGGGTGGTAGCTGTGAACACAGTGGGGACTGTGGTTAGTAGTGAGTAGTACATTATTATACAGCAGTGCCTTAAACTTGTTATTAGATTCAAGTATAACGTTGCAATGACTTGTTTGCTAAACATAACTTAACATTTTTAATGACTGAGTTGAGTTTTGCGTGCGCTGGGGTGGTAGCTGTGAACACAGTGGGGACTGTCTGTGTACTCAGTAGTGAGTAGTACATTATTATACAGCAGTGCATCTCATACACACACACATCTCATACACACACATCTCATACACACACACATCTCATACACACACACATCTCATACACACACATACCTCATACACACACACACATCTCATACACACACACATCTCATACACACACACATCTCATACACACACACGCATCTCATACACACACACATCTCATACACACACACATCTCACACACACACATACACACACACACATCTCATACACATACACACACACATCTCATACACACACACATCTCATACACACACACACATCTCATTCACACACACATCTAATACACACACACATCTCACACACACACATCTCATACACACACATCTCATACACACACACATCTCATACACACACACATCTCATACACACACACATCTCATACACACACACACATCTCATACACACACACACACACGCATCTCATACACGCACGCATCTCATACACACACACACACATCTCATACACACACACGCATCTCATACACACACACACATCTCATACACACACACATACATCTCATACACACACACACAACTCATACACACATACATCTCATACACACACATCTCATACACACACATCTCATACACACACATATCTCATACACACACACACATCTCATACACACACACATCTCATACACACACACACATCACATACACACACACACATCTCATACACACACACACATCTCATACACACACATCTCATACACACACACATCTCATACACACACACATCTCATACACACACACATCTCACACACATCTCATACACACATACATCTCATACACACACACACATCTCATACACACACACATTTCATACACACACACACATCACATACACACACATCTCATACACACACACTCGCATGCATCTCATACACACAAAGACCCCCGTATAGCCTTAACAGACTCGGGGCAATCGCTGGGAGCCAACACCTATGAAGGCCGGCCCAGCACACGATGGGGTGGGTGGCCAAACACCACGCCCGGCCGCATTTGTCTCCCAAGTGGCGATGTTCACACCCTGCACCAAGTACTCATTTAAGGCTGAGTTGACTTCAAAGACGGAAACAGGAATACTTCTTCACAATTATGGCAAATCGCCTGATGAAGCTGGTTGTAATAATCAGCGTAACATCATACTATAATGGTAAATGTTCTGGGTTTACTATCCAATACACAACCAGTGTGCTGAAGCAGTAACTTATTGGCACGTTTTGTTTACGTGAAATATGCTCTGACTTTAACATAGCTATTTCTGTGACCAGTTACAAGCTAATCACTCAGCTATTTCAATGCTAAATTCTATGCTAATTGCTTTGTCAAGGGGTACCTCTGACGATGTGTATACTTGAACTTAGTTATTTCAATGAGCCATTTCAATGCTAAATTATATGCTAATTCCTTTGTCAAGGCGCTTGGTCTTTTTCTTCTCACACAGCTTAAAGGTCGTGATCTAAGCGTGGCTTCTCTCACTCCAGCGCTGTCCTCCAGACAGTCTCGTCCCTTCACCTGATGAAGGCCGCTTGTGTTGTGGCCGAAACGTCGTGATTTTTTGTTATTTTATTTTCACCTACGTGACTTTACCCAATAGAACCAAAGAGTATGGATCCTAGCAGTCACGAAAGCTTTAAATCTAGAAGTGTGTGGGTGGTCTGACTTAGTCCACTAGGGGGCGGTAGGGCGCCACCCCACCAGGCAGCTGGACATGAGAATGATTTTTCGAATAAAAAAGACTTTACTATAACCGTTGTTGTGTTGACATAACTTAAAACTATAATCATTCTTTCAACGTGAATTGCCCGAGTAACATTTTTAGTAGTTCGTATTAGAAACAGCCGCTGCAACGCCGCGCGGTCTGATTTCTGCCTCGTGGGAGGTCTCGAGACCTTTTACCATGGGGTTTATATATTGCAGAACTAATGGACAACCTGAAGTGCATTTCTAGGAGAAAAACCCAGACCAGCCTGTGCATTATGCCTCAAGTTACGTTCGTGTCAAATGAAGACTTGATTTTACAATTTTTAATTTACTGAAATAAGTTTTGATCAAATTAATGTACTTTTTAATCACAAGTATGTTTTTTCTGTTCTGTATGTACATGGACACAGTTCAACATTCAAAGCATTACAAGGGACAATATCCTCTAAATGCAATGGGTTTTATTCCGCTCTTTGGCTTTTACAAGCAGCCACTTGTGAGCCCCGTATTTAGACCGCTTCGAATCACACCTTGGCACAGTAATGAGCAATGTCACCCAATTCTGTCAAATGCGGTGTCCAACGTTTTGCCCCACGTGCCGTCGTCAGGTGCTGCCAGCCCACATCACCGTCTGTTGTAACGAGAATGGACCTTGCAGGTCGATTCCAACCAGCTGATTCGTCCGACTGACGCGGAACGGCCTCAGGGGTACCTGGTATCGCCCTGGTTTCGGCCCGCATTGCTGACACGCGCGGCAGCCCTGCACCCAGGCGGCCACGTCTGGTGCTAACTTGGGCCAGAGATACTGGCGACGCAGGGTCTCCCGAGTGCACCGTTCCTCATCATGGCCCCCGAGCGGGTGGTCGTGCACCAGTCTTAGCAGCTGGGGTCGCACCTGGGCGGGAACACAGATGCACCCAGGCTGGCCGGCTTCGGTTACCACGCACAACCGGGCATACAAACCACTCCAGGGTCCTGGTAGGGCGTCCCTCTTCTCCCGTAGGGCCGCTTCCACCGCCGCCAGATCCGGATCCCGCAGCTGGGTCCGTCTCAGCTGCTCGTCGTCCAGGCCCGGGAAGGCGCAGCCGACGTCCTCCTGGATCCGATCGGGTGGGGTTGAGCGATCCGTCAGGCCCTGGGGTGTGGGCCCCATGCCCGCCGGGTGGTCCTCCGGGTCCCTGGTTCCTCCTGCCGGGGTCTCTGTTGCACATACTGCACTCTCTCCCGCGAGGGGGGTTTTAGTTTCGGCGCGCCCTCTGGGGCCCGCTGCTTGCCGGCAGCATCCCCCCGCGAAGCATGGGCAGGCTTCCCCCGTCCTTGTCTCGGCGCACACCGCGGGTCGCCTCGACAGGGCGTCCGTGTTGGTGTGCATACGCCCAGCACGGTACTCGATTTGCAGGTTGTACTCCTGCAGCTGCGCCAGCCATCGGGCCATCTGCCCCCACGGTTCCTTGAATGTAAGGAGGAACTGTAGGGCATAATGGTCAGTGCGTACCCGACATTTTCTGCCATACAAGTACGGCCGGAACTGTTTACATGCGAAGATCACGGCATACAGTTGTTGACGGGTCACACAATAGTTCAGCTCGGCCCCGCTCAGGGTCCGGCTGGCATATGCGATGACTTGCCCTGTCCCATCCTGCACCTGCGACAGCACCGTGCCCAGCCCACTGCCGCAGGCGTCGGTGTCCAAAATAAAGTCAGTGGTGAAATCGGGGAAAGCCAGGGTGGGAGTGTGGGCGAGGTGGTCTTTGAGGGTGGTGTCTTATTTTTGCGTGGGGTAACGCGCCGCAGGTTCGTGCCGCTCCCGACACCAATATGCGGGGGCTGCTGCCCCCCGCCTCCTCTGTTTCATTCTCGCTACTACCCCCCGACTGCTCTGTCGGGTTCGGGCTACTGACCTCCAATTCCTCACCCCCCTGTACCCCCGACTTTGCTGCTGCCCGCGTAGGCATGATTCAATTAGTGGGGCTGCCTGCTTTATGCTTACGACGCTCTACGCGGCTCAGTGGCGGACGCGCTGCTGTGAGCACGCCCGCGAAGTAAAACCCCGTCTCGTGCGTAAACAAAAGGGTACAGCGCGCCGACGCGTGACTCCGCAGCCGGCGCTTAGCCCCCCGGGATCTGTTCGCGCACACGCCCTACGTACCCAGGCACTAACCAACCCAGCTCCGCTACCTGCCCGGCTCTGTACACCAATCACACGTGAGGAACTTGGGGTTAGGGGTTAGAGGGCAGAGGTGTCCACCGTGCGCGCACCGCTGATTGGAGGGAGTCACTCCGCCCCGATTTAAAGGCCGTCTAAACAGCCACATGTGTATGCGAACACTAGGCGCTTCACCCTTCTCTTCGCCGTAAACAGCCGTGCATGCACGCGAACGCAAGGCACTCCACCCTCCTCTTCACACTCACAAAGACCACACGAGACCGTTTATACTCTACTGGCTATTTTATTCCCCGTGAGTAACTCGCTAAACTACGCGTGATTGTGTGGGTCAGCAGACCCTAACTAGCCTATCCTTCGTGGATCCTGGACTCAATTTATCCTGCCTGGCGCTCCACTTTCTACCCTCTGACTAATTAGCCCAAACTCACCTCTCTCTTACTTACGCTTACTTCCAATCTGATGCGCCGGAAGCTGTAGAAGGGCGATGCTGTGGGTTGTCCCCATGGAGGATTGTGCCTGGCTGCGTTGAAGCTCGTCACATGGACGACTCGAACGGCTGGCTCCAACACCCCGCTGACTTCGATGGCTTGAAGGAAGGACTCTGATCTGACTGCCTGAATCCCCCTCCTTTTATCCTACCTATAACAAAGGCATTCCGCTGTTTCGCCCCCGTGGTCTCCCATCCAATCAGGAGCCCGGATTTTCCCGCCCTTTTGACCGTCGGATCCCAGCTCTGGTGACGTCACCGTAGTGGTTCCCTCGACGTCTGCTTTCCGCTACCCGCCCACTGACTCGTGTTGTGTGTGCGCACTTCCATCCGCGGTGGCTCAACAGCCCCTGCCATGACCATGCCATTACAATCCAAGGTCACGGCACCGCAGTGTCCATTAGCCTTAGGGGTAGGTCGCCCAATTCCCCGGCCGTGGGAAACCATGAAGCTTGATCTCAGTAGGGGCTTCTGGACGAAAACCCGTCGGCCAGGTGACCTTCCCTCCCGGCTCTACGTGGGGTATGCGTGCGTTCATGTGGGGGGCGGCGAGGGGCGCGCAGCGTCGGCGTCGTCACTCTCCGGTGGCGGCATCACGGCGGTGGGCACGGTCCCGACGGAGCGGCTCCGCTGCGGCGGCACCACAAGTCTCACACACACACAGAGTCACACACACCACACACACACACACCACACACACACACAGAGTCACACACACCACACACACACACCACACACACACACAGAGTCACACACACCACACACACACCACACACACACACAGTCACACACACAGACACACACCACACACACCACACACAGACACAATCACATACCACACACACAGTCACACAACACACACACAGAGTCACACACACACAGAGTCACACACACCACATACACACACAGTCACACACAGGCACACACCACACACAGACACAAACACAATCACATACCACACACACAGTCACACAACACACAAACAGACTCACACACACACACACAGAGTCACACACACAGTCACACACACTACACACACACAGTCACACACACAGACACACACCATACACACCACACACAGACAAAGTCACACAACACACAAAGTTACACACACCACACACACCACACATACAACACACACCACACACACAGACTCGCACACCACACACACAACGACACACTACACAAAGACACAACAACAACCGCCATTCGTCACTAAGTGGTGGTGACGTCACCACGACGCTTGTGCCAGGCAATGTGCACCTTGAGGCCACGTGAAGTGTCGAACGCCCGCTGGCAGGAGGTGACAGGGCAAACCCAAAGTGCCACGGGTCGACTGACTAAGATGACTGAGATGACTGGCTGATGCACCACCTGTGCCCCCTACTGTGCCAACCTGCTGTGCTTTAGCCACCCGGCGCTCCGCTCGTTGTTATGAGCGTCGCTCCTCCACCCTCCGTTGTTGTTGGAGGGCGACTGCCTCCAACTGCCCAGTAGCGTCCTTCACGAGCCTCCTCCACAGAGGCCGATCTTGACACCGCTGGTACCAGTCATCGGCAAGTCCACTCAGCTCCACGTCCTCCTGTACCACATCACTCCATCTTTTCTCTAGCCCATGCCGCGCCCATTTAGCCCCCTCGATCCGGCTGAACAAAAGCTATTTAGGCATGCGGTGGCTGGGCATGCGGTCTACATGACCCAGCCAACACAGCCTTACCTGCCGGAGGAGCTCACAGATGGGACCTTGTCCAGATCTTTCAAGTATTTGTGAGCTCCTCACACAATCCAGCCTGGTTAAACCCAGGATGGATCGTAGGCAGGCAAACCTAAATGTTTCTAACTGGCGACGATGTTCCATTAGAGGGGTCCACGTTTCGCAAGCGTAGAGAAGGGAGGGAATGACTGTGGCCGAGAAGACCTGAAGTTTCGTGCGGAGCGACAGACCAGGTAGTTTCCACACAGTGTTGTGCCGGACTGATTCGGAGTGAGACCTCTGCTGTTAAACTGGAGCCGGTCATGAGCACACTGCCCAGGTATGGAAAACTCTCCACTCTCTCCACAACTGCCCCATCACCGATTGGGAGTTGTGGGGGTGGAGTGCCCGATGGTACAAAATACCCAGGCAGCTGCTTTGTTTTGGTGGGGTTGATGGTAATGCCCCACAACAACCGCGATTCGCCACTAAGTGGCGGTGACATCACCACGACGCTTGTGCCAGGCAATTTGCACCTTGAGGCCACGTGAAGTGTCGAACGCCTGCTGGCAGGAGGTCACCGGGCAGACCCAGGTGCCACGGGTCGACTGACTGAGATGACTGGCTGATGCACCACCTGTGCCCCCTACTGTCCCAACCTGCTGTGCCTTAGTCACCCGGCGCTCCACTCGTTGTTGTGAGCGTCGCTCCTCCGCCCTCCGTTGTTGTTGGAGGGCGACTGCCTCCAACTGCCCAGTAGCGTCCTTCACGAGCCTCCTCCACAGAGGCCGATCTTGACACCGCTGGTACCAGTCATCGGCAAGTCCACTCAGCTCCACGTCCTCCTGTACCACATCACGCCATCTCTTCTCTAGCCCGTCCTGCGCCCGTTTAGCCCCCTTGATCCGGCCGAACAAAAGCTGTTTCGGCATGCGGTGGCTGGGAATGCGGGCTACATGACCCAGCCAACGCAGCCTTGCCTGCCGGAGGAGCTCACCGATGGGACTGTGCTCAGATCTTTCAAGGATTTGTGAGCTCCTCACACAATCCAGCCTGGTTAAACCAAGGATGGATCGTTGGCAGGCCAGCCTAAATGTTTCTAACTGGCGAAGATGTTCCATTAGGGGGGTCCACGTTTCGCAAGCGTAGAGAAGGGAGGGAATGACCGTGGCCGAGAAGACCTGAAGCTTAGTGCGGAGCGACAGACCAGGTAGCTTCCACACAGCGTTACGCAACCGATGAAAAGATATTGCCGCTCGACTGATTCGGAGTGAGACCTCTGCTGTTAAACTGGAGCCAGTCATAAGCACACTGCCCAGGTATGGGAAACTCTCCACTCTCTCCACAACTGCCCCATCACCAATTGGGAGTTGTGGGGGTGGAGTGTCCGATGGTACAAAATACCCAGGCAGGTGCTTAGTTTTGGTGGGGCTGATGGTAAGGCCCCACCTCTTAGTGGCACGCTCCAGTCTCAGCAGCAGCGTCTCCAATCCTCCTCTGACTGAGCAGCTATTACCAAATCATCAGCATACATAACGTGGTTGAGCAATAGGGAGCCATCCCTTGACCGCACCCGGGCATCGATTAGCCTCCCATTATATCTGTACCATATGGAGATTCCCCCAGTACAGCTATTGAAGGCTTCACGAACTACGTGGTCAAAATAGATGTTAAATAATGTGGGAGCCAGAGGACATCCCTGTCGCACCCCAAGGTGTACAGGGAATGGCTCTGACTCCCGGCCACGTAGTTTTACCCGGGCCCGCTCACCATCATGAAGGTCCTTAATGATCGTGAGCAGAGGGTCAGGTACTCCAAAAGCACGAAGAACAACCCAGAGCCCAGGCCTACTGATGGTATCATTGGCCTTGACCAGGTCAATAAAGAGAGTTAAACACACACTGACACACACACACTGACACACACACACTCAGACACACACTGACACACACACTGACACACACACTGACACACACACCATGATACACACACTGACTGGAGGAGGTGGAGCGTGGTCAACACATCTACGCCTGAAACATTTTAGAAAGAAGCGGAGAATACGGAACAACCCACCTGTTGTCCATTTAGATTTTCGCGTTGCCTCTAATCTTCAGTCTTGCTGTGTATCCACCGTCTGCTGGAGCTCGCCTTCTATAGCGAGAATATCCATCATCTCCAGTTTGTGTGTCTTTAATAAATTGTCTCGGATATTTCTTGCTGCTCTCTATGTCCTATATACATGCTGCTGCATTGACATTAAGGTTTCCGCATGGCCCATGAATCATATTTGTGGTCACTACTGCAAACAGATTTTGGGTCTTCCTCTGGATTTGGAAACTCGGCAGATATAACATTGATTTGGATTGGATGATTTTTTTCTTTCAGCCAGATTAAAATATGAGCGTGGGGAAGTCATCTACATGATTAGACCTCCTTTGCCGGTACCAAAATATAATAATAGGGTTTTTCCCCTTTTATCTGGCAACAAAACTGAAACCTTTTTACAAGGATTCATGTTACAGCATTAACCACAATACCTGCAGTCAAAATGCAAACAAAACACACGCACTATGATAATATGTAGCATTGTCCTTGAAACCGATTGGTCCACACCAATTGGTGCTCGACCAGAGGACGCCAAAAGGTTTCAGTTTTGTTGCCAGAAAAAAGGGGAAACCCCTATGATGTGGAAGTCCTCGCTTCTGCCACTCAGTTGAGTACATCCAGCATCTTGATTCTCCAAAAAACACGACTCTCAGTGAATGCTCTCGATGAATTTAACTTGCTTTTGTCTGAACACCCTGGCTGTGAAGTCGTATTGACGGCTGGGTGTCTGGCCGAACGAAAGTTATTATTTTTTTGGTTTTATCTCAGGCCAAGTTGGATTACATGTAAAGGTAATAAATAAGTCGGGACAGCCATACGCTCGAATGTATGACATGGCACCTTGAGCATATTCGTGCATGCGTCTAGGGCTTTCTGTGAACGTAGCAGACGCCTGGATGCTACAAGGGGGGGATGATGTAGCGCCATTGTTGGGCTGTATGCGTATTACCACGGGAGCTGACCTGTTATAGCGGACGAGCGTCAACAGGGGGTGGTGTACAGACTAGGTGTGATGAACAGGGCCCCCAGACCCCAAGAGGGGGGCTGGGGGATGTTCCAGGGCCCCCTAGAGAGTCCCAGAAGGCTTGGCCAGGGGCAGAGAGACCCTGGAACGGGGATAAAAGCCGGACCCCTGAACGGGTTTGGCGGTCCTCGTCCACCTGAAGATCTGAAGAAGACTCTGAGCGCTACCCTGAAGACCCTGAAGACCCTGAAGCGAAGAGCCCAGTGACCCTGGCTAGGGTTGGGTTCAGACATAGCCAGTGTTGGGTTAGCGCTAGAACCAAAGTAAGGGCACCGTAGTGTGGAGGGACTGCCTCCTGAGGTTATCGGCTGTGAGGGGTCGTCACCCCTCTGTGTTGTGGTTCCCTTGTTGAATAAACGTGTTGCCTCTAGCGAACCGTCTCGCCTCGTCTTGGACCCACTGCACGTGTCACCTGTGGTAATGAAACCTCTTGTCGCGAAAAATTAGCGGCGTGCGAAAGTGAAAGATGTTAACGAAGTAAAAATAAATGTTGATTTAAAGCTTTCGTGACTGCGAGGAATTCATGTTCTTGGTTCTTTCGGTAAAGTCACCACCATGTAGAAGGGAAACAATAAAATAATAAAAATATAAAACAATAAAATTCTCACGTTTCAACTGCAACACAAGCAATCGTCGTCAGGTGTGAAATCCACAACAAGAAATTTTGAAAAAAGTGGTGGGTTTTTTTAACGTTAGCACCACGGAGAGCGATTTGGTAGTTTGTTCAGAAGGACGAGTCCATCTATGTTCGGAATAGAGGAGGGGGGAGACGAAAATAATGTATGCTGTCTGAAAGCCACCATAAGCGTGAACAATCAATTAAGACCCGAAATGGTTTATCAAATCTTTCCAATGATTGCTAAGCCAGAATCCATCTTCCCGGTTGAAATTGTCTCTGTGTATATGTGGATAGCCTCATGAACGAATCTCTCATGGTAGCCAGATGGCTTACAAAGAACCTCTGTCTTGGAGAAGTCAATGTCATGTGAGCCTACTGAATTATAAGTGATCTGCCACGGCTGAGGTGTTGGTCCTACCGTGTTTCAGGTCTGCTTTGTGTTCACGAATGAGGTCCGAGACATGTCGTTTGGTTTCTCCAATGTAACTACTACCACAGAGGCAACTTAGTTTATAGACACCAGGGTACTGTATGTCTGGAATCACACCTTTTACAGACGGAACCAGATCACGGATTTTATGTAATGTGTTGAATCGGACCTGGATCTTGTGTTTATTCAAGATTTTGGCGATCTTTTTTGTGATCCCCGCAATGTAGGGCAAAGTGATGGTTTTGAAAGGCTCCTCAAGAGGGTCCTTCTTCACGGTTGGAGTGATAGCTTTGCGGATTGTAGTCGGAGTAACCATTAGCCTTAAGAGCGTGGTGTACGTGCTTGAGTTCACTGGCTATGTGTTCCTGGTCGGATATGCATTGGGCTCTATGGTGCAGAGTCTTGATGAGGGAATTCTTCTGGGATGGATGGTGGTGGGAATCCGGTTCAGGTAAGCATCCGTATGGGTAGCTTTCCCATAGACGGAGTGGCTCATTGAACCGTCAATTTTTTTTTACCAATTCCACTTTACAGTAACATTGTAGACACGGCACAATATATATTTCTGAATCTTTATTTTTACCAACATTTTAAAAAATATTCTCCCATAAGGCAAAATTCTGAAATATTGGATTTTTTACAAAGCCTTGTGAATTCACCTTGTATCTGAACAAGTTCAATTTGTGCAAATATTTTTTTTCAAACGTATAAATAAAAAAGACATTGCTTACAAATATCAGCTCTATGTTTTCAAGTAAATACATTTTGGGTAGTGAATAAATTATAGACCTAATAAGCTACACATGACGAATTGTAGGCAATTATAGTCATAATCAAAGAAATTTTTAAACAATCACGTGGTCCCTGTAGTCGCCGTTAGAGACAAAATCTGCTTGAAACGGTTCATCAACATATATGAATACATTGATTCGAATAAGCAGAGTTAATTTCCTATTTATGGCAGGCATATGAACAAAATTGAATTACTGCAGTGAAATATACTGCATCAGGTTACATGGTATTAACAAGCTATTTTAAAAATACGCACCGCCTGCTTAACAGTGTATGTACAACGTACTATTGTAGTGTCATTCAAAACGAGTAGGCCGTTGCATGCTGGCGTCTGGGTCAAAATGTAGTAAATTATAAACATTACCTACAAATAATAGATCACGGAGTTTAGATCGCAACACAAGCAATCGTCATCAGGTGGGACAACCACAGCAGCAAGAAGACAAAACTGCTGAAGTAGGCGCCTACTTCAGCATCTTCTTCTTGTTGTGGTTGTCCCACCTGATGATGATTGCTTGTGTTGTGATCTAAACGCCGTGATCTGATGTTTCTACCCACATGATGACTTTACCGAAATAACGAGAGAGTGTGGATTCCTGCAGTCACAAAAACTTCGAATCAAGATTGCCTACAAACTACACAACTGAGATGACGCATCAATCATCGCCCCCTACTGACAGGCTCTTGTCCACATGCAGGCCGGTGCAGGGCCACCACCTTGTGCCACACAGGGGCAGCTGTTACTTGGGGATGCTCTTCGAGTGTTTCAGACAAGATACAAAACTCCGAGTTGCCGAGGCGATTAAGCGAGCAAAGCGTAAAAGCAATTATCATGAGAACATCGTGAATGCTTGGGAGCTTATTGGCTCTCGCTCCTGGTGAGAGATTGACCCAACCCACAGGTCCACAAAAACTGGCCACTCTTACTCTGCAGGTTGAACCTAGGAAATCAGTGTTCAACTTCATATTCTTGTCATTAAAGGCCTGTGACAAAGGTGCATCTATTGGAGCGACATCGTCTCTGGCTTACACATCTACCGAGTCTCCACTTGACTTTGGATTGTCTCGGAGGAAGTCCACCCACACCTCCACTTCCACAAACTGCTGGGAGTTGCCTCGCTCTGCCTCACAGTCAGAATTCTCCTCCTGCTTCACGTTGCCTCCATCAATGTGAAGGTCCCATTTTGGAGTTGAATCTTCATCTTCACATTTCACCTTCACTTCTTCCCTCTTCACCATCACTTCTTCATATTTCACCTTCACTTCTTCCCTCTTCACCATCACCTCTTCATATTTCACCTCGATACCTTTAAAAGTGTCCAAGCTGTTATTTTCTTCCGGTTCGTGTTTCATGAGGGATGGGCTTATTGCGGCACTTTGACTTTCACAAGCTGATTTCAGACTCCACTCCTTGTGGATCTTCTGATGCTTTTGTGTTTTCTGGTGTACTTGAAGATGTTGTTGCTGTGCAAACGCTATCCCGCACGGAGTGCACCTGAAGGGTTTCTCTCCTGTGTGTGTTCTCTGGTGTACTTGAAGATATGAATCTGCAAACGCCTTCCCACACACACTGCACTTGAAGGATTTCTCTCCTGTGTGAGTTCTCTGGTGTTCTACAAGAAGAGATGAACGTGCAAACGCCTTCACGCACACACTGCACTTGAAGGGTTTCTCTCCTGTGTGTGTTCTTTGGTGTATTACAAGAGTAGATGAATGTGCAAACGCCTTCCCACACACACTGCACTTGAAGGGTTTCTCTCCCATGTGTGTTCTCTGGTGTATTACAAGAGCAGATGAATATGCAAACACCTTTCCACACACACTGCACTTGAAGGGTTTCTCTCCCGTGTGTCTTCTCTGGTGTGCTACAAGAGTAGATGACTGTGCAAACCCCTTCCCACACACACTGCACTTGAAGGGTTTCTCTCCTGTGTGAGTTCTCTGGTGTTCTACAAAAAGACATGAACGTGCAAACGCCTTCACGCACACAGTGCACTTGAAGGGTTTCTCTCCCGTGTGTGTTCTCTGGTGTATTACAAGAGTAGATGAATGTGCAAACGCCTTCCCACACACACTGCACTTGAAGGGTTTCTCTCCCGTGTGTGTTCTCTGGTGTTCTACAAGAAGAGATGAACGTGCAAACGCCTTCACGCACACACTGCACTTGAAGGGTTTCTCTCCCGTGTGAGTTCTCTGGTGTTCTACAAGAGCAGATGAACGTGCAAATGCCTTCCCACACACACTGCACTTGAAGGGTTTCTCTCCTGTGTGAGTTATCTCGTGCTGTGTGAAATCTCCAGTACGATCCGTGCTGTATGCACACCGGTCGCATTGGAGCCTTGTCCTACCGAGCTGCGCTGAGCGCATTTGCTCCATCAGACCAATTCTGCGGAGGAAGCGTCAGAGGAAGCTTCAGCTGCAGACAGAAAAAAATAATATCCACACCATCTGCACGTCAGTATCGAGGCACAGCGGAATGCATATATAGTCACGTGTGACTTACATGTCTATATTCATATATTCATGATGTAGTAAAAACGTTTCCGAAATTCATCACAGGGCTGTTATGGCACACAATGAGAGGGCAAATGGTTATAAATATGCCTGGAAGCCCTCGTATCTTCAAAATGAATGTTAACCCAAAACTCCAAGCACACAATTTCGGCGGTCTGGCTACAAAAGGAATATTTATGAGAGCTAAATTCAGCGGACATAGCAAAGGGTGTTGAAAACAATACTATTTGTGTTAGGCAGAAATTCATAAATTAATGTTCAATCACAACTTAGAGGTATGAATCCAGGCTCAGATGTCCTTGAATGCTGGGATGAACAGTTCCGACTTCAGCTGAATGTGTGTGCTGTGTAAACTTCCTGTTTCCATTATTATAAAGAGTTCCAGAGGAAAACAAAAGTAAACTATTGTTACGCAATAACCTCCGTGTTCAACAGAGTTAATAGACGTTACTGCAAACACAAACTGTACAGTCACTGGGTAAACAGGCGGTGGCGTGTCTAGAATCATGCCTGGCCACCTTCATCTGCTCGGCATCAATGCTTTCTCACTCCACCAAGTAATTAATCGAGGATCAATGAACATATCCGAGGCTAACTGGAGTTTGCGTGTCTCTCTCCGTGGTGAGATGTTAACTACCTCACCTGGTGTACAGGAAGTCGTGGGTTCGATCCCGACCCTGACGCCTGCTGTATAGTTGGAGTTTGCGCGTCACTCCGTTTAGCGTCTTTGACCGATAGACATTGACACACGTATTCTTGTTTCTTTCGGTAAAGTTACGTAGATAGAAAATAACATTAACAGATAATACAATTACATTAAATAAAGACCACTTGTGTTGCAATCAAAACGTGGAGTTTTTTTGCTTTATTTACTATTTTTTATTATGTTATTTTTATTTGATTTTCTATCTACGTGACTTTACCGAAAGAACCAAGAATATTAATTCCTGCAGTTACCAAAGTTTTAAGTCAAAACATTCACACACGTTGACAAAGCCTCACCTTGTGTTGTGGGCAGGTCGCTTCTGATAACAAGAGCGGTATAGCAGCTCAAGCGGGCTTGGCCTGGTAACAAAAGAAAATAAAAACTGTGTGAATATTGACAATAAAACAAAGTTACAAAGTGGCGAGCCGGGTGAAGACAAATTCAACTTAAGCGAGATAATTAAAGTAAATGCAATCAGGCGAGGGCAGGAGGCAAGGCCCCGCGTGGCTAGGCCCCGCGTTGTAAAGTTCCAACCTGGACATCGATTCCCATGCTCGCTGCTACTCAATTGACATCCCTACGAGAGAGAGCGAGGCTCTACCTTGGTAAACAACAACCACCACCACCACAACAACCACAATCGCAATGAGAATTTCTCACCTCGGATTTCAGTGCAGGAAGCGATAGCTTCCTGTTACCTCGTGACGTCACACGGTAGCAGGTGACATGACATCACTTCCGGGGAACGAGACACGCTCCTCCCACAATGAGCTTCACCATAAATAAATTAGAGTGTAAATAAATTATTTTAATGTACCATTCGATATATAGGTGCTGAACCCGTCGCAATAAACTCGCGACGGCTTTAACGGAAACATTATGTTAATGAGCCGCCGGTCACTGGGCGTAGCTTTGCCCAAATAAGGATTGGCACTGGACCGATAACGGCAGTGACCCAAGCGGAGGTGACGTCACGCTCAAGAGCACGGTGAATACCTTGGTGACATGACGTCACTAGCGAGGTACACCTCCCCCTGGCGTTTCACGCCGATGAAGTAATGCAGAGTGGTGACGTCACAGAGGGGTTGGAGTTTAAGTTGATTTAGATTCATTTTCATTCCTCCCTCCCTTGGGTGCGTGGGCTCAGCCACAACAACGTGGACATTATTGTGTGTACACTGTGTGTGTGTACACTGTGTGTACGTATATATACACTGTATGTACATACACAGGGTATACACTGTGTACAGTGTGTGTACACTATGTGTGTGTGTACAGTGTGTGTATACACTGTGTGTACTGTGTGTGTACACTGTGTGTACTGTGTGTGTACACTGTGTGTGTGTACTGTGTGTGTACACTGTGTGTACTGTGTGTGTACACTGTGTGTGTGTACACTGTGTGTACACTGTGTGTGTGTACACTGTGTGTACACTGTGTGTGTATACACTGTGTGTGTGTACACTGTGTGTGCAAGCCAACTGTGGACCGGTTTTGGTGGACAATGTCTCAACAGCAGTGGGGCTTGCTTCAAGCCATGGTTGTGAACATCCAGAAGTTAATCAGCAAGGAGCATTTCTAGTCCAAGTTCGACAAAATCTACATCAACACGTAAGACAAAATTATAATTCGTGTTGTAGAGAATGTATCTCCTCTGCGTGTAACTTTAAGGTGGTGTGTCTTGTAACTGATTAATGATCCGAGTGTGCTTCCTATTTCAAAGACAATGAGTTGCTCCAGAGGCAGACACTTCGTGAAACACAAAAGTACCATTTGACCTGTATCACAAGAACAACGGGTCTCACCTGAGTTATCTGTACAGGTTGCTTCCAAAACACACACACGCACTTTGTCCTAACATCACTTATTCAATGTTTGACCCTTATAATTAAAATGTTGCATGTACACACAAAATCAGACAAGCGTTCAATCGAAATAATTGACAGGAATTTTAACAAAATTTAATTACTGCAGTGAAATATACTGCATCAGATAACATCTGATTAAGAAGCTATTTGAAAAAAATATGCAGCGTCTGTTTAACAGTGGATGTAAAACATACTATTGTAGTGTCATTCAAAACGAGTAGGCCAATGCATGCTGGCGAATTCTAAACATTAGCGACAAATTACATAACTGAGATGAAACATCAATCATCGCCCCCTACTGACAGCCTCTTGTTCACATACTCTTTGGTTCTTTGAGTAAAGTCACGTAGGTAGACAAAATAATAATAGATCACGACGTTTCGATCGTAACACAAGCGGTCATCCTCAGGCCGAAAAAATAATAAATGCAGGCCGGTGCAGGGCCACCACCCTGTGCCACACAGGGGCAGCTGCTACTTGGGGATGCTCGAGTGTTTCAGACGAGGTACGACACAAAACTCGGAGATGCCGAGGCGATTAAGCACACACCGTGTAAAAGCAATTACTATAACATAGTGAATGCTTGGGAGCTTATTGGCTCTCGCTCCTGGTCAGAGATCTCCCCAACCCACAGGTCCACAAAGACTGGCCGCTCGCTCTTACTCTGCAAGTTGAACCTAGGAATTGAGTGTTCAACTTCGCATTCTTTTCATTAAAGGCCTGTGACAAAGGTGCATCTATTGTAGCGACATTGTCTCTGGCTTACACACCTACCGTGTCTACACTTGACTTTGGATTGTCTCGGAGGAAGTCCACCCACACCTCCACTTCCACAAACTGCTGGGAGTTGCCTCGCTCTGCCTCACAGTCAGAATTCTCCTCCTGCTTCACGTTGCCTCCGTCGATGTGAAGGTCCGATTTTGGAGTTGAATCTTCATCTCCACATTTCACCTTCACTTCTTCCCTCTTCACCATCACCTCTTCCCTCTTCACCATCACTTCTTCCCTCTTCACCATCACCTCTTCATATTTCACCTCGATAACTTTAAAAGTGTCCAAGCTGGGATTTTCGTCCGGTTCGTGTTTCATGAGGGATGGGCTCATTGCGGCACTTTGACTTTCACAAGCTGATTTCAGACTGCACTCCTTGTGGATCTTCTGATGCTTCTGTGTTCTCTGGTGTACTTGAAGAGTTAATGAACCTGCAAATGCCTTCCCGCACACACTGCACTTGAAGGGTTTCTCTTCTGTGTGTGTTCTCTGGTGTGTATTCAGAGTAGATGAATCTGAAAATGTCTTCTCACACACACTGCACTTGAAGGGTTTCTCTCTCGTGTGTGTTCTCTGGTGTACTTCAAGATTTGATGAACGTGCAAACGACTTCCCGCACAGAGTGCACCTGAAGGTTTTCTCTCCTGTGTGTGTTCTCTGGTGTTTTTTAAGAGTAGATAAATCTGAAAATGTCTTCCCACACACACTGCACTTGAAGGGTTTATCTCCCGTGTGTGTTCTCTGGTGTGTTACAAGATTACATGACTGTGCAAATGCCTTTACGCACACACTGCACTTGAAGGGTTTCTCTCCTGTGTGTGTTCTCTGGTGTTTTTTAAGAGTAGATAAATCTGAAAATGTCTTCCCACACACACTGCACTTGAAGGGTTTCTCTCCCGTGTGTGTTCTCTGGTGTGTTACAAGATTACATGACTGTGCAAACGCCATCCCGCACATCGTGCACCTGAAGGGTTTCTCTCCCGTGTGTGTTCTCTGGTGTATTACGAGATTATATGACTGTGTAAACGCCATCCCGCACATCGTGCACCTGAAGGGTTTCTCTCCCGTGTGTGTTCTCTGGTGTGTTACAAGAGCAGATGACTGTGCAAACGCCTTCCAACACACAGTGCACTTGAAGGGTTTCTCTCCCGTGTGTGTTCTCTGGTGTATTACAAGATTACATGACTGTGTAAATGCCTTCCCGCACACAGTGCACCTGAAGGGTTTCTCTCCCGTGTGTGTTCTCTGGTGGTTCTGAAAAACTGATGACCATGCAAATGCCTTGTTACACACAGTACATTTGAAGGGTTTCTCTCCTGTGTGACTTCTCTGGTGCCGTGTCAAATTTCCAGTCCGGTCCGTGCTGTATGCACGCTGGTCGCATTGTTGACTTGTCATACCGAGCTGCTGTGCTGACTGCCTTTGCTCCATCAGACCAATTCTGCAGAGGAAGCGTCAGCTGCAGACAGAAAAAAAGAATATCCACACCATCTACACGTCAGGTACAGAGGAATGCACACGTGACGTACACGTCTATACTTATTAATATATTCATGATGTAGTGAAAACATTTCCCAAATTCATCAGATTTGATGAACGTGCAAATGCCTTCACGCACACACTGCAACTTGAAGGGTTTATCTCCCGTGTGTGTTCTCTGGTGTACTTTAAGATGTGTTGACTGTGCAAACGCCTTCACGTACAGAGTGCACCTGAAGGGTTTCTCTCCACGGGCTGTTAGGGCACACAATGAGAGGGAAAATATCATTAATATGCCTGGAAGCCTTCATATCTTCAAGATGAATGTTAACCCAAAACTCTAAGCACACAATTTCGGCTGTCTGACTACAAAAGGAATATTTATGAAAGCTAAATTCAGCTGACATAGCAAAGGGTGTTGAAAACAATACTATTTGTGTTATGCAGAAATGAATGTTCAATCGCAACTTAGAGGTGTGAATCCAGGCTCAGATGTCCTTGAATGCTGGGATGAACAGATCCGACATCAGCTGAATGTGTGTGCTGTGTTCGCCTCCTGTTTCCATTCTTATAAAGAGTTTCAGAGGAAAACAAAAAAAAACTATTGTTTTGATATAACCTCCGTGCTCAATAGAGTTAATAGATTTTACTGCAAACACAAACTTGACACTGTCACACACTGCCATGAGTAAACAGGTGGTGGTGTGACCAGCACCATGCCTGGCCACCTTCATCTGCTCAGCATTAATTCTTCCTCACTCCACCAAGTAATGAATCGAGGATCAATCAACATAGCCGAGGCTATCCGTGTCTCTGTCTCTCTCTCTCCCCGTGGTGAAGGTGTTCCCCTCCACACATTCAGAGTCAACAGCGGCACGCGCTTAGCGTCTTTGACCGATAGATACATTGACGCACGTATTGTTGGTTCTTTCAGTAAAGTCACGTAGATAGAAAATAAAAATAACAGATTAAATTCAATAAGATAAAGACCACTTGTGTTGCGATCGAAACGTCGTGGGTTTTTTGCTTTATTTTCAATTTTTTATTTTTCATTTAATTTATAATCTGTTATTTTTATTTTATTTTCTATCTACGTGACTTTACCGAATAAACCAAGAATATTAATTCCTGCAGTCACCAAAGTTTTAAGTCAAAACATTCACACACGTTGACAAAGCCTCACCTTGTGTTGTTGTGGGCAGGTCGCTTCTGATAACAAGAGCGGTATAGCAGCTCAAGCGGGCTTGGCCTGGTGAAAAAAATAACGAAAATAAAAACTGCGTGAATATTTACAATAAAACAAAGTTACAAAGTGGCGAGCCGGGTGAAGACAAATTCAACTTAAGCGAGATAATTAAAGTGAATGCAATCAGGCGAGGGCAGGAGGCAAGGCCCCGCGTGGCTAGGCCCCGCGTTGTAAAGTTCCAACCTGGACATCGATTCCCATGCTCGCTGCTACTCAACTGACATCCCTACGAGAGAGAGAGGCTCTACCTTGGTAAACAACAACCACCACAACCACCACCACGAGAATTTCTCACCTCGGATTTCAGTGCAAGCGCGGATCGGCAGCCTCCTGTTACCTAGCGACGTCACACGGGTAAGCAAGTAACATGACGTCACTTCCGGGGTAAGAGACACGCCCCTCCCACAATGAGCGGCTCTGTAACTGAATAAATTATGTTAATGAGCCCAGCCCATATGTCGAGGGAAGGGGCGTCGCTGCTGTACCCGTCGCAATAAACTCTCGACGGCTTTTAACGGAGACATTATGTTAATGAACCGCCAGTCACTGGGCGTAGCTTTGCCCAAATAAGGATTGCCACTGGATTGATATCGGCAGTGACCCAAGCGGAGGTGACGTCACGCTGGACTACCGCCGAACACGTTACACACACGGTACACACACAGTACACACACACACGGTACACACACACGCACGGCACGCCCACACTCCTTCCGTCATGTGACTAAGGTTGACGCGCCGCCCCGTCTCCCGAGGTGACCTCTTGGCTCTCTCGTCTCTCCTCGACACGTAGATTCATTTCTTACTCTTACCTAGAAGCGTCATTGTCTGTCTGTCTCTGTGGACGCAACTTGCGAGGAATTGTACTCACACACTGTGGGGTTTACGTTTCAAATAAGGTGCCCAGATACCACGCGATAAGCCCCGTGGTGAGCCAGTGCTATTCCTATTTCCAATCCATCAACATGAAAGTAGTTAAATTAACAATTTATTACTAATCTCCATATATATCAAAGGCAAAGTTGTGAATGTGTGCATCTGTTCAAATTGTTTAGCGTACTTCCCGACACGCACCAAGCTTGAAATTTGCCATGTGGGTAATTTCCAGACTGTACACCATGCAAACATTATAAAAATACACTTTTGTATATTTTTGGGGGGGGCACGCAATAATGGATAAGCATGAAAACACCACGATACATAGGACTTACTTTGATTAGAATCTTGGAATTGTGTACATGTTGAAATTGTTAAATGAGCATTTTGAGCACACTGCTGTTTTAATGAATGTTCATGATTCTGAGAATATAAGTGTAATCCTGAGCATCATAATGACCATATTGGAATTGTCATCATGAATGGGGGTACAATTATTTTTTATAACAATAGGAATGCGGTTTTGAGCATGACTATTGATATTTTGGACTCATTTATGACAATAGATTGATGATTAAATTTCGATTTTGTTTTGCTCATCAATCAGGATATTGTTAATGATGCGCATGCCCATAAATTGTTGAAATGACTAGAAATGCAAGTTGTGTATACTCTCCAACCCCATTCCTCTACCTACCCATTCCCTTGACGGGCTCCGTGCCCACTTAAACCCATGACGATGGCGGTGATGATTTCACCTCTCGCTGTAACAATCAAAGCACCTCCAACTTCTGGATGCAAAGGTGCTGGTTGGTGCAACGCCAAAACACATCGTCAACGCCGCTCCCAAGCCCGCCCTACATCAGTTACATCGTTAGAATCAACAAAATAAAAAGTTCCACAGAGGAAACTAAAATGACATTACGCAATCCCCAAAGTTGCACGCGGTAGGCTACACGACTCGGAGAACAGCGTCAGACTTCAAGACTTGCATCGCCATCATCATCACCATTCCTCTCCACAAGTCATCGCACGTCAATATTCAATAAGCTGCACACACGTGCACGTCACCTCTCGACCCGCCACCTGCACAGTTAACGCGATCAGACCCGGGGGTCAAATAAAAATTGTATCTTTGGTGACGTATTGCAATCGGTGTAATTTTAATGATGTACGTACAGCAACTGGTGTACGTACATCAAATTATATCATTGACAACGGGGTCCGCTTTTGCGATATCTGCGTGCGGTCTTTTAATTTTATAGATACGTAGTCAGTTCATTAGTATGGGGTTCCTCTATAAGGAATTGTGAAATGCATTACTTAACAATACGATTCCAGGCCGCACTTAGCTTGTAGCAGTCAGAGCAGTTAAAATGACTGTACATTTTAGATTTAAAGCTTTCGTGACTGCAGTAATTCATATTCTTAGTTTTTTCGGTAAAGTCACGTTGAAGAGAAACAACAAAATAACAAAATATATATAAAACAATAAAAAATTCTCACGACGTTTCGACCATAACTCAAACGGTCATCATCAGGTGTGTCGGTTTGCATAAATTTATTTTGAAACGGCATATTTATTTATATATATAAAAAAATAACGTTTGCGTTACGCGCAACGATTGGCAGTTTGCCAGGACTAGTCCATCTATTTTTTGAAAAGAGGAGGGGGGAGACGAAATTTGTTTTTTATGTATGCTGTCTGAAAGCCACTGTAAGCGTGAACAATCAATCAAGAACTGAAATGATTTATCAAATCTTTCCAACCGAGAAGATGGATTCTATCTTAGCAATCATTGGAAAGATTTGATAAATCATTTCAGTTCTTGATTGATTGTTCACGCTTACAGTGGCTTTCAGACAGCATACATAAAAACAAATTTCGTCTCCCCCCTCCTCTTTTCAAAAAATAGATGGACTAGTCCTGGCAAACTGCCAATCGTTGCGCGTGATGCAAACGTTATTTTTTTATATATATAAATAAATAAATATGCCGTTTTCAAAATAAATTTATGCAAACCGACACACCTGATGATGACCGTTTGAGTTATGGTCGAAACGTCGTGAGAAT
Organism: Petromyzon marinus; assembly: GCF_048934315.1. Classification (NCBI taxonomy): domain Eukaryota; kingdom Metazoa; phylum Chordata; class Hyperoartia; order Petromyzontiformes; family Petromyzontidae; genus Petromyzon; species Petromyzon marinus. The sequence goes on from NW_027422761.1 coordinate 4,744,473, forward strand.
TTTTTATTGTTTTATATATATTTTGTTATTTTGTTGTTTCTCTTCAACGTGACTTTACCGAAAAAACTAAGAATATGACTGTACATGTTAAATACATTTGATTAAAACAATTTAATTTAACGTAGGTATAAAATAAATGTAATTTAAATAAAATAAATGTAATTTATTTTAAAAAATGTATTTAAATAAAATAATCTAGTTTATAAAAAAAATTATTTAACGTAGGTATAAAATAAAATTAATTTAAATAAAATAATGTAATTTATTTTAAAATTAAATTAAACGTAGGTATTAAATAAAATAAATGTAATTTAAATAAAATACATTTAATTTATTAAAACATTTAATTTAACGTAGGTATAAGATAAAATAAATTAAAATAAAAAAAGAATTTATAAAAAATTAACGTAGGTATAAAATTAATTTAATTTAAATAAAATAAATTGAATTTATTAAAAATTTAATTTAACGTAGGTATAAAATAAAATTAATTTAAATAAATTTAATTTATTAAAAATTTCAATTTAATTTTACGTAGGTATGAAATAAAATAAATTTAAATAAAATTTAATTTATTACAAAAATAAATTGAACGTAGGTATAACATAAATTTAAATAATAAAAATATTCATTCATAAAAAAATACGTAGGTATAAAATACATTTTAATTAAATTAAAATTTAAATTAAACTTAACGTAGGTATAAAATAAAATGTAATCAAATTAATTAATAAATAAATTCCATTTTCTACCTCCGTGACTTCACCGAAAGAAGCAAACAGTGTGGACCCACGTGACATCAAGGCTGTTCTAGTCTAGGCAAGGCCTCAGGGTGTACCGGGCCTTTCACAACAACAGCCACAGCAGCAACAACGGTTCTCTTGAGAAAATGCTTTAAAAAATAAAGTCAACGTAGCTTACCTTGACACTCGCGAACTTTAAAGATTAAAATAATTAAAACAAAACTAGACACACGCACATGGGCGCCCGGCGTTCAGCGTGTAGGGCATTAAAAATGGTAGCATCCTCCCGCGATCTGATTGGTCGCAGCGTGCCAAAGTGGGGAAGGGGGGGAGGGCCAGCAATCCGATTGGTCGAGAGGCAAACCTGGGCGCGTCTCCGGCGATAGTGCGCAGCGATTGGTCAACGGTTGCCCTATGCTAATTTTGGTATGCTCATTAATTTTAATATGTATGCTAATGCGGTTTATTTATCCATACTCATTAAGTTTAATGTTTATCCTAAATTAGTAAAAAATGTATGCTCGTTTAGTTAACATTCTATGATAGTACCGTTATATATTTTTTATGCTATAACAGCAGTGCATACTGGCTGTGGTGGTACCTGCTATGATTACAGTAGTACATACTGACTGTGGTGGTACCTGCTATGATTACAGCAGGTATACTGTGGTGGTTACCTACTTTCACTACAGCAGTGCATACTGCTGTGGTGGTACCTGCTATGATTACAGCAGGTATACTGACTAGTGGTACTTCCTTTGATTACAGCAGGTATACTGACTGTGGTGGTACCTGCTATGATTACAACAGGCATACTGACTAGTGGTACCTGCTATAGTTACATCGGTGCATACTGTGGTGGTACCTGCTTTCACTACAGCAGTGCATACTGACTGTGGTGGTACCTGCTAAGGTTACAGCAATGCATACTGTGGTACCTGTTATGGTTACAGCAGTACATACTGTGGCGGTACCTGCTTTCACTACAGCAGTGCATACTGACTGTGGTGGGTACCTGCTAAGGTGACAGCAGTACATACTGCTTATATGCTTTATCACGTGTCGTGAATGTGATAGTTTCATCCCAGAAATGGTGTCCTTGACCGGCCCAGAGCAGACATTTCACTTTGCCTTAGAACCTGGGGTGGCACAGCATTAGCAATTCCAAGTTCTTTAGGTGACCAATAGCAACGAATCATGTGGCAAACATTTGAAATGAGTGGGTTATGACGTACTGTACTTCACTCTTATCGACCACTAACATAAGTCTGTGTTACTGGCGTTGTGCTGCCTTGGCTGGTACCAACTTCTTCTTTGACCACGTGGACCACGCGGATGAATGGTCTACGCGAGTCGAGCGACCGATGGAGAAGACCTATGGGGGCACACGGCGGGAGACTCTCAGGCGAAATCGTGGAAGTCGCGTGACAGAGGCCACACGTGGAGGATAGACGCATGCTGGCGAGACGTCGTCTTCAGTTTAATTTAAGTTTCACGTGTCAGGTGTAGAGCCCTGTGAGCCGTGCGGCTCTTGACTCGGGTGCAACCGCAACAAAACAAAAACGTGAACATATTCATGTTGTGGGTCACTGTTGACGATGTGGGTCCCTACTGACGAGGTGAGTGTCCATATTCATGTTGTGGGTTACTGTTGACGATGTGGGTCCCGATTGAAGATATGGGTCCGGATTAAAGAGGTGAGCGTCCCTTTTGATGTGGGTCTCTATTGACAAGGCGAGCATCCCTGTTGACAATGTTGGTCCCTGATGACGATGTGGGTCCGTGTTAACGGTGTTAGCACTGAATTGGTCCTCGTCTAATAGCCAATATGTTCTACCATGTGTAAACCCATAAGACAATAAATGTTACAATACATAGCATGTATAAGAATTAAAATTCATGTCAACCACCACTCACCCTCCCCTCGACTCACTCCCACGCTCAGCCCTCCACTAGGGTACCCCCCCCCCCGCCCCCACCGGTGGCAGAGGGCCTTGTTGGACCCAAGACACCTCTCCTTCTTTCCACAGAGCTACAAGACAATCAGAGTCTAGTCGTCCTACACATCGTCAGCATGACGGATGAGGTGAGCTACGTCTGGCTGTGTGTGGCGCTGAGCGTGAAGATTTTCTTCTCTTCTGCAGCGTGCGTCCACGTCAACTTTCACCATCAAGCGCGCCCAGACTCCTCCATGGCTCCGCTATCTCTCCTGCCCTCGTCCTCCTGCTTCCGCTCCGTCCGATCGCCCCCCCCCCCTCTCCTCCCGTCCCTTGCCGCCTCTCTTCACACGCGAACTCCGACCTCCCTCGCCTTCCACGTCAGGAGGTACGCCCGAGATCACTCGTCCTGCCCGCACCAATGGCTCACGCATCGTCTGACAGCGTCTCCGTTCAGGCAGGTAAGGGCACCATCACAGCGTAGCGGTTAGCTCACGGCCAATACCAGCGACAATTAGGGGCCGTCCGTGAATGACGTCACGCACCTAGAGGGGGGGGGCGGGGTCAGAAGTTCATGATGATGTGTGACAAGGGGGGGGGGAGGGGTTTGAGAAATGTGACGTCACATCAAATTGCGCAACTTTAAATAACTATAAACACGTTCTACTTAAATAGACTTTGTAATAAATGTTTTCTACCTACATCAGAGTGCAGCGCCACATTAACTACGCACTACAATGACAATAGTTTAAAGCGATTTGAAGCATGTTTTATATATTTTTGGGGGGGGGGAGGGGGGGCAGAGCTTTGTGACGTCATATTTGAGGGGGAGGGGTCTGACTTTTTGTGACGTCGTGTGACGATGGGGGGTCAAAAATCCTCTAAAATCACGTGACGTCATTTAAGGTCGGCCCCTTACCTGAAGCAGTCCCGAGCGTCACTTAGGTGGACTCAGCCATAATTAAGGAGGTGGTGAGGTGGGTGGGGGTGCTAACATCAGAATTTGAGAGACGAGCGGCCAGCCGTGGTTCTGTCCACACCAGCCCCTGGTGGTGTTCCATTGCGACCCTCACCGGTGCTCGCTAACAGCGCACGCCCAGTGGGAGTCGATGAGTCCGTGGGTTTCTGTGCGAGTCCGTGGGTCCACGTGTGGGTCTGTGGATGCGTCAGTCTACATTGGGGAGCCTTTGTCTTTGCAGTTTGGGGACTAGTGCAGCCCTAGTGTGTAGTAGTGTATAGTGTAGTGTATAGTGTATAGTAGTGTAGTGTATAGTGTAGTATATAGTGTAGTGTATAGTAGTGTAGTGTATAGTGTAGTGTATAGTAGTATATAGTGTAGTGTATAGTAGTGTGTAGTATAGTGTATTGTATAGTAGTGTAGTGTATAGTAGTACATATTGTAGTGTATAGTGTAGTGTATAGTAGTGTAGTGTATAGTAGTACATATTGTAGTGTATAAGTGTATAGTGTAGTGTACAGTGTAGTTTATAGTAGTGTATAGTAATGTATAGTGTAGTGTATAGTAGTATAGTGTAGTGTATATAGTAGTGTATAGTGTAGTGTATATTGTAGTGTATATTGTAGTGTATAAGTGTATAGTGTAGTGTATAGTAGTGTAGTGTATAGTGTAGTGTATAGTGTAGTGAATAGTGTAGTATACTAGTACAGTACTAGTGTGTAGTGTATAGTGTAGTGTACAGTAGTGTAGTGTATAGTGTAGTGTATAGTAGTGCATATTGTAGTGTATAAGTGTATAGTAGTGTAGTGTATAGTAGTGTATAGTTTAGTGTATAGTGTAGTGTATAGTGCAGTATACTAGTACAGCACTAGTGTGTAGTGCAGTGTATAGTGTAGTGTATAGTAGTACATATTGTAGTGTATAGTGTAGTGTATAGTAGTGTAGTGTATAGTGATGTATAGTAGTACATATTGTAGTGTATATTGTAGTGTATAGTAGTGTATAGTGTAGTGTATAGTGTAGTTTATAGTAGTGTACAGTGTAGTGTATATTGTAGTGTATAGTGTAGTGCATATTGAAGTGTATAGTGTAGTGTATATTGTAGTGTATAGTGTAGTGTATAGTGTAGTGTATAGTAGTGTATAGTGTAGTGCATATTGTAGTGTATAGTGTAGTGTATAGTAGTGTATATTGTAGTGTATAGTGTAGTGTATATTGTAATGTATAGTGTAGTGTACAGTGTAGTGTATAGTAGTGCATATTGTAGTGTATATTGTAGTGTATAAGTGCATAGTGTAGTGTATAAGTGTTGTGTATAATAGTGTATTGTATAATGTATAGTAGTGTATATTGTAGTGTATAAGTGTATAGTGTAGTGTATAGTAGTGTATAGTGTAGTGTATAGTGTAGTGAATAGTGTAGTATTCTAGTACAGTACTAGGGTGTAGTGTATAGTAGTGTAGTGTATAGTAGTGCATATTGTAGTGTATAAGTGTATAGTAGTGTATAGTGCAGTGTATAGTAGTGTATAGTGTAGTATACTAGTACAGCACTAGTGTGTAGTGTATAGTGTAGTGTATAGTAGTGTATAGTTTAGTGTGTAGTGTAGTGTATAGTGTATAGTAGTGTATAGTAGTACATATTGTAGTGTATAGTGTAGTGTATAGTAGTGTAGTGTATAGTAGTGTATAGTAGTACATATTGTAGTGTATATTGTAGTGTATAGTAGTGTATAGTGTAGTGTATAGTAGTGTATATTGTAGTGTATAGTGTAGTGTATATTGTAGTGTATAGTGTAGTGTACAGTGTAGTGTATAGTAGTGCATATTGTAGTGTATATTGTAGTGTATAGGTGCATAGTGTATAATAGTCTAGTGTATAAAAGTGTATTGTATAGTGTATAGTAGTGTATATTGTAGTGTTTAAGTGTATAGTGTAGTGTATAAGTGTTTAGTGTAGTGTATAGTAGTGTAGTGTATAGTGAAGTGTATAGTAGTGTATAGTGTAGTGTATAGTGTAGTGTATAGTGCAGTGTATAGTGTAGTGTATAGTGTAGTGTATAGTTTAGTATACTAGTTATCACGTGACTAGTGTAGCTAGCCAGGTGGTGACCACACTCGTGCGTGCATCTCCATGTCTGCAAGTAAGCGCTCGTGTGTGTATGTGCACCCGCGTGTTTGTTCGTGTCTGTATGTACGCACACTGTTGCACATGGTTCGCTCGTGTGGGTGTGTAGTGGAACGCACTGCTCATGAAAACATTGCCTCGTTACGCGGTAAATGCTGCGGCACAACAGGAGGGAACTGCAGGGATGAGGCTCTCCGCTCTTGGTGCTGTGAATTAAAACAGCGCCAGGGTGGAGCGTCAGGATCCCTACAGCTCGTAGCTGTGACGGAGTGAGAGTGATCAGCGGACAGCCACCATGGTTGCCAGATAAGGGGAGACTTCACTCGGAACTCTCCTCCACACGTGTTCCCCGTAAACATTGTCGCAATAAACGTACGATCAGGAATCTTTAAAATATCCGACCTTTGTCGTTCCGCAAGAATATTAACGCTCAAACTCGTATCGAACTCTTCATGAATTCACTTGGTCAAACAGTTCAGGTACTTGGCAAAGCATTTCACCACCCGGTATGCAACAGTTAAACAATCTACTCCAAATCAACACCGAAATGTCAAATTATCATCCACCGTTGACTTCCACATCGATGGAAGCTATTTGCCATGACGTCCAAGCCATTAAACACCGGAACAACGAACGTGCCATTCAAGTACATCTTGAAACCCATTATCTGAAGTAGTTTGTATTAAACAACAATAACTAAATAACAGAAACACGTTGACAATATTGAGCGAAGTTATAGTCACGGACTTTTTCCAACTTTAGGTCAACAGGACCACAAAAGCTCGGATATGTGGTGCATAATAAATGAATCAATCTGATTGAAATCATCAACTGGCTAAACACTTTCCGATTTCAACATCACCTTATAAAAGAATAACATTTTAAATATAAGCGCACAACTTTATCTGTGATGAGCGCTGCACTTTCCGTTGTTTTCATGCAGGGGGCGCTGCAAACCTACGCACCCCCTGCATGGACGAGGGAGGCGCAGGGACAGACGTTCGATTACGTTGGAATCGATCTGCAGACGGCGGTCTTCTCGCACGGCCAGCTCCGTGTCGCCTTATCTCGATCCCGCAATCCCAAACAGGTGAAAGTCCGCAACGAACCGAACCCCCGGCAAGGCCATCTACTTAACGACGAGAGAAAATTCACACGAAATATCGTTTTCAATGAAGTCTTCCAGATGTAAATTGATACAAGCTTTTAATGAAGAAATAAAATTATCTAATTCAAAACACAACACAATTCAAAGATGTTTCATTTTAAAACTTCAAAACGGAGCATGGGGTACTTGCGTGAATGCGTCCTTCGTGTGCAAATGTTGTGACTTTCCTGGCCTGAAGGCCGTCAATGTGTTGGACCCTTATTGGTGCACAGCGTCTCAACAACAGCAGTGGGGTTTTCTTCAATCGATAGGTAACGAACATCCAGACGTTAATCAGCAAGGAGCATTTCTAGTCCTAGTTAGACAAAATCTACGTCAAGATGTAAGACAAAACTACAATTCGTGTTGTAGAGAACGTACCTCCTCCTATACGTGTAACTTTCAAGTGGTATGCCTTGTAACTGATGAATGATCCGAGCATGCTACCTATTTCAAAGACAATGAGTTGCTCCAGATGCTTCGTGGAACACAAAAAACACCGTTTGACCTGTATCACAAGAACAACGGGTCTCACCTGAGTTCTCTGTACAGGTTACTTTCAAACACACACACACTTTGTCCTAACATCACTTATTCAATGTTTGACCCTTACAGATCAAATGTTACATGTATGCACAAAATCAGACAAGTATTCATTCTAAATTATTGACAGGTATATTAACAAAACTGGATTACTTCAGTGAAATATACTGCATCACGTTACATCGTATTAACAAAAAGCTTTTTAAAAAAAGTTGCACAGTCTGCTTAACAGTGTATGTAAAACATACTATTGTCATTCAAAACGAGTAGGCCATTGCATGCTGGCGTCTGAGTGAAAATGTAGCAAATTCTAAACATTACCTACAAACTACACAACTGAGATGACGTCAATCATCGCCCCCTACTGACAGGCTCTTGTTCACATGCAGGCCGGTGCAGGGCCACCACCTTGTGCCACACAGGGACAGCTGCTACTTGGGGATGCTCTTCGAGCGTTTGAGATGAGGTACGACACAAAACTCCGAGTTGCTGACGCGATTAACAAAGCACCATGTAAATGCAATTATTATAACATAGTAAATGCTTGGGAGCTTATTGGCTCTCGCTCCTGGTTACAGACCTACCCAACCCACGGGCCCACTAAGTTTTAACTTCACATTCTTGTAATTAAGGCCTGTGACAAAGGTGCATCTATTGTAGCGACATCGTCTCAAGCTTAGACATCTACCGGGTCTCCACTTGACTTTGTATTGTCTAGGAGCAAGTCCACCCACACCTCCACTTCCACAAACTGCTGGGAGTTGCCTCGCTCTGCCTCAGTCAGAATTATCCTGCTTTACGATGTGAAGGTCCCATTTTGGAGATGAATCTTCATCTTCACATTTTACCTTCACTTCTTCGCTCATCACTTCTTCACATTTCACCTTCACCTCTTCATATTTCACCTTGATACCTTTAAAAGTGTCCAAGCTGGGATTTTCGTCCGGTTCTTGTTTCGTGAGGGATGGGCTCATTGCAGCACTTTGACTTTCACAAGCTGTTCTCTGGTGTCTTCGAAGATTTGATGAATCTGCAAACGGCTTCCCGCACAGAGCACACTTGATGGGTTTCTCTCCTGTGTGTGTTCTCTGGTGTTTTACAAGATTAGATGACTGTGTAAATGCCTTCACGCACACACTGCACTTGAAGGGTTTCTCTCCCGTGTGTGTTCTCTGATGTACTTTAAGATGTGGTGACTGTGCAAACACCATCCGGCACACAGTGCACTTGAAGGGTTTCTCTCCCGTGTGTGTTCTCTGGTGTGTTACAAGATGCCATGAATCTGAAAACGCCTTGCCGCACAGAGTACACTTGAAGGGTTTCTCTCCTGTGTGTGTTCTCTGGTGTTTTTTAAGAGCAGATGACCATGAAAACGCCTTCCCACAAACACTGCACTTGAAGGGTTTCTCTCCCGTGTGTGTTCTCTGGTGTATTACAAGATTATATGACTGTGTAAACGCCATCCCGCACATTGTGCACCTGAAGGGTTTCTCTCCTGTGTGTGTTCTCTGGTGGGTCTGAAGAACTGATGGCCATGCAAATGCCTTGTTACACACAGTACATTTGAAGGGTTTCTCTCCTGTGTGACTCCTCTGGTGCCGTGTCAGATTTCCAGTCCGGTCCGTGCTGTATGCACGCTGGTCGCATTGTTGACTTGTCGTACCGAGCTGCGCTGAGTGCCTTTGCTCCATCAGAACAATTCTGCAGAGGAAGCGTCAGCTGCAGACAGAAAAAAATAATATCCACACCATCTACACGTCAGGCACAGAGGAATGCACACGTGACTTACACGTCTATACTTATTAATATATTCATGATGTAGTGAAAAAGTTTCCCAAATTCATCAGATTTGATGAACGTGCAAACGCCTTCACGCACAGAGTACACCTGAAGGGTTTCTCTCCACGGGCTGTTAGGGCACACAATGAGGGAAAATGTCATTAATATGCCTGGAAGCCTTCATATCTTCAAGATGAATGTTAACCCAAAACTCTAAGCACACAATTTTGGCTGACTACAAAAGGAATATTTACAAAAGCTAAATTCGGCTGACATAGCAAAGGGTGTTGAAAACAATACTATTTCTGTTATGCAAAAATGCATTAATTAATGTTCAATCACAACATAGAAGTGTCAATCCAGGCTATGTCCTTGAATGCTGGGGATGAACAGTTCTGACTTCAGCTGAATGTGTGTGCTGTTAACTTCCTATTTCCATTCGTATAAAGAGTTCCAGAGGAAAACAAAATAAACTATTGCTTTGATACAACCTCCGTGTGCAACAGAGTTAATAGACTTTACTTCAAACACAAACTTGACACTGTCACACACTGCCATGAGTAAACAGGTGGTGGTGTGACCAGAACCATGCCTGGCCACCTTCATCTGCTCAGCATTAATTCTTCCTCACTCCACCAAGTAATGAATCGAGGATCAATCAACATAGCCGAGGCTATCTGTGTCTCTGTCTCTCTCTCCCCGTGGTGAAGGTGTTCCCCTCCACACATTCAGAGTCAACAGCGGCACGCGCTTAGCGTCTTTGACCGATAGATACATTTACGCACGTATTGTTGGTTCTTTCAGTAAAGTCACGTAGATAGAAAATAAAAATAACAGATTAAATTCAATAAGATAAAGACCACTTGTGTTGCGATCGAAACGTCGTGGGTTTTTTGCTTTATTTAAAAAAATATATTTTTCATTTAATTTTATTATCTGTTATTTTATTTTCTATCTACGTGACTTCACCGAAAGAACCAAGAATATTAATTCCTGCAGTCACCAAAGTTTTAAGTCAAAACATTCACACACGTTGACAAAGCCCCACCTTGTGTTGTTGTGGGCAGGTCGCTTCTGATGACAAGAGCGGTATAGCAGCTCAAGCGGGCTTGGCCTGCTAACAAAAGAAAATAAAAACTGCGTGAATATTTACAATAAAACAAAGTTACAAAGTGGCGAGCCGGGTGTAGACAAATTAAACTTAAGCGAGATAATTAAAGTGAATGCAATCAGGCGAGGGCAGGAGGCAAGGCCCCGCGTGGCTAGGCCCCGCGTTGTAAAGTTCCAACCTGGACATCGATTCCCATGCTCGCTGCTACTCAACTGACATCCCTGAGAGAGAGAGGCTCTACCTTGGTAAACAACAACAACAACCACCACCACAACCACAATCGCAATGAGAATTTCTCACCTCGGGACGTCACGCGGTAGCAGGTGACGTGACGTCACTTCCTGGGAACGAGACACGCTCCTCCCACAATGAGCTGCTCCGTAACTAATTAAATTAGAGAATGAATAAATTATGTTAATATTGCCGTCCGTTACGTCGTGAGTGCTGAACCCGTCGCAATAAACTCGCGACGGCTTTAACGAACACATTATGTTAATGAGCCGCCAGTCACTGGGCGTAGCTTTGCCCAAATAAGGATTGGCACTGGAACGATATTGGCAGTGACCCAAGCGGAGGTGACGTCATGTTCAAGAGCGCGGGGGAGGGGTGAATACCTTGATGACATGACGTCACTAGCGAGGTACACCTCCCCTTGGCGTTTCACGCCGATGAGGTAAAGCTGAGTGGTGACGTCACAGCGGGTTTGGAGTTTAAGTTGATTTAGATTCATTTTCATTGCTCCCTCCCTTGGGTGCGTGGGCTCAGCTACAACAACAACGTGGACATTATTGTGTATACACTGTGTGTGTGTACACTGTGCATGTATACTGTGTGTGTGTGTACACTGTGTATGTGTGTACACTGTGTGTGTGTACACTGTGTGTGTACACTGTGTGTACATTGTGTGTGTGTACACTGTGTGTGTACACTGTGTGTATACACTATGTGTGTGTACACTGTGCATGTATACTGTGTGTGTGTTCACTGTGTGTGTGTACACTGTGTGTATACACTGTGTGTGTGTACACTGTGTGTATACTGTGTGTTTACACACTGTGTGTGTACACTGTGTGTGTACACTGTGTGTGTGTACACTGTGTGTATATACACTGTGTGTATACACTGTATGTGTGTGTGTGTACACTGTGTGTGTGTACACCGTGTGTGTACACAATGTGTGTACATTGTGTGTAACAGTGATCATAGGGACTGTGACCGAATTTTTAACAATAAACTACATAAATAAATTATAACACCAAAATCTAGAGCCATATTTTAGGCCACTGTCCATAGACAGTGTTGAGCCTATGGACAGTGTTGAGTCCATGGGCAGTGTTGAGTCTATGGTGCAGTTCTGAGTCTATGGTGCAGTCTTGAGTCTATGGGCAGTGTTGAGTCTATGGTGCAGTGTTGAGTCTATGGGCAGTGGTGAGTCTATGGGCAGTGTTGAGTCTATGGGCAGTGCTGAGTCTATGGGCAGTGCTGAGTCTATGGGCAGTGTTTATCAGTTCTACAGAATCTGAGCCTCGCTCGCACTGCGTGTTCGCCTATCCGCACTACGATTTATAAAAGCGCCCTGCTAAGGCCTCACGTGATAACTGCCCCACCGAGTCGCCTGCCTGTGATTCGAGGCACGGAACGTCGAATCTCCTCCTCCACCACGACCACACGAGGACATTGTTTTGTTTATAACCTCACCACGAAGGAGGATATAGCTCAAGACCCCCTCCCCAGACACCTACGCAGCGTTGCGCTGGTGAGTGCCGCGTTGAGGCCTATTCCGGGAGTGTCACCGGTCTCGGCTAGATTGCCCAGCCGGCCGAGGCGGCACTTTGGCCGGCTACAGATGCCGCTGTCATGCGATGGTCTCCATAGAGACCTGGAAGATGGTCTCTAGGTTATGTTGTGGGTTAGCAAGCTTCCAAAGGATGCGTGAAGGCTGCCGCTAGGCTTTTGTAATGAATCTTTGCTGCGTGTTTTAAACTTGAATTATTTGCAATGCACACGTGTCAATGTGCTCTAGAGGAGTTGTAGAACCCTAGCTGCCACTGCTATTCAGTGGCCTAAATTATGGCTCTAGATTTTGGTGTTATAATTTATTTATGTAGTTTATTGTTAAAAATTCGGTCACACTCCCTATGATCACTGTTACATTGCATTTATGGCTTTTATTTTGGTGATTTCGAAAAAAAAATTGTTTTGGCCATGTTTTTGTTTATTGTATTACGGAGTTAGACTGATGGCTTTAATCTTAGTTGTGGTTGTTGTTATTTGACTTGCATCCCACTGGGATTTTTGCACACAGCGTTGGTGTACGGTGCTATTTCAGGAATATTTTGATATTTTTTTCCTGTATTTTCTGTTTGCACAGTCACGTAATCACTTTAAGATGTTTTCTTGTTCATGTTTTTTGTTTGTTGCGGTTGCACCCGATTCAAGAGCCGAATGGCTCACAGGGCTATACCAAATAAATGAACTATGAACTATGCGTCGCTCAAAGACTTCACTCGAGCGCGTCGTGTTCAAGCTCGCTTTTTCTACCTTAGGAGCTTACAAAGTGCCGCCCAATAATTTACTGTGCGTCTGCCTCTTAGACCGAGTGAATCGCTTGAACAAGTGCACATTCAGAAGCGTAAACTCTGCGAGTATCTCGTTTTAAATTTAGATTTAAAGCTTTCGTGACTGCAGTAATTCATATTCTTAGCTCTTTCGGTAAAGTCACGTTGAAGGGAAACAATAAAATATATAAAACAATAAAAATTCTCACGACGTTTCGACCTGATGACGACCGTTTGTGTTATGGTCGAAACGTCGTGAGAATTTTTATTGTTTTATATATATTATTTTATTGTTTCCCTTCAACGTGACTTTACCGAAAGAGCTAAGAATATCTCGTTTTATTCATAGTCCGTGTTTCCAAGGATAAAACAAATTGCACATTCTCATTACTAATACATCGACCTGGCTGGCGGTCAAAGTTGCCAGGAGCCCCTTTCCCTGTCGGCTTGACATTTTTTTCAACTCAATTGTTTTTTTACACAGCTCTTGGACAGACGTGCGGCAGTGTGGGTTTCTATCCTGGAAGGTGCTCTCACTTCAGGGGCTGTTTCATTGATGGGAAAAAAAAACCTGAGCTGGGGGTGTAATCAATGTTGTTTTATTGATCTAGTTTAAAACAATCAGCACGAACATCGGTGCCAAACTAACACGATGTGAGGCGCTAGATTTGAAGCTTTCGTGATGTGCAAGGATTCATACTCTGGCTTATTTTCGGTAAAGTCGCGGAGGTAAAAAAAATAAAGTTAAACCCAAGTTAAACTTTAGCAGCCTTATAGTTTACAGCAGTATGCTCTGCAAGGCAACCAGTTTGTCAGCTTAACTACTGCCTCCTGCCTCTGGTTCACGTGTGTAATGCTCTTCAACCTGCACACGGCCATCTCTCCGTCCCCAACCCCCTGCAGCATAACAGAAGGCGGCTTAACTTAGCCCCCCCCCACGGCCCTTCTTGTCTCTCCCCCCCCCTTAACCTGTATACAATCTCGGGTGTCTTAGAGTTCCTCTTTGGTTCTATTCGGTAAAGTCACGTAGGTAAAAAATAAAACAAAAATCACGACGTTTCGGCCACAACACAAGCGACCTTCATCAGGTGAAAGGATCAGGCTGTCTCGAGGACAGCGCTGGAGTGAAACACAGCCACGCTCAGACCGCGACCTTTAAGCTGTCCACGGTCTGAGCGTGGCTGTGTTTCACTCCAGTGCTGCCCTCGAGACAGCCTGATCCCTTCACCTGATGAAGGCCGCTTGTGTTGTGGCCGAAACGTCGTGATTTTTGTTGTTTTATTTTTTACCTACGTGACTTTACCGAATAGAACCAAAGAGTATGGATCCTTGCAGTCACGAAAGCTTTAAATCTAGAATTGGCTTAGAGTTCTCTTCACTTGATGTAGCAATTTTTACCGTGATGGTTTCCACCTCAAGACAGAAGCTTGTGCTACTGCCTCCGAAACGTCGTGATTTTAATTGAGTTGTTTTTAAATTTATTTATTTTATTGATTTTTTTACCTACGTGACTTTAGCGAACAAAAAACAAAGAGTCCGATGTGAGGAGGCGTTTCCCCCAACGTTCGTTTTCTGCGGTGGCAAAAAATGCAGCCTCTGCGAAACGATGAGAACCTAAACATTTTGCTCAACGCAGGAGGAACGTGTCCATCAACGAGGGAGCCTTAGGCATGCATCCAATTGTCCCTTGTGAAGGAGGAGGTCTTTAACCCGGCATGGTTGTCACCTGGTGCACAGGAGGTCGTGGGGTTTGATACCGACCCTGACACTCCCTGCTGTATCTTTGGAGTTGACGTTTCTCGCGCCCCGCGGCCGCGTGGATTTCTCTCCCCGAGTCCTCCGGTTTTTTCCCCTCCACATTCCGAAACGCCACGTGTTTAGAGTATTTTGCCCTGAATGTCCACTTGATATCAGCCCACTATTTGTGGGCCAGGTCTCTTCTTAAAAAGAGCTATGTAGCACGGTGGTGTGCTTCACGTGGCAACATTAAACATTGGTTACTTTTATTAGTATAGATTTTTTTAAAGTGATTTGTTTACTCTTCCTGTAACTCTGCACTCACGCCGTGTTTTTGTTTAGTGTTTGTTGTCATGTTTTGACCCAGTGCCACAGCTGGACATCTGTGACAAAAAGAGCTTCGTAGCGCTTTGGATTCCTCCTCTTGCAGTCTAAATAAATATCATTTCCACTGCTCCTCCTACTCCCTCCCCTTCACCCCTCCTAGCCAAGTGAAGGAAGCCTCCAGGCCGACCATCTGCCACCCCCCCCCCCCCCCCAATGGAGGCTTTCCACACCACCACCCGTTTAGTGGCCTTGCTGGTCGTTGTGCTGGGCGACCGTCACAACCCCTTCGCCCTGCCGCTTGACCGTGAGTAGCAAACAGCGCCGCTACCCCACTTGAGACGATGCCCCCTCTCAACGCTACTCCCACTAAAGGCCATCGACTAAACTCGACACTTTTGACTTCACCAGGCAATGCCCACTGAGCTTCGTGGCTCTTATTTTTTTCAGAAGCGCCCCGGCTCTTGCAAATGATGGTTTCAACGAAGCACTTCGACGTTCAAGCGGGGCCGAGTACTCGAAACACTTGTGGGTATCTGTGTGAGTAGTGTGTGGGTCTCTGTGTGAGTAGTGTGTGGGTTACTGTGGGTCTCACACAGAGACACAAATACTACTCACACAGAGACCCACACACTACTCACACAGAGAGACCCACACACTACTCACACAGAGAGAACCACACACTACTCACACACAGAGACCCACACACTACTCACACAGAGACCCACACACTACTCACACAGAGACCCACACACTACTCACACAGAGACCCACAGTCTACTCACACAGAGACCCACAGACTACTCACACAGAGACCCACGCACTACTAACAGAGAGACCCACAGACTACTCACACAGAGACCCACACACTACTCACACAGAGACCCACAGACTACTCACATAGAGACCCACACACTACTCACAGAGATACCCATAGACTACTCACACAGAGACCCACACACTACTCACACAGAGACCCACACACTACTCACACAGAGACCCACACACTACTCACACAGAGACCCACAGACTACTCACACAGAGACCCACACACTACTCACACAGAGACCCACACACTACTCACACAGAGACCCACACACTACTCACACAGAGACCCACACACTACTCACACAGAGACCCACACACTACTCACACAGAGACCCACAGACTACTCACACAGAGACCCACACACTACTCACACAGAGACCCACACACTACTCACACAGAGACCCACACACTACTCACACAGAGACCCTACTAACACTCTGCTGTATTTTCGCCCGCAGCTGCGGTTATCATCTCTGGCCACGTACGGTACCAAAGAAGCTCACATCAGGTGTATGCAGCAAAGCAGCAACCTCCGGAAACACGACGGAAAGTTGCACGGTTGCGACATCACACACACACACACGTACAGGGCCCAGTTGAGTACGCAGTTTGTTAAGGTGCAACACTGCAAGTACTTGCTCGGCCCGGAGCGACCCCCCCCCCCCCACCCTCGGGAGTGACCTCTGCCCGCTCGCTGTCTCTGCCCCCCCCCCCACCACCGCCTCACACAGCCAACCCCCCGTCAATGCTGTCGGAGCAAGACAGGATGTACAGGGCGAGAGAGGGAGAGGCGGTGTACATGGAGTGCTCGGTGTGGCCGCCCGCCACCATCCTGTGGTGAGACCGAACGCCGCGCCTGAGCGTCCGTCCCTCTCCGTCTCTCCTCTCGCTCTCCGCTCGCTGGAGACTCTTTTTGTTTATTTCACCGCCTGATGCCCACCGAGCCGTGCAGCTGTTTTTCAGAAGCTACCCGGCCATGTCGCAAACGACGGCCCTGACGACGCGCCTCGAAGCTCCCTGTCGCGAGGGCTGTACGTGCCCTGAACTTCTTTCGCACCCTACGTGGCCAACCGTGCTAATCTGTGCCTCCGTGGATCTGGGTGTCTGTGGGTCTCTCTGTATGTGTACGTGCCCTGAACTTCTTTCGCACCCTATGTGGCCAACCGTGCTAATCAGAGGCACGAGAGCCGAGTCTGTTTTGGAATGCCGCCAGCGGGTTTGCATGGCTGGCCACGTACGGAGCAAAAGAAGTTCAACATAGAACACTTCCATAGACTTCAATGCTAAAGGCTCCCATAGACTTCAATGTTAAAGGCTCCCATAGACTTCAATGTTAAAGGCTCCCATAGACTTCAATGTTAAAGGCACCCATAGACTTCAATGTTAAAGGCTCCCATAGACTTCAATGTTAAAGGCTCCCACAGACTTCAATGTTAAAGGCTCCCATAGACTTCAATGTTAAAGGCTCCAATAGACTTCAATGTTAAAGGCTCCCATAGGCTTCAATGTTAAAGGCTCCCATATGCTTCAATGTTAAAGGCTCCCATAGACTTCAATGTTAAAGGCTTCCATAGACTTCAATGTTAAAGGCTCCCATAGACTTCACTGTTAAAGGCTCCCATAGACTTCAATGTTAAAGGCTCCCATAGGCTTCAATGTTAAAGGCTCCCATAGACTTCAATGTTAAAGGCTCCCATAGACTTCACTGTTAAAGGCTCCCATAGACTTCAATGTCAAAGGCTCCCATAGACTTCAATGTCAAAGGCTCGCATAGGCTTCAATGTTAAAGACTCCCATAGGCTAACATTTATAATTTCGCGCGCGCGGGGGCGGGGTAGGGCGACTGTCGATGGCCGCCACGCAGACGTGACTCAGAGCGAGAGAGCGAGAGAGGGGCACTCAACGCGGCGGAGGGCCGCGTGAACCTCGCCGCCCCAACGTCCCCCGGGACGTTCGCCTCCGCGTCTCGCGAAGCAGCCGACCCCGGATCTCAAATCCCCCGACGGCATCGCCGTCAAACCTCAACGGTTCACGCCCCCCACGCCCCCCACGCCTTCCCGCGCACCGCCAGGTTCAGGAACTACCAGAGCTTGAATGTTGAGGGCGAGCGCTTCCAGATCTTCGAGAATGGCACCCTTCACATCGTGGACTTGCGGCGCGAGGACTCGAACACTTACACCTGCTTCGCCATCAACAACCTGAACACCGGCCAGCTGCGGGCGCACCTCTCCGTGGAAGGTGAGCAAAGTCGCCGCCGGCAACAAACCCGCCGGCCGGAATCCCTCTCCGATCCGGCGCCGAGCCGTTAACCGCCGCCGCACCGCAACCGCCGCCATCGAAGACGAAGATCCCCCACCGTGTAGCCCAGGGGTAGGCAAATGTTTTGACTCGCAAGCCACAGTGCGTTCTAAAATTTGACAGAGGGGCCGGGCCAGGAACAGATGGATGGAGTGTTTGTGTGAACTAAATATAAATGACGTGTTAAAAATCATTACGTGAAAGGATTTGGCCTTTAACAGGTAGCAAAGCATTTATTTGCAAGGCAATTTAACAAATTGCACGAATCTGAACAATACAAAAACATGTCGTAACGTGACTGATCAAACATCGTGAAAACAGCGCCGTCTAATGGGGAAATGGGGGCATTACAGGAGAAAGGTAAAATTTAATTTAATAATAATAATATTTGGACAAGTTCGGCGGGCCAGATTAAAAAGCCCAACGGGCCCTAGAAGGCCCGGGGGCCGTACATTGCCCACGTCTGGTGTAGCCTCAACAGGCCGCAAGGGGCAAGCGCTGTTAGCAAGTAGCACCTGTGAAGGCCGGCACGGCGCACGAGGGGGTGGGTGGCCAGCGCCACGCCCGACCGCCTTTGTCTCCCCGGTGCTGGCGATGTTCGCCACACACCGCGCCGGGTGCTCGTTTGAGGCCGAGTCGACCTAGGGGAGGCCCAAGACGGGTTCAGATAATCATCACCGCGTGTTGGTGGCCGTGAGCGGGAATCGAACTTGGGTTCGGCCGGGTTCGTAGCGCGGCGTAGCGCGGCGTAGACCGCTACACCCGCCGCCGCCACCACCACCACCATTAACTACCACCACCATCACCCCCACAACCACCCCCACAGTGGCGTCGGACGGTGAGGAGGAGGACGAGGAGGAGGAGGAGGGGGACGAGGAGGAGGACGAGGAGGAGGACGAGGACAAGGAGGACGAGGAGGAGGACGAGGAGGACGAGGAGGAGGGCCAGGACGATGGCAAGGAGGTCTCTACGTCCTCGCCATCGGCCCCCAACGCCGGTAGCGGCCGTGACGGCGGTGCTGACGATGGCGAGGATGACGACGACGAGCTGTTAGCTACCTCGCCAGGTACGCGGGAGGGCGGCGGCTTGGATCGTCTGTCCACCCTGACGATGCAAATGGCCGTGGTCAGCCCAATGAGGTCGGCGGCGCGGAAAGTCCTGGGTTTAAAAAAAACTGGGTTTCTGGCCACCCCGTGAATCTCCATTGGCTGCTCGGGTTCCCAAGTGCTTGCTCCATTCATGCTTGGATTGAATGTTAAAGGCTCCCATAGACTTCAATGTTAAAGGCTCCCATAGACTTCAATGTTAAAGGTTCCCATAGACTTCAATGTCAAAGGCTCCCATAGACTTCAATGTTAAAGGCTCCCATAGTCTTCAATGTTAAAGGCTCCCATAGACTTCAATGTTAAAGGCTCCCATAGTCTTCAATGTTAAAGGCTCCCATAGACTTCACTGTTAAAGGCTCCCATAGACTTCAATGTTAAAGGCTCCCATAGACTTCCATGTTAAAGGCTCCCATAGTCTTCAATGTTAAAGGCTCCCATATACTTCAATGTTAAAGGCTCCCATATACTTCAATATTAAAGGCTCCCATAGGCTTCAATGTTAAAGGCTCCCATAGACTTCAATGTTAAAGGCTCCCATAGTCTTCAATGTTAAAGGCTCCCATAGACTTCAATGTTAAAGGCTCCCATAGTCTTCAATGTTAAAGGCTCCCATAGACTTCACTGTTAAAGGCTCCCATAGACTTCAATGTTAAAGGCTCCGATAGACTTCAATGTTAAAGGCTCCCATAGACTTCAATGTCACAGGCTCCCATAGACTTCAATGTTAAAGGCTCCCACAGACTTCAATGTTAAAGGCTCCCACAGACTTCAATGTTAAAGGCTCCCATAGTCTTCAATGTTAAAGGCTCCCATTGACTTCAATGTTAAAGGCTCCCATAGACTTCAATGTTAAAGGCTCCCATAGACTTCAATGTTAAAGGCTCCCATAGACTTCACTGTTAAAGGCTCCCATAGACTTCACTGTTAAAGGCTCCCATAGACTTCACTGTTAAAGGCTCCCATAGACTTCACTGTTAAAGGCTCCCATAGACTTCACTGTTAAAGGCTCCCATAGACTTCACTGTTAAAGGCTCCCATAGATTTCACTGTTAAAGGCTCCGATAGACTTCACTGTTAAAGGCTCCCATAGACTTCACTGTTAAAGGCTCCCATATACTTCACTGTTAAAGGCTCCCATAGACTTCACTGTTAAAGGCTCCCATAGACTTCACTGTTAAAGGCTCCCATAGA
Organism: Petromyzon marinus; assembly: GCF_048934315.1. Classification (NCBI taxonomy): domain Eukaryota; kingdom Metazoa; phylum Chordata; class Hyperoartia; order Petromyzontiformes; family Petromyzontidae; genus Petromyzon; species Petromyzon marinus. Next base: position 4,764,860 of record NW_027422761.1, read on the forward strand.
CTGCACTGATAAAGGCTCCCATAGACTGCACTGTTAAAGGCTCCCATAGACTTCACTGTTAAAGGCTCCCATAGACTGCACTGTTAAAGGCTCCCACAGACTTCAATGTTAAAGGCTCCCACAGACATCAGTTTTAAAGGCTCCCACAGACTTCAATGTTAAAGGCTCCCATAGACTCCAATGTTAAAGGCTCCCATAGACTTCAATGTTAAAGGCTCCGATAGACTTCAATGTTAAAGGCTCCGATAGACTTCAATGTTAAAGGCTCCCATAGACCTCAATGTTACAGGCTCCCATAGACTTCAATGTTAAAGGCTCCCACAGACTTCAATGTTAAAGGCTCCCACAGACTTCAATGTTAAAGGCTCCCACAGACTTCAATGTTAAAGGCTCCCACAGACTTCAATGTTAAAGGCTCCCACAGACTTCAATGTTAAAGGCTCCCACAGACTTCAATGGTAAAGGCTCCCATAGACTTCAATGTTAAAGGCTGCCATAGACTTCAATGTTAAAGGCTCCCATAGACTTCAATGTTAAAGGCTCCCATAGTCTTCAATGTTAAAGGCTCCCATAGACTTCAATGTTAAAGGCTCCCATAGACTTCACTGTTAAAGGCTCCCATAGACTTGAATGTTAAAGGCTCCCATAGACTTCAATGTTAAAGGCTCCCATAGACTTCAATGTTAAAGGCTCCCATAGACTTCAATGTTAAAGGCTCCCATAGACTTCAATGTTAAAGGCTCCCATAGACTTCCATGTTAAAGGCTCCCATAGTCTTCAATGTTAAAGGCTCCCATATACTTCAATGTTAAAGGCTCCCATATACTTCAATATTAAAGGCTCCCATAGGCTTCAATGTTAAAGGCTCCCATATACTTCAATGTTAAAGGCTCCCATAGACTTCAATGTTAAAGGCTCCGATAGACTTCAATGTTAAAGGCTCCGATAGACTTCAATGTTAAAGGCTCCCATAGTCTTCAATGTTGCAGGCTCCCATAGACTTCAATGTTAAAGGCTCCCACAGACTTCAATGTTAAAAGCTCCCACAGACTTCAATGTTAAAGGCTCCCACAGACTTCAATGTTAAAGGCTCCCACAGACTTCAATGTTAAAGGCTCCCACAGACTTAAATGTTAAAGGCTCCCACAGACTTCAATGTTAAAGGCTCCCATAGACTTCAATGTTAAAGGCTCCCATAGACTTCAATGTTAAAGGCTCCCATAGACTTCAATGTTAAAGGCTCCCATAGACTTCAATGTTAAAGGCTCCCATAGACTTCAATGTTAAAGGCTCCCATAGACTTCACTGTTAAAGGCTCCCATAGACTTCACTGTTAAAGGCTCCCATAGACTTCACTGTTAAAGGCTCCCACAGACTTTAATGTTAAAGGCTCCCACAGACTTCAATGTTAAAGGCTCCCACAGACTTCAATGTTAAAGGCTCCCACAGACTTCAATGTTAAAGGCTCCCACAGACTTCAATGTTAAAGGCTCCCACAGACTTCAATGTTAAAGGCTCCCATAGACTTCAATGTTAAAGGCTCCCATAGACTTCAATGTTAAAGGCTCCCATAGACTTCAATGTTAAAGGCTCCCATAGACTTCAATGTTAAAGGCTCCCATAGACTTCAATGTTAAAGGCTCCCATAGACTTCACTGTTAAAGGCTCCCATAGACTTCACTGTTAAAGGCTCCCATAGACTTCACTGTTAAAGGCTCCCACAGACTTTAATGTTAAAGGCTCCCACAGACTTCAATGTTAAAGGCTCCCACAGACTTCAATGTTAAAGGCTCCCACAGACTTCAATGTTAAAGGCTCCCACAGACTTCAATGTTAAAGGCTCCCACAGACTTCAATGTTAAAGGCTCCCATAGACTTCAATGTTAAAGGATCCCATAGACTTCAATGTTAAAGGCTCCCATAGACTTCAATGTTAAAGGCTCCCATAGACTTCAATGTTAAAGGCTCCCATAGACTTCAATGTTAAAGGCTCCCATAGACTTCACTGTTAAAGGCTCCCATAGACTTCACTGTTAAAGGCTTCCATAGACTTCACTGTTAAAGGCTCCCATAGACTTCACTGTTAAAGGCTCCCATAGACTTCACTGTTAAAGGCTCCCATAGACTTCACTGTTAAAGGCTCCCATAGACTTCAATGTTAAAGGCTCCCATAGACTTCAATGTTAAAGGCTCCCATATACTTCAATATTAAAGGCTCCCATAGGCTTCAATGTTAAAGGCTCCCATATTCTTCAATGTTAAAGGCTCCCATAGACTTCACTGTTAAAGGCTCCCATAGACTTCACTGTTAAAGGCTCCCATAGACTTCACTGTTAAAGGCTCCCATAGGCTTCACTGTTAAAGGCTCCCATAGACTTCACTGTTAAAGGCTCCCATAGACTTCACTGTTAAAGGCTCCCATAGACTGCACTGTTAAAGGCTCCCATAGACTTCACTGTTAAAGGCTCCCATAGACTTCACTGTTAAAGGCTCCCACAGACTTCAATGTTAAAGGCTCCCACAGACATCAATTTTAAAGGCTCCCACAGACTTCAATGTTAAAGGCTCCCATAGACTTCAATGTTAAAGGCTCCCATAGACTTCAATGTTAAAGGCTCCCATAGACTGCACTGTTAAAGGCTCCCATAGACTTCACTGTTAAAGGCTCCCATAGACTTCACTGTTAAAGGCTCCCACATACTTCAATGTTAAAGGCTCCCACAGACATCAATTTTAAAGGCTCCCACAGACTTCAATGTTAAAGGCTCCCATAGACTTCAATGTTAAAGGCTCCCATAGACTTCAATGTTAAAGGCTCCGATAGACTTCAATGTTAAAGGCTCCCATAGTCTTCAATGTTACAGGCTCCCATAGACTTCAATGTTAAAGGCTCCCACAGACTTCAATGTTAAAGGCTCCCACAGACTTCAATGTTAAAGGATCCCACAGACTTCAATGTTAAAGGCTCCCACAGACTTCAATGTTAAAGGCTCCCACAGACTTCAATGTTAAAGGCTCCCACAGACTTCAATGTTAAAGGCTCCCATAGACTTCAATGTTAAAGGCTCCCATAGACTTCAATGTTAAAGGCTCCCATAGACTTCAATGTTAAAGGCTCCCATATACTTCAATATTAAAGGCTCCCATAGGCTTCAATGTTAAAGGCTCCCATATACTTCAATGTTAAAGGCTCCCATAGACTTCACTGTTAAAGGCTCCCATAGACTTCACTGTTAAAGGCTCCCATAGACTTCACTGTTAAAGGCTCCCATAGGCTTCACTGTTAAAGGCTCCCATAGACTTCACTGTTAAAGGCTCCCATAGACTTCACTGTTAAAGGCTCCCATAGACCGCACTGTTAAAGGCTCCCATAGACTTCACTGTTAAAGGCTCCCATAGACTTCAATGTTAAAGGCTCCCATAGACTTCAATGTTAAAGGCTCCCATAGACTTCAATGTTAAAGGCTCCCATATACTTCAATATTAAAGGCTCCCATAGGCTTCAATGTTAAAGGCTCCCATATACTTCAATGTTAAAGGCTCCCATAGACTTCACTGTTAAAGGCTCCCATAGACTTCACTGTTAAAGGCTCCCATAGACTTCACTGTTAAAGGCTCCCATAGGCTTCACTGTTAAAGGCTCCCATAGACTTCACTGTTAAAGGCTCCCATAGACTTCACTGTTAAAGGCTCCCATAGACTGCACTGTTAAAGGCTCCCATAGACTTCACTGTTAAAGGCTCCCATAGACTTCACTGTTAAAGGCTCCCACAGACTTCAATGTTAAAGGCTCCCACAGACATCAATTTTAAAGGCTCCCACAGACTTCAATGTTAAAGGCTCCCATAGACTTCAATGTTAAAGGCTCCCATAGACTTCAATGTTAAAGGCTCCGATAGACTTCAATGTTAAAGGCTCCGATAGACTTCAATGTTAAAGGCTCCGATAGACTTCAATGTTAAAGGCTCCGATAGACTTCAATGTTAAAGGCTCCCACAGACTTCAATGTTAAAGGCTCCCACAGACTTCAATGTTAAAGGCTCCCACAGACTTCAATGTTAAAGGCTCCCACAGACTTCAATGTTAAAGGCTCCCACAGACTTCAATGTTAAAGGCTCCCATAGACTTCAATGTTAAAGGCTCCCATAGACTTCAATGTTAAAGGCTCCCATAGACTTCACTGTTAAAGGCTCCCATAGACTTCAATGTTAAAGGCTCCCATAGACTTCACTGTTAAAGGCTCCCACAGACTTCAATGTTAAAGGCTCCCACAGTCATCAATTTTAAAGGCTCCCACAGACTTCAATGTTAAAGGCTCCCATAGACTTCAATGTTAAAGGCTCCCATAGACTTCAATGTTAAAGGCTCCGATAGACTTCAATGTTAAAGGCTCCGATAGACTTCAATGTTAAAGGCTCCCATAGTCTTCAATGTTACAGGCTCCCATAGACTTCAATGTTAAAGGCTCCCACAGACTTCAATGTTAAAGGCTCCCACAGACTTCAATGTTAAAGGCTCCCACAGACTTCAATGTTAAAGGCTCCCATAGACTTCAATGTTAAAGGCTCCCATAGACTTCAATGTTAAAGGCTCCCATAGACTTCAATGTTAAAGGCTCCCATAGACTTCAATGTTAAAGGCTCCCATAGACTTCAATGTTAAAGGCTCCCATAGACTTCACTGTTAAAGGCTCCCATAGACTTCACTGTTAAAGGCTCCCATAGACTTCACTGTTAAAGGCTCCCATAGACTTCACTGTTAAAGGCTCCCATAGACTTCACTGTTAAAGGCTCCCACAGACTTCAATGTTAAAGGCTCCCACAGTCATCAATTTTAAAGGCTCCCACAGACTTCAATGTTAAAGGCTCCCATAGACTTCAATGTTAAAGGCTCCCATAGACTTCAATGTTAAAGGCTCCGATAGACTTCAATGTTAAAGGCTCCGATAGACTTCAATGTTAAAGGCTCCCATAGTCTTCAATGTTACAGGCTCCCATAGACTTCAATGTTAAAGGCTCCCACAGACTTCAATGTTAAAGGCTCCCACAGACTTCAATGTTAAAGGCTCCCACAGACTTCAATGTTAAAGGCTCCCATAGACTTCAATGTTAAAGGCTCCCATAGACTTCAATGTTAAAGGCTCCCATAGACTTCAATGTTAAAAGCTCCCATAGACTTCAATGTTAAAGGCTCCCATAGACTTCAATGTTAAAGGCTCCCATAGACTTCACTGTTAAAGGCTCCCATAGACTTCACTGTTAAAGGCTCCCATAGACTTCACTGTTAAAGGCTCCCATAGACTTCACTGTTAAAGGCTCCCATAGACTTCACTGTTAAAGGCTCCCACAGACTTCAATGTTAAAGGCTCCCACAGACTTCAGTGTTAAAGGCTCCCACAGACTTCAATGTTAAAGGCTCCCACAGACTTCAATGTTAAAGGCTCCCACAGACTTCAATGTTAAAGGCTCCCACAGACTTCAATGTTAAAGGCTCCCATAGACTTCAATGTTAAAGGCTCCCATAGACTTCAATGTTAAAGGCTCCCATAGACTTCAATGTTAATGGCTCCCATAGACTTCACTGTTAAAGGCTCCCATAGACTTCACTGTTAAAGGCTCCCATAGACTTCACTGTTAAAGGCTCCCATAGACTTCACTGTTAAAGGCTCCCATAGACTTCACTGTTAAAGGCTCCCATAGACTTCACTGTTAAAGGCTCCCATAGACTTCAATGTTAAAGGCTCCCATAGACTTCAATGTTAAAGGCTCCCATAGACTTCAATGTTAAAGGCTCCTATAGACTTCAATGTTAAAGGCTGCCATCGACTTCACTGTTAAAGGCTCCCATAGACTTCACTGTTAAAGGCTCCCATAGACTTCAACGTTAAAGGCTCCCATAGACTTCAATGTTAAAGGCTCCCATAGACTTCACTGTTAAAGGCTCCCATAGACTTCACTGTTAAAGGCTCCCATAGACTTCACTGTTAAAGGCTCCCATAGACTTCACTGGTAAAGGCTCCCATAGACTTCACTGTTAAAGGCTCCCATAGACTTCACTGTTAAAGGCTCCCATAGACTTCACTGTTAAAGGCTCCCATAGACTTCACTGTTAAAGGGTCCCATAGACTTCAATGTTAAAGGCTCCCATAGACTCACGGAGGTGCACACATCGAGGGCAGTCAACAAAGTTCCGGTCAAACGGAGATAAAAGAACGCTTTGAAAATAAAAAAGATTCTCAGCATCGCAACTCTGGGCAGGGGTTTGCTGTTTTGGCAAAGAGCGTTGTTGACACTCGGGTGTTGGTGGTGGTGGTGGTGGTCCACCGCTCACCGCAGAGGAGTTACAATCGGGCACCCGACGTCGATGATGTGACAGTCGGCGTTTTAATTTACCAAATAGTTTTAAACGTAGTGTTATGGATCGTCTCTCTGAATGATTGGGTGAGTGGCAGAGTGAACAAGTGAGGAAGAGGTTTCAGTCTCAACTACCAACAACCTCCAACAAATCTTCCATCCCCTAGGAGGTGGTGGTGTTGGTGGTGGTGGAGATGGTGGCGGTGGTGTTGGTGGTGTTGGTGGTGGTGGTGTTAGTGGTGTTGGTGGTGGTGTTGGTGATGGTGGTGTTGGTGGTGTTGGTGGTGGTGGTGTTGGTGTTAGTGGTGTTGGTGGTGTTAGTGGTGTTGGTGGTGTTGGTGGTGGTGGTGTTGGTGGTGTTGGTGGTGGTGTTGGTGTTGGTGGTGTTGGTGGTGGTGTTGGTGGTGGTGTTGGTGGTGGTGTTGGTGGTGATGTTGGTGGTGTTGGTGGTGGTGGAGATGGAGGAGGAGGCGGAGGGTTGTAAGAGGCCCCCCGGTACTCGTACATTGCTCTCATCATAGCGATGGCGACTGACGTCTCGTTTCTCCGCTTGCCCCTTTGCAGCGGCGACGACATCATCAGCGACGTCATCAGCGGCGACGACGTCATCAGCGACGACGTCAGCGGCGGCGACGACGTCAGCGGGGCGGGCGTCTGCCACCAGCAAGGCGTCTTGCTGCCCCGGTGCCGCTTGGGCCACGGCGCTTCTGCTCACGCTGGTGCCGTCGTTGGCGCGCGGCGGCGACGTCTAGAAGGAAGCTTTTCTTTCTCGCTCTATAAAAATCTTTACGATTTGCGATGCGTTCCGACATCGTTTCTCGTTTCCACGCATTCACATTGTCCGAGTTTTATTGGGGGAGAAAAGTGACGCGCCGTGTGCCCGCGACGTCTCGCGGAAAGCCGTCTTGCGTGACGATTTAAAACGCGAGTTGCGACTGAGTCATGCCCTGAAGTTGTTCCGTGCTGCTGCTGCTGCCGTGCTGAAGACGTAATGATAAAGGCGCCAAGTTAGCTGTTGCTGCTGTTGTTGACACAAATGTTGCCGTTGTTGATGGTCCAGCTGAGGCAGGGAGAAGCTGCCTTAGTCTTGCGGGGCGAACGCTTTTGTGGATCTGGTGGGGGGGGGGGGGGGCGCTGTGGTGCTCTGTGAGTGATGTACAGCAACGGGAGACTAGAGTCTTGTGCGTCCGTCTCGTCTCACACGCTTAGGTGAGGACATCACTGATTAAGAATATTATTTTGTTACCAGGTTAAGAAGGGCCCACAACTGGGGCCTATCGTTGGCTTCCGATTTCACCGATTTTCCTCGAGTCGAAATAAAAACATCTGATTGTGAATATAACAGCACGAGCTTTAACTACCCGGCTTCGCCCGGGACTTGGATTCACCACGTCCGGCCACCTTTGTCTCCCGATGTTCACACCACAACATTTACACGTTTGAGGCTGAGTCGACCTAGGGGAGGCCCAGGACCGGTTGAAATAATCGTCACCGGTGGTGGCCGTGAGCGGGAATCGAACTCGGGTCGCCGGGTTCGTAGCGCAGCGTAGCGCTAACCACTACACTACCGCTCCCCCCCCACACACAGACACACACAGACACACACACAGCCACACACAGACACACACACAGACACACACACAGACACACACAGACACACACAGACACACACACACAGACACACACACAGACACACACAGACACACACACAGACACACACACAGACACACACAGACACACACAGACACACACACACAGACACACACACAGACACACACAGACACACACAGACACACACAGACAACGCTAACCGCTACACTACAATGCGTTACGCTTCCACGTGCGCGGGTCACGTGACAGATTTGATGTCACAGCTCACTTGCCGTGCAAAAAATAAATGCATTATTGAGCTCCCCCCCCCCCCTAAAATAGAAGCTAAAAGTGTATTTTTATAATGTTTGCACGGTGTACAGTCTGGAAAGTACCCACATGGCAAATTTAAAGTTTGTTGAATGTCGGGATGTACGCTAAACATTTTGAACAGACACACATAATCACAACTTTGCCTTTTATATATCTGGAGATAAGGGAAACTACCGTTCGCAAACTATCACGGTTTGAAAGAGACGCTTAACGATGCCTCGGTGGTGTTTAAAGAAGTTGTTACCACGTAAAATCTCCACATTCTATGGGGAGCAAAATAAACACATCATGCTCCAGTTTAAATGCCCCGACCACCCGTGAGATCACCACGGAGCTTAGGCCAAGTTCGCTGACAAGTCACGGGACAGACCCAGATGCCATGGGTTGACTGACTTGAGACAATTGGCAGATGCATCACAGTACACATCCACACCCACCCTCCCACTCACCCACCAACCGATTCACCCACCCTTTCACTCACTTACCCACTCACCTACCCAGCCACTCATCTACTCATTCAGTCATTCGCCCACTCACCTACCCACCCACCCACTCATCTACCCATCCAGTCATTCGCCCACTCACTCACCTACCCACCCACTCACCTACCCACCCACTCACCTACCCACCTACTCACCTACCAACCCACCCACTCATCTACCCATCCAGTCATTCGCCCACTCACTCACCTACCCACCCACTCATCTACCCACCCACTCACCTACCTACCCACTTACTCACCTACCCACTCACTCACCTACCCACTCACTCACCTACCCACCCACTCACCTACCCACCCACTCACCTACCCATCCACTCACCTACCTACCCAGTCATTCGCCCACTCACCTACCCATCCACTCACCTACCCACCCTGTCATTCGCCCACACACCTACCCATCCACTCACCTACCCACCCACTCACCCACCTACTCACCTACCCACTCACTCACCTACCCACCCACTCACCTACCCATCCAGTCATTCGCCCACTCACCCCACACCACACCGCACCGTTTGAACCTCTTCCTCCTGCGCTGATACGAGCCGTCATCAAAGATGTTCGCAGCCGCCGGGTCCACGACCCAGTGATTGCTTCTGCCCGGCTGGCACGGCCTTCTGGGCACTTTAACGAAGCAGTCTTCAAACGTGAGGCAGCGACGGACAGAGTTTCCCCGCTTCTTGTCATTGTTCTGATAGAAGAGGAAGTTCTCAGTAATGAAGCGACGGATGTCCCTCGCTGTCAGGCGCCCCTCGGCCGGGATGACAATTGCCATTGTGGTGCCACAACAGAGAAGCCGCTCCGTCGAAACCGGGGCAGTCGCTGTGCTGCTGCGACCGAGAAGCCACCCGGCTCCCATCACAGCACTTCCTCTGCCCCCCCCCCACCTAAACACACACACACTCAAGTAGGGCCTCATGGGGAGGGGGGGGGGTACCTGCCCTGAGTTGTTACCCGAGAGGCCCCCTCGTGGAGGTGCTCCACGGTTTCTCAGGGTTAGGGAATTGGCAGTCACCCCCCCCCCCCCCCAGGCCAAATGGCACTGCGGCGCCGTGGCTTAACTTAGAATTAAATGACCACGGAGAACTCGCTGAGAACTGCAGTGAGGAGATGCCTAGGACACACGCGTACCAGCAGACAGGTGGGGAGCGGGGCAGCGCGGGTTAAGCGTCTCTACCCATGGTGCACCGCGGGTTAGCGTCTCTACCCATGATGCACCGTGGATTAACGGCCCTACCTATGATGCACCGCGAATTAACGGCCCTACCCATGATGCACCGCGGATTAACGGCCCTACCCATGATGCACCGCAGATTAACGGCCTGACCCGTGATGCACCGCGGATGGGCGGTGCGAGGGCTTTGAAAGGAGGATAAAAAGGGACGCTTTGGGGAAGCACGGGGAGAGAAAATAGAGGGCAGACAGGTCGATTAAGTATCAGGCAGTAGCGAGATAGGTTAGACCTGTCCTGCTGGTCCGTACTGACACGCACAGTCTAGTTCGTTTATTCGTGGGGAATAAACCGTCCGTAGGGTATAAACCGTATCATGTTGTCTCTGTGAGTACGGAGGGGCGGTGCGTGGTGTGGCAAGCCTGCCCGCAGTGATTCTTTTGTTTGCGCGTGAGTGAGTAATTTTACCCATGTGTTTACGCTCGCACGGGTGAGTCCACTCGGGGCTTGACGCGCATGCCGGGGCAGCAGCAACGTGCTATCGCCCTGGGAATTAAAGTACGGGTCCTTCGATCATTAATATGCACTCGTGCGTGGTGTGGTGAGCCTCTGCATTGTGTGGTACTGGTTGCACTTCGCCCGCGCCAGTACGGGGACGTGCAGGAGCAGCGGCGCTCACGGCACGCGCCGCGCGTGTAGCGTGTAGAGATCAATTGGTGAGCGGGAATTCGCGCAGCGTGGCCTAATTAGTTGCTTCCGACCGGCTGCGAAGGTAAATGAAACAAGATTACACAATTCAAGCACGCGATGCTGCTGGCAGTGGTTACTGCGTGAGTAGAGCTGCGCCGTGAGGTACACGGGTACCCACGGGCATAATCATACAACGGGTGTTGCAGTTGTGGTAGTGGTATGAATTTAACGGGGGAGTCGGGGGCCAACGGCCCCGACAATTCGGTGATGGCGGGGGACGGTAGCCCCCACAAATGCATTTTTCTGTTTCCACCACCATAACCACAACCTTAGTAATGTGTGAACAACAGATCAATGTTGGTGAACTGATATACATGGGTTATCTCCACTGTAATGAAGGTGAGTGGTGCTGTTCAACAAAGCTGTAAGTATATTTGTACAACCACTATACTGCAGTCTTTTTTCGGGAAGACTGGTTCCCATTAAGTGAAAAATGGATCTCCCCTTCTCACGCATCAAATTAGAGCAGAAATGTAAATATACACACACAGCAGATTGAGCAGTTGCTAACGTTCATCATCCATATTTCATTAGAATATTTACCCAGGAAAGCACCACCGAGACTGAAGACTACGTGCATAGATCAAAATGAATGCTCTTACAGACACCACAGTGCTGCCCTGCAAGTCGGGCGTGCAGAGTTTTACGATCTCTGCGTGATCCATAACTCAAAGAGTTGCTGTGTAAGAGGAGTGTGGGCACCGTACTCCGCTGATGAAAAAAGAGCTCCATCCTCTGCTTTCACAGATACCATTAAAACATTAACCTTGTTTATATAAAGTGTTTTAGAAATGCTTGACAAGTTTCTTCACTTCCTGGGAAAACTGTTAGAAAGTTCACAGACCTTCAATAATGCACACCATACATTTCATCAATGTGGTATACTTTCATAAAACATATATTTGAGCTTATTTCCATTCACATTAATGAATGGCATCTCGGCTTAAATAAAATTAACGTTATGCACACTTGAAGGTCAGAAGCTGTATTCCTGTATAATCATCTGTTTGAATGCAAAATGCAACCTATATGTTAACCTTATCCAGAAACACAAATCAAAGTGTCACCATTGTCAAATATACATTTGACGGCTCTCATCTGAGCTTGAGGGTGGAAATTATACATTTATTGGCAGGCACTGGCCTCTGCATAGGATGACTCTTCTATTTAGGATGTATAGCAAGGTTTGCTACGTACTGTGCGAAAGAAGTTCAACATACACACATGAGGATTACAATAATAATAAGAATAATGCGAATGAATTTGTCCAGAATAGCCTCCTTGAGTCTCGAGATATTCGTGTCGAGAATACTGCCATTGGGATGCTGTGATGACGGTGATAGGCGCCTGCAAACGTGGGAGGAGGAGCACCCGGAGAAGATTCCTGACCTTCACGCTTCAGGGTCGCCCCTTCTTCATATTTCACCGTCACTCGTGGCCACGTAGCGAAGCGTTTTTCTGGATTTTGTTGTTATTCTGTCTCTTACTGTTCAAATAAACCTACCATTAAAATTATAGACTGATCATTTCTTTGTCATGGGGCTAACGTACAAAATCAGCAGGGGATCAAATACTTTTTTCCCTCACTGTAGACTCAACACTACCATAGACACAACACTACCACCCATAGACTCAATACTACCATAGACTCAACACTACCATAGACTTAACACTACCCATAGACTCAACACTACCATAGACACAACACTACCACCCATAGACTCAACACTACCATAGACACAACACTACCATAGACTCAACACTACCACCCATAGACTCAACACTACCACCCACAGACTCAACACTACCATAGACTCAACACTACCATAGACTCAACATTGCCCATAGACTCAACACTGCCCATAGATTCAGCACTACCCATGGACTCAACACTGCCATAGACTCAACACAGCCCATAGACTTATGGACCACAACGCCTCTGTCACCAGACTTATGGACCTCAACGCCTCTGTGTCACCAGACTTATGGACCACAACGCCTCTGTGTCACCAGACTTATGGACCACAACGCCTCTGTGTCACCAGACTTATGGACCACAACGCCTCTGTGTCACCAGACTTATGGACCACAACGCCTCTGTGTCACCAGACTTATGGACCACAACGTCTCTGTCACCAGACTTATGGACCACAACGCCTCTGTCACCAGACTTATGGACCACAACGCCTCTGTGTCACCAGACTTATGTTTGTTGCGGTTGCACCCGACTTATGAGCCGCATGGCTCACAGGGCTATACCTAATAAATGAAACTTGTGTGTCACCAGACTTATGGACCACAATGCCTCTGTGTCACCAGACTTATGGACCACAATTCCTCTGTGTCACCAGACTTATGGACCACAACGCCTATACGTGTACAAATACATTTTTTTTTACCAATTCCACTTTACAATAAAATTGTAGACACGGCACAATATATATTTCTGAATCTTTATTGTTACCAACATTTTTTAAAATATTCTCCGTTAAGGCAAAATTCTGAAATATTGGATTTTTTACAAAGCCTTGTGAATTCACCTTGTATCTGAACAAGTTCAATTTGTGCAAATATATTTTTTCAAACGTATAAATAAAAAAGACTGCTTACAAATATCAGCTCTATGTTTTCAAGTAAATACATTTTGGGTAGTGAATAAATTGTAGTCTAAATAAGCTACACATGACGAATTGTAGGCAATTATAGTTATAATCAAAGACATTTTTAAACAATCACGTGGTCCCTGTAGTCGCCGTTAAGAGACAAAATCTGCTTGAAACAGTTTATCAACATATATGAATACATTGATTCGAATAAGCAGAGTTAATTTCCTATTTATGGCATGCCAGCTATGTGTCAGTTTTCGATATCAACATCACCTTATAAAAGAATAACATTTAAAATACGCACAGACAAGTATTCATTCGTAATTATTGACAGGCATATTAACAAAATTGAATTACTGCAGTGAAATATACTGCATCAGGTTACATCGTATTAACAAGAAGCTATTTTAAAAATACGCAACTCCTGCTTAACAGTGTATGTACAACAAACTATTGCAGTGTCATTCAAAACGAGTAGGCCATTGCATGCTGGCGTCTGGGTCAAAATGTAGCAAATTCTAAACATTAGCTACAAATAATAGATCACGGAGTTTAGATCGTAACACAAGCAATCGTCATCAGGTGAGACAACCACAGCAGCAAGAAGACAAAACTGCTGAAGTAGGCGCCTACTTCAGCGTCTTCTTCTTGCTGTGGTTGTCCCACCTGATGACGATTGCTTGTGTTGTGATCTAAACGCCGTTATCTGTTATGTTTCTACCCACGTGATGACTTTACCGAAATAACGAGAGAGTATGGATTCCTGCAGTCACGAAAGCTTCGAATCAAGATTGCCGACAAACTACACAACCGAGATGACGCATCAATCATTGCCCCCTACTGACAGGCTCTTGTCCACATGCAGGCCGGTGCAGGGCCACCACCCGGTGCCACACAGGGGCAGCTGCTATTTGGGGATGCTCTTCGAGCGTCTCAGACGAGATACGAAACTCCGAGATGCCGAGGCGATTAAGCGAGCACCGCGTAAAAGCAATTATCATGAGAACATCGTGAATGCTTGGGAGCTTATTGGCTCTCGCTCCTGGTCAGAGATTGACCCAACCCACAGGTCCACAAAGACTGGCCGTTCTTACTCTGCAGGTTGAACCTAGGAGCTGAGTGTTCAACTTCACGTTCTTGTCATTAAAGGCCTGTGACAAAGGTGCACCTATTGTAGCAACATCGTTTCTGGCTTACACATCTACCGGGTCTCCACTTGACTTTGTATTGTCTAGGAAGTCCACTCACACCTCCACTGCCACAAACTGCTGGGAGTTGCCTCGCTCTGCCTCACAGTCAGAATTCTCCTCCTGCTTCACGTTGCCTCCATCGATATGAAGGTCCCATTTTGGAGTTGAATCTTCATCTTCACATTTTACCTTCACTTCTTCCCTCTTCACCATCACTTCTTCACATTTCACCTTCACTTCTTCGCTCATCACTTCTTCCCTCTTCACCATCACTTCTTCATATTTCACCTCGATAACTTTAAAAGTGTCCAAGCTGGGATTTTCTTCTGGTTCGTGTTTCATGAGGGATGGGCTCATGGTGGCACTTTGACTTTCACAAGCTGATTTCAGACTACACTCCTTGTGGATCTTCTGATGCTTCTGTGTTCTCTGGTGTACTTGAAGATTTGATGAATGTGCAAATGCCTTCCCGCACACACTGCACTTGAAGGGTTTCTCTCCCATGTGTGTACTCTGGTGTACTTGAAGATTTGATGAATGTGCAAATGCCTTCCCGCACACACTGCACTTGAAGGGTTTCTCTCCTGCGTGCGTTCTCTGGTGTTTTTTAAGAGCAGATGAACCTGAAAATGTCTTCCCACACACACTGCACCTGAAGGGTTTCTCTCCCGTGTGTGTTCTCTGGTGTCTTTTAAGAGCAGATGACTGTGAAAATGCCTTCACACACACACTGCACTTGAAGGGTTTCTCTCCCGTGTGTGTTCTCTGGTGTGTTTTAATATGATATGAATCTGGAAATGCCTTCCCACACACACTGCACTTGAAGGGTTTCTCTCCCGTGTGTGTTCTGTGGTGTTTTTTAAGAGCAGATGAATCTAAAAATGTCTTCCCACACACACTGCACCTGTAGGGTTTCTCTCCAGTGTGTGTTCTCTGGTGTTTTTTAAGAGCAGATGACTGTGAAAATGCCTTCACACACACACTGCACTTGAAGGGTTTCTCTCACGTGTGTGTTCTCTGGTGCCTTTGAAGATTAAATGAATCTGGAAATGCCTTCCCACACACACTGCACCTGAAGGGTTTCTCTCCCGTGTGTGTTCTCTGGTGTGTTTTAAGAGCAGATGACCGTGAAAATGCCATCCCACACACACTGCACCTGAAGGGTTTCTCTCCCGTGTGTGTTCTCTGGTGTTTTTTAAGAATAGATGAATCTGAAAATGTCTTCCCACACACACTGCACTTGAAGGGTTTCTCTCCCGTGTGTGTTCTCTGGTGTGTTTTAAGAGCACATGACCGTGAAAATGCCTTCCCACACACACTGCACTTGAAGGGTTTCTCTCCCGTGTGTGTTCTCTGGTGTTTTTTAAGAGCAGATGACTGTGAAAATGCCTTCACACACACACTGCACTTGAAGGGTTTCTCTCCCGTGTGTGTTCTCTGGTGCCTTTGAAGATTAAATGAATCTGGAAATGCCTTCCCACACACACTGCACCTGAAGGGTTTCTCTCCCGTGTGTGTTCTCTGGTGTGTTTTAAGAGCAGATGACCGTGAAAATGCCATCCCACACACACTGCACCTGAAGGGTTTCTCTCCCGTGTGTGTTCTCTGGTGTTTTTTAAGAGTAGATGAATCTGAAAATGTCTTCCCACACATACTGCACTTGAAGGGTTTCTCTCCCGTGTGTGTTCTCTGGTGTGTTTTAAGAGCAGATGACCGTGAAAATGCCTTCCCACACACACTGCACCTGAAGGGTTTCTCTCCCGTGTGTGTTCTCTTGTGTTTTTTAAGAGCAGATGACTGTGAAAATGCCTTGACACACACACTGCACTTGAAGGGTTTCTCTCCCGTGTGTGTTCTCTGGTGCCTTTGAAGATTAAATTAATCTGGAAATGCCTTCCCACACACACTGCACCTGAAGGGTTTCTCTCCCGTGTGTGTTCTCTGGTGTGTTTTAAGAGCAAATGAATATGAAAATGTCTTCCCACACACACTGCACTTGAAAGGTTTCTCTCCCGTGTGTGTTCTCTGGTGTTTTTTAAGAGCAGATGAATCTGAAAATGTCTTCCCACACACACTGCACCTGAAGGGTTTCTCTCCCGTGTGTGTTCTCTGGTGTGTTTTAAGAGCAAATGAATATGAAAATGTCTTCCCACACACACTGCACTTGAAAGGTTTCTCTCCCGTGTGTGTTCTCTGGTGTGTTTTAACAGCAGATGACCGTGAAAATGCCATCCCACACACACTGCACTTGAAAGGTTTCTCTCCCGTGTGTATTCTCTGGTGTTTTTTAAGAGCAGATGAATCTGAAAATGTCTTCCCACACACACTGCACTTGAAGGGTTTCTCTCCTGTGTGTGTTCTCTGGTGGGTCTCAAGAACTGATGGCCATGCAAATGCCTTGTCACACACAGTGCACTTGAAGGGTTTCTCTCCTTTGCGAGTTCTCTGGTGCTGTGTCAAATTTCCCGTCCGATCCGTGCTGTATGCACGCCGGTCGCAATGTTGACTTGTCGTACCGAGCTGCTGTGCTGACTGCCTTTGCTCCATCAGACCAGCGTCAGCTGCAGACAGAAAATAAGAATATCCACACCATCTACACGTCAGTATCGAGCCATGGAGGAATGAATATATACAGTCACACGTGACTTACACGTCTATATTCATTCATGTATTCATGACTAGCTGTACTACCCGGCTTCGCCCGGGACTTGGATCCACCACGTCCGGCCGCCTTTGTCTCCCCAGTGGCGATGTTCACACCACAGCAGTTACTCGTTTGAGGCTGAGTCGACCTAGGGGAGGCCCAGAAGCGGTTCAAATAATCGTCGCCGGTGGTGGCCGTGAGCGGGAATCGAACTCGGGTCGCCGGGTTCGTAGCGCAGCGTAGCGCTAACCGCTACACTACAATGAGTTACTCTTCCACACACACACACAGATACAACAACAACAACAACCGCCATTCGCCACTAAGTGGCGGTGACGTCACCACGACGCTTGTGCCAGGCTATGTGCACCCTGAGGCCACGTGAAGTGTCGAACGCCCGCTGGCAGGAGGTCACGGGGCAGACCCAGGTGCCACGGGTCGACTGACTGAGATGACTGGCTGATGCACCACCTGTGCCCCCTACTGTGCCAACCTGCTGTGCTTTAGCCACCCGGCGCTCCGCTCGCTGTTGTGAGCGTCGCTCCTCCGCCCTCCGTTGTTGTTGGAGGGCGACTGCCTCCAACTGCCCAGTAGCATCCTTCACGAGCCTCCTCCACAGAGGCCGATCTTGACACCGCTGGTACCAGTCATCGGCAAGTCCACTCAGCTCCACGTCCTCCTGTACCACATCACTCCATCTCTTCTCTAGCCCGTGCCGCGCCCGCTTAGCCCCCTCAATCCGGCCAAACAAAAGCTGTTTCGGCATGCGGTGGCTGGGCATGCGGGCTACATGACCCAGCCATCGCAGCCTTGCCTGCCGGAGGAGCTCACCGATGGGACCCTGTCCAGATCTTTCAAGGATTTGTGAGCTCCTCACACAATCCAGTCTGGTTAAACCCAGGATGGATCGTAGGCAGGTCAGCCTAAATGTTTCTAACCGGCGAAGATGTTCCATTAGGGGGGTCCACGTTTCGCAAGCGTAGAGAAGGGAGGGAATGACCGTGGCCGAGAAGACCTGAAGCTTAGTGCGGAGCGACAGACCAGGTAGCTTCCACACAGCGTTACGCAACCGATGAAAAGATATTGCCGCTCGACTGATTCGGAGTGAGACCTCTGCTGTTAAACTGGAGCCAGTCATAAGCACACTGCCCAGGTATGGGAAACTCTCCACTCTCTCCACAACTGCCCCATCACCGATTGGGAGTTGTGGGGGCGGAGTGTCCGATGGTACAAAATACCCAGGCAGGTGCTTAGTTTTGGTGGGGCTGATGGTAAGGCCCCACCTCTTAGTGGCACGCTCCAGTCTCAGCAGCAGCATCTCCAACTCCTCCTCTGACTGAGCAGCTATTACCAAGTCATCAGCATACATAACGTGGTTGAGCAATAGGGAGCCATCCCTTGACCGCACCCGGGCATCGATTAGCCTCCCATTATATCTGTACCATATGGAGATTCCCCCGGTACAGCTATTGAAGGCTTCACGAACTACGTGGTCAAAATAGATGTTAAATAATGTTAAATAATGTGGGAGCCAGAGGACATCCCTGTCGCACCCCAAGGTGTACAGGGAATGGCTCTGACTCCCGGCCACGTAGTTTTACCCGGGCCCGCTCACCATCATGAAGGTCCTTAATGATCGTGAGCAGAGGGTCAGGTACTCCAAAAGCACGAAGAACGACCCAGAGCCCAGGCCTACTGATGGTATCATAGGCCTTGACCAGGTCAATAAAGCAGAGATGTAGGTCTTGTTGGAATTCCCTACACCTCTGCTGTAGCAGACGGACAGAAAATATGGCATCTGTGCAGGACCGCCCTTTCCTGAAACCGCATTGGGGCTCCGCAAGCCTCTCCTCAGCGTGCCTGGCAAGGCGATGCTGAATAATCCTTGCCAGGACCTTTCCCGGCACACTGAGGAGTGAGATGCCCCTGTAGTTGTTACAGTCTGTGCGGTCCCCCTTCTTAAAAAGGGGGACCACCAGGGCATCCTTCCAATCCTGCGGAACCCGTCCAGTGGTCCAGACTGTTGTTATGATGTCATATAGGGCAGTCTGTGCACAAACGCCACCCTCCCTCAGCATTTCGCTTGGGAGATCATCTCTGCCCGCTGCCTTTCCTGGTCTCAGACTCCGGATCGCCTTCAATACTTCCTCAGCAGATGGCACCTCAGCCAGCCACTCACAGGGGGTGACTTCATCCAATATTTGAGGCACCGCAGCCTCAGCAGGGTCATCCTCACTTTGTGCCACGATGTTTTCCTGGCTGTGGGATTTTCCCTCCCCCAGGACCTCACAGAAATGCTCAGCAAATCTGCGAACCTGTTCCTGGGGGTCGGAAATTGGATCACCGTTTTTTCCCCTAATGATGGTAATAGGTGTGGCGCTGCAGGTTACTTTTTTGATGGAGTTAAATAGCGATTTGTGATCACGGGCCACTGAGGCAGACTCCATCTCCTCAGCAACCCGCGACCACCACCCATCCTTGCAGCGCCTCACGGCTCTCCGAACCTCCGAGCGAAGGCTGCGGTAAGCCTCCTCATTCTCTGACGTGGGATTCTGTAGCCGATGACAGTGGGCCTGTCGCTTTTTCTCAACCATCCTGAACAACTCCTCTGTCATCCAGGGTGTCTGGGGAGGTCTGGACCGCGTACCCAAAGCAGCCATTGCAGCTGCATGAGTCACAGTCCTAAACCTCGCCCATTTACCCTCGACATCAGGAGGAGTCGGGGACGATGCCAATCCCAGCCGCAAGCGATGATGAAATTCTCGCTTGCAACTTTCATCAGATAACTGAGACCAGGCCACTTTAGGTTGGAATGGGGTCCTGGGTGTACACCCACCACCGGAGTGGAAGAATGGCAGGCGCATCTTACAGATGACTAGTCGATGGTCAGAGGGCAGATCAGCTCCACGGTAGGTCCTGGTGTCAAGGACATGGGCTCGCATTCGCTGGTCCGTCACTATGTAGTCCAGCAGATGTTCTTGCTTGGACCCGGCATGCATCCATGATGTTGTGTGGATGCGCCGATGCCGGAACAGCGTGTTGGTAATTACAAGCCCATGGGCTGCACAAAAATCTAGCAGCCTCCTACCGTTGTTATTGAGCTGATCTGGCCCATGCCCTCCAATCACTCCAGACCAGGTGCCAGTATCATGACCAACTCGGGCATTGAAGTCACCCAGCATGATGACTCTATCCCGAGGGGCCACTTTAGCCAGCACCTGTGACAGGAGGTCATAGAAGGCATCTGACTCATCGGCTTTGCCTGCATCCCTCCACGGATGTTCATCTTCGGTGGGGGCATAAGTAACCACGACCACCATTCCTCGCCTCCGGTTGATGGGAAGGCGAGCCCAAAGTAGCCTGGGGCTTACAGCTTCCCACACCTCACCGCCACGCTCCCACGCCCCCTTCATTCTTTTGTTCAAAAGAAGACCCACACCCTGTTGTTTGGCAGTCTGCTGCCCCGAGTAGAGGACTGTCCACCCCTCATGGTGGCAGGAGCCAGAGCCGGTCCACCGGACCTCCTGAATGCCGCATAGATCCAGGCGGTACCGGTCCAGCTCCCGACAGAGGAGTGGCAGCCTCTCCTCTGCAGTGAGCGTTCGAACATTCCACGTGGCCACCCGTAGTGGCTTTTCGTTGTTTCTGGAGTAGCCCCGAGGGTAGGTATTCAATCTCCTGGCTCCGCCAATTGGGGTTTGGCCAGGAGACGTCATAGACGCCTGGCCCCCCGGGGCCTCCGGCACAAGCTTAGTTGTTACATATTTCACTTTAATTCGTGGTTTTGTGGTAATTAATTGAAGGTGGAGGGGTTACCAGCCCCTCGCACCCGTCCAGAGCCCCCGTTTAGCCCCTGTGGTGGACACATATGCCATGAGGGGAGGAGCCAATCAAAATTGGAACTCCCCCCACAGCACACAGACACACAGACACACACAGACACACACACACAGACACACATACACACACACAGATACAGACACACACAGACACACACACACAGACACACACACACAGAGACACACACAGATACACACACACAGACAAACACACACAGACACACACAGACACACAGACACACACAGACACAAACACACAGACAACGCTAACCGCTACACTACAATGCGTTACTCTTCCACATGCGAGGGTCACGTGACAGATTTGACGTCACAGCTCACTTGCCGTCCAAAAAATCTATACATTATTGAGCTCCCCTCCCCCCCTAAAAAACACAAAAGTGTATTTGTATAATGTTTGCACGGTGTACAGTCTGGAAAGTACCCACATGGCAAATTTCCAGTTTGTTGCATGTCGCGAAGTACGCTAAACATTTTGAACAGACAACACACAAAATCACAACTTTGACTTTTATATATATTTGGAGATGCAGTGAAAAACTTTCCCAAATTCATCACGCGGTTTCAGTATTTTGATTTTCAGTTTGATTTATTTTGGTTATAGTCCCGTGAGCCATTCGGCTCTTGAATCGGGTGCAACCACAACAAGCAAAAAAACAAAAACACGACCAAGAAAAACATCTTACAGTGACTATGTGTGACTGTGCAAACAGCACTGTCATGGCACGCAATGAGAGGGCAAATGTCATAAATATTCCTGTAAGCCCTCGCATCTTCAACATTAATGTTGCCATAGAAACGTTGTGGGGTTTTTTGCTTCATTTAAAAAAATAAAAAAAATATTATCTGTTATTTTCATTTTATTTTCTATCTATGTGACTTCACCGAAAGAACCAAGAATATTAATTCCTGCAGTCACCAAAGTTTTAAGTCAAAACATTCACACACGTTGACAAAGCCTCACCTTGTGTTGTTGTGGGCAGGTCGCTTCTGATAACAAGAGCGGTATAGCAGCTCAAGCGGGCTTGGCCTGGTAACAAAAGAAAATAAAAACTGCGTGAATATTTACAATAGAACAAAGTTACAAAGTGGCGAGCCGGGTGAAGACAAATTAAACTTAAGCGAGATAATTAAAGTAAACGCAATCAGGCGAGGGCAGGAGGCAAGGCCCCGCGTGGCTAGGCCCTGCGTTGTAAAGTTCCAACCTGGACATCGATTCCCATGCTCGCTGCTACTCAACTGACATCCCTACGAGAGAGAGCGAGGCTCTACCTTGGTAAACAACAACCACCACCACAACAACCACCACAACAACCACAATCGCAATGAGAATTTCTCACCTCGGATTTCAGTGCAGGAAGCGATAGCTTCCTGTTACCTCGTGACGTCTCACGGCAGCAGGTGACGTGACGTCACCTCCGGGGTACGAGACACGCTCCTCCCACAATGAGCGGCTCCGTAACTAAATAAATTAGAGAATGAATAAATTATGTTAATGTCGTCGTCCGTCACGTCGTGAGTGCTGAACCCGTCGCAATAAACTCGCGACGGCTTTAACGGATACATTATGTTAATGGCGGCACCAGTCACTGGGCGTAGCTTTGCCCAAATAAGGATTGGCACTGGAACGATAACGTCAGTGACCCAAGCGGAGGTGACGTCATGTTCAAGAGCCCGGTAGACGGGCGAGGGGTGAATACCTTGGTGACATGACGTCACTAGCGAGGTACACCTCCCCCAGGCGTTTCACGCCGATGAAGTAATGCTGAGAGGTGGCGTCACAGAGCGGGATTGGAGTTTAAGTTGATTTAGATTCATTTTCATTGCTCTCTCCTTTGGGTGCGTGGGCTCAGCTACAACAACAACGTGGACATTATTGTGTATACACTGTTTATGTGTGTACACTGTGTGTTTACACTGTGTGTGTACACTGTGTGTATACACTGTGTGTGTGTACACTGTGTGTGTACACACGCTGTGTGTGTGTGTACACTGTGTGTGTGTACACTGTGTGTGTATACACTTGGCAGTCCCGGGGAGTCCCCCCCCCCACCACCCTTCACCACCCCCCACCACCCTCCACCACTACCCCCACCACCCCCACCACCCTTCACCACCCCCCATCACCCTATACCCCCCCACCACGCCCCCCATTACCCTCCACCACCCCCCATCACCCTGGTGGTGGTGGTTGTTGTGATGTTCTGACACCAGTCAGATCAACACCTTCACAGCCACTGCTGCTGCTGCTGTTTGTTTATAGGCAGAAGGTGTTCACGCCACGTCCCTTTCTCTGTGTGTGTACACTCTGTGTGTGTGTACACTGAGTGTGTGTAGGTGTTCACGCCACGTCCCTTTCTCTGTGTGTACACTCTGTATGTGTGCACACTGAGTGTGTGTAGGTGTTCACGCCACGTCCCTTTCTCTGTGTGTACACTGTGTGTGTGTGTACACTGAGTGTGTGTAGGTGTTCACGCCACGTCCCTTTCTCTGTGTGTGTACACTGAGTGTGTGTAGGTGTTCACGCCACATCCCTTTCTCTGTCACCATTTTAATTCTGGGCCAAAGAGGTCCCGCAAACGTAAACATTTTCTGTTTAAAATGTAACACGAACATAATGAATTATATTCTTGGTTATTTCGGTAAAGTCACGTTGAAGGGAAACAATAAAAAAATATATAAAACAATAAAATTCTCACGACGTTTCGACTGTAACACAAGCAGTCATCATCAGGTGTGAAAACCAACGGCAAGAAACATTTGAAAGAAGTGGCGGTTTGTATTTATTTATTTTTAAACGTTAGCACCACGGAGAGCGATTTGGCAGTTTATTTAGAAGGACTAGTCCATCTATGTTCTGAAAAGAGGAGGGGGGGAGACGAAAAATAAAGTTATGCTGTCTGAAAGCCACCGTAAGCGTGAACAATCAATTAAGACCCGAAATGGTTTATCAAATCCTTCCAATGATTGCTAAGCCAGAATTCCTTCCTCTCGGTTGAAATTGTCTCTGTGTTTGTATATGTGGATAGCCTCATGAACGAATCTCTCATGGTAGCCAGATGGCTTGCAAAGAACCTCTGTCTTGGAGAAGTCAATGTCATGTGAGCCTACTGAATTATAACAATGATCTGCCACGGCCGAGGTGTTGGTCCTACCGTGTTTAAGGTCTGCTTTGTGTTCACGAATGCGGTCCGAGACATGGCGTTTGGTTTATCCAATGTAACTACTACCACAGAGGCAACTTAGTTTGTAGACACCAGGGTACTGTATGTCCGGAATCACATCTTTTACAGACGGAACCAGATCACGGATTTTATGTAATGTGTTGTAACGGACCTGGATCTTGTGTTTATTCAAGATTTTTTGAGATTTTTTTTGTGATCCCCGCAATGTAGGGTAAAGTGATGGTTTTGAAAGTCTCCTCAAGAGGGTCCTTCTTCATGGTTGGAGTGATAGCTTTGCGGATTGTGTAGTCGGAATAACCATTAGCCTTAAGAGCTTGGTGTACGTGCTTGAGTTCACTGGCTATGTGTTCCTGGTCGGATATGCATTGGGCTCTATGGTGCAGAGTCTTGATGAGGGAATTCTTCTGGGATGGATGGTGGTGGGAATCCGGTTTCAGGTAAGCATCCGTATGGGTAGCTTTCCCGTAGACGGAGTGGCTCATTGAACCATCAATTTTTTTTACCAATTCCAATTTACAGTAAAATTGTAGACATGGCACAATATATATTTGTGAATCTTTATTTTTACCAACATTTGAAAAAATATTCTCCGTTAAGGCAAAATTCTGAAATATTGGATTTTTTACAAGGCCTTGTGAATTCACCTTGTATCTGAACAAGTTCAATTTGTGCAAATATTTTTTTTCAAACGTAGAAATAAAAAGACTGCTTACAAATATCAGCTCTATGTTTTCAAGTAAATATATTTTGGGTAGTGAATAAATTATAGTCTAAATAAGCTACACATGACGAATTGTAGGCAATTAAAGTTATAATCAAAGACATTTTTAAACAATCACGTGGTCCCTGTAGTCGCCGTTAGAAACACAATCTGCGTGAAACAGTTTATCAACATATATGAATACATTGATTCGAATAAGCAGAGTTAATTTCCTATTTATGGCATGCCAGTTACGTGTCAGTTTTCGATATCAACATCACCTTATAAAAGAATAACATTTAAAATACGCACAGACAAGTATTCATTCGTAATTATTGACAGGCATATTAACAAAATTGAATTACTGCAGTGAAATATACTGCATCAGGTTACATCGTATTAACAAGAAGCTATTTTAAAAATACGCAACTCCTGCTTAACAGTGTATGTACAACAAACTATTGCAGTGTCATTCAAAACGAGTAGGCCATTGCATGCTGGCATCTGGGTCAAAATGTAGCAAATTCTAAACATTAGCTACAAATAATAGATCACGGAGTTTAGATCGTAACACAAGCAATCGTCATCAGGTGAGACAACCACAGCAGCAAGAAGACAAAACTGCTGAAGTAGGCGCCTACTTCAGCGTCTTCTTCTTGCTGTGGTTGTCCCACCTGATGACGATTGCTTGTGTTGTGATCTAAACGCCGTTATCTGTTATGTTTCTACCCACGTGATGACTTTACCGAAATAACGAGAGAGTATGGATTCCTGCAGTCACGAAAGCTTCGAATCAAGATTGCCGACAAACTACACAACCGAGATGACGCATCAATCATTGCCCCCTACTGACAGGCTCTTGTCCACATGCACAGAACATCACTCAGCTATTTCAATGCTAAATTCTATGCTAATTCCTTTGTCAAGGGGTGCCTCTGCGGATGTGTATACTTTAACTTAGCTATTTCAATGAGCCATTTCAATGCTAAATTATATCCTAATTCCTTTGTCAAGGCGCTTTGTTTCTTCTCACACAGCTTAAAGGTCGTGATCTGCGCGTGGCTTTTTCCACTCCAGCGCTATCCTCCAGACAGTCTCGTCCCTTCACCTGATGAAGGCCGCTTGTGTTGTGGCCGAAACGTCGTGGTTTTTGTTATTTATTTTTTTTACCTACGTGACTTTACCCAATAGAACCAAAGAGTATGGATCCTAGCAGTCACGAAAGCTTTAAAATCTAGAATAGAAATGTAATGCAATACAACACAGAGAGTCGGCCAACATAAGAGGCAACACCCCACCTGGTTGATAACGTTCTTCCAAAGATTGCTCAATTTGAAAGAGAGACAAAACACAGACACGGAGACACATAGACAGAGAGAGATAACACAGAGACACACACAGAGAGATACACACATACAATGAGGGAAAAAAGTATTTGATCCCCTGCTGATTTTGTACGTTTGCCCACTGACAAAGAAATGATCAGTCTATAATTTTAATGGAAGGTTTATTTGAACAGTGAGAGACAGAATAACAACAAAAAAATCCAGATAAACGCATGTCAAAAATGTTATAAATTTATTAGCATTTTAATGTGGGAAAAAAGTATTTGACCCCTCTGCAAAACATGACTTAGTACTTGGTGGCAAAACCCTTGTTGGCAATCACAGAGGTCAGACGTTTCTTGTAGTTGGCCACCAGATTTGCACACATCTCAGGAGGGATTTTGTCCCACTCCTCTTTGCAGATCTTCTCCAAGTCATTAAGGTTTCGAGGCTGACGTTTGGCAACTCGAACCTTAAGCTCCCTCCAGATTTCCTATGGGATTAAGGTCTGGAGACTGGCTAGGTCACCCCAGGACCTTAATGTGCTTCTTCTTGAGCCACTCCTTTGTTTCCTTGGCCGTGTTTTGGGTCATTGTCATGCTGGAATACCCATCCACCATCCATTTTCAATGCCCTGGCTGAGGGAAGGAGGTTCTCACCCAAGATTTGACGGTACATGGCCCCGTCCATCGTCCCTTTGATGCGGTGAAGTTGTCCTGTCCCCTTAGTAGAAAAACACCCCAAAGCATGTTTCCATGCTTTGGGGTGTTCTTGGGGTCATAGGCAGCATTCCTCCTCCTCCAAACACGGCGAGTTGAGTTGATGCAAAAGAGCTCCATTTTGGTCTAATCCGACCAAAACACTTTCACCCAGTTGTCCTCTGAATCATTCAGATGTTCATTGGCAAACTTCAGACGGGCATATATATGTGCTTTCTTGAGCAGGGAAACCTTGCAGGCGCTGCAGGATTTCAGTCCTTCACGGTGAAGTGTGTTATCAATTGTTTTCTTGGTGACTATGGTCCCAGCTGCCTTGAGATCATTGACAAGATCCTCCCGTGTAGTTCTGGGCTGATTCCTCACCGTTCTCATGACCATTGCAACTCCACGAGGTGAGATCTTGCATGGAGCCCCAGGCCGAAGGAGATTGACAGTTTTTTTGCGTTTCTTCCATTTGCGAATAATCGCACCAACTGTTGTCACCTTCTCACCAAGCTGCTTGGCAATGATCTTGTAGCCCATTCCAATCTTGTCCCTGACATCCTTGGAGAG
Source organism: Petromyzon marinus (assembly GCF_048934315.1). Taxonomy (NCBI): domain Eukaryota; kingdom Metazoa; phylum Chordata; class Hyperoartia; order Petromyzontiformes; family Petromyzontidae; genus Petromyzon; species Petromyzon marinus. Next base: position 4,792,337 of record NW_027422761.1, read on the forward strand.
CTCTTTGGTCTTGGCCATGGTGGAGAGTTTGGGATTTGATTGATTGATTGCTTCTACGGACAGGTGTCTTTTATACAGGTAACGAGCTGAGATAAGGGGCACTCCCTTTAAGAGTGTGCTCCTAATCTCAGCTCGTTACCTGTATAAAAGACACCTGGGAGCCAGAAATCTTTCCGATTGAGAGGGGGTCAAATACTTATTTCCCTCATTAAAATGCGAATCAATTTATAACATTTTTGACATGCGTTTATCTGGATTTTATTGTTGTTATTCTGTCTCTCACTGTTTAAATAAACCTACCATTAAAATTATAGACTGATCATTTCCTTGTCAGTGGGCAAACGTACAAAATCAGCAGGGGAACAAATACTGTTTTCCCTCACTGTAGGCACACAGAGAAACAACGCCTCTGTGTCGAGGCCTTAAATAGAGAGAGAGAGGGGGGCAGAGAGAGAGGGGAGGGGGTGTAGAGAAATTCGCGAGTCAATGCAAGGCCGTAGCCATGGAGTCAACATTGGGGGGGGAACAAATCTACCAGGGGCTCTGGGGTCTCCCCCCCCCAGAAAGAAAATCTAAATTTGAAAACTAATTTCTAAAATATTGAAAAATTTCACTAACAATATTGTATAATATTGTATTGTATTACATTGCTCTGTTGTTTATTTTTTAACTTTTCTTGTTTCATAGTATGTAATGGCAGAGATTAGGGATTCATAAAGTACAACGCAATCATACAAACACAAATCTACGCATTGTTACATGAAGACAAGTCCACATTTTGTGGCCAAGGTTTAGCATATTGTTTTTATTAACATAGCATAGCAATTATTATTTGAAATAATATTTTTATAGCAATATATTTTGAGCATATTTGATTATTGGGGGGGGATATATCCCCCACCAATATATATATTATAACTATTATAACATATTATCATTACGGCCTTGTGTCAATGAGAGATTTGGAACTTTGGTGACTGCAGGAAATAATAATAACACGAGCACACGCAGAGAGAGAGAAAGCTCACTTATAATCTTGGTTCTTTCGGTAAAGTCACCACGTAGAAGGGAAACAATAAAATAATACAAATATAAAACAATAAAATTCTCACGACGTTTCGACTGCAAGACGAGCAATCATCATCAGGTGTGAAAACCACAGCAACACATGAACATTTTCTTGCTGATGGTTTTCACACCTGATGATGATTGCTTCTTGTGTTGCAGTCGAAACGTCGTGAGAATTTTATTGTTTTATATTTTTATTATTTTATTGTTTCCCTTCTACGTGGTGGTGACTTTACCGAAAGAACCAATAATATTAATCCCTGCAGTCACGAAAGCTTTAAATCAAAAGCACACTTAATCAAACAAACTGAGTAAAACTTGGAAATGTAATGCAATGCAACACAGAGAGTCGGTCAACACACAATAAACGCATAGCCTGGTAGATTACTTTCTTACAAAGATTGCTCAACTAAGCGAGATAATTGAAGCAAACACGATTAGGCGAGGGCAGGAGGCAAGGCCCCGCGTGGCTAGGCCCCGCGTTGTAAAGTTCCAATCTGGACATCGATTCCCATGCTCGCTGCTACTCAACTGACATCCCTATGAGAGAGAGAGAGGCTCTACCTTGGTAAACAACAACAACAACCACCACCACCACAACCACCACCACCACAACCACCACCACCACAACCACCACCACAACCGCGATGAGAATTTCTCACCTCGGATTTCAGTTCACGCGCGGAGCGGCAGATTTCTGTTACCTCGTGACGTCACGCAGCAGCAGGAGATGACGTCACTTGCATGGTACAAGAACACTCCCCTCCCGCAACGAGCGGGTCTTAATTTAAATAAATTATGTTAATGAGTCCGGCCCATACGTCGCAATAAACTCGCGACGGTCGACACCGTCGTGAGAATTTTTTATTGTGAGAATTTTTTATTGTTTTATATATATTTTGTTATTTTGTTGTTTCTCTTCAACGTGACTTTACCGAAAAAACTAAGAATACGAACACATTATGTTAATGAGCCGCCAGTTACCGGGCGTAGCTTTGCCCAAATAAGGATTGTACTTGAACAGATAACGCAAGTTGACCCAGGCAGAGGTGACGTCACGCTCAAGGGCGCGGTAGACGGGGTGGGGTGAATACCTTGGTGACATGACGTCACTGGCGAGGTACACCTCACCCTGGCGTTTCACGCCGATGAGGTAATGCTGAGTAGTGACGTCACAGAGCGGGATTGGAGTTTAAGTTGATTTAGATTCATTTTCCATTGCTCCCTCCCTTGAACTCAGCAACAACAACGTGGACATTGCATCCCACTGGGATTTTTAGCACACAGCGTTGGTGTACGGTGCTTTTTTGAAGAACATTTTGCTGTTTTTTTCATGGATTTTCTGTTTGCAGAGTCACACAAAGTAGTAACTTTAAGATGTGTTTCTTGTTCTTGTTTGTGTTTGTTGTGGTTGCACTTGATTCAAGAGCCGAATGGCTCACAGGGGTATACCAATATATATCAACTGAAACTATTGTGTACACACTATGTATATGTAAACTGTGTGCGTACACTGTGTGTACGTGTACACTGTGTGTACACGTACACACAGTGTGCACTGTGTGTGTGTACACTGTGTGTGTACAGTGTGTGTACACACTGTGTGTGTACACACACTGTGTGTGTGTGTACACTGTGTGTCACTGTGCCTGGCACAAGCGTCGTGGTGACGTCACCGCCACTTAGTGGCGAATGGCGGTTGTTGTTGTGTCACTGTGTGTGTGTGTACACTCTGTGTGTACACTATGTGTCACTGTGTGTGTCACTGTGTGTGTATATACACTGTGTGTGTACCCTGTGTGTGTACACTGTGTGTATACACTGTATGTGTGTACACTGTGTGTGTACAGTGTATACCCTGTGTATGTGTACAGTGTATATACTGTGTGCGTGTACACTGTGTGCGTGTACACTGTGTGTGTGTGTACGGTATGTGTGTATACACTGTGTGTGTGTACACTGTGTGCATGTGTACACTGTGTGTACATTGTGTGTGTACACTGTGTGTGTGTACACTGTGTGTACACTGTTTGTGTCCGAACCCCCGGCAAGGCCATCTACTTAATGACGAGAGAAAATTCACACGAAATGTCCTTTTCAATGAAGTCTTCCAGATGTAAATTGATACAAGCTTTTAATGAAGAAATAAAATCATCTAATTCAAAACACAACACAAGTCAAAGATGTTTCATTTTAAAACTTCAAAACGGAGCATGGGGTACTTGCGTGAATGCGTCCTTCGTGTGCCGGAAATGTTGTGACTTTCCTGGCCTGAAGGCCGTCAATGTGTTGGACCATTATTGGTGCACAGCGTCTCAACAACAGCAGTGGGGTTTGCTTCAACCGATAGGTAACGAACATCCAGACGTGAATCAGCAAGGAGCATTTCTAGTCCTAGTTAGACAAAATCTACGTCAACACGTAAGACAAAACTACAATTCGTGTTGTAGAGAATGTACCTCCTCCTATACGTGTAACTTTCAAGTGGTATGCCTTGTAACTGATGAATGATCCGAGCGTGCTCCCTATTTCAAAGACGATGAGTTGCTCCAGAGGCAGACGCTTCGTGAAACACAAGAGTTCTCTGTACAGGTTACTTCCAAAACACACACACACTTTGTCCTAACATCACTTATTCAATGTGTGACCCTCAGACAAAATATTACATGTACGCGCACAATCAGACAAGTATTCATTCTAAATCATTGACGGACATTTTAGCAACATTGAATTACTGCAGCGAAATTGACTGCATCACGTTACATCGTATTAACAAGAAGTTATTTACAAATACGCACCATCTGCTTAACAGTGTATGTACAACGTACTATTGTTGCGTCATTCAAAACGAGTAGGCCGTTGCATGCTGGCATCTGGGTCAAAATGTAGCAAACTCTAAACATTACGCTACAAATAATAGATCACGGAGTTTCGATGGCAACACAAGCAATCGTCATCAGGTGGGACAAGCACAGCAGCAATAAGAGGAAACTGCTGGAGTAGGCACCTACTACTTCAGCAGTTTCTCTTGCTGTGGTTGTCCCACCTGATCACGATTGCTTGTGTTGTGATCTAAACGCCGTGATCTGTTATGTTTCTACCCACGTGGTGAATTTACCGAAAGAACTCAAGAGTGTGGATTCCTGTAGTCACGAAAGCTTCGAAATCAAGATTGCCTACAAACTACACAACTGAGATGACACATCAATCATCGTCCCCTGCTGACAAGCTCTTGTCCACATGCAGGCCGGTGCAGGGCCACCACCTTGTGCCACACAGGGGCAGCTGCTACTTGGGGATGCTCTTCGAGCATTTCAGACGAGGTACGACACAAAACTCCGAGTTGCCGAGGCGATTAAGCGAGCAAAGCGTAAAAGCAATTATCATGAGAACATCGTGAATGCTTGGGAGCTTATTGGCTCTCGCTCCTGGTGAGAGATTGACCCAACTCACAGGTCCACAAAGACTGGCCGCTCTTACTCTGCAGGTTGAACCTAGGAAATGAGTGTAAAACTTCACATTCTTGTCATTAAAGGCCTGTGACAAAGGTGCATCTATTGTAGCGACATCGTCTCTGGCTTACACATCTACCGGGTCTCCACTTGACTTTGGATTGTCCAGGAAGTCCACCCACACCTCCACTTCCACAAACTGCTGGGAGTTGCCTCGCTCTGCCTCACAGTCAGAATTCTCCTCCTGCTTCACGTTGCCTCCATCAATGTGAAGGTCCCATTTTGGAGTTGAATCTTCATCTTCACATTTCACCATCACTTCTTCCCTCTTCACCACCACTTCTTCCCTCTTCACCATCACCTATTCATATTTCACCTCGATAACTTTAAAAGTGTCTAAGCTGGGATTTTCTTCCGGTTCGTGTTTCATGCGGGATGGGCTCATGGTGGCACTTTGACTTTCACAAGCCGATTTCAGACTCCACTCCATGTGGATCTTCTGATGCTTCTGTGTTCTCTGGTGTACTTGAAGATGTGGTTGCTGTGCAAACGTTATCCCGCACGGAATGCACCTGAAGGGTTTCTCTCCCGTGTGTGTTCTCTGGTGTACTTGAAGATTTGATGAATCTGCAAACGCCTTCCCACACACACTCCACTTGAAGGGTTTCTCTCCTGTGTGTTCTCTGGTGTTCTACAAGAAGAGATGAACGTGCAAACGCCTTCACGCACACACTGCACTTGAAGGGTTTCTCTCCCGTGTGTGTTCTCTGGTGTATTACAAGAGTAGATGAATATGCAAACACCTTTCCACACACACTGCACTTGAAGGGTTTCTCTCCCGTGTGCGTTCTCTGGTGTTCTACAAGATTAGATGACTGTGCAAACGCATTCCCACACACACTGCACTTGAATGGTTTCTCTCCCGTGTGTGTTCTCTGGTGTATTACAAGAGCAGATGAATGTGCAAACGCCTTCCCACACACACTGCACTTGAAGGGTTTATCTCCCGTGTGTGTTCTCTGGTGTATTACAAGAGTAGATGAATGTGCAAACGCCTTCCCACACACACTGCACTTGAAGGGTTTCTCTCCCGTGTGTGTTCTCTGGTGTTCTACAAGATTAGATGACTGTGCAAACGCCTTCCCACACACACTGCACTTGAAGGGTTTCTCTCCCGTGTGTGTTCTCTGGTGTATTACAAGAGCAGATGAATGTGCAAACGCCTTCCCACACACACTGCACTTGAAGGGTTTCTCTCCCGTGTGTGTTCTCTGGTGTTCTACAAGATTAGATGACTGTACAAACGCCTTCCCACACACACTGCACTTGAAGGGTTTCTCTCCCGTGTGTGTTCTCTGGTGTATTACAAGAGCAGATGAATGTGCAAACGCCTTCCCACACACACTGCACTTGAAGGGTTTATCTCCCGTGTGTGTTCTCTGGTGTATTACAAGAGTAGATGAATGTGCAAACGCCTTCCCACACACACTGCACTTGAAGGGTTTCTCTCCCGTGTGTGTTCTCTGGTGTTCTACAAGAGCAGATGAACGTGCAAACGCCTTCTCACACACACTGCACTTGAAGGGTTTCTCTCCTGTGTGAGTTCTCTCGTGCCGTGTGAAATCTCCAGTCCGATCCGTGTTGTATGCACACCGGTCGCATTGGAGCCTTGTCCTACCGAGCTGCGCTGAGTGCATTTGCTCCATGAGACCAATTCTGCAGAGGAAGCATCAGAGGAAGCGTCAGCTGCTGACAGAAAAAAATAATATCCACACCATCTACACGTCAGTATCGATGCACAGAGGAAAGCATATATACACAGTAACACGTGACTTACACGTCTATACTTATTCACATATTCATGATATAGTGGAAAAATGTCCCAAATTCATCACACGGGCTGTTATGGCACACAATGAGAGGGCAAATGGTCATAAACATGCCTGGAAGCCCTCGTATCTTCAAAATGAATGTTCACCAAAAACTCCGAGCACAAAATTTCAGCTGTCTGGCTTCAAAAGGAATATTTATGAAAGCTAAATTCAGCTGACGTAGCAAAGGGTGTTTAAAATAATACTATTTGTGTTATGCAGAAATGCATGAATTAATGTTCAATCGCAACTTAGAGGTGGGAAGCCAGGCACAGATGTCCTTGAATGCTGGGATGAACAGATCCGACTTAAGCTGCACGTGTGTGCTGTGTTAACTTCCTGACTCCATTCTTATAAAGAGTTGCAGAGGAAAACAAAACGAAACTCCTGTTTTGATATAACCTCCGTGCTCAATAGAGTTAATAGACTTTACTGCAAACACAAACTTGACACTGTCACACACTCAGAGGCGGAGCCTGGATTTTCAGGTAGGGGGGGCAACCCCTCCAGCAATGAAAAATGATAGTAGTTGTTAGTAAGTAAGGAGTTGTTAGTAAGGAGTTGTTAGTAAGGAGTTGTTAGCAAGGAGTTGTTAGTACGTAAGGAGTTGTTAGTAAGTAAGGAGTTGTTAGTAAGGAGTTGTTAGTAAGTAATGAGTTGTTAGTAAGGAGTTGTTAGTAAGTAAGGAGTTGTTAGTAAGCAAGGAGTTGTTAGTAAGGAGTTGTTAGTAAGGAGTTGTTAGTAAGTAAGGAGTCGTTAGTAAGGAGTTGTTAGTAAGTAATGACTTGTCCCTTGCTTTTTATTCGACGCGTGTGATCGGAATTGCGCTCACTGAAGGTGTTTGCCTTCAGGGAAGTCGTGTACTGTATACGCAACTGCGCAAAATTCTGTGAGTCACAACTGCTCTGTCGTTACTTATTGCCAATTATGGACTCGGACTGTTGTCCTCTCATAGAGTCCCTGGCACGTAATAATATGCCACACGGTGGCAGTGGGGGTCGCAAAATGCTGATTTATCTATATATATGAAAGGGAAATGTGTGGATACTTGTGTCTGTTTGAAATGTTTAGCATACTTCCCAACGTGCCACACACTTGAAATTTGGCATGTGGGTATGTTGCATACTGTACACAATGTAAAAAATATAAAAATAGTCTTTTGTATTTTTTTTTGGGGGGGGGGAATGACCATGAAGTGTCTGGCGTCAACCCGCAACACCTCTGAGTTAAGCGCTCTGCAATGCTTAGAGCTATTAACAGCGTGCCGGGAGATTTTAGGTGGCGCTTCGCTCCTGGCCGATGAAGCCATTGGTTTCTCGGGAGTTCAATACATATCCTCCGTGCGAAGAACGGGTAGAACTGCTATCTAAAATATGAAGCAGAACATTCCATCTGTTTGTTTGTGCGAAGCAGCAAAAACCTCTCCAACGCTGAGCTCTGGCGTCGTGAAAATTTGCACGGCTAACGCTGTCTGGAATTTCTAAGTGAACGTGACTATTTTCAGCTCGCCACGTCATTATTCCCTTCCCCGAGTGGCCAAAATCGGCCTTACGTAGCAGTGGGGTAAGGTTGAATCTCCTTGAGTGAAAACATCCGATTTAGGTAAATTGATTTGTTTCGGCTTTTTTCTTTCTTGCAAGCATCAATTTTTTCCAGGGTTTTTCAGTGAAATAGAAGGGAATGTGAAGTTAACCAAAGACAAGAATCCAAGTCCCGGGCGAAGCTGGGTAGTGAAGCTCGTTACTAATAAACCCCAATGATCCTATCAAAATTAGGGATTTCTATCGGATCGTTGGGGGGGCACGTGCCACTCCACCCCCCACTGGCTCCACCACTGTCACACACTGGCATGGTTCACAGGTGGTGGTGTGTCCAGACCCACGCCTGGCCACCTTCACCTGCTCAGTATTAATGCTTCCTCACTCCACCAAGTAGTTAATTGAGGATCAATCAACACAGCCGAGGCTGCGTGTCTCTCTCTCTCCCCGTGGTCGTGTGGATTTCCTTCCCGATCCCCCGGTCTCCCCTCTACATGTAGAGAATGAACACCACCAAGCATCTAGAGTGAACACCGCCACGCGTCTAGAGTGAACACCACTACGCATCTAGAGTGAACACCGCCAAGTGTCTAGAGTGAACACCGCCACGTGTCTAGAGTGAACATCGCCAAGCGTCTAGAGTGAACACCACCACGTGTCTAGAGTGAACACCACGTGTCTAGAGTGAACACCACCACGTGTCTAGAGTGAACACCACCACGCGTCTAGAGTGAACACCACCACGCGTCTAGAGTGAACACCGCCACGCGTCTAGAGTGAACACCACCACGCGTCTAGAGTGAACACCACCACGTGTCTAGAGTGAACACCGCCACGCGTCTAGAGTGAACACCACCACGCGTCTAGAGTGAACACCACCACACATGTAGAGTGAACACCGCCACGCGTCTAGAGTGAACACCACCACACATGTAGAGTGAACACCGCCACGCGTCTAGAGTGAACACCACCACACGTCTAGAGTGAACACCACCACGCGTCTAGAGTGAACACCGCCACACGTCTAGAGTGAACACTGCCACGTGTCTAGAGTGAACACCACCACGCGTCTAGAGTGAACACCACCACACATCTAGAGTGAACACCACCACGCGTCTAGAGTGAACACCACCACGCGTCTAGAGTGAACACCACCACACATCTAGAGTGAACACTGCCACGCGTCTAGAGTGAACACCGCCACACGTCTAGAGTGAACACCACCACGCGTCTAGAGTGAACACCACCACGTGTCTAGAGTGAACACCGCCACGCGTCTAGAGTGAACACCACCACGCGTCTAGAGTGAACACCACCACACATGTAGAGTGAACACCGCCACGCGTCTAGAGTGAACACCACCACACATGTAGAGTGAACACCGCCACGCGTCTAGAGTGAACACCACCACACGTCTAGAGTGAACACCACCACGCGTCTAGAGTGAACACCGCCACACGTCTAGAGTGAACACTGCCACGTGTCTAGAGTGAACACCACCACGCGTCTAGAGTGAACACCACCACACATCTAGAGTGAACACCACCACGCGTCTAGAGTGAACACCACCACGCGTCTAGAGTGAACACCACCACACATCTAGAGTGAACACCGCCACGCGTCTAGAGTGAACACCGCCACACGTCTAGAGTGAACACCGCCACGCATCTAGAGTGAACACCGCCATGCGTCTAGAGTGAACACCACCACGCGTCTAGAGTGAACACCACCACGCGTCTAGAGTGAACACCACCACGTGTCTAGAGTGAACACCACGTGTCTAGAGTGAACACCACCACGTGTCTAGAGTGAACACCACCACGCGTCTAGAGTGAACACCACCACGCGTCTAGAGTGAACACCGCCACGCGTCTAGAGTGAACACCACCACGCGTCTAGAGTGAACACCACCACGTGTCTAGAGTGAACACCGCCACGCGTCTAGAGTGAACACCACCACGCGTCTAGAGTGAACACCACCACACATGTAGAGTGAACACCGCCACGCGTCTAGAGTGAACACCACCACACATGTAGAGTGAACACCGCCACGCGTCTAGAGTGAACACCACCACACGTCTAGAGTGAACACCACCACGCGTCTAGAGTGAACACCGCCACACGTCTAGAGTGAACACTGCCACGTGTCTAGAGTGAACACCACCACGCGTCTAGAGTGAACACCACCACACATCTAGAGTGAACACCACCACGCGTCTAGAGTGAACACCACCACGCGTCTAGAGTGAACACCACCACACATCTAGAGTGAACACCGCCACGCGTCTAGAGTGAACACCGCCACACGTCTAGAGTGAACACCGCCACGCATCTAGAGTGAACACCGCCATGCGTCTAGAGTGAACACCGCCACGCGTCTAGAGTGAACACTGCCACGCGTCTAGAGTGAACACCACCACGCGTCTAGAGTGAACACCACCACGCGTCTAGAGTGAACACCGCCACGCGTCTAGAGTGAACACCACCACGCGTCTAGAGTGAACACCACCACGTGTCTAGAGTAAACACCGCCACGCGTCTAGAGTGAACACCACCACGCGTCTAGAGTGAACACCACCACACATGTAGAGTGAACACCGCCACGCGTCTAGAGTGAACACCACCACACATGTAGAGTGAACACCGCCACGCGTCTAGAGTGAACACCACCACACGTCTAGAGTGAACACCACCACGCGTCTAGAGTGAACACCGCCACACGTCTAGAGTGAACACTGCCACGTGTCTAGAGTGAACACCACCACGCGTCTAGAGTGAACACCACCACACATCTAGAGTGAACACCACCACGCGTCTAGAGTGAACACCACCACGCGTCTAGAGTGAACACCACCACACATCTAGAGTGAACACCGCCACGCGTCTAGAGTGAACACCGCCACACGTCTAGAGTGAACACCGCCACGCATCTAGAGTGAACACCGCCATGCGTCTAGAGTGAACACCGCCACGCGTCTAGAGTGAACACCGCCACGCGTCTAGAGTGAACACCACCACGCGTCTAGAGTGAACACCACCACGCGTCTAGAGTGAACACCACCACGCGTCTAGAGTGAACACCGCCACGCGTCTAGAGTGAACACCACCACGTGTCTAGAGTGAACACCACCACGCGTCTAGAGTGAACACCACCACGTGTCTAGAGTGAACACCACCACGCGTCTAGAGTGAACACCACCACGCGTCTAGAGTGAACACCGCCACGTGTCTAAAGTGAACACCGCCACGCGTCTAGAGTGAACACCGCCACGCGTCTAGAGTGAACACTACGTGTCTAGAGTGAACACCGCAACGTGTCTAGAGTGAACACCACCATGCTGTTGACAAGCCCCACCTTGTTGTTGTTGTTGTGGGCAGGTTGCTTCTGTAAACAAGAGCGGTACAGCAGCTCAACGCGGGCGTGGCCTGGTACAAAATAAAAAAAACTGTGAATATTTAAAACAAACAAAGTTACAAAGTAGCGAGCCAGGTGAAGAGAAATTAAAACTTAAGCAAGATGCTCTTTGGTTCTTTCGGTAAAGTCACAAAAAAAAAACCCCCAAATTAATTAAATAATAGCTTCCGTTTCATTTACTTGGTATAGCCCTGTGAGCCATTCGGCTCTTGAATCGGGTGCAACCACAACAAACAAAAAAACTAAAACATGAACAAGAAAATATCTTGAAGTGACTATGTGTGACTGTGCAAACATAAAATCCAGGGAAAAACAGCAAAATATTCCACAAAAAGCACCGTACACCAACGCTGTGTTCAAATAGCATGCGACGTTTCAATTGCAACACAAGCAATCATCATCAGGTACAATTGAAAGAGAAAACAAACCTAGTGAACTTAGAAATGTAATGCAATACAACACAGAGAGTCGGCCAACATAACAGTCAACACCCCACCTGGTTGATAACGTTCTTCCAAAGGTTGCTCAATTTGAGAGAGAGACAAAACACAGACACGGAGACACACAGACAGAGAGATATAACACAGAGACACACAGAGAGAGATACACACATACAGTGAGGGAAAAAAGTATTTGATCCCCTGCTGATTTTGTACGTTTGCCCACTGACAAAGAAATGATCAGTCTATAATTTTAATGGTAGGTTTATTTGAACAGTGAGAGACAGAAAAACAACAACAAAATCCAGAAAAACGCATGTCAAAAATGTTATAAATTTATTTGCATTTTAATAAGGGAAAAATGTATTTGACCCCTCTGCAAAACATGATTTAGTACTTGGTGGCAAAACCCTTGTTGGCAATAACAGAGGTCTGACGTTTCTTCTAGTTGGCCACCAGGTTTGCCCACATCTCAGGAGGGATTTTGTCCCACTCCTCTGTGCAGATCTTCTCCAAGTCATTAAGGTTTCGAGGCTGACGTTTGTCAACTCGAACCTTCAGCTCCCTCCACAGATTTTCTATGGGATTAAGGTCTGGAGACTGGCTAGGCCATTCCAGGACCATAATGTGCTTCTTCTTGAGCCACTCCTTTGTTGCCTTGGCCGTGTGTTTTGGGTCATTGTCATGCTGAATACCCATCCACGATCCATTTTCAATGCCCTGGCTGAGGGAAAGAGGTTCTCACCCAAGATTTGACGGTACATGGCCCCGTCCATCGTCCCTTTGATGCGGTGAAGTTGTCCTGTCCCCTTAGAAGAAAAACACCCCCAAAGCATAATGTTTCCACCTCCATGTTTGACGGTGGGGATGGTGTTCTTGG